>NC_073402.1:10744085-12174085 GCF_028641065.1 Leucoraja erinaceus | reverse complement strand
ATCGGTCCGAGTCAGCATGGATTTACGAAGGGGAAATCATGCTTGACTAATCTTCTGGAATTTTTTGAAGATGTAACTAGGAAAATGGACAAGGGCGAGCCAGTGGATGTAGTGTACCTGGACTTTCAGAAAGCATTTGATCGGGTCCCACATAGGAGATTAGTGAGCAAAATTAGGGCACATGGTATTGGGGGTAGAGTGCTGACATGGATAGAGAAGTGGTTGGCAGACAGGAAACAAAGGGTAGGGATTAACAGGTCCCTTTCAGAATGGCAGGCAGTGACTAGTGGGGTACCGCAAGGCTCGGTGCTGGGACCGCAGCTATTTACAACATACATATGATTTGGATGAAAGGATTCAAAGTATCATTAGCAAATTTGCAAATGGCACAAAGCTGTGTGGCAGTGTGAACTGTGAGGAGAATGCTATGAGAATGCAGGGTGACCTGGACAGATTGGGGGAGTGGGCAGATGCATGGCAGATGAAGTTTAATGCCGATAAATGTGAGGTTATGTACTTTTGTAGCAAAAACAGGAAGGCAGATTACTATCTAAATGGTGCCAAATTGGGAAAAGGGGAAGTACAATGGGATTATTATTATTATTAAAGCTTTATTTCAGACACCGGTCCATATACACATCAAACAGTACAAAGAATTGCAAAGATACATTAAGAAATTGCATATTAGCCTAAAATATATATAAGCTATTGCACCAATGCCATCTTAGCCTAGAAGTGAATCTATAGCAGCTTTTCAAAGGGCTGACTAAGGCTTCAATTATGTGGTTCTCTGACTTGTCCAGGCGACACATAAAACTAAACATCAGCTGTCTTAAGAGTGCCTCACAGGTTGGCACTCTAGTGGACACAAACAATTGACTGGCACTATGCCACCTAGGGACACGAAGTAGCAACCTCATTGCATCATTGAATGCTACCTTAAGCCTCTGCATACTCTTTTTCTTATACTTAGATCATAATTGAGCAGTATATAACGGTGTGATGTAGGTTCTGAACAGGGAACACTTCACATGGTCAGAGCACATATAAAACTTCCTTATGTTGGCTTGAAGATAAATTTTACAGCGCTGTCGGTAGAGGTCTTTGTCATCCTTCCAGTCATCAGATATGACATGACCTAAGTATTTAATTTCCTCACACACTGCAAGAGGACTGTCTGACAAATAAAAGGTCGGAAAAGTTGATTCCCTGTCTTCAGCGCTTCTAACTACCATTATGCGGCTTTTCTTAGCGTTATACTTTATGTCATAATCAAGGCCATACTGAGAGCACACCTTCAGCATCTGCTGCAGCCCAGCACTATATGGACAGAGCAGGACCAGGTCGTCTTCATACATCAGATGATTAACAATAGTGTTGCCCACAAGACAGCCAGTTTTTAACCTATTTAACTGATTTGACAATTCGTCCATATAAACATTAAATAAAATAGGAGCCAAAATTCCTCCTTGCCGCACTCCGTTACTAACACTGAATGGAGCAGATACAACATTGTCCCATTTAACCTGAAATGTTTGATGGGCATACCAGAGGGATCTGGGGGTCTATGAAAGTAAGCAAGCAGGTACAGCAGGCAGTGAAGAAAGTGAATGGCATGTTGGCCTTTATAACAAGAAGAATCAAATATAGGAGCAAAGAGGTCCTTCTTCAGTTGTACAGAACCCTAGTGAGACCACACCTGGAGTATTATGTGCAGTTTTGGTCCCCTAATTTGGGTATGGACATACTTGCTATTGAGGGAGTGCAGTGCAGGTTTACAAGATTAATTCCTGGGATGGCGGGATGGTCATATGCTGAGAGAATGGAGCAGCTGGGCTTGTTCACTTTGGAGTTTAGAAGGATGAGAGGGTATCTCATTGAAACATATAAGATTGTTAAGGGCTTGGACATGCTAGAGGCAGGAAACATGTTCCCGATGTTGAGGGAGTGCAGAACTAGGGGCCACAGTTTAAGAATAATGAGTAAGCCATTTAGAATGGAGACAAGGAAACACTTTTTTTCACAGAGAGTGGTGAGTCTGTGGAATTCCCTGCCTCAGAGGGCAGTGGAGGCAGGTTCTCTGGATGCTTTCAGGAGGGAGCTAGATAGGGCTCTTAAAAAATAGCGGTCAGGGGGTATGGGGAGAAGGCAGGAATGGGGTACTGATTGGGGATGATCAGCCATGATCACATTGAATGGCGGTGCTGGCTCGAAGTGTCGAATGGCCTACTCCTGCACCTATTGTCTATTATCACAAATGCATTGCTTTGGGTTTATTTTCGTTCAGTGGGTTATGGAGGAATGGTGTTATTCTAGCTGAAGGTCTGTGCATCATGGAGTCTGCAGGGAGATGTGCTGGTAACCCTGTTATTTCTGATATATATATATATAACTTGGACGTAAAGAGGGAATACAGAGAAGGTTCACCAGACTGATTCCTGGGATGGCAGGACTTTCATATGAAGAAAGACTGCATAGACTCGGCTTGTACACGCTAGAATTTAGAAGATTGAGGGGGGATCTTATAGAAACTTACAAAATTCTTAAGGGGTTGGACAGGCTAGATGCAGGAAGATTATTCCCGATGTTGGGGAAGTCCAGAACTAGGGGTCACAGTTTAAGGATAAGAGGGAAGTCTTTTAGGACCGAGATGAGAAAATCATTTTTTACACAGAGAGTGGTGAATCTGTGGAATTCTCTGCCACAGAAGGTAGTTGAGGCCAGTTCATTGGCTATATTTAAGAGAGAGTTAGATGTGGCCCCTGTGGCTAAAGGGATCAGGGGGTATGGAGAGAAGGCAGGGATAGGATACTGAGTTGGATGATCAGCCATGATCATATCGAATGGCGGTGCAGGCTCGAAGGGCCGAATGGCCTACTCTTGCATCTATTTTCTATGTTTCTATGTAAAGGTCAGTGCTTCAGTTCTGGCCAAAATCCAATTCATCATTCGAAAGTAAAAAATAAACTAGGGTATATCTATAAACAACTTGGACGTAAAGGTTGATGAGTTTGTTTGTGAGTTTGCAGTACACACCAAGATTGGTGGTTGCAGAGAAGTGAAGAAGGCTGTCAGTATACAGTAGGGTGTAGATCAGCTACAGAAATGGGTGGAGAAATGGCAGATAGACTTTAATTCAAGCAAGTATGAGTTGTTACCCTTTGAGAGGTTAAGTGTAAGGGAAAGGTACATAGTTAATGGAAAGACACTAAACAGCTTTTATGGCCTGATGTATTTTGTGGTCCAAGTCCATAGATCCTTGAAATGGGCAATGACAAGTAGATAGAGTGGTGAAGATATGCTTGCTTTCATTGATCAGCGCATTGAGTATAAGTGTAAGGATGTTATGTCACAGCTTTGCAATACTTTGATTAAGCTACATTTTAAGTATTGTGTGCAGTTCTGGATGTCCCATTACAGGAAGGACGTGGAGACTTCGGAGAAGGTGGAGAAGGTTTAAGGAGGTTTACCAGAATGGTGTAAGGAATAGTGGGTATTACCTCTAAGGAGAAGTTGGACAAACATGGATAGTTTTCTCTGGAATGTCAGAGGTTTAGGGGCGACCTGATATAAGTACATAAAACTATGAGAAACATAGGTAGTGTAGAACAGTCACAACCCGTTTATCAGGGTGGAAATGTCAAAGGCTAGTGGGCATAGCTTTGAGGTGAGATTGGGAAATTTTAAAGGAGATGTGCTGGACATGTTCTTTACCCAGAGAGCGGTGGGTGCTTGGAACATGTCATCAGTGTTGGTAGTGGAGGCAAATATGGTAGTAGCATTTCAGAGGCTTTGGCACAATGAATGGGAAGGAATGGAGCGATATGGGACATGTGCAGGCAGAGAAGATGAATTTAACTTGGCATCATGTTAGGCATGAACATTGCAGGTCAAATGGCCTGTTCAATTACTTTACTGTTGTGTGTACTAATTAGAATATACAAGGAAGGTCTGATAAAGATTGAGAGTGAAAAAAAGCAAAATGGCTGAAATAAAATGGAATCACAAAAGTCTTTCTTAAATCTACATAGTATTGAAGGAATAATAGATTGATTAGGGAAAGGGAGAAATAATTTGGGGACAAATCATATGCAAATTTGGATGAACTAATCAGTTTTCACTGCAGTGGAATATCCAGTCAATGTAGCAGTAGATAGATACAAGTTGTGTAACAGGAGTCCTCTCTGCTCTGGCCACCCGGGATCAATCCACAATTTCAGTGTTGACCATGTGAAATTAGTTCTCCAGTAACCATGTGTGTTTCCTTCAGGTTCTCCAATTTCCTCACACAGCCCAAAGATACACAGCTTAACTGGCCACTCTAAATTACCTCAATACTGCTGAATAGCAAGAAAATTAGATGGGTATTGCACGGTTATACAAACATAATGGACACTGTGTGTAGTGGTTTGTGTGTGTAGGGATGTGTAAGTGTAGGGGTATATAAGTGTGCGTATACATGTGTAGAGGTAATTACATTACAATTACATTAATTACATTACAGTCAGGAATTAATACGGGGTCAATTTATTTTGATATAATATAATACGATACGCTAGAACTTTATTTACCCCAGGAGGGAAATTGATCTGCCAACAATCATAAAATGAAAAATACATTAAACATTAAATTAAAATGATGAGTGGAAAGGATTGGTAATGTGTAAAGATTGGGGAGGGGGGGGGGGAGGGGGTGGGGGAGGGGGGGAGGGGAGTCAGTCAATCCCCAACAGAAGGGGAGGAGTTGTACAGTCTGATAGCCACAGGCAAAAAAGATCTCCTGTGGTGTTCTGTACTGCAGCTTGGTGGAACCAGTCTGTTGCTGAAGGTACTCCTCAGGTTGACCGGTGTATCATGGAGGGGGTGGGCTGTATTGTCCAGGATGCTCCGCAGTTTGAGGAGCATTCTCCCCCCCAAGACCACCTCCATAAATCCAACTCGGCCACCAGGACGGAGCCAGCCCTCTTGATGAGTTTGTTGGTCCTATTGGCGTCTGCAGCCCCCTCTCCCTTTCTCTGTATATAACTGGAAGTATGGTCATGACAAAAGTATGATATTTTTGCAGACAATAAGGGAAAATATGGACAAAATCATCCAGAAGGCATTATAAAGATTACTAGAAAAACGTCCCTTCTTATTAACCCATTGCATGGAAAGCACTACGAGGCAGCAAGGCGTCATTCTCTGCTTTTTTTGAGAAATCCTCTGACATTTGCAATTTACCATAAAGCCTTGATCCTGTCTAAAGGAGAGGGTCCCCAGACAGTTTGGGGTTACCCAAGTACTCTAGTGATAAGGTAGCCTAGTTTAGGGGTTGTTTCTATGGGTTCAGAGTCAAGCCCACAACAATTGGTTCACGGAGGGAAGAACATTGTTCATTGATGCAGGGTTACCACAGGTCAATAGACAGACGACTCACAGGAACTTCCAAACAAACATACATTCTGACACAGGAAGAAATGCTGGGCATTTGGGGTTATGTCGATTTTGAGAGTTCAAAGGCTGTTTTGGTGTGAGGACTGAAAGCCTTCCTCCCACGTTTCCCTTTTCAGCCCAAATTCTCCCCAAATTGTGATTGTTGGTTGGTTGCAATTACTTTCAATCTCAATTTTGTCGCTGCTTTAGTTTTCTTTTCATACTAAACACAACATGACAAAGGTGGAAGTATTTTGGCATTAATTAATCATCACAGAGAAAGCAAATTATATGTTTGTTTAGTCAATGGCTAAACGATTTAGATTAGGTTCCTCCTTGAACAGAGAAGCTTCTTCTATACTATATCAGTGCTTCTATAATTTGATGGAATAAAAAGGAAATTAGTATCTTGTGCTGGTATATTTCCATGGCAAACATCCCTTTTTATTGTTATTCCCATTTAGCAAATGCATTAAAATTACTTGTATCGATTCCAGAATGGCCATAAGTGGACTAAAGGTGCTCAAACAGTGAAGTAATTTTAGTGCTGTAAAACCATCTCAACCGTTTTATTGGAATTAGTGTCTGGCAGTAACACAAGATTACAAAGTAATCTTTAAAACTATTTCCCAATTTTCTCAGTGTGCATATCACGAACAATGTGTTCTGGTCCAAACACATTGGCACTATGGTTAAGTAAACATACCCCCAATTCCTTAGAAGGCAAAGGAATGTTGGTATATCTCCAATGACTCTTACCAATTTCTACAGATGCACCATCAAAATCCTTCTAGCGGGATGGCTTGGTTTGAAAATTGCCCTGTCTTCGACCACAAGAAATTGCAGAGAACAATGAACATAGCCCAGGCCATTATGCAAACCAGCCCCACACCCCCTTCTCCCATTGAGAAGTAGTTACAAAAAGCTTGTAAGCACGTACCACCTGATTGTTGGCCGTTCTTTCCACGTGTGTTCACTCTCGCATCTCAGATATTTTTGTGATCCTCTCCCACACACCACTTTTCTGCACTTCCAACTTCCAAAACATCCTCAGGAACGGAACATTGCCAGAAATAAACCAGGGATTTCCTAACATATCTCCCAGATTAGTGTGCATCCCTACCACATATACCTGTACTACTAATTTTCTCATTTATGCCATGCCCAATATTTCAACCATTAGTTGATGATCTATTAAAAATTCCCATAGATGTGTTTTGCTCATCGCTGTTTCTTAGCTCCATCCAACTAACGTCTAATTCTCCATCATGATCTGCTGAGCCAGGACTTGCTGTGTGCTGCACTGATCTTATCCCTTATTAACAGTTCTATCTCATCTACTATTCTTTTTGCCGTACGTCTGAAATGTGCCTTGCATCACAGAGACGTGGCTCACCTCTGACATACCTGACTGTGCCTTTCAGCCCGAGGCAGAGAGTTGTGAAATGCTGGTGAACGGACAAGGATGACATCTTACGCAACTGCTTTGAGTTAGTGGACTGGTCAATATTCAGGGATTCCGCAGCTTGCCTGAATGAGTACGTGTCTGCCGTGACTGACTTCATCAGCAAGTACGTGGAAGAATGCGTGCTGACAAAGTCACCCCGAGTGTTCCCCAACCGGAAACCATGGATGAATTGCAAGATGCATTCACAGGTTAAAGCCACGTCTCCTGCACACGTCAAATGATCCAGAGGGGTATAAGAAGGCCGGCTATGATCTCTGCAAACAATCAAGCCAAGATACAAACCTGAGTCCCAGTATAATCACTCGGATATGTGGGGAACGTGGCAAGGTCTGAATAACATAGCTGTCTGCAAAGTAAGGTCAGGCAACACCACTGGTGATAGTGCGACCCTATCCGATGAACTGAACCCTTTCTATGCTCGCTTCGAGCAGAAGGCCAATAGGATGGTGGCATCTGGCTCTTCAGACTCCAGTGTGCCTCTCACCAGGGTGAGTGTTGTAGAGGTTAGATCGGCCTTCCTGAGGGTCAACCCATGAAAAGAAACTGGCCCAGATGAAGTTGCTGGATGTGTCCTTAGTAGCTGCACTGTCCAGCTAGCAGGAGTATTCACAGACATCTGTAATCTCTCCCTACTCCGTTCTGAGGTACCCACCTGCTTCAAGAAGACAACCATCATCCCAGTGCTGAAGAAAAGTAAGACCTCATGCCTCAACGACTACCACCAGTGGCCTTGATATCCTCCATCATGAAATGTTTTGAGAGGCCTCCTATGGAATGCATTAAATCCAGTCTACCCAGCGGCCTTGACCCAACGCAGTTCGCTTACTGCCGAAACAGGACCACGGACTATGCCATCGCCCTAGCCCTACACACATCCATATAAGAGAGACACCAACTTCAGACTCCTAGTCATAGACTACAGCTCTGTTTTTAATACCACTATACCATCCAAGCTTATCACCAAACATGCGGGACTTGTGGGGAGTCATCTGCACTCATCTCTGCAACTCGATCCTCGACTTCCTGACCAACAGACCCCAATCAGTGAGGATAGGGGACAAACCATCCTCTACAATAATCCTCCACACTGGTGCTCCACAAGGATGTGTTCTCAACCCCCTTATTTATTCCTTGTACACCCACAACTGTGCAGCCATGTACAAATCCAATTCAATTTTCAAATTTGCTGACGACACCACCACTATGGGCCGGATGTCAAATAATGATGAGACGGAGTACAGGAAGGTGATCGAGAACCCCTTGTCCTGGTATCGAGACAACAACCTTTCTCTCAATGTCAGCAAGACAAAGGAGATAGAGATCGATGTCAGGAAGCATATAGGTACACATACTCCAGTTTGCACTGACGGTGCCAAAGTAGAGATGGTGGAAAATGTCAAATTCCTAGGAGTAAATATCACCAACAACTTCTCCTGGACCACCCATATTGTAGAAATGACCAAGAAAGCATACCAACGCCTCTACTTCCTTAGAAGGCTAAGGAAGTTTAGCATGTCCCCTACAACTCTCACTCATTTCTACAGATGCACCAACAAAAGCATTTTATCAGGATTCATCAAATTTGATTTGCAAAAAGCTCCATCCAAGATTGCAAGAAATTCCTGTGAATTTTGGATGCAGCCCAGACCATCACACAAACCAACCTCCCTTCTATTGACTCCATTTATACCTCATGCAGCCTCGGCAAGGCCAGCAGCATAAACAAGGATAAGTCCACTGGCCACTCCCTCTTCTCCCCTCTCGCATCAGGCAAAATGTATGGAAGTGTGAAAACGCACACCTCCAGGTTCATGGATAATTTATTCTCAGCTCTTATCAGGCAACTGAATGATCCTCCAGCAACCCGAGAGCAGTGCTGAACTATTAAAGTATATACATCTTTGGTGATCCTCAGACTATTCTTGATTGGACTTTTCTGGCATTACCTGGCACTAAATATTATTCCCTTATCATGTATCTATACACTGTAAGTGGCTTGATTGTAATCGTGCATTGTCCGTCAGCTGACTGATGGCACATAGCAAAAGCTTTTCACTGTACCTCGGTACACATGACAATAAACTACTACATCTACTACAATTATTCTTGAACAGTGAGTGGCAGAAAATATTATTTCCTTAAACTGTCAATGCTGTTCTCTTTCAAAATAGAAATAGGAAGCATAAAATGTATATTATTTAGTTAACAAGGTATAGTCATTGTAACGTTCTTTGCATCCTGTTATGATCAGTATTTCTATTTCATGTCATTATTTCAATGGAGTTTTGTCTGGTCAATTTCTACCAGTGCCTATGCCCCAGTTTTCACCTGGGCATCTTTCCCTGCCATTCTTGATTTGTTTCCCTTTGCTCATCTCATCTTTAATTTTTGCTCTGTTTCTTTCCTCCCTCATTCTTCATTACACTCAGATCCCTATATTGAAGGCGTGAAAGGGAAGGGTGCCTGGGTATAGTAAAGATTCAAATTAGATGGATAACAGAGCAATTTTGCCTCATCAACTAAGATTTTATCGTTTCCTCGCTTCATCAAACATTTCAAATACAATCAAAAAGATCTGCAATGATTTCTCCATATGCTAATTTGCTATGAAAATACAAGATTTTATTTATCTCCTGGTGCTTATTTTCGACTGACTGAACAGCAAAAACATAATATTAAATTATCAATAAACTGTATGCAAAACAATAAGCTTTTCCCAACCTAATTGCTCCCATACTATATTTTCCATCAATGATTCCTTTCATCCAAAAAGTACAAATGAATGCTCAAAGGTAAGCCATTCATTGCCAAATTTGGTTTAATTACATCAAGCTCTCATTAAATTTCATCCCCCCTACCAGAGCCTTACATTACTCTCAAGTCATCTGGGAGGACTAGAGCTCATCACTACCACTTTATATGCCTTTAGGGCAGTGCGGTGGCACAGCAGTAGAGTTGCTGCTCTACAGCGCCAGGGACCTGGGTTCGATCCTGACTACAGGCGCTATTTGTATGGAGTTTGTACATTCTTCCCGTGATCTGTGTGGGTTTTCTCCGGGAGCTCTGGTTTCATCCCACAATCCAAAGAGTGTAGGTTTGTAGATTATTTGTCTTGGTATAATTAAAAATTGTCTCTAATGTGTTGGACAGTGTTCGTGTGCCGGGAACGTTGGGCGGTGTGGACTCAGAAGGGCCTATTTCGCACTGTATCTCTGAACCAAACTAAACTCTCCTGACTTTCTCAACCTAGATGCATCACCTAACATACAGTAGATACATTATTAGGCCATTCAACCCTCATACCTATTCAACTAACATAATCTGTATCGAATCATCTAATCTTTTTGGTATATTTATCATTACCTTTTACTATCGATCTCAACCATGGACGTTTCAACATCCATATTTTTTTTATGACAGCTTCACATTTCCATTAGCCTACATGTGAAAAAATGTATTTTGATTTCATTCTAAATTGCCTTAGCTTCAATTTTATGATTAGGATTCCACAATCGAAGGAAATAGTTCCTCTTCATAAATCAAATCAAATTCTTTTGTCTTTCCAAACACCTTTATTGGCTCAGCCCTCAAATTATCAAAACAGAAGCAAATGCAAGATCAATGTATTGAATTTAACCCTTTAAACCAGCTAATGCTTGGGCAGTTCTCATATATATCTTCACAGCCAAAGCACCTCCATTCTAATGCTTCTTCTCTTGCTTTTACCTCAGGCATTGCCTGGCAAACCTCTTCCACTTCCAGCTCTTGTTCTGAATGAGAATCACAACACATGGGGGTTGATTTTTAAAATAGTAATTATTTTACTACTAAGTTTTGAAGTAAAGCAGCAAAAAACATAGCAACCTGATTAAAAATGTTTACCCAATTTTGGAAATGAAATCCAATAGGTGACCGTGCCAAAAGACAACAAAAAAAAATGTCTGGCTGTTGTTCATGGACTACAACTCAGTGTTCAACATTATCATCCCCTCCACACCGTCATCCCCTCATATGCAGATAACTAGGCCCCTGCGCATCCCTTCGCAATTGGATTCTCGACTTCCTCTTCAAAAGAACAAAATCGGTATGAATTGGCAACAGCACTTCCTCTTGAATAACCATCAGCACTGGGGCACCTCAAGGCTGTGTGCTCAGCCCCCTGCTCTACCCTTATTCTATACCCATGACTGTGTGACGGAAACAGTTCCAACTCCATCTTTAAATAAGCATATGACACCACCATTGCTGGACGAATTACGGATAATGATGTCAGAGTATAGGAGCGAGATCAATCATCTGATTGAACAGAACTGCAGCCTTGCCCTCAATGTCAACGCAACCAGGGAACTGGTTGTTGACTTTAGAAGAGGAAGGCCGAGGATCTACAAACCTGTTTTCATCAACGGGTTGGTTATGGAGAGTCAACAATAAAAATTCCTGGACATGCATATCTCTGAAGACCTGTCCTTGACCCAGCACATTGATGCAATCATAAAGAAAGCCCATCAATGAATATTCCTCTTGAACTTCTACAAGTGTATGGTAGAGAGCACATTGACTTGTAGCATCACGGCTAGGTTGAGCAATTCAAACTCTAGGAACCAAGGACATTAAAAAAAAAGTGGTGAACACAGCCTAGTCCAACAAGGGTACTGACCTCCCCACCATCAAAGGGATCTATTAGTGGCATGGTCTCAAAAGGCAACCAATTCATGAAGGATTCACATCACCCTTGCCACACTCTCATTTCACTCCTGCCATTGGTAAGAATGTGTGGGAGTCTGAAAATGATATCGTCCAGGTCCAGGAATGGCATCTTCTCAACAAGCATCAGGGTAGTGAACACTATGAACTCCAACCAAACTCCAAACTGCTTGGGTTACACTGCTTGAGTAAGAGGCACACTGGTTATTGCACATTTTTGTAGCCATGAACATGCTAATTAGCCATACATTCTTGATGACAGGCTCCAGAGTTGGCCTGCACTGTTAATCCAGGATGATGATTGAAAAACATAATCCTTTGACAACTTTAAGAAACAGTGTTTGGGCAAAACAAAGCATATTAATGACCTGGACGCAAATGTAGATGGGTTGCGGAGTAAGTGTGTTGACAACACCAAAATTGGAGGCCAAGCAATTAGCGAGGACTGCTGTCAGAGGATATAGCAGGATATAGACAAGCTGCAGAAATAAGCAGAGAAACACAGATGGATGTTAACCCATGCAAAAGTGAGGTGTTGCAATTTGGGAGGCTTAATGTATGGACAGTTTTTTAGCAAGACCCTTAATAGCATTGATGTGCAGAGGAATCTTGGAGTCCAAGTTCATAGTTCATCAAAAGTGCAGCACAAATAGATAGGGTGGATAAAATGCATATGGTATGCTTGCCTTCATTGCTAGGGGCATTGAATACGAGAGTCGGCAAGTCACGATGCAACTATATGGGACTTTCATTAGACAAAGTCCTATAGAGCCTTTGCCTAACCAAACTGCTAAATACAGGAGTTGAGTAACAATGTCAGCACCATGAGTGGTATTGACATCCCAACATATTCTGGCAAAGCAGCACTAATTAACTTGCATACAAACAGTTTGCTTTCCATCAACTTAAAACCAGCTGTAAAGCTCATCTCCGGCCATGGATTCAACTTTGCTGCCTCCACATATTGTCAACATCATCTAACAAAGCTGAGAAACTGATGAGAATGATGAAGAGCTCGTTTTTGCTAGTGTGCAAACATAAGGATTACTTGAAGGTTTGTCCTCATCAGGACTGCCCGCTCATTTTAAGTCATCCAGTTACATATCCTGTGAGGGCCTGTTTAATGCATCTTATTTCTATTTCAGTGTCCTGCACCATTTACAAACACATTTTATTTAAATTATATCAAAAGCTGCATTGGACAGTGATGCCATAGAGCATGTCTTGGTGCTTTAATTTGTAACCTGATCATGTGCACTTTGTACCTTAAAGCTAATATTCTGTACCACCGCACCATAAAACATTTGAACTAAATTTCTTCCAATGTTGCCCCAAATTATGCAATGAAAAGAATTTCTGAACTTAATAGTGTATTTATTAGATATTTTCTTGGCCTCCCTTCCTTTATGCAGGTTTTGGGATAAAACTAGGTTAGGATTAATATTCCCTGAGAATATGAAAAAAAGTTTGAAGTAAAGTTGTATCAAAAAGCAATTTCTCCTTACATTATATTGTAAAATCAGAACAATATAGTACACCATGTACCTATTAATGTGTGCCACAAATATTTAATTATTTTTGGAAATACATGAATTTATATAGTTTATTTTCAAATTCCATGTCGGGAATTTTATCATAATTAGTCAGAGAGTCATACAACATGAAAATGGTTATGTTGGCCCAGCAAGTACAGACTGACCAACATGTCCCATCTACACTAGTTCCACCTGCCTGTGTTTGGGTCATATCCTTCCAAACCTGTACAGTGCCTGTCCAATTGTTTCTTAAATGCTACGATAGTCCCTGCCTCACCTACCTCCTCTGGCAGTGTGTTCCCTACACCACCACCCTTTGTGTGAAAAAGTTACCCTTCAGATTTCCCTTTACCTTAAACCAATGTCCTTTGGTTCTCAATCCACCTATTTTGGGCAAGAGACTCTGTGCATCTACCAGATCTATTCCTCTCATGATTTTATACACCTCTAGAAGATTAGCCTCATGCTCCTGCGTTCCAAGGAATAGAGTCCCAGCCTGCTCAACCTCTCCCTGTAGATCAGGCCATCGAGTCCTGGCAACATCCTCATAATTCTTCTCAGTACCTTTTCCAACTTAATAACATCTTTGCTATAACATGGAACCCAGAACTGAACACAATACTCCAAATGCAGCCTCACCAACATCTATATAACTGCAACATGGCTCCCAACTTCTACACTCAAGTTATATGTCAGCAAAATGTTGGAACGCAATGGTATGATATCAACTGTTGCTTGGCATTGTGGAGCCACACAAACTCAATACAAAATGGCAGCACGATATTGGAACTATGATACAGAAAGAGATCAATAAAATCATTCCTATTTAAATATGACTGTGAGTAAAATGAATTTTAGTGCATTTTGCTCAGACATCAAATTATCAAAGTATTTCAATTATGACATTCAGCTCCTTTAAAATGTGATTACTATGCCACTTACTGAAATCAATAAATAGAGCCAGAAATAAGTTGTGTTCATCGAGATGGGCTGATAACGGAATTACCAAGTGGTAATTGCATCTATGGTGACCCTCCAGGTAGCATGAATCATTGAGAAACCGGTTAGAACATGGAGAATAATGGATGCGCAGAAATGAGTGGCAAAGCAATAATCTTATCAACGGTTGCAATGATGCAAGTGCCACTGAAGTGCACCCCTGAACCTCGTAATATAAACACACAAACGATTCACAAATAGATTAACATGAACATGACTGCAGGACACTAATTTCTGAAAAAAAAAACAGGACACTTGAATAATTCAAACCCATTTTGGCAATTTGTATTTGCTGGTTTCCCCATTGCACATAATTAATGTGTTATGGTGAATTAATGTTAATTATGCAAAGTAATATCTAGAAAGCGGCAGAAATTTCAAGGTAAGATTGATGATGAAATATTGAATCACACAGTAAATGAAGAAATGGAAGTGGACAGATTATTTCCTCAGTGGATGATCAGCCATGATCACATCGAATGGTGGTGCTGGCTTGAAGGGCTGTTTGGCCTACTCCTGCACCTATTATCTAATGTCTATTGAAATATCAAAAGTGTGATTGCACAGCTTTAATGTGAGAGGGGAAACATTTAAAGGAGATTTGCGGGGCAAGTTTTTATACAGAGGCTGCTATTAACCCAATTCAATTATTTTTCAACTATGATAGAAAAGAGATTCACTGTTCTCTTGCACTCATGTATTTAATTTATATTTTGATATGCCTCCGTATTCATGTCTTTTAACCATGCACAGTTCTTCAGCACCGGACTCACTGTTGAGATGAGGGTAAGATGAAGAATGGTGGGAACGTAAATGATTGCTTGTGGGTGGTGGGGTGAATTACCTGCTTCCTTGCTCCACATTCTACACAATGCCATATAACCGGTGAAACAAGAAGATGCAGTAAAATGATGGATTAATGAATAGACCAGTGTGTAGGCATCTGCACAGTTGATCCACACACACAGAAACTGGGGAAACGCAATTAATTTACTAAATCTGGATTTAAACACCGGTATTAATTTAAAATAAAAAGGTTAATTAATACTGAAAGGAGAAATCTGACACCCTTACCTGCTTCAACATAATGTGATTCTGAAAACATTAATAGCATTAGTTTTTAACTGATATTCAGCTCAGGGAGCAATTAGCGATGTGCAATAAATGACAGCCTTGTTGGTGAATAAAATAATTGATATAACCTATACAAGTTTGCAACAAAATATGAAACATTGACGGGAAGCCCAGTGTACTTGCAGGAACTTAAAATGTTCTCATCTATACACCAGGAGAATTCTTCCCTCGCATTAGACATTCACACTTAAGATAGATACACAATGCTAGAGTAACTCAGCGGGTTGGGCAGCATCTCTGGAGAAAAAGCATGGGTGAAGAAGGGTCCCAAACCAAAATGTCACCATCCATTTTCTCCAGAGATGCTGCTTGACCAGCTTAGTTACTCCAGCACTTTATGTCTATCTTTAGTGTAAACCAGCATCATTTGGAAAAAATGAAGGGGTCTGAATGTGCGCGTGTGTGTGTGTGTGTGTGTGTGTGCGCGCGCACACACACATACGCACACACACCTATTGTATATTATAATAAATATATATAAAGAAATGTGTGTGTGTGTGTGTACATTCCCAATCAAATGCAACCCAGGTGTTTAACTCAAGCACACAGATTTCTCTGTAAGATACAATAATATTGCCACAAATCATGTCCCCACACAGCAGAAGGTGCCTGCATCCCTGCAGCAGCTAGCAAATCCATCCTGCTGGTCTCCCAGACACTCGTTTATTTGCACAGGCTGTCCATAAGTTGGCATTCACAAACTGGGGAAGACCCGTGTCTACATCTGCTGTTTACATTTCAAAAACAATTCATTGGGTATTTATTACTTAAGGATCTGCAGGACTGTGTCTTTTCCTGCCTTTCTCCATTTTCAAAATATGTTGGTAACTGAATTAACAATGGCTGTGTAGAACTCTAGAATACAGATTTTTATTCAATGGCACAAAAACAGAATTTTTTATTCTGCTGTATGTGATTGAAATATTACTGTAATTTTAATGTAACTGGCGACATCAGGACAACCCTCTCTTTGTCTCTATGTTGAAAGGAACTGCAGATGTGGGTTTATACCATAGATTCAAAATGCTGGAGTAACTCAGCGGATCACGCAGCTTATCTGGAGAAAAAGAATAGGTGATGATTCGGGTCAGAGCCCGTCTTCAGGCTGTCTAAAGAAGTGTTCCGACCAGAAACATCTATTATATTTCTCCAGAGATGTTGCCTGACCCGCTGAATTATTCCAGCATTTTGTGTCTATCTTCCTTTCTCTCCTTGCCAAAACTGAATTTGACATACACAAACACTGTCTCAGGGGTGAATTCACTAATGATTTAATGGGGAATGTCTGATCACGTCACCCTTCCTGAAGACAATCTCTTTGTGGTTGACAGATTTTACTTTTAAAGTGAAACTCTGCTTGTATAAGGAAGGATATTGTGACTTCCCTTTGATTTAAAAAAAAAAATTCACTGACTGCCCATATATTTTCCTACCCTGTCCGGAATCTATACCTGCTGCTGGTTGCAACTGTTAATACTGCAATATCAGAATTTTAAATTTTATTCCAGGCGATTAAACCACTCCCGTAAATATAATGCCTTACAATTATATTTCAGATGAGTGTCCAATGGAATTCTACTCACAGTAGCATACATTTTAGCAGGGGATTTTCTCTGCAACTGCTCTTTGTAACTGAACCAAATTAATCCTATGAAATGCCATGTGTAAATAAACACCTCCTGCATGTTAGTATTTTAAAAGCTTCCTCGGATATAAGACACATGTTTTACAACTGCTTGTGGGGTTTATAACTTTATGGACAATCAAATGCCGCAAATATTAGATAAATATATTTCCCTTCCTCTTTGCCTTTGATCCATAACTTCACAGCTTGTACATTCACTGAATCTTGATTCCCACAGAGTACAAAGGGGACAACACTTCTGTAATGACAAAGTACCAAAGAAAGAGACAGTGCTGGAGTAACTCGATGGGTCAGTCAGCAACTCTGGAGAGCATGGATAGTTGATGATTTGGGTCAGGACCCTTTTTCAGATGGATTGCAGGGGAGGGGGAAGGAAGCTGGGAGGTAAAGTAAGCTGGCAGAGAGGAGGGGCAGGGCAGAGCATGACCAGTAATAGATGAACACAGGTGAGAGGGGTTTTCGTAGAAGGATTGTAGGACAAAGGTCAGAAATGAAATAACAGGTGTGAGCCAACAGGATATAGATATGCGAATTGTGAAGCTCGATGATAGAAAAGTTGCAACTTTTGGGGGGGGGTTGGTGGTGAATTGATGGGGTCTTGGGGAAGGAGAAAGAAGGTGTTTGTGGAAATTGGAGAGTTCAATGTTCAGACAGTTGGGTTGCAAATGGCCAAAGCGGAATTTGAGATGCTGTTCATCCAGTTTGTGTGTTGCCTCACTCTGGCAATGGAGGTGGCCCAGGACAGAATGATCAGTATGGGAATGGGAGTTACAATGGTTCGCAAATGGGAGATCCCACAGACCTTTGCGGACCCGAGTACTGGTGTTTGGCAAACCAATCAGCGAATCTATATTTGGTCTCGCCAATGTACAGAGAGGCCATAACAGGGACAGCAGATGCAGTAGATGAGGTAAGAGGAGCTGCACGTGAATATCTGTCCGCATGCAAGGACTGGCATGGTCCCTGGATGGAGATGAGTAAGGAGGTATAGAATGAGGCGAGAGTAAACTTCTGGTCTCTTCCAGAAAATGTGGACCAAGATGAATGTGTGGGCCACACACTGTCTTTCTTACAGAGCCCCAGCACTGTTTAAGCAGGTAGATTGAGCCATTATTGCTCCAAGTATCATTACAGCTTTCCATGAAATACAAATAGATTGTTTCCTTATTTCTTAAGGTATTTTTTATTATATTTATTTTTGAATCTGCAAATACAGCATACATGTGGGAATAGATTGGGTAAATCTAGAAATGCACAGGGTAAATGCATGGAGTCTTTTACCCCAGGGTTGGTGAATCACGAACCAGTTTATGGGAGAAGGGAAAGATTTAATAGGAACCTGAGAGGCAACATTTACACATGTGAGATGGTGAGCAGATGTCACAAGCTGCCAGATGGCAGGTACTATAACATTTAAGGCAGGTACTATAACAATATTTAAAAGACATTTGGATAGTTACATGGATAGAAGAGGGTTTGAGGGATATGCACAAACTTGGACAGGTGGGACTGGTGTAGATGGAGCATCTTGGTCAGCATGAGCAAGTAGGGACGAAGAGCCTATTTCCGTGCTATATGACTCCACAACATCATTTTTGTCTGAACTGTAGTACAGCTCGATTATATTTTAGTTATAAGGAATTAAAATAATCAGGTTGCGGTCATTTTCCATGCCGCTCATTCCAGCACTTACTGAGTAATGATGCTGTTATGTAACTCATTATCTCCTTCCAGAGTAAACATCTCTGCAGATATTCCAGAAACTTGTGGAAATGGTCTTTAGATCAGTCGATCATTATATGTTAAATATTAAGTCTTGTCAGTCCCAAGTACCATAAGAAACATGCCTTGACAATTAGAAGTACCCTATTATGTAACGAGCCTGATTTCACACAACTTGAGAAATATTACACATGGAATAAAACATGAGTGCGTGGGTGGGAGAGGCAGCATTACAAGGATGCAGCAGGCTTGAGGGGTCCTCATGAAGCTCGAAACCAAATTACTAATTTATAAATCTGCCAGAAATACTCGGAACATTGCAATCCATAAAACAGCTTTTCTTTTTCGTGATATTTGCTTTTGCTCATCCTTCGTGGTCTTCATGCTGCCTGAAGAAAATGCAGGTCTGCTAATTCATAGTAAACTTTGCCATTGCACACCAAATGAATACAACATCTGACTCTACTGATATATATCTCAAAGCCCATTGCAAATATTTAAGTGCAGTGATATTTAACACGCAGTTGATGGTTAACTAACTGGCAGGGAGGGGGAGTTATGTGAATTTCCAAAATCAAAATCATTGCAAATTAGTAATGATCAAATTATTATTTTCCCACTGCAGTGAGGGGATGAAAAATAAATATTGCCACTTAACAAATGCAAATATGTTGACAATTCACTGGTGAATAATTTATGATCATTCACCAAGTGGATTTTACTACAACAGGTAGTACAATACGTGGTGCAATTCAAGAAAAGTCAATACAGAAACACACCAGCATTAGAATGGAACCACCCTCCTTTGAATTTCCAAAATTCTTAATGTCACTTTCTCCCACAAAATGCTCAGCAAAAAACACTCCAGATATTTTGAAGTGTCCACAGTTCAGCAGTGGCACTCTTAGCCAAGTCAGGAGGCTGTGGATTAAAACAATGCTCATTTCTCAAGTGCTCTTAATCTACACTTCAGTGAAGTGCCGAGGGAGCACTGCATCATCATGCCAGCTCTTGGTGCTGGTTGGAGAAGATAGTCCTGCGTTATTTAGGAGAAGCAACCATGCTTCCCCAATGTCTTGTCCAATATTAATGTCAGCAACATAAAAACATGGATAACCTGGGCATTAATATTATTTCCTCACAACACAATGGCTGCATTTCGACAGGATGAAAACCAATTTGTGTTGGCCTAAAGCTGCTGTAAAAATGAGAGTACCATCATCAATAATTGTTCTACAAATAGACAATGAACAAGATTAATATAAAGAGACAATTTTAACTCATTCTATATCACATAATGGGAAAGCATTGCTGGTAAAATACAGGGGATGCATAGCAACTTCTTTCCTAAATCTAACATTTAAACATTGATTTAGACCTTTTTTTCCAAACTTAATTTTAATTATCCCTAGCTAAAATTTTAATCTCTTTTAATTTCAAAACACAAGCATTTCTGTGCGCGTTTGTGTGCGTGTGTGTGTGTGCGTGAGTATATGTGTGCATGTCTGTGTGTTTGTCTGTGTGTTTGTCCATGTGTGCATGTGCACACGTGTGTCTCTCTTCAAATCTATTTACAGATTAATGTAAAGATTAAATACACATGTTCTCAAGTCGCACCTGGCTTCAGCATGGAATTGGTGAACGATCAGCATATGCAACCAGGATGAATAAATTGCTCTGGGGAAAGGTTAACTTACTAAAAATTTAAATTGCAAATGAATTTAAAAAATACTAATATGAACATTTTAGTTCAGTCTCCAAAAATGAGTAACATCAGTGTAAATTTAGTTTAGTCTAGAGATGCAGCGCGGAAACAGGCCTTTCGGCCCACCGGGTCTGCGCCGGCCAGCGATCCCCGCACATTAACACTATCCTACACCCACGAAGGACAATTTTTACATTTACCAAGCCAATTGATCTACAAACCTGTGGGTCTTTGGAGTGTGGGAGGAAACCGAATATCTCGGAGAAAACCCACGCAGGTCATGGGGAGAATATACAAACTCCGTACAGACAGCACCCATAATCGGGCTCGGGTTTCCAGCGCTGCATTCGCTGTAAGTCAACAACTCTACCATTGCGCCACCGTGACCATGGTGGAACCTTTATTGCATTGAAACATAATACCACACACAAGCTTACAGATTGTAGCGGCATATTTTTATATCGTTGAAGAGATTACTCCTTCTAGCCCCAAAGTGGATTACATGATTAAGGAGAATGTCGTAATACGCCTGTGAGATCTCAGTGAGACCTTCAGAGCTTCTTCACAGACAAATCTTCATAACAAAGTCTTTTGATTAATAGTTTCTTTATTGTTGAAGAAAAACAATAAGGTACAGAATCTGTAGAAGAATGAATGAGACACAAGAGGAGTCAACCAAAATGTAAATAAATGTGTAATTAGAGGTCTGAAGTGGTGAATACTGATGCAAACGCTTATTCAATATCTGGCTAAAACAATGCTTATTGCTTCAATAATAATAAAAACATCTCACAATGCTCTCTTTCAATTTTGTACATAAATGTTCAGCTACTCATTATGTAAACAAACATTTTGCATTATGTTTTCAATGTGGGCAAATAATGTTGTTTTTTCAACCGGAATAAGCTTCATCGTCATTGATGGCAGCTGTACGCATTCATATTCTTTTCAAACTAGAGGAACTGAATTGAATTGAATAAATATTATTAGCCAAGTATGTATACATACAAGGAATTTGCCTTTTGCTCGCAAGTAACAACACGATATACAGTAAACAAGAATAAAATATTACAATTTAAACATGTGGAGAATGAAATAAAATACCAGAGCACTTTATGTTAACTGATAATGGAATCAACAAGAATATAATGTTAACATAATTTGTGCCCATACCCCTCGAAACCTTTCCTATCCATGTACCTGTCCAAGCGTCTTATTCTTTCGTAAAAAGTACAATCTCTAGAAATGTGACCAGGGTCTTGGGGCTCAGGTGCAAGTATTTTTCATTGCACTGTGTTAACAGCCAGTGCACTTTGATTCCATTCTCCTTAGCAGCACTTAATTTACTCTTTTGGATGTATTGTAAAAGGACCGTCCCATTTTCACGACTTAATTCACGACCTTTTTTACTCGTGGACATTTTTCATCATGCTAGAAAAAACGCTCCAACCTACTTGATGCCATGAGTACCTACGACTAGCATCACGGCCCACTACGACCTACCTACGACCTCCTACGACCTAGTGATGACCATGCTGCAAGTACGAGTCAAGGGCAAACTCGGCAGAGGTCGTGAATTAGGTACTGAAAGTGGGACAGGCCCTTAAGTTAGCTGCCGAGAACCCGCATGGATAATTGTTTCAAGTATGAGGAAAATTCTACAGTTATGTTTCAATTATTAATAAAGAGAATGGATTAGAGCCACATAGTCATACAGCATGGAACAAGTTCTTCATCCCAACTTGCCCAAGCCAACCAACAAGCCCCATCTACACTAGTCCCAGCGGCCTGCGTTTGGCCCATTTCCCTCTAAACCTATCCTATCCATGTACCTATTTAAATGTTTCTTAAACTTTGTGATAGTATGACCCACAACTATCTCATCTGGCAGCTCGTTCCATACACCCTTTGTGCAAAAATGTTTCATGCTCCTATTCAATCTTTCCACCCTCACGTTAAACCTGTTTTCTGGTTCTCGATTCCTCTAATCTGGGTAAAATACTCTGTGCATTTTCATCTACCTATTCCTCTCAAGATCTTATACACCTCTATAAGATCACTCCTCATCCTTCTGCACTCCAAGGAATAAAGTCCTAGCCTGCTCAATCTCTCCCTATAGCTCAGGCCCTCAAGTCCTGGTAACATCCTTGTAAATCCTTTCTCTACCCTTTCTAAATCACCAACAATTTTTCCTGTAACAGTATGACGAAAACTGAACCCATTACCCTTGTGGCCTCACCAATGTTTTGTACAACTGTGACATGACCACATCACTTCTGTATTCAATACTCTGACTGATGAAGGTCAATGTGCCGAAAGCCTTCTTGACCACCCTATCTACTTGCGACGTCATGTTCAAGGAATTATGTACCTGCACTCCGATATCCCTCTGCTCCACAACACTCTCCAGAGCATGGCCATTCATTGTGCATGTCATGTCCTGCTTGGACATCCCAAAATTCAATACCTTGCATTTCTCTCTATTAAACACCATTAACCATTCCTCAACCCACCTGCCCAAACAATCAAGATCCCGCTGCAATTGTTAATGACCATCTTCACTATCTACAATACAACCCATTTGGGTGTCATCTCCAAACTTGTTAATCATGCCTTGTACGTTCTCATCCAAATCATTGATATAGATGTCAAACAGCAATGGACCCAGCACCGAACCCTGAAACACATCACCAGTCACAGGCCTCCAGACCAAAAAAAAATAAAAAACAACCTTCCACCATCACCCTCTGCTTCTATCCATTAAGCCAATTTTCTATCCAGTCAGCTCGATCCCATGTGATCTAACCTTCCAGAGCAGTCTATCATGTGGAACCTTTTCAAATGCCTTCTGAAACTCATTTATATAACGCCCACTGCTCTGCTCTCCTTAATCTTTATGGTCACATCTTCAAAAAACTCAATGAGATTTGTGAGACATGACCTCCCACGTACAAAGCCGTGATGATTATCCCTAATCAGCCACTGTACATTTAAATGCATATATATCTTATCCCTCAGAATACTTTCTGATAACTTTCCAACCACAGATGTTAGGCTAACGGCACTATAGTTCCCGGATGACTCTCTGCAGCTCTTTTTGAATAAGAGAATTGCCTTCCTCCAGTCTTCCGGCAACTGTATTTAATGATGACTCATAAATCTCAGCCAGGGCTCCTGCCATTTCCTCGCTAGCTTCTCACAGCGTCCTCGGATATATCTGATCAGGCCTGGAAGATTTGTCTCCATTTACGCATTAGGACCTTCATAAGGGGGAACCTCTTTACTCAGAGAGTGGTAGCTTTGTGGAATGAGCTTCCAGTGGAAGTGGTGAAGGCAGGTTCGATTTTATCATTTAAAAATAAATTGGATAGGTATATGGATGAGAAAGGAATGGAGGGTTATGGTCTGAGTGCAGGCAGAATTGAGTGGGGGAAAATAATTGTTCGACACGGACTTGTAGGTACCGAGATGGCCTGTTTCCGTGCTGTAATTGTTATATGGTTATATGGTTAAGAAGTTTTTTAGATAGACACATGGGAGTGCAGGGAATAGAAGGATATGGATCATGTGCAGGCACATGAGATCAATTCATCAAGGCATCATGCTTGTTGCAGACATTGTGAGCCAAAGGGGCCCTTTCCAATGCAAGATTGGTCTAGGTTTTAATGTACAGTCTTTTACCAAGGTAATGGAATCAAAAACAAGAGGACATATATTTGAGGTGCGAAGGAAAACATTTAAAACAAATCCGAGGGGCAACTTTTTTACTCAGGAGGTGCTGGATATATGGAATGAGTTGCCAAAGGGGTTAGTTGAGTCAAGTACCATAACAGCATTCGGAAGACATTTGGACAAATTCATGGATAGGAAACGTTTAGTGGGATATGTGGGTAAATGGGACTTGGTTAGATGCAGCAGCTTGATTGGCGTGGATGGGTTAGTCTGAAGGGCATGTTTCCGTGCTTTATTGCTCTATCAGCACCATTCTGCTGATTGGGTGCAGAATATATCTTCAGAACCGGCACATTCTTTGCCTCTGCTCTAGGTTACAACATTCTTTATCGGTCTTTTTCACTTATTATTAATGTTATTCCCTTGATGTTTTTTACTCACTGAACAATTAATAGTACCTTGACAGCTTTACAAGCTGTGGAACTTTAATCCAGCAAGGAATCAAGAATAGTTGAGAAGTTTATTGGAGTAAATGGAAACTTAATGATTTTCAAAGCTCATTTTTTCTTTGTTTGCTCTTTGAACAAATGTCTGCGATTGCCTAAAGAAATAACTGTTCCTCAAGAAATTTATCAACGGTATTTTATGAGAAAAAAAAAGGCAATTTAAAGTGCCTTGAAATGATTCACTTGTAATAATACATTACATTTTAAATGCTAACCACTAAAACTTTCAAAAAGTAACTTTATATCAAGTAGACACTTGTTATACACTCAAACAAATGATGCAGCCCTTTTGCTACTGAAATACTTTATATTGAAGGGAACCAAGTTGGAAAATGCTGCAAAGATGAGGGTTCGCAATGTGCAAATAACCTGTGCCTGTTTAAACTCGAGTCAGCATTGAAAGCTCCCTGATCAAATCTGGAGCTGGGAAAGACTACCCTCCCTCCTCCTTCGTGCTTCTGCATTACAAGCAGCTTTCCCAGAGTGTGGACAGAAAAGAGGTGGTGATCCTGCTCAGTGGAAATGTTGAGGTCAAAGGTTTCCTGTACATGGATAACATTACTGCCCTATACACAAATCCACTGTCAGGGGCCCCACTAATCACAGCAAAAATGATGCCATGTTCTTTGATAGCTGGTCTTACCCATTCTTTGTCCCCTGCACAGTCAAGTTTAATGGCTCAGAAGAGTCAGGGTATGCACAAAGAACAGGCTGGATTGTATAACCAATGTGAGTCTGAAACCAGGAGTACTGTACAGTAGGAGTACTGCAATGATCCAAATCTAATGTGGGAACAAATCTGTTTGTTACGTGCAAGGTCATCAGGAGGAGGAGGAGCCATCTTGGGGAACGGCTGCTAACCAGCAGCCATCCGTTTAATTAGCTTTTTTAAACTTTTTAGTTAGTCCTGTATCTTGTCCGTTTGGAGAAATGGACTTTTAAATGTGGGGGGTAGGGGGCAATTTTGTTTCTATGTCCCTACCTGGTCGGTGAGGCAGCTTTTTCTCCGGGCTGCCCATCGACCCGTCCTCGTGGCCTACCAGCGGGCTTGGAGCACCGTTTCCTGGCGGGGACCGCCCAGCACCTCGGCCTTGGTGGCGACACAGCGCTGGAGCGCTATCGTGGAGCGGAGCAGGCAATGCCTTGCCTGGGTTGCCGCGCTGGATCGACGCGCTGGAGCTCCGGTGAGCTGAGACCGCCGAGTTCAACACCTCCGGGCTGCGGGTCTGCGGAGCGGAGGGCGCCGATTTCAACATTGGGAGCCTGGGAGCTCTAAACCGGCGCGGCCTTGTCGGCTTCGGAAGCCGCGGTCCCCAGTCAGGAAGCGGCCGTTCCAGGTGGCCCAGCCGCTGAGTAGACTCTCCCGACGCCGGGGCAACTCCACCCGGTGAGAACGGCCAGGAACATCGGGCCTCCGTAGAGGCAACTGCGGTGGCCTCAATAGGCCTGACTTTGGGTGAACTGCGGGTTGGGGACTGGACATTGTGCCTTCCCCCACAGTGGTGTCCATTGTGGGGGGGATGATTTTTTGTCTGTACGTAATCCTTTGAGTCTTTGTCCAAGATGGCTGCCGTGAAGAGAGAGTGGACGTTGGCGCGCTTTAGCTGCCGCTGCTCTCTCTTCACATTGTGTTTTTGATTTTTTTGTTTTTTGGACTGAATTCTGTTTTTAATTTGTATTTCTGTGATGTCTTTATTATTTATTTTATTCTGATTATATGTTTTTTATTCCTGTTAATCTTTGTAAGGTGTCCTTGAGATGTCTGAAAGGCGCCCAAAAATAAAATGTATTATTATTATTATTATTATTATTATTATTATTATTATTGTTAAGAGCATTTCTACCTAACTCTCTATCTATTTGTGTTGCAATTATCAGGGGGCTAAGGATCTTGTATACTTTGACATGATTCTCCACAGTCTGCAACTCCAGCAATCTTAATGTCCTTAATAACTCACTAACTAACAAATCCACATTTATGTGAATGTCATTTATATATATTACAAACATGTTGCTACACCAAATGGTTTGTATACTCTGGATATGCAAACACCAAGAGGCACCATGTGCTGAGAATTTACCTACCTTCAGAGTTGCAAAGGATAATGTTTAGCTACATTGTCATGGAACATTCCTTTAGGAAAGACTCAACTGTACTGCTTTAGAGTAATGGTGAATCAGATCATTGTCCCTGAGGTTCCTGACAGACAACGCAAATTATGTTTGTTCGCATCATAGCAATGAAAAAGGCTCAGGGCAGACATATTGATTTTGGAGCTGGATGGACTGTTAGGGTGAAATGCAACCGGACGTTTGAGAGGGCCACTTTAGAGAGCCAGAGTTCAGCCACACAGTCTTCTCGTTTATCTAATGAAGTGGAGGCTACTTCTTCATTCCGACAGCGAGCCAAACACAAATTGGAAGAACAACATCACCTTCCGCTTGGGTAGCTTGCAACCCAATGGTATGAATATAAAAATTCCAGATAGCGCACATAACCTCTTCTGCACAATCACTTGTCCGCTTCTATTTCTCTTGCCTTTCTCAGCTCCTCCCTGCATCCCCTCACCGGGTTCCATGAATTTTTGAGGAAAAAAGGTACCAGTTTTGGAAGAGATTGATGAAACTACACAATTTGCCATTCACTTGCTGCTGATGGGAACTGCAATAGATCAGGGAATTGTGTTGCATATATAAATTGAGCCTGTTCTCACTAGAAATCAAAAGTTCCTGCTATTGTCTCCCACCTTTACTAGAGACATAGCAATTTCAACCATGGACAGGATATCCTCACTCCCCATTAAACAAGCGAACTGTGTGAAAATCTGTCACTATTTCCTCAAAATAGATCTATGCTGCTAATGGTACTCAGCATTAATTACAATTGTTATACGTATGCTGGTGTTACTGGTCACTTTGGTATGCCACCAATGAAACACTGATAATGCACGTGTCTCTTCTACTCATAAATGACTGGAAATTTTAGCAGTTGTGATTGTAGCAACATATTGTTTCAGTCAAGAGAGAGAGGCAAGAGTGCTTAAATGTCATATGTATCAAAACAGTTACAATGAAATACTTATTTGCAGCAACATTACAGGTTTGTAAACACAGTGCTCAGCAGATAAAATAATAAACCAACAAAAAAAGTGTAATAGATAAAAGCCTAATATAGTGCAAAATAAAACAAAGTCCCTTGAGCAACCAAGACACTACAGTTTAGTTGTAGTTTGTAGTGCTTAATAGCCTGATGATTGTCAGGAAGAAGCAGTTCCTGAACCTGGACTTCACAGTATTCAGTCTCCTGTACCTTCTTCCCAATGGCAGGAGTAAAATGAGAGCATGGCCAGGGTGGTATGGATCCTTGTCGCTCGTCTGGAAATTTGGCACTCCCAGTGGGAACAAGCAGCAGGAACGGGAGACACAAGGAACTGCAGATGCTGGTTTACAAAAAAAATGACACAAAGCCAACTTAATCAGTCCTATAATGTGCCACCCTGTATACATTTCTGAGGCTAGTTTCTGGGGCAATGCTTCAAATTGGAAAATGAACTATAAGGGCAACCTGTGTCCAATTGAACATCCAGAGTGATGTAAAATGACACAGAAAGCTCATTATAATGGTCCGCTTCGGGAAAAGAGATCAATTTTCAGTTGCATAATGCTGACAAAGTCAGCACATGCAATTGAATTTCCAGCCAAATAAGGAAGAACATGCTTTCATTGACTTTATTAGATCTTTGCTTTAATAAATAGCTCTGGTACATTTTATTAAATATGCAGGAAGCCTGGTTAGCACAAAACCCTGAATGACAACATGATTAAGTACAGTTGGAAATCTAAGCTTCCAGGCATCCGGGAATTACCATTTTAAAATATGATTAAAATACACCATTCAGGACAGAGATGAGAAGAAGTATCTTTACCCCAAAGGGTATTCACTACCTAAAAGGCTGTGGAGGCCCATTGGCTGTGTATGTTCAAGAATGAGATGGATAGATTAAAATATGATTGATACAATTTCCTCAAATTGCTTCATTCAACCATTCTAAGACTCTACCTTTGCATTATTTAATTTTTTTTTTTCCATTAAGAATTGAAAACAAATTGGAGCAGGAACAGGCCATTTGGCTCCTTTTGACTACTCCACCATTCAACAAAATCATGGCTGATCTTTTAGTTTAGTTCAGGGATGCAGGGCTGAAATAGGCCCTTCGGCCCTTGGAGTCCACATAATCCAGCAATCCCTGTTACACAAGCACACACGACATACTAGGGACAAATTATAATTGTTTTATCAAAGCCAATGAACCTGCAAACCTACTGTATATGTCTTTGAAGTGTGGGAGGAAACTGGAGCACCCAGCAAAGCCCATGCAGTCACAGGGAAAATGTACAAACTCGGTACAAACGACACCTGTAGAGAGGATTTAACATACTGTACGTCTCTGGCACTGTAAGGCAGCAACTTTGCCACTGTGCCACTGTGCTGTAGTGCACTGCTCCTCAGATTCGGAGAAAACCAATGTAATATATGCAGTGGCCAAGTTTCCCCAGGGGCCAGAAAATTCCAGTGATTCACCAAAGTCTGGATAAAGAAATTCCTCCTCCTCTCGGTTCTGAATGATTAATTATATTCACAATATCCAAGCACTGAAATAAATTAAAAATTTAACGATCATGTCAAGGTGGATTTTTAAAATGAAAACAGTCATGAGCACAAAGAGAAACTTGGGTCTCAATATTTTGAATTCATTTGACAATTTCTGCAGCCGATAATATTTACATTTTACTATATAAAAAAGAATAACTGTGCTCCATTATACATGCACAGAATGTAGTCCAAATGCTAAAGTTATGCAATAAATGTTGTAAATCTACTTTCTTTCTCTTTGCAGTCAAGATATTCATCTTCTTTCCTAACTCCTGTTTTCTTTTCCCTCACATTAATTCATCCTCTGTATCTGATTTAAGGTCAATTTCACAAATCTAAGTTACACATCCACACTTAAAACCTATGCAGATGACCACCATTTTTTTGGCGTGACCTGCAGCTCAGTGGCACAGCCAGTCTACCCATTGCTTCACAGCACCAAAGACGAGGGTTGAATCAAGATCTGGGGTGCAGTCTGAGTGGAGTGTGTTGCCCTCCCTGTAACCTTGTGGGTTTTCTCTGGGTGCTCTGGTTTCTTCCCAGATCTTAAAGACGCACGGGTTGGCAGGTCAATTGGCTGCAGTAAATTATCCTTCGGTGTAGGCAAGTGATAAAAACTGCAGGAGGGGGGAGTTAATGAGAATGAGAGAAGAATAAAACATGGGGTTATTGTAGAATTAGAGTAAAAATGGGGACTGGATGGTCAACAAGTACTCGGTGGGCCAAAGGGTCTCTCTGTGCATACTTTCTGTGACTGGCTGAGATGGCATTCAGTTGCTTGTCCTTGTTCACACAATTCCCAGTGGCCTTGTAGAGGGCACCACACCACATCCCACCAGTGCTCTCAGCTTGTTGATGGGTAATACTAATGCGCTGCATTCATTTCACTGAGCTTTGCACATGATGTATCCATTGCGATATCCCATCAGATAGTGGGTACTAAATTTGTTCTGGTACATCAGGTAGTGTCAAAGTATCTAATAAATCACATCAATGAACTGTATTTTTTACTTTCAATTGTCATGGATCTTTTATTGTGCCAGTGAAAACAAATTTCTGTCAAAGGGCTGTACTTTTCATTCCCGACATTGAATATTCCCGACATTGAATATATTGCATGTACAATGTGAAGATTAATTCATTTCTTATCATCAACCAGAAAACTCTTCAGAGAAATTTAACTGTCCTACAATTCTGGTGACTTCCTGGTCAACACTGAGATCCATCTTTTACATTTAGGTTTATGGTTCATAAGCTGTAGAAGTAGAATTAGGCCATTCGGCCCGTTGAGTCTACCCCATATTTCAATCATGGTATATCAATCTTTCCCTCCCAGCCCCATTCCAGTGCCTTCTCCCCATAACCTTTGACAACCTTACTAATCAAGAACCTATCAATCACAGCTTTAAAAATACCCAAGGCCTTGGTAAAGAAATTCCTCCTTGTCTCCTTTCTACAAGTTACATCCATTTTAGGTTGAATGTCTGTCTCTATTGAAATGCCCATCACTTTCAGATTCCATTGTGAGTATGAAGGTCTTTCCTATCAATTAAACGATAATTATTAATCCTGTATTACTGTCAAAAACAAAAATAGAGCAATTTGTTTTCATTACAATTTGCAACCTGCATTTTGATTATGAAGTAAACTACTGTAAGCATTAAATTGTTTAAAAAAAAGACACAAAGTGCTGGAGTAAGTCAGCGTGCCAGACAGCAACAGTGGCAAACATGGATAGGTGATGTTTTGGGTTGGGACTGTAATTGTTTCTATATTCATTTTTTCTGCTGATCAGTTTAGTTTAGTTTAGTTCAGTTTAGTTTAGTGATACAGCACGGAAACAGGCCCTTTGGCCCATTGAGTCCACGCTGACCAGCAATCCCCACACACTAACACTACTCTACACACACACTAGTCAAATTTACATTTATACCAAACCAATTAGCCTACAAACCTGTGCGCCTTTGGAGAGGGGAAGCAAACCAAAGATCTCAGAGGAAACCCACGCGGGTCATGGGGAGAACGTACAAACACTGCACAGACAGCACCTGATGTCAGGATCGAACCCAGGTCTCTGGCACTGTAAGGCAGTAGTTCTACCCCCATGCCACCATGCCGGCCCAGTTACCCAGTTGGGGAGTGTTGGGGCATTTCAACAATATGCTCCTTCAGACACCTACTTTAAAATATTCAACCCAGTCTGGATACAGACCTTAAGATCCTCTTAATTTCATCAACCAAAGAATTGGCAGGTTGCTGAAGTTCTTTCAGTTCTATGGAACTGTACACTCTATGAACTTGGCTTGAATCCATCCTAAGACTTGCCTTTGAAAGAGACACTGTAACACAATGTACATGAAGAATAGGCAGAAGAAGTGAGGAGCTTTTTTTACACTTGTACTTTTAAGACAGCCACAAAAGTTTGAGTTAGTGAGTTATAATGAGATACTGCATAGAAGCAGACCGTTTGGTCCACTGAGTCTATGCTGATCAAGCAACAATATAAATTAATTATATATAAGCTAAATATTGTTGTTCTTCCTGCATTCTCATCAACTCCTCTCAGATGCTTCCATCCATGTACATGTTCGAGGCAATTTACAGCAAGCAATTAACCTGCCATCCCACACATTGTTGGGATGTGGCAACAAACCAAATCATGCAGAAGAAACCCATACGGTCATTGGGAGAACATGCAAACTCCACACAAATAGAGTTCAATGTCATCATTGAACCTGGGTTCTATGGCACTGTGAGGCAGCAGCTCTACCAGCTGCACCCCAAGTAGTTCTTCACCACCTGGCCAGTAATTGTGTATAAAAATAACAAATGCACAGTTTTGAAAGTTTGCTGGAAATTCTCCATATAAAAGGGTGCTTCAAAACAACATGGCAGTGGAGTTTGATTTTGTGGGAGGTTCCTGGATTATGAAATTCAATCATTTTACACAAGGGGACTAAGTCTTCATTCTTCATCCACACTATTATGTTTCTTCTGCTATTCCTATAATGAGTCATCTAACTAATTAAATTATGTATGTATAATTTGCAGAAAGTGGACTCAAAGGAGGATTGGGGGATGGAGAGGAGAGGGCAGGCATTAGCGCTTGGTGAAATGAGGCTGAGAGTCAGGAACACTGATGGAGATGGTGTGGGGGCGTTCCCTGTTGACTTCATCCACAAAACATCAAGTACATAATTCGCAGAACTCTTCTAGCCTGCAAAAAATAATTGGGTTTAAATAAAAATTACTGCATGGTAAACAAAACATCCCACACCTGGGAATTTTCAGATCTATGAATTTATATACTGTGCTACAAGGATGGATTAATACTAGTCAAGGAATAGTGAGCAGTTTTATAATAGTAGTCTCTGCTAAGTAGATGGAGCTGTTATAAGAATGCAGAGTAATCTTTGCTGAAAAGGAGCTTGGATAAATTTCATGCCACCCTAAAATGCCACTGTTGTGTAAAAAAAAAAGGTTCTGACGTATTCCAGTGTGTAATGGAGTAAACTTTGTTCATGGGACTAGAATATATTCAGGTACAATCAGGAAATGATTGGAATATTAAGAGAGAAATACAAGCAGACTTATACTCTAGCATATTAGTGGCAGATCAAATTGAAAAGAAGCAGCATTATGTAATCAATTTTCTGTGTGTTAATTTACAATGAGACTCAATAATTTGTGCAAGTCCCATATTTAATGTCTCTGGGCTAATTCCAATACTTTTGGTAAGCATTGAAGTTGCTTAAACAGATGACTTGAGTTATTTTTTTTGTTGATTTATTACAAACTCACCTGAGGCACAAATAAAAAAGTAATATGACAAGCATTGGGGAATAGTTCTATCAAGATTGAATGAGATCCATATGGAACAAGATTCCAATTTACTTGAGCATGAAAACCAAATTCTGTGTATGCTGAACAACTTTCATCCTTGATCCCCAAGGTAAAGCCAATTTGTTATCCCACACACCAATTCAGTTAGTTAAAATTAACATGCTATTAAAAAAAAATACTATACTTTATTTGATGTTACATTGAACTGTGTGCTTATTATTCATTATTCAGAAATGAAACCATTTAAAGCATTGAATTGCTTACTGGATGTAACATATCTGCAATTTATGACCAGAGTTTAAGTTCCGATTCTCGTCCAATAAATACAATGGGAAACACCATCAAAAATGAAAGGATTAATTTAGTGTGCTTACACCAGGGCACATTGATTGGTTGCATGCTGTAAATGTGCAACAACGTAGTTGGGCTGCATTGCAAAATGCAGTTTGATCGGAGCAAATATCTGTCCAAATGTGATAGCATGTAATGGCTTTCAGTTAAATCATGAAACACCCAAGAATTCCCAAGTTTTGATTTGATTTGTTTATTAATTTGCACAATATTGCAATAATCAATATTATTTCTTTATCAATTTGCACAAAATTGAACTTTTTCCCCCCCAAACTGTTGCACCAGACCAGCTTCAAAATCTAAGGTTATTCTGCAACCTTCCCCTGTACAACAGTTTGCTTCCATAGAGCTTAGAGTTTGTTTCTTTTTGTGAATTATGTTGGTCTCCTAATGCGATCGTGCCAGTAAGACCTTTCACAATGTATTTTTTACTCTGCTCAGTTATGATGCTGCCTTCACTGCAGGCCTTTAATCTTCTGCTTGCTTGCCCAAACTTAGACCCCAATGGATATTCTACAGAAAGCTCCAGGACCACCATAGCAGCACAACATGAAGAGCATGTGGGTTCAGATTCCACATTTAGGCCTTTGAAGGAACAAATTTGTTGAGTATATAACTTTTCCTCTGTGATGCTATCAAACAGTGTTAGTATCAGCAGGTCTATTTTTGAGACCAAATTGGGTGCAGGATAGATAATGTCTCGTGAAACAGCTTATTTTCAATCTGTTTACAAGATACAAGATACAAGATACATTTAATTGTCATTTGGACCCCTTGAGGTCCAAACGAAATGCCGTTTCTGCAGCCATACATTACAAACAAATAGACCCAAGACATAACATAATTTACATAAACATCCATCACATTGCTGTGATGGAAGGCCAAATAAACTTATCTCTCCACTGCACTCTTCCCCCCCCATGTCAGAGTCAAAGTCAAAACCCCCGGCTGGCGATGGCGATTGTCCCGCGGCCATTAAAGCCACGCCGGGTGGTGCGATGTCGCACACCGGGTCTTGGTGTTAGAGCCCCCGGCGTGCGTCGCAGAGTCCCGCGGCCATTCCAAGCCGCGCGGGGCGGTGATGTAGGCCCCGCTCCAGGAGCTCTTCGACCCCGCAACTCGGGCGGGGGAAGTCGCCATTGCAAGAGCCCTGAAAAGCGGTCTCCCTCCAGGGACCCGCGGGCTCCCGGTGCCGCCGTCCACAGACCTGCCGTTGGAGCCTCCGACTCTCCGGTCAGGCCGCAGCAGCAGCAGCAGCAGCAGCAGCGCTCCTCCACCGCTCCACCTGCTCCGGACTCGGCCAGCTCCGCGACGGTGACGGTGAGTCGTAGCACCAGAGTCCCCGGTCTCTTCCTGTTGGAGGCCGCTCCTCGTTGCGGCCCCAACGACAACGGAAACCCGACGAGAAAAGGTCGGGTCTCCCGTGCAGGGAGAGATTTAAAAAGTTTCCCCCCCCCCTCCCACCCCACCCCCGCCCCCCCACACACACACCCCAACAAAAAATAACAAAAACTACATAAAAACACAGACAGAAAATAATAAAACGCGGACAGACTGCAGAGGATTTTAAGAAATGGCATGTGACCAGCAGTGAAAACATACAACGGTTAATTCCAGGAATGTATTTGTCAAAGTAAATCACATCACTTTGAATGATTATCCATCCCTTTCCCTATAGTTGCCAAAGTATCAAGAAGTGGAATCCAAGGAAAAAAGTTTGGACAACGTCAGGTTTTGTTTCTTCAGTATTAATGTAGAAATGAACACCATGAAGTCATTGATGATGGCCTTTTTCAGTTAACTTGCCCAAGCATTGTACATGAGGAGCCAAAATGGATTTCCATTGATTCCAGGGAATGTGGCTCTGAAACAACTTTGCAGTGGTAGGGGGATGAATTAATGAGAACATTGTCAAATTTTCTGTGGCAACATATACATGGAAGGTTGGCAGCAATCATTCCATTATCACTATAATGAAAATTCTGAACCACACTGTTTATCTTCCCAATGGAGGAATAAGTCTGAATATTAAATCCTTAAATATACAATTTGATTACAATTTTTATAATTTTGCTCTCCCTTAAATATCTGATGTGATAAATGTCAAGCATATAAAGAAATATTCGATATAGAATTGCTTTTGCTGTCATCATTTTATTTATAGAAAAATGGGCTCTAAAATAATATCTCAGCTAACCCATTACCAGTAATTTGATCTAGTGCCTTTTGGTAAAGTTATACAGATTGCAAGCCTTGTAACTATAAACTCCATTAAATTTCCATAATAGGAAATTAAGCTTCACAGCAATAACCACGCAGATTTATTGAATCTGAGGCTTTTCTGTTACCATGTCACAGTTAACATTTTTACTGACTTAGGACTTCCGGTGGCGGCATATTGTGGGAGGTTCCTGGATTATGAAATTCAATCATTTTACACAAGGGGACTAAGTCTTCATACTCAAGTACATATTTGGGCAATCTGCAGGTTTCGGTTTCATTTTATTCTTTATTCTTGGACAGTTTGAATCAAACATATACTTGAGCCATGGTAAACAATGCAAGCTGATCCCAATAAGGGTCTCGACCTGAAACGTCACCTATTCCTTTTCTCCAGAGATGCTGCCTGACCTGCTGAGTAACACAATGGTTTTGTGTCTAAATGCTGTGACCCGTTGGCTGCTGGTTTGTGTTATAGCAAAGGGAGACATTGTCAATAAAATGTTATGCCAGCCTTTTTAACAGATCTATCAGTATTCAAAACAACGAAAAATCATCGTCAGCGATTGTGGGGGAAATAACCTGGAAAAAATGGAGGCATTTCTGTCCAATTTGTTGTATTCTTCTAGAGATTGCCTTAAGGATCTATTGGGATCTTATAATATGTTGCTACACAAATTCCCATGCACTAATCCAGACCTGTGATCAGAGAGAATAATTGATTAGAACAAAATGAAAGCCATTGATAAAAAAGACAGAAAAAGGAATTATATCAATATTATCACCATAAATTGACAAGGAGAATAGATTTGTGATTTCATAATTTGGAATGTTCATATATTGGCTAATAAACAAGTCCTTAGATACTGTGACTTGGTAAGGGTCCCGACCAAAAATGTCACCCATTCCTTCTCTCCAGAGATGCTGCCTATCCCACTGAGTTACTCCAGCTTTTTGTGTCTATCTTCGGTTTAAACTAACATCTGCAGTTCCTTCCTACACAACTGCAGTTCTTTTCTAGGCTACTTTTCTAATGTGTTCAAATTATATAAATATTTATTTCAGCATTGGTAATGTGGGAGCCACTTTCGATTTTCTGTCCGGATGATTCTTTGTCAGTCAGACCATTTGTCCACTGCAGACACTAGTCAATTTGCAGTCCACTGAAATAAATTGAATTAAAATGGGACAGGCTCCATAGACTCTACATCTCTGCCAAGAGATTCATTAGAGCCAAATATAAATGTTGGCCCATCATTCAATGACTTTGTTTGTAAATTCAAGCTCTGTAACATACTACCTTCCAAAATAAAGTATTCAATAGATGACTAAATAGAAATGCTTCATCCTTAATTTATATATGTGAACTGCCTCTCTAAACTACAATAAATAATCCTTTGCATCCCTCTGGAATACCAAGGTAAATTTGCGAAAGGATTGACTTAATTTTTAACCCCTAGAAAGCCTTGTAACTATGTGAAGATTTTCGAAATACTTGTGGCATGGTGGTCACCATGGTGGTCACAGAGACCCGGGGTTGATCCTGACTTTGGGTGCTGTCTGTATGGAGTTTGCACGTTCTCCCTGTGACCATATGGGTTTTATCTAAATGCTCCGGTTTCCTCCCACATTGCAAAGACGTGCAGGTTTGCAGGCTCATTGGATTCTTTAAAAGTTATCCCTAGTGTGTACAATAGAAGTAGTGCACATGGTGATCGCTGGCCGACAGTGTGGGCCGAAGGGCCAGTTTCAACGATGTATCTCTAAACTAAACAAAAAAATGAAATTAAATTATTAACCATTAAATATATTTAACTAACCCCAAGGGCATGAAATATGCCAAATAAAGGCAATAGTTTTCATTTCCTCTCTGCCAGTGGAAGTAGAAATAAGTTGTTAGACTCGGAGTCATGGAATAACACCACACAAAAATGAGCCCTTCTGCCCAACTCGTCCATGCTGACCAAGATGCCCCATAGAGAGTGGTGAATCTCTGGAATTCTCTGCCACAGAAGGTAGTTGAGGTCAGTTCATTGGCTATATTTAAGAGGGAGTTCGATGTGGCCCTTGTGGCTAAAGGGATCAGGGGGTATGGAGAGAAGGCAGGTACAGGATACTGAGTTGGATGATCAGCCATGATCATATTGAATGGCAGTGCAGGCTCGAAGGGCCGAATGGCCTACTCCTGCACCTTTTTCCTATGTTTCTATGTTTCTATCGAAGCCAATCCTATTTGCCAGGCATTTGGTCATATCCTCTAAGCCTTTCCTATCCATGTACCTGTCCAAGTGTATTTTAAATGCTATTATAGTATCTGCCTCAACTACCTCCTCTGGCAGCTGCTTCCTTATGCCCATCATTCTAATTGTAAAAGTTGCCCCTCGGGTTTGTATTACATCTGGTTTGTCTCAACTTAAACATTTGTCCACTTGTTTTTGATTCTCCTAGCCTGGGTATCAGATTCTGTGCACTCACTCTATCTATTCCCTTCATGATTTTAAATTGCCTCTATAGACCTCCCTCAGCCTCCTGCACTCCAAGGATTAAAGTCTGAGCCTCTCCTTATTAGTCCTGCCAACATTCTCGTAAATTTTCTCTGCATTCTTTCCAGCTGAATGAACAGCACGGTGACCAAAACTAAACACGATACTCCAAGTGTGGCCTCACAAGCATTTTGGACAACTGCAACATAACAACCCAACTTTTATGTGTAGGAAGGATCTGCAAATGCTGGTTTATACCAAAGATACACACAAATCTGGAATAACTCAGCAGGTCACGATAGCATCTCTGGAGAAACAGAATCAGTAGCATTTTGGATCGAGTCCCTTCTTCAGACTTAGGGAAAATGGAAATTAGAGATATAGAAAGTACATAGACCAAATGAATGAAAGATATGCAAATAGCAACAATGATCAAGGAAAGGTGGAGCCCACAATAGTCCATCGTTTGCTCTTGCTAAGAGAGGGGATGTAAGGGTTACTTGACTATTGATTTCTCTAACTTCAAGATGCGACCTAGTCACCAATGAGGCCTTGCAAGCTGGTGCCCATTTTCAGAAGCAAGAATTCCAGGATAAGAGAGAGGGGACGTACACTTATTCTCACTAGATTACGAGCGTGGGATGAATTTAGGGGGGGGGGGTGCCCATTTCAGAAGCAAGCGTTCCAGGATAATTGGACACACTCATTCCCACTAGATTACGAGCGTGGGAAGAATTTGGGGGGGGGGGGAGAAATGGTGAGGCCAAGCAGCGGACTGAATTGGACATGATTTGTTCCCACATTTCACAAACCGATCTTCATCAATACATCAGGCTGTGATTTGGGGAATTGAAAATAAGGGTGACTTAGAAAAATAAGCAGAATAATTTGCATGTTTATAAGGTGGCTGGCAAGAGCATGTAGGATGGCACAGTGGTGCCCATAGAGCTGCTGACTCACAGCATCAGAGACCCGAGTTTTATCTTGACCTCAGATGCTATCTGTGTGGACTTCACATGTTCTCCCTGTTACTGTACGTGTTTTACTCTGGCTGTTCGGATTTCCTCCCACATATCAAAGATGTACAAGTTTGCCAGTTAATTGGCCTCTGTAAATTGCCACTGGCATGGGGTTTGGATGTGAAAGTGAAAGTAGAACTAGTGTGAAGAGGTGATTGATGGTCAGTGTGGACCCAGTGGGCCGAAGGGCCTGTTTCCATGCTGAACCTTCCAATCAATGACAAAAAAATTGTGATGGAAAACTCACAAGGAGTGTAAGACACCTAAGAGATTGGTCACGCTGAAATCCTCTACTCATTTTTCAATTTATTTACACAAATCAGGCTGCAAAATGGTTCAGTAAATCACTTTCAGAAATTCTTCTCAGATCTTCCAATTTTAATGTCATGGATTAAGATGGATAATGGATAATTAAACTGAATTGTTTGCAAGTTTAATTTCATGATAAAATTCATGCAACACTGAGAATGCAAGGAATACTAATTGTGGTCCTGCAAATTATGTATTTAATGAGCTGTAAACACAGAGCAAGGAACTTTCTCATTTTTGAGCCTCCTTCTTCTTAGTAATGCAGAGAATCATTACAGCACATAGCAAATTTAATGGAACATTGGACTCTATTAATGATTTGATACTTTCCATTAATCCCAGTTGAAATGAATCTTTTAATAGTATGCTCCACATTTATTTTCCCGGCAGCCTCCATCTCATCGAAAACAGGTTTATCATACATTTGTATAAAACTCATCTTTTTCATTAAAACCATTTTCTCTGAATTAGTCATTAATGGAATATTAATTCAGACTCTGCCCAAAAAAAACGATTTGTAAAGAATTGTTTTTTTTTTTTTTTAAATGAGGCAAATGGAAAATAGTTTGGCAAATGAGTTTTAAATTTAAAGAGACCATAAACCGGTTTAGTTGATTTGGACTCAATACCCACAAATTCTTCACTCTACTACCAGGGTACCCTTTCCTATACAATTGTGCAATTAAAAAAAAATGATATTAGTTTTGTCCCTTGGAGTCTCATGCATTATAATATATGTATTCCAATTAATATTTGCCAAGCTAAGTTTTTTTATAAAATCTATTCATGCGATATTTATATTTTGCATTTTGGGAAGTCTAACATGGGCAGGACCTACACAGGGTGGCACGGTGGCGCAGCAGTAGAGTTGCTGTCTTACAGCGCCAGTGACTCGGATTCGATCCTGACTGTGGGTGCTTGTCTGCACAAGTTTATACATTCTTCCCATGAACTGCGTGGGTTTTCACCAGGAGCTTCAGTTTCCTCCCACACTCCAAAGACTTGCAGGTTATTGTAGACTCCGTGGGCCGAAGGGCTGTTTCCGTGCTGTATCTCTAAACTAAAGAGCAGGGCTCTGCAGAGTGTTGTGGAGCAGAGGGATCTAGGATTGCAGGCACTTAGTTCCTTTAAAGTGGTATCACAGGTAGATAGGGTGGTCAAAAGGGCTTTCGGCTCATTGGCTTTCATCAGGCAGAGTATTGAGAATAGAGGTTGGGAGGTCATATTGCAGTTATACAAGACATTGGTGAGTCCACATTTAGAGTATTGTGTTCAGTTTTGGGCACCATGTCATAGGAAAGATGTTGTCAAGCTAGAAAGGGTGCAGAGGAGATTTACAAGGATGTTGCCAGAACTCGAGGGCCTGAGCTATAGGGAGACGTTGAGTAGGCTTGGATTCTATTCCTTGGAGTACAGGAGGATGGGGGGTGATTTTATAGAATTGTACAAAATTGTGAGAGGCATAGATATACATATATAATTTACTACAGCTTATTTTACTTTGTACATAATATTTTGTCCCACAGCAATTATAATTTAATTAAAAAATTGAGCCACTTGGTCAGCTCCATATAGGCTACCTCTCATGGAATTATTGTATTTAAAGGATGCTTTTTGATTTGACTGTTACTCCTCATATTCCTAACACTTATATTGCTTCCAGTGAAGTGTTAATTTATGCATTTAGAACAACACATAACTAAGTTTCATAAACAACTTCCAGTATGAATTATTATTGTTTGGAAAGTCGCCAAGTAGAGCCGCTAATTCTATTTGTAAATATGAACTGCGCACGACTCCACTTTGACCACAAATGAACAAACTATTTAAAAAAAAAAATAACTACTTCATTTATCTTGAGTAAAATCCGTGAAGACTAGGCACATGTAGTACTGGCCCTTTAATTGTCCAATGTTAGTGTGCAGAGGAAACCGTTTCTGGAACTGAAATTTCTGCATGCAAAGAATAACCTATCATAAAAAAAAACTGCTATCAATTATTTCATTTTGAAAGAGCATTCCAATTATTGTGCAGTTTTCTGAAATTATTTTGTATTCTAATAGAATTTTTTCAAAATCGATCTTATTTGGCATGATGCACCAATAAACAATGAGATTTATTGTTCGTAATTCAGAACCTGATAAATCAAAGAAAAAAAACTTTACATTTTTCCTTTTAATTTTCAGATGTATTTTATATTCCCCCTGCTATCTTTCCTTTACTGGTAATGTCCCAATTTGTTTTTTGAAATAACTCCAAATGTGCACGATTATCTTCAATATCCTTGCAGTTATGCTTATGAAGTGTTCAATATTCTTGCAGCTTTGCCTGTGAAGTGTTCAACTTCAACTTCCCTGAGACTGTGCTTGCATTTCAAGTACCTTTTTGCATTTCACGCCAATGCCTTCTATTTACTTATTCTTTGTCAGCTCTGTTTCTCTGCACACAATATATATTTAATAGAGTTTACAACAACTGAGGCACCACAGGTCGCTTGAGCCTCTGCATGACAACAATACAATTATGTATCATGTGTCCCATGCTGAGAGTCATTATTCAGGAAAGGTTTCCCAGCATATAAACTAAACAGGACACAGAGATGTTAAGCAAGGAGAAAGAACAACATTCAGAATGACAGAAAATAAATCAACGGGTAAAAAATGGAAAGACTAAGAAAGCAATTTTCAAAGTGTTAGTTACATATGTCCTGCATTTACAGACCATTATTCCAAATCAGTGTGAAGGATAGCTGCCCTATTCAGTTTAGTAAACTTGACAAATTAAGCTGTATTTGCCAAAATGTTGCAGCACTGACTAAAAGTACCAGTTTTAAATGAATGATTGTTACTAGCCACATGAACATATTCTAAAATTATGTCAATTTGTACATGTGACAATAAATGACCTTTGAAACCTTTGAAAATCAAACTTAAAATGTATTCCATTCCATCGAATGTCGGACATCCTTGATTGTCGGACATTTATTCCATTTAGGAGCTTCGTATAACATAGAAACATAGAAACATAGAAATTAGGTGCAGGAGTAGGCCATTCGGCCCTTCGAGCCTGCACCGCCATTCAATATGATCATGGCTGATCATCCAACTCAGTATCCCGTACCTGCCTTCTCTCCATACCCCCTGATCCCCTTAGCCACAAGGGCCACATCTAACTCCCTCTTAAATATAGCCAATGAACTGGCCTCAACTACCCTCTGTGGCAGAGAGTTCCAGAGATTCACCACTCTCTGTGTGAAAAAAGTTCTTCTCATCTCGGTTTTTAAAGGATTTCCCCCTTATCCTTAAGCTGTGACCCCTTGTTCTGGACTTCCCTAACATCGGGAACAATCTTCCTGCATCTAGCCTGTCCAACCCCTTAAGAATTTTGTAAGTTTCTATAAGATCCCCTCTCAATCTCCTAAATTCTAGAGAGTATAAACCAAGTCTATCCAGTCTTTCTTCATAAGACAGCCCTGACATAACTATTTCTAAAGCAGCATTGCCATATTCGAAGAATATTAAATTAATATTCCTTCCACGCTCCCGTTTTCAGAAGGGTAGCTTTGGTTTTGCACAACGTTACAGTTCCTGAGGGGATAGAATCATGTTTGGAACAAGTCCAATTGCAGCAACAGGCCTTACCTGTTTGTTTTATCTCACATCATAACAGCCAAATTATTTTATCTGGCAAATGCATCAATATATTAGCTTATGCAAAATTAAAAAAATTCAATCTACAAAGATTTGTAAAGTGTCAACATGTTCATTCATCTGCCTCAACATCTGCTGAAGGTTAGAAGTGATAGGATCGGGGTGAGTTTTGGATGAATAACTCAACAGCTCAATTTAAAGTGCCTGACTGTCTCTGGGGAGTTGGATTAAAATCATCCAACCCATTAAATGTTATGACTATAAGGTGAAAAAAAGTATTTTTGTTGAAGATAGAAATCAGTGATAACAATAATCAGATCACATTATATTCTTTATTCTGAAGAAGGGTCTCGACCCAAAAAGTCACCCATTCCTTCCCTCTAGAGATGCTGCCTGTTGTACTTAATCACTTCAGCATTTTGTATCTGTGTTATTTTCTGGACCTGGAGTACTTAATCAGAATGCATATACATGTACTGTATATATTGAATGTTTATTTAAGAGATAGGGTTAAATATCTAAATTAAATCAGTCATTGATTGTAGATGAAGCAAAGATAAAATAAATGAAGTGTGAAAAAAATGACCTGGCCTTTTTTAATCAGCTGAGCTGTCGTAAACTACATTTTCATATTTGTTTATGAAATGAAGCCGAATCAGGTGACAGGACTGTGCAAGGAACCTAAATGGCTAGACCACAGTAAATAATATTGCAATTTGGGATTTTGTGTTATAAAGTGGATTTTGTGCAAAGTGCATGCATAGAAAGTCTAACCACATGCACCAATGACCTCTGCTGCTGGACGCAGACTGTGGGCATCAAGTATTTACGCACTGGCATAGGGATAACCGGCTAAAAAAAAAATAGTGGGACCTCCTACCAACAACTCTGTCTACCACAAAGTCTGCACTGAAATTCATTTGCTAGGTACTATTCTACAAATGGCTCTGTGTGTAAAAGAACACTTGCCTTGCACATCTCCTTTAAACAGCTCCTCTCATCTTTAAGCTAGTATTAGATTTTTCAGGGAAAATTTGCCATTTTGAGGGAGTTACGGCATTTGACACCAAGATTCCTCTGTACATTTATTGTATATTTTCCTCTTATGTTGACCTCACAGAGTGCAGCACCTCCCACTTGCTCGGATTAAACTCCATCTTCCATTTCGCCAACCATTTCTGTTGCAAACCGCGACGTTGGTCTTTAATATATTAAAATCAAAGCTCATTATTCAAGTTCTTATTCCGTAAAACAGGTCTGTAATTAAAGGGGTTAAATTAAACCAAATTAAATCAGGAATTTTGTATTTCTCAGATTTGACGAGATGAGTAAAGAATTTATTGAGCTGAAGCTGTGATTACAAGTGTTAGCAGAAATACCTGTCTATTTCTAGCTGATTTTTCTGCAGTTCCACTAAAAGTTACATCACTGGTTAGAAAACCACTAAGAATAAGCAAACCAAGCACCTTGTTAGAGATGGAAAGTAAACCTGTGTCAGGATTGACCATGTTTTCAAACAATACACACAGTCCTGGTTGCCACATTGTGAAAAATATGTCAAGGCACCAGCGAGGGTCCAAAGATTTAAGAGAATGATACCCGACATTGAAGATATACAGATCAGGAAACCATGAACCGACAGAGTCTCTATTCCCCTGAGAAAAGAAGGCTGAGGGGTGAATTTATAAAAGTCTTAAAATTAAGAAAGTATTTTGATATAGTTGATACAAAGATAGTATTCCCACCTCAGGCTCTAAATAAAGGTTTACGTCAGAGGATAATTCACAAGAAATCCAATTGGGAATTCAGAAAAGAATTCTTTATCCAATGACTGGTGAGAATGGGGATTTTGCAATCACAGGATGGGTCAATATCATTAGGGAAGGTTTCTACAACATATGTCAGAGAATTAGGCTGACATGTGATGAGGATAGATGAGAGGCGGTTTAAATGGAGCATAAATGTTTGCATACTCCGCTTGGGCTAAATCGTTTCTATACCAGACCCGTAAAGAACTGTAGTCAGATACTTTCAGCAAGAACTACACAATGATCAATGAGTTGACTGCAATTTATATCCAAAAGCAATGTGCAGAATTCAACTTTTTTTAAAGAAGTTGTTAAGCCATAAAATAATTGCTAAAGTGTTGTTTATGCAAACATCAGCTATCCTCTGGATCCCTGCTATGAGTGTGCTACTGAAGTAACAAGTCATCATATAAACAGCAAGATCACTCCAAGATATCTAGCTCTGTGCTCAACTAGCATTTGCAAATGTGAATATTGTGGAAAGATTCAATGAGAACTTTTAAACTGGTAATAAATCAAACTTTTCTCAAACAAAGCATTTTTGGTGTGATAAACGTTTGGTGTGCTTGCACTAAACGTTATTCCCTTAACATGTATCTATACAGTAAATGGATTAATTGTAATCACGTATTGTCTTTCTGCTGATTGGTTAGCACGTGACAAAAGCTGTTCATGGTACTTCGGTATACGTGACAATAAACTAAACTAACTAACTAACTAACTAATGCATAGCTATCATCCATTCCTGCTTTAGGCAACAGGATGGCGAGGATATGATCAAAAGTGAAGGTTGCATCAATCAAATTGTCACCTTTGTGATTGTTGCATTACAAGAAGGGGTTTGGGTGGGAGGGAGAAGGATGGTGGCAGTGGAGGGGAGTCAACTTGCAAAGAGAAATTTGTGAGTTATTGGTGTGGCGAGTGGTGTCTAAAATCCTCTGGTGTTAATAGGTAAAATATATTTAGAGTTTATAGATAACTTACACTGAAATGGCAAACAGATTTGACCATGTGTTGAGTGAGAGGGAAAGGGGGATAGGGGGAGAGGAGGAAGGGGGGGGGGGGGGGAGGAGCATTTACAATACAATACAAATTTATTATAATTTGAGCCCCAGTGAGACTCAAACGAAATGTTGTTTCCACAGCCATACAAACAAAGACACTGTCTTACAGACATACACATAATTAAATTCACACAAACATCCATCACAGTGAAGCCACTGTGAAGGAAGGCAAGTCTTTTCTCTCCCCTGTTCTCCGTGTCTCTCCCGATGTCCAAGCCCCAGGCGGGCGATGATGAGTCCCACGGCCATTTTAGGCCGCGCGGGGCGATTTACGGCCCCGCTCCCGGTCTGAAAGTCCAAGGTTGGAACCCCCACGGGCGATGGTGAGTCCCACGGCCATGAAGCCGTGCCGGGTGATGTACTGTCCCGGTCCGGGTTGTTCCAACCCCGTGACACCGGCTGGAGAAGTCGCGTTGCGGGAGCTCCGGGAAGCGGTCTCTCTCTCTCCTCCCAGACCCGCGAGCTCCCGATGTCACAGTCCACCGGACCTGCGGCTGCGTTGCTGGAGCCTCCGAGCCCCAGGAGTCGAGTCGCAGCAGCGAGTCACCACCGCTCCCCACGCTCCGAGGCCGGCCAGCCCCGACGATGGTGAGTCCGCAGCTCCGCAGTCTCTGGGACTGGAGCCCCCGGGTCGTTCAGGTTGGAGGCTGCTCCACGGTGCTAGGCCCCAACGACAGCCGAGACCCGACAGGGAAAAAGTCGGGTCTCCCGGACAGGGAAGAGATTTAAATAGTTTCCCCCTCACCCCCCCCGCCCCCCACATTTACACATTTAAAAATACTATTAAAAAACACCAAGCACTACATTTAACTAGACAAAAAATAAAAAAAAGACAGACAGGCTGTAGGGGCCGCTGCAACGGGTGAGTCGGGTAACCTTTACTGTTAAAGGTTAAAATATATACAGGATACATAAATTAAAGCATAGCAGTTTGTAATATTTTGCAGCATTGTATCCCACATTATTTGCACTGTTTGCATTTGTGGTACTTAGTTGAGATTTAAAACAGTTCGAACATTGAGTGCTTTGTGAGCCGTATGGGCCTGTCCCACTTAGGTGACTTTTTAGGCGACTGCAGGAGACTATGCGGTCGCCACATGTTCGCGGGTGGTTGCCGGGGAGTCCCCTTCATGGTCGTGAGGAGTTCCCGCATTCTGGGAACTAGTCGGGGCCTCATTATGGTCGAAAAATTAGCGGCGACCAGAATGAAGCCGCCATGGAGAGTAGCGAGAATTCTGGTATTGAAAGTTCCATGATCATAAGGTTGTATAATGGGCTCCTACCCCACCCATACACACGTAGGTGCATGACTCCCCTCCACCAGATGTCATCTACAAGAATCTTCACGGTAGGTGGGAAGGCTTCCTGAATAATCCTTCTGTCTGAATGCCTGCGCCCTCCACAAATGAGAGCTGCAGTCACTGGTGTTTGCATCAACACCCCAAGGCAAATTCTAATCAGTAATTAAGACCAAAGTTTGCAAGCTTAACCCAGACTTTGAAAATGACAGCATGCATGATTTCTGCACCTGCTTTAATCCATTCTCCCTGCAAGTCCTCGATTGTTTTAGCAATGTAAACAGCATTAGGCTGCCATGGACAGATTCAGTCTAGTTATTTCACCCAAAACCATGCAATTTATCATTCACTGCTAAATTAAACATGCATCAGCAAAACAAAACTCACAACGTGATCCATCATAACATGATGGTTGGCAAAAAAGCATCAAAGCTGGTTGAGTGTCTACAGTTAGATTTTTCAAAAAGCTTCACTTTTATTAGGTCTAATTTTCTCTTCTTTTTTTTAAATGTAATTGATGAAGTTGCATGTTTTTCCCTACTTACAAAAGGATAGTCACAGATTACTGCAGGTCTGAGATTCCCTCATCAAAGATGTGTACGGTCAGCTTGTAGATTCATTACTTAAACTGCTCACTGTTGAGAAGACGGTGGAGATACCGACACCAAGACCAAGTTGTTTCGTGGCTGAGATATGGCGTTTTTGGCATTTTACCACTCATTCTAGTCCTGCTGTGGGATGGACTAGAGAGAGCTCATGTCAAAGGCAGAATAATGTTCGAGGAAGTATTCAAAGTGATCCTTTTGGCAGGTGTTGACTGCCTTTCTGTTCTTGCAAAATTCACTATGAGTGGATGGACTCTTGGATATCTAGGATGTTGAGAGCCAGGTCAAATAAGAATCAGCCTGTCTTGCCAATGATCGAGCTGTTTGCCATCCTGCTTTCTTCACATCTGCCAGCTGCTCTTAAGATCAAGGCTTATTTTGGACTTTGCCTTCTGGAGCCTGGAGAGTGATCGCTCTTCCTTTAAGAAATGGTGGAACTTCCTTTGTAGGCACACTTTCTGTTTGCAGTTGACAAGCTCCTCAAACTCCTGGTCATATGTATCAAATTTCTGCAAGTTTTTCAAGGTGGACAAACCTAGAGAATTTTCACAGGTGCCAATTATGGTGAAACTCAGAGAAATTAATTTCTTGTGGCTGTCTTGGCCTTCTGTCGGCTGGGAGTCCTCATGTTGTATATGAGGTGCTGTCTGACAAGAGCTGCCTTTGTGGACCTTTGAAAGCTTTCTGAGGCTACGTTGATGGAGATAACAGAGTTCAGTGCTCATCCATTCCGGTAACAGTCTGGGTGCAGTTGTATCTTTATGGATTCTGGTTCAGATGGTGATATAATCCAACAGATTCCAATACCTGGACCAAGGTTATGGAGACAACACCTCTAGTGTAACGGGGAACTGGTTACAGGATCCTGCTCTAAGCATTTTGTGAAGGATTCCTGCACGAGAGACTTCCAGTCGCTCCTTGCCAATCATGCCATGCCAATAAGTTTGGGTCTTTTCCCAAACTAGTGTTGAAAATGCCCAGGAGAATCAGCTGTTGCTGACCATCTTTGAGTGGAGGCCCTTTTTGATGTTGATTGTAGCATTCAGGTTTAGGGAGTATCTGATGACTATGACCCATTGTTTCCATGTCAGAATGAGTTACATTCAAACATACTGATTACAGACAGGTATCCCTGATGTCTGCGACAGGGAATGCCATTGTGGACCAAGTGTGGACTTTATCCATCTCTTTAGGACCTTGCACAATGGACAAGATCTTTACCTTTTTACAATCCCAACAGAAACATAGGGAGCAGCACAGGCCACCATTTATGTCCTTTGTGACCTTCGTGAAGTCTTTGACTCCATCACAAGGCAACTACTGTGCTTTTTGCAATCGCTTGCTTCATCATGCCAAGCAAACCATGATACAAACCCTCACTATATCCATGACAGCCATTAGCACCGAAGGCCAAAGTCATGCTCGGATCTGCCATAGTGCCAGCAATTTTTATGAAATACCTTTTGCCACAAAGCTGCACCTCATCTCCAACAAGCTCGAGTGAATCTCATTGAGTGCTGTTTGCATGGTGTTTGTACGTTCTCCCAGCAATCACGTGGGTTTTTTAGGTGCTCCAGTTTCCTCCCAGATTTATAGATTAATTGGCTTCTATGAATTGTCCTTAGTGTATAGGAAATAACTAGTGTATGGGTGATCACTGGTCAGCACAGATTCGGTAGACTGACCAGCCTGTTTAAACATTGCACCTATAAAAGTCTATTCTGGAAAAAATGTTCAAACTACATATAGCAACACTGTACAACCAAGTCGACCCTAATCTCAGTCATCAAGACATGGCACACGGAAGCTGGGTCCATCATGGGCACTGACCTCCCACCATTGAAGGGATCTACAGGAAGTGCTGCATAAAGAAGGCCACTCATATCATCAAAGGCTAACACTACCCTCTCAATTCCCTGCTACCATTAGAAAAAAGGTACAAGAGCCTGAGAACCATTACTTCCACGTTCAAGAACAGCTTCATCCCATCAACAATAGCACAACCCCGAGTACAACCCTACCTCAGCACTGAAGCTGGTAACCTGGTTAGAAACATCAAAACACAGAAAATAGGTGCAGGAGTAGGCCATTCGGCCTTTCGAGCCAGCTCTGCCATTCAATATGATCATGGCTGATCATCCAAAATCTGTACCCCGTTCCTGCTTTTTCCCCAGATACCTTGATTCTGTCAGCACTAAGAGCTAAATCTCATTCTCTCTTGAAAACATCCAGTGAATTGGGTCCACTTCTTTCTGTGGCAGAAAATTCCACAGATTCCCAAGAGATTCTCCGGGTGAAAAAGAGATTATAATTGACTTCAGGAAGCGAAGCCTGGCATACATTGATGGTGCCAAAGTGGGGTGGCTTGTTTGTAATCATATATAGTCTTTTCATTGACTGGATAGCATGCAAAAAAAAACTTTTCACAGTACCTTGGTACACGTGACAATAATAAACCAAATAAATGAAGGTTGCATTCCATACTTCAGCTTGCAATATTATGGTCTGGTTACCTAATGTAACTGATAATTTGTAGTTTTATGGTTTATTATATATTTATTTATTGTGCTGTTGTGCTGTGCCTGTGAAGCTACAGCATGTAAGTATTTAATGGCCTGGTTTAAGTGCATATAGCAAATAACCAGGCTTGAGTCTCTCTTGACTTTTGAGGCTTGAATTTGTTCACATTTGGCAGCCAAGCTTCAAGTCAACATGAACTCATTCACGAAAGCACAAGACCAAATGTTGTGTTGTGCCTGTGAAGCTACAGCATGTAAGTATTTAATGGCCTGGTTTAAGTGCATATAGCAAATAACCAGGCTTGAGTCTCTCTTGACTTTTGAGGCTTGAATTTGTTCACATTTGGCAGCCAAGCTTCAAGTCAACATGAACTCATTCACGAAAGCACAAGACCAAATTAACTTAACGCTCAACATCCATTAGACAAAGACCTTACAACTTTACTAATAGTCAATGTGAACCGTTACCCATATTTTGAAAAATACCTCTCAAAAAAAGGAAACATTGATGATGAAATCCATTATTACTATTAATGCATCAGTACGGCATTTTGCCAACAGAAGAAAATTGTCACTCGAGATTGAGAGTTCAAAATTGGCGTATCACATGTGGTGTACTGAAGAACAGTGATTCCTGCCATTCTTAACTCTCCTGAGACTTGTATTACCACAAGCTCCTCAAGGCATTGAAACGTTACCAACAATGCTGTAACTCAAATCCACTGGTAGGATAAGGAAATCATTATTAGCGTCCTCTCTCAGTCAACATCCCCCGATCTAAGGTTCCAATTACAGTCTTTCAGCTCCGTTGGAGGATCCACATTGTCTGCACGCCTGAGATAAGACTCCGGAAACATACTCTCTATTTCAAATTCTGTCTCTGGAGAAGTCACCAGGTTGAAAGAGGAAAAGACTCGAGGATATTCTCAGAGCTACCTTGAATATATATATATATATATATATAAACAGCCCCCATCAATTCTGTGACTCCATGGAACATGCCAGGTTAAAGTGGAGGAGGAGTATTGGAATCTGGTTCGGAGAAGTTCAAGTCTGTATGTGGGGAGGACACAGAAGCTCAGCAGAAACTGCTCCATTTGCAGACAGTCTATAGTTCCCACATTGGCCTTATTCACCACCTCAGGACCCTTAGCAAAGAGAGCAAAGAGGGATGCAGCATGGGGGGGGGGGCACCACCAAGAACAAAAAAGGACCATTGCGGGCTACAATTAACATTTTATAACTTTGTCGGCGCGCGACATGTGGTGTCTCGTTGCATACTTTGTGTATGGTATGCAAAGCAAAGAATTTAATTGTGACACGACACATGTGATAATAAAGTATCAATCGGAACTGGAATCTGCCAGGTACTGCTGAAGAAAAAGACTGTTCCCCTTTCTGTCCATTATTAAGAGTGCCATTTGAACAATTAGAACAATAACAATCAAGGACAACCGTACAAAGAATGTGGGGTGGATGATGTGAGGGTGAGCTACAATGGAGATTTGTACTTGTTTATAAATCATATTAAAGAGTCAGTATAACAATCAACAGATTATTATTGTTTTTAATTCAATTGATTCACTGCATTTTGCACCTCAATTCGCATTTATTTTTTCTTGAAACTCAGATTGAGTTGTTCTACAAATTCATGTCTGGAGTGATACATGAATGTGAAGCCAAAGATGGGCAAGTATTGCAGTCATGGCAAACTAAATTGCTTTTCTATTCACAGAGTAAATGATATTCACAGCAAATTCATTAACAGTTAGGACCCCATATGTCCTTTCCTAATCAGAACCACTATAGGCCTAGCTGTTTCATTATGCAAACAAAATGACTGTCTCCAGAGTTAAATGCATTAATGCATTAAAGGCTGTTCCCCAATCACTTTAAGTCACTTGTGAAATTTGCTTTGGTTTTTGGAGCGAGTCACCCTTGTGCTTCCTGTTACTGAGTTCAGTCACTCCCTGTACTAGCTTCCCTTTAGAGGACTGTAAGGGGACTTGGACTACATTACCTGGATATGCCGGCTATTGGGCATTCCCACGACAGTGTGATCACGATGTTGTACAATTTTCAGGTGAGTATTTTCTCTGCTTTCCTCTTTGGGTACGCCAGTTCCTCTGCACTGATCCCCATCCCTCCATTGCTACTTCTTCAATCTTCTGTAACTCCATTGATTGAAAAATCTTATTCACAGTTCCTCCCAGGTCAAACTGCAATTGGCTGATTGCCACCCGCTTAGCCCTCAGCTATAAGTGACATCTTTAGTTTATCTATCATAATGCACTAGAAATGATAGAGAAAAGAAAATCTAATTCCACTTCTGAAAAAAAATTCTGTTCAACCAGAATGGTCTGTTGGATGTTGGTTGGATAGTCGGATGGGAGATATTGAGAGATCAGGAGCATTAGGGTCTGAGACTCTGATGATCACAGGGTTGACCTATGATAATCACATCTCATGTGCCACTGACACAGAAATCATACTAGGGTATCTAGGGTATCTGCGGCACAGTGGCGGAGCGGTAGTGTTGCTGCCTTACCCAGGTTCAATCCTGACTAAGGGTGCTGTCTGTATGAGGTTTGTACATTCTCCCTTTGACCATGTTGCTTTTCTCTGGGTGCTCTGTTTCCTCACATACTCTGAAGATGTACAGGTTTATAGGTGAATTGGTTTTGGTAAAAAATTGCAAATTGTCCATAGTGTGTTGGATAGTGCTAGTGTACGGGATGATAGCTGGTCGGTGTGGACCCGGTGGGCTGAAGGGCTGATTTCCACACTGTACCTCTAAAGTCTAAAGTCATACCAGAGTGACATGGTGGTTCATGCTGTGAAGCCCGGCTGAATTTATAGACGGATGCAGATTGCAAGAAATTGTTATTTTTTTACTTGAAAACAGATCATCAGATGGAATTTAAACATGGAATACTTGGAGTGAAGTTCTCAAGGAATAACACAATGAGAAGGGATGTGAAAATCAAAATAAAACTTAAGATGCTGAAACTCTGAAACAAATACAGACATTTCTGGAGAAAGCTGCTCAGGGAGTATGTATGGAAAGAGTAACAGTTTCACATCCCAGGCCCTTTGTTTGAACAAAATATTAACAGTATCTCTATTTCCCAAGACGTTGCTTGACCTGCTGAATGCTTCCAGCAGGTTTTTGAGAAAGATGGCCTCTTGATTTATGAGCATGGTGAGAGTGCTAATAGCACTCTTACCACTGCCTTACCCAGGTTCGATCCTGACAATGAGTGCTGTCTGGATGAAGTTTGTACATTCTCCCCATGACCGTGTGGCTTTTCTCTGCAACACCGACTGCAATGCCCAATGCTGGATAATCCATGTACTACTGCAGACCTTGCACTTAACACTCAAATAGCGCAACAATGTGTATCGCAGTGGCGAGCCACTATATAGCATAAGGACACGAAAGAAGAAGATGCGTGGTGAGATTTACAAAATAGGATGGAAGGAAGTGCCTGTGATGTTGTTATTGACTCGATGGGCTAAATGACACAGCAATGATGCACAGTTTATTTAACTACTTTCAAATATCGCACTCAAAAGGAATGGAAGTACACATTTGTGAAAGGGATAAGTAATTTTCTGTGAGTTCTGTTAAATTTTACAAGCGTGATCACTTCACAACAGCAGAAGCCCATCAACAAAGGTGTTCCTGAATAATGAGTTCAGGAAGTTGTTACATTTTAAATGCCTAGATTTTCTTTGAGACTGAATGAACAGTACCAATATAAACCATACAGCCTCATTTCACAAGCAAATCAAAACAGCTCCCAATTTAACCACATGATCATGGCAATCTACTATTTATTTCAGAGAATCAATTTTGCTTGAAGTGGAAGCAAGAAGATCAAAGCTGCCCATGGAATTTTGCAAATGCTTCTCTAATGGCTGTTCAGAGATATAAAGTTTGATATGACTACAGATTACCTTCCTTATTATTCACAAGATGGACAATAAGAGGCACTGAAAATGTAATTGGAATGTCTCAAGAAATAATGTATCATTATTAGTTACGCAGTAGGCAAAATAAGTGGGCTCAGTTCCAGGTTCCAATTCTAACCACAGTCACACCTCATTGTAATTACATTCACATGTATGACCAAAATAAAATCTATAATTACAGTAAAGGTCTCAATTCAGAATGACAGATAATAATCAATTAAATTCATTTTTAGCAAATAATATTTGAATCCAAAAAACTGTTGAATTTCAAGTAGTATTGAGTGCACAACATAAAAAGAATGCTCACCCATCTCCTGGTATTAATTAAAGAAACTTCAATGTTATGGTACTTGATACTTGTTAGTCAGTGGATGACTTAACTTTTCAATTTTTAATTCCTTCAAGAAACCACCAAGGTGGCACCGTGCCACAGTGGCAGAGCTGCTGCCTCACAATGCGAGAGACACGGGTTTGATCCTTATAACGGGTGTTGTCCATGCGGAGTTTGTACATTCTCCGTGTGCTTTCTGCGGGGCTCCAGTTTCCACTCATACTCCAAAGACAGCCAGGTTTGTAGGTTAATTTGCTTTAGTAAATCACCCCAAGCATGTAGCTCCTGGTGTGTAGGATGAAAAAGTGGATTAACATCAAACAAATGTGCATTTGATCGATGTTTGTCTTGGGCCAAAGCATTCGCGCCACACTGTATCATGAAATTAAACTAAGCCTCAGAGTGAATACATCAGCTGTATTATTTCATAGCTTCTCCAGAGCTTTTCACTGTCTCAATTGTGCCACTCTAATTTCTCTTTGGTAGAAGTCATCGCAGCACGATCCTAATCCATGAGTTGGAAGGAGAACAAAGATGGGATAAGAAATTAGATTTGGAGGAAGCAGATTGTGAGGTTTGTGGAAAATATATGCAATTACAAAGACAAGGTGACGGTGAATTTCTCGTGTTGCTCTGAAAGCCTCAATGATAGGTTAAATAAATCAGCAAATTCATCGCCATCCATCAAACAAACAGGCCAAAGATGGCACAATCAAAGGAGGGTTTGTGTCAATTAAATTGTCAAGAATGTGTAGGGTTAAGATTAAACTGAGCAGCTTCATAGTGATGTCGTCAGGACTGATCCCTTGCATACATAGGAACCCACCATGCTGAGTGATCATCAGGGCGAGTTATTTTTAAAACCATCTTGAGTCAAATAAAACAGTTCATATGAGTAACAGCAAAACTTAAATGGCAGCCTGCAAGGAAAGTGCACACAAGTGATCACTGTACAGGACTCCTTCAAATGATGCCAGGGTGAGTTGCATTCAGAGTCGTAGAACTACATGTGGGTTGTAATTAAAAATTAAACTTTTTATGGTGTTAAAGAGTCCAGAGATTATAGAAGTGTATAATATTCAGAAATAATTATAACAAATAATATTTGGTTGTATTTATATCAAATATTTATATCAAATAATATTTGGTGCACCACTGTGACTGTGGGCAGTCACGGTGGCGCAGCGGTAGAGTTGCTGCCTTACAGCAAAATGCAGCAGCAGAGACTCGGGTTCGATCCTGACTACGTGTGCTGTCTGCATGGAGTTTGTATGTTTTCCCCGTGACCTGCGTGGGTTTTCTCTGAGATCTTCGGTTTCCACCCCACACTCCAAAGGCGTACAGGTTTGTAGGTTAACTGGCTTGATAAAATGTAAAATTGTCCAGTGCTGAGTGATGCTCTATCTAGAGCTTTTCAACGTACTACATCCAGATCCAGTATAATCATATCCTGTTATGTTATTTTTAACGCTTGGATTATTATTATTTTATAAGCATCATCTTAAAGGACATTTAAGGGAGTTTTGCATCGTGTTGCTCTGAAAGCCTTGACTAGTTCTATCCCACCTGGATGGGCTACAATCATACTCAGTAGATAACTTGCCTTTTTATTTTATCACTGCAGTTTTGGAATTGGTCATCAAAATGTATTGCAAAAATCAGGAACTGGTCAAATATGCAGATTCATTCTCTCTATTCTCCAATTTAAAAAAAAGTAAAACCAAGAAGGTAGTCTTTCAAAATAACAAAATAAACATAATTATAATGGTCAGGGTATTCATCTATACCAGAAGTAATCCTATATGTTTGACCAATCCCAAATGACAACTCAGAAATATATTGTTAACGTCCACAATTGAAAAGTCTTGAAACAAAACATTTTTTGGTCTTTTTATTAGTCTCACAACAAGCATTCTGGAAATGAAACCATGAATGGAAACCAACATGCAAAAGATAGCAGATGTTGGAAAACTGAAACAAAGACAAAAAGGCCAAGACACTCAAACAACACACAGGGCGGCATGGTTGCACAGTGGTAGAGTTGCTGCCTTAGAGAGCTTTCAACGCCGGAGACCCTGGTTCAATCCCAGCTACGAGTGCTGTCTGTACGGAGTTTGTACGTTCTCCCCGTGACCGCGTGGGTTTTCTCCGAGATCAGTTTCCTCCCACACTCCAAAGACATACAGGTTTGTAGGTTAATTGACACGTGAGTCTGTAGGATATTGTTCATGTACGGGGATCGCTGCTTGGTGCGGACTCAGTGGGCTGTTTCTGCGCTGTATCTCTAAACTAAACTAGTGAACAGTGGATTAACTAATGTTTTAAATGTTTTCCCTTGTCCTCAATATGAAAACAACAACCATAGTGACATCCCACATTCCCACATATGAAATCCCAACATTTGCTGGAATATACCCATCAGTAAGGAGCAAGGAATCCATTTATCAATTCTCACTTCTCTTAGCTTCACAATATTGGAGCAAGTATTTAGCACAAAATCCAAATTCTTTCAAGCTGGACAGTAGCCACTGTGGAGATGTGGCAAGTCGGCATTTGACAAACTGCCCAGTTCCTCCAACAGTAAACAAGCTATTTGACTGTGCATTGAACAAACAATGCCAGATAACTGCATTGCTGGCAAGGATCCAAACACACATCACTTTTTGTTTCCATAGACTGATTATCTCTATCCCGCACAATGCATGGTGTATAATATATTTTCTTGCATTGTGCTATGCTCTGAAAAAGGAACATCATAATCAGCAGAATGATTCCTTGGCAATATAGCACTAAAGCAGTAATATAACAAAGGCAGCTGGTATTATCTTTTTAACTTCAGATGCTGAAACTCTGGAAGTCGTCCAAAGATGGGGAAAGGCAGACGATCAGACTTCTAAAAATGCAAAAGGCAAACAGTTACGCAATTCTATGAAATAATTCACATGGAAATGTATTTTGTTCCAGACAATGCTACTTTTTGTAAAAGCAAACCTAAATAGTTTGGTGGTATAAATCCACCCAGGAAGCAAAAGGAATGAAAGAGAACGTGAAGTTATGTGATGGTATAATGTGGAGGTTTGTCCTCCAGAACTTGCCGCTTTCTTAGCCAAGCTGTTCCAGTACAACTACAACACTGGCATCTACCCGGCGATCTGGAAAATTGCCCGGTTATGCACGGTCCACGAGAAGCAGGACAAATCCAAATTGTCAATTACGGCCCCATTTGGCTACTCTCGATCATCAGCAAAGTTGCTAATTCAAAGCAGCACTTTTGAATTAGCAACAAACTGATTGGCAGACCTCAATCAGAGCAAATCATCTAACAACATCTACTCCAAACTGACGATCAACACAAGTGCGCCACAATTACGCGTGGTTAGACCCTTCCTCTATTCTCTTTACACCCATGGCTAGTACAGGCCAAATGCTATCTATAACTATGAGACACTGTTGTTGGCTTAATTATAGCTGAAGAAGAATCACTGTACAGGAGTGAGACAGAACACCTGGTTGAGTGATGCCACAGCCCAGCACATATATGTAATCATGAAGAAGGTGTGCCAGCACCTCTACTTCCTTCAAAGTTCAAAGAAATTCAGCATGTGTCCGCATACTCAAACAAACTTCTGCAGATGCATTGTGGAAAGCATCCTGGCTTGCCGCATCATGGCCTGATATGGCAATTCCAATGCACAGGAAAACAAAAGGCTGCAGAGAGTGGGGGACTCAGCAGCCCAGTCTATTACAAGTTCAGCCCTCCCCACCATCTGAATTATCTATGTGAGGTGCTGCTTCAAGAAGATGGCATCTATCATGAAGGATCTCCACCATCCAATCCATACCCTCTTCTCACTGCTACCATTGGGCAAGAAGGGGTGGGGGGGGGGGGGGAAATCTGAATTACCACACTATCAAGTTCGGGAGCAACTACTTTCCTGCAACCATCAGCTTCATAAACTGAGCTGCTCAACCCTTATCAGGTGAATATATTCGTAGGGCCTGAGGGAATGGATTCTCGGACATTGTGGGAGGCTAGGGAAAAATTACTGGGGCACTGGCAGATATCATCATCTTTGCATCATCTTTAGCCACAGAACAAAATATTGAAAGACTGCAGGGTGGCTAATGTTATGCATTTATTTAAGAAAGGGTGCAAGGATAGGCCAATGAGTCTGACATCAGTGGAGGGTAAGTTATTGGATCGGATTCTGCAGGACAGAATTTATGAGCATTTGGATAGGCTAGTGTTGATTAGCGATAGTCAGCAAAGATTCATGCATGAGAAATTCTGTCTCACCAAGCTTTTTGATGAGGTTACTTGGAGGATTGATGATGGCTTTACCTTTATGGACTGATGATGACAATGCCTTTATGGACTTTGCCAAGGTCCTGCATGGTAAGAGAGCCCAGAAGATTAGGTCACATAACATCAATGCATTTGTGTAATTTTACAAATCCATGATGAATGTGACAATATTCAGCAAATGCACAAATATATAAAGCATGAAATTAGGTTACAAATTTTAACGGTGACCACATACTGACTTGTGAGTTATCTTATTAGGACCTAGAGTCATACAGCACGGAAACAGGCTCTTTGGCCCAACTTGCCCAAGTCAACCAATTTACCCCAACTTCACTCCTAATCAAATCTAATAAATCTGTTTTTTTTTCACACATCAATTTGAAAGAGAATATTTTCATTTTTAATTGAATGCCTTCACGCATAAGGACCAAACAAAAATAGCACTTCTGACTCTTAAATAATGAACAATTAAAAACAAATTGGGAAAATTGTCAGATCAGAGACTGCTAACATTTGGCTTCTGCAGAACTTCTTTAAGTCACTTTAAGGAAACCTTGCATTCCCTTAACAACATCTGCACTCACCATGAGAACCTTGAATATTATTTTTTACAGACAGTTTGAAAACTTATCTTTGTGATAAAGTGACACATCTGGTAGACCTGCTGCTTCATAGCACCGGAGACCTGGTTTAGATCCCAATGTCGTGTGCTGTGTTTGCGCATTCCCCCTATGACCGTGTGGATTTCCTCCAGGTGTCTGGTTTCCTACCACATCCCGAACGCATATGGGCTTGTAGGTTAATTGGCCTCTGTAATTTGATTCTAGTGTGTCGGGAGTCATAGAGTGTGGAAACAAGCCCTTTGGCCCAACTTACCCACATGTCCCATCTACACTAGTCCCACCTGCTTGTGTTTGGCTTATATTCATCTAAACCTACACTATCCATGTGCCTGTCTAAATGTTTCGTAAACATTGCGATAGTACCCAAGTGGATGGGATAACGTAGAACCCATGTGAACGAGTAATCTATGATCGGCTTGGACTCGATGGGCCGAAGAGATGCTATATATATACTCTAAAACATCTGGACTTTTTGTTTTCTGGAAACATGTTCACTTCAAGATCAAGATTCTTCATTACAGCTACAGTTTCTATTTTTTGCATTGGGTTAAAAATTATGAGACTCCATGGCTTTATTTTTACTTGCAGCCCAGGCTTCTTACAAACAAATGATGGACCTCAACAATGAAAAAATACCTCTGGAAGGGTCTTGGAGAAACTGAAATTTTGCTGACCAAATATGCAATGATCCTGCTAATATTAATGGCAGAGTATTGTTTCATTTGTTAGCTGTTTCAAGCTCGGCACCTGATGAATTGAATACTCGAGCCTGTTGGGCTGCGTTGTCTGGTAAAAAGAACACCAAGACGCCCAGTTGTATGGTAATGGGGCATGTCCATTGTTATCTTTAAATCAAAACCAGCCTCCATCCCAAAATTATGCATTAACCGTTCTTACCCCAGCTCTTTCCCAAGATTGTATGCTAACTATTACTTGCCATAGATTTCTCCAGAACCATCCAAAATCCTATCCTGACCCTCACATCAGCAGCAATTAAGCCCTAATCATTGATGTTTTTGAATCAATTTAGCCCAAAGGAGTACGTCAAAATATTCAGAAAAAAATAATTTCTGATTTTGTGTGGTACAGTAGCACAGCGGTAGAATCGCTGCCTTACAGCGCCAGAGAACCGGGTTCGATCGTGACGACGGCTGCTGTCAATACTAAATTTGTACATTATCCCTTTTTTTTACACAGAGAGTTGTATGTCTGTGAAATTCTCTGCCTCAGAGGGCGGTGGAGGCCGGTTCTCTGCATACTTTCAAGAGAGAGCTAGATAGGGCTCTTAAAGATAGTGGAGTCAGGGCATATGGGGAGAAGGCAGGAACGGGGTACTGATTGGGGATGATCAGCCATGATCACATTGAATGGCAGTGCTGGCTTGAAGGGCCGAATGGCCTACTCCACACCTATTGTCTATTGACCATGTGGATTTCCTCCACATGTTCTGGTTTCCTCCCACACCACAAAGACCTATAGGTTTGTTCCATCTATTGTCTCAGATATAACAAACAAGATGAGAAATTTAGGAATATATATATATATATATATATATGTCTGTCTATCATATATATATATATATATATATATATATATATATATATATATATATATATATATATATATGTCTGTCTATCATATACTTATTAAAAGTCAGATCTTGTACGTGTGTATATGTATACATGTGTGTGTATGTGTGGGTACATCCGGTTGCCTTTACATCTTCGCAAAAACACTACGTGGTAACGATTACATGTTTACATATTCTGATTAACATTTTTCCCCTAAGAGGCCGAGAACATCTTCACTGAACATTTTATGCTTCATTTCTCGACTTATTACTAATTAATAACATCAAAAGACTTTGAATTTTAAACAACCAACTTGCACTGATGATGTCACAATGGCTCGGCTAGCAGCGATCAGCTTCACTGAAGATTTCATCCTATATTCCACGTTATTCGCGATTAAAGCTTTAAAAATGCCAACTTTCACAAGATGTTTACATTTTCTGATTCACATTTTCCCCCTCTAGGCAGAGATCACCTTCACTGAACATTTTATGCTTTATTTCTCGACTTATTACTGATTAAAGTATAAAAAATTAAAATACTTTGAATTTAAAACGACCAGCTTCAATTGATGACATCACAATGGCTCGGCTAGCAGTGATCAGCTTCACTTACATTCGGGAACGGCTTGAGTTGGAGGACCATGCCGCCTGTGGGGACTATGGGTAGGGAACGGGTGCGTTGGGGGAGCAGCGGGTCTGCACTTGGTCAAGTATATAACTTTAAAACTCTCATCTTGTATGTGTGCATATGTGTGTGTCTTTGGATTTTCGCCAAAAAAACTACGCGGTAACGATAAGATTTTTACATATTCCGATTCATATTTTCCCCATCTAAGCAGTGATCAGCTTCACTGATGATTTTATGCTTTATTTCACCACTTATTGCTGGTTAAATTAAAAAAATATTCAAAGAATTTCCTTTCAAAATGATCAGCTTTGGAACGGTGTCTCGGCTCAGAGCCCATTTCACACACAGAATATTCCACGAGCTTCCTGTGACGTCAGGGGGATGGCCGCATTTCCATAATATTCCTCAATTGCTTCAACACCTCCCCAACGGACGACCTGTTTCATTCTCACTCTTTGATGCATTCTTTGATGCATCATTCTGACTTTGCTCTCTTTAAAGATAAGACCACGATTTTTACACTAATTTGTATTAATTAACGTTGCTTTCATTCACATAATTTCCACTGTTGTGAAAATACTTTGCCATTTGTTACTTCTGTGACTAACACCTCACGATTTCACTTAACGTTGGTTTCATTCCACTTTTTCCGAACCGCGCTACTACCCGCGACGACCCGGCTGGGGTTTTACGCGGCCATCAAGGAGACATTGAGACCGGAGCGGTGAGGCCTGTTCTTGGCTGGGCGGGAGTAGAACTGGGGTTGCCACTTCTTCTCCGCACACTGGCTGTGGCCCCCCCACAGCCAATGCCGTAAAGAATTGGAAACCCCAGCTCAAATAGGCAGCTAACACTGGCCAGGTTATTCACACTCCCCCTGCCCCGGGGTATTTACACAAACTCTCATCTTGTTTGTTTTCGTGCATGTGTGTTCCGGAAACTCCACCAATATGGTACATGATAGCACTACAATGTTTGGCCCACCTTAGTCACAATTGTCCTGAGGTGTGCAGTACCAAGTTTCATTCGCATTGATGTTATATTTTACATGATTGACATTTCAAACTTTACAAAAAACACTTTTATATTTTTCCCTGCCTGTCAGCCGCATTCAATGTCTCAATGGGATCCCAAATTTAATTTACATAAAATAATCGCGATTTTCATTGACATTGATTTTATTATTTGAAAAATAATCAAAAATAATCAAATTCCATTTTCATTAACAGCTAACATTGTGTTTACGTTATGTTAAAGAAAAAACGGGATTTTCATTGAGAATTTTTTTTTTTTTTTTTTAAATCATTGTGATTTTCATTGTGCGGTGGTGGGATAGGGGGAGGTGAGGAGGGGGGGGGGGGGGGGGGGCGGGAGAGGAGAGGGGAGAGGGAGGGGAAAGTGGGGGTGAGAAGGGAGAGTGGGGAGGAGGAGGGATCGGGGGAGAGGAGGGGGTAGGGAGGGAGAGGGAGGGGAATGTGGGGGAGGTGAGGAGAGAGAGTGGGGCAGTGGGATGGGGGTACATGAGGAGTGGGGGAGCAGGGAAATAGAGGGAGAGGAGGGGGGTTAAGGAGGGGAGAGGGGTTATGGAGGAGGGAGGGAGGGAGGGAGGGAGGGAGGGAGGGAGGGAGGGAGGGAGGGAGGGAGGAGGGGGAGGGACTGAGGGTAGGGGAAAAGAGAGGGAAGGGAGGGAGAGGTGAGGGGGAGGGGAGGGGAAAGAAGAAGGAGGGTGAAGAGGAGGAGGAGGGAGTGCTGTGGGATGTGGGCGAATGGCGGAGGATAGGGGAAGGAAGAGGGATGGTGAGGTAATGGAGGAGGGGAGGGGATGAGGGGAGGAAGCAGAGGAGGGTTGGTGAAGGGTTGGGAGAAGGAGGATAATGGAAGTGGGGAATAGGGGACTGAAGAAGGAGAGTGAGATGCGTTCACATTTAACTTATATTTTACAAGTTACTGGCATTTTGAACTTTAAAAACGTCGCCATCATCTCCTAACACACACGGCATAGAATATCTTCTGCATGCTTGATAACACTACAATATAGCTGTAAGTACTTGATCCAAGGCACCCTGCCCTTGCTACTTCCCAGAATACAAGAATGGGAGGACATAAGCTCTGGCAGGTTAATTGCAATGCAGTGAGTGTGGTCGACTAACACAATTCAGATTAGGAATCAAAGCAGGACAATCAATGCTATTACCTGCAAGTTCCCTCTCTAAGTTACACACCATCACAACTTGGAGATTTATCACATTTTGCTTGTTATCATCATCAGTAGCACTAAATACTTAAACTTCCTTCTTGGGATTTACGTTCTCACGGGCAATCAGGACTGTGTAATAAATACTAACCTTACCAGCCACAGTTCCTCCTATTCATGAATAAAATGGCTTGTCTCAATGATACGGTCATAAACCCAGCAATGCATTTATTCCCCCAATCTATGCGGAGTTGCCCATATACTTTTATGCTATTGTTTAATGGTTAAAGATTACATATTACATTGTCAGTACTTACCCATGTTATCCGTTTAAGATGTACTCGTTGTTTGATCAAATTACTTTCTTGCGAATTATATACAGTGATCTTGAGACTGGTTGTAGCTATTGAAAACCCCTTGTCTTCCGCAAGTGAAATTAGAAGAACACAAATGATTTCAGGTGGGTTTATGGTTATTTTTGAACACCTTTCCTATGCACAATTTCCCATCCTTAGCTGTGGGCTTTGGCCATTGACTAAGCCTCTCTCAGCTAAACTTAATATCTCTGCAGAAAAAACAGAATTATTGTCTGAACCCATTCTTTTAGCAAAAACAATAAGATTTGTTACATTTTATTATCACTTTAACAATTTAACATGGGAGATTCTAAAATTGTGGCTGCTGTAAATAAAAACACATTGTAATGTTTTTTTCAGAGATAACATCTATGTATACAAAGTGAACAGTTGATGTAGTGTTATTGAATTTGTTTCATAGTTAATCCCATTTTCAACTTAATTTATTCAAAATATTTAAATAATATGCAATTATTCATTGATTTAATATTTGGAACTGCAACACACTTATATTGGATATAATTTGAAAAAGATTGCTGATAAATGTAAGTAGATTTTCTAATGAGATCTGCTGAAACATTTTATTTTGACAAATGAATATATGGGGTTGTATGTAATTAAAGGCAAATAATAGGTATTGCAGTTAAATCTCATTATTAAGAAGCATATTTGCAGCAGAGGAGATCATTTTGCTTGGAATTACATGGAAGGAATAGCACAGATCAGAAGAGATTTTTCTGGTGGTATATCATACAAAACATGCAATCATAGCAGATTTAGTTTATAGATACAGCATGGGAACAGGCCCTTCGGCTGATCAGGTCCACGCCAACCATTCATCACCCGTTCACACTAGTTATCTCATTATGCACTAGGGGGCAATGTACAGAGACCAATTAACCTACAAACTGGCATTTGGGCTGTGGGAGGAAACTAGAGTATCAGGAGGAAACCCATGCTGCAAGAGGGAGAACGTGCAAACTCCATACAGACAGTGCTCAAGATCAGGATTGAACCCAGATCTCTGGCACAGTGAGACAGCAGCTCCACCTGTGTGCCACTGTGCCAGCCTGTTTCGATTGAAGAGTGGTGTCAAGGTGCCAGGGACCTGGGTTCGATCCTGACTATGGGTGCTGTCTGTACGGAGTTTGTACGTTCTCCCCATGACCTGCATGGGTTTTCTTTGGGTTCTCCGGTGTCCTCCCACACTCCAAAAACATACAGGTTGGTTGGGTAATTGGCTTGGTATAATTGTAAATTGTCCCTATTGTGTGTAGGATAGTGTAAGTGTGTGGTGATCGCCAGTCGGCGCAGACTCGGTGAGCCGAAGGGCCTGTTTCCGTGCTGTGTCTCTAAACTAAACTAACCTACTTTGGTCTGTAGCTCTACATGACTCGTCAAGTGCATGTCTAAGTACTACTAAGGTAATTTCTAAGCCCACCACCTTTTCAGGGAATGATTGTCAGACTCCCACCGCACATCGATTTCACAAAAATCCTCATCTCCCGTGTAAACCTTTCAGCAATTACTGCAAAACTATGGACCTTACTTTCTGAGCCCTCTGCCAAGAGGAACATCCTTCATAATTTTGCACATCTTGACTCAGTCTCTTCTCAGTCTCCACTATTCAGAAGAAAACAATTTTAGTTTAACCAACTCGAGATAGTTAAACAACCTCCCCTATGAAAGTCAAGTGGTAACAGATTCCAGTGACAAACACACACACATTAGTTATTACCTTTTGATTTCTGTCACTGAAGCAGTTTTGCATTAATTTTCCCACCCTCCTTTTTTCACTTATACTTTTTTGACCATCCTAATTTGTGGGACTTTGTCAAAAGTCTCATTAAATTCCTGCCAACTACATAAAAATGGATATATATATCCTTCCTATACTTTCCTCCAAAATAATTTCAATTGTTAGTTAGAATATGAATATGCAAGATTTAAACGACTTGACAACACCAATTTTCTTTATTGGAGCATGTTTGCACTGAAAACTTTGAATGTCATGGCTAAATTAATTTGAGTTATTCAAATAAACTGTTTCCAGCGAAATGAAGACAGAGAGCAAGGGCTACCTGATGTTAGAATAATGAGGGCTACCTGAAGTTAAAATAATTATCACCTTGTGAACTGAAACAGACGATGGGTCACTTGCCTTTACTCCTCCGACCATAAAATATCAAGGGAGAGATTATGCAGATTACGCTGAATAAAAGATTTGTTAGGCCACATCTCCAACTATTACTTTCAGTTCTGGTCACCACACTGAACGGCTATTAACAGGGATTCTACATCTATTCATGACAACTAGGGCAATGAGGGCAGAAACATTTTAGCGCATGTACCAACCCCGTTGGTACATGCGCCATTTGAAGTGATCAGTTCGCTCAGCGAGTCACAGCACAGTTGGCTTTCATTTCCATCTCTGCTAATTTTCTTCAATTTACTTTGTAAAAACCTTCACTAAAGGGGCAAAGAAACAAACAAGCCCCACAATGAATGCAACAACTTGCCTGAAAAGATATTACCATTACCAATAGTCAAGCTATCAAGCTGGTTACATGTGCATACAGTTAAACGGCCGCCAGTGTTGATAATTTAGAACTAGTCTATGTTCAAAAAGAATAGGTGGGTAGAGATGAAAGCAAAGATTGGAAACACATTGCATTACCATGCAGAGTTTGCTGGCAATCAGTTTCAGCGATGAATACCAGTATTGCCAGGGAAACGAAGAGATTGTCTCTGCCACCTCATCAGAAGAGAGGGGGGAGAAAAACTTTACAAGCGACGCACACACGCAGATGTTTGATGAAACGTCAGTTTAATGCTGTTAACTTAAGAAATATCTGGGGACTTTGTCTAAAATAACTGACTGACTACAACAATCTCAGACTTTATTATGTTATAATTCATGTTGATTTACAGGAACTCACTGGGGCTATGAGTTATTTAGCACCTGTGTCTCTATTTATCATCTGCTTTTCACACTATTAGGTAGCTTTACATGAATTTGTCTTGATTAGATTTTTTCCAAATTTAAGCTATGATATTGTAACCAGTTAATAATCTTGGTAATTGCATGTCCTTCTTGATTTAGCTAAATTGAGTTAATTTAATTAATACCTTGTTTGTATTCTTGTATGGTAACTTTGAATTTAAATTAGTTCATGGTAGGAACATTTCACAAAACAAGTATTGTATCATTTAGCCCCAGCAACCTATTTAAAGTTAAAAAGATTGACAAATAGAACACTGTGCAAAACACAGTCTATTCAATATTTCCATTAACAGTGAATAAGAATACCAAATTTAATCAATTATTTATAAATTCTAGGAATTCTGCTCCAAGCTGCTAATATCCTGTCAATTACATCTAACCAGATTAATTTTTGTGCAATGAAACTGACTAATTACAAATGACGTTAGAATATCCTCTGGGGAAGAGTGATCTTAATACGAAAACCTCCATATGAAACTCTGAAGGTAATGTCATAAATCCTGAACTGAGTATTAAACTGAACCACCAACAATTTATGTTAATATCAAGAAATAGTTACTGTTTTAGATGAGGAAATTCAAAGATATGACAGATATCCAAAGATATACACATTTAAAGAAATAATGCATACCCATCAATGGATATATATTCCTTACTAGAAATTGTCACTAAATAAGACAGTGTTTCAATCAATTCACGTTAGAGAATTTGTGAAAAGACACAGGACATTAACACGTTGCCATAATGACAAGCAAGTCATGAGATTGGAAAGATTTTGGAAATAAATAGAGCATTACCAAGCAAAAGAATACAGAATAAAATATTAAAACATGTCAAAACAGATAAAAGGAACATCTTTGTATATAAATAGGAAAATTAACAAAAAGCAGAAATATTGTTTGAATTATGGAAATAATGAAAATATCAAATATTTTATATCCACCTCCACACAGAGCTAAACTAACATTGAAGAGGTACCAATGTTACTTCTACAATCTTGCTAGAACAACATCTTATCAATGTTATTAGATTTTGCGACAACATAATAAATGATCAACAAATCTACATTTCGATGGTATTTGGTTTTGGGGGGTGGAGAGAAGAGAACGTTACTGGAAAATAGAGCTCTTTTACCTCTGATCCAGTAGAAATTGAGTTGAAGGGCCAGCTAAATGGTCTGCAAAGAAGTCATTATGTGCAAATGATGGTAAACTTGATCATTGACGAGGGAGATGGAGTGCCCTTCAAGCAGGCTATTTGGCTTAGATGTCATTGATTGCATTACGTACTCTGAGACTGAATTCATCCCACAAAGCAGTGATTATCTCATCATGATTGTGCAGAAGAATTTGAAGAAGAAGAAGGGTTTCGGCCCAAAACTTTGCCTATTTCCTTCGCTCCATCGATGCTGCCTCACCCGCTGAGTTTCTCCAGCACTTTTGTCTACCTTCGATTTTCCAGCATCTGCAGTCCCGTCTTAAACATGCTTGTGTAGATGCTGTCTTGTCATTGGTGCAAGTGTCTGAGGAATCAGGTAGTGAGTCAGAATATCTGGCTTTGGTCCCTAACCTTTTTCAATAAAATAGTTGGCTTGAATATATTTATGGTGGATGGTGACCCTCGGAATATCGGTTCTGGTCTATTTGCAAACAGCAATACTCTTAAATATCAGTTGTAGGTAGTAAAATACCTTTTGGGGAACAGCTTTTCTAGAATCAGTCATGAGCATGGAAATGGGCCATTTGGCCTATAACGTCCAAACTGACCAGTCATGAGCCGCGGAACCAGGGGAGGCTGGGGGGGGCTACAGCCCTGCCACTTTTATGGCTAGACATGTTTCAGTCTCCGGCTTTCGATGAGGCGCTGCCATGCTCTGAGCAACCTGATCGTGGTTGTTGGAGAGCTGGGGTGGAAGGAGGGATGGAAGCAGAAGCAGCGGCGGGGGCAGATGCGGACGGGGAGCAGGGCCGGCGAGTGTTTGCGGGGCTGGCAAGCTGCTCGCTGAAGCTCCGCCCATGGAGTAGCATCAGTGCCGAAGGTAAGGAGGAATCATTGCGCTGTTGCCGTGAGAGTCTCTGCGTCAAATTCGCCCTGGTGACGGTGCAACCAGTGGCAGCAGCCCCCGAATAACATCCCCCCCCCCCCCCCCCCTCGGTCGGTCACTCTGCTCCTTCGCTGTGTATCCCCCTAGCCGGTGCTCAGCCTCCCCCACTTTACAAAACGCTCCGCTGCCGCTGCCAGTGGGTACCTTTTCATATTAATCCTATCTTCAGCATTTGATTCAGAACTTTCAGTGCTCTGGTGAGTCAAGTGCACATCTTGACACATCTTAAATGTTTTTGTATGTCACTTGTGTAAGAAATCCAAGGAGAAATGCAATGCCCGAGGCCAAGAGGAGGACATAACTGGTCAAGAAAGTGTCAGATTAAAAAACATGAGTGTAGTACAAAATTTTCCTTTTTATCAGGGAATATATAGAGCAGAATAGTTTAAGAATATTCGAACAAGACACCAGATGTAAACATAAATTACAAATCAGAAATTTCAGCACACAATTAATTAAGGAATTAATATGTTGGCACTAATTTCAAAGAGATTTGTATAAGAGTAAATACGCCTCCCATAATATTCAAGCTTTCAGTAAGAGCAGACCTATAATACAATGTTCAGTCTTATGGGCTTGTCCCACTTAGGCGATTTTTCAGCTGACTGCTGGCAACTGTCAAGTTGCTGGCAGTCACCTGAAAAACCAGGAACTGGAACAGCGACTGTCAGAGTGGAACACACAAATACATCGCAAAGGCGGGGGCCAGGGCAAGTGGGGGAGAGCACTGTCTGAATTTCACTGTCTTAATTACAGCGCCAACCTTCCTGTTCATCGTAGTGTGTGTCTATATCACATTGGCTTTGCACCGTGTGAATTTCACTCAGACAGCGCTCCCCCCGCTTGCCCTGTCGGGCTGGTGAAGGAAGCGATGTGTGTGTTCCACTCTGACAGTCGCCACTCCAGTCGCCGGTTTTTCATTCACGTGAAAAATTGCCTAAGACAGGCCCATTATTCTCCCAAAAGGCAGACCATGGGTCCATTGACATTGACATTTGCATGAACGACATACTAACCATCCATGTCCGATTAAATGTTGTAGCAGGAGCAATGGGCAAAATGGCTAGTATCTAATTTCAGTTATGCGCATTATAATTTGCACATCGTTTGTAACAATAATGGGCACAAACATAAACTGAGTGGTGTTGCACTGCATAAAATCTAGGAAGAAGAAGAGATCATGAGGAAAAAAGAGACTGACAAAGAGCAACAGTGAACATAAAGTATTGAAATCTGCCTGTAAATCCAATATAAATGGACAAATACTGACATCACAAAACAAACTTGATAGTTAAAATTCACATCGTACACTGGAAATGTTTGTAGTTTCTCATGGAAACCAGCACTAAATACCATAGCACTAGATATAATATCGGTGTTCAATATACACTCATTGGCAAAAATAATTCTGCAAACTATCATTATTGGATATTATGATTAAAAAATGTTATTTTGCAATTGAACACAAATTTTATGTATATATAAACATAGTAAGTATTTTTCACAAGCAACAGATGGCCCTTCTACATGTTCACTGTGAAATTCAATTAAACTATTTTTATCCCAAAATTAATATATCACTTCAAAACAACTGATCTTAGTAATTAAAATAAACATTTGGAGCTCTGTCCTGATATATAGAAAAGTCAACATTCTCATTAAACATTTCACATGAAACAAATTAGCAGAAAACAGTAGATTTTGGTGCAATAATAGAACAGATGTGATACTTCAGAAATTTATGTGGTATATTTCTTCCAATATGATTATATTCTGAAAAGCCATCTAATATATTGGTTGCATAACATTCCATTTTAACTATATTTAATATCCTCCATAAATAACAAGGGGGAAGTTACTCAGTATGAAGTTACCAAGTAGTTGAACATTAAGTCTCAAAAGGAAATTGAAGGGGAAATAACACCACCAGAGGTTTCGGAAGCGAGTGTGACAGTGATAAATAAAGCCTCAAGGGAGATGGCACAGCAAAATGTATTCAGCTTGCAGATTCTTAAATCAATAGTTACAGAGATAGCCCAAAGGAAGATTATGGAGGGATTAGTAAACTAAAATGTAGAGTCCATTCTATGAAGAATATACTAACAAAACAGAGTTGAAGATGAGCTGGAGAATCAACAAGCTTTGAAGAAATGAATCTCCCTTGCAGCCACACCACAATGTAGCATTGTAATACACATAAGCAGGCAGGTTTAATAGGGGGATACAGACTACGTGCAGATAAATGTTCCGTTAAATTGGCATTATGATGACAGACGTGTGGGGCCAACAGACATACGCTTGTGCTGTACCGTTCTACATTGACTTTATCATTCACTGGCTTTCATATCCTTACTGCTATATCATGACCATTAACCATTCATTCATTTAATTAAATAAAACTATAAAACATTCTCCTTCCGCATACTTTCTTTCAGGTCACTGCATATCCACCGAGTCATTAAGGACCTGGTCACACTCCTTAAAATTGTGCAGTTTGTTTATTGTACCCTTTCTTGTTTGTCCGCACAAAGTGTATCATTTTGTCTGTCAAATTTAATCTGCTACTCGTCGATCTGTTTCAACTGTTCACTGGAACTTCTTCTCTCATTATAACATTAGTGACTAATGTTACATCTACAAACGTTGGCCTTATGCACTGTACATATTATTAATACCACAATTTCAATTTTCCAAATAAGCTAAAGATATAATAATACCCGTACATTTGTAAATGCCCATACAAATAAAATCAATTGCATTCCAATAGTCCACTCCTATATTACTGCAACAACAAAAAAAATAGGTTTGTCAAACAAAATTTACTTTCAATAAATCTGTGCAAGGTTTCATTTATTCTCTCATTTTTTTCTAAGCACAGATTTCTGTACCAGATTAATGCCTCAAAAAGCTTCCCACATTAACCCAAGTGGCCAATGCTGCCATTTCCATCCCTTCCTTTTTTGAACAGATTTGGACACAAGAAATTATTTATGCTCGAATCTTGAGGAAAAACAAAAGTGCTGAAGAAAAGGTTCAAGCAACATGTGTGATGATAATAGACAGACTACATTTTGGCTTGCAACCCTTCTTCAAACTGATTGAGCAGAGAAAACTGGGAAAGTGAGAGAGGGGTGGGGGGGGGGAGGTAGGGGTGGGGGGGGGGGGGGGGGGGGGGGTGAGACAATGCCTGGTAAGTGATAGATGGGTACAAGTAATGGTGGTTTGACACAGATGGTTGGAGTATGCAACAGCTGCCTGAGATGAAAAGGAGCCAAAAGGATATTGGATAAGGAGTGAAGAAAATAACGCCAGAGGGATGGATATGGGTGTAAGGGGTCGGGGGGGGGGGGGGGGGGGGGGGGGAGAGAGATGGGAAGAGGGGCAAAATAAAGGAAATGGGGGACATGAGTAAGGGAGATGAGCATATGAAGGGGGAGAAAGGAGCAGGTTGTGGGAGAAATGTGTACCCTTGGGGCAGGGTGGGAGTTATTAGCTGAAATTGGAATGGGTTTAGTTTAGTTTATTATTGTCACATGTACCGAGTTACAGTGGAAAGTTTATGTTTGCATGTTATCCAGTCTAAAAAATACTATAAAGAGTATGAATACAATCAAGCTGACCACAATGTACAGATAGATGATAAAAGGTACCACATTAAATGCAAGATAAAGTCTGATAAAGTCTGATTAAAGATAGTTCAAACATCTCCAATTAAGTAAATAGGAGGTAAGGACCCCTCTCTAACTGATGAAAGGACTGTTCAGTTGCTTGATTACAGCTGGGAATAAATTGTCCCCGATTCTAGAAGCATGCATTTTCAAACTTCTGTGCCTCTTGCCTGATGGAATAGGGGGAAAGAGAGAGTGACCAGGGCGAGACTGGTTCTTGATAATGCTGGTGGCCTTGTCAAGGCAGTATAGATGGAATTCATCAAAGGGTCATTGGTTTACGTGATGGTCTGGGCTTCAATCCACAACTTCCTGTAAGATCTTGATGTCTTGGATGGTGTGATGCATCCTGATAAAATGCTTTCCACAGCACATCTGTAGAAGTTGGTGAGGGTTGTTGGGGACATGCCAAACTTCCTCAGCATTCGAAGGAAGTAGAGGCATTGGTGCCATTTCTTTGCCATACCTTCAATGTGGCTGGTATAGAGAGGACAAATTGCTGATGATATTTATTCCTCAAAACTTGACGCTTTCGACCATCTCTACTTCGGCGCCATCAACATATGGTGTGTGTACTGCTTCACTTCATGAAATCCATTTCCCTGGTCTTGCTTACATTGAGAGGTTCTTGTCTCGGCACCATACTATGACATTGTATGAGGAGTATAGTAGGGGACTGAGAATGCATCCTTGTGGGACACTAGTGTTGAGGATTATTGAAGAGGAAAACTTGTCATCTAACCTGACTGATTGCTGTCTGTTGGTCAGGAAGTCCGGTTGTGTAGGCGTCTGACATAGGTGTCATTCCTCTCCAAGAATTCCAGGGATGAGTGTAAGGCCAGGGAGGTGCCATCAGCCATGGATCTGTTGTGGTGGTACATGAACTGCAGTAGTTCACGGCTGCTTGCTAGGCTGCAGTTAATATGAGCCTCTTGAAGCACTTCATGAGGTGGATTGCAAGGCTACTAGATGGTAATCTTTAAGGCATACAATCGTGCTTTCCTTCGGCACTGGGGTGATAGTGGTCTTCTTGAAACAGGTGGGTACCTCAGAACAGAGTAGGAAAAGATTAAAGATATATGTGAATACTCCTACTAGTTGGTTTGTGCAGTTTCTAAGGACGTGGCCAGGGATTCCATCCAGGCCAATAGTTTTCCATGAGTTTACCCTCAGGAAGGGCATTCTAACTTCTGCAACAGTGAGCATGGGAAAAGGCACACTTGAGTCTGATGGGATGGATGCATCAGGAATGGCTGCACTATCACCAGCTATGTTGCTCGACTTTGCTTTGCAGCCATTTATAGTATTCAGGCCCTGCTACGGTGGATGGATGTCCGAGTGACTATTCAATTCAATTCAACTTTAATGTCATCACACAAATACAAGTATGAGTACAACGAAATGCAGTTTTTGCGTCAGTCCGTAGTAGTTGTACATAAAGAAAAAAAAAAATAGAAAGAGGGAAGATACAGAATAATCAAGAAATACAGAATAATTAAACAATGGGGACGGAGGGACCAGAGAGATCTATCGGCGGGACTCCGAGTTCAGCAATGTGATTGTGTTGTTGTAGAAGCTGTTCCTCATCCTACTAGTACATGACCCGAGGCTCCTGTACCGCCTCCCTGATGGGAGGAGGGCAAACAGTCCATGGTTGGGGTGTGAGGGGTCTTTGATGATCTTCCCAGCCCGTCTCAGACACCGTTTTCGGTGGAGGGCATCCATGGCAGGGAGCGGGGCACCGATGATGTGCTGCGCGGTTTTCACCACCCGTTGTAGTGCCTTCCTGTCCGCAGCAGTGCAGCTGCTGTACCAACCGTGAAGCAGGTGGTCAGGATCCTCTCTATGGTACAGCGGTCATAGTGGGTCAGGATCCGGGGGGACAGGTTGGCTTTCTTGAACCTCCTCAGGAAGTAAAGGCGCTGCTGTGCCTTTTTGATCAGCTTGGAGGTGTTGAGGGACCAGGACAAATCCTCCGAGATATGTACTCCGAGGAATTTATAGCTGGAGACGCGCTCCACCTCAGTCCCGTTTATATGGATGGGAATATGACTGCCTCCTCTGGTCTGCCTGAAGTCAACAATAATCTCCTTCGTCTTTTTGGAGTTGAGGACGAGGTTATTGTTGGCACACCAGGCTGTCAGGTGCTGGATCTCCTCCCTGTAGGCTGACTCATCGTTGTCGCTGATCAGTCCTACTACCGTGGTATATACTGGGACCTAAGTTTGTCCCTCTATTGTCTCTGCATTCCTGATGGCTTTGCAAAGATCGTAGCGAGATTTCCTGTACCATTGTTTGACTTGTATGCCGCGGTCTTTGGAGAATTTAACAAAACATAGCATTGGGTTGTAAACCTTCCAAGAGGAATATGAGGTGTGTTATTTCAGGTTCATGTAGCTTCACTGTGCAATAGTGGCCATGGACAGGTCAGTATGGGAATTTGAAGAGGAGTTAAAATGTTTTGCAACTGGGGGATTCAGCAGGCTTTGGTAGACAGAGCATGTTTTATTTGAAATGGTCGCCGAATATACACTTGGTCTATCCAATGTAAAAGAGTCCACATCAGAGAAACTTATTTTCAGTCCCCCTGCAACTTTTATTTGCTCATCCCTTCCTACCCAACCTGCCCACTTCCCAGGTACATTCCCTTACAACTGCAAGAGATATAACACTGTCACACCTTTCTATTGAAAGCACTCCCTCCACAACTCATTGGTTCACTCATCCCTTCCTACCCAATTCACCCTCTTGCCGGGTACGTTCTCCTGCAACTTCAAGAGGTGTAACAAACTGTCATTACACGTACTTTCTCACAACCCAGCAATCCTTCCAGTTGAGACAGAAGTTAACATGTGCCTCTTCGGACCTCATGTGATGCATTCAGTGCCCCTGTTGTAGACTCTTTTACATTGCCGAGATCCAATGTAGATTAAACAATTGATGAACATTAGTGGTCTGCCCACCTAGGCCTGCTGGATCTCTTGGATGCTAACCATTTTAATGCCCCTTCCCATTCCCATACTAGCCTTTCAATCCTTGGCCTCCTCCATTGCCAGAGTGAGGCCACTTGCAAACTGGAGGGACAGCACCTCATATTCTGCTTGGGTAGCTTACAATCCAATGGTATAAACGTTGAATTCTTCTAATAAACGTAATATCCTCTTACCCACACGTCTCCCCCCCCCCCCTCCATCCTGGTGCACATACGCTTCTCCTTTGCCCCTCTCCTCCACCACCACCCCCACCCCAGTAACTGACCTTTCTCTGTCGTATGTTCTTTGCCTATTTTTATATCCCCATTCCCCTTTTATTTCCCTTCTTTTCCCTCCCCTCTTCCTCTTCATTTTATAATTTCCAATTTTGCTGCTGCTGTCCCCTTTATAATAATATTGGTAGCGCTCTCTTTGTTGGAGTAGTCACAGGCAACCTTTTCACTTTGTAACTCAGGGATGCCTACATCACTTTGTTGGCTTCCAATTCACCTCACCTTCCTTCTGTCTTTCCTGATCACTTTAATGCTTTGTACCATTTCTGGCTTATTTCTTTATTGCCCATTAATCCAAGCTCATGCATTCCCTTTGTCCCTTTTATTATCTCCTCCATTCCTCCGCTGCACTTATTGTATTCAGTTTAGTTCTCTGCTGAATTATGCATCTGACATTCACCATCAATTTGCTTTCACTGTTTTGGTTTAAGGTTTAAATTTTTAGTCATGCAGAATTCTTTAGACGCCACTTCCTTTTCTCCTTGTATAATGTGTCCAGTCAGTTCCTATTCAATTAATCTTTGGCAGCTTACATTGTTTCACAAAAAATTGAATTAACCACCAAACATTAGATTCAATCCATCTGATCCCCACAGAACTCAGTGACATTTTGCAACAAGGAACTGCAGATGCTGATTTAGAAAAACTCACAAAGTGATTCACTTTGGAGTAACTCAGCAGGTTAGGCAACATCTCTGGAGAACATAGACAGGTGACGTTTTGGGTTGGCACCCTTCTTCAGATTGATCGTGGTGGGGGTGGGGAGAAGGAAGTTAAAGGTGACTGAAATGTCAGTGAATGTAGTGTCAGAAGCTTCCAAAGCAATAGTTGAGCAGGTACCATTACAGTATTTAAAAGACACTTGGACAGATTATAGATAGGAAAGGTTTAGAGGAAATATGAGCAAATGTGGGTTAATGGGATTAACTTAGATGGAACCTCTTGTTCAAATTCCATGCACTAACTCCCATTCTCCATAGACCTCCCTACACTTGCAATTCTTCTAAAATAAGCTGCTCAATATTCTATCCAACCAATAACTTGTACATATTTAGTTTCATTTCATAGCCTTTCTGTGCAATATCTGTATTAATAACAGCTAGGTGTTATCAAGTTGTTATCCCCATTTCAAAGATTTGTGTGTCTGAACTCCTGTCTCTCTGTTCAACCACAATTTTGGCATTGTGTCATTTAATTTATATTTCCTGTCCTCATTCTTTCCACCAAAATACATCACCACATTTTAACCTCATTAAATCTTAACTGACATGGGTAAGATCAATCTTCAGATCTGGCTGCAGCTCAAAGTTGCAGCTTGTTGCAGTTAATCATGTCCTTAATTGTGCCCTATCCCCATCAAGTGCCTTTGAAAATGCACACACACAACATCCTTGAAAGTTCTTCCATTGTAATGTTCTATTATTTGCTCCAGACACTTTAATTCAATTTGTCTGACATTACTTATCATTATAAATCACATGCTAAAGTAAGCCCAGAATATGCTTTTAGGTGAATATTAATTTTGTTCAATATTACAACGAGAACCTGACTATCAGTCTTGTTTAATGCCAGCTTGGTTTATCTCTTCTCCCCTTTCCTCTGTTGATGAGTCGCATTGGCAACTGCCCATCCATTGGGATAGCTTTAATGCAAGAATATCATAAGGTCATAAGAAATACGAGCAGAATTAGGCCATTCGGCCCATTATGTCTTCTCCACCATTCAATCATAGCTGACCTATCTCTCCCTCCTAACCCCATTCTCCTGCCTTCTCCCCATAACCCCTACCACCCATGCTAATGAAAAATCTATCTATCTCTGCTTTAAAAATATCCATTGACTTGGCCTCTACAGCCTTCTGTGGCAAATAATTCTACAGATTCCCCGCCCTCTGACTAAAGAAATATCTTCTCATCCCCTTCCTAAAAGAACGTCCTTTAAATCTGAGGCTATGACTTCTAGTCCTTAACTCTCCCACTAGTGGAAACAACCTCTTCACATCCACTCTATCCAAGAATAAGGACTTGAAGTATCTCTGAACAAAATGAGACCACTTCAAGCCCGAAAATAAGATTTGCTTATTTCACAATGTATAATATTAAAACATGAATGTCTATATTTATGATAAATGTTCAAAGATAAATCAAATTTTATAATCAGCATACTGCATGTAATTTTCCCTTTAAAAATCTTAACAACATCTCATAAAATATCACTGCCAAAAGTTACACTTCGATTGCCTGATACAAAATAAAGTCAATTAACAGCTGTAGTGAGAGGAAATCATTAGAGATTGTTGTAATTGTCCAATAGTTTTGATTCTGTTGAACTACTTTAATTAGAATCATATGGTCATAGAGTGATAAAGCACAGAAACAGGCCATTTGGCCCAACTCGTCCATGCCGACCAAAATGCCCCATTTAGACTCGCTCCATTGACGTGAGTTTAGCTCATAGTTCTCCAAACCTTTCCTATCCATATACTATCCAGCTGTCTTTTAAATGTTGTAATTGTACCGACCTCAACTACTTCCTCTGCCAGGTCTGCATTGCCTGGGTCCAGTGTGTCATTTGCATTATATAACATTACAAGCTTGCTGTCTCTTCACTGACATTTCATCAATAGTCCATTTTACCAATGATACATTTCCAATCTCAGATTCTGCCCATTCTGCCAAAAATATCCAATAAGAATATTGTGAGATTGGTTAAAATGAGACAAGGGGCATTCAATAATCATAATTTATTAAATGTATTTTGAGGAGATGATCAATGAGGGTAGGGTAGTGAATGTTGTATAGATGACATCCTAGCATTACATCTGAATAAATCTGTTGTACACTATTCCCATGGAAATCCTTTCCTTTCCAGCAACTTTTGATGAAGTTCTTTGATTTCTCATCGACAATTCTGGTTAAAAATGTAAACTGCAAATGCATTGATTAAATGATTTTGCTTTTCATAAGTCCGTCTTGAATTTGCACAAACATTCCAATCTTATGAGTGCCAATTAGTACCCACACTGATAATAGATCAGTGTTTCTCAACACAAATATCAAATTAACTTGCCTGAAATCTATACAAACATAGATAGGGAAAAGGAGGAATTAAATATGATGAAGAGATTTTTCAAATTCTTGATGCTCTTGAATACACTTGATATATTTGACTGACAATGAATTAGCACAGCTTTAAAATCAGCATGCTCATCAAAATCAAATAATTGCTTTTGAAAATCAAAATCACAATAATACTTTATTAGCCAAGTATGTTTTGCAACATACGAGGAATTTCAATTGTCAAGTCAGTCATACAAATAAAAATGCAACGGAACACACAAAATACATTTTACCATAAACATCCACCACAGTGGAAGGCGGAAAAAAAAATTCAAATCTCTTCTCTTCTTTGTTCTCCCACAGCCGGGGGCCTCGAGCCCTCCGTTGGCGGGACGATCTTGACTCCAGTAGCCGGCGGTGCTTGAGCCCACTGCATCGGGGGATCAGCTATTGCATTGGGGGGAAGTCAGCTTCCCCGCACCAGCCATCGGACCCTGCGTCCAGGCTGGTCGAACCTCTGCATCGTTGGAGCTCCCAACTAGCCTCTCGATGTAAAGTCCGCAGGTCGCAGTTGGAGCAATCCCAGGCAAGGGATCGACTACGATTTTAAGTCCTCACCCCGCGGTGGGGCTCAAAGTCAGTCCGAGGAGGCCTCCTGCTCCATGGATGGAGGCCGCAGAGCGACCAGAGATACGATTCGGAAAAAATCGCATCTCTGGCAAGGTAAGAAACTGAAAAGGTTTCCCCCGACTCCCTCCCCCTTTCCTCACATAAAACAAACTGGAGAACATTTATACATATTTTAAAATGCACTAAAACAGTTTTTTTTTTAAAAGACAGACTGTTGGCGGGGCTACCTATCGTGCAGCGCCCCTGGTGGATGAGTAATAAATTAAACAAAGGAAAAAAGTCATATCATACCAGCCACATCTTGAAGGATTAGCAACTACTTCTGAATAATTATTTCCAACTCCACTCAATTGTAGCCCTACTCATACTCTGTTATTGAAACAGTAACAGAGAATACCACTGCTGCACAGTCTACTCCTACTTGACAGCTTTCAAAGCTGTAGCATCCAATGATAAATCAAAAAGATAAACGAATCTGAAATATGCATACATATGTTACATTTGGATCTTTTGTATTTTAAAGTATTTGTTGTTCATTGACAAAAACACGTTATAAATTGTTTTTAGTTGCTGATGAAATTGCAAACTTAAGTACACATTTATATCAATGATACAAGCAGAGCTAACCTACTCCATTGGAATTTAGGCTGATTCTTATTAAATTTGTCTCTAGCTGTTTCTGCACCAACTTTATTGCAAACCTGGAATGTTCTCAGTTTCAGTTCATTATCTAGAGCGACATCACAAAACATCTATTTGCTATTGAATTCCCCTGCTAAGTCGTGATTAATCTTGATTATCAGATGTCTGATGAGTCAACTATGCACCTGGCAGTGTAAAGCAATGCACATTTGTTATCAAGTGATGGCAGTCACACATCTAGCAACATATGGCTGGTGTGCAGTTCAAATCTCAGTAACTCTTGCTGTATCAGAAAACCAGTGTCATTTTCTTTCAAATAATCCATTTATTCATTCATTACCATTTGTCACACTGAATTAATTTCTAATTAAAGAAGCAGTATCATGTAAACTAATACTTGTTTTTACTTGTGCAAATACATAACATTTTGATTCATTTCACCATACAATATCAAGGCAGACATCAGTACAACTTCCTGCATTGATTACATTCACGTTTTCTTGCTCTTATCATTTTGTTTTACCCCTTATTGTGTAGGCTGAATTTAAAAAGTGAAAATAATATTCATCGACATTGTGGAAAAGACTCGGGAGGATGAATTTTCACTTTTTTTCCCACTCCCAACAATTCTAAGCAATAGATCTTATTGTATTTTCATTACCATGGGTGAGAACGTGATACTAATGTGCATCGCACAGGCACATGAGAGAAATGTGTATGTTCTTGCAACTCGTAACAAGTGTTTACAACTGGTGTCTAATTCTAGATGATCATGCAACTTCTTCCAACCAGCCAATGGCGACTACATTATCTGAGCAAATGCAAATTTCAAAACAATATTTTCATGAGGATATTACCCAAGCCTCCCTGAGGCTAAAACCTTTTTTTTTTTCTGTTAATATATTGGTGTCTAGTGGTGCTCATTTTTTTAGTGTACGTTCTTTTTTTGTCATCAGCATTTAAAAATGAATCTTGTGTAGTATAATTTTCAAAACATAGCATACTCCTATCTTTATATTAGCGATTAATATAAATTAGCAATAATTTTCCTCAAAGCCAACCTATTTTCAAAATTCAACAAATATATCTCCAAGATGCCTTTCCTGAACTTGAGATTGATGAATAGGAGGCCTTCATTTAACATAATGTCTCATCAACAATGTTTTGAGTGAGCATTAGTGTTTTCTTTACAGCAACACAATATACAACAACACAGGAAGGTATTTCCAACAAGAAACAGTTACTTACCCTCATAGACTGCCCTGAAGCCTTGAGCACTCACGGCATAATCGCTGATCAGCCACAATGTGAGTACAGATCCAGAACTCACAATTGGAGAAGGAAGTTGAAATCCTGTTAACCTGTAATAAAAAAAAACACAATGCAATCAGCAATGTTAAACTCATTGAGTGTTAAATTGGAGTGATTAATCATTAAGATAAAACTAAATTATAAAGGCAAAGAGATGGAACAGGAGGTCAAATTGGCCTCATTAGAACTGCACACTCGTCTTAATTCACCTGAATTTTTCCTGGTTGGTGCTCTCCTGGTGTGGGATGTGGATCAAAGGAAACTATTCACTAAATTTCCAACTTGGTGTTTGTGTAGCTCTGCCCTTTGTGACGTTCTTAATGCTATCACCTTTCAAGCCCCGGAAGATACCAACAAGACCAAAGTCATTAATCGGGCTGAGAAATCTGACTGAACAATTATGATACAGTAAACCAAACGTTGAGAGGCATTTGTTTTTTAACAACCATTCTAAACAACTTTAGACGACCAAGATAAAGATCGAGACTGACATATGGAACATGATAGAAGATGAAATATCAAACTTTCTAAACAAAAATCAATAAAACCCATGCAGTTGGATCCGATTTCTCTGAGGAAAGAACTCCCATATATTTAAATTTGTTTTTTTTCTTTCAGTAACAGAATGATTATTAAGCAATAATTCTGACTGTGTATATGATTAACATAATATTTCATTCAACAAGGTAAAACATTTTCAGATTTCTATAGATGATAAAAAAAAATGTAATCCCTCCGCAATTCATTGGTTCTGTTTTGATTTGTTTACAAAAACATCAGTGCATCTCTGATAACCAGTCATGGATTTCTACTGGTAAATATGCATCTTTAGACCAGAACTTTGTTAGCTTTCCTCCCTATGCTGGTTTGCTTCCAAGGGTTAATTATTAAATTCCTTATACATACTAGTCTATTTTTGGAGTGACCTATATTTCTAAGAAATACAGCCTGCAAAATTGTTCTCCCAACAAAATGTAGCTGGGATTTCTCGTCAATGTAAATTGGAAGCACAAGTAGGTTTGCAGCTCACCACCTTAGAGCACAACCCCAATTTGACTGCTTATGTTGCAAAAATTACTTGTTTAATATAAAAATGCATTCACCAGATGTGAACATCACAGGAAATTCCAGCATTTATTGTCTATCATCAAGTGGAGTTGAATTGAGGAGACAATTAAAAGTCAATGACATTGGTGAGTTTGGAATCACATACAGATCAGAGCAGCCAAGGACAGCAGACTTCCTTCTCCGACAAACATCATTCAACCAGATGGAATTTTGCAACAACAGCTTAATGATTATTGTCCCAAGCAAATTCCATTTTTTAATGTAATCACTTGAATTTTAATCTCCCATCTACTGTGCTGAGATCTGAATGAAACATGAAATCAATGATTCAGAGCTCCGGCTAGTAATCCAGAAACTTACTCATCATTGTGTGGTTGATTATTAATTGGACCAGCTCCACCAACATGGTGCAAGGTTGAAATCAGAGCCCACTGTTCACTTGGTGCGTTCAAAAACAACATATTCATAAAGGATGATTAATGTACAAATTACAAATGTACAAATTAACGCAATGGAAAGGAAGGACATTAGTTTGGAGGATGTGGAATCGGTATGGGTAGAGCTGCGAAACAATAAGGGGCAGAAAACGCTGGTGGGTGTTGTGTACAGGCCACCTAACAGTAGTAGTGAAGTTGGGGATGGCATCAAACAGGAAATTAGAAATGCTTGCGACAAAGGCAAAGCAGTTATAATGGGTGACTTCAATCTACATATAGATTGGGTGAATCAAACTGGCAGGGGTGCTGAGGAAGAGGATTTCTTGGAATGTATACGGGATAGTTATCTAAACCAACATGTAGAGGAACCAACGAGAGAGCTGGCTATTTTAGACTGGGTATTGAGTAATGAGGAAGGGTTAGTTAGTAGTCTTGTTGTGCGTGGCCCCTTGGGCAAGAGTGACCATAATATGGTTGAGTTCTTCATTAGGATGGAGAGTGACATTGTTAATTCAGAAACAATGGTTTTGAACTTAAAGAAAGGTAACTTTGAGGGTATGAGACGTGAATTGGCCAAGATTGACTGGCAAGTAATTCTAAAAGGTTGACGGTGGATATGCAATGGAAGGCATTTAAAGACTGCATGGATGAACTACAAAAATTGTTCATCCCAGTTTGGCAAAAGAATAAATCAGGGAAGGTAGTGCATCCATGGATAACAAGGGAAATCAGGGATAGTATCAAAGCAAAGGATGATGCGTACAAACTAGCCAGAAAAAGCAGCATACCGGAGGACTGGGAGATATTCAGAGACCAGCAGAGGAGGACGAAGGGCTTAATTAGAAAAGGAAAAATGGATTATGAAAGAAAACTGGCAGTGAACATAAAATCTGACTGCAAAAGTTTTTATAGATATGTGAAAAGAAAGAGATTAGTTAAAACAAATGTAGGTCCCTTGCAGTCAGAAACAGGTGAGTTGATCATGGGGAACCAGGATATGGCGGACCAATTGAATAACTACTTTGGTTCCGTCTTCACTAAGGAAGACATAAATGATCTGCCGGAAATAGCAGGGGCCCGCGGGTCAAAGGAGGTGGAGGAATTGAGTGAAATCCAGGTTAGTCGGGAAGTGGTGTTGGGTAAATTGAATGGATTAAAGGCCGATAAATCCCCAGGGCCAGATAGGCTGCATCCCAGAGTACTTAAGGAAGTAGCTCCAGAAATAGTGGATGCATTAGTAATAATCTTTCAAAACTCCTTAGATTCTGGAGTAGTTCCAGAGGATTGGCGGGTAGCAAACGTAACCCCACTTTTTAAGAAGGGAGGGAGAGAGAAAACGGGGAATTACAGACCAGTTAGCCTAACATCGGTAGTGGGGAAACTGCTAGAGTCAGTTATTAAAGATGGGATAGCAGCACATTTAGAAAGTGGTGAAATCATTGGACAAAGTCAGCATGGATTTACGAAAGGTAAATCATGTCTGACAAATCTTATAGAATTTTTCGAGGATGTAACTAGTAGCGTGGATAGGGGAGAACCAGTGGATGTGGTGTATCTGGACTTCCAGAAGGCTTTCGACAAGGTCCCACATAAGAGATTAGTATACAAACTTAGGGCACATGGCATTGGGGGTTCAGTATTGATGTGGATAGAGAACTGGCTGGCAAACAGGAAGCAACGAGTAGGAGTAAACGGGTCCTTTTCACAATGGCAGGCAGTGACTAGTGGGGTACCGCAAGGCTCAGTACTGGGACCCCAGCTATTTACAATATATATTAATGATCTGGATGAGGGAATTGAAGGCAATATCTCCAAGTTTGCGGATGACACTAAGCTGGGGGGCAGAGTTAGGTGTGAGGAGGATGCTAGGAGACTGCAAAGTGACTTGGATAGGCTGGGTGAGTGGGCAAATGTTTGGCAGATGCAGTTTAATGTGGATAAATGTGAGGTTATCCATTTTGGTGGCAAAAACGGGAAAGCAGATTATTATCTAAACGGTGGCCGATTGGGAAAGGGGGAGATGCAGCGAGACCTGGGTGTCATGGTACACCAGTCATTGAAGGTAGGCATGCAGGTGCAGCAGGCAGTAAAGAAAGCGAATGGCATGTTGGCTTTCATAGCAAGAGGATTTGAGTATAGGAGCAGGGAGGTTCTACTGCAGTTGTATAGGGTCTTGGTGAGACCACACCTGGAGTATTGCGTGCAGTTTTGGTCTCCAAATCTGAGGAAGGACATTATTGCCATAGAGGGAGTGCAGAGAAGGTTCACCAGACTGATTCCTGGGATGTCAGGACTGTCTTATGAAGAAAGACTGGATAGACTTGGTTTATACTCTCTAGAGTTTAGGAGATTGAGAGGGGATCTTATAGAAACTTACAAAATTCTTAAGGGGTTGGACAGGCTAGATGCAGGAAGATTGTTTCCGATGTTGGGGAAGTCCAGGACAAGGGGTCACAACTTAAGGATAAGGGGGAAATCCTTTAAAACCGAGATGAGGAGAACTTTTTTTCACACAGAGAGTGGTGAATCTCTGGAACTCTCTGCCACAGAGGGTAGTTGAGGCCAGTTCATTGGCTATATTTAAGAGGGAGTTAGATGTGGCCCTTGTGGCCAAGGGGATCAGAGGGTATGGAGAAAAGGCAGGTACGGGATACTGAGTTGGATGATCAGCCATGATCATATTAAATGGCGGTGCAGGCTCGAAGGGCCGAATGGCCTACTCCTGCACCTAATTTCTATGTTTCTATGTTTCTAAATGTTTGCCAAAGTGATGCATAAAGATATAATCAAAGAGCTTGATATGAGAATCAGAGATAGCATAATTCCTGATGGTTGGAGAACAGGACTAAGTGAACGTGCAAAGGACAAGATACAGCACAGAAAAAGTCCTTAGTCCCAGCTTGTCCATGCATACCAAGGTGCCCCATCTACACGAGTCCCACCTGCTTGCATTTGGCCCATAAGCCTCTAAACCTGTCCTATCCATGTACCTGTCCAAATGCCATTTAAATGTTGTTATTGTTTCTGCCTCAACTACATCCCCTGGCAACTCATTCTCTATACCCACCATCCTGTGTGAAAAAAAAAAATCAACTTTATACTCAAATTGTTGAAGACCAATATGCCGAAAGCCTTCTTGACCACCTTATCTACCTGTGATGCCACTGTCGAGGAACGGTGTACCTGCACTCCTAGATCCCTCTGCTCTACACCACTCCCCATGTCCCTGCCATTTACTGTGAAAGCCCTGCTTTAACCTATCTTCCCAACAAGCAGCTCCTCACATTTAACAGCATTAAACTCCGTTAACCATTCCTCTGCCCACTTGCCCAATTGATCAAGCTCCTGCTGTAATCTTTGATAACCATCTTCACTAACTACACTGCCACTCACTTTAGCATCATCTGCAAACTTACTAATCATGCCTTTTACAGTCTCATCCAAATTGTTGACTTAAACCACAAACAGAATTGGCCCCAGCACAGAACCCCGAGGTAGACCCATAGTACTATGTAAAAAAACAGTGCTGACTATCCCTAATCAGCCCCTGTCCTTTTAAATGCATGTATATCCTACCCCTCAGAATACTCTCGTGAAAGAATGACATTTTGGAGAATTGCCTGTAAATTTCCTCCCCTCACTTTAATCCAGTTTCTTCTAGTTCCAGATTCTGCTATCGGGGGGAGCCCTTTGCTCCTCTAGGGTGCATAGGCCATTGACAAATGTCCTCCACCTCACTCAGTTGTTGGCAGTTCTTTCGAGATCTCCTCAGTTGAGCCCACTCTCAGACATTTCTGTCTGGACACCTCTTCTCCAGCTGTTCCTGGGGCAACCTCTTTTCCTTTTTCCTTGGGGGTTCCATTTCAGGGCTTGCCGGATGATGTTTGTGGCAGATTTCCTGAGGGTGTGTCCAATCCAACACCATTTTGCCCTTCGAATTTGTAAAGGTTGCGGAGATGAGGCGAGAGCTGATGGGTTCCCATTCCGTTAGACCCTTTCTAGTGTCCTTTGTCATCATGATGGCCACTCCCTCTGTATGCTTCGTTCCCACCTCTTCCTGTCCGGAGTAGATAATGGACTGCCCGCTGACCAATTTGATCTCCCCTGACTGCGTACATCTTGTTTCAGCCAAGCCCAGGACTGAGAGATTGTAGCACACCATTTCATTGGCAATTGTGGCAGCCTTGCCAGTCTGGAACATGGTTCGGATGTTCCATGTCCCCACAAGGATGGATTTCTTTGGCGTCAGAAGGTGTGTCAGCTTCCCAGCGCCCTTGAGGGTTTGGCTGGGGAGCGTCATGTTCCCCATCGCTGGGGCACCTTCTTCAACCCAGTGTGTAATTTGGTTTCCATTCGTCAATATTTCTGTAACTCACACTTTTTTCCAAGGTGGGGTAGTTAACCCCACGCCCAACCCCCAACCTGGAGGACCAGAGACTGCTTCGTCTGCCTCCTCACCCGGGACCTGTCCGGTTTGGTTGAACCTGCCAGGGATATGAAATCCCATTCGACATAACTCTCAGGATCACTGGAGTACACAAACCTCTCCTCCACATCAAGGTTGCAGTCCAGGAAAGGGCAGAAGTTATTGTAGTACGATAATTTAACAATCACTGGTTACTCTCAGTGTAATGGCATTCGGGAAGATGAAGCATTATTTCAATAGATGTATCTAAATCTTTGAACAGTCATAATTACTGTTGAGCAACATAACAAGGGAGAAAGTGAATTGTGAAGTCCCACTTATTTTTAAAATTGTAAATATTCCAGAGATCACAATGAACAACTTTAAATTAAAAGTCATAATTTCCAGAACTTGATTTTAACTTTCTACCTAAATTGCATTGGTATGGCCAACTCTATGCACTTTTTTAATGCGTTCTCCCTTCCCCATGTAACTCCACAGAGTCCAGAACCATTTTTTTTATCATTGGCCTCCAAAATCAGTTCACCGGTTAGTTGGCTATTATTTGTTTTTTCTAAACCAATTTTGAAAATGTTTTTGCTAAGTTCTTACAAATCATTTGCTTGCACCTTAATTAAAGCTTGATTGTATCTGCAACTGGAATTGCTTCATACATTTGGGTAATATTGAAATTATTTCCAAGGAATCCAGGCTTTGTTGCACTATAATTCAGCTTTTCAAAACAAATGTGATTTTAATGTACTTTTGGCAATGTATTCTTGGTGAAGAAGTTGTAATATTAGCCCAATGTAGCACCTAAGAAGTTGTGATACCCAATATTCCCCATATCTTTGGTGAATGCATATTTGTAAATAGAAAAGCCAAAACTAAATGTTATGTGTCTGGAACTGCTACTTGGTTTAGTTTAGAGATAGTTCTACCTAGTTTAGTTCATACCTACAGGGTCTACAGCCCTCTGAGTTCAAGCTGATTATCTGCTTACATTAGTATACGACACTAGTTCTGTGTTATCCCACTTTCAAATCCACTCCCTACACACAAGGGGCAATTTACAGAGGACAATTAACCTACAAACTTGAACGCCTATCGCATGTGCAAGGAAACTGGTGCAACCAGAGAAAACCCATGCAGTAACAGGGAGAAGATGCAGCTCTATCAGTTGTGCCACTTTACTTGTAGCGGTTTTAGATTCTACAAAGTCGTGCAAAGTACAGGTAGCATCTGTGCGTGCAGGGAATGGATAGGCAACGTTTTGGGCCAGAGCCCTTCTTCAGACTGAAGTGTACTGGCCCGAAAGATTGCCTATCCATATCGTCGACTTTGTGTTTCACTCCACTTTTTGCGCATCGCATTCCACTTAAGCATGGTTCTTGAAAGAAACATGGAACTTTCATTCTTTTAGTATTGCCCTAGGAAAGCAGCAACTACTTCTAAAATTAATTAAGAAAAAGCAATAAGGCCTTTGAGAGCGTAAAATTTAGATTCATAGGATACTGTCCAATTATACGAAGAGAGACTTGAATTTTGAAGCTTTGAAATTAATCTTTTTCCGTTTCAACAGACTAGGCCTTAATCAAGCCATCCACAGTGTACAGATCCAGAATAAAGGGAATCCTTTGTCACCATCCAGAATGTTCAGAATTCCAGAAAGTTTACCAGAATGCTGCCTGGATTAGAGGCTTTCACCTACTGGGAGAGGTTGTATACACTTGGATTGTTTCCTCTGTAATGTCAGAGGTTCAGTGGAGACTTGCCAGAAGTGTATAAAATTATCCGAGGATTAGATAGGGTAGATAATCAGAACCTTTTGTCCAACACAAGAGGGTGTTAATCCTGGCTAAATTGGAGCAGCTAGGACTTCAAAATCGGGTAAAGCTTCAGGGTTGCTGGGGGATTTGGTCAATTTGCAGAGCTGGGTCAAGCTGCAAAGAGGTTCCAGAGTATCTGGAGCTTAGATACAATTTGCAAGCAAAGAATGGGAATATCTGCAAACCCTGGAAATTATTGCAAAATGCATAGAATGGATTGGATGGTTGCAAACCAGAAATACACCTTGTAAATAATGTTGCAGTTTGACTTTGCCAAGTGTTGATTGGATATGTTGAGCCTTGTCTGGGTTTTCTGTAAATCAGGGTAAATGTTTCTTAGTTGGCTTCCTTTCGAAGTAGTTTTGAATACAATGTATTGAACTGTTGTAACAATGGGTTAGGGGAATGCCGTTTATGTATGGGGTTAATCGATATGTGTAATTGGGTTATTAAGAGACCACCCCCATGTGGTTCGGCCCCTCGAGGTCCCGGGACATATAAAAGTCCGTGATCATGAGGCTCAGGGTCAATCTTCTGGGAGAGCGCTTTGGACTGCGTGAATTTCAGGAGTGTCTCTGTTTGGGCGAGGCCTAGAGGGCTTGAACAGGCATACACGAGGATTGAACCCGCGGAGGGATAGGTACAGTGTGTGATCTGTGACGCGCTTTTGGTAAGATAAAATTTAGTTGTTTCAAGTGCTTGATTCAGTGTTTTTACTGAAACTAGACTGGGGGGGGGGGGGGGGAAAGCTTAGAAACGAGCAATTATCAAGGGTATAGCTATGTGGAGGAAAGTTTAATGGAAATGTGCAAGTTTTTTATTACACAGTGGCGATGCCAGGGGTGGTGGTGGAGGAAGCTATGATAGCAGCATTTAAAAAGCTTTTAAAAGGCTTTTTGGTAGGCACGTGGAAGTGCAGGGAATAGACGGATATGAATCATGTATAGGCAGATTTGATCAGTTTAACGGCAGCATATTTGACACAAACATTGTAGGTCGAAGGGCCTATTCCTATGCTGTACATTCTTTTCTTGTTTTGAGGGTTGTTAAGTTAATTGACAACTGTAAATCACATCTTGGAGAAAAGGAGGGCATGTCAGAGACATCGGGTTAAGGGAAATAAATGGGGCTGCTCAGAGAACAGGTATTGACTCAATGAACCGAATAGTTCCGTATTGCAACCAAATCCAAAAACAATATGAAACAATCAAATCAGTGAAAAACTACAGATGATCAGTACCACAGATTTCCGTTAAGATCCTACAATGACGCAGAAATCCAATCCCAATCCAATCACAAACGAACCCACAGAAGGTACAGAAATAACCTTACCATCGCCCGCCGGGGGCTTGGACATCGGGAGAATAATGGAGAGCAGGGGGAGAGACAAGACTTTGTCTTCCATCACAGTGAGGAGGAGATTCACTGTGATGGATGTTTGTGTAAATTGTGTTGGTGTGTGCCTTGGTTCTTTTCTTGTTGTATGGCTGCAGAAACCAAATTTTGTTTGAACTTCATTTGAGGTTCAAATTACAATAAACGGTATTGTAATTGTAATTGTTTACACGAGAAAAGTTCGAAAAAAATGTCAAAACTGAAAAGTGAGCAGGTGCTTAAGGAAGCAAAGGTGGTGCAAAGCAAAGACTGGTGTCATGAATGATATTGATACCTTGAATAATATTGAGGCACAAGATGAGGATGGGAATAAAGATTTATTATTGAGAAACTCCAGAAATAGGGGCATAAAAAAAGTTGATGGTGAAGACAGATTTTCTCAACTTTTTACAATTTATTTAAATGACTTGGATAAAGGCACAGAAGGCAGGGTTGCCAAATGTGTTTATGATCCAAAAGAAAGGACAGAAAGTAATTTGTGAAGAGGAGACAAGGGGACTACAGAAGGATTCTAGGTTATGTGAGTGGGCAAGAAAAGTAAAAAGTAAAAGCATATTGTCTATGTGATGAGAACATGCAGAAATTGGACAGATTTGGGTGGAGGAGTTGCCAAGGAAATGAACACTAAAATATAGAAGTGCTTGAGTTGCGTAGGGCATTGACAAATACATATCTGGAGTACTGGGGAAATAATTTGTGTCCCTAAGAAAGGATATGAAGCAGTTCAGAGAAATTCACTAATACCAGCGATAGACAGATATTCTGATGCTAAAAGACTGGACAAGCCAGGCTTCAATAGCATCGGGTTTAGAAGACTGAAAAAGTACTTGATTGCGATGCAAGATCCTGAGGGATTCTGACAGAATGGATGTGAGGAGGATATTTCCACTTGGGAGAATATAAAAATAAATACAGGCCACCCATTTAAGACAGAAACAACAGTTTCTAGAAAGAAGGTTGTGTCTTTTAAGCTCTCTTGAAGGATGGTCAAGCCAAACTCATTGAATGTTTAAAGCAGCAGCTGAAAGATTTCTGAGATACGAGGATGAAAGATTATTGTGGGAAGAATGTGAATACAATCAGATTAGCCATAATTTTATTAAACGGGGTGCCAGGTGTGTAGGGCTGAATGGCCTACCCTACTCTTAGTAAGTATAATTACATGGAGGCATTATATGGAATGTAATGGCTTTGCTTTTATATATCCTCTGCAATTGCTCAGAATGATATTTCACAATGCGATTCACATCCATACATTTACAGCTGACGTAACAACTTACTTGTTCTGCATTCTTAACAGCAAATAAAAACCATGGCAGGCAAAGCGAGCACGTACTTCAAAATATGGAGGAATATTGAAAGCTTCAATATTGAAATGTTTTGTCACGGTCTATTAATGTAACATCATGTAGCAGTGTAGCAACAGGCACAGAATCGCATCAATATTTCCTATGTCTAAGCACCTGACCTCTATCAGATTAGATGTGTGTACAGCAACACATGCAATTTGCCTTATTTCTTTCTGCATTTGATCGGTTTGAACATTAGCTCTCAAAGTCAGGTATTGATTGTCTACAGTAAAAAGTAGACTTAGGAAGAAAGAAGCAAAAAACAACAAGAAAACTGGACCAAATTTTCTCTTTAATTTTTGAGGCATGGTGGCACAGTGGCGCAGCAGTAGAATTGCTATCTTACCACGCAGAGACCAGGGTTTGATCTTGACTTTGGGTGCCATCTATTCGAAGTTTGTACGTTCTTTCTGTTACAGCGGGGGTTTTCCCCGGCTGTTCCAGCTTCCTCCCACACTCCAAAGACACAGGTTTGTAGGATAATTTGGCTTTGGTAAAAATGTAAATTGTCGCTAGTGTGTAGGATGGTGCTAGTGTACGGGGATCGCTGGTCGGTGCGGACTCAGTGGACTGAAGGGCCTGTTTCTGCAATGTATCACCAAAATAAACTGAGGTACATTTCCCAAATAATGAACATTTTAAAAAATGGCTTGTATCACAAATACTTTACACAATGCACTCGAAGTGGCATTGCAAAACCTCAAAGCCCCTGTCCCACTTAGATGTTTTTTTTGGCGATTACAGGCAACTAGGGCGTTGCCACATGGTCGCGGGGTGACACCGGTAAGGTCGTGAATAGTATCTTCAAGTCGTCTAAAGAGTCATAACGCTTTTCTGATCGCCGCTGGATTTTGAAATGTTCAAAACTTCTCGGTGACTGTGGGCTTGACGTAGCTTTTCTTCACCTGGCGTAGGTGCTGTTGTAGGTTGTCACCAGGATGACGCAGGTTGTTGCCAGATGACGTTGGTTGTCGCCGGGTGCTGACTTCGGTGAATTCCATTGGCGACTACCTACGTCATCCTGCGACAGGTACTGGCGTTTGAATTGTCTTCAGTTGTCGCCAACAGGGTTTGTTGCTTATCGTAGCTTGTCGTGGGTTGACTTTGGTTGTCGTCTGTGTGGTTGTAGGTTATCATAGGTGAGGTCGGAGGTGGACGTCCTAATGGGTCGTCGGTTGTCAGTAGCTTGACGTCGACTAGGTGGTAGGTTGTCGTAGCTTGTCGAAGACATTATCGTGGGGGGGCTCAATCGGCGCTTTTTCGGTGACCTGCTACTACCATGACGGTCGCCAAAAAAATCCCCTATGTGGGATAGGCCCTTTATACTGCTGATAAACTAGCTTTATTAAAACAGAATTCAAATGCATCGGCAGTGTTAATTCTAGTGCCGTGAGCCTTTATGCAAACAAAATGTATATCCTATATTTGTTAATAAAATAAAAAATGATTGAAAAGATGTTGTTTCATAATTGCAAAAATGAGTATGTAATCACCAAGCCACTGATGTAAAGCAGGTCCAATTATTAACCACAGGAAATGCATCAGTTCCAAAACAAATAAACAAAAATGAACATAGCCAAAGAATAATATTCTTCATTTCAATTCTGAACAATAAACTATGTGATTTGCATAAATTGCTAATTTTTAGCCCTCGAGTGTATTGCTGCCTCAATGTTATTGTTTATGTAATGGATCAGATGATCTTGTTTCAGCTTTTCCACTGTCACTTTATGCTGACAAAATTATGTTTATTTTTTGAAATATTGAAACCATAGATTAACTTGGGTTTTATTAGCGAGGGAAAAAACTTAATCGCATTTAATAATCACCAGCCACTGATGAAAAATTATTTTCTTGTTGTTGATTCATGATATTTTAGTTTTATGACAGGCAAACATTTCCCTCGCATCACAATCTACATATTTGATCACTGATGCCTGAAATGGGTGTCACCTTTGAAACATATACTTGTATTAAATCTTGCACATGAATAAGCTCAATAAATGATCTCCAACAGGAATAAAAGCATTAGGTTTACCGGAGACACATCTACAAAAATAATTTTAAATCAACATGACCCCCATTAAATTCAAACAGCAATTAGACAACGGGGGAAGACAGATTTCTTTAAAAATGTATATTTCTGTTGATTGCTCAGTGACAGGTGTATGGTGGAAATTAAGAATTTCAGTGTGTTAAGAACTTCAGTTTGTCCCTCACCCATTCTGAATTGGACCTTTCTGTCCTGGGCCTCCTCCATGGCCAGAGTGAGTCCCACTGTAAATTGGAGGAGCAGCACCTCATATTTTGCTTGGGCAGTTTACACCCCAGTGGTATGAACATTGACTTCACCAATTTCAGGTAATCCTTGCTTTCTCCCTCCTTCCCCTCCCCTTCTCAGCTCTCCTACAGCCCACCATCTCTGCCTCTTCCTTTCTTCTTCCCGCCGCCCCACCCCACATCAGTCTGAAGAAGGGTCTCGACCCGAAATGTCACCTATTTCTTCGCTCCATAGATGCTGCCTCACCCGCTGAGTTTCTACAGCATTTTTGTCTACTTTCAGTGTGTAAGGGGCCTGTCCCACTTAGGCAACTTTTTAGGCGACTGCAGGAGACTTTGCCGTCGCCACATGGTCGCCACATGCTCGCGGTGGTTGCCGGGGAGTCGCCTTGATGGTAGTGAGGAGTTCCCACATTTTGGGAACTAGTCGCGGCCTTATTATGGTCACCGAGAATTTTTCAACATGTTGAAAAATTAGCAGCAACTGGAATGAAGCCGCCATAGAGTGTAGCGAGAATTCTCGAGCCGTGGGTGGGTTCTCTTGGAGGTACTTGTAGGTTGGAGCCAGTGCTGACCAGTGAATTTCATTGGCTCATTGGGGACAAAAAAGGTAAGCAGTAGTTTTCAGAACCCAGGGAAACCGACCGGTAATGTTAATATCCACCGAACTTCAGAGCCGTGTATCTCTGGCTTCGTAAACGTTGTCTCCACTCCGTCTCCCCCCTCTTTTAAAGGACTTACCATACACTGTGTTTTAGCAGTCTTAATTACAGCGCCAACCTTCCTGTTCATCGCTGTGTGTGTGTGTGTGTGTGTGTGTGTGTGTGTGTGTGTGTGTGTGTGTGTGTGTGTGTGTGTGTGTGTGTGTGTGTGTGTCCGCTGAAAAAAATCTAATGAACCTAGTGTGTGTGTGTGTGTGATAGTGAGCACTATGTTAAGACCATTCTGACAACAGGCGCTGTTCCAGAATGAGAGTTAACCCGGTTTTTCAGGCAACTTGGCAGTCCGCTGAAAAATCGTCTAAGTGGGACAGACCCATTACAAAAACAGTTTGCCATTCCTAGCATATGGCTTTGATCAGCTATTTATTGATAGTGAGCACTATACATTAAGACACTTTGGGATACAAGTAGCTTCGCCAATCTTAATAAAGAACAGACATTATTGGGACAATAAACCCCACAGATCAAGCAACAACTGTGGGCAGGGAATTAGAGTTAACATTTTGGTTTTTCAACTGAAAGATTACTCTGTTCTCCATCTCAGGGTCATTTGCATGACTGGAAGTTGGTGCAGAAACATGTTGGTGGACGTCTCCGATTCCTCCGATTCCGGTTCAGTGTTACTGAGGAAAAGTCATCAAGCTAAAATGTTCTACAAAAAAATTCAAGAAGATTAGTCCTCTCCTCAAATATTCCAAAACTTTTTCTGCTGCGCAGTACGCCAATCCTCGGGGACTTCCCGTTTCTAATGACATTTGAAATATTTCTTTCCCGGCTATTTTCCTATTCCCTCAATGTTAGGGAATTCTTTGATTTTTCAAAAGTGTTCTCTCTCCATATATAAGCTACTCTACTAGGTCTTGTAACTAACATGTAACTGGATTGAACATCTTTTTATTTCTCTTAGCCAAGCACTTTCTGTCACTCCCTTTTTGATGTGTAAAGGGCTCTTTCATTCTGTTGCATGAACATAAATGCAAATTCCCCTTAAATGTCTTCCATTTCTCTTCTACATACATATATAATCGTTCCTCATTTTTGCTGTCATAGCCCCATGCAAATTGATTGGAGCTGTGCAGGATGCACCTACCATTGATTTGTCTTCTTGGAATTTTATGTGAGAAATATTTATTGTTACAGAAACCCAGTAAAATCCCCTTTTCCCTCTGGTGCGTTAAAGATTGTGTTAGTTCATTATCCTATTCTTGTTCCCAATTAGAAATTAATGATGCTGCTGTGATAATCGCCTTGAAATGTTGATTTATTTTCTCTCTCCTCAAACATTCCAATATTTTCTGCTTTTATTTCAGATCCAGTTTCAATGGAGCTTCTCTGCATTCACATCATGACCAATATCCATGGTTTCTCTCAATTCCATGAGCATACTTCCCCCTTTTTTTAAACTTCTCCATCTGTGTTACATTTGTTTGAACATCTTCTATGTCACAACTTTTCTTAGAGTTTTGCCTATTTCCTCGACTGAGTCCACTCCAATATGGATACAAGGTTCGTATGTTCTACTCCCTATATATCTGTTGCCATGCATTACCATGAACATGATTCCATCAAACAAATTTCCTTTTCTCGTCAAGATTTATGAAGGACTGTTTGCACCTTCACACCTGGTTGATTCTTCCTTCTACAAAGATCTTTTCCTTCACATGGCATCCTGCTGAGCAACTGTAGCAGATGCTAAATTTGCCTTTTCAACACATCCCCTTTTTGACTCTTCCAAATTACCAGAGTTCAAAAGATTCTTTCCAAGTGAAAATTTGCTCTGATTATTCTATTCCAATTAGAATTGTAACTCCAAGCTTACTGAAACCATGTTGCTTTAATCCATTGTTCAATTTGGAATCCGACTTATCCATTCTCAGTCTCCTATATTTGGAGAAGATACTGTCGTTTTTCAATCCTTTACTACTCAAACTGTCACTCTTTTCAATGTCCATCAGCCCTGCGCTGCAAGAGACAGCTGTGGTACAAATTCGAATTCACTGGCTGACAGTGTCGTAAATAAATATCCTGCTTCAAATAATGTTTCTCTTCTGTCATTGCTATTTACAGTCTTTGGACCCATGTTTTAATTCTTCACTTTTCCCAGCTCTTTAAACTTTGTACAATGGCCCTTTTGATATTTAGTACCAGCCTTTCTTGCTATATCAGACATTTTGATCTTTCCTTCCCTTGCCCCTTTCACTACACATCAAAATATAATTGTTTATCTTTTTTTCAAAGTCTGATGGAAGGACATTGATCCATGGCCCACTCCAAAGATGATGCTGGATCTGCTTAATATTTCCATTATTTTCCATTTTACTTCTGATTTCTGGCATCAACTCTATTTTGCGAAATAGAAATCCTGGAAAGATCAATGGTGATTTTTTTGTGATAACTTTTTTTTTTTAACTGAATCAATGTTGAGAGGTTGCTCTCTCTTTCTGGAGAGTTAGTGAACATAGTTTCAGAATAAGGAGATCAGGGATTTAACCCCAAAAATAAATTCCTCCAGTGAAAGAATTGAGCACATTTAGAATTCACTTTTACAGAGAATACCTGATGGGTACGCAGTTTCTGACTGAATTCAAGAAATAAACCAGTAGTAAGCAGTTGCAAAAAATGATCACGTAACAGGTACTCAACATGAGGTAGTCAACATGAGAACATTGAGACGCTGTCAAAGAAAGCCAGGGTTAAGCATTTCCACAATGAAGTGAGGCTGGAGGTTGGGAAGAAGCAAGTAAAGTTAGGTATACACCTACACAAAGAGAATAGGTGCAAACATACAAAAAGGAAACAAACACAATGAAATATATGGTTGACTTTATCTTTTTTTCCCCCAAAGTAATATTACTGTGTTATTTGTGCTGTGCTACTTTTTGTATTCAGGTTTAGGCATCAAACTTCAGGAAGAATGTGGATCTTAGACCATGAACAAGGTGCCTACCATTTAGCCCCTGAACTTGTTTGTCATTTACTTTGATCATGACTGACATTTGACCTATCAATACAAGTCCCTTCCCTTTAACTCTCTATAACACGGGTTAACAGATCTATCAATCCAGGCCTAATAATGAACAACTGGCCAACCATCAATTGTCATTTATAGAAAAGAGTTCCACATTTCTTTAACCCTCATCCTCCGTTACCTCATCTCATAATTTCTACTAAATACAACCCCTAGTTTGTGTAATCATGCCTGATAATTTAAGCCATAAAGTCTCATTTGGTATATTTAGCTTGCAAAATCTAAAATGCCCTTCCCGAGGTGTGGCTCTTAAATTTAATATATTTTCAGTGCATTTTGCTGCTATACCATGACTTATGCCTCCAAGCTGCAGATAAAAAGCTAGCATTCAATCAGCCTTTTTGATAATAATATGCACCAATCCACAAGATTTTAACTATCTACATATTATCACCTCACTTCAGATTCCCATGCTTTTAACTAATTCTACCTATTCTGCACATTTCATGCCCAAATTAGTGAACCTCACATCTGTCTGTAATGAGAAGCATTTAATAGTTTTACAGATTTTTCATATCTGTTATAATGTATTCTCTCCATCTCTTCTGTCTATAAGTGCTTATGACACCACTTCATTTGGTGTCATCAACTAACTTAGATCTGCTTTTCCACCTCATCATTTAAACCCATGGTTCGCAACCTTCAGTGGAGAGATTCCTGTCTTGGGCATTCAATATAACATATTTTTTTTTTTTAAGTTATTTTTACTTTTTGTCAACTTTCTAATTTACCATTATATTATTGCAACTCAAAGCCCCCTCTTAATCTCTAGTGTTCCTTGCACAGTCTGAGGGAGTCACCCATCCCAGGTTGTAAACCATTTATTCATCAACAAATGAGCTTAGAAACTGGATTACAATAAATATTTTTCTTTTATGTATAAAAATGCAGAGGTGGTTTTGCACCCGTTTTAAAGAGTTTGTTCCCATGAGACATTGAAGACACCCCCCAATCAGAAAACTAACTTCTTGTTCATTACTTTCCCAAATTAAATTGGGGCACAAGATTGTGACTCGTACTTAAACATAAACCCACACCTCAACAAGGAGCAGGTCACACTCAAAGTGATGATCTATATGTGATTTGAGATGTGCCTCCAGGATAAGATGTTGAAAATAATCCACAGTACTTCTGTATGCGTTGCAGACAGTTCTCTCGACTGAGAATGGATGTTATAAACTGATAACAGCAGTTCATAGATCTCTCCATATATGAACAAGATGGAGCCTCTGATCACTGGGTCTTGGGATCACTCCTGACCACAGGAAGCAGTCAGACCATGCTCAGATTCCAGTCCAAGGACAGCCAGGATACTCCTTCAAAGACTGCAGCCCATTTCTTTATTTATCCCCACTCTTCAAATTCAAGAACCACTTCTTCAGATTTAGAAAAGTATATATTTGAGAAAGGGAAACGAGGAATTATGAATCCATTTGTTTAATAACCTGTTGTTGACAAATTCCCCATCGTATCGAATGTGAAAAAATACCTTTAAAAATTTAGTTCATCTGGAAAATACAGCCTGCGGCCATCATGAAGAGATGTAATAGGGCTGACTCATTTCCCCTTGGTCCGTGCATGTATGCTTTTGCTGGTACAAGCCTAGCAAGAAGCAATGTGTGCAAAATGTGCAGGTGGGTTTTTAAAAGCAGCAACCATATTAGTGGTAACACCAGGAACCAAAGCTGCGGGAAGCTGTGTAGAACAGAAAGAGCTGAAGTTTTTCTGCAGATCAAGTAGCATCTAACTGGAGGACATGGACAGGGTGTCGATACTGTTCTTCGTGTCTTCTTAAAGCATTGATCCTCCAAACTCTTTTTAGACTTTAGAGTTACAGCAAGGATGCAGGATCGTCCGCCCATTTAGTTCGCGTTGGCCATCGATCACCCCGTATACTAACACTACACTGCACACGAGGGATGAGTTACAATTTTGCCAAAGCCAATTAACCTACAATCTGTCTTTGTAGTGTGGGAGTAAACCAGAGAAAACCCACGCAGTCACGGGGAGAATGTACAAACCCCGGGTCTCTGGTGCTGTAAGGCAGTAGCTCTAACAATATACCGCTCTTTTTTTACAGTTAGATTTTGATTTGACTATGCTCTGCCCAGTGGCCATTTATTGCCGGAAGGATGAAGGTAATCCAGTTTCTGGGCAATGGTGAACAGGTCATGAAGAACCAAACACATTCTACCCCTTAGAGGAACTGCCATGATCCTTACTCTGTCAACTGCTGCTCCGCCAACTCTCAGCCCTAATCCATGAGCATAAACTAGCGGATTCTCATTTAAGATTTGAATCAAGAGAACATTAGAAGAGGATAATAAGAGAATAATTAACTTCCAGCAAACCACAATATGGTAAAAATTTGTTTTTGGAGTTTTGTCTTTCTTTAACATCTCAATATACTTTATTAGTGTTAGATTACTTAGATTAGTTTAGCTTTCTCTGATCTCAGTTTAGCTTTCTGTTTTGGGTGAGGCTTAGTTAAAGGTGGGGTTGCTATCTTTCTCTACTCGTAAGGCTACGCTAAAGTAATTATTCTACTCGATTACTTCCTAACACTTACAAGACCACCAGTTAACATTGTTAAAATAGCTCCCAACATCCCACAATCCCACTTTCTATTTAATATATGGTTTTGATTTTGATTTCCAAGACACAAACTGATAACTTTGATTTAAAAAAGTTATGCTCTTTTTCTGTTAAGTTTTACTGCAAATCTGTTTTTCTTTTAAAACGTGTACACACACACACACATGCATTGTGTGTCAGGAATCATTACTATCTTTTACATTCTCTGTTAACTATGCCATGAAAAATGGAGAGCAGGGGAGGGAAAAGACTTTGCCTTCCATCACAGTGAGGAGGAGGTTCACTATGATGGATGTTTGTGTGAATTAAATTGGTTGTATGTCTAGTAGGAATCATTTATTGTTTGTATGGCTGTAGAAACAGAGTTACGTTTGAGCCTCACTGAGGTTCAAATGACAATAAATATTGTATTGTATTGTATGACAAATGTCATCCGGATTGGGTGCAGATAAATGTGTCACTTTTCAAATTTTCAAACCAAGTGCAAATTGTAAACACTGTTGACAAGATGGTCAGATTCTCAGCAGCAATGTCAAATCAGAAGACGTGAAGAATAATTGGGTTATTAATTTTTCAGAATGTGGGTATATTGTCACGGCCAGTGTGTATTGTCTAACCTTGAATGCTCCTTGAGAAGGTGGGCTGCTGCAGTTATTTTAGATAATGTCTCTGCAGTGCTATTGTGCAGGGAGTTCCAGGACATCTCCAAAAATGAATTAAAGGGTTTATATTTCTAAGTGAGGAGGATGGGCAACTTAGAGGTGAACCTGCAGAAGGTGATGTTTCCATGCAGCTGCTGCCATTGACTTTCCTGGTTTGGGATATGCTCTCGGGGGGGGGCCTAGGCGGATAATTGCAGTGCATTTTGGTGATGACACACAATGAAGTCACAGTGCATGAATGGTGTGGTGAAAGGAATGAAAGTTTGTGCAGGATGTCAATTATGCCTTCCCTTGTTCTGAATACTGACAAGTGCATTGGGAGTTGTGGATACGCTGCTCTCATCCAGGCAAGTGGACAGCATCCCAGCACATATCTGACAATGTGTTTGCCGGATGGTGAATAGTCATTGAAAGTCAAAAGATATTTGCAACACCAAATTCAACTCCTGCCTTCATGTAGAATTACAAATGTTGGTATACAAAATTAATACATTTGATACCATTTTGCAGAAAATATATTCCTATTTAAATGCAGATCTCTTATGTACAATCCCGAGTTATCCAGTGTTGCTGAAAATGTCATGTCACTCTGAGTCAATTAGTACTCTATAACCACCCAGCTTCCAACATTCCAAGGAAGAAAGTCCACGCATGCCCAACCTTTCCCTAGAGCTCAGGCCCTCGAGTCGCAGAAACATCCTCTTAAATTTTCTCTAACCTCTTTCCAGCTTAATGACATCCCTTCCATGGCAGGGTGACCAAATCTGAACACATATCCAAATACTTGACCGACGTCTTGTACAACTGAACCTAACACCCCAAATTCTACGCACAATACCTTGATTGATGAAGGTCATCATACCATAAGTCTCCCTTAGAACCCAACCTACCTACCCATCAAATAGACGTTCCTGCTGTTGGGATAAATTAATTGCAAACAAGTTGAAAACTTTTTATACGTGCATCTCAGAAGCATAATTAATGAGATAAATAATGCGAACATTTACAAGAATGAACTGTAACATTTGAATTTTTTTAGTCTGTGCAGGATCACAAATTTAGGAAAAATCTGATGGGCATATACTTTAATAAGTGGAATGTCCCGGAGGCCTAGAGGGAAACATTATCTATCAACATGAATGATGCTGTCAGAAATGATGTGACATTGTCAGTGGAGAAATGTTCACAAAGTTGAAATTGATTGATTTGTCCATAGAGTATATTAAATGGCAGCTTTGTCTGGAAATAGCGCATTATTTCATTTGACAGTCGTTGATAGAAATGCTAATAGTGCAAAAACATATAAATCGTGTGAAAATCTATGCAAAATGTTATTGGCAAGCTGCCTTTTAAGTTAATGTAAGATGAACACATCGCATTCATTGGAAAATGTGGCAACTCCTTTAAAAATGAAAATATCTATATTTTCCATTTTTACTATCTTTCAGAGCTATAATTTTGCCGCACACGTTGATTTAATTACCGTAAGTAAATGTTATTTGCAGAAAACTCAGCATTTTCTTGTGATGAGAAAGTAATTACTCAGGAAATTAAATCAGTCAAAATAAAACTTCATCCTGATGTCATTCTAAAGGTACTTTGGCACCTATTACCAAAGTTCTTGGAATATGGAGACAAGGTTACACACATTGCATATTTTTAAACAAAATGTTTGACTCAGATTTATTTGAATATTTTTGTTATAGCTGGATCTCAAAAACTAAGCTGTCATCATTTTAACACACAATTAAAATTTCAAAGCATGCTTCAACTTTAATGCCCTGCCACCATAATACTTTACAATCTGATGTAACACGAGTTAACAGTTGCATGTCTTGGTTAAATTTCACACTGTTCTCCTACACCAAACGCAAAGAAAATGGTTCCTGACAGAAGCTGCATTAGAAGCTCCTAGCCGTTATGTCTTTGCTATGCTGATGACTGGCAAGGGCATCAGGAAGGGCATCAGGCTGCATAAGGTGGCACAGCTGTTCAACGAGTAGAGTTGCTTTCTATCCTTTCCAGCAATCCAGGTTCAATGATGACCTCCATTGATACCTGTGTTTAGAGTCGTCCTGACCATGGGCGGAAATCTTGGTGGGACCGGGGGGACACATGGGGGACACGAGGTGGGGGGCAATCCCTGTCCATGTTTTGTAATTCGGACTTTATCAGACGCTTTCTAAGGGCTGAATTGGCCCGGTGCGGCTTAAAATCAAACTGCTGCATCGAGGCGATCGAGGCTCCCAATGTTGAAGCCCCCGCCGGCCAATGAACGGGTGAACGGGCCGATTTAAGCCCCACGATTTGGGCCGGATGAAGCTGCTGTTGCTGGAGTTCAGAGTCGGTCACCAACCAGGTCAGTTGCCTGGGATTGACCATGTGGGTTTCGTCCAGGGGCTCCGGTTTCTACCTACATACTGAATGTAGGGAGGTTGGTAGGGAAATTGGCCACTTTGAAAAGCCTCTAGTGTGTAGCCAAGTGGTAGAACCTGATGGGGGCTGAGGTGAGGAGTAGTGATAGGAGTGTGGCGAGAGTATGATTGCACTGACTGTTAGTATAAAGTTGGTGAGCTGAAATGGCTTCCTTATAAGTTGTAAGGAAATAAACAGAAATAAAAGGTTAACATGGAAATGTGGGGAAAATGTTAGAGTGGACACAATGACCTTTTCTGCACCCTGTGCAGCTGCCTGTCCTGATCAGATCATGTGCTTCAAGTGGCCTTATGCCACTGTAAAATGCGGGAAGATCAGTGATGCAGAACATACAGTATGCAACCCTGATGTACATGTAATATGAAGAGGCTGCAGTCAGAGATGGATCATCTAATGATGAGGTTTGAAATATCCTGAACATTGAAAACTGAAGCAGGCAGATGCCATGTGCAAGGTATCGATGTCAGAATGGAAACACTATAATTGACAAGTCATTCCCAATCTCAGCATGAGTGTTCACAAATGTCAAATGGTGCATTGAACAGCTCCAATTTATGCTGGTATGGGAGGAATTAAGCAGTACATGACTTGAGACATTATTATGTACGTGACTGACACTGGGAAAACAGATCCTCTAAGGTAAATTGTGCAGAGAAAAGTCCAGGCTAATTTCTCATTGGGGATGATTTCACCCACAACATATTGACAATATAACCAGAGTTAAAAGGCTTTATTGTACAATTTATGGTGCTACTGGACACAACTTCAACGCCAGTTAATGTTTGGCAGAGGAAGAAGATTGATTGAGACAGGAGACGGAAGAAAGATTCCTGACTGTTGTCAGCTAAGTCAAACTCTAAAAATAACTAATGATTGGGCTAATTAGATGAACACGTTTTAATTTAAAACATTCTCTCAAACAATACAAAATTATCATCTGTTATCTTTTACAGCAGTGCATTTCTATTAATATATTTAATTGCATGCTTGAGTACATCCATGTATCTGCCATCTAATTGGGTTTCTTGATACTGCTTTTCGGAGAGACCATGGCTCTGAAGTGAATTTTATACATGTCATACAGTTTCCCATTCATTCTGCAGGTTAGCTCCAATCAAGTAGACAGCCTGTTGGAGGCGAGGTGCAGCAATAAAGATCTAGAAATGTGCTGGAAGGATACACAGCTTTGTTGACACTAATGACTAGAGCCAGGATATTTAGGCACTAAAAAAAACTCTGAAATAGGCAGGAAAAATGGCATAATGAAAATGGCAAAAAAAGGCATGCAAAAGGCATTTATTGACAAAATAAAAACCCGAAAAGGGCATTTATTTCCACCACAAAAATATGGTTTAAAATGATAATAGAAAGGTATACTCCATTAAATGACCAAAGTTGCCTGGTTGCACATCATTACTCGCATTTTTTTCAAATAATCTGGTGTTAAACTATGCCGTCTGTCAGACAGGATGTGCTTCAGTTGTGAAAAACGTCTTTCTACCTCAGCTGAGGTCACTGGTGCATACCCGAAACAAGCTACCGACTCTATATTCATGTTGATATCTTGTGCATTACAGCTACCTTTAAGACATTTAGCTATGTTTTCTATTTCTTCAAGATCTTTGTTAGCTAAAATCACTCTCTCACAATTTGCTTGTAGGTCTTTACCTACATCGTCAGGAACTTTACGAATATCGTCAGTTACTTTGTTGAAAACCTGCAAGTTGTTCACTAATGTTTCGCCATGTTTCTCAAGAGAAGAGATAGCTTGTGGGAAGTTTGCAAAATTGGAAGCAATAAACACAAGATCATGGTGGTGGGACTTTTTCTGCATGATTTCACTGACGATCCTGACTGCAGCAGATTATTTTTCTTCAAAACAGTCGACAATTTATTTTATCTTTTTAAAATTTGCAGCATAGTAGATTACAGCAGAGAGCTATGTACCCCACCTAGTCAAAATGGGATAAGGAGGTAGTGGAATCTCGGGTGCCATTTCCTTGAACAACTGCATACTTGACGGTGCTTTGAAAAGAAGATTTTTTCGACATTGGAAACTAGGCGATCGATATTTGTAAACAAGCTACATATGTGCTTGGCAATTCTATGAAGTCCTTGAGCTAAGCATGTCAAATGCAACACTTTCGGGAATAAAACTTTAAGTCACAAACAGAAAAACATTATCGTGTTTTATACCTTCTGGCCAAAGTACAGCAAGTGAAGATGTAAACAACTTGAGCTGCTTGACTTCTCCAATACTTCTGATGTCAACAAATACTCCTTTGATGGTTGACCTGACTCCAGTGTACCGATGACCACATTGGCAACATATCTCCCCACAGTATTGAGATCCATATTTTGTTGCATGCAACTTCATCTGCACATCAATGTAAAAGTTGCTGTCAACATAGTTTTTCCGTAATGGTGACTCGCTAGGTCTATGTTCCTCTGTGTATTTCTCGAAAAAACCTCTGAGAGGTTTGTTTCCAATTTCCACAGTGGAATTCCAGCATCAATGAATGCCTTGCACAGATCACTCGAAAACTCAGATTTGCGACTGGAACCAGCAGTAAATGTAGTAAGGAGACAAGCTTGGGTATTTTGGTTGGGTAGTCTACACCCCAGCGGTATCAACCTTGACTTCTCTAATTTTAGATAACCCTTGTCTTCTTCCTCCTCCCTCTCCCCTTCCCAGCTCTCCTTCTAGTCCTACTGTCTCTGCATCTTCCTTTCTTTTTCCCGTCCCCCCCCCCACACATCAGTCTGAAGAAGGGTCTCGACCCGAACATTGCCTATACCTTCTCTCCATAGATGCTGCCTCACCCGTTGAGTTTCTTCAGCATATTTTGTCTACCTTCAATTTTTCCAGCATCTGCAGTTCTGTCTTAAATAGATCTTAGAGAAAACTGAACCAGTGGGCAGCGGCACGTACGAATTAATGACCGACGGTGGCTCCCCCAGTTTCACCCCAGTGGTGGAAGTTTTCTTGTAAGTTATACTATGTTAACACGTTAAGAATAATATTACCGTGAAAACGTCATTGCAATCACAGTACAACTAGAGAAAATAGCACGACCTTTTAGCAAAATGGCAAAAAAAGGCTGATTTATGCTCTCGATCATGAAAAAGGCATTATCCTTGTGAAATCATAAAAAAAGGCATGAAAAGGCACATGGCATTTATTGCAAAATCATGGCTCTAATAATGACACTAATCTGCATCGCGAAATTAGAATCATTTCCTGCATAGGATCAAGAAGTAGACGTTGAATGGAGACAATTTTTTGTTAGACAGCCAAGATAGAGAACATTCTTCATCTTATTTTCCAATCAGAAAGTCAGACCCCCCTGTCTCTTGGAGTTCACGAGTTGGTGAAGCTTATGTCACAAATATACTGAGATGAACATTATATACACCGCTATTTGGGCAACACTTCTTTTGTCAGTGGAAGTTGGCAATGAACCTTTGCAATGACTTTGCCTGAAGCAAACAAACGATCCCTCTGTACTTACCATAATTAGATTTCTCTCCTGTCTTGAAGACGATCACAGTTACAGTACAGCAGCTCTGTGGTCCCAAGTATATACTCAACTCAGCTGTGTTCTTCTCTGCCACATTTAATAAATAACTCAATGCTGCCTTCTTCAAAGGCTTTGTTGTTTCATCAGTTATCAGGCAAGGCTTGCAAATATATATATTGAGACCAAGCTTCAAGTTATTAACCCATTCGCTGACGCTTAAACAAATCGAGGGTCCCCAACCAACCTCAGATCGACTGCACATCGCCATGCTCTGCATTAAAACTCCACCATGAGACCTGAGGAAACAGGCTCACTGTCTGTATCTTATTTCACCAAAGGCTGACTTCAAAGATGAAATTCATCATCACCTCCAGTACCACAGTGTAAGCTTTGGCAAAAGAGTGTGCAAAGATCAAGTGCTCAAATCTAATACATAGCGTGCGGCCTACGGTGCTGCAAAGATCCTCCTCTTCCTGAGTGCTTCGAGACCATAGAGTACCTACAGCTGCTCCTGTAGAGATAGCACAACAGAGTCTCCACACAATCTTGTAAATCCACTAGCAGAAAAAAAGATCAATCAAAAGCCAAAGTTTAAAGCATCGTCCGAATGCCTGACACCATACTCCTGAAACAGCTATTCAATTCCAAGCTCTGTCATGATAACCAGCATAGCAGAGAAAATTATTCAGTGATATTCTCACAGCATCCTTGAGAAGGAGCAAAATCTGTACCAACTCCTAGAGATGTATAGTCATTGAGCAATGCACCTTGCAAACAGACTCTTCTGCTCACCACTTGCCCATCAAGCACTAATTAATACCATTCTAATCCACCTGAGGGGGACTCACATAATCACAGGCAGGAGGCAACTTAATGCACAGCATTAGTGTACACCTGGTAATCATCAGGAGTTCTGTGAGGGAACACAAGTATGTCTCTGCATTAGTACTCGTGTAAAATGAAAGTTCCTGTCCATCATGTTGTTTTGTACGCGCATAAAAAATAAAGCTGTGTAAATGTCACCATTTTTTTGCCTATTGATTTTATGTGTCGCTGAGCTGTGACTCTGACAAAGATCACGTGATGTTGATGAAAAGAGAGAATTAAGTGCATCCCATCTTCTGGAGTGAATAGCTTTGTTTATTTTACTGAAAGAGTATGCATTAATTTAGAGCTAATTGGTTCTGCAGTTAATGGACGACGGAGCACTTCCTAGTTAATTATCTGCATCTTGGTGTTTTGCATGTGCATCAGGAGGGACATGACCTATTATTTAGTTGAGTTAGCATCTATAATAAAATGAAGTTTATAGACAAGCATTTTTCATCTAATATATGGACATTCTACCTATCCCTCCCCACTGGCTCTCTTATAATGTTTCTTACATTAGATGGCAAAGGGTCTTGTTCCCAGTCCTCTCATTTCAGATCTCCTAGTGTAATTATCATATTGAAATTAATTTTCTCCCCTGGTACATATTACATTAATGATGGAGCATCTGTAGCTCTGTGCTCTAAGCCAATCCCTCTGGTCCAGAAAGTCTTGCTTCCTCAACAATGATGCAGTTACTAAGGATATTAAAAATGCCAAAATGGGGGTTGTAGACCCCACTGTAGATGTGGCAGATGTTCAGCCCGCCGCGGCCTACGCAATCACCCTCTTGCCAAACACTTTAACTCCCCTTCCCTTTCCTACACTCCTCCATTGTCAGAGTGAGGCCAAATGCAAATTAGGGAACATCACCTCATACATTGGGCATTTTACAACCCAGCAGTATGAATATTAACTTCTCTAACTTCAAGTAGCCCTTGCAAAATCAAAGAGACAGTCATTGATTTTGAGCATTGAAGGATCACTCTCAGTGTTTCTTTTATTAAACAAGAGGTAAAAAGCAGGCTTGTTTTTTAGAGGTACAGCATGGAAACAGGCTATTTGCCCTGTTGCCCTGTTGAAGGGGAAAAGATTTAATATGAATCTGAGGGGTAACTTTTTCCACACAAAGGGTGATGGGTGTATGGAACAAGCTGCCAGAGGAGGTAGTTGAGGCTCGGACTATCCCAATGTTTAAGAAATGGTTAGATAGGTATAAAGATAGGACAGGTTTGGAGGGAGATGGTGCAAATGCAGGCGGGTGGGAATAGTGCAGCTGGGACATGTTGGCCGGTGTGGGCAAGTTGGGCTGAAGGGCCTGTTTCCACACTGTATCACTCTATGACTCCACACAAACCAGCAATCATCCATACTCTAATTCTATCCTACACACTAGAAACAATTTATAGAGGCCAATTAACCTACAAACATACACGTATTTGGAATATGAAAGGAAACCAGAGTACCCACTTGGTCACAGGGAGAACGTACAAATTGTACAGACAGTACCCTTAACCAAAATCGAACCCAGGTCTCTGGCACTGTAAGGCATTAATTCTAGCACTGTGCCACACCAAGTAACTAATTTATTTTAAAAAGGAAGTGAAATTAATTGAAATAACTATTTCAAAAGTGTTGAGGAAATTTTGTTCAATTAAAATGCTTCTTGATACAGTCTATAAAAGTCTGGTTATATAATACTGTGCACCAAATTCCTTTGTGGGCCAATTTACTTAAATTCATCTTTCATGGTTTGATGTTAGACAGGAGAGATTCTTGATCAGTGCTGTATATAAAAAATGTCATGCTGGCCTGTGTGGAAACTACAGGCATTCATTGAATTATTGATAAGTAATATTACAGGACACCAGTAAACTCAGCGTACTTCAAAGGAATTGAGTGAAGAGAACGATCAGGATTTCTATTTTGTTGCCAGGATTTGAGAAGTGTGTTCAATCACTGAGCACTTATTAGTGTTCCATACACATCTTTCTCGAATCGATACCAACCTTGTACAATGTAAGCTTTCAGTGGCGGTTTTACATATATAATAATAATTAATAATAATAATGATGATGATAATGCATGCAGAAAGCTTGCATAGAATTGGCCACGTCCATGGAATATTCAATATTGTTATCTGGGTTGTTCATCATGTGGTGCAATCACTTATTTCAGTAATAATTGGTTTTTAATACACTTGGACAGAGCGACCAAAAATGAAAACTATTTCAGGGATAATTCACATTATTTTGGAAATTGAACCCTCCTTCAATTGCCATTGATCACCTGTCCCAACATGCATCAAGGAAATTGTACAGTGCACAGAGAAAATGGATAAAGGATCACCATCATCATTCTTTTCATTACAATGCAGCACAGAAATGATATGCTACTGAGGCAAATCCCATACACAGTGTGGTATCTCCGTGTGCTGTAATGGAAGCCCATCACACCCAGGCATTGGTCTCATTACACATACACCAAATGCCTTATCACTCGAAGCCACCAATCCTCCATTCCTTCCATCTCCAGCGCCCAGCACTTGTCCAACAACCAAAATTCTCCATTGTCTCTTCCTTGCCGAACCACAAGATGTTATCCTAATCCTCTGATGTCCATCCCAACCCACACCCACCCAAGACCCTAAATCAGTGGTTCTTAACCTTTTTGGCACCACTAGGCACATACGCAAACAAAATACTGTATGTGGTATGTACTTTTGTTTGGTTCCAAACCATGGGCTCAACAAATTGATATGCTAATTTGTGTCTCCTTCATGACCCCCGACAAAGCCCCAAAAGACCCCCAAGACCGCTGCCCTAAATGGACCTCCAACTGTTTGCCCTTTCTGCCCTCAGATGTGCCCTTGGTTCCAGATAGTGCTTTCTGTACACTCTGCAGCTATAACAGGTATCACACCAGTTCAGTGGTTAGATTCATGACGACCAATTTCTAGGTGGATGAGTTAATTTACTTTATAGGTACAGAGTGGAAACAGGCATTTTCCAAACAGCATTCTCTTAAACAGTAAGGACAATTTAAAAAAGCCAATAAACCTACAAACCTGTATGTCTTTGGAGTGTGGAAGAAAACCAGAGCACCCGGAGAAATCCCACACTGTCACAGGAAAAACATACAAACTCCGCACAGGCAGCATCCATAGTCAGGATTGAACCAGAGTCTCTGGTTCTGTAAGGTAGCAACACTACCGCTGTGCCACTGTGCCACCCCTGAATGTTAAGTGTTGATTACACACATTTGATGAAATTCCAAATCACCATGCCTTCTACATCCAGACTAACGTGTCAAGTTTTTGACCAGAAACGTTTAGTTTCTCTTCCCACCAGTGTTTGACTTGCTGAGTGCTTCCAGTAATTTCAGTTTTCATTTCATTCCAATCAATGGGTCAGACCACATCGCAGGTTCGTGATTTGGTCGATGAGGTGGCAGAATGGATCAATGCCAAAAAAAAAAGTTATGCTATTTCAAGTGTCAAGTTTTCTGCAGCAGGATCTGCACACCAATTTTGCATAATTTTAACTCCAAAATTGCCCTGAATTTGGATGAATTGCAGGTGAGAAGAACAAAATATACAAAGCGAGAAAATGATTGAATCTGCACAACCGGCAGGGGATTCGCAATGTTCACTTTGTCCTCAATTGTTTGAACTGGATTCATGTCTTTTTAATTGAAAGATACAGCAGAGAATGATGTCCTTCAGTGCACCAAGTCTACACCAGCCATCGATCACCCTTTGGTACTAATTCTGTGTTACCCCACGCGCATCTACTCCTTACATAATGGTCAACTTATAGAGGCCAATTAACTTACAAACCTGCAAGTCTTTGGGATATGGGGGGAAAGCAGAGCACCCAGAGGAAACCCATGTGGTCACTGGCAGACAGTGCCCTGTACCTGTGCCTGTGCCTTGTATTCACAGTGCCTGAGGTCAGGATCAAACCCTGGTCTCTGACACTGAGGCAGCAACTCCACTCACTACACCACTGTGCCGCCCACTATGATGTAATGTAAGAGTTAAATTGTGTCTGTGACTGAAATGGAATGGCCAGCTAACAGCAGCAGGCTGAGCATGCATGCAAGTTTGCTGAGGAATCAGCAAGAAAATGGTATGGCCTTGAGGCTTGCAGTTGTAAAAAAATATAGTAGTGGCACGAGACAAACTTGTTCATGAAAGAAGGTAATGTGATGAGCTTGGTGCAATAGCTCTGTATCATAAAATTATTTCGTTTATGTAGGGTTTTTTAAATCAAATCCAGCAGACATTTGTTGTTTATGGAATATGAAAGAAATGCAACATTTTTGGTCACATAAGCGCAAAGGGCGAGTGGGTTCACCGGATTTCTCCTCAGACTGGGGCCCAGAAAGATGCCAGGACCTTCCAGTTCTCTAAGCTATCCTCACATAATCGTATACACCTCCATATGATCACCCCGCAACCTCCTGCACTCCAAGAGCTTTCACTTTCATTGGAGCTGCCAGAAACCAGGATCATGGCCCATATGATATAACATTATGTTTTGTGGCTGTTCATCTTCTTACATTCTACTGCTCTTATCTCACAATCTCTTTTGACTTTTGAGACATGCATGTCGTAGGCAATTCTTCCTTATTTCTTCGCCTTATTGCTCCCAAACTCCCCATCATGCTTTTGTTTTTGGACAGCCAGGAAATATCAAAAGGAGTCCACAGTGCTACTGCTTAACAAGGAATAAAGTTCTGAAACCTCACTGATAATGGCAATCACCAAAACTTTCTGACACGGGCACAATAGAGCAGTGGGTCTCTGCATAGCAATCTGCAGACAGGCTGAGGAAAAGGTTGACTGAGATTCCAACTCCCCAGAGCACAAAGACACACATTGTGCTTCAGAAGCCTAGTGAACGCTGAAAAGGCTGAAAATATTCCGCAGGGCAGATTGCATCTGGGGTTGAAGAAAAACAGAATTAACGTTTCAGGTCAAAGATTCTTTATTAGCGTTTTTTATTTCCAGGGATTATAAAGAGGTCCATTTCCATTACGGCTTTCCATGGAGCCTGGAGTCAACTGTACCCAGCCAGTTGGTCTATGTAAGTTTTGAGAATGTGACCTGGTATATCATCAAGTCCAGGCACTTTCTGAGGGTTCACCGTTCTGAAGGATCTTCTGATGTCAGCCTATGTAACTGACATTGCAATACCATCAGGGGCTATAGGGGTCTGGGAAGGTACATCAGTGTTATCCCTGTAGAACATATGCAGCTCATCTGGGAGTGATGACTTGCTGTCATTTGAACTGCCTGGTGGTTTTGTCTTATAGGAAGTGATGGAGTGTAAGACCTGCCACATCAGCTGAGTGTCCGTTTCATCGTCCAGTTTAGAGCAAAAGTCCCTTTTAGCCTTTTTGATGGCCTTATCAAGGTCATATCTGGACTTCTCATATGAATCTGTGTCGCCAGACTTGAATGCTCAAGATCTGATCCTCAGAAGTTTAGTTTAGTTTATTATTGCCATGTTCACTGAGATACATTGAAAAGCTTTTGTTTGCGAGCTATCCAATCAAGAAAATGACCATACATCAATGCAATCAAGCCATCCACAATGCAAAGAGCAAGGATAAAGTATACATTTGGTGCACAGATATAACATTGAAGTCCAATAAAGAATGATTAAAGAAAGTCTGCAGGTCTACAGTGAGGTAGATGGGACCACACTGAGGTCAGGATTGCACATTAGTTGATGAGAAGATTGTTCAGATATCTGATAACAGCTGGGAAGGAACTATTCCTGAATCTGGAGGTTTTTTTTCGAAATTCTGTACCTTTTGCCTGATGAGAGAGGGGAGAAAAGGATGTGACCAGGGTGAGACTGGACATTGATTATGAAGATTGTGATCCTCCTGGTTCATCCAAGACTTCTGATTGGGGAACACTCGGATGGTTCCTCCACACATTTCCTGGTGAAGTCGGGAACAATTGTGGCATATTTGTCTAGGTCTGTTGCCAAGACCTTGAACTACACCCAGTCTACCTACTTGAACCAATCCCAGAGTCATTCCTCTGCCTCCCCCGACCAGCTCTGTGCAGTCCTCACCTCTAGGGGTGTATTCTTCAGCTGCTGCCTATTTCCAGGAAAGTTATTGGCAAGTAGTTCGATTAGGACGATCTATTTCTGATGAAGGGTGTTTGATCCTCTGTTGCTGCAGGACACATGCTGGTGGTTGTTTGGGAGTGATTTCTTCAAGCTGGCTTTGTTGAATTCTCTGGTGAAGATAGGAAAGGCATTGTGGTACGCCATCTGGTGTTTGTTGACCATAGTGTGCAACACCTCCAGTGCTGGGTGGATGACTGTCCTGGGGTGGGATGCCTGGTTCTGTGAAGGATCGGCTATGGAGGGCAGGGGGGAAAGAAGGGGAGGGGAAAGGAGGGGAGATGAAAGGAGGGGAAGGGAAAGGCGGGGAGGGGAAAGGAGGGGAGGGGAAAGGAGGGGAGGGGAAAGGAAGGGGAAGAAGAGGGAAATATGGGACTTGAGAATGGTAGATGACAATGTGGAAAGGGTGGAGATGGCGGGAGAAATGTGTCTGCACTGGGTTGGGAAGAAGGGGTAAAGGGCATTCAATGTCAATACTTTTGGGTTAGAGGCTATAAGCCACATGCAGACAGTTCTTCCAGTCTGCATGTGGCTTCACTCTGGCAAGAGGGGCAGTCAAGGACAGAAAGGTTGGTATGAAAATAAAATAGTGAACCACTGAGTTTTTCAGCAGACAAGTGTTTCAGCAAGTGTTCAGCGAAACAATCATATAGTTGAATTCATGTCTGGTTGTGCAACTTTCACTTCAGCAGGATGTTACTGCTGACAAATGACAATTTGCATTCAAAGCTGGAGACTTTATGACCAAGAAATTTAGTCACATGCCATTTCGTTTCTGAATTATCTAAATCAACACTGGTTATATTCAGGATGGAATACAATTAGGATCTGTTCCAGGTCAAACCTCAACACTCCAGAGATTCACCCAGCTAGTGCAGATGGTATAATTTCAGCACAGATATAGATAGATTGATATCATTCCCTAAGCACTGCTCTATTGCCCAGGAAATTAGGTCAATTGTTCAGAGTTGCAATCCCCTCCCCTCGCCTACTCCAACCGCACCCGGTCTGAACGTACAGCCCTCCACTCACTCTGCAGCAATCCTGACATTATAATCAAACCCGCCAACGAGGGAGGATTTGTGGTAGTCTGGCGTGCTGAACTCTACTGGGCTGAGGCTAGGTGATAACTCTCAGACACCTCCCCCTACTTATCTTTGAACCATGATCCCACAGATGAGCACCATGCCTTAATCTCAAACATCATTAGTGATTTCATCACTTCTGGCTGTCTGCCTTCCACAGCCTCCAACCTTATCATTTCCCAGCCCCATACAGTAGATATGTTGCAAAACCTACCTGAATCATCGTTGAGAATCTGTCCCAGCCCGTGTGTGTGATTTTGGCGCTGTTTAGAGGGGGCGGGTTTAAAATGCAATTTTTACTAGGCTGTTGCAATCGAAAATGTTCAGCCTAGTAAATCATTAACGAAAAATCGCTGAAAGACCCCGTCGCAAAAGGTATTATTAGTTTTTATGGCCTTGTATAATAGTTATAGTAGTTTAAAAATCACTCTCTCAACCCGCGACCTCTCGCAGCCCCAGGGTTTTATAAAGCAAACAATTAAATGTATGTACCTTATTTTTACATTAAAAGGGGCTTCTTAAGAACCCTGTATATAAAATTTTCTATAGCGAATAGTTCATTTTTGGCTCTTTATATCCCGCAGTATTTTTCTGGGCATTTGAGGGCACAAATCCAGCGCAATGTGAACGTTCTAAACCAGCGCGTTCCACAGGAACCCTCTAGAAAGCTGATTTAAAATGGACTTTAATTTATAGCAATTCAACACTAAATTCCTTCCATTTGGCCTATAAATTAATGTAAATGAGATTTTAAAATCATGTTTTATTGTGAATTATTTATGAATATTATTTGGACACTTGGGCTATTTAAAAACGTTAATCATTTATTAAGAAATGGATAGATGTTTAAATCTAGTAATTGAAGTTTGAAATTAGCTACACTTGGGTAACTAACTAATTATATGCTTTAATTTCAGGTCATCCAAGTTAGATTATTTTATGTTTGTTTCAGAATGGTTCAATCTACGATAACTGAAAATTTCATTCAGTTCTCTTAATTTTTAAGAAGGTTATGGGCTTTTGACAGCACACGATCACAGCTATTTTGTTATGTCCATAGAAAATCAATAGGGAACAAGATGCTAATTTCCGAGTATGAAAATGGCCATAACTTTTTAAATACTTGAGATCTGAAAGTGAATTAGGTGTCAAATTAAACTTCTTTTTATGCTTTATCTGATGGGATAAATTACAGACTTGATATTTTAAATCTCAAAATTTTGTAACATTGCTACATACAGCCCGTTTTTACCTTCTCCCCAAAATCCACACACAACTGCCCTAGCAGACCCATTGTTTCTGCCTGTTCCTGTCCCATGGAAATAATTTCCACATACCTCAACTTCATCCTCTCTCCCCTGGTCCAATCTCTCCTGACCTATGTCCAAGATACCTCACATGCCTTTCGTCTCTTTAATGACTTCCGCTTTCAGAGCCCCCACTTCCTCATCTTCACCATTGACGTTCAGTCACTCTACACCTTTATACCCTACCAGGTTCCCCTCTCCCATCATAGATGAGGCCCTCACTCGTTTCTCCTCAGTACCCCGCAGCTCCGCCCTTGCTCCCCCTCCCCCTAGTCACAACAGAGACAAAGTCCCCCTAGTCCTGACCTTCCACCCCATCAGCTGTCACATACAACACATGATCCCCCAGAAATTTCCGCCACTTCCAATGGGATCCCACCACTAGCCACATTTTCCCATCTCCACCCCTTTCCGTCTTCCGCACGGTTCCCTCTGAAACTCCCTGGTTAACTCATCCATTCCCACCCAAACCTTCCCCTGCAACCGCAGAGGATGCAACACCTGTCGCTATACCTCCTCCCTTGACTCTGTCCAGGGACCTCGACAGTCCTTTCAGTTTTGGCAGAGGTTCACTTGCACCTCCTCCAACCTCATCTACTGTATCCGTTGTTCAAGATGTGAACTCTTATACATCGGCGAGACCAAACGCAGACTGGGCAATCGTTTCGCAGAACACCTTCACTCAGCCCGCCTGAATCAATCTGATCTCCTGGTTGCTGGACACATTAATTCTCCTTCTCATTTCTACACTGACCTTTTTGTCCTCGGTCTCCCTCATTGTCAGAGTGAAGCTAAACGCAAATTAGCGGAACAGCATCTCATATTTTGCTTAGGTAGCTTGCTGCCTAGTGGTATGACTATTGATTTCTCTCACTTCAGGTAGCCCCGGCATTCCCCCTCTCTCTGTCCCTCCCCCACCCGCTGCACTAGCTTCACATTTTCACCCCACAAACAGCTTACAATGGCCTGTGTCCTTTATCATCGTTACCTCTCCACATCATCGTCTATATCTCTCGTTTCCCTTATCCCTAACCTGTCTGAAGAAGGGTCTCGATCTGAAACATCACCCATTCCTTCTGCAGAGATGCCGCCTGTCCCTCTGAGTTACTCCAACTTTTTGTGTCTATCTTCGGTTCAAACTGGCATCTGCAGTTCCTTCTTACACACAACAAATGTTGAATCAGTTAGCCTTTTCCAGTCACCAAACATGATATTCTTGGCAATTTAACCAATACAATTAACAGCCATCTGGACACATTTATTCAATGAGTATAAGAATTATTTTCACTTCCAACATTACACACTTCTTAATTCTGAATAAACAACAGTGAATTTGCATTGATACCCAGATAAAGATAAGGCTGAACTAATTCCAGAATTTCACTTCCTATTTTCTTTTCACATTCCAGATTTCCTGACGTTCCTCAAATAACTTGATAAATAATGAATAGAATATATAAACTATTTATAACAGGTTTCATTTCAAGGACTGCTGTAGAACTTAGCACTTTGTAAATAATACAGGTTCAGAAGTGGTTTCTACAATTTTATTTTTACTTAAGCTTATAATTAATAATTGAATACACGGTGTTTTACATTTTAATTTATGAATTACTGAAACAGTCAACAAAATACTTTCAGAAATTAAGCAAAATAAATGTTACCAGAGGTGCACATTTAATCAGCCACGTTTGAATTTCAATCTGGATATCTGAACCACAAGCCATCTGTAAAAGTCTCCACAGATGGGAGATTACCTCAATATTGTCTTTGCCCCAGAGTATAAAATCAAATGAAAGCAAAATTGCTATCTTTTGACATCTCTAATAATCATAGTCTGAGAGCAATACAACACGGAAACAGGATCTTTAGCCCAATTACCCAAGATTCCCCATCTACGTCCGTCCCACATTTGTTTTAGTTAGTTTATGATTGTCATCTGTACCGAGGTACAGTGAAAAGCTTTTATTTATATGTTATCTAGAGTCAGCAAAAAGATCATACATGATTACATGATTAAGCCGTCCACAGTGTACAGGTACAGCATAAAGAGGAAAATGTTTAGCGGAAAATAAAATCTAATAAAGTCTGATTAAAGAGAGTCCAAGGTTCTACATTGAGGTAGAAGGGAGGTTCGGACTGTTCCCTCTCTGGTGAGAGCATGGTTCAGTTGCCTGATAACATCTGGGAGGATACTGTCCCTGAATCTAGTGGTATGCATTTGCAAACTACTATATATCCTGTCTGATGGGAGAGGTGAGAAGAGGTGGTGACTGGGGTGAGACTGGTCCTTGCTTATGCTGGTGGCCTTGCCGAGGCAGCATGAAGTATAGATGGAGTAAAGAAAAGGGTTTGCATGATGGCCTGGGTTATGTCCACAACTCTCTGCAATTCCTTGCAGTCTTGGATAGAGTTTTTTTCCAAACCATGCTGTGATGCATCCTGATAAAATGCTTTCTACAGCACATCTGTGGAAGTTGGTGAGGGTTGTTGGGGACATGCCAAAGTGACTAAGCCTTCTTAGGGAATAGAGCCATTCATGTGTTTTCCTGGCCATAGCTTCGATGTAACTAGTCTGGAAAAAATTGCTGGTGATATTTATTCCTAAGAACTTGTAGCTTTCAACCATCTCAACTGCGGCACATCTCAATGTATACTGATATGTATGATCCACTTTACTTCCTGAAGTCGATCATAATCTGCTTTATCTTGCATTGAGGGAGAGGTTGTTGTCTTGGCACCAGATCGTCAATCTCCGTCCTGTACTCTGTCTCGTCATTATTTGATATCGGACGATTACAGTGGTGTTGGCTGCAAATTTGTACTTTGAGTTGGATTGGTAATTTTGGCTGCACAATCATGAGCTTAGAAGGAGTAGGGAAGGGGTCTGAGAACACATCGTTGCAGGGCACCAGTGTTGAGGATTACCTTCCAGGATGATCTAGCACATATCCTCACTGATTGTTTTCTGTTGGTCAGGAAGTCGAGGATCCAGTTACAGAGGAGAGTGCTGACTTTAAGTTCCACGAGTTTGGATATGAGTTTGAATGGGATAATGGCATTAAAATCAGAGCTGCAATCTATGAATAGGGGTCTGATGTAGGGTGTCCTTCTTACCCTGGTGTTCCAGGGATGATTGTAGGGCTGGAGAGGGCTAGGGCTGTTGTGCTCAGTAGGCTGGATAGGTTGCATTTTGATCTATATCCCTCTAAACCTTTCCTATCCATGTGCCTGTCCAAATGTCCTTTAATGAACTTAAAACCAAGCTCCCCAGCAGTTCACCCACCTCCCAATAATATATTCACTGGAATTTAGAAGGATGAGAGGATATCTTATAGAAAAATATAAAATTCTTAAGGGGTTGGACAGGCTAGATGCAGGAAAAATGTTCCCAATGTTGGGGGAGTCCAGAAGTTTAAGAATAAGGGGTAGGCCATTTAGGACTGAGATGAGAAAAAACTTTTTTCAGGCAGAGAGCCATGAATATGTGGAATTCTCTGCCACAGTAAAATGTGGAGACCAATTCACTGGATGTGTTCAAGAGAAAGTTAGATATAACTCTTAAGGCTAATGGGGAATCAAGGGGTATGTGGAGAAAGCAGGAACGGCGAACTGATTTTGGATGATCAGCCATGATCATATTAAATTGCAGCGCTGGCTCAAAGGGCCAAATGGCGTACTCCTGCACCTATTTTCTATGTTTCTATGTCTTGCCTGCTCACTAACAGATACCAACAGATGTCATTGAAAATGCGACTGTATAATTGCAGCACTAGACCATCACTGTTATTGGAATAAATGTTTCCTGGGTCTGGAGGGAGGCTGCATAAAAGAGAATATGGATTACATTTGAAGGCAATGTTATCCTTCAAAATTGATAATAGTGCCCTGAAAGCTCCAATCATTGCCTTCACAGCCAAAACCAAACCAATGCAGAGCATTTTGCCATTCAAAGTAGCATCTATAACTTCAACTGGTCCAATTCCTAGCATGAAAAAAATGCCCAATACAACAGTAGCGATTAACTTGTACTTATATGGGGTTTTACCCAAAAAGCACCCAAGGGATTTTAGTTTCATTTAGTTTAGACATGGTGTTGAAACAGGCCCCTCAACCCATCGAATCCGCGCCAAGCAACAATCACTCGTACACTAGTACTACCTACACCCGAGGGAAACTTTACAGAAACCAATTAACCTACAAACTTGTACGTGTTTGGAGTGTGGGAGGAAACTGGAGCTCCCAGAGAAAACCCACATGGTCAGAGGGAGAACATACAAAATCTGTACAGATAATACCTATAGTCAGGATCAAACCCATGTCCCTGGAGCTGTAAGGTAGCAACTCTGCCGCTGCGCTACTTTTGAAAGAGTTTTCTCTCACCACACGATGAAGAATGCTAAGGATCAAGCTTTCCTTTTTAACAAGCAGCTCAGCAAAGAAAAACATTGATTATTTGGCATCGTTGAACTCTTGTGACAAAAGTCAGGTGCCAGTGTCGCCAATCTCCTGATTCATCGCTAATGAGAGCAGTGATGAAGCTTTAGTGTGCAGTGGAGAGGGGTCAGATGCTCTTCACATCCATTTTCACCCGAATGGTTCACCAATGACATTAGACTTCAGAGATATAGCGCAGAAACTGACCCTTTGGTCCACCAAGTTCGCACCAACTAGCGATCACCCTGTACACTAACCTACACACTCGGGACAATTTTAAAACTCACCAAAGCCTACAAACCTGTACGTCTTTGGAGCATGGGAAGTAACTGGAGCACCCGGAGAAAACCCACCCGGTCACAGTGTGGACGTACAAACTCCATACAGACAGCATGCGTGGGCAGGATCAAACCTGGGTCTCTCATGCTGTAAGGCAGCAACTCTACTGCTGTGTCACTGTGCCTCCCAATGCTGTTAGAACGGGTTAATCAAAGTAAGAGGTTTACTTACATTACTCCAGATTAACATTATTTTAAGGTTTACCTAATTATTATCTATTATTTTACCTTTTGGATGTTAAATAATTATTGTTTAACTTTTTAACTTTAAATACCTTTCTTAAAAAGCACAACTTTTTAAACCTTTATGATCAGGAATATTTAATAACTGCTCTGAAAGCATTTAGCAAGGAGCTGCTGGAAAAGCCCATCAGGGCAATTGAATTGATCTGTTGCCTGAGGAATGCTGGCAGAAGCCTCCCAAACATGATGGGTCAGCTTGCTTGCCCCAGCAACCTGCTTCCCACATCAATAATTGACAAATGCAGGCCAGAGAGCATGATAGATAGGATCTTTATCACCCAGAGGGTGGTGGATATATGGAATGAGCTGTTGGAGGAGTTAGTTAAGGTACACTTGATTCAGATTCAGATGCATTTTGTTGTCTCTGTACTGTACACTGACAATGACAATTAAAATTGAATCTGAGGTACACTTGATGACATTTGAACTGGTACATGAATAGGAAGCGTTTAGAGGGATATGGGCAGGCAGGACGAGTGTAGATGGGATCTTTAGACTTTAGGAATACAGCGTGGAAACAGGACATTCAACTCACTCACACCAACCAGTGATTACCGCCAAACCTTAGCACTATCGCACAGTCTAGGGACAATTTACAATTTTTACTGAAACCAATTAACCTACAAACTTGTACATCTTTGAGTGTGGGAAGACACCAGAGCAACCAGAGGAAACCAATGCAGGCACAGGGAGAAGGAACAAGCTCCATACAGACAGCACCCAAAGTAGAAGCAGAGAGTCAGTCTGCTGAAGAAAATCTCCCAGTTGACCACGGCGTAAAAAAAAATCATTGTTCCTTTCATCACTTTCTTGCACTTGATCGACTCCTATGCACCAAAATCTTTTTTCAAGGTTTATAACATGAAATATTAATGTCTATTTTGTTTCTCATGAGATAAGCTCCGAAAAATTTTTTTTCTACCAGTTAGAACACTAAGTGCACTAAGAATAGAACAGTTAGAATACTAAGTGCACCAAATCATTAATATTAAGGCATAAAGAAAATAAAGCAGTAGCAAACCACTAAGTGAAATTTGCATTGGATCTGATTATTAGTTTGCAAGCGTCAGTGGGTGGTCAGAGGAACTGGCACTGAATTTCTAACCAGCCAGAGCGGCACTCCAACTGGAGTGAACTGTAACGGTTACAGAGGCAGAATAAGTGGATTTGGGTGGCACAGTGATGCAGCAGTAGAGTTGCTGCCTTACAGCACCAGAGCCCCGGGTTCAATCCCATCTATGGGTGCTGTCTGTACAGAGTTTGTACGTTCTCCCCATGACCAGGCAGGTTTTCTCCAGGTGCTCTGGTTTCCTCCCAATGTTCAAAGATGTGCAGGCTGGTAGGTTAGTTGGCTGAGGTAAAATTGTAAATTGTCCCTGGTGTGTAGGATAGCATTAGTGTATGGGGTGATCGCTGGTCAGCGTGGACTTAGTGAGCTGAGGGGCCTGTTTCTGCACTGTATCTCTGTATCTGCACCAGTGAGTCAAATTTTGCTGCTTATGTTCAGCTTTAAATTGATAGCACATTGAACGTAGAAAGTTACAGCACAGGAACAGGCTCTTCAGCCCACAAAATCTGTGCCTGCTCATGATTCATGCCCCTCCAGCTCCAATGCAACAGTGTAATACGATCTCTCATGATGCTCACCCTTTCCAGTAATTAGATATAATGCCTTGGGATAGGTACGTCTTGATATCAAAGTAATCCCAAACAATTCAATAGCAAAATGAACATTTTTTTTCACTCTAAAGTTCTAATACTATTCCCTAAGATCTCACCTATACTGCTCATTAAATTAAATCTTTCCTTGGGTCAAAAGATTTCATTGTAATTATATTTAGAGGGTAGTCTGAGATTGGAATATGAAGTTAACTGCAATGGAGTGAAAGTGATATTCTCATTAAGGTTTAGAGGATATTTAGCACTGGGGATGTCAGCGCAGCTGGTATGAAGCTTGTGATGACTGAATTAATATAAACTATTGAGGCTTTTTACAGCTATTCTTCTCCATTCATAGAGTTCCACAGTAAAGGACCAAGCTTGTCAGCCCAACCCGTCTATGCCGACCGATTTGCCCACTGAGCTAGTCCCTCTCGCCAATATCTGCCCCACAACCCTCCAAACGGTTCCTATCCATGTATCTGCCAAAATATCTTTAAAATGGTGTAATTGTACCTGCCTCTGGCAGCTTGTTCCATATATGCATCACTCTCTATGTTGGAATGTTATCCCCTTAAGTCCCTTTAAAATATTTACCCTCTCACCATAAAGCAATGCCCTATACCCGCAGGTGTACGTTTACCCAGGGGAAAAGGCTGTGGCCATTCACCTCATCTCTGGCCTCGTGATTTTCTAAACTTCTATGAGGTTACGAGAAGCACAGTGGCACAGTGGGAGAGTTGCTGTCTTACAGCATCAGAGAACCGGGTTAGATCCTAACTATAGGTGCTGTCTGTAATAGAGTTTGTACTTATTCCCTGTGAGTGTGTGGGTTTTCTTCAGGTGCACCAGTTTCCTCCCACACTCCAAAGACGTATAGGTTTGTAGATTAATTGGTTTCTGTAAAAATAAATTGTAAATTGTCCCTAGTGTGTATTGTAGTGTACGGGGTGAGCACTGGTCGGCAGGGACTCGGTGGGCTGAAGGGCCTATTTCCACACTGTATCTCTAAAGTTTAAGTCTAAAGTAAAAAAGTAAAGTTTACCCTTCAAACTTCTACGCTCTAGAGGAAAAAAAGGTCTATCGAACTTCTCCTGAAAACACAAGTCCTTCAAACGGTAACATCTTCTGAATTTTTGTTGCACCCTTTTCAGTTTAGTCACACCCTTTCTACAGCAAGGCAACCAGAACTATGCACTGTACTCCAAATGTGGCCTTCAGATTCAGATTCAGATTCAGATTCAATTTTAATTGTCATTGTCAGTGTACAGTACAGAGACAACGAAATGCATTTAGCATCTCCCTTGAAGAGCGACATAGCAAACGATTTGAATAAAAAATAAATAATAAGTGTCCGGGAGGGGGTGATTGGCAGTCACCGAGGTACGTTGTTTAGTAGAGTGACAGCCGCCGGAAAGAAGCTGTTCCTCAACCTGCTGGTTCGGCAACGGAGAGACCTGTAGCGCCTCCCGGATGGTAGGAGGGTAAACAGTCCATGGTTGGGGTGAGAGCAGTCCTTGGCGATGCTGAGCGCCCTCCGCAGACAGCGCTTGCTTTGGACAGACTCAATGGAGGGGAGCGTGGAACCGGTGATGCGTTGGGCAATTTTCACCACCCTCTGCAGTGCCTTCCGGTCGGAGACAGAGCAGTTGCCATACCATACTGTGATGCAGTTGGTAAGGATGCTCTTGGTGTCTTGTACAGCTGTAATGTACTGTCTCAACTCGTGTACTCAATAACCTGACTAAACATTTCTTCACTACCTTTGTCATAAATCTCATGAAACCCCAAAGTACCTCTGACCCTATCCCTCCCCCTCATCCACCAGCCCAGGGCCCTACCAATTACAGAGTACTTCCTGCCCTAGTTTGCGTTACCAAAATATAGCACCTTGCACCAATGTGAATTAAACTCCATCTGCCATTCCTCAGCCCATTAAAGATAACCTCCTTCACCAACCACTTCACCACCAATTTTAGGTCACCTGCAAACTTACCAACCACGCCACCTATATTCGTGTCCAAATGGGGTGGGAGATTGCAACCTTCACGTGGTCCACCCTGTTTCAATGAATGCAATCAACCTGGCGTGCATAAACAGAAGAACCTGTTGTCTTCCAAATTTAGGTTGTGCACGCCATATGCAAGAAGAAGAGGAGGATGTCCAAATCATGAATACAAATAATGAACAACAGTAGATTATTACTCATGAAAAGTCATCCAAAAACAACCAGCATGTTCTGTGGTTAGACACAAAAAGCTGGAGTAACTCATTGGGACAGGCAGCATCTCTGATGAGAAAAAATGGGTGACTTTTCGGGTCTGGACCCTTCTTTAGACTGAAAGTCATGGGAAAGGGAAACAAGAGATATAGATGTAGAGAGATATAGAACAACAAATGAAAGATATGCAAAAAAGTAACACTGATAAAGGAAACAGGCCATTGTTAGCTGTTTGTTGGGTGAAAACAAGAAGCTGGTGTGAGTTGGGTGGGGGAAGCATGGAGAGAGAGAGTAAATGCCGGGATACTTGAAGTTAAAGAAATCGATATTCATGCCACTGGGTTGTAAGTTGCCCAAGTGAAATATGAGATGATGTTCCTCCAATTTGTAGTTAACCTCACTCTGACAATGGAGGAGGCCAAGGACAGAAAGATCAGTGAGGGAATGGGAAGGAGAATTAAAGTGTTTGGCAATGGGAGATTAGGTCCAGGTGGATTGAGTGAAGGTGTTCAGCGAAACGATCGTCCAGTCTACATTTAGGCTTGTCGATGTATAATAGTCCACATCTTGAACAATGGATACCGTGGGTGATGCTGGGGGAGGTGCAAGTAAACTGCCTCACCTGAAAGAACAGTTGGGGTCCCTGGACATAGTTGAAGGAGGAGGGATAGGGACAGGTGCTGCTACTCTTGTGGTTGCATGGGGAAGGTACCTGGGGAGGGGGGTTGGTTGGTGTGGGAAAGGATGAATTAACCAGGGAGTTGTGGAGAGATTGATCTCTATGGAAGGTGGAAAGGGGTGGAGATGGGAAGATGTGACCGCAGTACATAATGAGGGGTCTCACCTTCTCATCTAAATGTGCACCCCCCATCTAAGTTCCATCTTAAAAGTTGTACTGTATATTTTTAATGTAAGAGAAAGTCAAGATAAAATCGTAAAGGTTTTGCAACACCTAATTATAATGGAAGGCAGACACAGAGACAGGGCTACAAGATACAGAAATCAAAGAGATTGCTCAGTGAAGATAGATCAGAAGTACCCAAATCAGAAATCAATAACTTCAGGAGAAATGGCTTTAACGATTAACTTATTTTTAATCCATGTTAAGAGTTTATTTACTCAACAAAGTATAATGTTCACTTTTAGGGCAGGTTGATGTGGACAGAGTCGATGGCTCATGAGGTTTACATTCTCCTCCATTCTAATTGCAATTGCTTTTTGTCCTTCCCAATGCATCGACTCAAGTTACTCAATACCATTCCAAAATCTCCTACTCCACTTTTTGTGGCTGTAGGTTGAGTAAATGTAAACATTGCAATTTTACAAGGATATGTTGAACAATATGAGACAACTTCACCATCCATCTGGTAATCTCTTCCTATGACAGTGCTTGGAATTGAGTGGCTGTTGTTGGAGTCCCCTTTCGGGCATATGGCATTCTTATGCTTGAGTGTAACCAGGGCATCAATGCTGGAAGTGTTGCAATGCAGAAGACATTTATATTGTTCAAGAAGGAACTGCAGATGCTGGAAAATTGAAGGTACACAAAAATGCTGGAGAAACTCAGCGGGTGCAGCAACATCTATGGAGTGAAGGAAATAGGTGACATTTCGGGCCGAAACCCTTCTTCAGAATGATATGGGGTGGGGGGGGAGAAGGAAGGAAAGAGGGAGGAGGAGGAGGAGGCCGAGGGCGGGTCTGGGAGGAGACAGCTCGAGGATTAAGGAAGGGGAGGAGACAGCAAGAGCTAGCAAAATTGGGAGAATTCAATGTTCATGCCCGCCGGTTGCAGGCTACCCAGGCGGAATATGAGGTGCTGTTCCTCCAATTTCCGCTGTTGCTCACTCTGGCAATGGAGGAGACCCAGGACAGAGAGGTCGGATTGGGAATGTGAGGGGAGTTGAAGTGCTGAGCCACCGGGAGTTCAGGTAGGTTCTTGCGGACTGAGCGGAGGTGTTCGGCGAAACGATCGATCGATGTAAATCAGCTGGCATCTAGAGCAGCGGATGCAGTAGATGAGGTTGGAGGAGATACAGGTGAACCTTTGTCGCACCTGGAACGACTGCTTGGGTCCTTGAATGGAGTCGAGGGGGGAGGTAAAGGGACAGGTGTTGCATTTCTTGCAGTTGCAACGGAAAGTGCCCGGGGAAGGGGTGGTACGGGAGGGAAGGGAAGAATTGACAAGGGAGTTGTGGAGGGAGCAGTCTTTGCGGGAGATGGGAAGATGTGGCAAATGGTGGGGTCGCGTTGGAGGTGGCGAAAATGGTGGAGGATTATTTGTTGTATTTGATGGCTGGTGGGGTGAAAGGTGAGGACTAGGGGGACTCTGCCCTTGTTGCGAGTGCGGGGATGGGGAGAGAGAGCAGTGTTGCGGGGTAAGGAAGAGACCTTGGTGCGAGCCTCATCTATGGTGGAGGAGGGGAATCCCCGTTATATTGATTCATTTCACTTCCAGTGGATTTGGATGATTTTGCGAAGGCAGTAATGGTGTTTTGTTTTTTTAATTCACTTGCTTCAACTGCAGAAGAGTCTGCTGTTTCTCGTTGACCTCAACAACCAACTCAGTAATCACAAACCAGAGTGGAAACATGTCATCCTGTATCTAAGGCACCACCTCATTAGAAGGCACCAATTCAGTCTGAAGGGTAACAAGACCATCAACACACAACCTTATTTCAAGAGTAAACCAGGCAAGTATTGATGAGGAACTCATGCACCGTTAAACAGGAAATTAGGCAATCGCTGTCAACATTGCCCTTTTCTTCAAAAGTCACAATGTACTGATGAGAGACCCAGGATCGACATATATGCTAGAAGCTGCTGCAATGATCGTCAGGTACACAACAACCAGAGATTCAGATTTATTCCAGCATTCAGTCAAATGTTCATCATATGTTAAGTCCTAATAACTAAAGAAAAATACTCACTTGGGTTTGGAAAATATATAGTAGTTTTGCAATTGTGCTCCTTCAGATTTTAATTGCTGTTACGACTAGTAAATCTAAATATCAATTGTTAAAATGTTTTTCCTCGTCACTCTAAACCTGTCTATCCCTTATTATTGTGCTTTTAGTACAAGATTCGCCCTTAATCTAACTATTCTTCTCTTTCTGGTCTGAGTGTCTTGTGAAGGAGTTTTCATTTGGATTGATGCAGGAGATACACAGTTGCATGCCCTGTGTCAAAGTTCATTATAAATAAAAATAGAATGCATGGCTGCAGCAAATAAATATTTCTCAAACAACATTTTCAAAACAACGAGATCAAATGACTTTTACTTTGATGTTCAACATGACAGAATCTTCATAGATAGTTAATGAGCACAGATGAACATTGATTTTTTTTTTCCACTTTTTACATAGATGCAGTGTATTTGAAGCAGATGTATTGAAAAGAGTAATTATATTGAGCACAGAGTGTTTCTTTTGCCCTGCATGATATAATTATTTATCTCACAATTATCTCATAAACAGTTAAGGGGCTGCCCCACTGTGGCGACCTAATTGGCGAGTTTAGAAGAATTTAGGAGAGTTTGAAAAAGTGTCCAGTTGAAGAACTCCTTCGACTATGTAGAAGACCTCCTTCGACCTCCTTCGACTATGTTGAAGACTAGCTTCGGGAAAATTGGACACCGAATAGTGGAGCGTGAAGGCGACCTCCTTCGATCTCCTTCGACGTCCCTTCGACTATGTTGAAGACTATCTACGACTACCCTCGATTACCTACAATAACATGCCGATTTTTTCCATGGCGACCTTTTCTTACTAGCGGGCATTTTTCAGCATGCTTGAAAATATGCCGCAACCTAGCTGAGGCCTCGAGTATGCGGGGACTGCTCTCGAGCATGAAGGAGAGTTACAAAGACCTCCTAGGACCCCGTGTCGACCATGCTGCACGTATGAGTCAAGGGCAAGCTCTTCTAAACTTGCCAATTAGGTCGCTGCAGTGGGACAGCCCCTTCACAACTCTAGAAGGATAATTTTAATCAAATGGTCATATATGGTTCAAAATCAACAGAATAAAATCTGAATTTTTATTTCCACTTAACAACACCCTTTATATAATTTTCCAGCTAATTTCCAGAGTTTAATCTCCTGGTATAACTTGAGTTTAGTTTAACGAGTTTAGTTTATTTTCACGTGTACCGAGGTACAGTGAAAAAAATTTGTTGCGTGCTAATCAATCAGTGGAAAGACAATACTTGATTTTAATGCTGCCAATTATTGTCAACTTAATTTTACTTATTAATGTTGTCAAGCTGGACAGCGTACAGAGAATATTTACGAGAATGTTGCCAGGGCTAGGAGGTCTGAGCTATAGGGAGAGGTTGGGTTGGCTGTGACTCTATTCCTTGGTGCACAGGAGGATGATGCGTGATCTTATAGAGGTGTATAAAATCATGAGAGGAATAGATCGGGTAGATGCACATAGTCTCTTGTCCAGAGTAGGTGAATCGAGGACCAGAGGACAAAGGTTTAAGGTGAAATGGAAAAGATTTAATAGGAATCTGAGGGTTTAACTGTTTCACACAAAGGGTGGTGGGTGTGTATGGAACAAGCTGTCAGCGGAGATAGTTGAAGAATGAACTATCCCTACGTTTAAGAAACAGTCAGAAAAGTACATGGATTGGACAAGTTTGGGCCAAATGTGGGCAGGTGGGACTAGTGTAGCTCAGACATGTTGGCCGGTGTGGGCAAGTTGGGCCGAGGAGCCGGTTTCCACACAGGATCACTCTATGACTCTTTAGAATTTGGATTAAAAATAATTCATAATAAGTTGGAAAACCATGTGATAAGAATATATTTTTTTAAATAGAAGCAGTAGTAGACAACCAGGCCCCTCAAATCTGTTCCACCATTCCATGTGATCAAGGTTGATCTCCCCCAGTCCTCAATAGCCCTGAATTCATTGATCTTTCAAAAGTATCTATGGTCTCTTTAAGTTCTCCTAATGTTAAAGCCTCCACAACCCTCCAGGGTGAATAGTTCCAGAGATTTGCCTTTTCCAGCTGAAGCGATAGAACAGCGGACCACTCAGTGAGTGGTTCTTGGCCCACATTTTTTTTACTATTTACACTAATTACCTGGTGGGGGGAACAAAAATGAAAAGTTTCAATGTTTGCCAATGTGCTATAAATAGGTGGAAAGACGTGTTGTGATTGAGTTTAAGGTGGGGGTGCGTGAGGTCTTGCACTGCAGTCAGACCGATCAAACTTCAGAAACAGACACCAAATGAGTAAAGAGGTGGGATCTACGTGTTTTCGTACATGAATATTTGCAGTCATGTCAAACAGATAGTTGAAAAGGCAAGGAACCATTCCATCAGGATGCATCACAACTTGGTTTGGCAATTGCCCCACCCAAGTCACCAAATAAATCACAGGGTGTGTGCATGCAGCACAATCAATTATACATACACCAATATTTCACCCACATCCCCTTCCCCCTCTCCCCCAATTAACTTAATTTACACTTCACACTGCCTTAGGAAAGCAGCCAATGGAATTAAGATCCACTCACATCCCACTCATCCTGTCTTTTCCTCTCTCCCATTGAGCAGAAGATGTAACATTTTGACAGGATGTACAAATCAGATTCAGGAACAGCTTTATCTTCACTGTTATCAGATTACTGAGGACCTCTAATATACTAAGGTTGTGGTTCCAATCTCACAGTTCGGCCTCAATGTGGCCTTTGCACATTTTCTCTATAGCTGTAATGCTGTAACACTTGTTCTTCTTGGTTCTTGGTTCTTGGGTCCTCCAAAATATTCCAACTGGAATTTAAACTGGAGGTGGTGAAGGGAGGGATTAAGCCAGAAAGGGTATAAAGAACACACACTATATAATTTAACATAAACCATCCCCACACAGCAGAATCAAAGTTTCCCACTGTGTGGGAAGGCACAATAGTCAGTCTCTTCCTTCACTGTTCCTCGTGGTCAGGGCCTGTAGCAGTAACACTGTAACAGTATATTCCCCACTCGGGTTATCTTTTCTCTTGCACTATCTGGCTCTATTGTACTGAGCTTTATATGGCTTTATTGTACTGAGGACCTGGGATGCAAGCAGAAGCCTCAACGTGGCACATCCCAGGCAATGCTGACGACAGAAACTGTACCACAGTGACTGACTGAAGTAGCCAATTCTGCAATAACCGACCGTCATCCGTCACTGACCGACCGGTAAGACGTGATATATAAAGGTGGCCGGACACGAGGAAGAAGAAGACTGAGGTACCAATACCTGTACCAAATGGCATTTTCACCTTCATTGTAGAAGAATTGGTATTTAAATATAGTTGTACAGGGCTTTTGCAAGGCCACATCCTGGAATTTTTGGTCCCATTAGCTAAATAACAATATCATTGGAATATCCTGGAAATTATGGAGTTGTCCTACCTAGAAAAGAGCATAGTTTGGAGAACTAAGAAACCACAGATGCTGGCTTATAAAAAAAAAGCCACAAAGAGTGAGAGGAACTCAAAAGGTCAGGCAGCATCTCTGGAAAGCATGGATAGGTAACATTTCAGGTTGAGATCTTTCTTCAGGCTGATTGTGCTGCGGGGTGGTCAGAGAAAGCTGTGTGAAAGGAGGGCATGAAAGTGATAGATGGTCACAGGTGAGGGGGGATTGGAGCAGTTGATAGGCAGAGGATTGAACAAAGGCCAAAGATGAAAAGACAAAAGGGGCGATATAAGGATGGAAGAAATTAGAATAGTGTAGACTGAGGAAGGAATACAGGTGGAAGGGAGGGGGAGGGGGGTAAATAGATGGGACACAGGGTAGAGAGGGATGGAGGGGAAGGAGGGTGGGGGGAGGGGGTTGTAGAGCAGTTACCCACAATTGGAGAATTTAATGATCATACCTTGAACCTCCGTCTGGAGTAGGGGGAGCGAGAGCAGAACTTAAAATCACTTGAACTATCTCCGACACCTCTCTCCCCTTTCTTGATCTCCATCTCCATCAGAGGGAACAAACTATTGAATAATATCTACTACACACCAGCCAAATCCCACAACTCCTCCCACCCTATCTCTTGATAGACCCAATCCCCTACTCTCGATCTCTTCATCTCCACCACATCTGCTCCCAAGATGAGGTTTTCCATTCTAGGACATACAAGATTGTTATGTTCTTGTGCTCCTAAAGGACATTTTAATTTCCTTTGTTTTGCCAGAAGCCCAAAACATTAAGAACTTATTAACAGCAACATACCCTTGGATGTCCTGATTTCATCAATTGGGTGTGCTTCCAGTTTCCAATTTATCTTTCTTACCTCAACAGGCTCTTCATTGTCAGAAATTGTCCTATTCTCACACTTGTATTCAAGAATTGCTTCACTTTCAGTAGCAGCATGTACATGAGTAAATGAATTGCCACCATCTCATGTTCAAGTTTGCTTTTGATTTTGACCTTGAATTTCATGACTTTCAGCTTATCAAGCCGTTCCACTTTGTACTGTTATAAGATGTATGCAGTTGTCACCATATACTTAACGAATCTAGTAATGAGATCTCGTATTTATTTACAACAATGCCAAATTGAAATCACTTTGATCTGTACACTCAACATTAAAGCACAATGTTTAACTGGTATTACAAATGATAATTCCAACTTCCCTCGTGTATCTAATGAAATAACATTTTCATGGTTTGTAGCTGTGAATACTGCAATTACAGTCTAATCAAAAATGCATTTATACCCTCCGAATTGATTAACTGAAATACTTTGTTTTACTACCATTGCCATTCTAGTAACAGTTATTTCCATTGAAGTTCCACTTAATTGGTCAATTTGTTATGGAATGAAATTGACAGCAAAGTAATTTTATACCATGCTATTTACTAATCTTTTTAATATCTATGCTGACATCATTAAATGTAAAAAAAAAATCGGAAGACTCAATCACACTGGTTTTATAAAACTAACTAAGCAATTTGGTCAACCTTTGGTAATGGTTTTAAGCATGAATTGCTGCACATATTTCCTGTTTGTTGAAGAACTGTCAGCAGTTTCCTTCAGAGCCTTGTTAGTTTTGGTGCATCAATTTCAAGGTTAATCTGTATGTCATACATCTTGGTTAAGCATAATATACCTCAGATTGTAGTTAAAGGTATTGAACTGATCAACAACATTACCTCTTGTCATATTGATCAACGTACTTTCCATTTCAAGAGCAGGGGAATTTAAAAGGAGAGTGGTGCTCACATTCATAGAGTCATACTGTCATGACTGATTGACCCAACTTGCCCACACCGAACAACATGTCCCATCTACACTAGTTCCACCTGCCTGCATTGGCCCATATTCTTCGAAACCTATCCTATTCATGTACCTGTCTAAATGTTTTTTAAAATGTTATGATAGTACCTGCCTCAATTATGTCCTTTGGGAAGTCATTCCATCGCTACCACCCTTTGTGTAACAAAAATTGCCCATCAGGTTCCTATTAAATGTTTTCCCCCTCACCTTTAACCTATGTTCTCTGATTCTTGATTCCCCTATTCTGGATAAAAGACTGTGTATTTACCATATCCATTCCTCTCATGATCTTATATACCTCTATAAGATCACGCCTTATCCTCAAGAGCACCAAGGAATAAAATCCTAACCTGCTCAATTTCTCCCTACAGCTCAGGCTCTCGAGTCCTGGAAAATGGTGTTTTTTTAATGAATATCATTTACAAGTCCATAAAAAGTAGAATTCCTAAATTTCTGGACATTGAATTGGAAAGTACAGTTATTACAAATGATTGCACAAAACACAAAAAGACATTGATAAACTTTCACAATGGGTATACAATTGGTGAATAAATGCCATAATAGAAATTTGTGAATTATTATTTTTCCTCAGAAAGTAAGTGGTTCAATGTAGTCCAAGAGCAGAGGGATTTAGAGATACAAGAAAAGGAATAGCTAAATCAATACAGAAATAATTAAAGAAGGGATACAGTAAATCACTGGGATTGATCTGAAGGAAGGATGCCTCTGAAAAGTAGAGGTCACTAAACCTTTGTGAAGCTTTTCCTGGCTGACACATAAAAAGGCCATTGAAGTAATGGAGAAGTAGAATTTGTAAGGATAATTCAATAGGCTAGATAAAAGGGCGTAAATGATCTATAATGTTTTTTACAATTAGATTTTAGGATTTAGAAGACATAGATAGTTTTTAATGTTGATCCATAGGCTACTCAATTAGGATTTATGAATCAAACAATGGAAGTACAAGGAAAATAAGACCACTCTCATGATTTAGTACGAGGAACTTGCATAACTGAGAAGTATATTAACCATATAACCATATAACCATATAACAATTACAGCACGGAAACAGGCCATCTCAGCCCTACAAGTCCGTGCCGAACAACTTTTTTTCCCTTAGTCCCACCTGCCTGCACTCATACCATAACCCTCCATTCCCTTCTCATCCATATGCCTATCCAATTTATTTTTATATTCTGCACCTTTGCCTTTTCTCTACCTATTGTATGAGTTTGGGTTGTTTGCATTTATAACACAGAGTTACACAGCACAGAAACATGCCCTTTAGCCCAACTTGCCTATTTGACCTAGATGTCTCATCTAAGCTAATCCCATTTCCTTGCATTTGGCCCATATCATTCAAAACCTTTCCTATCCAAGCACCTGTCCATGCGTCTTTTAAATGCTGTCAGAGTATCTGCCTCAAATACCTCCTGTGGTAGCTCCTTCCATATATCCATTACTCTGAGTGAATAAGTAGCCCACCAGGTTTGTTTTAAATCTTTCCCCTCTCACCTTAAACATATGTCCTCTTGTTTTTGATTCCCCTACCCTGGGTATAAGACTTGCATTCATCCTTTCTAACCCCATTGTGATGTTATACACCTCTTTAAGGTCACCGCTGTCTCCTGCACTCCAAGGAATAAAGCCCCAGCCTGCCCAACCTCTCCATACAGCTCAGCATCTCAAGTCTTGGCAACATCCTCGTAAATTTTCTCCACACACTTTCTAGCTTAATGACATCTTCCCTATAACAGGGTGGCCAAAACTGAACACTACACTGCAAGTGTGGACATGCGGGTATGGGGTATTGCTGAGGGAATGTTACATCACAGTATCCGCTGGGGAATTGGCTGGACCTTGGAAAATTCATTGGCTAATCCATTGCAGATGTCAGCCGATGGTGACCCTCATGTCATACGAAGTTTCCTTTGATACATTCAGTGCAATTTGTATATTTACACTTTGCACTGATTTCTCTAAGAATTTAGTCTTTTTTCCCTGTGCACACATTTGCACAGATTTATTTGCTAATAAAAGTACATTAACAGATCATAAACTCTGACATTAAATCAGCTCATCCTAAACACATATTCTGGGATGGAACACTGAATCATTAAACAAATGACATTTTAATCTTTCACATTTACCAGTAACCTCAAAACAATTATCCAGCTTTTCTTTCTTAGAAGTTTAAATATATTCAGTTCCGAACATAGGACAGTACAGCATAAGAATAAACCCTTTGACCAACAATGTCATGCTGCCAAGACCAACTCTTATCATGATCCTTACTCCTCCATCCCCTGCATATCCATATACCTATTTAGCTTAGTTTAGTGATTATAGCATAAAAACAGTCTCTTTGGCTCATCACGTCAGCCCCGACCAACATCTACCCATACATTAGTTCTACCCTACACCCTCGGATCAATTTACAGAAGGCAATTTACCTACAAACCTGGATGTCATTGGAATTTGGGAGGAAACCGGAGCACCCGGAGAAAACCTACGTGGTCACAGGGAGAACATAGAAACTCCATACAGCCAGCATCCATAGTCAGGATCAAATCTGAGTGGCGTTGTAAGATAGTGATTCTACCACTGCACCACTCAGGCTTCATTTATGCGACATAATTTACGCACGACGTGCGCATCATGACGCGCACACGATGCACGCATGGCGCATGGTGGCATAGGCAGCGAGGTGCGGTTGCGCGCAGCGCCCCAGGATTTTGGGATTCACACAATCTTCGAGCGCCATCTGCGTGACGTGCAAATTACGCCAAGTAGGACAGGCCCTTCACATTGCATCCTGGACTGAGTTCCATGCCATTGCATGCCTGTGGGAGGCCATAGTTTCAATTGTAACTCAATGGGTAACCCACAAACCCACTGCATTTAATTGATGAATAATTTATCTGGAGACTATCTTTGAGCAGAAAACTCAAAGAAAATAGGAATCACATAGTACCAGGCTTTTCTAAGCTATGCATTCAATTTCAAGGAATATAAATCATAAATTGAAATTATGCAACTTTGCATGCATGTCCCCAAGCTTTCTTCTGGGCTTCCCCATGCTAACACATATATATAACCACATTATTCACACATAAATCACCTTCAAAGCCAAGGTCACAGTCATTTCTCCATAAGCACTTTTCTCCTGCACCCCTGATATCTAATCTGGGGGAAAAAATCATTACTTTCAAGTCTGAAATGATGGTTCTGATTTTGAGTCGAAAGGATTTCACCCTGAAACATCGTCTAATTGTTCTCCAGAGATGATGTTTGACCTACTGAGCTACTTCAGCACTCTGTGTTTTTTGCTTAAGATTCCAGCTTCTACAGTTCTTTGTGTCTATCCCTTGTTTTATTATCCAAATCACATTGCAACGCGTCATTTTATCAGCTCTCTAAATCTTCTATTTTTTCTTTTAGTGGTGTTATAGTAACTTCCATGGATTCTGATCCATCATACCTGTTATTAATTCCAACTGCATGACAACACCTAATTTGGATGAAATGGTACAATCCTTTCACTCAACACCAAGATCCATTCATTATTCTGATATTACCCTGAGACCTTGGAAGGCAAGTGTGTGGAGTGTGTGGACATTACTCATACCTTCCAATGTCTTCCCCACTTCCCTCCCATCCTCAGTGAACTCTTCAATGCATGTTTATTTGACTCAAATCCATGCTTCAGACGTCTCAATCTCCTATTTGCTGGTCCATATTACGAACATCTAATTATCCTCAAATCTTATTTCATTCTTTAAAAAATCACACCCTCTTAGCTCCTACATTTAATCTGCAACTGGGCACCATCTCCAAGGTCCTGCAAGGTGGCTGCAGAACCAACTATGAGGCTCTCTCTCTCTCTCACATACAACTGCCTGGAAATACATTTGACATCATGTTACTAATTGCACTAATAGAAGCATCATTTTATTTCAGTTCTATTCTCAAAGTCATCGAGAAGTATTTTGGACGCAAACGCACCCTCTTTCCCTACTGTTACCACTTCTCCATACTGCCTCCCACAAATGAATTACGAGACAACCATTCCTTCCTAGTTTTCCCTGCCAACTTGCCAATATGTCCACATTATTGAAAACTTCAGAGTCTAATTTAACATCGACATTCTTATTAATTATACACTTGGACACTTTTTCAGCAAATTACTTTCTTAATGTTTTTTTACCATTCCTATCTTTAAGAGGCCACAGTATTTTCAATACAGTAGCTTCACTTCTTTCATCCACATTGCCATCTTTCCCCATACATTATGGTTACATGTATGTTATCCATATCATTTATTATCATCCATATGCTATCACTCAGCAATATTATCTGCAAACATATCTTCCTCCTTCATGGAGATGTGGACAATTTCCAATGCTTAGATTTCCAGTACAATAGGGCTGGGAATGGAACTACCTGACTGTGAATCTGACATTTAACTTCTGAAAATATTTAACTCTCCTGCAATCTATAGCAAGAATAATGCCATATTTTTCATTGTGATATGTTCACATATTATTATTTCCTTGTATTCAAGATACACTTCTTTAAAAAGTTATTTTTGCTAATTTTTGCACATCTTTTTATCTCCAAATTTCAATGAACCAGACATATTAAAAATTACATATACTGACAGCCCATCTCCTTTCTCACCCATTGTCATAATCTCCTGAATCAATGCAGACCCTTTTCATAATATCAACTCATTCCCAAATAGTTCTATGGTTTCACCATTAGGGAGAGGGTTGCTGTGTACCAAACTGTAGGCAGCAAACTTTAATAATGAACTATTTCTTGAAGATGGATCCATCACTGTTCAGCGACCTTTTCAATTCTTAATAAATTACTTCAGCTTAATCACACTTTGCTGTATGGTAAATATTTTAAACACTAAACCCAATTACTTTGTACATACATGTACCTCCCTCAATGCAAATCACCCTCCCTGCATGATGAGTTTGCATAAGTGTCATACAAACACTGTCTGTGGTTTAACATGTTTTGTACTTCAAAGGACTGTTTGAAGTTACTTAAAAATATTGAAAATGGTCTCTAAAGTTTAAATACATAAAATCCTTCTTGGCATTTGGCATGTGTCTCACTTTGCAGTGACTGCAACAGAATTAAGGGCATATCCCACTTTCACGACCTAATTCAAGACCTTTTTTACTCGTGGACATTTTTCATCAGGCTAGAAAAACGTCCCGACCTACTTGATGCCACGAGTACCTACGACTAGCATCACGACCTACCTACGACCTACCTACGACCTCGTGATGACCATGCTGCGAGTATAAGTCAAGGGCAAACTCAGCAGAGGTCGTGAATTAGGTTGTGAAAGTGGGACAGGCCCTTTATTTTAATTGTCTGGAGCACGGAATCATATACTTTTCAAACACGAAGAATCAGTGACAAATGCCAATTCCAAACAGATTCTAAGATACCCATACAGCTGTTTCTATCCACTGCATTTGACAGAATAAGTTAATTACAATTCAAGCCTGAAATATAGGATCTGCAGCCATTAGTAACATCAGAGAGCATTAAACTATCAGCTAAAGGCCTCACGGGAAGTGTGCAAAATGGTTTCTTAAGTTTATTTAGCTGCTGAAGCAAATGATTGTTCAAAGCCAATAAAATAATTCTCTCTACAAAAGGCTGGTGTACAACAAATTAGTATTCTGTATTTAGGATATTCTCAATTCTGACAAAAGAGATCTATGTGGTTTGGAAACCCCCCACATTTTTATGCATGTCTGACTAGTGAAAATTATCATCCTGGTAATATGAAAAATTCCTTATAAAATTAGTAACAGGATTGTAAATGCAAGATGTGGTCATCTAACTTCATGTGTATCTAAGCGATGGAATGGAATTTCAGTTCAGTAAATCATTTACCACATAAACTGGAATTTACAACCAAAATTGGTATCATTATTTTGATTTTGGAAGTATGCTCAATGCCATCTTCTGAAGATTTTGAGTAATACATGTTATATTTAGATTTTATATACAGGTGCACAACCTTTTATCCGGAGTTCCGGAAACCGAAAAGCTCCGAAAACCGGACATTTTTTCCAGGATGTCGTCTGCACACCAAAGCTCGTGTTTGGCGCCAAACTTGACCCGAAACGACCCACGGTCAACCCAGGTCTGTACTACTGTAGCGGCTGCTGTAGCGCCCGCAGCCCCAGCTCCGCGATGTTGGGAGTCGGCGGCCACAACGCTCCGGAGCTTACTGCACGGCGACCCGGTAAGGCATTGCCTGCTCCCCGCCTCTCCGGCCAGGTAGGGGACTAAGAATTAAAGTTTCCCCCTTCACCCCCCCACCACATAAAATCTCTCCAAACTAACTGACTAACATTTAAGCAATGATTTACAATGATTCCCCAGTCTCCGGGGTGGAGGCAGCCGCTCCAGACTTTTCAAGCCGCCCGGCTACCTACCTAATCTACGCTAAAAATCTTCCATTCCGAAATCCGAAGAATTCCGAAATCCGAGAAGTGTCTGGTCCCAAGGCTTTCGGATAAAAGGTTGTGTACCTGTAATAATATATTCACTTGATTTTAATCTGCTCTTTGGATTTACTAGCAGTTAGAAGACCTTCCTTGTAAACAGAAGACAAAGGTTAAGTAATTCTTTAACAATGCTTTGTTCGTTATGTAGAATAATTTAATCACATTTATTTGACAAAGACCTCAAATGTCACTAAATTTACTCTAGGTCCTCTGAGTTTCGTTTAGATCATTGTCATGTGTACCGAGGTACAGTGAAAAGCTTTTGTTGCGTGCTAACCAATCAGCGGAAAGACAATACATGATTACAATCAAACCATTCACATTGTGCAGAAATAAGATAAAGGGAATAACATGAATAACATTTAGTGCATGATAAAGCCAGTAAAATCTGATCAAAGATAGTCCAAGGGCCTCCAATGAGGTAGTTTGTCATTCAGGACTACTCTCTAGTTGTGTTAGGATGGTTCAGTTGCATGATAACAACTGGGAAGAAACTGCCCCTGAATCTGGAGTTGTGCATTTTCACACTGCTATGCCTTTGGGTCTCTAGATCCTCTGAGTATTTGATAGTTTACACACAGAAATGTTTGGATACATGTAGTGCTCTGATATAACATTTGAAACCTTATGCCACAACATGAAATGCATGAAATTCATTTGTGCAGAGGTGAGATGGATTGGACAGTAACAACCTTTTAGAAGACAATCCAGACCCAGCTCGGTGCAACTTAGCAGTTACCAACGTGACCACACACATGGCTGACAAGTCCAGTGTGTGGATCTAACAAACGGAGAAACACATTGATTCCAGCTGCTGCCTCTTTCACTGCAATTGCCCCTTGGGGTTCTTCCAGTCTAAATTATGATGCACACCAGCTGGAGGGAGGTATCTGAGATAATCCAGGTGAATTTGAGGGCAGGGTGGTCTTCAAAGTTAAACTGATCTCATCTGCTTGTACATGATCCATTTCCCTTTATTCCTTGCCCATTTGTGTGCCTATCTAAAACACTCTTAAACCCTCTTAAACATAACTGCCTCTACCACGAACCGTCACAGTACGTTCCAAGCCCTCCCCACCACTCTCCGTTAAAAAAAACCCATGCCCCACACATCTCCATTAAACTTAAAACCTTTTGCCTTATAGCTATGCCCTATAGCTTGAACATTTCCACCCAGGGACAAATGTTCTGACTGTCTACCTATCCATGTGCCTCTCATCATTTCATATACATATATCTCAACCTCTGATGTTTCAGAGAAAACAATCCAAGTTTATCCAATCTTTCTTTGTAGCTGAACCCCTCTAATCCAGGGTAAGCCTCTGGTAAACTTCCTCTACACTCTCTCTAAAGTCTCCACCTTCTTCCTGTGATGGGGCAACCAGAACTACATGCAATACTCCAAATGCAGCCGAACCAAAGTCTTCTAGATCTGCATCGTGACTTAGTCATAGAGTCATACAGCACAGAAACAGGCTCTTTGGCCAAGCTTGTCCATGCTGACCAAGATGCCCCATCTACACTAGTCCCATCTGCTTGCGTTTGACCCATATCCTTCTAAACCTTTCCTATCCATATACCTGTCCAAACTCCTTTAAATGTTGTTATAGTTTCTGCCTGAACTACCTCCTCTGGCAGCTCATTCCTTATATCCAACACTGTCTGTGGGAAAAGTAAACCGAGTGCACCATTCTGGTGTGCCATGATATCTCCTTTGGCCAGGGTCAAGTTGGCAGGTTAAACAGGAAGCATTTTAATTCAAGTACAGTTGCTCAGTAGTCAGACCCCTTGTCTTGTATTCAAGTTATCTTGTACTCAAGTTTAATATAGTGTCGAAATGAGAAAATGTCTTACTGAAAGACAAGAAAGTTCCGATGATCCAATCTGTCATTGGTCAGTGCTCCCCATACCATGGCAGGAGTTGCTTAGCCAATGTCAGTTATTTCAACACACATTCCACTCATCCTGAGACTAAAATCAAACACGTTGGATGACCAGAACATTGGGTGAGACACATTCATGTCCTTTTGATGCAAATTAAGTTGAAGTAAGATGAGGAATTAAAACCAGCAGTTGTGCAAATAGCTTTTTACTCTTCAAAGGCAGACTTGCATCAATATAGTATATCGGTTAAAAGCATTTTCCAGACAACATCAAATCATGTGATGAAGATGTGAAATACAAATCAGAAAATGCTGCAACTCGCCTGCATCTCTGGCAGTGGAGATTCCACTATTCAGGTCAATAATTGTTCTTTAGAAATGAAAATACAGGTGCACAACCTTTTATCCGAAAGCCTTGGGACCAGACACTTGTCGGATTTCGGACATTTTCGGATTTCAGAATGGAAGGTTTTTAGCGTAGATTAGGTAGGTAGCGCGGGCGGCTTGAAAAGTCTGGAGCTGCTGCCTCCTCCCCGGAAACCGGGAGAATCATTGCATAAATGTTAGTCAGTTAGTTTGGAGGCATTTTATGTGGTGGTGGTGGAGTAGGGGTGAAGGGGGAAACTTTAATTCTTAGTCCCCTACCTGGTCGGCGACTCCCAACCTCGCGGAGCTGGGGGCTCCGTCCGGCCGCGGGCGGCGCCGGTTGTAGCTCCGACCCTGGCAACTCTACCCCTGGCTGCGAGGCGCTCCAAATCCGGCGCGGCCCGCGGCCGGACGTCCCAGCTCCGGGAATGTCGGGAGTCGGCGGCGTCGCAGCGCTGAGATACCAGCGGGGAGCGGGCAATGCCTTACCGAGTCGCCGTGCGGCCAGCTCCGGAGCGCTGTGGCCGCCGACTCCCAACATTCGCGGAGCGTCGCTGGATTTGGAGCCGCGGAGCTGGGGGCTCCGTCCGGCCGCGGGCGGCGCCGGTTGGAGCTCCGACCCCGGCAACTCTACCCCTGGCTGCGCGGCTCCAAATCCAGCGACGCTCCGCGATGTTGTGTGTCGGCGGCCACAGCGCTCCGGAGCTTGCCGCACGGCGACCCGGTAAGGCATTGCCCGCTCCCCGCTGGTATCCCAGCGCTGCGACGCCGCCGACTCCCGACATTCGCGGAGCTGGGGCGTCCGGCCGCGGGCCGCGCTGGATTTGGAGCGCCTCGCAGCCAGGGGTAGAGTTGCTGGGGTCGGAGCTACAACTGGCGCCGCCCGCAGCCCCACCGGCCACAGCGCTGCGGAGCTTACTGCACGGCGACCCGGTAAGGCATTGACCGCTCCCCACCTCTCCGACCAGGTAGGGGACTAAGAATTAAAGTTTACCCCTTCACCCCCCTTCACATAAAAGCCCTCCAAACTAACTGACTAACATTTAAGCAATGATTTACAGATGTTTAAGGGTCTCCCGGTCTCCAGGGAGGAGGCAGCCGCTACAGTAGTACAGACCTGGGTTGACCGTGGGTCGTTTTGGGTCAAGTTTGGCGCCAAACGCGAGCTTTGGTGCGCAGACGACATCTGGAAAAAATGGCCGGTTTTCGGAGCTTTTCGGTTTCTGGAACTCCGGATAAAAGGTTGTGCACCTGTACAAAGCAAATATGAGACAGAGAAAGGAGTGGAAATGAACAGAATGTTGAGTATGAAGGATGGCAGCAATGATAAAAGAGATGTTTGGGCAAAATATGACATGCTGATGATGGTTTAAGCAATGCAATAAACAATGTGTTCAAAGAATTGAAACTTATATCCATCCTAAAAGGTGAGTAAAATGGTTGTGAATTGAAGCTTGAAAGGTGGTAAAGTGTTAAAGTGGTGAGGTGCTGTTTTCTGAGCTTCCATTAAGCTTCACTAAGCCAGTGGGGTGGAGATTGCAACCTTCACGTTATCCACCCTGTTTTGACTCATGCAATCAACCTGACGTGCACAAACACAGGATCAAATAGAACGTTGACCTACAACTTTAGGCTGTGCATGCCATACGCAAGAAGAAGAAGAAAACTAAGCCAGTGTAGAAGACCAGGGGCAGAATGGGCAGGAGGTTTTGCATCATATTTGCAAACTGGATAGTAAACAAATCTATGGGCCAGATCTCATCACAAAGAAAGTATAACACATAAATTGATTTGCTTCCTCATCACTACTGGTTACGACTTTGGTTCCTTTCATATTACAATCAAGTTATAAATACAAATAAGTGAATATAAAACATAAAGGAAGTGCTGTACATGCAATGTGTAGAAAGGAACTCCAGATGCTGGTTTATAATGAAGATACTGTCGACACAAAATGCTGGAGTAACTCAGTGGGTCAGACAACATTTCTGGAGGAAAGAAATAGGCTATGTTATGGGTCAAATCCCTTCTTCAGACTGAAAGATAGAGAAAGACAGAACATAACAGGGCCGGCAACAGCTGACTTCAGGAAGAGTGGAGTCCACAATGGCCCATTGTTGGCTGGGGAAGATATGCTCATGTAAGGGATACAAGTATGTGAACAGTAGAACTGGTAGAATGACTGGGAGAATCAAAGATTTTGTTTAGCAGTACCCAACTCCTGATGAAGTAATGTCAGAAGCTGTTACATGCTCAATAGGATACTATCTGGAGAAGTACTCTTAGAGGAAGGACTTGCCATTTCTCATCACATCGGATTCTGACCTATGGTCCTTATAGATTATAAATTCAACTCCTCCAGCAAAAACATATATTTAGGCAGTGTGTTTGGTGTAGAACAAATGCACTTGAATTTATGAGAGCTTTTCACAATCTCAGGAAATTATAAGCCACTTGAAGAGGACTACATTTGAAAGCAGATGAGATCCCATAAATAGCCATGTAATCATGACTCAATAACCTCATGTGAATTTTGGTTAAAGGGAAAGGTTTACCCAACGACCTACAATTGGAGAAAAATATTACATATCTAGATTATAGAGGGATGCCCACCTTAGATGACAAGAGGCCAAGGAGTGATCGTATAGAGGTGGTTCAAAACATGAGAGGAATTAAAAGGATGAATGTAAATAGTCTTTTACCCAGGGTTGGAGAATCAGGAAGCAGAGGAAATAGGTTTAAGATGAGAGTGGAAAGATTCAGTAGGAACCCGAGACACAACATTTTCATTCAGATGGTGGTGAGTATATGGAATGAGCTGCCAGAGGAAATAGTTGAGGTAGGTACAATAACAATATTTAAAGACACTTATACATGGATAGGTAATGTTTGGAGAGATATGGACAAGATGCGGGCAAATTGGACTAGCTTAATGGGGTATCATGGTTGGCATGGACAAGTTGGGCTGAAGGGCCTGCATCCTACTCTGTGACAATGATTATATTGAAATTACAGGAGAAAAGGGTAAAAAGATTGTTTAACTGCACCATCAGTAACAACAAAGTTTTACCTGCACCTGCCTGCATCTTAGTAATTTAATTAAGCAAGCCAGCAAATGTTCTTAAACAATCGTGCTTTTAACTGGTGAATCAGTAAAGTTGATGGATACACTGTATGTTGTTTGTTATATTTGCTACAGTTTCCTGAATCAACTGTAACATAATTGAGATTGGGTGTAAATGATAATCAATCCCAGCAAATATAAATCATTCCATTTCATATCTGGTAATGACAAGGAAGATTTATGACTGATCATTAGTCAAACAGAACAGGAGATATTAAACTTTGCTTCAAATGTGCCTTATAACACAAATTAATTGCAAAAAAAGTGAAAAGTGGCAATTTAGCGTACTTTAGTCAGGCACAGTTATTAATTTGAGGTTTACTTGACATCTTGATAATTCTACACTAATTCCTTTTGGCTAGGTTCAATTCAAAACATGAACATTGTGTTACAAAGCCGAAGAAATTTAAGAAATTCAAATTCTATCAATCTCTCATTATCATTCAAAGCAAGTTTTTTTCTTCTCTCAAGGAATGCAGCTAATGTATTTTTGTTTAATCCTACAGGACAGTAAAGCCCATATGTATTGGTTAGTGTCTGATAGAATGCAGAATATTCACAAAGAATAGTTCCTTTTCTAAATCTAACATGAAAGAGCAGGCTTACTTTGCAGGAACGTCATAGTAATGACTAATTGGCTTCTCTTCAGTTCTCCAAGGTATGACTCAGTGGTGCCCAATTTTAGCTGGTTCATTAAAACATGCTTTAATCACATTAATTTGACAAATCATACCCTGCATCCCAATGACAAGCTGCTTGCGGGAAACAAGAAACGTGTTTTAAACTTGCTCAGGCATTTTTTCTTTCAGGCAATTGAATGATTGAACCAAATGAGTAACCAAAACGACATGTGTGTGGGTCGCTTGGTTGCATATATGGCAGTGTACCTGGAACTATCTACTAGACCAGGGGTATTTATATCCTTTGATTTTCGGGTTTCTGATCACAACATTCAAATTACAGTGTTTAAGAGGGAACTGCAGATGCTGGAGAATCGAAGGTTACACAAAAAAGCTGGAGAAACTCAGCGGGTGCAGCAGCATCTATGGAGCGAAGGAAATAGGCAACGTTTCGGGCCGAAACCCTTCTTCAGACTGATCGGGTGGGCGGGGACAAGAAAGGGAAAAGGAGGAGGAGCCCGAAGGCTGGGGGATGGGAGGAGACAGCAGGGGGGCTGAGGAAGGGGAGGAGACAGCAAGGACTAACAAAATTGGGAGAATTCGATGTTCATGCCCCCGGGATGCAGACTCCCCAAACAGAATATGAGGTGCTGTTCCTCCAATTTCCGGTGCTGCTCGCTGTGGCCATGGAGGAGACCCAGGACAGAGAGGTCGGAGACGGAGTGGGAGGGGGAGTTGAAGTGCTGAGCCACCGGGAGGTCAGCTTGGTTATTGCGGTATTACAAATGACAGTATTGTGCAATGACAATAAACATATTCATTCATTCATTACAACATTTTATTCTGGACACAATAAATATTCTGGACACTCTCTGGACCTGGAGAGAGTGGACGTGGAGAGGATGTTTCCATTAGTGGGAGAGTCAAGGACCAGAGGTCATAACCTCAGAATTAAAGGGGCATTTCTTTAAGAAGGAGATTAGATGGAATATCTTTAGTCAAAGGGTAGTGAATCTGTGGAATTTATTGCTGTGGAGGTCAAGTCAATGGATATTTTTAAAGGAGAGAAAGATAGATATGTGATGAGGATGGGTGTCAGGGTTTATCGGGAGAACACTGGAGAATGGGTTTGGAGGGAGAGATAGATCAGCCATGAATGAATGATGGAGTAGACTTAAATGGCCTAATTCTGCTCCTCTCACTTTTGAACATATAATACACTTACCAAACCCATTCCACAATAGAACACAATCACTTCATAAGGAGTAATGGTGGATTGTCACCTTGTCGTGTTGGAGAAGCTTGTGTGGTCCTGAGATCCAGAGAGCATCTGGAGTTATGCTCCTGGTAGGGCCACCCATGGTGGTAAGGTTGAGGGGGAGGTTCCTGACAAAGAGCAATCCAACCAAGACCTCAATGGTGGAACAGGCGGAGGATGATGGCTGACTTTAGTGAAGCGTCACAACGGCTGGTAAGGCGGTTGAAGGCTGCAGCAGAAAATAGTCCCCGGTCGCCTTAGACTCCATGCCACTGGATCCTGACCCAGATCTGTCAAGAACCGTGGGGTGGCTGTCTGTGCACCAGTCTCCCCACGTTAAACAAAGTCACGCACAGGCGTCCTCCCAAGAGAGGACAGTCATACTTGTTTCGAATTACCGCGCATGAAGATGATGGCGGAGGCAGATGCGATAATAACATTTAACAGGCTTTTAGATAGGCATACGGATATGCAGGGAATATATCATGGTGTTATAGATCATGTGCAGACAGATGAGAGCGGTTTATCTTGGTAACATAGACATCGTGGGCTGAAGGGCCTGCTGCCGTGCTGACTGTCTATGTTCTAATATAACATGGATTACAAAAATGCAGGGATAAGACCATTTTGTCTCTAGGTCCCGTTCTAAGATCCTGGCTGATCTTGTCTCTCAGCACTACCTTCCTGCACTAATCTTATATAGCTATATTTTCTTATTATCCAAAAATACATGTATATAGATGTCTGTCTTGAATATATTCACTGAGGAATAATGTGGAATAATGAACTCTGAAAATTCACACGCTGTGTCTGAAGAAATTCTCAGCTCTTGTTCCAAATGGCTCACCCTTTTGAGACTGTAACCTCTGGTTCTAGGCAACCCAGCCAGGGGAAATGTCTTTCTTTCATCTACCCTGTTGAGCCTCTTAAGAATTCTATACATTTCAATGAGATCAACTCTTATTCTTCTAAACTCAAGAGACTAAAGGTCCAGTCTGATCAATGTCTTCTCATGCAACAAATGGCACAAGAGAAGCTTTTGGTTTTCAGAAGTTTCAGTAGTTCAAAAGTGATTCCCAAGTAAATATTTCTGAGGTATTTAATTAATTGGCTTTAGATTACAGGTACTATAGCGACGTTTAGGAAACATTTATACAGATACATGGATAGGGATGGAGGGATATGGTGCAAACATAGGCGGATGGGACTAGCGTAAATGGGGCATTTTGGTCGTCATGGGTAAGTTGGGCCAAAGGGCCTGTTTGCATGGCTGACTCTGACTTTAGAAACATAGAAACATAGAAATTAGGTGCAGGAGTAGGCCATTCGGCCCTTCGAGCCTGCACCGCCATTCAATATGATCATGGCTGATCATCCAACTCAGTATCCCGTACCTGCCTTCTCTCCATACCCTCTGGTCCCTTTAGCCACAAGGGCCACATCTAACTCTCTCTTAAATATAGCCAATGTACTGGCCTCAACTACCCTCTGTGGCAGGGAGTTCCAGAGATTCACCACTCTCTGTGTGAAAAAAGTTTTTCTCATCTCGGTTTTAAAGGATTTCCCCCTTATCCTTAAGATGTGACCCCTTGTCCTGGACTTCCCCAACATCGGGAACAATCTTCCTGCATCAAGCCTGTCCAACCCCTTAAGAATTTTGTAAGTTTCTATAAGATCTCCTCTCAATCTCCTAAATTCTAGAGAGCATAAACCAAGTCTATCCAGTCTTTCTTAATAAGACAGTCCTGACATCCCAGGAATCAGTCTGGTGAACCGTCTCTGCACTCCCTCTATGGCAATAATATCCTTCCTCAGATTTGGAGACCAAAACTGTACGCAATACTCCAGGTGTGGTCTCACCAAGACCCTGTACAACTGCAGTAGAACCTCTCTGCTCCTATACTCAAATCCTTTTGCTATGAAAGCTAACATACCATTTGCTTTCTTCACTGCCTGCTGCACCTGCATGCCTACTTTCAATGACTGGTGTACCATGACACCCAGGTCTCGCTGCATCTCCCCTTTTCCTAATCGGCCACCATTTAGATAATAGTCTGCTTTCCTGTTTTTGCCACCAAAATGGATAACCTCACATTTATCCACATTATACTGCATAATCACCCTACTGCATAAAACACCCTACTCATAATCAATCCTGGGTCTCTAGTGCTGTAAGGCAGCAACTCCACCTCTGTGCCACTATAGAGAACATCTCAACATCTCCCCTGTTAAGACCACTCAGTAAATTACATTTATGAATAAGTTGGATCTTCATTGTTCGGAATTCATGGAATACAGACCCAAACTGTGTAACATATCTTGAAGGCCAACCCCCTCATTCTGAGGAAATGGCTTGGTGAACCTCCTTTAAAATGCTACTGTATTCTTTTTTTGGTAGGACACCAAATCTGTGCACAGTATTCAAGGTGTGGCCTCACCCACACCCTGTACTATTGAGCAAAACCTTTCTTCTCTTCATTCGAACCATTTTGCAGGAAAGGCCAATATGCCATTTCCCTTCCTAACTATCTGTTGGACCTGCTTGCTAACTACTTTTGGTCAGTTGCTGTAGTACATCCTGTGGATGGTAAAAACTGCTGCAAATGTGTGTCAGTTGTGAAGCGAGTGAATGGTTGTGGACAGGGAGTCTATCAAGTAGGCCGCTATGCCTGTATACTATCAAACTTCTTGAGTGTTGTTGAACATGCACTCATCCAAGCACGTGGGTGGTATTCCATCGTACCACTGAATTCAGCCTTGAAGATGAGATGGTGAGTTACGCACTGCAGGATTCCTAGCCTCTGACCTGCTCTCGTAGCACATTATGTATAGGATAGCACCAGTTCAGTCTCTGGTCAAAAGTAGCCCCCAGGATATTGATAGCGGGAGATTCAGTGATAGTAATGGCATTGATTATCAGAGTTCGGTAGCTGGATTTTCTCTTGGTGGATATTGTCATTGCCTGGAACCCGTGTAGAATGAATGTTGCTTGTCGGCGAGATAATGTTCAGGTCTTGCTGCATTTTTATGTGGAATACTTCATTATCTGAGGACTTTAACTTTAAAGATACAGCATTGAAAGAGGCCCTTCGGCACACAGAGTCTGCACCGTCCTGCAATCGCCCCGCACACTAGCCTTATCCTACACACTAGGGATAATTTACAATATTATCAAAGCCAATTAATTGACAAACTAGTACCTCTTTGGAGTGTGGGAGGAAACCAGAGCACCCGGAGACAACCAATGAGGTCACAGGGAGAACATACAAACTCTGTAAGAACAGCACCCATAGTCAGGATCGTACCCGGGTCTCTGGTGTTGTAAGGCAGCAGTTCTACCGTTGCAACACGGTGCTGCCATTTATGCCACTATGTGCCCTTGGAGTCATGAACCAGGTAGAACAGGCCTCCGGGAAAAATGAGGATTGTTTCTTTAATTCTTGAAACACGTTAGCAACTGGAACGGCCTCATTGCTGTGGAATCTGGAGCATGGATTCCCCCGTTTACACTCGGCCTTCCTCCAGATACGCTGAGTATGTCATCAGCCCAACGGTACATCTGTTCCCTCCCTTCTCTTATATTTCGAGACATGCAAAACTAGAGGAATTCAATTAAATCATTGAGTGTAATGTTACTTAACTTAACAACACCTGCCAAAAAAATACTGAACATTTAAATAAAACACACCTGCAGTTCATTTTTGATCGAAAATACCTAACTATTCAAGTGAATGACATTTCTGATGGCAACCATCCCTAGCATAAAGCTGGAGAGCCAAAGACAAAGCACAGAGTATGGAAGAGGAACAGGACATTAGAAATGGCCGGAGTGAATTGACTCTCTGTGGAACTGCTACCTAAAGTTGAGTGCATGTGCATTGTAAATGAAAACATTCAGCCAGAATAAAGCTGGGATTCTCCACTGAAAGAGTGAAAGACCCAGTAGTTCCTGGGAGTAGTAACTCGTATATGTCCAACAAAGACCCACGACCTGAATTGTCACCCATCCATGTTCTCCAGGGATGCTGCCTGACTTGCCGAGTTAATCTAGCACTTTATGCCTACATTTGTACAATATCTGCAGTTCCTTGGTTATATTTCCAACTCATGTGTGTTTATTGCTAACTTCATATTTACCTTCAGCCCATATTCTTGTGACAAATTCTATGGTGAAAATAGCCCCATCCAAAACTTCTGAATGCAATTGGCATTTTATTTAAGATTCTAAAGAGTCCTGCCCACATAAATACCCATGACAACTTACGAAGCATCATCCTTTGCAACTATATCCAATTTGTTCATTTCTTGCAAATTTTTGACTATTTCTGATTGCAAATGGTAATAATTAATGCACAGAATCACAGAACAGAAATGCGTCCATTAAAAAAAGGCATTCCTAAGTGACTCAATGAATTCTTCTGCACATTTTGTGAAACTTTGCACGTAATGATCTTTTTGGGAGGAAAAATAACATTTGCTGGGCTCTGGTTAAAGAAGAGGGGAAGGTGACAGTTTATTTTCGAGATACAGTCCCTTCAGCCCGCTGACCGATGATCATCCCGACACTAGTGCCATATTATCCCAGTTTCACAACCTACACAACATGGGGAATTTTCAAAGTCAATTAACCTACAAACCTGCACATCTTTAGAATGTGAGAGTAAACTGGAGCACCCTGAGGAAACCCACGTGGTCACAGGGAGAACACACAAACTCTGTACATACAGCACTCATAGTCAAGATCAAACTCAGGTCTCTGGCCCGATGAGGCAGCAGCTCTACCGCTGCACCACGGTGCTGCCCAACACGATTGGTCAAAGTTGAAATCATTATAATTATATTCAATCATAGATTTTAATTTCTTTATTTAATTTATAAAATTGACTAAAAGTTTAAAACATAATTAAACCAAGTAAACCACCATTATATATGGCCACCGCTCAATTTCTTAATGTAAATACTGTTTGTGTAGAAGTTGCTTGCTTATTCACTACTTCCTACAATTTCTAATCATTATAATGCTTAGGTTCCATTTGGGGCCAATGCAGGAGATTAAGAAGATTTGTGTCTGAAAGGAACCTTAAGCCAAGTTGGTAAGATGTTCCATTTGGTAACACACCAATTAAATGAAGATTAAATTATAATTAGAAATCGTTTTACACATTTTCTTATCTAAAGTCAAACCTAGATATCAAGTGGAAACTTCTGCCAGTAATTCAGAATGGAAGCATGATTTACATTGCATTTTGCATCCTGTTCAGTTGTGACATCCTCACACTGTTCATGACATTGTGCCAGGACTGAACCATTAGGAAATGAAAAATAATAGCAGCCAATATGTCAAAAACTGGAAATATGTCTTTTTGTGATTGACAATTAATTTAATGATGACAACCTCCCACACTGGATTCGTTTTTAGGTTATCAACAAAAGCAAATATCTGTGATGACCATATTTCTTTTTTGAAATGTACTGCTGAAATTACATAAATGCCAGAGCCTGAAGTAATGATTCCGTGTTGAGCTGGTTAGGCTGTGCAAAGCTCATAAGCACTTTATTCCAAGGGACTTCTGAGGGGCTTTCAAGTGCACTCTTGTAATTTTTTCTGGATTAATGGAGGTGCCGGACCACCAGTTGTTGGAAAATCGGTGGTGGACGTGTACCTTCCCTTCATAAATAATGTATGGCAGAAATTCACTCTTCTTCAGAATAATCTTTAAACATTCTCCAGAACTTTCAAAATTTCCCTATGATGTTCCTTCCTTTCTCTGAAGTGCAATGTACTTTTTTCTATATTAAAATGGTAATAAATAATATGAGGCTTTTATTTTACCTGCAGGGCAGAAGTTTTCCACTTTCAAATATATTATCTATAATAGTCTTGTCTTGAAACTTTATTAAAAATCTATATATGATATCCGTTACAAACACACGCAATAGCTTCTGGACTTCAAAATTTGATTGGAAAAATTCAGTAATTTTGTCAATATTGAAAATTGCACATCTCCTACTACAAAATCTTTCTGATGATTTACAAACAACTTTTTATTATGTTCTAAATCATCATTAATATTTTTACTTGGATACCTTCACAGACTGGATATTCATGAATTCCATGATGTAAAACAAAACAATCTATTGAGCTAGTAAAGCAAGAGAAACAGTGGAGTTGCTGGAAATCTGAAATAAAATCAGACATTCATGCAGATGACAGGTTCTGCGGGGAAACCAAAAATTAGTAGTTCAAGTCATTCCATAGACGTGCAAGTGTGTAGGTTATTTGGTTTCTGTAAATTCACTAGTGTTTAGGATAGAACTAGTGTATGGGTGATTGTTGGTCAGCATGGACTTGGTGGGCTGAAGGGCCTGTTTCCACACAAAAAATTCAAAACTCAAATAGGCTAATGACCTTTCATTAGTTTTGATGAAAGTTTTTGTTTAATTCATTAAACCGGTCACTTCATCAAACAATCCATACCTCCGCCCACTGCGCACTCCTCCCCCCAAAGAAAATGTAGGTCAGGTATTCAACGACATTAAAGTCAATCTTCCTGTGAAGAGATGTCGTTCCCAAGTAAATTGAGGAGGAATTTCTTCATGCAGAAAACAAAGAATTTGTAACATTTGTAAAATCCTCTATACCAGGTTTCTGTTGATACATAGAATTAGGGCATTAAAGGGAAAGAGAAGTTGATGATCAACAATGAACTTAATGAATTTCAGGCCAGGCTGTATTTATGTATTTATAAATAAAAAATACAAATTTACCAAGGATCTGATTTATGACAGAAAAAAAGACTGCTGATAGGGATAATTTAAAAAGCATGAATTATGAGTTAATTTTCACATACACCCTCCAAATAAGTTTGATGTCAGTAAGCTGACAGAACAGATAGAAGAGTGATGAGATTTGAAAGACTTAAAATTGCTTCAGGCTGAAATAAGGTGGAAGAATAGAATCCAGTGAAAAGTCTAATAAATTCTGTAGGATTGCATGTGGAAGATTTTTGTGCAGCTTCAACCAGCAAGGTATGATTTATTCCACATTATTCTATTCTGCAGAAACACTATTTTTGGTATTAAATTTACTCAAAGGTTACAAGAAATCAGATCAATGGAGGATTTCATAACTATACACTACACTTATGGATCTGTATGGCACAATACTTTCTATGGTCAGACAATGAAATGAAAAATAAAGTTGAAAAATTACAGCTCGGCACTGAAAGAATCTTGGATAAGGCAATAACTCAAGTGAGACTGATACAGATACATTTGTTACGAAATCACGCAAGTGACAGAGGTGAAGGATCAAAATAATGGCAGCTGACAAGAAAGACAGACCCCAGCCAATCAGCGGTGGTGCAGCGGTAGAGTTGCTATCTTACAACAGCAGGTTCAGACACACAAGTTCGATCCCGACTACGGTTGCTGTCCGAAAGGAGTTTGTAGGTTTTCCCCATGACCCCATGGGTTTTCTCCAAGATCTTCGGTTTCCTCCCACACTCCAAAGACATACAGGAGACATACAGGTCTGTAGATAAATTGGCTTGGTATAAGTATAAAATTGTCCCTAGTGTGTGTAGGATAGTGTTAGTGTGTGGAGATCACTGGTTGGTGCAGACTCGGTGGGCCGAAGGGCCTGTTTCCAAATGTATCTCTAAAACCAAAACACTACTAAGCAGAATTTGAGAAGAATGCAAACCTGGGCCCAATAGAAAGAAAACTATTTACACTGCAGATGCCAACAACATACCAGGTCATTATCTTCATCAAGAGAGCTACCTTAATACCAGTGAAAGGATCAGTTCCAACCAGCACTACAAATGCAAAGTGGTGCTAATGTTCAAACATATATAAATATGCCTTTTAAAACACAAAATAAAGAGACAATACCTTAGGATGGGTGGAGTTTTTTATTGTGGAGGAGCCTTGAATTTAACAAAATATCCTGATGGATCTTTGATAGGTAGTATCCTGTATAAGGAAATTTAACAACCGTTTGGCGATCAGGCTAATTAAGTTTAGTCCAAGAAAAGTATCAGAGGGCATAACTATGAGATCAGAGGGAGAAAGATTAAAGAAACGTGCAGTTTTTTTCTGCACAGAGACTAGTTGGTGCCTGGAATACACTGCCTTGGTGGTGGTGGAGGCAGATACAATACTGGCATTTAAGAAGCTCTCAAATAGGCACATGGATATACAAGAAATAGGAGTGTATATGGAGCTTGTGCAGGCAGATTAGCTAGATAGGGCTTAAAGATAGCGGAGTCATGGGATCTGGGGAGAAGGCAGGAACAGGGCACTGATAGTGGATGATTAGCCATGATCGCATTGAATGGCGGTGCTGGCTCGAAGGGCCGAATGGCCTACTCCTACACCTATTGTCTATTAAATTAGTTTGGCTTGGCAATACCTTCAGCACAGATGTGCGATGAAGGACCTTTTCTTGCACTGTACTGTTCTGTTCTCTTCCATCTCAGCATTCAAAATATTAGGAAAAATATTTTGTACTAGATCTTAATCTTGACCCATTATAGATTATTGTAATTATAACATGTTCGTGAAAGGAGTCACTCATAGGTTTGTTTTAAGTTTGGGTGGAAATCACTTAAAATCCAAAACCAATATTTTCATCAATACAAAGATCACATATTAGAGGCATGGAGCTAAGCAATACAGAAACAGGCCCTTTGGTTCCACTTCACCATGCAGACCAAATGATCCATCTACACGTCCCACCTGCTCACATTTGCCCCATATCTCTCCAGACCTTTCCTATCCATATACCTGTCCAGATATCTTTTAAATGTTGTTACAGTACCTGCCTCAATTATCTCCCCAGGCACCTCATTCTATATACCCACCATCCTCCATGAGACAATGTTGCCCCTTAAGTTCCGATTAAATTTTTCCCCTCTCACCTTAACCCTATGTCCTCTGGTTCTTGATTTCCCTACTCTGGTTCAAGGACTCAGTGCATTCACCACATCTATTCTCCTCATCATCTTAAACATCTCTATAAGATCACACTTCATTTCTTCCTGTGTTCCAAGGAATATAGTACGCACCTGCCCAACCTCCCCCAATAACCCCACCTTATATATACGGACAACATTAGTCACCCTCCCTTCTTCCGGTACATCACCTGTGTCTAATGAAGATTCTTAGATCTCAGCCAGGGCACCTGCAATTTCTTCTCTAGCTTCCCACAATGCCCTAGGATACATCTGATCAGGCCTGGGAGATTTATACACCTTCCTATGCCTTACGATGCTCAGCATCTCCTTGGCTGTAACATAGACTGTCCTCATGATATATCTATTAACTATCCCATGTTCCCCAGTCTTCATGTCATTCTCAATGGTAAAATCAGAGGAGCAATACTCATTGAGGACATTGCCCATCTCCAGCAGCTCCACACAGAGATAGCCACTTTGCTTTCAGAGAAATTTATCTAGTTACCCTCTTTCCTTTAACGTGGTTATAAAAGCTTTTTGAATTTTCCATATTGATAATGTTAAACTAATAAAATAAAATAACGGATGTGAATGGAGGTGCCAGGAATAATGAGAACAAGAAACATCCACAAAAAAAGTTCAAAGTCTTCAGCGAAAATGGTCAAACCCATGACTTTGCTGATGAAGATCATGTTAGAATTTTAAGGCATTTTCTTTCATTTCAGGAGTTACAACAGAATTATGGACTACACTCAAATAAGTTTTTCAGATATCTACAATTTAGAGATTATGTTAAATCACATACACAAGATTATAGAACTAGGGAGCCAGAAACTCTTGATGAATGTTTGAATAAACATCCTAATACAGATAAATTAATATCTCATATTTTAATACCCATTTAGATAGTGAGGTCCCGTCGACGGAATTATATAGACAAACATGGGAAAATGAATTAGGCCAACCTATAATGAAAGATATTTGGGATGAAAGTCTACAACATACACATCAATGCTGGTCAAATGCCAGACATTCTTTAATACAGTTTAAAGTATTACATAGACTGCATTACTCTAAAAAATTAAATAGAATTTTCCCACATATCTCTCCTATCTGTGATAAATGTCAATACTCAGAGGCTAATTTATCTCATACTTTTGTAAATTGTATAAAAATCAAAAATTTCTGGATGGATATTTTTAGAATAATTTCTGAAGTTGTTAACACCCAATTGGATCCCGACTCAAAACTAATAATATTAGGAATATCAGAACAAAACCTAAAACTTACAACAAGCCAAAGAAACAAGGAAGAAACTTCCTTGATTATAGTATAATAACTGGGAAAAAATGTATATTAAAATGATGAAAAAGTCCAACAACCCCCACAATTAAAATGTGGATTATGGAGATGTTGGAGACCTTACATTTGGAAAGAACTAGACTTGTCTTAATTGACAAACAAGAATTATTTGCTAGAATATGGTCTCCATTTATTGATTTTTTGAAAGGGTAATTGGTCCGGCACGGAACTCTGATTGAAGCTTGAATCCAGGATTAGATGAATAGTTATGTTTTATAATCTACGGACCTATCTCCAAAGTTGTATTATTGATCATTTTGTTCTATTCTTTTTTATCGTGCTTTTTTTTCTTTTCTCTCCCTATCTATAAAAAAAATAAAAAATAAACAAATAGAAGCAGATAAAGATTTAGAAGATCCGGGCTCGTACAGAGCTATATCACTTTTAAATACAGATCAGAAAATTTTAGCAAAGATTTTAGCAAGAAGATTAAGCAAATATATTAGTAAATTGATAAACCCTGATCAAACGGGGTTTATACCTAAAAGATACTCATTTAATAATCTGAGACGCCTGTTTAATATAATGTACTCGCATAAAGTAGAGGAAGAAGATATATCAATTATTTCTTTGGATGCAGAGAAAGCATTTGATCAGGTAGAGTGGCAATACTTATATAAAGTACTACAAAAATTTAATATGGGAGAGAATTTTATAACATGGGTAAAATTATTATATGATAAACCGATGGCAAGAATTTTAACTAATAACATGTTATCTCAAAAATTTCAACTATCAAGGGGTAATAGGCAGGGATGTGCACTATCACCCCTGCTATTTGCCCTTATGATAGAACCCCTGGCTGAAAGTATAAGAATTCATCCGAATATTCAGGGCTATAATACCAGGGACTCAAAGAATAAAATCTCATTATATGCAGACGATATACTTTTATATATTACAAAGTCACAAACGAGCATACCAAATTTATTAAACTTAATAGAGGAATTTGGGTCTTTTTCTGGATATAGAATAAACTGGAACAAAAGTGAAATCATGACATTAAAACCTCAAGAACCTACACACTTATTGAAGTTCCCCTTTAAAATCGCAACAGAAAAATTTAAATATTTGGGTATTCAGATTACTAGAAAATATAAAGCATTATTCAATGCTAATTTCATACCTTTATTAAATAAACTTAATACACTGATTAAATTTTGGAAAACACTTCCCTTATCATTATTAGGTAGAATAAATGCAATAAAAATGATCTTCCTACCACAATTACTATACCTATTTCAGTCTATACCGGTATATATACCAAAATATTTAAAAAAAAAATTAGACTCTAACATTACAAATTATATTTGGGACTATAAATCACATAGAATCACAAAAAAACACTTATGTAAACCAAAAGAGGTCGGGGGACTTTCACTTCCGAATTTTATGTATTATTACTGGGCAGTGCATATTAAGAATATTATTTATTGGTTGGATAGTTCTACCCAACAGACAGAATGGATAAAAATGGAGATTCAAGATTCAAGATTCAAGATAGATTTAATTGTCACGTGTGCCAGATGGCACAGTGAAATGAATTCCCATACAGCCATACAATAAAAATAAACAGGACTCAACACACTATAGAATTTAACACAAAACATCCCCACACAGCAGAATCAAAGTTTCCCATTGTGTGGGAAGGCACCAAAGTCAGTCTTCTTCCTCCACTGTTCCCCGTGGTCAGGGCCTCCCCAAGCCCTCTGCAGTTGCAGCTATGGGCGGCCCGATGACCAGGACCGCTCGCCGGGATGATACCAGTCCGACGTCAGGGCTGCGGGACGTCCTCAGCGGCGTGGATACAGAGTTGGCCCCCTCCTACCGGAGTCGGCGGCTTCCAAAGTCCACAGGCCGCGCCGGGTGGAGACTGCTGCTGGAGACCCTCTGCAAGGCGCCCCAGGACTCCACGATGCCGTTCAGCGCCGCCCGCGTTGGAAGCTCTCCGCACCAGAGCTCCACGATGTTGGAGCAACGGCCCAACGCTTCGGAGCTCCAACGGCGACCCAGGTAGGCACCGCCCGCTCCGCGATGACTCCAGCGCTGCGCCGCCGCTGTAGCAGCCCTGGTCCGGTTCCCGATCCCCGGCAGGAAAGGCTGCTCCGGTCCAGCTGGTAGGCCGTGAGGTGGGGGGCGATGACGCGACTCGGAGAAATAGTCGCGTCCCCGCCAGGAAGAGACTTGGAGACGTTTTCCCCCTTACCCTGCCTCCCACCCCCCCCCCCACATAGAAAAGTAAAAGTTTCCCCCTAAAACAGACTTTAGACTAACTAAAAATAATAAAAAAGATAGAAATTACATACAGGCTGTAGGTAGAGGCTGCTGCCAGTGCGGCGCCCCTAGTGCCCCTAGTGGAGAAGGAGGATTGCCATCCTTGTAATATAGGAACGATCCTCTTTTCCCCAAAAAAACTAACACAATATATAAGAAGAACCCAATTATATATGGTACAATAAGAATTTGGAAACAAATAAAATTATCTTTAAAATTAAGAAATCTATCACTGTTAATGCCAATAGCGAACAACCCTTTATTTAAACCATCTCTTATTGATAAGACATATAACCAATGGGAAAGTCTCGGAATTAGAAGGATCGGGGATATGTACGAAATGGGAAACCTACTATCATTCCAACAACTATAATCAAAATTTAAATTGAAAAACAACCAATATTTTAAATATCTTCAGATTTGCTACTTTGTGAAAAAATATATACAAGGATATCAAAAAGTAACTCCTGGAATCATATGGTGCAACACAATTGTAAAAAAATAACTGTTTCAGGACTGGACGAGGGTTGGTCAAGATTATAAATAATGATCTCCTTTTCTTTTTTATTTTATTTTATTTTCACTATTTTCTCTCTCAACTTTCTTCATTTACTCGTTTTCTTTCTTCACACACTATATATTTCACATCTTTCTATCCTTTACTATCTAACTTATTTTTCTTATTCTCATCTTTTTTCAATGTAACAAAAAAAAAAGAAGTTGTACATAAAATGTATTATGAAAATATATATTAGGCACTTTGGTGCCATATGACTGTACTTACTTCTAATAAAATAAAATATAAAAAAAAAAAAAAGAAGCAGAGTTAATATACAATTGATAATTGATAAATGAGGACCCCTATTATTTTGATAGTTAGAATCCCATCTATTAACAATATGTAATTGATATACAAAATGAGTTTTGATTATGATATTTATATGCTACTAATAAAAATATTATAAAAAAAAAAGAATTTTAAGTTCTGCCAGATCGCTCTGCCCATGGATTTCAAGTTAAGGCCCTTATCAACCCATTTCAACAGAAACGTCCCCTGAAGATACATAATAGTGTCCTACATAGCAGAAACAACCCTTCAGCCTGCCATCAAGAATGATCATCAAACACCCAGTTATGCTAATCCTACACTAAGCACGTTTATATTTTCTCCACATTACTGCAAACCTCACCTCAAATTTGACCCTCACCTACACACTGGAGGCAATTTTAAGTGGACAATTAGCCTACCGACACACATCCCTTTGGTGCATAGGAGGAAACCAGACCACTCAAAGAAAATTCACGCGGTTACAAGGGGAATGTGCAAATCCCATAGAGACAACACTGGAGGTCAGGACTTGACCCAGGATGTTAGAGCTCCTCCAGTTGATCTGCATCCTAGAAACTGATTGTTGACTTTATAAGAGGAAGGCCAAGGATCTACAAACCTTCATCGATGGGATGATGTTGGAGGGGGTCAAAACCATCAAATTCCTGGGCATGCATACAGTGGCTTGCAAAAGTATTCATACCCCTTGAACTTTTCCACATTTTGTCACGTTACAACCACAAACGTAAATGTATTTTATTGGGATTTTATGTGATAGACCAACACAAAGTGGTGCATAATTGTGAAGTGGAAAGTAAATGATCCATGGTTTTCAAACAAAAAACTGAAAAGTGTGGCGTGCAAAAGTATTCAGCCCCCCTGAGTCAATACTTTGTAGAACCACCTTTTGCTGCAATTACAGCTGCAAGTCTTTTGTGGTATGTCTCTACCAGCTTTGCACACCTCGAGACTGAAATTTTTGCTCATTCTTCTTTGCAAAATAGCTCAAGCTCAGTCAGATTGGATGGCGAGTGTCTGTGAACAGCAATTTTCAAGTCTTGCCAGAGATTCTCAATTGCATTTAGGTCTAGAGTGACTGGGCCATTCTAACACATGAATATGCTTTGATCTAAACCATTCCATTGTAGCTCTGGCTGTATGTTTAGGGTCATTGTCCTGCTGGAAGGTGAACCTCCACCCCAGTCTCAAGTCTTTTGCAGACTCTAACAGGTTTTCTTCCAAGATTGCCCTGTATTTGGCTCCATCCATCTTCCCATCAACTCTGACCAGCTTCCCTGTCCCTGCTGAAGAAAAGCATCCCCACAGCATGATGCTGCCACCACCATGTTTCACAGTGGGGATGGTATGTTCAGGGTGATGTGCAGTGTTAGTTTTCCGTCACACATAGCGTTTTGCATTTAGGCCAAAAACTTCAATTTTGGTCTCATCTGACCAGAGCACCTTCCTCCACCTGTTTACTGTGTCCCCCACATGGCTTGTGACAAACTGCAAATGGGACTTCTTATGGCTTTTTTTCAACAATGGCTTTCTTCTTGCCACTCTTCCATAAAGGCCCGATTTGTGGAGTGCGCGACTAATAGTTGTCCTGTGGACAGATTCTTCCACCTGAGCTGTGGATCACTGCAGCTCCTCCAGAGTTACCATGGGCCTCTTGGCTGCTTCTCTGATCAATGCTCTCCTTGCCCGGCCTGTCAGTTTAGGTGGACGGCCATGTCTTGGTAGGTTTGCAGTTGTGCCATACTCTTTCCATTTCCGGATGATGGATTGAACAGTGCTCCGTGAGATGTTCAAAGCTTGGGATATTTTTTTATAACCTAACTCTGCTTTAAACCTCTCCACAACTTTATCCCTGACCTGTCTGGTGTGTTCCTTGGGCTTCATGATGCTGTTTGTTCACTAATGTTCTCTAACAAACCTCTGGGGCCTTCACAGAACAGTTGTATGTATACTGAGATTAGATTACACACAAGTGGACTCTATTTACTAATTAGGTGACTTCTGAAGGCAATTGGTTGCACTGGATTTTATTTAGGGGCATCAGAGTAAAGGGGGCTGAATACTTTTGCACGCCACACTTTTCAGTTTTTTATTTGTAAAAAAAATTGAAAACCATGTATCATTTTCCTCCCACTTCACAATTATGCGCCACTTTGTGTTGGTCTATCACATAAAATCCCTATAAAATACATTTACGTTTGTGGTTGTAACGTGACAAAATGTGGAAAAGTTCAAGGGGTATGAATACTTTTGCAAGCCACTGTATCTCTGAAGATCTGTCCTGGTCCAATCAGTGATGCAACCATAAAGAAAGCCCATCAACATCTCCATTTCCTTAGATGATTGAAGACATTTGGTATGTGAACAAATGCTTTCTTGAACTTCCATAGGTTTACAGTTGACAGCAAGCTGACTAATTGCATCACGGCTTAGTTCAACAACTCAAATACTCAGGAATGAAGAAAATTGTAAAAAGTGGTGAACACTGCCTGGTCCATCACGGGGACAGTCATCCCCACCATCAAAGGGATCTACAAGAGTCACTGCCTCAAAAAGGCAGCCAGCATCATCCAAGACCGACACCCTGCCAACACTCTCATTTCACTCCTGCCATTGTGAAGAAGGTTCAGGAGCATATTTTTCCCCAACAAGCATCAGCCTATTAAACACTACAACTTCCAACTAATCTCTGAACTACATAGACTTGGGGGAACATTGTTTTTGTCTTTGTACTCTTACTGTTTGCTCATTTTTTTTAATGTATATATATCTATATATATATATAGATATATATATATATACTGATTGATCATGTTTGCAGAGTACTAGGTTTACATATATGTTATGCTACTGCAAAAAATAATGTGATTGTTCCGTTTCGGGACAGATGAGAATAAAACATTTGTGGCTCTTGAACCACTCTGCTGCCCAATCTCAAACCGAGCTTCAAAAATATTCTATGCTAAATGGATGAAATGTTATCAAATGGCAAAATCCGATCTGAATATGACAGAGACATAAGATCTGACTTGAAAGTATAGAAGAGTAAGTCATTTGGTTGAAAGATGAATGTTAATTTTTTAATGGCCAATTTAAAATGTGTCATAAAGATATATATGTCCTAAAGATACATAGCTATATAACAGCAGCTGACAAGATATATCGAAATAGCGAGCCACAACTGATTAATACAGGAAGTATAAGTAACATTCAGACATCGACTGAAAAGTGACATGTAACATTCACACAAACACGTATCAGTCATTAGTCATTTGGCTGATCATTGTAAGTGTGATTTGCAGCAACTGACATCCAATGGTTCCTGCATATGTTTCTCACCATGTGTTCTTAATTGTCATTTGAATTCAGATTGCACTGCAATGACTATCATAACTGATGCATTTCTCAGAAAGCAAAGCAAAATACATGAGAAGCATATTATTAGTCAGTCATCCACAATAGTTCATGAAGCCATCAGGTTTTTTTATAAAGAGTTCCTGATGAGGGCTGGATCGATTTGAAATACAAGAGAACAAAGGAATAACAGTTAACAAATTATTCTAACAGCAGAAATCAGTTATTTTGTGGCTGTTATATCATGACACACTACCAGCTTGTATGTATTGACAGGAGCTTTGGGGAAAAAACTGCAAATAATGTGTTTTTGCCACTTGTTGTGTGCCTCACAAAACCATGTACAATTTAATACACTTACATATCACTGCCAGAAACATTACCAGAAAATCAAGTGTGATTCATCTAAATTTCTTAAATCTCAGAAAATAACAAACTCTACTGAAAGTTGTCACCCGATCTTGCACAAGAATTAAAAATATTCTCACAATTTGTTCCAGTTTATTTCATTCACTGATGGAAATGAAAATTCTATTCTTTAGACATCAGCTTTAGAAGCACAAAAGGTGCTCCCTTGAAATTGCATGAGATGATTAACAAAATCCCAATTAATTGTCTAATTTTTTCAGCCTTTACAGTTCTGTTCAAAAGACGTATAATTAATTTATATCAAACAGACAGTTTGCTGTCCGATCCATTTGTTCCATGTAATTTGAATTAACTGATTTTTAGGGTGCTTCTCCTGTATTGTAATAGCCTTATTTTCCTGTTGAAGATGTTTAGTAAATTCACACGAGAGTCAAAGTCATGCAGCATTGACACAAGTCCTTCAGCCCAATTTGTCCACGCTGAACAAGGTGCCCAATTTAAGCTGGTCCCATTTGACCAGGTTTGGCCAATATCACTCTAAACCTTTCCTATCCATGTACATGGCTCAATTACTTCCTCTGACAGACGGGACGTACTGTCGTGGAGCTGGCGGTCCCTGTCGTGGATCGACGGTCGCTCCAACCACGGGAGCCTGCGGACTTTAACATCGTGGAGCTTGCGGTCCCTTGCTTAGGGAGCTCCATTAAAAGCCGCAGGAGCTTCGATCACCCCGACGCGGGGGCCTCAATCACCAGCTGCGGGAGCTTCGATTGCCCCAACTGCGGATGGTTCGATTGCCCTGACCGCGGGAGAAAAGGAGGGCAGAAGGTTCGACTTTATTACCTTCCATCACAGCGAGGAATGTGGAATCTGCTGTGGTGGATGCATATGGTGACTTTTATGTAGTTGTGTATCTTGTTGCTTTTTTCTGGCACGACTGTATGGTAAATCGAATTTCACAGCACCTTAAATGGTGCACGTGACAATAAAGGACCATTGAACCATTGCCCAAGGAAACATTCCTGAATACACTTGATAAATTCTACCCTATTCAAGCACTTGGCACTATGACAGTCCAGGTCTATATTGGGAATGTTAAAATCCCTTAGTATGACAACCCAATTAGCTTGGCAGCTATCTAAAACCTCCTGGCATGTTTGTTCCTCTAATTAATTTGATTATTTGGTGGCCTATAGTCCAATTTACAACAAATACTATTTATATTTCTCAGCTCCACCGTATAGCCTCCCTGTGTGATCTTTTAGTAATATCATCTCAGACTCCTGCCATGACGTTCTTCTCAATCATTAAAGCAACTCCCACTCGTCTTTTACCCCCACCTCTATCTTACCGGTAGCACCAGTACCCTAGAGCAAGAAGCTGCCAATCCTGTCCTTCCCTCATGCAAATTTCTGGAATGGCTATAAAACAAATCAACCACATATACCTATCCAACCTCTAAGTTCATCCATCTTACCTGTCAGGCCTCTCGATTTGAAATAAATGCAGTTTTATCCAACCCTCTTTACTTGCTCCCTTCTGTGCTCCTGCCTATCCTGTCTACTTAACTTGCTGTCATTGAATTCTGTACCAACATCCAGCCTCCCATCTATCACGCTATTTATTCGATTCTGTCCTCATGCCAATCTAGTTTAAACCTTCTCGTGAAGCACAGGCGCACCTACCTGCCAGAATGTTCTGCAGCTGCTCTGAGATAACTGGTCCATAACACCTGGGAGGTAACACATTATCTTGGAGTACCATTTGCTGACACAGAATCATCTATTTGTCTCACCGACTAATGAGTCCCCTATCACAGTAACCTTGTTTGACCACCCTGTTCTGCCGTACTCAAGGCTTGGTGCCACAAACTTGACTGCTGCTCTCCTCTGAATTGTCATACTCATCAGTGTCCAGTGTAACCTTGTTTTGGAGGACAATGGCCAAAGAGGATTCTTGCACTCTGCCTGCCACTTTTCCTGGCCATTCACTTCCTGCTTATACTTAATGTGTGACCATCTCACTATAACTTTTATCTATTGAGTAGAAGTCAGGAAGTGTTGTGTGATGACCATACAATAACAGAAGCTTTACACCACGAGAAAGATCCAAAGACTTTATTAACTACATCGCAAGCACGACTTCACACTTGCACATTCCACTTACACGAAGGGAATCCAGCAAGCAGTGATAACTGAAAAGCTAGTTATCAAAGCTAACCAAAGAAGCATGACTCATGATATGAGTGACACTAATCTACAGGAAGTCATGTTGCAGTTTTATAGGACGTTGGCGAAGCCTCATTTTGAATATTAGGTGCAGTTCTGGTCACCCCATTAGATATGGAGGCTTTGGAAAGGATGCAGAAGGGATTTAACCAGTTAATTGCCTAGATTAGAGGGTATTAGTTATAAGGAGAAGTTATGACAAATGTGATTGTTTTCTCTGGAGGTTGAGTGGAGACCTGATAGTATATGAAATTATGAGGCATAGATATAGAGTAGTTCTACCTCACTGCTCTTCCTCTCACATGCTCACTCAACAGTGAAACATTGTGCACAGTTTTCGACAATCCATGCTTCTTAAATGAACAATGTGTCTTCCTCGCAGCAAATAAAACAATGACAAACATTTAAATCTTTCAAAATTAATGAAACAGAGGGTGAAGTAATTCAAATAATTAATGTGATAACACATTTAATTTCCCTATCAAAGTTAACCACTAAAGCGTGAATCAGTGATATTATAGAACTTTTAATGATGTCAGTGTTCATTCGGCTTTTCATGGGTAATATATTGCAGAAGATGTCATTCAGCAAAAAGTCAGAAAGACATAAGATTTAATGCATGTTAGAAAGGTACATTGATAGGAAAGTTCTAGTTTAGTTTACAAGTTCATAAATTATAGGAATAGAATTAGGCCATTTGGCCCATCGAGTCCACTCCGCCATTCAATCATGATTGTTTATTTTAGAGATACAGCATGGAAACAGGTCATTCAGCCCACCGGGTCCGCACCAACCAGTGATTTCAAACATTAACACTACCCTACACACCCTGGGGACAATTTTATATTTTACATTTACACAAAGCCAATTAACCTACAAACCTGTATGTCTTTGGAGTGTGAGGGTAAACCGAAAATCTTAGAGGAAATCCATGCAGGTCACAGGAAGAATGTACAAATTCCCTAGACAGAACCCAAAATCTGTATCGAATCCGGGTCTCTGGTGCTGTAAGGCAGTAGCTCTACCACAGCACCACCATGCTGCCTGGTGGCAGAAGGATATGAGCTAAATGCATGCAGATGGGATTAATGTAGATGGGGCATCTTGGTCATTGGGGGCAATTTGGGCTGAAAGGCCTATTTCCATGCTGTATGACTGTCACTGTAATTATTCTTTGCATTTGTAAAATATTACTATACAAATCAATGCAAATGTATTTCCTTTTTTGTTTGCCTTCCTTTTTATTTTCAAATTCTTGCAGATTATGTCAAAATAAATATTTTGGAAAAGCTCAGATTTCTTGGCAATCTGATCACGAATGGTAGGTGGGACAGGAAGACTTACGAAGCACAAAAATCATTCCATGTTAAAAGGGTAAGGATATTTGAGCTAACTGTGAAAAATAATAAGTTGCGCACCAAGTGAAACTAAATGTTACAACTAAAGGAGAGATACTGAATTTTGAAAAATCGTTGGACAAAGGGTACAAATCATGAAATTCAAAGCTAGTCATTCTTCAGGGTTAGGTGTGCACAAATTTTAGTTGAGCCTTCAGTGTAGACCTGATGTTCTACTGTTTTTGGATATAACATTAAACTAGACTTGAATTCAGTTTACCAAATAGATTTGGGAACAAATACATTGAGTTTTAACATTTCTCTAAAACGGCTTTGGGAACCAATCCCTTTGCAATGAACTTCTATAAAAACTGTTGAATGAGCAATTATCACTCAAACCAGTCCAACATGTGGAATCAACCACACTAATGGAGAAAGTCGTAATTACTTTAGCTGATAGCTCCATGGAAAACCATAGAACATAGAACATATAGCTTCAGTTCACTTCCCACTATGATACCCATGTGTTGCAACTGAGAAGTTGGAGTTAAATTAATGGCTAGTTAAATCCTACCTTCTAATACACTGATAGACAAACCATAAAGTCAACAGAGCAGAAAGATTCTGACGACAGTATCTTGATACACAGGAAACCTGCCTTTTCAGATTATCTGTTGCCTCAAGCAATTGAAATGAATGGCAGTCTGATGAAAGGTCCTGACTCAAAACCTTCCCTATCCATGTTTTCCTGAGATGCTGCTTGACCCACTGAGCTATTCAAGCACTCTGTGTCTTCAAAATGAAGCGTATGACTGGTACTGAGTTAAATAGTCACTCTAGTTCAGTGAATTACTCATTTTACATCATATTATTGTTTTAACTTATTTCTGCTATTTTAGATAGGATTTATTACTTTTTTTTCCCCTTATTTTAGATACGTATAAAATAAGTGATTTTGAATATTATTGGTCATTACTGATTTTAAATATTCAGTCTGTTTGAACAGTTTTCAAAATTGCTTATGGGCTGGTAGAGCTGCTACCTTACAACGCCAGAGTCCCGGGTTTGATCCTAACCTTAGGTGCTGTCTGGATGGAGTTTGCACGTCCTCCCTATGACTGCTTGGGTTTCCTTCCAGTACTCTGGTTTCTTTCCCATATCACAAAGATGTATGGGTTTGTAGGTTAATTGGCTTCTGTAAATTGTAGGGAGTGGATGAGAAAGTGCTACAACATGGAACTAGTGTGAAAGGATAATTGATAGTCAGTGTGGATTTAGTGGGTTAAAGGGACAGTTTGCATGCTGTATCTCTAAACTAAACCATTCGGATATTTAAAAATAATTCAAAGCCATCTTCAGGGCTGAGCTACCAAATCAATCTGGGCATTCCAGGAACTGAGCTTTAGAAATCCATGCCTGAGCCCTAGTTGTTACTTGCATCCTGGTCTGCAGTGTGAGGTGATTTTTGTGTAGAGAGGATCCCATTAGAAAGGGCACAATACTGATCTCTAGGAACAGGTATCTGAACTGTCAGCAAGGAAGCACTTTGGGACCATTAACCACAATTATATTCATTTTAAGGTAATTATGGAGAAGGATTGGACTGGCCAATAGGTTAAAGTCCTAAATTGGGCAAGGCTAATTTTGGAGGCATTAGGCGGAAACTTGCATAGGTCAATGGAGAATTTGGGAACGGCTGTCAAGTGAGAGGCTTTCAAAAGTGAGGTAGCAAAAGTAGGCATGTTCCTGTTAGAGTGAAGGGCAAGGCTGGAAAGTTTAAGAAACTCTGGTTGACGAGATATGTTGAGGCTCTGGTCAGGAGAAAGATTATAGGTCTTTGGGATTATACAAATCTCTCCATGAGTAAGAAGAGAGAAGTAAGAAGGCAATCAGGAGGGCAAGAAGGTGGGCCAAAGAATGGCAAATGGAGTTTAATTCTGACAAGTATGAGATGTTGCACTGGTTATGTCAAACTTGGTTTTATGGTAAATGGTAGAACTCTGTAGAGTTGAACAGAATCTGATTTATTTCTGTAAGTTTTGTAAACATGGAGTGTATTCTTGCCAGCCAGCATCTACATTACACTTGCAGCTCTTAATTTATGCATTGCTATTCCCTTAAATCACTCTTTGCAGCTTTGTTGCCATGTTAGTAATCATAGAACTAGAATGCCAAATTGAATGACAGCTTGCTAACCACAAAGGGTAATGATCTCATCCATGGTGAAGTTTTCAGAATAAATATTGTCTATTTCAAGCGAGATTTTTCAGCAATTCACTGGACCGTGAAAACCGAACAACTCAAAATCCAGTGAACTAACCCGACAGCAGCACAGTCACTTTTATTTCTTAGTGATTACAGTTTTCTTTTATAATTCTGAACTATTTTATTCAGCCGAATTTAAGTGGTTTAAATTCCCAACCGAGGAGTAGGTCCGAATCTAGGAATAGGTAAGACATGTGGAGACTGGACTAGATCCAAGCAGTCATCATCGGGTTGGGAATATCCCAGTGGATCTGGGGTCTAGAACTGACAGAGTCCTGGATGCAAAACATTTGCCGTTTCTTCCTGCACAGATCCTGCCTGACTGGCTGAGTGATTCCTTATATCTTTGTGGACCATTTTTTTATTGACGTGAAAACAACTGGTCATATTAAAGGTAGACGTCGAAGTTACCATTGGATAGATACATTCGAAATTATGTCTTGTCAAGGGCCAACTGTTCCAATTAGCAATTTACTTCCATCCTTCTTGTCAATTGTACAATTTGATGGCAAATGTAGGAGACACAAGCAAGTAAATATACCCATTCATTTGTAACTCAAAAAAAATAAAATACCCAGCTATCTAATTCCCCACAAACATGCAAATTTTCCATTTTTATTATGACAGTGAGCGTAAATATCCAACATGTTCTCCTGAACACAATAAAAAAAAGTATACTGCCAATTTCTCAATGAAGATAAACGAAAAACAACAGGAAATAATGATTTCATTTAATTGATAATGTAATATTTTATTGGTGCACCCTGTTTTTTTAAACTTATTTTTTGACTCATTATAAACAAGCATAAGCTTGGTAATTTGTGTGTCGAGGTCTTTATCATAAGAGTGGTTTCATTATTTTGGGGAAGTTTTTTTTTCAGGAACTGAACATCCATCCCTGCGAGCATTTGTTGTCCATCCATGATTTCACAGAGGTGCTGGAGTCATCTTCGTGGATTTATGCAATTCTTTGGTTAAGATATTCTCCACAATGCTGGTGAAGGGGGAGAATTATAGGATTTAGGCTCGGATGAGGCAATGGAGATAAATTTCCAAGTTAGGATGGTTTGTGATTTATAAAAGATCATGCAGGTGGTGATGATACCATGGACTTGGAATTTTCCAGCTCTTCACTTCCCCTCCCCACCTCCTACTTTGCCTGAAGAAGTGTCCCAACCCAAAATATCTCACTTCCTTTTTCTCCAGAATTGCTGCCTGACCTGCCGAGTTAATCCAGCACTTTGTGTCTATCTTCGGTACAAACCTGTTCTTTGTTTCACTCATTGGAATATAATCCCATTTATGCTCAAGGGAGTCAGTCTTGCCATTTAGCTTGTTGCTCTATATTTGGACTAAGGTTGTGATGAGATTTGAAGCCTAGTAGACCCAGCAAAATCCACATTGGCACCAGTGAACAAATTCTTGATGAGTAAGAGCTGCATGAAAACATTGTTGACGACATCTGCTTTCACTTTGCTGAAGACTGACAATAGACTGGGCAGTAATGAGCTGGATTGCATATGCCCCACTTGTTGTAAACAGAATAGTTGAGCAATCTTCCACATTGTCAGGTAGACGCGGTGTTGGTACTGTTCGCAACAGTATAGAAGCCGGGCTAGTTCTGCTGTGCAGGTTTTCTGTAATTGTGTTATCGATTAATCTTTGCAATCAACCTTATGAATCTCTCAAGAACCTATGCTAGGAAAATCTGAAATAAAGCTTTTAAGATAGATCTGCCTAGATGCCATCAATGTAATTCAAATTACAATGAAAGAAACATGGATAGCCTTTGCCTACTAATAATGCCCTACATTAGCTGTCAGCAAAACAGCAAAGTACATTTGTATTTGAATGGAAAGGCAAAAATGATGTTGCATCCTGTAGAGTGCTAACTTTATAGAGTGGCATGTAAAGATCAGTGGAAAATCATGACTGATCTCTAAATAAACAAATCACATAAATCATGAATAACCATAAAATGGAGAGTCTCTGGACTGCAGATTCGGGTATCTTGGGGAAAAAGGTCTGAAGAAGGCATCTGACTCAAAACATAATCTGTCCATTCCCCCACAGATGCTGCCTGAACCATTGAATCCCTCCAGCAGCTTCATTTTTGCTCGATAAACCATTTGATCATTTGGGATGTTTTTTTATAGCAGTGGAATGCTGCAGGGAAAATATGTTAATTCAGTACCACTCCACGTGTTCAACAACAATGTGAACATACTGTCAGCCGGAACCACAGTCTGAACATTTTTATTGCGAGAAACTTTGAATGATGTGAGAAATTGCAAAACCAACTTTCCTGAACCTGGAAAAGAAACCAACTTCTCAAAATATTTTTCACACGGGAAAATTATTCCCTAGCAAAGAGAGGAAACAAGAAATTGTATGGCTCATGTGTGGAAATGGAACTATACAGACTATGATTATTCAGCATATGATTGGATTAATATCACATTTTCTGTCACTGGAAACCAAGAAAGAATACAACTTAGGTGCAGCTTTTTGTTTTCAATAAACTCTGCAAAAGTTTGAAATGAAATAACTTTAGATCGTATTTTTCTGACTTTATAAAAGTTAAAGATTAACAAAACCACAGTTCAGCTTTGCCAATCTGAACCAGAGATGACAAAAATTTCAACGAGTAAAGAGGATCTAAAATGCCTTACTTCCACCACTTTGCGAATCCCGAACTGTGCACCTGACGTATCAACTTTACCCTCTCTTAGAGCAGTAAATTCATGACATAAAATTAATTTTTGCAATACTATTATTTTTTTATTTTATATAAATAATTGCAGGAGCAGAGAAAGTTATGGTTTCACAAATAATCATTTTAGTTTGACAAATCCTCAAAATATTATCATAATCTAATTTTCTTAAACAGACTGCAGACAGGTATGAAAAACATTTTCATCAACATTGAAAATTAGGTTTGACTTCAATTAAAGTTAGCCTTAATGTGTGAACAAAAGTACCTGGTTCTTAGGTTTTCCTGTCGCAATTGACCATCATAAACTGATAGTACATCGAAGTCTTCCTCCAAGGCAAATGACTGAAATGCCAATTGTATTCTATTCCGTTCTTCAGTGACGATCGTCCAGGTGCAGTTGGCATAATTTGGATACCCATATGGAAAGCCTGGACTATCTATTGTTCCATTAGGTCCTCGTACTGTATCACCACAGTTCTGTCCTGAAATGCAAATTTGACATTGGGAACATTAAATGTCGCGTCACATTGAATTAATCTGCTTCTAAATTGAAATAAACATTAAACCTACAGAATAGCACAGGAGCAGGCTCTTCCGCCCACAATGTCAATGTCAAAAATGATGCCAAGACCCAACCTTATCTGTCTGCATATAATCAATATCCCTCATCTCTGTTATATCTCCTTCATAAATCCCACCATTTCCCTCATAATCAGACTGCACATAAATCTATATCCCTATATCCCTCATTATCTATATGCTTATCCAAAAGGTCGCTATCATATCTGCTTCCGCCACTAAAGCAGCGTATTAAAGGCACTCATCACCCTGTGTAAAAAAACCTTTCCCCGCATATCTTTAAACATTGTCCCTCTCACCTTAAAGCTATTCCTTCTAGTATTCGATATGTCTATCCTGGAAAAAAAGCACCTGTCTGTCTGTTCTATCTGTGCCTCTCATAATTATATATACTTCGATCAGATTTCCCAGAATCTCTGGCGTTCCAGAGAAAACAATCAAAGTCTGTCCAACCTCTTCCTGCAGCTAAGCCTCTAATCCAGGCATCATTCTGGTAAACCTTGTCTGCAGCCTTTCCAAAGCCTCCATATCCTTCCTGTAATGCAGAGATCAGAACTGCATGCAATACCCCAAATGCAGCCTGACCATGACTTTAAAAAATGGCTTCAGAAAATACAGTATTATTTAATGTGAAAACAGCTTGTATATTTTCCTGTTAAATATTTCAGTAAAATAGAAGGTTATATCACGAGCTGATGTGCCAAAGAAAGAGACCCATTTGTGTCTGACTTCTATGTACAATCATGTACAAAGAGCAAATTGTGCCAGACTTGAAGCATTTGTGGCCATTTCTGACCCCATCAATCAGGAAACTGGATCAGACACTTCAGGAAATCATTTGGCCTTGCGTAGGATTCATTTGCCTGCTGTATTTTCCGCAGATGTTATCAATGGGCCCCACTCATTTTAATCACTTAACAACAGAAGTAGGATCAAAAGGTCTTGAAGTCAACTGTCGAAAAGACACATAAAACAAACATTCTGTTGAATGCAATGAACTATGAATAATTTAAAAGTACCTTTCCAAAACAGGATATCATCTTATGTTCAAAAGGGATATAAAGCAAAAACAAGCCCCTTCAGCCCACCCAGGCCCACAACGACCAGCAATCCCCACACATTAACACCATCCTACACACAGGGACAATTTACATTTATACCAAGCCAATTAACCTACTAATCTGTACATCATTGGAGTGTGGGAGAAACCGAAGATCTCGGATAAAACCCATACAGTCATGGGGAGAACGTACAAACCCTGTACAGAGTACAACTTTGTTGAACTTCAGAGACAACTTTGTCTCTAAAGTTGTAGAGACAAGTACAATTGCAATATTTAAAGAGGTGCATGGATAGAGAATGTTTTAACAGATATTGGCAAAATACAGAGAAATTGAACTAGTGCTGACAATTTGTCAGGTTGGACAAATTGGTCATGTTTCTATACTAGCCAAAGTATAGGGCCAATATATGGTCCTATATTATATAATGCCTTGACTCGAGGATATAATTCATAGATTTAAAAGGTCATTACTTTTCCTTTGCTTCTCAATAAGCTAAATTTATGCTGGAGTCAGAAAATAATAAACTGATGCTGCTGTTAGTGGGGTAACACCCAAGGATCTAACTGCAAAAGATTGGAAAAATAATTTGTTGACAGCAAATAGATAATTTAATACATTGTATTGTTCAACTTACAGAACTATCACTGCAAATAACAACTGAAATGAGGATTCTGACTCTCTCCTCTCTGAGACAAGTCAAAATTCCACTTGATCTAATGTATTAGGAACACTATATATTCATCTCTAATCTCCGTTAACATGCTCCGCACATGTCAAATGGTCAATTCATTGCTCTGATCTTTCTGGTTATTGAATAAACTCTACTGGTCACAGAGGGGACTTAAGATTACATTTAAGAAGTGGAGTTCTTTCCACCCCATGTTTGTTTAGAAAAGGAAAAAACGTGTATACAGATGGTGTCTACGTTGAGCTTCTCTTTCTTCTTCTCTTCTTCTTGCGAATAGCGTGTACAGCCCAAAGTTGTAGGACAACTTGTTCTATTTGATCGTATTTCATTGTGCACGCCGGGTTGATTGCATTCATCGAATCAGGGCGGACCACGTGAAGGTTGCAATCTTCCACCCCAGCTTCTCTTTCCAATGTCCACTATGACAACCATTTAAATATCCCTGGTCACATTTTTACTGCCATCTATGAAACAATGCAGCTAATTGTCCAGAAAAGCAACGTGAAATGATTTTATGAAAAATTGCTCAGTGCATTGGATAATTCCCCTGTTTCTCTTCAAAACAGTGGCACGGAATTAAATTGTTTCTGGTCACGTGGGAAGGAAGACAGTGGCCCCATTTACTACTTCTCATAAATGAGAGAACTTTGACAGCGTGGCACTCCAATACTCTGCTGAGGAATCAGTTAGACATCAGAGCTGCATGGAACGAAAAAGAACAATTATCTTCTGGAAGGTAGACAAAACAGCTGGCGAAACCCAGCGGGTGAAGCAGTATCTATGGAACAAAGGAATAGGTGACGTTTTGGATCAAGACCCTTCTTCTGACTATTCAGATATTCCTTTGCTCCATAGATGCTGCCTCACCCGCTGAGTTTCTCCAGCTTTTTTGTCAATCCTTCGATTTTTCCAGCATCTGCAGTTCTTTCTTAAACATTATCTTATGGCGTCATCTTCAGGCAAGTTGAACAAAATGGTAAAAACACTAAGCTACGCAGTTTTTGCAGATATTCCCAGAGCAATAAAACCGATAGTGGACAATTCTAGCTCACAGAAAAGTGTCTCGACCCAAAACGTCACCTATTTCTTTTCTCCAGAGATGCTGCCTGACCCACTGAGTTACTCCAGAATTTTGTGTCTATCAGAGAAAAGATTGATCTTCTCATTTACTTAAACTGTCCAATCATTAAAGGCAAACAATTGGGCCTCAACATATCTTTGTTTTTTCCCTCCCCCTGTCAAAGGTCCAATGCATGTTGACACCACAATAGCACCTCACCTGAACCTTCAGGTTTCACATCCAAATCTTGACATTGAGTATCTGCAAGTTCTTACTCTGTGGTCGGTTAGTAACAGCCAAGCCAATCTAATCATCGTTTCACTTTTAGATCTTTTACTTTTCACCCACTCCTTGAGGCTTTGGAGATACAGTGCAAAACAGGCCCTTCGGCCCACCTAGTGCTCACTGGTCACCGCTTACTCCATACGCTGACCTACACACATTGGGGACAATTTTACAACTTACCAAAGCCAATTAACCTACAAACCAGTACGTCTTTGGAGTGTGGGAGGAAACTGGAGAAAACCCAAGCGGACTTGGGGAGAGCGTACAAGCTCCATATGGACAGCATCCGTTGGCAGGATTGAATACGCGTTTCTGGTGCCGTAAGGCAACAACTGTACTGTTGCACCTCTGTGCCACCACCTACGTATTCAAAATGATCAGTAAAGATTGATGTCTTCCCCAGTTTTACTGTGGTCAACTGTGAAGTTCATTACCACCCTAGTGGGCAATCAATTAATTTGATTCACAGAGAAAACTTAGTCCAGTAGGAGAACCGTACCAAACCATACCCTCAGAATCTGCCCATTAAAAGATTGTTGATTCCATCTATCCTGTTCACATCTGCAATATCACATAAAATAACCTTTATTTACTCTTGTTGCTATTCAGTTTTAATTGGATTGCTTCAGTTACGGCAATGTTAATCTTCTTATACTTCACAAATGAATTTTGGATTAGGATTAATAACAATCTACTATTTAATAACGGCATGGAGACTGAGTGTGAAGTTTCTCCAATGATCCTCATCAATAATACAGAGGACACTGGACTTCAAATAATATAATGAGATCAACTCTAATTGGAGATTCGTTTCCCAGCAATCACAAAATGGGATTCATTGTAATGCAAATTTCAGAGTCAGCAGCATCCCTTCCAAATGTGCTGACCAATAAAAAATTAAGATCAATTGTTTGTCTGAGAATTTTTCCCACAAGTGCACCGAGTTAGAAATTCAATCAGTTTGATGATCCCAATGCGTAACAACTGCCTCTCGTTCATTTCATGAATTTTAAACAGGGGATTTCAAGCTGAAGTTTGATCTTGATATTATATCTTTTCCAGGCACCTGGATTTGTTCAGAACAGCATTTTGAAGGGCCAGTCCCATTTTCGCGACCTAATTCACGACCTCTGCCGAGTTTGCCTTTGACTCATACTCGCAGCATGGTCGTCACATAGGTAGGTCGTAGGTAGGTCATGATGCTAGTCGTAGGTGCTCACGGCATGAAGTAGGTCAGAGCATTTTTTCAACATAATGACAAATGCCCACGAGTAAAAAAGGTTATGAATTAGGTCGTGAAAGTGGGATAGGCCCTTTAGTTGATAGCTTTCAAACTTGCAACATAGACAGCGCCTTTGTTTATTTTTCTAAAAATGTATACATAGAAACATAGAACATAGGTACAGGAGTAGGCCATTCGGCCCTCTGAGCCTGCACTGCCATTCAATATGATCATGGCCGATCATCCAACTCAGTATCCCGTACCTGCCTTCTCTCCATACCCTCTGATCCCTTTAGCCACAAGGGCCACATCTAACTCCCTCTTAAATATAGCCAATTAACTGGCCTCAACTACCTTCTGTGGCAGAGAGTTCAAGAGATTCACCACTCTCTGCGTGAAAAATGTTTTTCTCATCTCGGCGCTAAAGGATTTCCCCTCTATCCTTAAGCTGTGACCCCTTGTCCTGGACTTCCTCAACATCGGGAACAATCTTCCTGCATCTAGCCTGTCTAACCCCTTAAGAATTTTGTAAGTTTCTATAAGAACCCCCCTCAATCTCCTAAATTCTAGCGAGTACAAGCCAAATACAATTTAGGACTGAAAGTTTAACCTCAGAATTTCGAATAGAACCGCAAAGATTAGAAGAAATTAGAATGGCATTTTATTTATAATAAACTTTATTATAGTTAAAGAAATTGTTAGGACCTCATCAATAAAGTATCATGGATTCATGTGTCATTCTCTGAGCTGAGATTTCCCATTTTATCAATATCCTCATCATAATACTGAACAGTTTACAAATATGTAGCAAACTTATTAAACTTATTAACATTTAATGTTGCTGATATATATTGTACTGACAAACGTCCCTAGTTCTAATATTCTGATACATGGCATTGTAGTTAATATCAAAACACATCGTTCAGTACATAAAGATACTCAATCATTTGAAATGCTTCTTAAAAACTTTCAGGCACATTTTCTTTCAATAATATTTAAATTTTTGTTGCAATTTACTGAATTTCATTTGTGAAAATGGTGTTAGTAAGACACTCGATTCATATTTGGTAATCTTATTAACAATCTAATATGACATAATTTTGCCCTAGGGCATTATTGATGCATCAAATATTGGTGTTCTGTGCCAAATGCAGTTTATTTTCTGCCTAACAACTTGAAAACAATCTACATCTTGATAAAGTTTTATATTCTACAACTACTTAGTACCAAACAAAAAGTATCATTGCTGTTATCGTATACTGAACTTGGTACATGACCTAATGTTCTTGTAGAATTTGAAATGTGAAAGAGAGAACATTATGAGGCAGCACATCTTGGACAACAATCTATAACTTATAGGTTAGCACCTGTCAAGGTAATGAAATAAATTCCCCTTGCCTTTTCTAACAAAAGTGAATTAAAAGTAATTTGGTTTATTAATCATCTAATAGATTGAAAAGTCTGCCAGTCCAGCAACACTGTATGTGGGTACTTTTTGAGAGAAATCATACTGTAGATGGTTTATGCATGCAACATATAATGTAGCTACCACAACACCACTAACCACGCCCAGCCATACCAGTATAACTGTGATATCCTCCCCTTGTTCCTCCCTTTTGGTTCCAGTACGCCTGAAGACTAGATGCAGTCAGTGCTGGGACGTGTGTGACATGTGCTTTAAGAAATGACTCAGAAAAGATCAGTGTGTCAGACTGGACCCCTTTACATGGTGTCAGCAAGTTAAACGCGCGCCTCCTGTTTATCGGGTTTTATTTGTGCCTAGTGTAACCAGTGTTTAATTCCGCATTCATTATGGCATCCTCATGCCGAAAGCCCTCTCCCCTTGTCTTTGATGCTGACATTGCGGAACGATGGGCTATTTTCGTGATTGACTACAACCACTTCGTCAACATCGTGCACCGAAATGACCCAGATGCGGTCAAAGCCTCACTTCTGCTGAACCTTGCTGGTCCCGACGCCATGAAACAAGCTCAGACTTTCATCTACAACCCAGCGGTCCTGGATGACAACGACCAGGTCGTCGAGCCGGCGGAATCTGCCAACGACCCGGTATGTCTCTTACGCAAGTTTGCGGAGATTTGTGATTTGCCCTCCAACCGCATATTGGAGCGGTCTAGATTTTTTACACGGAAGCAGCAGCCTGATGAACCTGTTGAATGTTTTATCGCTGACCTGCGCTACCTTGCTCAGTGATGCCGTTTCGATACCATGCGTGACCAGCTCACCAGAGATATCCTTGTCACCGGCATGCTCGATCAGAAGCTACGTGCTGATCTACTGCAAAGACCTGACTTCACCCTGACTCGGGCAATGCATGCATGCCGCATTGCTGAAGTAGTTGCCCCTGCCATATGGGAAGTGGGAATCTGACAACCGAGCTATAAATCTGACTGACAACTTTCGCCCTCTGCCGCGGCCCATTCATGCTCCTCGGGTCCCGCTTGCCAAGAAGTGTCCCAACTGTAATTTTGTCCACTCCATGCAGTCCCAGTGCCCAGCATTTGGCAAAGCTTGCATTTTCTGTAGGAAAATGAACCACTTTGCCGCTGCTTGTCGCTCCCGTGGGAATGATCCCCCGGCTCCTAGACAATTCTTAAACAACCTTCAGCAGGTTGATAGTGAACTCGATTCCCAGTCTTCTGTCGACACTGCCCCCGACTCTGAGCCCAGCATTTCCATGGGAGATACTAGTGTTTACACTCTCCTTCATAGCCGATCTCGCCTCCCCGATCCCCCTGTGCTCGTTACTATGAACAACAAGTCCTTCTCCGCGAAGCTGGATACAGGGGCGAAAGTGAATGTTATGTCAACATCCCTGTTCAACCGGGTAAGAAATAATGAGCTGTTGACTGCTGATCGCTCTATATTGCGTGCTTATGGGGGAGATGAGCTAACACATGTGGGGAGGGCCACCTTCCATTGTGTGCTGCAGAAATCATCCCGCGACCTGTCGTTCTTCATTCTGGACTGTGAATGTGTAACTCTCTTGAGCAATCAAGCCTGCCAGGTTCTCGGTCTGGTGTCTTTCGACCGCACGGTCCACGAAGTGCAGGCGATACTGAATCCACTCTCCGAGTACCCTGACCTATTCGACGATAAGTTGGGGAAACTGCCACTTGTGTACAGGATCGTAACTGACCCCTCGGTAGTGCCTGTGATCCGTGCCCCACACAGAGTATCATTTGCCATGAAGGGCAAGGTGGAAGCCATGCTAAAAAACATGGTTGACATGGGAGTGCTGGAAGCCATCAGCGATGGGTCTCCACCATGGTCGCCACCATGAAGAAGGGTAAGAATGAAATACGGGTGTGCATCAACCCCAAGGATTTGAATCTGGCAATTAAACGCCCCCACTACCCTATGAGGACTGTAGAAGATGTTGCTGCCCAGGTCGGCCAGGCCACTGTGTTTTCCGTCCTCGATGCCAGGAGCTCGTTCTGGAAAATACCCCTGGCCAAACGCTCCTCGGACTTGACCACTTTCGGCACACCCTTCGGCAGATTTAAATTTTTGCGGATGCCTTTCGGCATCAACTCCGCTAGCGAAGTGTTTCAGCGCTCTATGGAGCAACTGTTTGCGGGTCTGCCATGTGCCATTATTGTGGATGACATTCTTGTTTATGGGAGAGATGCTGCTGAGCATTATCGCCACCTCCGACGGATTCTAGACCGCGTTCGCCAGATCAACTTAAAGCTTAACCCGTCAAAATGCAGGTTCCGGTAAGAGGAGGTACCATATGTTGGCCACGTTTTCACGGCCCACGGGCTGAAACCTGATCCGCAAAAGACTAACGCCATCTCCGAGCTGCCTGCACCGACAGATGTTACCAGCCTGCAGCGTTTCCTGGGCATGGTCAACTACTTGGGCAAGTTTATCCCCGACCTCAGTGAGTTGAGCGCACCCCTGAGGCAACTGACGAAAAAAGACATTGCCTGGTCCTGGTTTCCGCACCACCAGCAGGCTTTCGATTTCCTCAAAAAGAAGCTGATCAGTACGCCGACTCTTAGATTCTTCGACTTCAGCGTCCAATTGTGGTTACGTGCGACGCTTCCCATTTTGGACTAGATGCTGCCTGCCTGCAACTCTATGATGATGGCTCGCTGCACCCCATTTCCTATGCCTCGCAGACCATGACGGACACTGAGCAGCGCTATGCACAAATAGAGAAGGAGCTTCTGGTGGATGTGTTCGCCTGCTCTAAGTTCAAGGACTTCCTTTTCAGCAGCAGGTTCACTGTCGAGATGGATCATCAACCCTTGGTGACGATCCTCAACAAGCCTATCCACATCGCTCCAGCCAGATTACAGCGAATGATGCTACAGCTCCAGCGGTTCGACTTTCAGATCGTTTTCAAGAGGGGCACTGAGATGCATGTGGCTGATGCGCTGTCCCGGGCCTCCCGGTCCTCCTGTGACAGACATCCCTACGAACAGGAGGACCTGCAGGTACTCAACGTCAACTTTGTTCCTTCTAAGCAGCTTCAGTGCCTGGTTGAGCACACCGCAATCGACCCCGACCTGCAACAGCTCGCAGCTGTCATCCAGCGCGGGTGGCCAAGCAAACGGTCTTTGTTGCCTGCTGGTGTCCACCCTTTCTTTCTGGTTCGCGATGAACTGGTGCTCCGGGACGGAATAATCATCAAGGGTCACAAGGTGGTCGTCCCTGCCTCCCTGTATGACTCGTACTACACTGCTGCCCACATGGGGCATCCCGGAGCCGATGCCACTGTCTCACATGCCCAAGAACAATATTATTGGCCAGGCATGGCAAAGTACATTAAGGCCCGTGTAGCCTCCAGTCCTGATTGCAGCACTCTTGCCCCGCATCAGCAGCGCCAGCCGCTTCTGCAGCAGCCTGCTCCCGCCATGCCCTGGTCATCGTTGGCTGCAGACATATTTGAATGGCGTGGCAAGCAGTACCTAGTGTTAGTCGATTCCTACTCAAACTGGTTCAAGGTAGACCTTCTCCCTGCTATCACCTCTGAAATGGTCATCAGTAAGCTACGACGACACTTCAACACTTTTGGGTCCCCGGTCCGCTTACAGACCGACAACGGCCGTCAATTCACCAGTGCCGAATTTAAAGCTTTCGCTGTGAAGTGGAACTTCACTCACTACACCAGCAGCAAGCCCTGAATACCCGCAGAGCAATGGCCTGGCTGAGCGAGCTGTCCGCAGTGCCAAGAACTTGCTCGAGCAGTCTCGTCTCTCCAATGGTGACTTCTACCAGGGTCTGTTAAACCTTCGTAACATTTCCAGGGACAGTACCATGCGATCCCCTGCCCAACATCTGATGTCCCGCGTTCTTCGCCCACCGATGCCAATCGCCCAGCAATCCCTAGTGCCCAAGGTCCTCCAGCCTGCTGCCGTCCAGCAATGGATTGCTCAAAGGCACGAAACACAGCGCCGCTCTCATGACAAGTCCTGCCACCCTCTATCACCACTACTGCCTGGCCAGGTCGTCCGCATGCAGACAGCCACCGGATTCTCCCGACTCGCAAACGTGGTTGGGGAGGACAGTTCACCGCAGTCCTACTTAGTGGACTTTGAGGGAACTATCTACCGCCGTAGCCGCCAGCACCTGTTGGCCGTTAACGAGCCTAAGCCTCCTCTTGCGGTTCCATATACTCCTCCGTTGCGTGTCGAGCCTCCCATTACTAACTACCCCTCAGCTCGCTGCATGCCCCGGTCAGTCCGTTTGCAGCGGCCTCCTCCCTCTGCTCTTCCGGGGTTCTCAACCTCTGCCCGCTCCTCCCCTGCCCGTTCTCCTCTTTCTCCACCGGCATCTGTTCATTCTACCCCGTCTCCTTCCCAAGAAGTAGCTGTCTTGTACAAATAAGAGACTCATAATGCAAAGTCAATAACTTGTTACAAATGGGAAGTTGGCTAATGAAAATGCAGGTCTTAATAGTTCCTTATATAATGATTGCAAATTCAATCTGCAAACCTTAAGCTTAAATGTTTCTTTTCAAATAGCATTTGCATCTGTATAACAGTCAGTGAAGGAAATGAAAATAGGTTCCTCTTAAATACACGCATTTATATTAATTGGAGAAATAGCAAAGTAAAAATTGGAATTAACAGTCAATACAGTTTGCTGTTGAATTCACAGAAGCCCATAAAGGTTATAGAACAGAAATGACTGTTCAGTCCATTGAGTCTGTGATGCATATCCAGCTCATCTAACTCTCTGCCCTCTCCATTGTGTTCTTTTTGGTGTCAAATAGGTATGCAGTTCCCCAATGAATATCATAATTGAACTGAATTGAATTGAAAGATAGAGTCCACACCAACCACAAATCAATTAGTTTTATATTATCCCATAATTGCATCCACTCCCTATATACGAGAGATAAATTACAAAGATCAATTAACCTCCAAACCCACACACCTTGGGCATGTGGGACGAAACCAGAGCACCTGGCGAAAACCTACGCAGTCACAGGGAGAATGTGCAAACTCCACGCAAACAGCACCAGAGGTCAAACTATCACCCAGATCTCTGGCACAGCAAGGCAATGCCACTGTGCTGCACTAAATGTTTTTCACATTCTAGTCGAGACATAAAATAAGTTTCTTGCATCAGTTTTGTTTTCTTTGCCAATTATAAAGTTATTTTGACACTGAAAGAAATGAATTAAAGAAATTAATATTATAAAAGTACAACAGAGAATGGTGCAACAATCCTTTAAGACTCGCGATCAAAGAATTGCCTCAATCCATGGCCTCAATTTGCCCTTACAGAAATTGCAGCTAAAAACATGCAACATTTCCAAGAGATTTGTTGGCAGATATTTTTAACGTGATATTGCTAACTTTGTATGAAACATCAAAGAAAATAACGGTGGAGTTCCCATGAGCAAATGAAAGATTCCTTTCCAAAGCTGTTGTTGTAGCATAGTAGAAGGTTAAAAGTAGTGTTCTGCTTGCGTGATTAATCATTCGTGAAGATGAAGAAAGTGATATCCGAATGTAAAAATCAATAACTTCCAATGCTTGCCTTCATTTAACTTCTTAAAAACTTTAGACAGCAACTAAAGAGTGAATATTTGTTTATTTTGGTGCAGTAGAGAGTAAAATTGTGCCACCTGATAGCACTAGTGTTAAACCAAATGCAAATCACCCCTGCTCAGTTCAAGCGTGTGTAAACATCCCAATCTAAATCCCTGATGACAACACAGTGCACACAACAAACTGTAAACCACGACTGTTAACATCAAGTGGTACTTTGCAAACACAGGTAAATGCTGATCTAATGAAAATTTGATGTGTTACGTAGATCAGTTACATGTGGCAGTGTACATCTACCCTGTAGTTTAGAAAGCACGTGGCTGCAGAAATTAATCTTATATAAAGTCCCACATCGTGTTATAGCTGCAAGCCAAAATGTTCTAAATTCACTTTCTTTTTTTTTTTTTTTTTTTTTTTTTTTTTAATTTATATTTTTATTATTATTGGAGATAAGTACATAGTCTATTACATCATTACTGTCTTACATTTTTAAAATGATAACATTGACAGTTATTATTACATTGTCTCCAATATTTTTTACATTTTTCTTCGTTTTTTTTTTTTTTTATAACTAGATAGAACTAAAAGGATAGGTGAAATAGAGGGAAAGAAGAGGGAAAGAGAAATAAAAAAATAAAAAAAAAAAAATAAAAAAAAGAGAGAGGGGTGAAAAAGGTAATTAAGGAAGAATGGAAAAGTTTGTTTAAGTTTAAAGACATCATTCGAGATATGTTCGTATATTTCAAAGTGTAGTATTTCATCCAATCTTTAGTCCGGGTGCTAGTCAGGTTCCTGTGCTGAACTATTCTGACCCTTTAAGTACTCAATAAAAGGAGACCATGTTCCAACGAATAATTCCTGTTTGTCCAACAGGGCAAGTCTAATTCTTTCCACGTTTAAGGTCTCCGTCATTTCTATAATCCACATTCTGATTGTGGGGGCCGTAGGGCCTTTCCAAAATTTTAGGATTAATTTTTTTCCTGTTATTAAACTGTAATCGATAAAGTTTCTTTGTGTTATTCTAAGTGTTTGATTTAATTCTAATATTCCGAGTATTATTAATTTTGAGTTTGGTTCCAGTTGTGTTTTGGTTACTTTGGATATTATACTAAAAATATTTACCCAAAAATTTTTAATTTTTGTACAGCTTGTAAACATGTGCGATAACGTAGCTTCTGAATGTTGACATTTATCACATATAGGTGAGATATGTTGAAAAATTTTATGTAATTTTTGTTTTGGCGTAATGTAACCTATGTATTACTTTAAATTGTATTAGAGAGTGTCTGGCGTTTAGTGAACACTGATGTATGTATTGTAAACTTTCTTCCCAAGTGTCTTTCGTTATTACCTGATTTAATTCTTTTTCCCATGCTTGTCTGTGTAAGTCCGTCATAGGGATGTCACTGTCTAATAAGATATTATATATAAAAGATATTAATTTTTCTGTATTAGGATGCTTATTCCAACATTCGTCAAGAATCTCTGGGTTTCTATTTCGAAAGTTTTTAGAATTTGATTTAACATAATTTCTAAGTTGAAGATATCTGAAATAATCATTCCCTCGAAGTCCATAAACCTGTTGCAACTCCTGAAATGTCAAAAAAGAGCCTTCCTTGTAAAGGTGTCCCATATTTTTAATTCCATTATTCTTCCATTGTGTAAAACCCCCGTCTAAACATGAAGGCTTAAACAATGAATTATTCACGATTGGAAGAGAAAGAGATAAGTTATCTAATTTTAATGTATTTTTTAATTGTTTCCAAATTTTTATAGCACTAAATATTATAGGGTTTTCCCTGTAAATTTTCTTGTTTAATTTGGACGTAGCAAATAATATCGAACCAATGTCATAAGGCATACAATCTTCCTTTTCCATTTTTAACCAGTCTGGTTGCTGGTCTATTTCTCCCAACCAGAAGTTCATATTTTTAATATTAACTGCCCAGAAATAAAACAAAAAGTTAGGTAAAACCAAGCCTCCATTATTTTTTGATTTACACAAGTGTCTTTTGCTTATCCTATGATTCTTATAATCCCAGATAAAATCATTAACAATAGAGTCCAATTTTTTAAAGAAGTTTTTTGCCAGGTATATCGGAATCGTCTGAAAAAGGTATAATATTTGTGGTAAAAAAATCATTTTTATGGCATTAATTTTGCCAACCATTGAGATAGGTAATGTTTTCCAGTATTGGATATTCTTATGTAATTTATTCAATAATGGAGGGAAATTCGCTTTAAATAATGATGTATATATCTTAGTTACATAGATACCTAGATATTTAAATTTTTCATTTACTACTTTAAATGGGAATAGTTGTATTATCTGTTTGTTATGTTCCCTTATTGGCATAATTTCACTTTTATTCCAATTTATTTTGTATCCTGAAAGTGCACCAAATTGGTTTATTAGTTTTAATAGGTTTGGGATACTAATTTCTGGTTTAGTGATGTAAATTAATACGTCATCTGCATATAAAGAAATTTTATTCACTGTGTCTTTAGTGTTATACCCATATATTTCCGGATGCCCCCTAATTCTTTCTGCAAGTGGCTCAATTGCAAGTGCAAATAGTAATGGAGATAACGGGCATCCTTGTCTACAACCTCTAGATAGACTGAATTTAGATGAAAGTCTTTGGTTGGTAAGTATTCTAGCCGTTGGATTTGTGTATAGTAGTTTTATCCATGTGCAAAATTTCTCCCCTAGCTGCATCTTTTCCATCACCGAAAATAAATAAGGCCATTCGACCTGATCAAAAGCTTTTTCAGCGTCAAGTGAGGTTATTGCTAAATCTTCATTAATAATTCTCTTGGTATATATAATATTAAATAATCTTCTTAGATTATAATATGAATACCGTTTCTGAATAAAGCCTGTTTGGTCAGGGTGTATTAATTTATTTATCACTGTACTTAATCTACGTGCTAGTATTTTAGTTAGTATTTTCTGGTCTGTGTTCAGAAGTGCAATTGCTCTGTATGATCCCGGATCTTCCGGATCTTTATCGGCTTTAGGAATAAGCGTTATTATAGACTCATTTAAGGTGTCTGGGAGTTTCTGTTGAGTGTAAATGTAATCATATAGTCTTTGCAAGCGTGGGCTCAGCAGATCATGAAATTTTTTGTAAAATTCTGAACCTAGACCGTCTGGCCCTATTGCCTTACCATTTTTTAGAGAGCCAATAGACTCCTCAATATCCTTTATCGTAATTTCCCTTTCTAATAATTCTCTATCATTTGCATCTAAACCTTTTAAATTACATTTTTTATTAAAAAATCTGCTATTCCTTCTGGTTGTGCTACCGTTTTAGTTGAATAAAGGTTATGATAGTATTGTAGAAATCTATCATTTATATCTTTGGGCATTTTTAATAATTCTCCTGTCTCTGTTCTAATTTTATGAATTATTTTTTCCCCTTCCATTTTTCGCAACTGGCGTGCTAATAGTTTGTGTGGCTTGTCTCCAAATTCAAACTGTAATTGTTTAGTTTTTTGATAAAGTTTTATTACTTGTTCTGAGTACATTTTATTTAATTTATATTTCAGTACAGCAATTTTATTATGTTTTAACGTAGATGGCGTTCTCGCGTTTTCTATATCTAGTAACTTAATTTCACTTTCCAGTGCTTGTTGTTTAATCCTGTTTTCTTTATTATAAAATGCTTGTGCAGAGATTAATGTACCTCGAGCATACGCTTTAAACGTCTCCCACATAAGGGAAGCAGGTGTGTCAGGGTTGTCATTTACCTCAAAAAATATTTGGATTTGTTTAGTAATATATTCCTGGCATGATCTTTCGTTCAAGATTTGTGGGTTAAGTCTCCAATATGTTTGTTTCTCGGACATTCCATTTAATTTAATCATAAATGTTACTGGTGCGTGATCTGAAATTATGATGTTGTGATATTTTGAATTATAAATAAATGGAATAAACGTAGAGTCAACTAAAAAGTAATCTATTCTTGAGTATGATTTGTGTACTGGTGAATAAAATGAATATTCCCGTCCGGTTGGGTTTTCTATTCTCCAGATATCCTTAATATTAGTGGTATTAATAAATTAATAAAAATACACTTGAATTGGATTTTGTTTTTTTTTGCCTTGATGATCTATCTAAGTATGGGTCTAATGTACAATTGAAGTCTCCTCCGATTATTAATTTGTATTGTGCAAATTCAGGAATTTTATTAAATGTTTTGTTGAAAAAAGTGGGGTTATCGAAGTTCACTTTCTTACTGGCATTAAACCTTGCAAACGATGCAGATCACTTGCACTGGTAAATTCTGATCCTAGTGTAATTCTGCACCTCTTGGATCCGTGCAGCTCTGGTACAGCATGAGACTCTTCACAGTGTCATTTTCATGTTACAGATGTGAGCTGATTTCCACATACAGCCATAATGTTATAAGTGTCTGTTAAATATGCTGTCCCTATCCTATCCCATACAAAATATCTGTTGATTCATCATTCCTGTTTTTCTTGACCAATATTAGCTCCTAGTCACCCAATGACTCAAATTAAAAATGTTTAGTCTTTAATTAAAGATGTTCCTGGACTCTCGTTTCTTTCTTTCAACCCTATTGCCTTTCAACACAGCACCACACTGCCGGTATGCTCTGCAGGTATGCATTGGAATTGTATCAGAAACAGCAGGATAATCCTACCAGACTATTTCCCAGTGAAGGATAGGCTGCTGAGAGAGACTGAATGCTTCCAGATCAGCGAGCATATTGCATTTCTGATGGCCATGGTCATCAAGCAGAACTGAGTGGCTGTCGAGATGTGCCACAGAGAACTCTCAGAGCAAGGATATGTTGACCATTGACTTTCCTTGCCAAGAAAACAATGCTGATGCTGTCAGCCACTGCACATCTGAACATTTAGTTGGTGTAAATAGCTGTTCTGCCTCAGGTCTTGTTATATTATTTTTCATACCATCATATTAGAAAATAATCACAACAGAAGTCGTGTAAATTTATAGGCGTAGGAAGGAAATACCGAAGATAGACAAAATGTGGGAATAACTCAGTGGGACAAGCATCATCACTGGAAAGTACGAATGGGTGATGCTTGTCACATGAAATGTCACCCATTCCTTCACTCCAGAGATGCTGCCTGTCCCGCTGAGTTACTCCAGCATTTTGTGTACATTTATTATTATTAATGTTTAATATTTTATGTGTCATTCTTATTGTTACTGTATGTCGTGTTGTTACTTCCGAGCGGAGCACCAAGGCAAATTCCTTGTATGTGTACATATTTGGCTATTAAACTTATTAATTCATTCATTCACATCCATTAAATTCTTAAGTCTCAAACATATATTGCACGGTGTACATTCCTGTAAACTTGTTTTTATGTAGATGGGCCAAAGACGTGTGTGCTATAAAAGTGACCTTGCACAATTTAACAAATTCATGTCTTTCCTCTATTTGCTCTTGGTGTGGATACTGCATCTCAAGATCATTTTGGAGCATCAGAGAAGAGGTCAATGAGATTGGTTCTAGGGGTGGTGTTGGGATTGACATTGTTGGTGGGAGTTGTAAAGGGGTGGGGTGGGAGAGAACAAAAGAGTATGTTGATGGAATAGTGGGTGACGATTCCACTCAGGGATCCCAAAGGGAGACAAGTTTAGTTTAGATTAGAGTTACAGAATGGAAACAGGCCCTTCGGCCTAGGGAGTCCACGCCGACCAGCAATCACCGCACACCAATGCTATCCTACAGACAGAAGGGACAATTTACAATGTTTACCAAGTCAATTAACCTACAAACTGTAAATCTTTGCAGTGTGGGAGGAAACCAGAGCTCTCAGGAAAATCCCACGCAGGTCACGGGGAGAACGTACAAACTCCATACAGACAGCACCCATAGTCAGGATCGAACCCAGGTCTCTGGCTCTGTAAGGCAGCAACTCTACTGCTGTGCCACTGAGCCTCTCAAGTGCCTGACGGTGGCTTCCACAACCTGTTTCCACTACTGTTGCACTGCAGCAAGCATGGGTATGATGGCAGTGGTATTTGGAACGAGCGAGTTCCCTACCATTGGACACTATTGCACATGTTCAGGCGGGTTGTCAAATTGATGCACTGAGGAATCCACGTATGCATGTAAATTCTTCAGCATCTGTTGGAATTTCCAGGTTCTTCAGTTTGGTTTGATGAATGACCACACTATTTCTTGTCACATGTATCCATTATTCTTCAGTACATTCGAGCAATTGGCAGCTTTGAGCTTTTTCCAAATTTTACATGTGAGAAACATTTCTTTCCACCAAGATTGACATCTTGCTGCTTCCTTTGTTAGTTGTTTCAAACCTCTTGAGAGGAAACTGAAATGTCTCCGAGCAGATGGTGTTGCACATACAAGTGATCTTTGCCTTAAGCATTTGATTTCTAGCCTGACAAAAGAAAACGCCATCGGAAAACCCTTAGTTTAAAACTGTGTCAATCTTGATTTTAATCTATTGCAAAGCACAGAACAATGTTTTAAAAATCAAATGGGAATTGCAATTGAACTGCTAAAGAATTACCATAAAAGCAATGATAGAAGCTTTTTAGCCAAGATGTTATGAGCCAAGGCAACCAGAACCATTGTCGCAATATAAACTAGCTTGGCATCCGAATATAAACACGCTTGGCACAATTTTAAGGCATAGTAGATGGTGGGGATTCTTCTACTGCTGTCATTGAATTGAATAGTTTTAGTGTTGAATAATTGAGGCTAGAGTTTCAAAGGGAGATCAGTGACTGCTGTTTTCTTTGTTTCATGGCTCACCCATGACTAAGTTTACCCTGCTATACAAACCGAAGGTTCTTCATTTATCGTGTTATCCATAAGAAATCATCAGGCAAGGCAAAGGCGGCGGTTTTGCCGTACACCTACCCTCGGTCCACCAAGGATCTCACGATTGCTAACCATTTCAACCCACCTACCCATTGCCATGCTGACATTTCTCTCCTGAGGCTCCTCCTTTGCCAGAGTGATGCCACAGCAAACTGGAGGAAGAGCACCTCATATTACTCTTGGATAGCTTACAGCTCAATAGACTGAACATTGACTTTTCTAATGTTACGGAAATACATAACTCTCTTCCCTCATACACTACTCTTCTGGTCACCATGTCTGCATCATGTCTGAACAGTGCAAGGTCTAAAAGATTTCCTGAAGTAGTGCAGGGTAATCCTCAGAGGACTGGACTCCACCATAGGTCTCTGGAGCTAATCGGCAAAGTGCCATGACTGATTTGACAAGGAAAGCTGTCAGAAGGCCCATACTCACAGGCTATGTTGCTTAGTCCAGGACTTTACTTTATCTTGGATGACTAAACGCCAGTGAATTTCAGCCTAATGCTCATTAAAGCTTGCAGGGTAAACACATCGTCCTGTTATTTTATACCACCAAAAATCACCTTTGTTCCATAATATATTTTTGTTTCATGACAGCTTCACCGTTACTTGGGAGTAAAATGAAAGGAAGCCTTTGGATCAGCTGTCTTTTTGAACATTGGTTTTGCCACATCTTACCACAGCAAGACATCATATATTGTTACTTAAATTCTGTACATGGAGATGCATACGCCACATAGCAGCAAGTCTAGCGTTCCTCAAAATTTGTTTTGCATGGCAGCACAAATACATTATTTATGGTTTCTTTTTAATATGCTCTATAATCTATTGTTAATCTTCATAATTTTTATTTGACGATTCCACATGTGTAGCCATTTGTGACTGAGGTACACACAGTAGGAATATTTAAAGTTTAATTCTGCTCTGTTCTAAATTGTCAGATGGGTGGGCCAGTGGTGCAGCTAATTTAGTTTAGTTCAGAGATACAGCATGGAAATAGGCCCTTCGGCCCACCAAGCCCACGCAGACAATCAATTACCCCTATACTAGTTCTATGTCCTACATACTCGGTGTAAACTTTACTGAAGCCAATTAACCTACAAACCTGCAAGTCTTCGGAATTTGATAGGAAACTGGAGCACCTGGAGAGAACCTGCACGGTTACAACATAAAAACCCCACACAGAGAGCACCCATAATCAGGATCAAACCCAGGTCTCTGCCACCCCAGAGCTGCTGCCTCATAGCACCAGAGATCACAGGGTTCTCTCCTGACAGGCACTGTCCATGTGGGGTTTGCATATTCTCCTTGTGGTCACGTGGAGCTTAATTTCATTGAGAGTTGAGCACAGCTAAGTCTGCGCAGACCCTTAATCATCCATTTGCACTGATCCTACATTAATCCCATTTTCCGTTCTCCCTTCCTGCATCCACAACCTCATCAACTCCCCATATGTTTGCTCCACGCAAGGCTATTTACTGTTCCCATGTCTTAGGGTGTGGGAGGGAACCAGCTCACCAGGACAAATTCAATGGGGCCATAGTTGTGTGTGGTGGCTAATCAAACATACCAGCACACCACTGTTTCAGTGAGTTACAGAGTTATACAGTATGTAAACAGGCCCTTCGGCCCAACTCATCCATGGTGGCGCCAACAGCAGTGGCTGCCTCGCCAACAGTCTGTCTGTTCCTTTTCTTCTTTTTGTTATTTTTAGTATGTGTTAAAAAGCATGTTTTAATGTCTCTTGGATTGTTTTATGTGATGGTTGGGGGGGTGGAGGGAAACTTTGTACCAGTTGAAATTTGAGTTATTTGAACATCACTGTACCTCAACTGGTGAAACCTTGAAGCTGGTGCCAATTGCTTGCATTTGGGACATGTCCCTCTAAAACTTTTCTATCCATGTATTTGTCCAAATGCATTTTAAATGTTGTTATTGTAGCGGCCTCGACTACTTCCTCTGCCTTGTATCTTTCAGCAAGAAGTAAGGGTGAGTGAAAGCTTCCTTAAAGCTGGTCAGTTTTAGAGCATGTTCTCATGTTAATTTTCACACTGGAGCTGAAGTGCAATTACAATCATCACATAATATATGTAACAAGATGACACTTGCTTTTAAACAATAATTAAATTATCTTACCCTGGAAATTCAGCCATGCAGTGCTAGGTTTTCATAATCTCTACTATAAATTTTGATTAATAAAATCTGATCACTAAATGGAATCAGGTACTTACTGAGTTTCCATGAATTAATAAACCCTTTGTGCACATGACAAGGAGGAAGCTGACAAGCATGGCAACATTGCATCACTGGAGGAATAAGGCATTGCACAGACAGGCCCGGGAATTAAACAGAGAAGCAGTCTCTTACATGGCCAGAACTCACCAGTACCGAGACAGGAGACATTGTCTATCTCCCTGAAATATGTTCCGAGGTGTTTCAGTGGTCTACCTCAGTGAACTTCAACCCCACTTCTACGTTCAATGTGCTTAGGTGACACATCCCTGACCAATACCTTTTCGATCAGTCAGATTCATTGAGTCATACTGTACAGAAACTGGTCATGGTGGCGCAGCTGTAGATTTGCTGCCTTTCAGCGAATGCAGCGCTGGAGACCCGAGTTTGATCACGACTACAGGTGCTGTCTGTACGGAGTTTGCACGTTCTTCCCATGACTTGCGTGGGTTTTCTCCGAGATCTTCGATTTCCTCCCATGCTCCAAAGACGTACAGGTTTGTAGGTTAATTGGATTAGTAAATGTAAAAATTGTCCCTAGTTGGTGTCGGATGGTGTTAATGAGCGGGGATTACTCGTCGTCGCGAACCCAATGGGCTGAAGAGCCTGCTTCTGCGCTGTATCTTTAAACTAAAAAAGCTGATCCTTCAGCCCCACTGTAGCTCTCATCTGTGACACTCGCACTCTGGATAATTCCGAGATCATCCAGCTGCAGCTCCAGTTCTTTAACGAGGTCCTTTAGGAGCTGCAGCTGGACACATTTAATGCAGATGTAGAACTGAGGGACACTGGAAACTCCGACAACCAACATCCTGCTGGAGGAGCAATTCAGTGTACCACCTGCCATCTCTATGGCACCAAAACGTAGGAGGAATTACCCTGGAGGACAGACCATACCTTTACCTGCTATTCCTCTTTTCTCAGTTGTCTCACCAAAGGCTCAGTGCTACACTTTCCCTCAGCACTTAGCCTCAACACCACCTCATTCCTAACACTGCTTCCAATAGGCTGCTCCTGCTAAACTTTCCCTGTCCTTTATTGGCAGTTGTGTATTTTCCTCAGATATTCAAATGCCTGATTTTTAAATGTCCCACCTTGACTTGAAACAAAGCCACTTCAAACAAAACTAAAGCCCTCCTCCTCCTCCTCCTCCTCCTCCTCCTCCTCCTCCTCCTCCTCCTCCTCCTCCTCCCTCCTCTCTTCTCTTCTTCTTCTTCTTCTTCTTCTTCTTCTTCTTCTTCTTCTTCTTCTTCCTCTTCTTCTTCTTCTTCTTCTTCCTCCTCTTCCTCTTCCTCCTCTTCCTTCTTCTTCTTCTCCTCCTCCTCCTTCTCCTTCTCCTTCTCCTTCTCCTTCTTCTCCTTCTCTTTATTATTGAGAATGAGATACAGTGGGAAAACATTGTATTATGTGCTGTCCAGGCAATTCATATTGCGCATGAATACAACAGGTAGTGCAAAAAAGAAAATAAACAAAGTGCAGAATAGTGTTACAGCTACAGAGAAAATTCAGATAAAAAAAATCCAAGGTCACACTGAGGTAGATCGAGGATACATCCTTAGCTTATGGGGGGGTCCATTTAGGAGTCTAATCGTAGCTGGCAAGAAGCTGTTCCTGAATCTGGTGGTACTTGCTTTCAAGCTTTTCTATCTGTGATCCAATTGGAAAGAGGAGAACTTTGCCCATTCTCTTGAAATGGGTTCTGAAAACTAGCATGTTTCCTGTGCTATGAAAGATTAAGCCACTCTTTTCTTGCAAATAGGAGTGTTGATCCTTAACTTCATGCGGATTTAGACAAGTACATGGACAGGATAGGCTTAGAGGGATATGGGTCAAACACAGGACGTTGTGTGTAGATGAGAGACAAGACTTTGCCTTTCATCACAGTGAGGAGGAGATTCACTGTGATGGATGTCTGTGTGAATTGAGTTGGTTGTGTGTCTTGTAAAATTGGTTCTTTTTATTGTATGGCTGCAGAAACCAAAGTTCCTAACGGAAAAATAAAGTTAATTGAAACTGAAACTGAAATTGAGATGGGACACGTTAGTCGGTGTGGGCAAGTTGGGCCACCAGCTGTTTCCACGCTGTATGATTCTATGCTCCTGTCCTCAACAGCAAACCTGATAACCAGAGGTCCTTGGGTGAAGTCAATTCTCAACAGCTTGACCATATCCTCTCACATATCTGCCTTGATTCACAAGTTATTTCTTTGAGGAACTTCAACAGATATCCACCTCCTTAGTTATAGCCAGAGGGAAATAATTGCAAAGGAACACCACCAAAATAAGAGAAGGTCTGCAGCACATGAGAAGGATGGGAGAGAGAAAACAGGGAATTATGGACCAGTAAGCCTGTCATCTGTGGTTACTGGAAGTCAATTATAAAAGATGAAATAACGGCACATTTGGATGGCAGTAACAGGATCGGTCCGAGTCAGCATGGATTTACGAAGGGGAAATCATGCTTGACTAATCTTCTGGAATTTTTTGAGGATGTAACTAGGAAAATGGACAAGGGAGACACAGTGGATGTGGTGTACCTGGACTTTCAGAAAGCATTTGATAAGGTCCCACATAGGAGATTAGTGGGCACAATTAGAGCACCTGGTATTGGGGAAAGGGTGCCTACATGGATAGAAAATTGGTTGGCAGACAGGAAACAGAGAGTGGGATTAATGGATCCCTTTCTGAATGGCAGGCAGTTACTAGTGGAGTGCCACAAGGCTCGGTGCTGTGACTGCAGCTATCTACATTATTTATTAATGATTTAGATGAAGGGATTAAACATAACATTAGCAAATTTACAGATGACACAAAGCTGGGTGGCAGTGTGAACTGTGAGGAGGATGCTATGAAGATGCAAGGTGACTTGGTTGAGTAATTGGGCAGATGCATGGCAGATGCAGTTTATGTGGATACATGTGAGGTTATCCACTTTGGTGGCAAAGACAGGAAGGCAGATTATTATCTAAATGGTGTCAAGTTGGGGGAAAAGGGAAGTACAATGGGATCTGGGGGTCCTTGTTCATCAGTCAATGAAAGTAAGCATGCAGGTACAGCAGGCAGTGAAGAAAGCGAATGGCATGTTGATCTTCATAATAAGAGGGGTTGAGTATAGAGCAAAGAGGTCCTTCTGCAGTTGTATAGGGCTCTAGTGAGACCACACCTGGAGAATTTTGCACAGTTTTGGTCTCCAAATTTAAGGAAGGACATTCTTGCTATTGAGGGAGTGCAGCGTAGGTTCTCAAAGTTAAATTTCAGGATGGCTGGACTGTCATATGTTGATAGAATGGAGCGGCTGAGCTTGTAAACCCTGTAATTTACAAGTATTAGAGGATACTTATTGAACCATAGAAGATTATTAAGGGTTTGGACACGCTAGAGATGGGAAACATGTTCCCAATGTTGGGTGTGTCCAGAACCAGAGGCCATAGTTTAAGAATAAGAGGTAAGCCATTTAGAACAGAGATGAGGAAAAATACTTTGTGAGTCTGTGGAATTCTCTGCATCAGAAGGCGGTGGAGGCCGGTTCTCTGGATGCTTTCAAGAGAGAGTTAGATAGAGCTCTTTAAAGATAGTGGAGTCAAGGGATATGGGGAGAAGGCAGGAACGGGGTACTGATTGTGGATGATCAGCCATGATCACATGGAATGTGGTGCTGACTCGAAGGGCCGAATGGCCTACTCCTGCACCTATTGTCTATTATCTATTGAGAGACATTAAGGAATTATGCAACAATGATATATAAATATCAATCACATACATATACAGTAAAATTAATAATAGTAAATTGGGACTCTGAAGGAAAATATTTTGCAATGGCATTGTTTGTCTTTATGATTCTGTTGATGTAAGAAGAAAATAAATCATGTACAGACTGTGGACATTAATATGGTAGATATCAGGACAAAGTTAAAATGGTAAGAAGGGATATTTATTCTGAAGCAGCAGAAAGAATATTGGCCACAAACTGTATATATGTTTCTTAGTCCGGTCAATTAGATGCTCAGTCAACCTTGGCATACGTGATCTCCCAGTTGCCAAACATTTCAAGTTCCCTTCCCATTCTGACCTTTCTGTCTTGGGCCTGCTCCACTGTCAGAGTGAAGCCGCACACAAATTGGAGGAACAGCAGAATTATGAGAAGTGATTTTGAACTTTAAAGGACCTGTCCCACTGTATGAGCTAATTCACGAGTTCTCCCAAGTTTCCCCTGATTCGAACTCGGAAAATTACGGTAATAGCCGTTCGTAGGTACTCGTGGCTTTCGTGGACATTTTTCAACATGTTGAAAAAACTTCATGAGCTTATCGCGTTTCCTGAGTAACTGCCGTTAGCGTTACGAGCCGCTGAGAAACTTCCTGAGCTCCGATGTACCCGCTACCTACATTCTACGCACTTACCGCAAGTTCCATTTTTTTTAAACTCGGGAGAGCTCTTGGGTAAACTCGTATAGTGGGACAGGCCCTTAAGTGTGGCTGTGAATTGAAAACACTCTCCCAATCAACTGTTCAGGAACATCAGTAGTGATATAATAATAGCCATGGATATATCAACGATATATGCATGACTATTATATCAGAGCTCAGCTTATTCTTTCCATGAGACACGTGCAGCTGGTGCAAGAAAAATTCTCATCTCCAAGTTCTCATGTGTTGAAATGCAAAACGATAATGTAAATGCTGGAAATCTGAAATACAAATCAATACTGCTGGAAATTCTCAACAGGTGAGGCAACATCCATGGAAAGAGAAACAGAATTAACATTTCAAGTCAAAGACGTCTCTTGATAGGTCTTCGCCCTGAAACATTAAATGGTTATATTTCAATGGATATAGCTTTTGATGTTCTGCGTCTGTGGGAATTCATTAATCAATTTGCCAGTGTTCTTGCTTCAGAAAATGTCTTCAGCAATGAGAAATGCTAATTTTCCCATGACTAAGCATCTTCAGTTGTCTTGCTAAGGATTACCAACTTGTATTTACTTTATCGTTCTTTGCCTGCAAGAATCTTTTTATAAGATTTATTAAACCCTCAAAATAAAACTTGGATCATAGTTTGCAAAGGCATACAGTCATTCGATTGTTCTGTTCTGGTGAATATAATAAATCAAATGCACTTTCAAAGATAACGCATTACCCTCGAACTCATGAAGAAAATTACTTCAGCTAATGTATTAATATGACAGCAAACACCTCTGTGGTCGACCAAGAACTAATATCCAAAACAACAGGTTTCCATGTAAGGTCAATGTGCACAGATTATTGCAATGAACCATATGTTATGACATGTTTACTTTAGCTGTGGGAAATATCAGTAATTTTCCATTCCAATTTTCCCCTTCAGTAACAGAAATACTCATAAATTACAGTGCTAGATTCCAACATGAATTAAGAGATTCCTAAGGGTGCATTTGGGTGCAATTGCTTGTGAGAAACAGTAATATTTGAAGGTATGAATTAAATACCAGCTTCTCCTCATTCCACAGCCCCAATTCTTTGCAAAGGCCGAGAACAATGTACAACAGGGCCAAATTGGCAAATCAAACACTCCAAGCCAGCCCTTTCAAGTACCTTACCTTGGAAGCTTACATTGACAGAAATTTTAGTTATGAGAGGAAAGAGAAGGTATGAGATTAAACTAGCAAAAAAACAAAAATGGAATTCAAGAACTTCTATAGACAGGTAAAAAGGAAATGTCCAGCAAGAACAAAACGTGTATGTCCTGGTAGATAGAATGGGAGAATTTACAAGGAAACGACTGTGAAATAAAACTTTCCATCTATCAATGTAAATCCTGGTCAAAATAGGGCCAAAATAAAGCAGAGGATTCATGAATTGACAAAGCTTGATAGCCCTTTCTGTCTAAGAAGCCACAGGCTGCTGCCGGGAAGTCTAGGACCCAGATCAGATAAGGAAGGTCCAAGTATTTTTGCAATTGTTAATATGTATGAGAATCTTGCAGAGAAACTCCAAGGCATCGTGAATGCATCAGTTTGATTGGATTACTGCAAAGGGATTGTAAATAATGTTGCAAGACAGTTACCCTGCTGTTTGTTGATTGGCCAGAGTGTAAAGCCCTGGCAGAATTGTTTGTGTTCCAGGGTAAATGTTGCATTATTCAGTTAAACTGACTTCCTTCAAGAAGCTTCTGTAAGAAACATTATTTAGGACTCTTTGTAATTGGGTTGGGGAACTGTCAATAATATTCTGATGTAATTGATATGTATGATTGGTTTGTAAGGGGAACCACTCCTATGTAGTTCGGCCCATCGAGATTCGTTGATCTATAACAGGTAGCCCCCATTTAGATTGGTGTAAATCTTCTGGAAGGACGCTTGTGACTGTGTGACCTTTTGGGCAGTGTCTGCTTGCATGAGGCTGAAGGGCATGGCCAGGCAGAGACAAGGATCGAACCCGCGGTGGTTTAGGTATCATGTAGGGGAATTTCTTGTTCGTGTTTTTCCTGAACTAGACTAAGGGAGACGGGGAGGGGGGGGGGGGGTGTAAGCTTTAGGAGCATGTTTACATCTTCACAGAATTAAAGGACTAAAGAACTTATCAGAAAGATCGGGAGTAAATGAGGTAATCTAATAATCACATAAACATAGTACAAGAAAAATTGAAAAGCCAATAAAACGTAAAGATTCAGATGATCTGTACCTCCGAGTTTGGAAACAGTTAACTATTGAAATATTGGATGAATTGATTACAGCCTTTCAAAATTCTATAGGTTCTTGAATGGTTCTTGTCATTAACAGTATAGGTACAGTAAATATGACTATCGAACAGAAGAGGGGGAGAGAGAACATAGAGCTGATCTGTAGTCAGCATCAATAGCACTGATGAAACTCAAATCTACAGGAATCAGTGCTTGGGCCCAGCCATCAGAGCTTGAAGCTCAAATCTATAATGAGGGATATGATAACAGAACAACTAGAAAATATTAATAGGATTGAGCAGAGACAGAATTGATTTATGAAACCAAAAATCACATTTGGAGAATTCACTGGAGATCTTTGAGGGCATGACAATCATGACAAACTAATAGGTTACACAGAAAAGCTGGAGAAACTCAGCGGGTGCAGCAGCATCTATGGAGCGAAGGAAATAGGCAACGTTTCGGGCCGAAACCCTTCTTCAGACTGATCGGGGGTGGGGGTGGGTGGGGACAAGAAAGGGAAAAGGAGGAGTAGCCAGAAGGCTGGAGGGTGGGAGGAGACAGCAGGGGAGCGGAGGAAGGGGAGGAGACAGCAAGGACTAACAAAATTGGGAGAATTCGATGTTCATGCCCCCGGGGTGCAGACTCCCCAAACGGAATATGAGGTGCTGTTCCTCCAATTTCCGGTGCTGCTCGCTGTGGCCATGGAGGAGACCCAGGACAGAGAGGGCGGAGGCGGAGTGGGAGGGGGAGTTGAAGTGCTGAGCCACCGGGAGGTCAGCTTGGTTATTGCGGACCGAGCGGAGGTGTTCGGCGAAACGATCGCCCAACCTCCGCTTGGTGTCACCGATATAGATCTGCTGACATCTAGAGCAGCGGACGCAATAGATGAGGTTGGAAGAGATGCAGGTAAACCTCTGTCGCACCTGGAACGATTGCTTGGGTCCTTGAACGGAGTCGAGGGGGGAGGTAAAGGGACAAGTGTTGCATCTCTTGCGGTTGCAAGGGAAAGTGCCCGGGGAGGAGGTGGACCGAGAGGGAAGGGAAGAATTGACGAGGGAGTTATGGAGGGAGCGGTCTTTGCGGAAGGCAGATATGGGGGGAGATGGGAAGATGTGGCGAGTAGTGGGGTCACGTTGGAGGTGGCCAAACTGACGGAGGATTATTTTTTGTATGTGACGGCTGGTGGGGTGAAAGGTGAGGACTAGGGGGACTCGGCCCTTGTTGCGAGTGCGGAGATGGGGAGAGAGAGCAGTGTTGCGGGGTATGGAAGAGACCCTGGTGCGAGCCTCATTTATGGTGGAGGAGGGGAACCCCCGTTCCCTGAATAGTGAGGACATTTCAGATGTCCTGGTGTGGAACACCTCATCCGTGGAGCAGATGCGGCGTAGATGGAGGAATTGGGAGTAGGGGATGGAGTCCTTACAGGAAGCAGGGTGGGAAGAAGTGTAGTCCAGATAGCCATGGGAGTCAGTGGGTTTATAGTGTCAAGATATGACAAACTAATAGATGTGGTCTGTTTAGAGTTTAGGATTAAAATCCTTTAACAAAGTTCCACAGAGATGGTTGGTAATCCTGTTGAACAAAGTAATTTATTGACATGGATTGAGAATTAGTTATCAGACACCAGGCAAAAATGAGGAATAAATATGTGATTTTGTTGGTTGATAGGCCGTAACAATTGGGGTTCTTCAGGAATCAGTTCTTGGGTCCCACACTTTCAAGCTGTAAATCATTGGTTTGGCTGATGGGACCAAATACTTGGAGAACCCGTTGCCCATGGCCTTGAAGCCGAGCTGCCGCCGCTCATCCTCTGAGGACCAGAGGATGGAGCCAGCCATGATGAAGCCGTGATTGGAGCGGAGAGAGACCATGGAAGAGGGAATAGGGGTCGGACATACCACGCCCACGAGGTCAGCTGCAAGAGGCGCCACCGGGGAAGAAAGGTGGATGGATGAGGAGGACATCAGTTGCTGGTTGATCAAGGGAAGGCGATGGCTGGAGACCCGCAGCAACTTGAGGCTTGCCTGAATCATTCACCTCTGATAACAACTGGAGCATTCACTAGAATTGGAAAATGGTGCAAAACATGGAGTCTCTTGCATGTGGGCTCAGTAGACTATGTTGGTGCAATTGGTAATCAGGTGTGGTATGGTGATGCTCTACTGGACTGTTCGTAAGAAAAGAATTTCACTGTGCGTTTGCACTTTGCACATGTGACAAACGAGCACAGTTGAACCATTGATGTCACATTTTCAATTTGGCAAGTGAGACAAAACTACATGTGGTCATGAGCAGAAGCTCAGATCTTCTGATGGAAGTAGCCCCTATCTTTTAGATCGCCCTTGGCCCCAACCTTCCATAGGTTCATACGTGATAGAAGCAGAATTAAGCCATCTGCACATGAAGTCTCCTCCGCCATTCAAACACGGCTGATCTATCTGTCCCTTTCAACCTTATTTTCCTGCCTTCTCCCCCCAACCCCTGACACGTGTACTAATGAAGAATCCATCTATCTCCGCCTTAAAAATATTTATTAACTGCCTCCACAGCCTTCTGTGACAACCAATTCCACGGATTCACCACCTTGCAATCCTGAACCCTGAAATAGACCCCAATTTCCTTCCCTCGGGACCACCCTGTACAAAGTCTCTGGCAGCTGAACCATGACTCTTCCTAACCTATTGGGGTGGCCCCTACCCTCTACACCACCCATACACCTAACCCCACCCTTCCAACCTTCAGAAATATTGACATAAACGTAAACAGATTGAACAGAAACATAAGGAATACAACAGAAATAATTACAAAATCAACTAAAATATAATCAATTACAAATGAAATTATTCCAAAATATTAAACCAAATGCTGGAAATGCCTTCTCCTTATTTTTCCCTGAAGTTCTATTATTCCCATCCAGGTGAATGAGCTCATAGATCCTGCAACATTCCTTACAACGGTCTGTATTTAGCTTACTTAGCCATTGTGAAGTCGAAATGGCACTGTAATCATCATGTTAATAAAATCATGCTTACATTTTGAATACCTCAGAGTGCAGCTGTTTAATATTATATTTTAACCCACGAGCTTCAACATGTCCCTGAGACTGATATCATTTTATTCCTTGAGTTAGCACATTGTTATGACCCTTGTTTCTCTTATAAAATTCTTGATTGCTTTGCGAGATATTGTTTTCTATTCTATTGCCCATAATGCATGAACAAATGCAACCAAATTCACCAAAGTCCATGCCTAAGACATTAAAAAATCGAGTTTTTCTTTGGTCTTAACATGTCTCCTGAGTTCAAGTTCTGAATGTTTGTGTCAGCTGTTTGCTTAACCTTGCATTTTACTAGATGACTTTTGCCATTTATTTGAATTGATCGCTGAATTTTAGACACGGCAAGTGAAGCAGTTGAAAATTAAAGAGACAGCGAGGGCAATATAGGGCACGGAAGGTCAATGTTACCCTTAACGTTAACGTGCTGCCAGAGGAGGTACTGTCGGCGCCGATCAACTGGACTCGGACAACTTTCATTCATTTTCCAGACACACTTTATTTACTTGTGTACAATGAGAGCAGCACAGTCCCAGTTACTGGACTACTCTGAAATTCCAATCAAAACGGGCAACGTTTTATACAGATTTTGACCCTTGAAATTGTGCGCACTTTCTAATTTCTTATCATCAATAACAGTACGTTCTCAAAACACTAATATACAAATGCAATAACATTAATACAAGTAAACCTACATGCTATTTAATCCTTTATTTAATTTATTTACTTAATTAATTTTAAATAATTTAATTAGTTTATTTAATTTTCAATATCAAGAACCTTGTAGTGTGTGTCAGGGAATACCCATCCCAAAACATTGCAGTACGTCAATGAATATCTATCCTAACATTTGTTATACTGCAGTTTCCACATTGTGCTGTGCAGCTATCTTAAGCCCCAGTCCCACTTTCACGATCTAATTAGCGACCTCTGCCGAGTTTGCCCATGACTCATACTCGCAGCATGGTCGCCACGAGGTTGTAGGAGGTCTTAGTAACTCTTACTCATGCTCGTGAGTGGTCTCCGAGTACTCATGGCTTCAAGTAGGTGTTGTTTCCAGCCATAAAAAAATGTCCATGAGTAAAAAAATGGTCGGCATGGAGAAAATTGATACTTTTTACTCGTAGGTAGGTCGTAGATAGGTCGTAGTAGGTCGTGATGGTAGTCGTAGGTAGTCGTCGGTAGTCGTAAGTCGGTAACTGGCCCTAGAAAAAAAATGCAACATGACATCATTTTATCATGTGATCATGTTCCACTCGTAGCTAGTTGTAGTTGGTCTTAGGTGTGGAAGACTGAGGTCGAGGGGGATCGTAGGAGGTCATAGGCATAGTCGTAGGAGGTCTTTTACTTTGGTGGATCAACACGACTTTGACATTTTTTCCAACTCGTCTAGGGTCTTCTAAACTTGTGGATTCCACACTTGAGGCAGAAACTATAACAACATTTAAAAGGTATTGGGCAGGTACATGTAAAGGTTTTGAGGGATATGGGCCAAATGTGGGCAGGTGGGTCTGGTGTCGATTGGGCTCCTAGGTCAGCATGGGCAAGCTTGGTCGAAGTGTTTGTTTCCATGCTGTATGAACCGATGACTCTATAATCAAAGTAGAAACAAGGAACTGCAGATGCTTGTAGAAAAAGAAAGACACAAACTGCTTGAGTAGCTCAGCAGGTCAGGCAGCATCTCTGGAGAACATTTTGGGTAGGGACCATTCTTCAGACTGCTCACTCTTTGTATCACTTTGTACCATTATATCATTAGAATCAAAGACCTTATCCCCAACGATCATTCCGTTTTCTCCCCACTGCCGTCGGGAGACAATGCCAAAGCTTCCAAATGCATACTACCAGGCTCAGGAACAGCTTTGTCCTCTCTTATCAAATTTGAATTGTCCTTCCATAAGTCCATAAGCTGAGGCTCAGTCCAGATAACCTATTCTCATTACAGACATTGGTCTTTTTCTGTAAAACTGTTATGCTATAATGTTGAGAAACTATATTCCGCACTCTCATATCTTTCTCTTCACTTTACCTTTTGCCAATCATGACAGAAGCCTCCTCGTGGCGATCCCCGGAAACGTCAACATGAAGCATTCTATGAAGCATCGGGCGATCAATTCTGTCAACATGTTGGATGACGACAGAAACAAACAGCGAGTTATACGTCGTCTGACACAGGAGCAAAAGAACTGTACCTTTTGCACTTGTTTGGTTTGACAGTATTCATATAGAATTCTGATTTGATTCAATAGCATAAAGGGCCGTTCCTCTACTGTCCTGTTCAAACAAAAGCTTTTCATTGTATATGTTTATGTATATGCTTAAGTTTATGATCCAACACTCTTTTTAAATCCACATTGTCTTTAAGAGATAATAACAATGCTGTTATAGAGCTACCATTGCGTTTCTACCTGCAAAAATATCTATCTCGTTTTACTACAACAATCATTAATAAATCTTTTTCAGTGAGACCACAATCCTCTTCGCATTTCTCATGGAAAGTGCAGAAAATTGCATTTAACCCAGGTCCTTTGTGCTGCTCTCTCACAACTGAACAGAAAATGGGGGTGAGTTGACTTCAATACCAAGAGTCAATTTAATTGTCATTTGGACCCCTGGGGGTCCAAACGAAATGCCGTTTCTGCAGCCATACATTACACACAAATAGACCCCAGACACAACATAATTACATTTAACATAAACATCCATCACATAACTGTGATGGAAGGCCAAAAAACTTATCTCTCCACTGCACTCTCCCCCCCCCCCGATGTCAGAGTCAAAGTCAAAGCCCCCGGCTGGCGATGGCGATTGTCCCGCGGCCATTGAAGCCACGCCGGGTGGTGCGAGGTCGCACACCGGGTCTTGGTGTTGGAGCCCCCGGTGTGTGCTCGCAAAGTCCCGCGGCCGTTCCAGCCGCGCGGGGCAATGGTGTTAGGCCCCGCTCCAGGAGCTCTTCGACCCCGCAACACGGGCAGGAGAATTCGCCGTTGCAGGAGCCCCGAAAAGCAGTCTCCCTCCAGGGAGCCGCGCGGGGTCGTCCGAGCCGTCCGCAGACCCGCAGTAGCAGCCTCCGACTCAGCAGCAGCAGCGGCATCGGCAGCAGCAGCAGCAGCAGCAGCAGCGGCAGCGGCAGCGCTCCTCCACCGCTCCACCCGCTCCGGTCTCGGCCAGCTCCGCGACGGCAACGGTGAGTCGGCACCAGAGTCCCCGGCTTCTTCCCGTTGGAGGCCGCTCCTCGTTGCGGCCTCAACGACACCTGAGACCCGACGAGAAAAGGTCGGGTCTCCAGTGCAGGGAGAGATTCAAAAGTTTCCCACCCCCATCCCCCCACACACACACCCCAACATAAAATAACAAAAACTACACAGAAACACAGACAAAAAATAACAAAAACGCGGACAGGCTGCAGAGGCCGCTGCTGGCCAGAGCCGCGCCGCCTACCGGGAATAAATGCCATTACTACCATCCTCAAAATGTCACAGTCTTGATAGGGAAGGAATCATCAAGAACATAAGAAGTACGAGCAGGAGTAGGGTATCTGACATTTCGAGCTTTCTCTGCTCTTCATCAATATCATGCCTGATCTTCTATTTCAGTTCTATTTTGCTGCACTATCTCCATTTCTGTGCCCGGTCTGACAATATTGCCGAGACTGTGGTCGAGCAAGAAGTCTTTCAAGGCCATGGATCAATGTAAACAAGGCGCTCTCTCTCCTGCTGAACACCATTAACGAACAGCAGCGGGACCACCCCGAAGGTGTTCACATAATCGCAGGGGACTTTAATAAGGCCAACTTGAAGACTGTACTGCCGAAATTCTACCAACATGTCAAGTGTTCTACTAGAGGGGTGAACACGCTGGATCATGTTTACACCAATATCAAGCACGCGTATAGAGCCATCCCCCTCCCCCAACTCGGCCAGTCAGACCATCTCTCCCTCCTGCTCTCTCCAGCCTACACCCCCCTCAGACGCAGTGCCAGGCCCACCATAAAATCTGTTACAACCTGGCCTGAAAATGCACTCTCCAATCTACAGGACTGCTTTACCCAGACAAACTGGGACATATTCGAACACCAGGACCTGGAAACTCTCACAGAATCGGTGCTGGACTATATCAAGTTCTGCATCGGAAATGTGACTGTAGACAAAAACATACGGGTTTTCCCAAACCAGAAACCCTGGATGTCCAGTCAGGTCCGCACACTCCTCAGAGCCCGCGATGCTGCCTTCAGGTCAGGTGACTAAGCTCTGTACAGGGCTGCTCGAGCCGACCTGAAAAGTGGTATTAAAAAGGCCAAGGCGGATCACAAGAGGAGCATAGAGTCCCACTTGTCCAGCAATAATACACGGGAGGTATGGCGGGGCATACAAGACATTACCAACTACAGAGGCTGTGCCACAAAGTCAGAAGACCTGAGTGCGCCGCTGGCAGAAAAGCTAAATTGCTTCTTCTCCCGCTTTGAGACATCACAACAGCAGCACTCACCTGCTACAGCCCTGTTCCCACCCTCACCTGGCTCCTGTACTACCCCACTCACTGTCGGGGAACACGATGTCAGACGGGTGCTCCTGGCAGTGAACCCCAAGAAGGCTACCGGCCCAGATGGAGTCCCTGGTAAGGTGCTCAAAGCGTGCGCCCACCAGCTCACTGCCATCTTCACCAGAATTTTCAATCTCTCCCTGGCCCAGGCAGTTATTCCGTCCTGCCTAAAATCAGCCACAATCGTCCCTGTGCCGAAGAAGTCTCCCATCACCAGCCTTAATGACTACCGTCCTGTTGCCCTCACTCCGGTAATCACGAAGTGCTTCGAGAGATTGGTCCTCCAGCACATCAAGGACTATCTACCACCAGACTTCGACCCCCACCAATTCGCTTATCGCCAAAACAGATCCACAGAAGACGCCATCACCGTAGCTCTCCACTCTGTGTTGAGCCATCTGGAGCAGGGGCAGAGCTACGTCCGGATGCTCTTTGTGGATTTTAGTTCAGCCTTTAACACAATCATCCCGGACATCCTCATTGGTAAACTGGTCACTCTCGGCCTCCCCACTGTCACATGTGCCTGGATTAAGGATTTCCTCACAAACCGGCCCCAGACTGTGAGACTTGGCCCCCACCTCTCCTCCACTCGCAGGTTGAGTACCGGTTCCCCACAGGGCTGTGTGCTAAGCCCCCTCTTATACTGTCTCTCCACCTACGACTGTAGTCCGGCCCACAACAACAACCGCATCGTCAAATTTGCTGACGACACTACTGTGGTCGGACTTATTTCAAAGGGAGACGAGGCAGCCTACAGAGAGGAAGTCCTGAAGTTGACAACCTGGTGCTCAGAAAACAATCTGGCTCTGAACACCAGGAAAACAAAAGAGCTCATTGTCGACTTCAGGAGGCACAGCACCGACTTAGCCCCCCTACACATCAACGGCGAGTGTGTGGAGAGGGTCAACACCTTCCGGTTTCTCGGCGTCCATATCGCGGCTGACATCTCCTGGACGGACAACACGACAGCGGTCATCAAGAAGGCTCAGCAGCGGCTGCACTTCCTGAGGGTCCTCAGGAAGCACAGCCTAGACTCTAACCTGCTGCTGACCTTCTACCGCTCGTCCATCGAGAGCCTGCTGACATACTGCATTACAGCATGGTATGGCAGCTGCACCATGGCAGACAGGGAGAGGCTTCAGAGGGTAACCAGGACAGCGCAGAGGATCATTGGTTGCCCTCTCCCCTCCCTGATGGACATCTACACCTCCCGCTGCCTTAGCAGGGCAAAGAAGATCACCAAAGACAGCTCCCATCCTGCGTTTGGACTGTTCGACCTGCTGCCCTCTGGAAGGCGCTATAGGTGCATCAAATCCAGGACAAACAGACTCAGGAATAGCTGCTTCCCGAGAATTATATCTACCATGAATTCAAATCCACACATTCACTGACTACACCGCCCAACACGGACTTCCATCTGTATATATGTATATATGTATGTAGCGCCGTAGAATTTGTGCACCTATTCCCCCCCCCCATCTCCCTTCTGTTTTGTTTTCTGTTTCTTGTTTTTTGTGTAAAATTGTATGTATGCACTGAGTACGAGCAGCTTTCAGTTTCACTGTACATGTATAGTGACAATAAATGGCATATCTATCTATATCTATCAGTGACTTAAAAATGTCTAAAGCGTGATGGAGAAGCTTTGGTGGGCATGGTGAAGGGGATGGGAGTGGGTGTAGAGATGATGTGGAGTCATCAGGAAGGCAACTGGTCTGAAAGGTGCAGCTCTAATATTTCAGAGGCTATCAATCTAAACACAGTAGCCCAGCGCTATGGACAGGCATAGTGAGGAGATAGCAGATTCAGTGTGAAGAAGGGTCTTGAAACAAAATGTTATCCATTCCTTCTCTCCAGAGATCCCACTGAGTTACTCTGGCATTTTGTGTCTATCTTTAGTGTAAACCAGCATTTGCAGTTCCTTCTTACAGAGATTCAGAGAGTGGAGTACAGAGAGGAGGCAGAGAGTGAGAGTTTGGAGAGGCAGGTAGAAAGCTAGCAGAGGTAGAGAGGGAGCATGGGGAAAGTGATAGCGTGAGGCAATTAATTTTTCATAAATGGGATTGATCAAGAAACATTTAAATTTGCATTAATCCCTATAAAAAAAATGATAGAGCATCTGTGCACAGTCAGTCTTGGCAGTCAGACAAGCTTCTGTTTACATCGCTTCCTCTAAAGTCATTGAACAGAAAACAATGCTTTCAACAATGCTCTCAAGTAGAGTAATATCTCTTCATCGGTAAACACTGCTGGTTTGACATTGATTGCCCTTACTAGTTTAAACTATCCACTTTGAACCTGTTGAAGTGCACTTGCTCCAACTTTAATGCCAATCAAACAACTCCTTACCTGTAACAACCCATCACTTGTCAGGCTTTGTTCCACCACTGCCTCTTTTCCAGCTTTCTACTTCCTATCACAATCAGTCTGAAGAAGGGTCCCAACCCGAAACAGCGCTATGTTAGAGTCATACACTACAGAATCAGGCCCTTTGGCCAAACTCACCCATGCACCCAAGATGCCCCACCTCAGCTAATCCCATTTTCTTGCCATTTGTTTTCCTCTGATGCTGCCTGACACGTTGAGTAAATCCACAATGTGTTGTGTTCAGGACTTTCTGTTTTATTACTGTGATTCTTTGTATTACCCAAGTGATTAGGGTCATAGTCATAGAGTAATACAGTGTGGACACAGGCCCGTCGGCTCAACTTTCCCACACCGGTCAGTAATGTCCCAGCTACCCTAATCCCACTTGCCTGCGTTGGTCCATAACCCTCCAAACCTGTCCTATCCAAGTACCTGTCCAACTGTTTCTTAAATGATGGGATAGTCCCAGCCTCAACTACCTCATCTGGCAGCTTGGTCCATACACCCACAAAAAAGTTACCCCTCGGATTCCTATTAAATCTTTTCCTCTTCACCTTAAACCTATGTCCTCTGGTCCTCGATTCCCCTACTCTGGGTAAAAGACTCTGTACATCTACCCGATCTATTCCTCTCATGATTGTGTATACCTCTATAAGATCTCTGCTCATCCTTCTACGCACCATGGAATAGAGACCCAGACTACTCAACCTCTCCCTACTGCTCACACCCTCTAGTGCTGACAACATTCTCGTAAATCTTTTCTGAACCCTTTCAAGCTTGGCAATATCTTTCCTATAACACCATGCCCAGAACTGAACACAATATTCTAAGTGCGGTCTTATACAACTGCAACATGACCTCCAAACTTCTATACTCAATACTCTGACTGATTTGAGGGAATGGCGGGTAAAAATTTTTTTTGGAGGTTTAATACACATATTTTAAATGACGTGCAAGGCTATCAATATTTAAAACAACAAATGAAACTTTTTTTTGATACAAATGATATACCAGGTACTTCGCCTTCTTTATTATGGGAAACTTTTAAGGCATTTATGAGAGGAATTATAATTTCATACCAAAGTTTTCAAAATAAAAAGAATAAGACAGAACAATTGTTGTTAGAACAAGAAATCAGACAGTTAGAGTTGGATAATGCCAAAGATTCCACGACAGATAAACACAATAAGATAGTATTACTGAAATTTAAACTTAATCGAATTTTATCGGCAAGAGTAATAAGACTATTCCAAATTACAAAACAGGAACATTTTGAGTTTGGTGACAAGCCACATAAACTTTTAGCTCGCCAATTGCAAAAAAAAGAAAGGGAAAATACTATAACCAAAATTAAATCAGAGAAAGGCGAATTACTAATACTACCTAAAGATATTAATAATAGATTTGCCCAATTTTACCAAAACTTATATACATCTAAAATTAAAATAGAAGATAGTAAAATAAAAAAAATTCTAGATAACTGTAATCATCCAATACTGGACCCTTTGGAACAAGAGGAACTAGGAGCTCAAATTACAATCAAAGAAATAGGTGAAACAATAAAATCGTTGAAAAATAGTAAGACACCGGGACCAGATGGTTTTAATAATGAATTTTATAAAAAATTTCAGGAGATAACGGCCCCGTATTTATTCAATTTATACTCCCATGCTTTTAAAGAAAACAAACTACCTGAAACACTAACAGAATCAACTATTACGCTTATTCCAAAAAAAGATAAAGATTTAGAAGATCCGGGCTCGTACAGAGCTATATCACTTTTAAATACAGATCAGAAAATTTTAGCAAAGATTTTAGCAAGTAGATTAAGCAAATATATTAGTAAACTGATAAACCCTGATCAAACGGGGTTTATACCTAAAAGATACTCATTTAATAATCTGAGACGCCTGTTTAATATAATGTACTCGCATAAAGTAGAGGAAGAAGATATATCAATTATTTCTTTGGATGCAGAGAAAGCATTTGATCAGGTAGAGTGGCAATACTTATATAAAGTACTACAAAAATTTAACATGGGGGAGAATTTTATAACATGGGTAAAATTATTATATGATAAACCGATGGTAAGAATTTTAACTAATAACATGTTATCTCAAAAATTTCAACTATCAAGGGGTAATAGGCAGGGATGTGCACTATCACCCCTGCTATTTGCCCTTATGATAGAACCCCTGGCTGAAAGTATAAGAATTCATTCGAATATTCAGGGCTATAATACCAGGGACTCAAAGAATAAAATCTCATTATATGCAGACGATATACTTTTATATATTACAAAGTCACAAACGAGCATACCAAATTTATTAAACTTAATAGAGGAATTTGGGTCTTTTTCTGGATATAGAATAAACTGGAACAAAAGCGAAATCATGACATTAAAACCTCAAGAACCTACACACTTACTGAAGTTCCCCTTTAAAATCGCAACAGAAAAATTTAAATATTTGGGTATTCAGATTACTAGAAAATATAAAGCATTATTCAATGCTAATTTCATACCTTTATTAAATAAACTTAATACGGATTAAATTTTGGAAAACACTTCCCTTATCATTATTAGGTAGAATAAATGCAATAAAAATGATCTTCTTACCACAATTACTATACCTATTTCAGTCTATACCGGTATATATACCAAAATATATTTTTTTTAAATTAGACTCTAACATTACAAATTATATTTGGGACTATAAATCACATAGAATCACAAAAAAACACTTATGTAAACCAAAAGAGGTCGGGGGACTTTCACTTCCGAATTTTATGTATTATTACTGGGCAGTGCATATTAAGAATATGATTTATTGGTTGGATAGTTCTACACAACAGACAGAATGGATAAAAATGGAGGAGGAGGATTGTCATCCTTGTAATATAGGAACGATCCTCTTTTCCCCCCAAAAAACTGAATAACACAATATATAAGAAGAACCCAATTATATATGGTACAATAAGAATTTGGAAACAAATAAAATTATCTTTAAAATTAAGAAATCTATCACTGTTAATGCCAATTGCGAATAACCCTTTATTTAAACCATCTCTTATTGATAAGACATATAACCAATGGGAAAGTCTCGGAATTAGAAGGATCAGGGATATGTACGAAATAGGAAACCTACTATCATTCCAACAACTACAATTAAAATTTAAATTGAAAAACAACCAATATTTTAAATATCTTCAGATTTGCGACTTTGTGAAAAAATATATACAAGGATATCAAAAAGTAACTCCTGACTTATTGGAAGAAGCAATGAATATTGAAGCTGACTCACAAAAATTAATATCCTATTTATATAATAGTATTCTAAATATAGACCTACCATCGACAGAGGTACTTAGAGAAGAGTGGGAACGGGAATTAATGATAAAAATTACGAAGGTTAAATGGGAAAAATACCTGATATATATTCACAAATGTTCAATTAATGTAAGACATAATCTAATACAATTTAAAATTGTACATAGATTATATTATTCAAAAACAAGATTGAACAAATTTTATCCAAATATATCCGCCACTTGTGATAAATGTCTAGCCCAAAAGGCAACTATAACACACTCCTTAGTTTCCTGCATAAAACTTTATAGATTTTGGAAGGATATTTTTGAAATACTTACAAAATTATTCAAGACAAGAATGGAACCTAATACTGAAATGATTATATTTGGTGTAATGGAAGATGGGAATAAATTGAACGCGTCTCAAAATCTATTCCTTAATTATGGTTTAATAATAGCAAAAAAATTAATACTTAAATTTTGGAAGGGTACATCAATACCAACGCTTAAAATGTGGATTGCAAGTATGTTGGACACCGCTCATCTTGAGGAAATGCGATTCCTCCTAATGGATAAATCAGACCAATTCATAACGAGTTGGTCTCCATTCGTCGTTTTTTTGGAATCATATGGTGCAACACAATTGTAAAAAATAACTGTTTCAGGACTGGACGAGGGTTGGTCAAGACTATAAATAATGATCTCCTTTTCTTTTCACTATTTTCTCTCTCAACTTTCTTCATTTACTCGTTTTCTTTCTTCACACACTATATATTTCACATTTTTCTATCCTTTACTATCTAACTTCTTTTTCTTATTCTCATCTTTTTTCAATGTAACAAAAAAAAAAGAAGTTGCACATAAAATGTATTATGAAAATATATATTAGGCACTTTGGTGCCATATGACTGTGCTTACTTCTAATAAAATAAAATATTAAAAAAAAAATAAAAAATAAAAATACTCTGACTGATGAAGGGCAAAGTGCCAAAAGACTTTTTAACCACCTTATGTGACTCGACCCTCATGGAACCATGCACTTTTACTCCTAGATCCCTCTGCTCTACAACACTACCCAGAGGCCTACCATTTCCTGTGCAGGTCCCTTCCCTTGTTCGACGTCCCAAAATGCAACATCTCACACTTCTCTGTATTAAATTCTATCAACCATTCCTCTGCCCACCTGGCCAATCGATCCAGATCCTGCTGCAATCGTTCACAACCATCTTCATTGTCTGCAAAACCACTAACCTTTGTTGTTGATCAAGTGGTTGGTAATCACTTGGGCAAAACAATAGTTTGTATAAAAGTAAACTTACTTTTGAAGTTATTTGCCTGCCCTTCGTGTAGTGGCGGCTAAGGCCACATTTCAAAATGAACAAGAACTCAAGTTTTGCATTGTATATTGCTCTATGGCAAGTTTAAATATAGACTGAATGGAGCTTGACACCGGAATCATTGACAGTTTGTTCCCTTGCCTTCTGTGCACATGGCTTACTCACAGCTACAGCTGAATCAACAGTGAATTTAATGAAACAGTTTAGAAAGAGGATAAATAATCTGGAACATCACTGTTAAGTAGTGTAATGATTTCTATGTGAATGTTTGAAAAGATCCATATACAATGCAAAAGTTCAGTTTGATCCTGAGAACACCGGCTTGGGTTGGAATGGTTACATTGGTTTACTTATTGTGTCAGTGGAATCAAAGAATTTTGTGGAGACAGCATTAGCAGTGCATCATGCTATAAGATGCCTGTTGTAAATGGACCATATCTTTGAAGAATACATGAGGATAAGGATCATTTCTACCTCATAAACCATACACCATGTGGGATTGATGTATTGACTAGGCAGCATAGTGGCACAGCTGCTGCTTCACAGTGCCGGGGTCCTGGGTTCAGTCTTGACCTTGGTGCTGTCTGTATGGAATATGCACGTTCTCCCTGTGACCGTGTGGGTTTCATCCGGGTTCTCCAATTTCCTCCAACATTCCAAAGGTTTGTAGGTCAATCCGCCTCTGTAATTTGCCCCCAGTGTCATAAGGTCATAAGTGATAGGAGCAGAATTAGACCATTCAGCCCATCAAGTCTACGCCATTTAATCATGGCTGATCCATTTCTCCGTCTTAACCCAATTCTCCTGCCTTCTCCCCATAACCCCCGTCACCCAAACTAATCAAGAGTCTATATCTCTGCCTTAAAAACATCCATTTATTTGGCCTTCTGTGACAAAGAATTCCACAGATGCACTACTCTCTGACTAAAGAAATTGCTCATCACTCCTTCCTAAAGGAACATCCTTTAATTCTGAGGCCATGACCTCCAGTCCTAGATTCTCCCACTCATGGAACCATCCTTTCCACCTCACCTCTATCCAAGCTTTTCATTGTTCTGTATGTTTCAATGAGGTCCCCCCTTATTCTTGTAAACTCCAGCGAGTACAGGCCCAGTGCCATCAAATGCTCATCATATGTTAAGCCACTCATTCCTGGGATTGTTCTTGTAGGCAGTGGATACAAAAGTGGGATTACATTGAACTAGTGTGGAATGGTTGGCATGGACACAGTGGTCTGAAGGGCTTGTTTCCATGCTATATTTTTATATAAAAAACTTGAAAACATCCATCCAAACAAGTTCCATTGACAATAATGAAGGTTGCAATAGCACTGAAGTTCCTTGCACATGGGTCATGCCAGTCAGCTATGGAGATATGTACAATATCATACACACTGTTGCAAAGTCACAAACACATCAGGCCACAAAATCAATTCAGTTATTCATCTGAGTTCATCTCACTTGACCAGTTCATTACTGCAGACACCGTCCACTACAATGACGAAGTGTTGACAAATTATGGAGAGGGCCTAAATAGGAACAAAAGCACTGGTGCAAAAAGGAACAAGGTATTTGTTAGCAGCAAAGACCTTTACTGGGGTTTGATAAACAATAAAGAGAAAAGATAGACGGGAAGCCATTTGCTGATTGAACACCACAAATTATTTTTATTAATCATCCTATTAAAATGTTTCAAATCATAAGTTTAATCATGGCTACTTTAAGAACAAAGATTCACCCATTTTCTGCCTGAGCACCTGCAAGCTCTGACCTTTGTGAGATCTATGTCGACGAGGCGTACAATTGTAGCAGCTGTGCTTCGTTTTCTCTAATGCTGTTGTAAATTAATCTACATTTAATGTTATAGCTGCTTACATTATTCATAACTAATAATAGAACATCAGATCATTGATAACCATTTGCAAGGATCCTTCAGGCCAACTTGGTATGCATCACACTCTGTGCACCACTTGTGGCCAATCTCTGTTAACAGCTTCAACTAATAAAAATGCTAATGCTATACCTTTTTACATATTGTATACGTCAATATTGCTTATAGAGAAATGCAGTGGTTTCTAAAATTAGATTTAATTACATTAAGATCTTATTAAAAGGTCTGTGGAGATCTTAAGCATGATATAGCAGGTAAAATGTGGAACGGCATTTGTGGGGTGTGGCTTTCAGAAAACAAACATAAAAGGCACCAGGAGCAGATGGTACCAGGACCAACACTACTCCATTGCCACAGTTGTGAGCAGACGTAATCAGGGGAAGATCATGCCACTTCCAACAAAAAGAACAAAGACTGGGGGTGATACTGGCTCTTATTGATCCTCGTCGATGATTTGGCCCTTCAGGTTAGAGATGCCAAGATTAAAAGCCTGATCTAGTCTTCATTTGTGGGATCCACATGACTCGCACTGAAATCTTAGAAAATAGGAGAAAATAATAGCTGTCAGACCCTGCCAACTAAGCCAGCTCCACCATTCAATGAGATCATGGCTATTCTGCCCCAGACTCTCGGCCAGTTCCCCATCATCCTTAATTCCATGGCCTTTCAAAATGTAACAACTTCCTCTTTATGTTTGCCTGGTATTAACATGTTTCCTGCTGGATCTTGTGGCTGCTAACCATTTTAACTCCCCTTCCCATTCCCACAATGAAATGTTGGTTCTGATCTCCTCCATTGCCAGGTTGGGGTCACATGCAAACTGGAGGAACAGCACTCATATTTCACTTGGTTAGCCTGCAACCTAATGTTTAGTTTAGTTTAATTTAGAGACATAGCACAGAAACAGGCCCTTCGGCCCACTGAGTTTCCATCGACCAGCGACGTCTGTGGTCATTGTAAAGAGGGTCTTTCTTGATTTCTGTGCTTTATCAGTTGATCGGAATGCCTGCATTAAAGTATTTACCAAACACAATCTAGCGATCTCCTATTTGGCAAAAGCATTCTTGCAGCAATAATTTGACACAGAAATTTTACTTCACAAAATGCATTCAAACCTTTGTATTGTATTGTATTGTATTCAAATTTATTGTCATTGTCTCAATTTGAGACAACAAAATGAATTTCCCTTACAGGCAGTATCGTTAAAAAAAATCACAAGAAAAATAATAAAAATAAATAATAAATAAATAATAAAACATTAAAAATAAAATTGAAATTGAAATTAAAAATTTTAAAAACCTGATGTCAAAGGTCAATGATGTTGTGAGATAGGACCACAAATTGAAAGATGCGCCACAAAAATTAAATATTACGAAGCAAAGCAACAGATTGTGCATTATGTCTGGAGTACTGGGATTCAGATGGCTGATCAGCTGCCAGACATTTTCATCACAGTTTGATATCACTGGACCCATGCTTGAAATTACTGTCCTGGTAAGTTCCCCCTGCATTCCAATATTCCTTCAGTGAGTCAATGGCTATTCAATTTAGCAATATTTCTAATGAACTAATATGATAGCATTTTTCACAGCATAAATTATTACCAGTGTGATATCAACTTTTAATAATCTCCCCAAAACAATGTGGCTAAATCTTAGTGTTCCATGCTTCAGCCAGCAGGAAATTGTCAGTACAAATCTCCTGTACTGTGCCAATTAAATCAATATGATATTATCAGTGAAGCTGGAGATTCTGGTGCAGTAAGAATAACCAAATAAAATAATTCTAATTCATGAAATGTTACTGGCCACAACAAGTTTATTTTAATTCTCAAATTAAAAATGATGGTAATTACATCCACAGAATAACTTGCATTTCCTTTTGCGGGAAACAATTTGGTCCATCTTTCACACTTTGTCCATTTTATTATTTGTTTTGTGATGAGGGCAAAGCCAACACTTACTACCCAACACAAATTGCCCACATGACACTATATAAGTGAACGGCAATTGTACACTCAACAGGTAGAAGATTAGAATTGTCTTTATTCCAATATAGCAGGATTACAACACTGCCACTATTGACCACCTCAGGCACCACCATGGACGTATTTAGTTTAGTTTATTAGTATAGAGATACAGCACAGAAATAGAGATACAGCCCACCGTGTCCACACTGACCAGTGATCCCTGTGCATTAACACTATCCTACACACACTAGGGTCAATTTATATTTATACCAAACCAATTAACCCACAAACCTGTACGTCTTTGGAATGTGGGAGGAAGCCGAAGGTCTCAGAGAAAACCAAGCGGTCACAAGGAGTACGTACAAACTCCATACAGACGGCACCCGTAGTCGGGATCGAACCCGGGTCTCTGCCGCCGTAACTGCTGCAAGGCAGCAACTATACCATTATGCCACTGTGACGTCCATGGTTTTCTTTCTAAATATGTGTTTTTTCACTAATGTTATGTTTTCTTTTTTACACAGGGTATTTCATAAAGTCAGAGAATCACACAGCAATAAAACAAAACCTTCGGCCCAGCTCGTCCATGCCAACCAAGATGCCCCATCTAAGTAGGTTCCATTTGCCCATGTTTGGACCATATCCCTCTAAACATTTCTTCGCCATGTACTTGTCCAAATGTTAAATGTTGTTGTGGCATCTGCCTCCACTACTTCCTCTGGCAGTTCATTCCAACCTCTGTATGAAAATGTTGTGCCACAGGTTCATTTTAAACCTTTCCCCTCTGACTTCTACTTGACTCCCCAGCTGTCGGAAAATATACTTTGGATTTTATAACCTCCATGAATCGCCCGTTAGCCTCCTGCACTCGCATGAACAAGGCACCAGCTTGTCCCTATAGCTTAGGCCCACTGGGCTTAGCAATATCCTCTTAAATATTCTGTTTTCTGTCCAGCTTAATGGCACCTTTACTATTGCTGGGTGAGCAAAACTGAACACAATATTTTAAGTGCAACCTCAGCAATGCCTTGTACAACTGTAGCTTCAAAAAACTGTCATATCATTGGCATACCTGGCCTCACCCTACCAGAAATATTCCTTTTGCCCTATCAATTATCCACAAGTACCTAAGCGCTTATAATGTTTCTCTCGCCTAGTTATTTAGTGCTAGTATCAGGAACTCCAGAAACATTTGAGACAACCAAGGACTGGAAAGGAAAGAAAGAGAACAAAACCCAATTTTATACGTTGTGGGTTAGAAATGGTTTGACATCTTCTTCATTGAAGATCTTCAGAACTGCTCACAGTCAGATTGTAACTGATTGACTAACAGACCACAGTTCAACTTGAGCAGCTCAGTGGCACAGCTTGTAAAGGTACACCTTCACAGCAAGGACCAGATTCAATGTTGAACTGAGGTGCCGTCTGTATATAGTTTGCACGGTTTCCCCTAATCATGTTGGCTTCCTCTGGATGCGATGGTTGCCACCCACATCCCAAAGATGTGTGGGTTGGTGGATTAATCACCCACTCTACATAACACCTAGTTTCTGGGTGAATAGTAGAATTTGATGGAGTTGACGGGAATATGATGAGAAGAGGTTACAAACAAACGATTAGGTTAATTATTTGCTCTGTATGCCAGCACTTTCTAATAGTTTTCTTAGATGCAATAAGCAGATGTGATATGCCTGCATGAGCATCATCATAACAAGGATTTTTTGGCAAAAAATTATTCTATTGATGGCAATAGCATTATATAGCATTTGTTAATTAACATTCGGCCACAATCCCAAAAAAACAAATAATTCATCAACATAAGTCCTTTATCAACAAACCACTGGTCTATGAAATTGAATAGGTGTGCTTCATCTATTTGCAATGTAATTATTGGTGACAAAGCAAGAATATCCACAAACATCATGCTATTTATAAATGATAGAACCTTTCCCACCCCCGATCATTTCGGCTTCTCCCCACTCATGTCAGGCAGCAGCTTGAAGGTCCATACTACCAGACTCCGGAACAGCTTCAACCCTTCTATCAAATACTAAATGGTCATTCATAAGCTAGGTATCAATTAAAGGGTGTTAGCTATGAGAGGTTCGACAAACTTGGATTGTTTTCTCTGGAATGGTGAAATCTGGGGGGAGACCTGATAGATGTACTGCATATAAAACCATTGAGAAGCATAGACAGGGTAGATAATCAGAATCTTTCTCCCACAGTGGAAATGTCAAAGACTAGATGGCATAGCTTTAAGGTGAGTGTGCATATTTTAAAGGAGATGTGCGAGGCAAGTAGTTTTACACAGAGTGGTGGGTGCCAGGAACAAGCAGCCAGGGTGGAGGTGGACTAGGATAGGATAATGGCATTTAAGAGGATTTTGGTTGGTGATGGCTGAATAGATAGGGAGATTGGATAGAGAGATAATGGCTGGATGGAGAGGTGATGGCTGGATAGAGAGGTGATGGCTGGATAGAGAGGTGATGGCTGGAGGCCCTGCAACAGCACATGACTGCAGATGACCAAGCACACAAACTGTATTGCACTTTAACAATGGCGCCAAAGCTGGCAACTCTTGCATGCTGTCTCAGTATACTATTTCAATGCTCTTTGGACTAGTTGGCATTGTGCATAGGCATAGCAATACTTTACTCAACTGCATGCAGGTACAGCAAGCAGTGAAGAATGCAAATGGCATGTTGGCCTTCATAACAGGAGCAAAGAGATCCTTCTGCTGTTGTACATGGCCCTAGTGAGCACACCTGGAGTATTGTGTGCAGTTTTGGTCTCCAAATTTGAGGAAGGGCATTCTTGCTATTGGGGGAGTGCAGCGTAGGTTCACATGCGGCGTAGGTTCACAAGGTTAATTCCTGGGATGACAGGACTGTCATATGTTGATAGAACGGAGCGGCTGGGCTTGTATACTGGAATTTAGAAGGATGAGGGGATCTTATTGAAACATATAAGATTATTAAGGTACACAAAAAAGCTGGAGAAACTCAGCGGGTGCAGCAGCATCTATGGAGCGAAGGAAATAGGCAACGTTTCGGGCCGAAAAGCTTCTTCAGACTGATCGGGGGCGGGGGTGGGCGGGGACAAGAAAGGAAAAAGGAGGAGGAGCCTGAAGGCTGGGGGATGGGAGGAGACAGCAGGGGGACTGAGGAAGGGGAAGAAACAGCAAGGACTAACAAAATTGGGAGAATTCAATGTTCATGCCCCCAGGTTGCAGACTCCCCAAACGGAATATGAGGTGCTGTTCCTCCAATTTCCAGTGCTGCTCGCTGTGGCCATGGAGGAGACTCAGGACAGAGAGGTCGGAGACGGAGTAGGAGGGGGAGTTGAAGTGCTGAGCCACCGGGAGGTCAGCTTGGTTATTGCGGACCGAGCGGAGGTGTTCGGCGAAACAATCGCCCAACCTCCGCTTGGTCTCACCGATATAGATCTGCTGACATCTAGAGCAGCGGACGCAATAGATGAGGTTGGAAGAGATGCAGGTAAACCTCTGTCGCACCTGGAACGATTGCTTGGGTCCTTGAACGGAGTCGAGGGGGGAGGTAAAGGGACAAGTGTTGCATCTCTTGCGGTTGCAAGGGAAAGTGCCCGGGGAAGGGGTGGTACGAGAGGGAAGGGAAGAATTGACAAGGGAGTTATGGAGGGAGCGGCATCTGCAGTTCCTTTTTAAACACTAAGATTATTAAGGGTTTGACATGCTAGAGGCAGGAAACATGTTCCCGATGTTGGGGGAGTCCAGAACCAGGGGCCACAGTTTAAGAATAAGGGGTAAGACAATTAGAACGGAGATGAGGAAAAATGTTTTCAAACAGAGTGTTGTGAATCTGTGGAATTCTCTGCCTCAGAAGGCAGTGGAGGCCAATTCTCTGGATGCTTTCAAGAGAGAGTAAGATACTCTTAAAGATGGCGGAGTCAGGGGATATGGCGAGAAGGCAGGAATGGGGTACTGATTGTGGATGATCAGCCATGATCATATTGAATCCAAATGGCCCACTCCTGCACCTATTGTCTATTGTCTATGCAAAACAAAAGTTCACTGTACATGTGACAATAAAGAACAATCGAATGAGGAGGTGATTAGTTTTCCTTGGTATTATGTTTCAGTTGCAAGTTCAGAAGTATTCTTATTCATTTAAAATAAAAGTAGCACAGTAATTTGCTTAGAAAGTAGCTATCATTATAAAATAAGCAATTGGAAAAGCCTGTGATTAGTCTTGAGAATGTGAAAGATGCTATTACATTTACTAATCGGAAGAAGTTTGAAGTGTGACATGTTGGCTACTAGGGATTGATCATGGGGATGGTGAGTGGTGGTCAGACCAAGAATTGGTTGCCAGAGCTCAGTAAGTATGATTAGGGCAGGTAGAGTGCAGGTTCAGATGCTCCTCCAGACATAGGACTGTAAGACCAGGGGCCTACATAACCACATCCCCTTCAAGCAATGACAATGCAGGGCAACAGGTGATCTTAACATTTGAATTGTACACTGAATACGAGAAAGACACAAGATTGCCTTGTGTTATATCAGTGCTCACTGGGCACCATAGGAAACATAATTTAGTCTCATTATACTATGCCCCTTGGATATATCTTGCTGATAGTCTAAAGGCAACCACTCTGGATTAGTCATTTGAAAAGGACGACCAAATGAACCACAGGTTGATTCCAATTAATTAATGTTTACCTGCTAGAGATAAGCTTCATTTATCACTGATAAGCAATTTGCTTCAGGCAATTGGATTGGTGGAAGCTGCTTGCATGTCAAAACTGGCACAACTGAGCACTCCCACTGCTCTGACAGAAGAATAATTGATGTTATGTGGATAAGTGAATCTCTGCAGAATTCATTAGTGGATGAACTTGCCAGCCCCCCATATCAAAGCATTAGTCACGTCCTTTCCGTGAGGTGATGTGCCCTACATTTTACTTAGGTTATCATCTTCCATAAAAATATAACAGCATCTATATTACTCCAATGTTTTCTAATGAAGTACTTGACCTTGCTGAGCCAGCTTGTGTTTAATTACGTCATTAAGATCCAATTCTCTTCTCACTTTGATCTTTGATCTTGATTGGAAACTCCCTAACTCCCTAATTATCTTTAATATTGTTATATTTCATGGCAATTTGAATGAGAGTTTGCAGGAGTTTTGCACTGCTCGTGTTATATAACAACTGTAGCCACAGCATTAGTGGGCATCTAAGTTAAGCTCTCATAAAGAAAAAGTGAAGCTATTTCTTCTCAACATTTTGGGCCGGGTCCAAATCTAAGATTGGGTGAATCAAATTGGCAGGGGTGCTGAGGAAGAGGATTTCTTGGAATGTATGCGGGATAGTTATCTAAATCAACATGTACAGGAACCAACGAGAGAGCAAGCTATTTTAGACTGGGTATTGAGTAATGAGGAAGGGTTAGTTAGCAATCTTGTTGTGTGTGCCCCCTTGGGCAAGAGTGACCATAATATGGTTGACTTCTTCATTAGGATGGAGAGTGACATTGTTAATTCAGAAACAATGGTTTTGAACTTAAAGAAAGGTAACTTTGAGGGTATGAGATGTGAATTGGCCAAGATTGACTGGCAATTAATTCTAAAAGGGTTGACGGTGGATATGCAATGGAAGACATTTAAAGACTGCATGGATGAACTACAAAAATTGTTCATCCCAGCTTGGCAAAAAAATAAATCAGGGAAGGTAGTACATCCGTGGATAACAAGGGAAATCAGGGATAGTATCAAAGCGAAGGATGATGCGTACAAATTAGCCGGAAAAAAAGCAGCATACCGGAGGACTTGGAGAATTTCAAAGAACAGCAGAGGAGGACAAAGGGCTTAATTAGGAAAGGAAAAATAGATTATGAAAGAAAACTGGCAGGGAACATAAAAACTGACTGCAAAAGTTTTTATAGATATGTGAAAAGAAAGAGATTAGTTAAAACAAATGTAGGTCCCTTGCAGCCAGAAACAGGTGAGTTGATCATGGAAAACAAGGATATGGCGGACCAATTGAATAACTACTTTGGTTCCGTCTTCACTAAGGAAGACATAAATAATTTGCCGGAAATAGCAGGGGACCGCGGGTCAAAGGAGTTGGAGGAATTGAGTGAAATCCAGGTTAGCCGGGAAGTGGTGTTGGGTAAATTGAATGGATTAAAGGCTGATAAATCCCCAGGGCCAGATAGGCTGCATCCCAGAGTACTTAAGGAAGTAGCTCCAGAAATAGTGAATGCATTAGTAATAATCTTTCAAAACTCTTTAGATTCTGGAGTAGTTCCTGAAGATTGGCGGGTAGCAAACGTAACCCCACTTTTTAAGAAGGGAGGGAGAGATGGGGGATTACAGACCAGTTAGTCTAACATCGGTAGTGGGGAAACTGCTAGAGACAGTTATTAAAGATGGCATAGCAGCACATTTGGAAAGTGGTGAAATCATTGGACAAAGTCAACATGGATTTACGAAAGGTAAATCATGTCTGACGAATCTTATAGAATTTTTCGAGGATGTAACTAGTAGCGTGGATAGGGGAGAACCAGTGGATGTGGTGTATCTGGACTTCCAGAAGGCTTTCGACAAGGTCCCACATAAGAGATTAGTATACAAACTTAAAGCACATGGCATTGGGGGTTCAGTATTGATGTGGATAGAGAACTGGCTGGCAAACAGGAAGCAAAGAGTAGGAGTAAACGGGTCCTTTTCACAATGGCAGGCAGTGACTAGTGGGGTACCGCAAGGCTCAGTGCTGGGACCCCAGCTATTTACAATATATATTAATGATCTGGATGAGGGAATTGAAGGCAATATCTCCAAGTTTGCGGATGACACTAAGCTGGGGGGGCAGTGTTAGATGTGAGGAGGATGCTAGGAGACTGCAAGGTGACTTGGATAGGCTGGGTGAGTGGGCAAATGTTTGGCAGATGCAGTATAATGTGGATAAATGTGAGGTTATCCATTTTGGTGGCAAAAACGGGAAAACAGACTATTATCTAAATGGTGGCCGATTGGGAAAGGGGGAGATGCAGTGAGACCTGGGTGTCATGGTACACCAGTCATTGAAGGTAGGCATGCAGGTGCAGCAGGCAGTAAAGAAAGCAAATGGTATGTTAGCTTTCATTGCAAAAGGATTTGAGTATAGGAGCAGGGAGGTTCTACTGCAGTTGTACAGGGTCTTGGTGAGACCACACCTGGAGTATTGCGTACAGTTTTGGTCTCCAAATCTGAGGAAGGACATTATTGCCATAGAGGGAGTTCAGAGACGGTTCACCAGACTGATTCCTGGGATGTCAGGACTGTCTTATGAAGAAAGACTGGATAGACTTGGTTTATACTCTCTAGAATTTAGGAGATCAAGAGGGGATCTTATAGAAACTTACAAAATTCTTAAGGGGTTGGACAGGCTAGATGCAGGAAGATTGTTCCCGATGTTAGGGAAGTCCAGGACAAGGGGTCACAGCTTAAGGATAAGGGGGAAATCCTTTAAAACCGAGATGAGAAGAACTTTTTTTCACACAGAGAGTGGTGAATCTCTGGAACTCTCTGCCACAGAGGGTAGTTGAGGTCAGTTCATTGGCTATATTTAAGAGGGAGTTAGATGTGGCCCTTGTGGCTAAGGGGATCAGGGGGTATGGAGAGAAGGCAGGTACAGGATAATGAGTTGGATGATCAGCCATGATCATATTGAATGGCGGTGCAGGCTCGAAGGGCCGAATGGCCTACTCCTGCACCTAATTTCTATGTTTCTATGTTTCTATGTTTCTAGTAATGAAAGGTCATATACAACCCACTCTATTGCTCAAATCCCCAGAACAATTCAGTGACTGAGCATGCAATCCTGCTTGCTGATCCTTAAATCTGGATTCAAATCCTTCATCCATCAAATGTCATTCTGCATTACCCATGAATCTAAAAATAAATGAAAAGTAATTGCCATGGATGAGATCATAATATTTGAAGACACTAAAAAAACATTATGATCTTTACATTGCAATTTTTAGTTGCCATGGCACAACAAAGTCATTTATAATTATCATGTATGCACATTATATGCAGAAATAAAAGCTAAAAATAAAATGGACACACAACCTTGTCTTGGCTCAGTAGTTAATTTTCTATATGTAACTCCTTTTACAGTCACTGCAGTGAAAAAAAAAGTCCTATCTCATTTACCTTATACAAAGGCAGCCTTAAAACACTTAGTTACCAGCACTTAAGTGCCATTTAAAGTTACCTTCTTCCTCACTGGCTTCATTGTTCATTTGAAAGAGGGCTGAACTTATATATTTATTGGGTGAAACAGATTAATAAACTGATTTTACAATCAGCATGCCAAGTATGATAAGTGAATTATTCCATTTCATTCAACCATGACTAAGCATTAAAATAACCCAACTTATCAAGAGCCAAATGCAGCATAGAAGAATAAACTAATTTTTCATTTGAGTATTTTATGTGGTAAAAACTTCTATGACTGGGGCATTGTGGCTACAATATGAACTACCTACAAAATGAACTGCAGCAATCCACCATGGGATTGTTGATAGCACCTCACAAAATCAAAGCATTACCATGTTTTTAAGTGATAGAAGCAGAATTAGGACATTCGGTCCATCAAATCTACTCCACCATTCAATCTTGGCTAATCTATCTTTCCCTCTTAACCCCATTCTCCTGCCTTCTCCCGATTACCTCTGACGTCCGTACTAATCAAGAATGTATCTCTGTGTAGGAAGGTAGTGCAACCGCTGGTTTAAACCGAAAATATAGGTCAGGGGAAAGGGAAATTAGAGATATAGGAGTCAGGGGAAAGGGAAACAAGAGATACTATATCTCTCGTTTCCCTTTCCTCTGGTCTGAAGAAGGGTCTCGGCCTGAAACATCACCCATTCATTCTCTCCAGAGATGCTGCCTGTCCCGCTGAGTTATTCCAGCATTTTATGTCTAAGAATATATCTATTTCTACCTTAAAAATATTGACTTGGCCTCCTCTGCCTTTTGTGGCAAGGAACTCCACAGATTCACCACCCTCTAACTAACTAAAATTCCTCCTCATCTCATACATGAAGGAACGTCCTTTTATTCTGGGGCTATGACCTTTAGTCCTAGACTCTCCCATTAATTTCACCACCTAAAATGCCAAATGATATGGGTACATGGGTGCACTTCCAACTTCAAATACATGAGAATTCACATAATTTTGTGACTTGGAAGAAGAATATTATTTCCTTATCACTGCAATGAGAATTATCCTAGGAACTGTCAATTCAACAGTACTGTGGATGCGGCTTCATCACCCGCAACTGTACAAGGAGGACAAACACCACTGCTCCCCTGAAACTAATCTCGAATGGGCAATAAATGCCCACCTTGCCAGCAACCCACAGATCCAGTTTCATCAGTAAAATAATCGTCTGGATCTGAAAAGAAGGAACAAACATATCACAAAGAAGATATGAGCCAAAGCAAAACGTGTAGAGACTAGATAAACAGAAACATCTTTTAACTGAAATGACATATTGATCAAGAATGTTTTCAAGGGTAAATGATAGGAAGCAGTGCAGAGTCCTCAAACGCATTTGTGCTGCTGTTCACTCAGACAAAAAGCAAGGTTAGAGCTGCCAACAAAATGTCCATTATTAAAGGTAGTTAAAGCTCAACTAATCGTTGTGGCTAATACAACAAAAATTGGTGGCTACTACAACAAAAAATCACTTCAACTGGTACAGACTGCTCTTAACGGTACACCGACGTTCAGATATGCTAAAGCCACATGCACAGTTTGGAGAGAAAATTTCAAAGTAAGGCCAGGTAAAATAAATATAGTCAATGCTAAACCAAGACCTGAGTTTAGCCTCAAAAATATGAAAGCAAGAAATCCCTAGAGTCAGGATAAAAAGTAAATTGTCGATTACTGAGAGGCTAAGAATGTTTGCGTAGTTTTTGTTTGCAGTTCATCTTCCTGAATCCTTCAAATTAACTCATCAATTTATAAATTCTGGCACTGCTAATTTTAATCAACAAACTGGCACGAGAAGTTGATACGGTTTATGGAATCACCAACAATATTTCATCTCCCTCCAAGAATGAAGGATAAAAGCCTATTTCAGATTGTTAAAACCGTTGCACAATCATGAAGAAAATACGGTTACGTACAACACAGTTATTAAATCAATACTATATTTCACTTCACACAAGCACTTCAAAACCTAACGAGTGGACATGAAATTAAATATTACAATAACATGGAGAAAAAAGTAGGAGATTTAATCTGTCAGTAAACATTGAATTTTTTTTCATTCATTCAATTTTGTGTATTGGGCATGTCTGCCAAGACCCACAGTTATTGTATTTCCCATCCCTGGATGATGATGGTGAGGTGTATTCTTGGTTCATCACTACCCTTCATGCGTGGCTAGAAGCGATTAGCTTAATTTACCATTATGTTCAACATGGACATTGAGGGCTGAAGAGCCTGTTCCTGAGCTGGGCTGTTCCATGTTCTATGTTTTGGTGAATTCCCGCAGTGTTTAGTTGGGCCAGAATAACAGGATTTAGACCCAGTGATAACAAAGGGAATGCGATACATTTCCAAGTCGAGATGGTGTAGAACTTAGAGGGGAGCTTGCAGGTGGTGTTCCCATGTGCCTGTTACTCTTGTCCTTGTTGGTAGCAAAGGCTGTGGGTTTGCCAGTTGCAGTTGGAACACTTTAGACAGTAATAGCTGCCTCGCCAACAGTCTGTCTGTCCTTTCTGCTTTGGTGTTTTTTTTAGTATGTGGTAAATGTATGTTTCTAGTGTTCTTTAGCTTGTTTTATGTGGGGGGGTGGGGGTTGGGGGAAACTTTTTCTAATCTCTTACCTCGACGGTGATGCAAATTTTTACCGTATCATATCTCCATCTGCACTGCGAGCTAACATCAAGGAGTTGGCGGCCTTTGCTGGAGAACGACTTCGAGAGCTCTAACCCACAGGAGTTAACTTTTATGTTGTTGTGTGCCTTGTTGCTTTTTTTGGTATGGCTGTATGGTAGTTCGCATATCACTGTACCTTAATTGGTACACATGACAATAAAACACCTTTGAAACTTTTGAAAGCTTTGAAAGCTTTGAAATAATTGGAGTGCATTGGAACAGATTATTCTTGGGGCCCCATGGCTCACATTCATCCTCACACAATACAAGAGGTCATACTTGCCTCCTGCAACCACAGAGCTCCCAACATCCTGGCAGCTTCATTGAAACATGGTGAGCCGCAAGCCAGCTGATACTAAAGGTCCTAATACATGGTGCATTAAGTGTATCAAGCTTCTACAGAAGCATTGGAGACAGCATTTTATTGGAATGCATCACAATATGGTTTGGGAACAGCTCCATCCAAGACCTCAGGAAATTGCAGAGAATTGTGGATGCAGCCCAGACCAACATACAAATCAACATCTCTTCCATTGGCTCCATCTACACTTCATGCTGCCTCAGCAAGACCACCACAATAACAAAGGGCTAGTCTCACCCCAATCACTCCCTCTTCTCCCCTCTCCCATCAGGCAAGAGGTACAGAAGTATGAAAGCACATACCTCCAGATTCAGAGATAGTTTCTTCGAGTTATCAGGCAACGGAACCATCCTACCGATAACTAGAGAGCAGTCCTGAGCTACTCTCTATCTCATTGAAAACCCTGGACTATCTTTAAATCGGACAGACTGGACTTTATCTTGCAATAAACATTATTTCCTTTATCAATTACAGTATGGACAGCTTGATTGTAATCATGTATAGTCTTTCTCCTGACTGGTTAGCATGCAACAAAATGCTTTTTGCTATACCTTGGTACACGTGACAATAAACTAAACTAAATAGGTGTTGTTTCAGGACAAGACCCTTCTTCAGACTGAGCATCAAGGAAGAGGGAAACTAGAGGTATGAAAAGGTACAGAACAGATCAGAGCCAGTACTGATGACCAAAGAGCCCACAATGGTCCATTGTTGGCTGCGGAGGAGGCGATAATGAGGGGATACAAACAACTCCTTTTGATTGTACCAACATGTAAAATGTTGAATCATATGGTGTATTTATCATGGTTAAAATAACATCCAAATAAACTGCCTTCCTAATGTATTGTTTATTTAGAGCTCAATTTTATGCTTAATTTCTAAACAGTTGAAGATTAAAGCAATTAAAACGATCTACAGACCGTTTAGTTTATTTTATTAAACTAACCCAGCAACACAAGGAGTTGTAGATTGATATCTTATACAAGATTATGTTAAGATACTACAAAAACAATGTCACCTTGGTTTAATAGATAAGGCGGCCACAACTTAAACTCTTTCCAAAGTACATATTGATTATTCACTGTTCATTTACAAAATCATTCGCCTTCATGCCACAAAATCTCTGTCCTTGCGAGAGGCAACTTATCAACTGATCTGAGGATTGTTAGCAGCAGAACTTAGACGTTTATCGGGTCAAATGGTTTTAAAAATGTAACATTTCTAGCCCCCTGGCCCACTTCATTTCTTGAAGGAAAATTCACAAATTTATTTGTAAAAATGCAAATTTGGTTTTCAAATCTATAAACTTAAATTGCAATATTGGCTTCTACTTGTCCAAACAAAGCATGCATAGATGAGAAAGACTGGAGATCTGATGAAGGAAAGATTAAAGAGGGCGGTGACAAATAATATTATCAAGTTATGAGAAAACATTAATGTCGTTCATGCACCATAATCAGTATCTCTGTAAAAGAAAATGTAAGCATTTGGCATCTCTGATTGTCTACTAGCTGCAAGTATAGTCGTAGCCAGTTAATAGCAGTAGAGACTGTAGGCAAATAAGGAGGTAATTATTTTGTTGTTCATACCTTACAACTTGAAACACAAGCAGTAACATGAGATTCCAACCAAAAGGCTCAAATCACATCTGATGAGATTCAACAGTTACTTTTCACTTGAATCACAGGATAAATGAGGGAATTTGTACTTGGAGTCAGAGGATGAAGGAAAGATACTAAATAAGAACTTTGTGCATCGGTATTCTCCAAGAAGAAGGACACGGAGGCCAGTGAGATCAGTTTGGAAAATACTAATGTTTTCGGGCAATTTGAAATCAAGAATGCGATGGTGTTGTTACACTTGAAAAGCAATAACATAAAACCGTAGAACATAAAACAGTACATTACAGGAACAGGCCTTTTAGCCCACAATATCTGTGCTGTTTTGGTCTCATTTATATCCAGGTCCAACCTGAGAACAACTGACTGTCAAAGCTACGTGTAATAAATAAGTGAATAGAGTCAAAGAGTCATACAGCATAGAAACAGGTCTTTTCACCAACTCAGCCATGCCGAGCAAGATGCCCCATCCAAGCTGGTGCCATTTGCCTGTGATTGACTCTCTCAAGCTTTCCTACTGATGGACCTGTCCGATTGTCTTTTAAATATTATTGTATCTTCACGTCAACTACATTCTCTGGAAAATGTGAGTGTTTTAGTTGCGGTGATTTTGCTTGGGATATGTTCAGGAATTCAGTCGGCATTTTCCTCTTTTGAAGCTCACGCATTTAAGGTTCTAATTTTTGGCAATTATGGGAAGAACAAACAAAAAAAACCACGAGGAAGCAGTGCGGATGTCCTGCCCACAACAGAGCCGTCGAGCCTTCAAATCCCTCTCAAGGGGAACTTCAGGGCTACCGCTGTCAGGTCTCGGGTTTGATCTAGTTTCTGTTTCTTATTGTTTTTTAGTATTAGAGTGTGCATTCTTGTTTTATTTTGGTGTCTCGCATCTCCTCTTGTTTCAGGTCCCATTTCCTGTCGGGTCGTTTACCCTCATGTGATTATTGGCCCCGCATTTTCACCTGTGTCTTTTGCTAGTCTGTATTTAAGCTTGTGTTTAAGGTTCTCAAGTTTTGTGGCTACTTGGTATTACCTCATTGGGAAGAAATCTTGTGACCTCGACCATTGCCTGTTTTTCGACCTCTGTTTTTTGCCTGCTCCTAGATTGTACTGTTGCCTCTGTTTTGCTTACCTGTGTACCGACTTGGATCGATTAAACTCTGAAGACTGATCTGCCCTGTGTCTGAGCCTGCATTTGTGTCCTCCTTGTTCAGTTCTGATAACCGTTAGCAGTGCAGTAACCCAGAATTAAAATTATTTTCTGTTTACAGCCAAAATGTGCATTTGGTTCCTTTCTGCTTCTTCATTCCTCCCACTTTTAAGTTAAAATAGGTGAAACTAGGTTTGACGTTGAGTTTGCAGCAAACAGCATCTGTGAATGTGGCCATGACACTTTAGCTTAAGGTTAGTGCCAAGTGCAAGCACTGGTGGCTGGCAAACTAAATCTGGACTGCACTGAAGGATTAAAGTGCCTGCTTAGTTTCAGTTTCAAATTGACTTCCCTCTGCCTTGCCTTGTGCCAATTTCCACAGCCATGCTGGACGGAATATGGTGCTAACCCCAGGGCCACACGTGTACACTTCAAAATCAGCAAGCATAAATGGAGTTCTAGGGATTTCTCAATTGCTTTGCTTCTCTAGGCAAATTTCTTCAACCACCTGGCTCTCTAATGATGTATCTGATGCTTAAAAAATGTTGTGGAATTAACAGCTGCCCAAAGCTCCTTAGACGCATTTTTAGCCAGATTGTAATAAATGGGTTCAAATTAAAGATAAGCTTCTCACTTATACAAATTTGCATCTTTTCTGCAAACACAATAATAAGAAAGAAACACAAATTTCATGCGTATCTTTGACTCGGTCTAAATGGGTAGGTTAATAATGTATCACCAAGAGTATGTTACAGTATAAATCCAATATCAATCCCTTCAAAAGCTTAATTTTTAATCTATATTACTAATGAAAAATCCCATAAATAGCCTACATATCAAATCATTATGTGTAAGTGTCCAGTGCGCTTACATACTTGTTATTGTTTCTTGTTTGACCACAACCAGCTTCAATTGATGCAAAAAGTAATTGACTGCAGGGGCTCAGCAGTTTAGGCAACATTCATGGAATGAGATGGACAGTTGATGTTTTGGGATATGACTCATCAGTTCAAATGAAGGGTCTGAATCAGAAATATTGACTGTACATTTCCATCTACAGATGCTTCCTCACCCATCGAGTTCCTCCAAAAGATTGCTTTTTAACACAAAGAACTGCAGATGCTGGTTTACAAAACAAGACATAATGTGCTGGAGTGATTCAGTGGGTCAGTCTGCATCTCAGGAGAACTGATGACTCAGGTGACTCAGAATCTGAAGAAAAGTCACGACCCGAAAGATCACCTAACCGTGTTCTCCAGCGATGCGGTCTGGCCCGCTGAGTCACTTCAGCACATTGTGTATCAACAGATTGTTTGTTGCTTCAGATTCCATTATATGCAGTCTCATCATCCAACTTTACTTGATTAAGCGAGGAGAAGAAGAATTTTCTATTTGACCTGAAGCTGTACACACAGCTGAAGTTGGGCTGCTAACTTCATCACTCCCAAATAAGGGACAAAAGGTCAAAATAAGGTACAAATTCCCAATGGCAATTCATACTCGGCCGTGGCTGGGTGAATGAAGAGTTGGCCTGTGTGCTGAACTGCACACAAAGCCCTGCCGGTGGGCCAGCTGAGGAATTTTGGCCAGGGCCCTGCGACGTCGTGCGCAAACTCTGGCACCCCATCCAACTCATGAACCGATGATCGGCCATGAGAAGGAGGGGTGGTGGTGTCCGCGGTAAGCGAAGGTCCTGAAGGTCGGACAGCTGGCCGGGCTGCTGACTAACGGGGCCACGGGCGAGGCACTGCTGCTGCATTCCATGGGCTGCACTACATCGGGAGGGGTGAGGCAGGGCCGTGCGCTCTGACCCGACAGTTCTCCCGACCCGAGTAGTAGCAGTCAAGTAAGGGACATGGGCGGTTCTGTATGGGACAAACCAATTTAACCCAATATATGGGATGACCCGGCTAATACTAGACAGTTGGCAACCCTACCTGAAGTGTACAACACTTTCCAGGCCCACATTTATTGAGATTATCTAAAATTGCAGCAAGATCTTGATCAGTTGGGTGGGTGGGCTGAGGAACGGATCAGGTCAGGACCTTCACAATTAAAGGTAGAGCACTGGGGACTGTTTTAGAGCAGAGGGATCCAGGAGTGCAGGTACATGGATCTTTGAAAGTGGCTCACAGCTAGATGGGGATGAGGTACGGTTACAGGAGGTGCATATTAACCTCGGTCTTACCTGAAAGGAGTGCTGGGGTCATAAAGTCATAAGGTCATAAGTGATAGGAGTAGAAATAGGCCATCCGGCCCATCCAGTCTACTCCGCCATTCAATCATGGCTGATCTATCTCTCCCTCCTAACCCCGTTCTACTGCCTTCTCCCCATGACCTCTGACACCTGTACTATTCAAGAATCTATCTATCTCTGCCTTAAAAATATCTACTGATGGCCTCCACAGTTTTCTGTGGCAGAATTCCACGATTCACCACCCTCTGACTAAATACATTTCTCATCATCTCCTTGCTAAAACAACGTCCTTTAATTCTGAGGGTAATGACCTCTAGTCCTAGACTATCCCACTAGTGGAAACATCTTCTCCACATCAAACCTTTCACTATTCTGTATGTTTCAATGAGGTTCTCCCTCATTCTAAACTACACATATAGGGGGCCCAAAAATTCCTCACAATATTCCAAATGTGGCCTTATAGAGCCTCAGCATTACATCTCTGTTTTTGTATACAAGCCCTCTTGTAATTAATGCCAGCAATGAGTTTGTTTTCTTTACTACTGATTTGACTTACGAATTACGTTTTTGGGAATCCTGCACCAGCACTCCCAAGTCCCTTTGCACATCCGATTTCTGGATTCTCTCCCAATTTAGAAAATAGTCTACGCCTTTATTTCTACTACCAAAATGCATGACTCCGCTTCTCTGCCCACTCCCCCAACCTGTCCAAGTCATTCTACAGAGTCCCTGCTTTCTCTACACTACCTGCCCTTCCATCTATTTTTGTATCATCCGCAAACTTGGCCCCAAAACCTTCAATCCCCTCGTCCAAATCATGAATATACATGTCCCTGGATGGATGTGAAGGAGGAAGGATAGGGGAAGGTGTTACATCTCCTTCTCCTGTCGGTAAATGGTGAGTTGGATGTGGAGGCTGGGGAGGTGAAAGACAAGTACAAGGGGAACTCTATCCTTGGTCCATCTTGGGGGAGAGGGATTAAGAACAGAACTATTGCACTCAGAGGAGACGAGGGTGAGAGATCCATCTATTACAGCAGGGGCGAAAATATGTTTACTAAAGAACGACGACAATGTTGTAAAATCGAAACCTCATCTTGGGAATAGATGCTGGTGGGTTTATAGTAGATGCCCGTTCATGGTCTGTCCCCTGTGATGGAGACAGAGAGTTCATGAAAAGGGAGAGAGGTGTCAGAGAGAGGTCCCAATGATTTTAGGACATACTGGAAGGACATATAATAGTCATTTAGCATATCTATTTGCTTACACTATAATAGCCAGGCAATGTGTATAGACAATGTAAATACCTTTTTTTGGGAGCAGTTGTACTTTATACAGATCATGCTCAAATAGCTGAAACTGCAGTTCAGCTTAGGAAGAAAAAGTCACGTTTAATTAGTGAATAAAAAATATCCTTCAACATTGATGTGTTGCTGAAAATGTCTTATAGCCATTTATTCTTCCACCCCCTCCCCCAATTACTGTGCATTATATTGCCCAGCTAAGCATATTTTTCAGTTCAGCGCTAACTAGGCACATCTTAGGCCACTGATGACTTATGTGAGATCAAAGTTTGTCCTGCAGAATACTTCCAATTACATACGACTTGGTGCAAGCCTGAGATGCAACAGCAATGTTGATTACTCTTTATATGCACATGTCTCAATAGAGAGAATAAATTGAACTGGATGGATTATTTATGGCCAATGGGGCTGCAACACTTAATTCTAATTACACATACCAGCATGTAAAATGAGCAGGGCAAACATGCCCGTAGGACTGAGGTTTGTCCTCCATCTGAAAGGTTACTTATATTAACTATCTCGACACAAAATGCAGAATACAGCACAGGGACTATCATTTTGGCCTACCATGTCCATGCCAAACATGATGCTAAATTAAACTGATCTCCTCTGCCAGCACATGATCCATATCCCTCCATTCCCTGCATATTTATGTGCCTATCTGAAAGCCTCTTAAAGAGCATCCTCATACCCAATTCAACCACCGCCCCTGCCAGTGTGTTCCAAACACCTGCCACTCTCTGTAAAATTAAACTCTCCCCGCACCTCCATAATACTAAAAGTCTCATCTTGACCACGTCCTGTCTGTGCTGTATATTGATTTGAGAAAAAATGCTACTGCATATCACTATGATTTTTGGCCATCTTACTCACAGTCCGCCTCCGCTGAGACCGCCATGAGGATTTTTCCGCTCGATAAAACATAAAAAAGGGTATGAGTGTTTAAAAAATCTTGAGATCAGCTGATTGGTCCTCTCGCCTGTCAATCACCATGATGAATGTAGCGCCCCTTCCGGAGGGAGGACAGGACTATAAAACCCGGGATGCCTAGATGTGAGTCAGTCACTCTGAATGATCAAGAGGGAGAGGCCACAAATCTGATTCTGCTGTGAGTCTACTGAACTGTGAGTCTACCCTTTATGTGCTTTATGTGCTTTAATGTGGTTAACCCTTTATGTGCTTGCAATAAATGATTTGTTAGCCAGCAATGTGCTTGAAATGAATGGTGATTTGTTAACCCATAATGTGCTTGCAATAAATAATTTGTTAGCCAGCAATGTGCTTGCAATGAATGATCATTTGTTAACCCTTAATGTGCTTGCAATAAATGATTTGTTAGCCCTTAATGAAATGAAATGAGTTGTTTGGCCTGCCCTGTGCTTTTGTTTTGGATTTGCTTTGCTTGAGCTCACCTGAAATGTAAGCAAATGGATTGTATTGTTGGCTGGCCCTGCCTGACCTGTACTTTTGTTTTTGCCTTGTCTTTGCTTTAGCTCACTTGAAATGAAAACAAATGGATTCTATTGTTGGCTGGCCCCGCCTGCCCTGTACTTTTACTTTGCTTGACCTCACCTGAAATGAAAGCAAATGGATTGTATTGTTGGCTGGCCCTGCCTGACCTGTGCTTGACTTGACTTAAAATGGATTGACTTGACATGAAATGGATTGTTGGCCCTGCACTCACTGTACTTGTCTTGACTTGACCCACAACACCCATGCCAGTGCCTCAGCACCCCCCTCCCCCCCCCCCCCCACACTGGCCACCAATATTGGAATTGGTGGAGATGTGGAATATTGGGGGACCAGCCCTCCCGTGTGAACCTGGATCCCAACGGGTCCCACTTAGTCTAGTCTCCTTTATAGTTCCCATCTTAGCTGCAAGCAAGAGTATCCATTATGTTCCCTAATGCATCAATTACCTTCTCTCCAATTTACCTTATGAAATCATGTGTCATAGAAAAAATACCTGCACCGCAGACCATTTAGTTGAATTCGGAGCATACCATATTGAAACTTTCAGAACATTGAAAACAAGCTTGGATAGAAGCTCATAAATTTCTTTTTTTTTTAATTGACATTCAATCTGCTCCTTAATGCTAATGAATATTATTAGTCGTATTATTATTCTTATTATATGAAATGTGTCTGTAACAAAAGTGTAGGCTTATTTGAATAAAGTGATTAGCACAACAAATAACCTGATTTGTACTTCACAGATTAAAGACTTTCCCTTAAATCTATTTTTTCTTGAACCATCTGTCATTTGTCATTCAGCATTACTAATATATGCATGCAGAAACAATAAATATGGAGAAAAAGACAGCTATTCCTTTTAGGTTCTTAGGTATTTGCATTTGTTTCAGATGATCTGAAGAACACTAGACAATTGCTAAATATTTGCTTTCAATTCCAAACCAGTAATCTGAGCATCTCCAATGTGATTGACCTCAGTTTATATCCATACATCTAGTTACTTTCAACGATAATGTATAATTCAGAAACAAAATGAGTACTGCCTTGATTTGTTTATGACCCACTCTTAGAAGAATGTGTAAAATGTTCAGTGATTATCTTCTTTTATTTCCTCACTAATTTGTGGAATAATTGAATTATAAAATCTATTTTGCATTACTAATTTTATTTCATATTGATGGCCTTGTTCATTTTGTTTAGAAAAGCACATCCATCCACAATAAAAAAAATTATCTTCCTGAAAATTCGTGAACCTTGTGGGTGGAACAGATTTTGTTATTATTTTTACTTAATAGGAAACAAAAATCATCACAAGCTGAAATAATTTACGTTGCAAGAACCACTGACTACTCATTCTGATTTCCAATAGCTGAGATTGCTCACGAAGCTCAGAACATGGCCTTCTTTACATCGGCATGCCCGATCATAAACAAGGCGTCCGTTTCACCGAACACGTGCTCAGTTAGCCAAGGCTGCTGCATATCCTTCATGCTAACCAATCAATTTCCCTTCCCATACTGACATTTCAGCTCTGGGCCTCTTCCATAGCCAGAGTGAGCCCACATGCAAGCTGGAGGAACAGTACTTTATCTTCCAATTATGTGGCTTACAACCCAATTGGATGAACATTTAATTCTCCACTTTTAGTGGAACTACCCACAAACTCCCCCCCCCCCCTTCCCCCTTTATCGCCCCTCTCTTCCATGTGTCCCATTTGGATAGGCACCATTTCTCCCTCCCCACCCCCTTCCACTTCCAACCATATTTCTTCCTTTAGCTTCGCATTTCTTGCCCCTCTTCTTTTTATCTTTCATCTCTGCCCTTTGTCAACCCCCTCTCACCTGTATCCACCTATCACACACCAGACTTTCTCTCAGCTTTCTTCCCCCCTATTACAGTCAGTCTGAAGAAGGGCACTGACCTGAAATGTCACCTATCTATTTCCTCCATGCTTGACCCACTGAGTTACTCCAGCACCGTGTTTAATTTAGTTTAGAGATAGAACATGAAAACAGACCCTTCGGCCCACTGAGTACAGGCAGACCATCAATCCCCACACACTGACATTATCCTACACTCACTAGGAACAATTTACCATTTTACCAAGCCAATTCGCCTACAACCAGAATGTTTTTGGAGTGCGGGAGTAAACTGGAGCACCAGGAGAAAACCTATGCAGGTTACGGCCAGAACTAAATAAATCCATATTGACAGCACCGCTAATCAGGATCGACCCTGGGTCTCTATAAGTTGGCAACTCGACCACTGCGTCACCATGTCTTTATCACTCTTATGGTTTGCCACAATTACTGCTGATCATAAGCAATCCCTAACTACACATGTCAATGCTTAACAAGTGTCAGTGGCGAAATTAGGTATTGTAGTGGTGAGCATGCTATCAATATAAAAACAGATATGATGGTCAGCAATACACAAGCAATCCAAAGGTAGATCGATGCGCAGACCAGCAATCCAAAGGCAGATCTGTAGAACTGCACCATAATGGTCAAGCTGCTGAAACAAAGAAAGGGTTGAAATTTGTTCCAAAATCTAATCTAACATCTTGGTGAGGAAACATTTCTATATTTGCAGAATAAAAAATAATTACAAATCTTTATCAAAATGTTAAATAAAAACAGAAAATGCTGGTAATACTCAGCAGATCAGGCTCTGGGCAAAACTGTGCATCTGCCCCATCTATTCGCCTCATGATGTTATTCAGGGGCAAGATCACCCCTCATCCTCCTGCACTTCAAGGAATAAAGTCTTCTCAAGCAGTCGAGTGATGCATTTTAAGAAGCAGCAAAGGTTGTGAGGTGAATGGACTGTTGGTTCCATGTAGTGAAGGAATGGTTACCAATGGTGAGAGCAAAGGAGAGAGGATGCATGGAACTCTATAGTCAATGAAATAATGGCACAGGAGGTTATGAGGCTGAAAGAATAGGGGAAGGCAAGGCCATGGAAGAAATTCGGCACTGAATCGCAGGAAAATAATTTCCATATGGCAAATTGCACTTCTTGCAGTAATAAGATTTCTAGTCATGTAATTTTGCAAAAGATTTCCAGGGCCCAGAAGTTTAGCTTTGAGTAGTTCTGGCATAAATCTTGTGTCCAACAGTATCTGGATCTTGTTGGATTGCACACACATCAGCAATAGACAGAGAAAGAACCAATTAGGAAGGTAAACTTCTAGGCTACCTGATAAATGTGATGCGTCTTTAATGTAAAATGTTAACACTGTTTCTCTTGCCACAGATGCAGCCGATCTACCAAGTGTTTCTAGTATTCTTGTTTCATTTTATATATCCAGCATCCACAGTTTTATTTTTACTTTCATCAAAATATTATTGGGTTTCCGTTGTTGCAAAACTATAATTTTCTTTCAATAAAAAAAGAGCTGGGAGCAACAGCTGAGGAACGATCTAATTACCAAGAAAATTTTGACAACAAAGCATTCCTCAAGTTATAAATGTCTCAAAATGCTAATTCTGCAAATTGCTTATATCATGACCTATAACATATCATGCATACATAATTGTTATTACATTGAAGGCAGAAAATCCGATTAAATGTGTCTTTTTCCAGGCAAGAAGAATAACTAACAGAGTTAAGTCAATACCCCAATGATCAGATCCCAGTCTTCAATTATTTACTATTTTCATTAATGACTTAAACATGGGATGCAGAGTTGGTGTCTAATTTGCTGATGGGACAAAAATAGGCAGGAACCTATTTCTGCTATAATGAGGTTGTTTGAACTGTGCAATAATAGGTTGAGTGCATAAGTTAAAACTTGCCAAATGGAGCTTAATGCAGAAAAGCGTAAGATCACGCACTTCAGAAGGAAGAATGAAAAACCAGGCCTTTGCACAAATGGAGGGAGATTTTAAATGAATGAAGAGAAGCGCTTTTGTGCATGAAGCACACATAGATGGCATGCCTGTGGACCAAATGATTAGGAAAGCAAATGGCATATTGATCTTTACTGCGAGAGAATGGGAGCTATAAAAAAATTGACATACTCTATCAAGTGTGCAGGTGAGATGCTGAGGCAGCATTTACAATTTGGGCCTCTTCATTTAAGAACCGATATTGGCAGTGGTGGCAGTCCAGAATCATAAGGTAATAAAGTCATAAGGAATAGGAGAAGAATTAGGCCACGTCTACTCCGCCATTCAATCATGGCTGGTTTATCTCTCCATCCTAACCCCATCCTCCTGCTTTCTCCCCATAACCTCTGTGAATCGATTTACTTGGTTGATTCCAAGAGGCAGAATACATTTGGTTCTCATTCCAGGAATGGAAGAACACAGCATATGAAGTAAGGGAATCAAGAAGAAAAAAAGATAAACAACGTACTTATGACCCATATGTTTCCCATCCTGGAATGGTCCAAAGTATTTTAGAATCAAAGCATCTCAGAAGTATACTTATCATTTCACTGAACACACATATTTTCCAGCAACAATTTGTTTGCAATAGTTATAGTTTTGATTAAGACCAACTGTTTGAACAATTGACATGCACGAGATTACCACAATAACTCATGGACGTGTGATGCACTTTCAAATTTGCATTTGTTGACTTCACTGAACCATATAAGCTATTGTTTACAAATGCATGCTACAAAGCAGACCAATAAATACATTTCAAAGCATCTTAAGTATCCATTACAGGGGGATAGAAAATGACACCCATCATGATTTTTTTGTAAAACAAAGCCACTTCAACTGCACACGTCAATAAACGTGTTGGAAGAAAATAAATTGTGCCTAATTAGTCCCTTTTTTTCCCACAGATTGTAAAGTACATGAGACTGAATTTTCATTTGAAATCTCAAACTTTTGACACCACGATACCGATACAGAAGAAATGTTTCTAAACATTAAAATCAGGATGCGAAATAAAATTGTAATTAGCAAAAAAAGAGTAATCAGTGCACAAGAAACAAAAAGAAGAATATGGAAAAAACATAAAACATGGAAAAGAAAACTGACAAAAAAATGAACCCATATTTCCGAGACTCAATAAGAATAAGTTTCTTCAGCAATGTGAAGAACACATAAGAAAAGTATATACAGTAGATTCTACAAAAATTATTTCATAGAATTATACAGTTGATTTAATACAAGGGACAAATAAATGTAAGAGATAATTGCTAAATTAAGCATTATCATAAGAAAGTATCCAAACCAAATAAACCAAAATGGAGATAGGGCAGATGAAGCATCGATGGATGAGTGGGATGGAGGGGGCAAGTATCAAAATACTCAAATTGTTTCATTCGTAAAAAAAAAAAAGAGGGAGATAACAGAAAAATATTTGAAAAACTAATAAATATTATCCAATATCTAATTTAGTTGCGTTTACTTCTATGTTCATAACTTTTTCTCAATCAGGATTATGTCAAGCATCAGCCTTACCATATAAAATGAGTTTGACAATCATAATCTGGAATATTGGGCCATAAACTGAGAAAATTAAAGGCAAGAGATAGATGGGAGAATGGCAGTCTTTTGGACTGCCCAGTAAAATGACTGTACTTTGCACATTTCTGGTATGCTCAACTCTGCTGCTTGTTGGATCATTCATGTCATGTAGATGTGAACATCACTATTTTTGTCATATTCAGAGAAATGTTACTTCATTGTACTCAGAATGACAGCAGTAACTGGTGGTAACATACGTGCTATTCTTCTCCACCATGGACAAAACAAATCTGCTTACTAACCATTAACTTTCCTGCAACTGGTAGGCCTACATCTCCTTTAATTTGGACAAAATTATGAGGGCGATCTTGAAATCCCCCCTCCGGAGGTCCCCCCGTAAATGCGACACCTAGGCCGGGTGAAGCAGCCGATCTTGACCCCATCGGGACTTCTTCACCCGATCGGCAGGTCCAATTGGCTCCCTACAGCCAAGGGCTCTGGAACTCCAGCTTAGTCAGAGCTGGCAGATGCATTCCCATAGCCGACTTCTGAGGCCAAATTTGCGGTCCAGTACCTGGCCCCTCAGCAGCCGAAGCGGACCCTTTGACTCCTCTGTTGGTCTGGCAAAATGAATAATCTAGAAAAGTTATGGAACCAAGGGTGCCAGAAAAATTGGTAGTGGACCAGTATAAAGCTCTGACAGCACAGACAAACCAAGATATTTTTTTCAATATATTTTTGTTTGCTGTACAAAATGATTTATAAATAGATGTTGTTATCCCAGAGAAAATTATGTGTTGGAGGTGTTAGATGCAAGTTGGCTATGTCTACAATATTGGCAAGGAAGCAAGCAATCATTTAAGGGGCTAATTTCCTCGTTATGTTGTTTTTAACACATTAGTTGAAGCATTTGTCCGTACAGATAGGAATCTATCGTGAAGGCATTAACCAGCAAACCAAATTTAATGCAGAGAAAATTACAGCTCTTAATAGCTATTTCTGTGGCACCAAAAATTAGCAAGTTAATAAGCTCAGTTAGAAAATGATTTGTGTTTTTTTTGCCTACCATTTATATGAGATAAGTATTGACTGCTTTGCAAATTTTGCTTGGAACAGGAATGAAAATTTGACACGTTACTTGTGTCTTGCCTTTGGCTAATTAATTGAACAATTAATCTGAGTTTAACGAGATTGGTGCATTAATGATTCAACATTTTCGTTTCTACTTTGGACAGGTACATGAATTGGAAAGGTTTAGACGGATATGGACCGAACTCTGCCTAGTGGGACAAGAGTATATGGCATCTTGGTTGGCATGGGCATGTTGGGCCAAAGAGCCTATTTCTGTAGCATATGACTCTATGACAATATTTGTCAACTTTCTTTGCTTTCTATCACCTTTGGCATTCAAGAAAAAGATATAGAAGAAAACTGACAATTTACTGAAGTTCTAGTGTCAGTGTTATGAGAATTTTTAAATAAAAGAAATGTATCTTAATTGCCGTTTTTATACACAAAACTAAGGTGAAGCTACTTGAGCTAATGCACTCATATCATGGAATGAAAACACCCAGATAATAGCTGTTTTACTACATAACTGCATATAACTGGACAGAATTATATGCAGTTATATAATAAAATGAGGGATAGTGTTATTTTTATCATAGGTCTCAGATTTTTTTCTGTATGAGCAATTAACATTCCCATTATAATGGAGGAAATCTGAAACAAACTTTGAGTAACCATGCACTAGTTAAACACTGAAACACAAAAAGTGTGAAGATTGTCTGGTGTTCCACAGTGTGCCTTGTTGCATTGCTTTCTGGAATCTTCATCAGTTTTGTGACAATTTCCTATTCTAGTCCCTGTCTATATCCTATATATATATATATATAGGTATATATGTCTATATATATATAGGTAACTAGTCTCTAATCAATTACAAATGCATGGGCATATTACTAAGTAACTAGAATCTATATTACTAAAAGTAAGATCTTGACCACTTTTGGCTCACTGTGCTGTGATTTCCGAGAGAACGCCGCCACCTACGGCCATCATTTTTGGCCACCTCACTCAGAACCCCCCTCCGCCTGCCTGGTCTGGAGGATTTTTCCCATCGATGAAAAATCAGAGATGTATTAACGTTTTAAAAAATGTTGCCATTCTCTCTGCTGCCCCTGCTGGTGGGAGGGGGGAGGGACTATAAAACCGGGAAGTGGTGTGCCTTACTCAGTCTCTGCAAGATGGAGGAAGTGAGAGGTTCATGTCTCTCTGATCTCTGAATAACACTGAACACATGTCTACTCAACTGTGCGTGCCCTTAATGTGGTTTGAAAATGAAAATATGGTTGGTTTGAAGTAAAAAGGAACTGCAAATGGTTGTTTGGGGGGGGGTTTGGGTTGAAGTAAAAAGGCACTGCAAATGGTTGTTTTTTGTTTTTTTGGGTTGAAGTAAAAAGGCAGTGCAAATGGTTGTTTGGGGGGGGGGGTTTGGGTTGAAGTAAAAAGGCAGTGCAAATGGTTGTTTGGCTAAACTTGACAACTTCCTGTTTGCACTACATTGATTTTCAATTAACCTGAATTTTGTGGCCTTGCATCCTGCTCGAAGAGGTAAGAAACTGCACTTGAATGTGGTGGCCTTGTACCCTGCTTGAAATGGTAGGGAAATGGATTTGAATTTGGTGGCCTTGAATTCTGCTTGAAATGAAATTTCAAGGAATAGCCGTGAGTCAACTGCCAGCCCACCAGCCGTAAGTGAGTTGCCAGCACATCAGGCTCGAGGGACTGAGCTGCCACCCCAAGAATCCATTTAGCCCACAATGTCCATACTAGCCCTCTGGAGACCAGTAGTCCCTGCAGCCAACAACACCCATAGAAGCACTCCAGAAAGCCCCACCCACTGGCCACCAATATTGGAATTGGTGGAGAGGTGGAATATTGCATTGGGGGACCAGCCTTCCCATGTGAACATGGGACCCAACGGGTCCCACTTAGTCTAGTATTTTATATTGCTATAAGCCTCAGTAAAATGGTTGGTCCTCATATAACTACTCATAATCCCAGTGTTTAAGGGCAGCCTAGTGGCACAGCTAGTAGAGCTACAGCCTCAAAGCAAAAAAAACAAGATTCAATCCTGATCTTAGGTGCTGTCTGTGTGGAGTTCTCCCTGTGACCACATGTTTCTTCCCGCATCCCAAGACATGCAAGTTTCTAGGTTAATTAGTATCTGTAATTTATCCCTCGTGTGTAGGAAGTGGACAAAGAAATTAGAGTATCTGGGTGTGGGGGGGGGGGGGGGGGGGGGGGGGGGGGGGGGTTTGAAGGGCTGTTTCCATGCTGTATCTCTAATCTAAACTGAAGTATGAGGCACTTGATGGGAATAGAATCTGTAAATGTGAGCAGATATTTATTTTAGTCATACATCATGGAAACAGGTTCTTTGGCCTAACCTGCACATGCTGAACTAAGGTTCCCCAATAATCCCACCTGCCCACGTTTGGCGAATACCCCTCCAAACCTTTCCTATCCATGTATCCGTCCAAATGAATTTTAAATGTTGGTATAGTACCTGCCTCAAATACCAACTCTGGTAGCTCATTCCATATACTCACTAACCTTAGTTTGAAAAATGTGCTCCTCCGGTTCTTAAATCTTTTCTCTGGTTCTTAATTCCCCTCCTCTGGGCAACAGAGTCTGTGCACCTACCCTATCTATTACCCTCGTGATCTTATAGAGTACAAGATCATCCCTCATCTTCCTGCGCTTCAAGGAATAAAATGCCTGCCTGCCCAACCTCTCCCTGCAGCTCAGGCTCTCAAACGGTCAAGGGATGCATTTCAAGAAGCAGCAGCGGTTGTGAGGTGAATGGACTGTTTGGTCCAAGTAGTGACGGCAATGTTACCAATGGTGGGAGCAAAGGAGAGAGGATGCATGGAACTATAATCAATGGAACAATGGTGCAGGAGATTATGAGCAAGGCCATGGAATAAATTCTGCACTGAATCACAGGAAGAGAATTTCCATATGGTAAATTGCACTACAACACCATGATAATAAGATTTCTAGTCATTTAATTTTGGGAAAGATTTTCAGGGCCTACAGATTTAGTTTTGAGCAGTTCTGGCATCAATCCCATGACCAACAATATCTGGGTCTTGTTGGATTGCACACACATCAATAGACGGAGAAAGAACCAATTAGGAAGGTCAACGTTTGGATTTCCTGACAAATTTACTGCAAATCACTGTTTTAATTATTTCCCTGATTGTCCACAACAGAACTCATTGAATTAAGAAGCCAAATAATACAGCAGATGTCAGTGTGAAGTAACATCACCTTTTTCTAACTCCTACCTTGAAGTTCACATTGCCAAAATTAAATTAGTAAAGTAAAGTAAATTTATTTATATAGCACGTTTAAATCAACTCGCGTTGAGACCAAAGTGCTTTACATAGAAAAAAATAATTAAGCTTCCAACATCCATAGAAAAATTAAAATTAAGAAAAATGACACAACATATTGTATAATTCAACACAAACGTCCCCCCACAACAGAATAAAAAATTTCCACTGTGGGGAAAGGCATCAGAAAGTTCAATCCTCTCCCTCTGTGATCACCCAAGGTGGGGGCCTATTTGTGGCCTCCGCAGCCAGTCCGATGTTTTCAAGCCCTCTTGCTAGAAAGCTGGAATACCGGCATCGGGTGAACACTCCTCGGCGGCTTGGAAATGTCTGGAGCGGCCGCTTCCTCCCCGGAGACTGCGGCACCTGAAGATTTCAGACCGCGCTGGTTGGAGCTCTGACTCTGGTGATCTCGAATCCCAGGCTCCGCGGTGTTTAAATCCAGCGCCGCCTGCGACTGGACGCTCCGCAGCCACAGCTCCTCGGATGCTGGTTGGCGGTCACAGTACTCCGGAGCTTACCGCACGGTGACCCGGTAAGGCATCACCCACTTCGTGTTGGTGTCCCAGCGCTGCACTGCCGCCGAAGCTGTAGTCCCGGCCGATCCCGACAGGAAACGCTGCAACAGTCTGATGGTAGGCCGCGAGGAAGGGGCGAAGAAGCAGCTCGGAGGGAAACCGGGTAAGGACCAGGAAAAGGACCAGGAAAAGTTTCCCCCTTCCCCTCCCCCACCAACCACATAAAAGAAGACCTCCAACAAACATTTTGTGGTAACAGGACTAAAAATGAAAAAAAAGGGTGAAAGGATGGACTGCGGGCAGAGCAGCCATACACAACGGCGCAACCATACACAACGGTTCAAACCCAATGTTGCAAGTTTAGAGATACACGGTGGAAACAGATCCTTCAGCCGACTGTGTTCTTACCGACAAGCAATTCCCGGACATTAGTTGCATGCTACACACTGGGGATAATTTGCAGAAGCCAATTAACATGCAAACCTTCACATCTCATATTCTCAGTAGGTATTTTGCAGTACATTCTAACTTACTATTTTACATAAAATTCCCCAAGTAGCCACTATCAACCATCAATGGTTAAACTGCAAAATTCATGCCTCTCCTGTTATTAATAACAAGCTGTTACTGCCACATTGCTTTCCCTCGCCATTTGCCTTGTGTGTATATCTATTATGTACATATTCCTCATGGGAAATAAAGCGCACATTGGTCCACAAAGGGAAGGGGTTGAAATGGCCTTTGTTGGCTTGTGAGGTCATTGATTATTGTCAAGAACAGCAACCAAGAAGCTCACGAGGAAGGCCATCAATTTCCTATGAAACAATGTGAGATTAAAGGCAGATTTCCAGTGACATGTCAATGACCAATGCTCACACAATATTTCCCCTTTTCTCATTCTCTTTAATCAAAGACAATTGTGTGCCTGCATTATGAGCTTCTCCTGAAAATTCATAGAGTCATACAACGTGGAAACAGGCCCTTCGGTTCAACTTACCCACACCGATCAGCGTGCCCCATCTACACTAGTCCCACCTACCTGCGTTTGACCCATATCCCTCAAAACCCATCCTATCCATGTACCTGTCTAATTGTTTCTGAAACATTGCAATTGGCCTAGATGTGTTACTTCACACTGACATCTGCTGTATAATTTGGCTTCTTAATTCAATGGGTTCTGGAGTGGACAATCAGGGAAATACTTACCCAAAAGTATAGAGAAAGTTAATGTGAGGGAAAGGTGAATAAATGAACCCCAGGATTATTATTAAATTGTATGCCAAATTCACACTTGCTTTTGGTGGAACCCCCATGTAAACCTCTTCCATGCCCTTCAATGGGGAGATGTACATGATACAGTGGGAAGCCAGAGTGTTGGGAGGGGTGGGGAGTGATAGAAAAACACCTGCCCTTTAAATCGCTAAAGCATAACATTTGCCAATCGCCCAACTTGTCAAGATCGTTGAATGTATGGGACCTGCAGAAGCCTCCAAAATAATTGAAATGACATTAGTAATTAAAAGTACTAAAACTAAAATGTCGCAGCCTAGCAAACATCGCATGAAAGAGCAGCTGCAAATATGTGGTGCCTCTGTGCGTGTGTGGAAACCGTGAACTTGGTGGAACTTGTACAGAAAAGTCAGCAATGGCATTTGGAACTGACAGGGTTTCTCTGCAAATCCCAATCCAATGTTTGAAATGGAAAATGCCCATTCATAAGCTTATTTGTCGCTTTAGCGTGGCAACCAATTCTCACTTATTTATCATCCCCATGGCTTCGGCCACATCGCTAACCAACTGGCTTGGGTCTTTGACCTTATTTATTCCACTAATGTTCTCTATATAGTCCAGCTCACAAAAGAAAGAATGTTATCACGTATGATCAATGATTTCATTGGTTGAAGTATGATTGTTTTATTCATATACTTTTCTTTCCTATTGACTATTCCAAGCATTTCACATCACCAGCATGCCTCTCTATCACTTTGACATTTCATGTGCAAAAGTCCAAAGGCTAGCTTTTCCCTCGTTGATCTTGAATTTTTAAATCTCGGCTTTGACATTTAATTTTATATTCACACATTCATTTTTCCATCAGCTGGATGCCTAGATCATAAAACATCCCATTGCACCTCTTGAATTATATATTTAGTTTGTTAATAGTATCAAAATTCCAAGAACTGCACACTGTTCAATTATTTTTTGGGAACTGGACTTTTAACATTGTCATGCCTCGATATAATCCAACAAAATTATTTTTCTGTATTATTTTCAAAATTAGAAGCTTTCGTATGGTAAATTGCACTATAACCGCAATTTAAAAGGAGGAAAAATAATAACATTTCCAATCATTAGCCTTTGGGAAATATGTTTTACGCCAACAGATTTCCATTGTAAGAGTTCTGGCATAAATCTTCTATACAACAGTATTTTATTCTTAGACAAAAGTGCTGGAGAAACTCAGTGGGTGCGGCAGCATCTATTGAGCGAAGAAGGTTTTGGACCGAAATGTTGCCTATTTCCTTCGCTCCATAGATGTTGCCACACCCGCTGAGTTTCTCCAGCACTTTTATCTACCTTCGATTTTCCAGCATCTGCAGTTCCTTCTTAAACAAAGTATTTTGTTCTTGTTGGATCTCACACACAGGTAGAGAAACATCCAATTAGGAAGGTCAACTGCTGGTCAATTGACTTAATTGCTTTGTTTTAACTATCTAAATATGGCGAGGATTGCTTACTTCAATAAATTATTTAAACCACATACACACTCAGCATAATTTCAATTATAATTTCCCCTTATAATTTAACACAACATGTTATCTGTGTTGACAAAACACATCTGATTCTCTCCCATCAATGGAGAAAATAACAGCTCAGACTCATATAGTGCAGAAACAGAGCCTGTGGCCCAACTTGCCCACACCAATCAACATGTCCCATCTATACCAGTCCCACCTGCTCACGCTTGTCCCATATCCCTCTAAACCTATCCTACCCATGTACCTGTCCACATGTCTCTTAAATGTTATGATATAACCTGCCTCAACTACCTCCTCCGGGAGCTCATTCCATATACCCACTACCCTTTCTGTAAAAAAAAAATACTCCTCAGGTTCCTATTAACTCTTCCCCCCCACCCCTCACCTTAAACCTGTCCACTGGTTTGCATCGTTGGGCAAAAGACTGTGCATATATCTGATCTATTCCTCATGATTTTGTGCTCTGTAACATCATCCCTCTTCCTCCTACGCTCTGAACAAAGTCCTTGCCTGCTCAAACTCTACCTATAGCTTAGGCACTCGAGTCGTGGCAACATCCTCATATGTTTTCTCTGCATCCTTTCCAGCTTGACAGCATCATTCCTATAATAAGGTGAGCAAAACTGAACACAATACTCAAAAAGTGGTCTTACCAATGCCCTGTACAACAGGAACATGGCCTTCTAACTTCTATACTCAGTACTCTGACTGATGAAGGCCTATGTGCTGAAAGTCTTCTTGACCACCCTAACTAACTCTCCATAACTAACTTGTGCTGGTGTTTCAGCTGTTGCTAGGCAAAATGAACAATCAAACATTTTGGGTTTATGCGAAAATGTTTCCCTTCATGATCTCGTTCTGACTTGATAATCTATGATTCAATTGTAATTATCTTCAAAAATGTTTCAGAGTGATCCATACTCGAGTTTTAATAACAAGGATTTGCAGAGGCTGTTTTAGCAAAGAATGACACAAAATGCATCTTAATTCAAACCTCCACCTACTTGCCCGATCTTCTATGTGCTCCCTAGCAGGTTGCAATCTTCCACCCTTCACTAGTTCTAAACATAAAAAACATTAGAACCTGTACATTGTATCTGCTTACAAAATGTGGTTGTCATTGGAAACATATTTAAAAAGTGGATGACAATGTACAGCTGGCATTACATTTTATCCTTAGTGTTAGCAATCAATTTCTAATCTGAAGTTTCACGTAAACCTCCAGTGGTGTAGATACCTACCAATTTATACCTCTTTTCTGGGAATCCTAACAAGCATATTAATAAGTCCCACTAACAATTTTCATCCTGATGTGAATAAAACAGCCCTGCCTAGTTAAGTCTTAGAAATTTACCCTTACTGACATGTACTAAATATGCATATATGATTTTAATTTCAGATTGTACTCTTTGTCCAAACTTTGTCAGCTCCAGTAAGTATGAGACAAATTTTGGAAGCAGAGTACAATGCAATTTTTGCACAAGAAGCAGAATATGAACCCCTGCACCCCATCTCCATCCCCAATAAGGGCCCATACTCACCACTAAGCAGCAGCCCATCATTAAAAAGTGATTGCTGCAATGATCAGAAACAAATTTAAACGTAAAAAAAAATATTCCATACAAAATCTCACTTGCCTGTAATCAGCTTTCAAAAACTCGGTGCATGAAGTTAGGCTATGATTTTTCAATCCATACCCATCATACAGAGCCAACAGAGCACTAAAGTAGACTTACTAAATAGTGAACATTGTTCCTTCCATTGCAGAGAAATATGAATAGATTAAAAAAAAATAACTTCTGTCCTGGATGACATTGATTTTAGATATTTTTCACCCACAGTTGAGTGATTTTGGTTTCTGCTTCAAATCTAAGCATTCAGTATCTCTTAAATGTAATGACAAAACTCTTGGAGACTGAAATTAAAATTATCTGTTGTTCAGTCAATTTTAATACTTACGGCCAATGTTAGTCTTCCATCTAAACTATCGCTTATAAAACTGCTAATATATAGATATAGATATATATATATTGTCAACATGCATCAACTATCTGAAGTGAATAGATTTATTGATGACAAGCTGGCCATCACAGAGTCGAACAGTAAAGCATGTAAATTATGAAACAAATGATAATGATTAGAGATTTGCAGGTTGATTATTGCACAGAATATTTAAAATAGGCAGAGGCTTAAAATGAATAAAGGTACAAGACTATACTGGTGTAAAGTAAAGAAGGGATAAAAAAAAAAGATCAGCAGAACACAAAAGGGAAAGGCAGAAAAAAATAAAATGAAATGCTTTCAATTGACATGTGGCAATAAGGCATTGGAAAAATTGGGAAATGTTAAATTTGCCTTTGAAGTGAAAACAGGACTTTTTGGTTGATAGAAAGTGAAAAAAGAAACAAAAGGAAATTCTACTACAAAATGAGAGAGGGACAAGGGAAACAATATGAATAAAAGGGAATATACAAGGGTGGAAAGGAAAGAATGACAGTAATCAAAAATTTAAAAAAATGACTAAAAACAGTCATTGAGAAAGAAGAGAAAGGCATTTGGAGTAACACATTCATACTACAACCGTTGCATTAAGGGTATAAGGTGGTGGTTGAGGCAGAAGCTATAACAACATTTAAAAAAACATTTGAACAGGTACATAGATAGGAAAGGTTTAGAGGGATATGGGCCAAATGTGCGCAGGTGGGACGAGTGTAGATGGGGCACCGTGGTCAGCATGGGCAAACTGGGCCAAAGGGTCCATTTCCGTGCGGTATGACTCTATGACTCTAAGCCAACATGCCCATGGATTACCTTGTACATTTAACAGGGTTGAACAAAGACTTGGAATGTTTTTGAGAGAGAGGTATAGAAACACAAGGGTGCAATATGTGATAAACATATATGGTTAATATGTGGTTTACCCATGGTGAACTGTGGAAGACTTATGGATAGACATATGGATGAACATATGGATATGCAGGGAATGGAGGGACATGGGTAATGAGCAAGTAGATACATAATGTAGGTATGTTACAAAACCTACCTGAATCGTCATTGGGAATCTGCCCACAGCCAGGTCCGCGATTTTGGCGCTGTTTGGAGGGGGCGGGTTTAAAACGCGATTTTTACTAGGCTGTACTAATCGCAGATGTTCAGCCTAGTAAATCATTAACGAAAAATCGCTGCAAGACCCGGTCGCAAAAGGTATTATTAGTTTTATAGGCCTCGATAATATAGTTATAATAGTTTTAAAATTACTGTCTCATTCCACAACCTCTCGCAGCCCCAGGGTTTTATAAAGCAAACAATTAAAGGTATGTACCTTATTTTTACATTAAATGGGGCATATATATAACCCTATATATCAAGTTATCTATAGCGAGTAGTTCATTTTGGGCTTTTTATATCCCGCAGTATTTTTCTCGGCATTTGAGGGCACTAATCCAGCGCAATGTCAACGTTCTAAACCAGCGCGTTCACATGAACCCACTAGAAAGCCGATTTAAATGGGCATTTATTTACAGCAATTGAACACTAAATTCCTTCCATTTGGCCTATAAATTAATGTAAATTAGATATAAAAATCATGTTATATTGTGAATTATTTGTGAATAATCTTTGGACACTTAGGCTATTTAAAAATGTTAATCTTTCCTTAAGAAATGGGCTTTTGACTATCCAAGATCACAGCTTTTTTGTAATGTCCATTGAAAATCAATAGGGAACAAGATGCTAATTTCCGAGTATGAAAATGGCCATAACTTGAGATATATTTAATACTTGAGATATGAAAGTGAATTTGGTGTCAAATTAAACTTATTGTTATGCTTTATCTGATGGGATAAATTGCAGACTTGATTTTTAAAATCTCAAAATTTTGTAACATTGCTACATAATGGTCTTGGCATCATGTTTGTCACAGACATTGTGGGCAGAATGGCCTGTTCTTGTGCTGTACTGTTTTATAGTCTATGTTTACTTTAGTTTAAAGATATAGAGGGAAACAGGCCCCACAGCCCACGCCGATGAACGATCACCTATACACTAGTTCTATTCTACACACTTGGAACAATTTAGAGAAGTCAATTAACGTGGAAACCCGTACATCTTTGAAATGTGGGAGGATAATGAAGCATCCAGAGAAAACCCAGTCAGACACAGGGAGAACGTACAAACACTGTACAGACAGTCAGGATAAATGCGGGTCTCTGGCGCTGCAAGACAGCAACTCTACCGCTAGGCTGATGTGCCACCCTGAATATAAACCTGAAGGGGTAATTGTCTTGCCTCCCATCATAAAGTAAGAAAGTTCAGAACTGTTTCACATTCACAGAAGCAGACTCCACTGTTTGTTCCTTGTGAACGTAAAACATAAAAGTATGGCCTAGAGCTGTATATGATCCAATGGTTTCCGTGCCAATGTGTGAAGGGAACGTCTAAGAAGAAGATGATAGTATACTGCCTATCCTGGGTCTGGGTGAACTACTCAAATATTAAACCATGTTGTGTCCTTAGTCTATGCATTGTTATTAATTTCATGCATTTCAAAATGCATCCAAGGCATGGACACACAGATGTAATCGCAAAAGAGAATAATGTTGTCTACATATTACAAAATACATTAAATATGTTTGGAACATGTTGCAAATTGAGTTTGAGTATGGTCCCTGTAATTGTAACATACAGAAACATAATTGATCCTCAATGGTTGTTTGAATTGGACAAAAATTGCAGCACAATCTTCAACCCATCACTCTCTATTTATTGAAAAGGAACTAAATAGTATCGATGCTCCTTGCCTGCATGGTAACATGGAAATACAGTAATGGCTCATTCAAAAATAACTCGCTGTCCTGGGTAACTAAAAATGTTTTTTATGAGATGTGGCAAAAAGCAGTGGGAGGCATCACTGTAGTCACAGTGGTATGGAATGCACCAATTTTAAATGAATGCTATGAATCAGCCACCTCACAGGGCACAGAAACAATGTCATGCTCCAGCAAATAAAGAAGTCATGATATGAATAAAAATATGCCTTTTGTAACCACAGGGTATTCAATTTATAAAGTCAGCTAGAAATCTTAAAAACTGAATGAATTGAAGACACAACCACTGAACCGGACAAATTAGTTATTTCAAAATCTATAATGACTTAAAAATAAAATCAACCACGGGAGTCACTTTGAATTCAGAGCAACATCTCAAAAGCTGCGAGTTCCAGTCACACTCCAGACAGTGAACACAAAAATAAATCTAGCTGACATCTTAGTGCAGTCGTGAGAGAGTGCTGTACTGTCAGAGGTGTCGTCTTTCAGATGAAGTGTGAAACCAAGACCCATCTGCTCTCAACATTTAGGCAAAGTTCATTGAGTTGAATACATTCTATTAGCCAAGATTGGATACATACAAAGAATTTGCCTTGGTGCTTTGCTCGCAAGTAACAACACGATATATAGTAGACAATTAAAAATAAAACATTATAATTGAAATGTGAAGAATGATATAAAATACCAGAGCAAAAGGAGGCTACAGACTTTTGGCTGTTGAGTAGAGCTACTGCTCGTGGGAAAAAGCTGTTTTTACATATGGCCATGGCGACTTTGACAGTCCGGAATCGCCTTCCAGAGGGAAGTGCTTCAAAGAGTTGGTGGCCAGGGTGAGAGGGGTCAGAGATGATCTTACCCGCTTGCTTCCTGGCCCTTGAAGTGTACAGTTCGTCGATGGGGGGAAGGTTGCAGCCAACAATCTTCTTGGCTGATCGAACAATGTGCTGCAGCCTCCGGATGTCATGCTTGGTGGCTGAGCCAAACCAGGCCATGATGGAAAAGGTGAGGACAGACTCTATGATGGCAGTATAAAACTGGACCATCATTGCCTGTGGCAAATTGTGTTTTCTCAACTGCCGCAGGAAGTACATCCTCTCTAGGGCCTTTTTTGGCTGTGAAGTCAATGGTGGCCTCCCATTTAAGGTCCCTGGATATGATGGTTCCAAGGAACTTAAATGACTCCACAGATGTGACTGTGGTGTTGTTGATGGTGAGTGGGGGGAGGGGAGAGGGAGCTCTCCAAAAGTCTACAATCAATTTCACTATCTTAAGAGCATTGAGCTCCAGGTTGTTGTGATGAACTTGAGAAGCTTGACAGAGGAGTCTGTGGAGGTGCAGTCGTTAGTGTAGAGAGAGTAATGGAGAGGGGAGAGTACGCAGCCTTGCAGTGCTCCTATGCTGAGGGTCAGCGGGTACGGGATGTGCTTTCCCACCCTCACATGCTGCTTCCTGTCTGTCAAGAGGTTGGTGATTCACCGACAGAGTGGTTCAGGCACAGTCAACTGGGAGACTTTGGAGTGTAGTAGCTGTGGCACAATGCTGTTGAATGCAGAGCTGAAATCCACAAACAAAATAGTTGCATAGGTCCCCTGGCAGTCTAGGTGAAGGAGGATGAAGTGCAGGCCGATGTTGACTGCATCATCCACTGATCTATTGGCCCGGTATGCAAACTGCAGGGAGTCCAGCAGGGGGTTTGTGATATTTTTCAGGTGGGCCTGCACGTCTTTCGAGGGTCTTCATGATTACAGAGGTCAGTACAACATGCCTGTTAGTCATTAAGAAAAGTAATCCTTGGCTTGAGGATACTGCAACAATAGTAGAGACTTTGAAGCAGGCAGGGACAGTGCAGGTTTGCTGGGACCAATTGAAAATGTCTGTGTAGACTGGTGCCTTTTCAGCACGGAGTTTGAGGCTAAACGGGAAACATTGTCCGATCCAGGAGATTTTATGGCATGATTTGGTCTGTTAAGTATTCTGCAGTGTCTCTGCAAATATTTATGCTCAAATTAAAATTAATTAAAAAATCTGGTCATTCTCACACTATCGCTTGTGATGCACAGACTTGTTTCCTACCTATTGACAATTTCACCACAGCCTGTGCAAGTGTGAAGCATTTCATGAGGTTCTGAAAGGAGCTGTATATGGAGCTGAAAAGATATACATATTCCTTTCATAAAGTATGGTTAATACAATGGACATTCTGCAAATTCTAATTATGGTGGATAGGCAAAGCTTAACTCAAATAAATATGAGTGCTCTGAGCTTTATATTTTACCCTTGTATAAAGGATAAAGTTAATCACTTTTTTCATTTTAATTCCTCAAAACTACCTGCCCAAGTACCTCCACAAACATGTCCAACTTTTAAACAGGAGGACAGTAAGTGATTTAAAGCAAAATGTTCCAGAAGAAAGCACGTGGACCAAAAAAGGCTCAATTCTACAGGCTAACAAAGGAAAGATTAATCTATAACATTTATGCTAATATCATGTTTTAAATAATTAGCAACATAAAGCTATAAACTGAGCTTTCTATTTACACTGACACTTTTGAGCATCTGTTGTTACATTCTCTGCATATTGAGATATTTCCTTTTATTAATGAATACTATTCTTCCATTAGCACCATTTTCTGTTATCACTGCCAACCATATTGTGAAAATATAAAAATAATCAGAAATGGAATGCCTGATCTGAAAATATTACAACATATTCAAACAAAACCAAGAGGTTCGCACCACCAGGGAAGAAATAAGAACTCCCAGGAACTTGGCTCACCCAACATGATGAATGTCATCTAAAGGTAAACAAAGGCAAAGAGTTTGCATTAAAGTAGGGAATAGGGAGATACAGATATGTGCAGGCAGGTAGGATTAGTTAGATTAGCATCATGGTTGGTGCATACATGTTTCCTTGCAGTACTGTTCTCTGTTCTATAAAAATCATAAAACTAATACTTGGGGCACCCAGTGTATTACAGCTGTATAGTTTCTGCCTTACAGTGTCAGAGACCCAAATTCAATGCTGACTACAGGTGCAGTCTGTATAGAGTTTGTACATTCTCCCTGTGACCACATGGGTTTTCTCCAGGTGCTCTGATTTCCTCTCACATTCCAAAGATGTACAGGTTTGTAGTTTAATTGGCTTCAATAAAATGATCTCTAGGCTGTAGGACAGTGTTAATGTGTGGGTGAATGCGACTCGCTGGGCCGAATTTCCACACTGTATCTCTAAACCAAACTAGAAATCTGAAATCAGAACATAAAATATTGTTGATATTCGGCAAGTCATGCTGCATCTGTGGAGGAATCGTAGTATTAAAGTTGCAGATCAATGATCTTCCATCAAGACAATGAAAGTTGGTTAAAGTCAAATCTTACAAGGATATTAATACTTTCTAATGTTCCCGACATGAATAAACATTCAAAGGCTATTAAGATTAATGAAAAAATGTAAACTTACAACAAAAAAAAAAATCAAACTCACAAACGTGCATTTAAATTCAAAGCTCCTTCTGACTGGAACACTCTGCCTAGTACCATAAGAACTATTAGCTCATTTTGTCTATTTAAAAATACACTTTTACCCTTCCTTATAAAACCATGTACCTGTTTCTAGTATTAGAGTCTTCGAGCTCCTTTATCTAGCTTGCTCTGTGTGTGATCATTTGGCATAACTATTGTATATGCATGGCCATTACACTTATGTATTATTGTATTGCATAGTGTAACAAGGTCTTATATTGTGTTATGTCACAATATCATGAAATAATATATCATGTAATAATGTTGATAGTATGTATTAACGTACGATGTATGATAGGTGGTATATGGTATTATGCATTAACATTATGCTGTAACACATAACTATTGTTATTATTGGATATGTAAAGCCAATTAACAATTGTTATAAACTATAACAAGTGGGGAGGGAGGGGTTTTGGGATTGGTGTGTGGGTAGGTGGGTCAATGAGAGCCTCTATGTATGTTATGTCTTGTGCTGTATGTTCTATGTTGGACCCCCTCGAAAACGAGATGACTGTCCATCTCAAGGGAGATATCCATGAATAAACTTGTTTCAACCACTTCTTGTCCTTTTCTTCCTCTCCACTGAAATAAATGGGCTTAGCAGACCTGACAGAGGCTTAGCAGGCAGATATCTCACTGTAACTTCTGGGAAATTACAGTGTGTTCAGGCCTTACAGCAAGCCTCCGGAAAAGTCAAATGTCAGTCCACTGTCATTGAAAAGCTGTCACAAGTCTATGTTTGTGTGGCAACCACAACGGATCTGTGCAATGGAACTGACATCCGCCAGGAACTCTGGGACATGAAGCCTTAGCCAATTTCTTTGTCTGCCTATAGTACATTCATTTTATTTAGAGACAAATAGCTGGAGTAACTCAGCGGGACAGGCAGCATCTCTGGCGAGAAGGAATTGGTGATGTTTCAGGTCGAGACCCTTCTTCAGTCTGGTTAGAGATAAGGGAAACTCTTCAACATTTCAAATGCATTCTCAAATCTGTCTTAATAAATTCCAGATATTTACAGGACCAACTCAGTTAGATAACAGTCCAATATGATCATTACATGTTTTTCTTAATCCCCAAAAAGAGTCAACTGGACACCTTCAGAATTTTAATCTTGACCAAGTTTCTGAAATGTGCTGCATTTTAGACCATCTTGAGAGAAATGAATCAACTCTTGAAAATGAAATAAATAGGAACTTTTCAATCAATTTTTGGTTTTAAAAACATGACCTGCATTTAAGTAGTACTTTAAATGTATTAAACAATTTCAAATTTCTTGATGGAAGCATTATCAGACAAAATAAAGATATGAAAGAAGATAGACACAAAATGTGGAGTAATTCAGCAGGTCAGGCAACATCTCTGGAGAGAAGGAATGATTGGCTTTTCGGGTCGAGACCCTTTTCTACTCTCAACCTAAAACATCACCCATTCCTTCTCTCCAGAGATGCTACCCGTCCCGCTGAGTTACTCCAGCATGTTGTGTCTATCTTCAGTTTAAACCAGCATCTGCAGTTCCTTCCGATAAAGATATGAAAAAGTATGAATGATGCGCTATAATTTTAACGAAGAAATGGGGATAGAATTTCCAAGATTTTTCCTGATTATTCCTAACAATAGCCTCAAAAGAACCAACTAATGATTTTTTTTCCCGAGATGAGGGCCAATCTTAGATCAGGTTACAGAAGTTGTTAATGGCTGGACAAAATAGTAATAATTAATTAATTATCTTGTTAAATTGCCCTGTTGTTCTAAATTTACCCAAGCAGTTAAATCTCAAATGTCCCGGGTTTTTCTCTTTCACTTCCAATGCCTGATTAACTGCTAAGTCTAGGATGTGATTTGTATTTTCTAGAATAAAAGACTGATGCAAAATACCTGTTCACTTCATCCACCATCTCCTAGATGGCCCATTAAATCACTAAATAATCAAAATCTACAATATATCTGTGTTCTGCTGTAAGCTTAGTAAAAAGATAAGTAGAAGCTAGAGGTGATCTTGTGGTGCTGTTCGAGATTCAGAGAGAGATTAACAGGGACAGTCGGAGCCAATGGGACACATGACTCGTGGTAAAGGGTCAGACATTAAGAACCAAGATGAGGAGAAATTTCTTCAGGGAGTTGCAATTTTTTTTATTATTCTACCTCAGAGGGTGAGGAGCATTGAGATCTTGAGTATACAGTACGTGTAGAAAGGAACTGCAGATGCTGGTTTAAACCAATAATTCCCAACCTGGGGCCATATGGCAATTTTCAGGGGAAGCCACAGAAACATTTTGGGATTTAGGGGGCCACAGGTTCAATGAAGGGGGCCACAGAGCTACCACCCTGTTGCCTCCTAAATTTCAGTTCTAATATATTTAAATCTATGTAATTGAAATATTTTTGATGTTTGTGGAATAGAATAAAAGAGAGTATATGTGCAATTAATAGACACTGATATTTTTATGGAAGGTATTATAATATTGAAGTACTTTTTTCCGCTAATAATGTCACGGGGGGGCCACAGGAAAATTAAAAGATCCCAAGGGGGCCATGAGCTAAAAAAAGGTTGGGAACTACTGGGTTAAACCAAAGATAGACACAAAATGCTGGAGTAACTCAGTGGAACAGGCAGTGAGACAGACAGTGGCGGTATAATTCCAAGGAACCACATGGTTACTCCTACTTCTATCTTCTACACTCTGAAAAAAATGATGCGACTGGACTCCATTATTCTGGGGTTACTGCTGACGTTCTGCCAAAACGTTGGCGAGCAACTGGAGAACATCGTGAAATTTAATGATGTTAAAATTTATGATCTGTTTATGATTCACTGGAATAAGATTACCAGCCTGCACTTAACAGTCAGTAGTGAACAAATGACTTGTTCATAGGTCTCCTGTGAGATTTTGCAACCGATGTTCCCCATCAGCCAATGTTCCTTCTGAAGCTTTTGGGAGCAGGGCCAGCAACTGTGCATCTCCTTAACAAATTAGACTGAAGAATTATCAATAATCAGCACAGTATTTAACCAGGAATTGACAGCCATTAAACTTAATGTCAAATTAACTATAACAAGGAAATTGAGAGATCTCAGAAGGTGATCCACTCACTGCAGAATTCTTTAGCAGGTTTTTTTATGCAGCTGATCCAGTTCTGGGTAGAGCTGCTGCCTCAGTGCCAGAATACCAGGTTTGATCCCAACTATAGGTGGTGGCTGTGCGGAGTTTGTACATTCTCCCTGTGACCGCATACAATACAATACAATTGTATATGTCATTTGAACCTCATTTTACACAGACATCCATCACAGCGCATCTCCTCCTCGCTGTGATGGAAGGCAAAAACTTATCCCTCCCCTGCACTCCCCATTCCCCTCCCGATGTCAGAGTCAAAGCCCCCGGCGGGCGATGGTAATTGTCCCACAGCCATTAACGCCGCGCCAGGTGGTGCAAGGCCGCATTCCGGGTCTTGTTGTTGGAGCCCCCGGTGGGCGCTAACAAAGTCCTGCAGCCATTCCAAGCCGCGCCGGGGCGGTGATGTAAGGCCCCGCTCCAGGTACTCTTTGACCCCGCAACTCAGGCGGGAGAAGTCGCCGTTGTGGAAGCCCCGAAAAGCGGTCTCCCAACAGGGACCCACGGGCTCCCGGTATTACTGTCCACCAGACCTGCGGTAAGCCTCCGAATCTCTGGGGGTCCGGTCGCAGCAGCGCGCCACCACCACTCCTCCCGCTCCGAACATGGCCAGCTCTACGATGGTGAGTAGGTCCGCAGCTCCGCGACTGGAGCCTTAGGTTGTTCATGCCGGAGGCCGCTCCACGTTGCTCAGCCCCAACGACAATGAAGACCTGACAAGGCAAAAGTCGGGTTCACCGTGCAGGGGAAAGATTTTAAAAGTTCCCTCCCCCCCACACACACACATACCCCATCAAAAAATCAAAACTACATTGAAACAAGACAAAAAATAATAAAAAGACAGACGGACTACAGAGGCCGCTGCGACGTGAGTCGCGCCGCCCACCGGACGCTCCTAAATTGAGCATGGGGTGTTGATAGTCAGCGTGGACTAGGTGGGCCGAAGGTTCCTGTGTCCACGCTGTATCTCTAAAGTAAACATCAGTTGTGTTCAGGGTAACACCCAAAGTGTTGTTGAGTTGATAGCTGCAAAAGTGAACTCTGCAATGGGGTATTTCCCTTTGATGGACACCAGTTTTACCAGTTTTCTGAAGAAGGGTCTCGACCTGAAACATCACCCATTCCTTTTCTCCAAAGATGCATCCTGTCCCACTGGGTGACTCCAGCATTTTGTGGTTATCTTGAGTTTTACAAGGGTTGCTTGCTGCCTTGATGCCAAAGACAGGCACTCTCACCTCATCTCTAAATTCAGCTCTTTGGCAAAGGTCAGGCGATAAATTGAATTCTTGAACCCTAATATTATTACTTTACTGGGACCACAGCTGGTGCTGGAAGACATTTCCTCAGTTCCAGAGCTTCTGTGCTTAATACCATGTGAATTGCATTAAACTGGCTGAAGGCTGATTTCTGCCTTGGTGGGGGGGCTCAGGAGGCTGACCAGGTGGATCATATATTTGAGTGTTTAAGAAGGAACTGCAGATGCTGGAAAATCGAAGGTACACAAAAATGCTGGAGAAACTCAGCGGGTGCTGCAGCATCTATGGAGCGAAGGTAATAGGCAACGTTTCGGGCCGAAACCTTTCTTCAGACTGATATCTTCAGACAGATCATATATTTGACATTTATGACAGTGGATGCTTCAGCCTTGTCTTCTCTTCTCACCTCTGCATCTGCTGTTAGAGGATACAGATATTCCTGGACTCTCCTTCTTCTATTAGCTCTCCACTATATTCTGCTCCTCCCAATGTTTTCATTACTCAAATATTTGTGCTTTAATTGCTTAAATTTAAGTTTTGGATTTTTAATACAGATTATTATAGTTATAGTTTTAAATGTTATGAAAAATTCAAAATCTTAAGGAACACAGAGATTTTGGCAACTTTGACGTACAGTCAAGTCATGGTATGTGGCTCAGTCATATATCAGTTTTTTTTTGTAAAGTATGTTGAATCTTTTTTCTGGCCCCTCCACAGTATGGACTTGGAGCCTTTCTAGAATGATTCAAAGGTTGACAACTTACAGTTTGGTGAAGAAAATGTGCAAATCTGCTAGGATGGTTAGCCTTGGAACAACGAAAGAGAATCTCAGGCATTTCGTTAATCATTTTCATGAGTAGTAATAATGCAAAAATAGTCTTGCAAGGTGGCATCAATCCTTACAGACCATATAAAAATGAGTCAGCCAATAAATTATTCAATATACAAGTTATCAAAGCAAGATCAATTTGCCCAATAGCAAGGCAGGTCAATCCCAAACATCAAACTTTGGCAACTCAAGTTGTCACTCCTGATAATTGTAGAACTGCTACCTCACAGCTCCAGAGACAATCATTTGATCCAGACCTCGAGTGCTATCTGTGTGGAGTGTGTACATTCTCCCTGTAACCGGGTGCTCCGGTTTCCTCCCACATCTCAGAGGAACAGGTTTGTAGGTTAATTGGCTTCTGTAAATTCCCCCCTGTGAATAGGATGCAAAAGTGGGATAATATAGAACTACATTACAGGTAATTGATGGTCACTGCGGGTTTGGTGGCCGAAGGACTCGTTTCCATGCTGTATATTTAAACTAAACTGCTCCAACGGAAGCATCATGATCATATTTAAATGTTAAAAATTCCTCTTAACCAATTCCCAACCAAAATACAAAATTACTCAATATTTCCAGGTTCTCTGCTGTGCAAACTTGCCAAAACATTTACTTCTACATCTAACAGTGTCCGATGACTGATTGCATTTAGCTGATGTTATCCAACAATTCACTGAATTGAGACAGATTTATTATTGTCTTGTGTACCGAGGTACAGTGAAAAGCTTTTTGTTTGCGTGTTATCCAGTCAAAGACTATACATGAATACAATCAAGCCATCCACAGTGCACAGACAAAGGATAATGGGTGCAACATTTAGTGCAAGATACAACCTTGAAGTTAGACAAAGTCCGATGAGAAGGGAGAGGGTGAGCACAGATGTCTTTGTGCACATCAGTACATGACATAGGTAGGGAAAGGATGTAGTCCTGTGGAGTGAATCTAGGGAGTTAGGAAAAAGGATAAAATGCAGGATATCAGGGATGGTAGTCTCGGGATTAATACTGGTGCCACTTGCTAGTGAAGATAGTAATAGGAAGATAGGACAGCTGAATGTGTGGTTGAGGAGTTGGTGCAGGGAACAGGAATTCAGATTCTTGGACCATTAGGATCTCTTTTGGGGTAGATATGACCTGTACGAGGGGCAGGTTGCGCTCAAATCCGGAGAGGCAGCAACGTCCTTGCAGGGAGGTTCACTAGAATGACACGGGGGTGGGAACCAGAGCAGCAATTCAATGTAGGGAAGGGCTGATGAGAAAGTGCAACTTGTGATAAGTAAATCTCAAAGGAAGAACAGGTGGGGAAAGGTTCGCAAATAGGGGGATAATGAAGTGGGTTTACTTTTCAATGAAAGGAGCATTGTGGGTAAAGCTGATGAAAGCAGAGCCTGGATCAGTGCTTGGAATTATGGTGTTATAGTCATGACAGAAACCTTGCTACTGGAGGGATTCAACTGGCAGCTCAACGTGCCTGGGTTTCGATGTTTCAGATGAGATAGAGCGGGAGTGTGAGAGAGATAAATGAGTAGCTTTGCAAATCAGGGAGAATGTCACAGCCTCATGCAGAGAGGACACACTGGATTGAGCTCAAATAAGAAAGGTACACTAGGAGTCTTTTATGGACCATCCAATAGCCAGCAGGAGATAATTAGACTCATTATTCCAGTTTTGGAGGAAAGGGTTAATTTTTCAAGGGAATGGAGGACAATTTGAATCACTCTTTTAAATTCCTATCTAGTCATGCTTATGATGATTTCATAATTACTCTCCATATTTCCAATGGTCACTACACGATTTAAATTCAAATTAATAAACAAGAGTGGATAAAATTGGACAGATTTCAATTTCCATTTGAAATGCCCACATAAATTACGTCTCAAATGTTGATGTTAAGTGAAATTGGATCAAATAGATTGCAATTCAAATAAGGTCCACTGCCAGAATTTAACATTTATCTATAAGTTTTCTTTTAGTAGACTATTTCTGGTACACTTGCTAATTGAGGATTGTGGGCATGGCAATACTCTAGTCAACAATAATTTCACTGTGTTAGCACTTGTGACACTAAGAAGCACCACTGTAGAATGAATATGCTTTGGGTATTAAAAGAATCAAAGAATATGGATTTAGTGCAGGAAATCGATGCTGAGCTCCGAGATCAGGTAGAATTGCGTTGGAGTAAGGCATATGCATATATGGAAGAGGCCACCACTCAGCATCTGCAGTTCCTTGTATATATGGAAGGCGTTGTTCCATATCTTATATTCTATAGAACTGTACCCAAACAGGTTGAACAGATATAAAATGGGATCAATTAATGAATAATTTCAACATCTCACTCAAATCTTCTTTAAGTGACTGTCAGCATAATGACAGTTTTCAGGTACTTAAATACGATATTAAATGGGCAGTGGTGCATTCAATTGTATTCCACCTAGATTCATAGTGGGAGGTAAAATTAGGAAGAGATCCTGGCTATATAGTAGCAATGCAAATTAATTTAGAAACAATAAGGTTCCGAATTGAACTGTATAAAATTCAGCTTTCTCAACCAAAGGGTACTCCTGAATAGACATGCCAATTCCCAGTGTATTCACATTTACCTTATCCCGCATGATGTTTAATTTCTTGGTTGTTGGAGTAGTGGTGCATAAAACATCAATGTGTAATAGAATTTCTGAACTTCTTATTTTTATAGCCAAATGTCCTTGCAATAAAGACTAATAAACCATGTTGTTTCTAATTGTTTGCAATACCTTCATGTTCATTTTCTCTGCTTCATTACAAGGACATCCACATTCTACTTGATACCAGATGAGGAACCAAAGTCTACATGGCTGAGGGAAATGGTTATACGGAAAGCAGGTAAATATATTTTGGATATGTCAAAGTGATAGTACAAAGAAATTCTGCAGAGAAAATGCATACTATCGCAAGATAGAAAGGAAACAGCATAGCAATTAGTAGTACACGTACTGCCTCTGGGCCAAATCATGCCATTTAAATCCATACAGAAAAAGGCAGAATATTTCCAGTGATTGAGATACTTGTAAAGATTTCTGCACTTTAGTTTAGAAAGGCAGCAAGGAAACAGGCCCTTCAGTCTACCGTCCATGCTGACCATCAAAACACAATGACTTACTCAGAGACACTTACTAAATAATGCAAACAATTTCAGTTCTTAGACTAAAAACTTAAAAACATTACATTCATTCAGAAATTATTCATGAACAAGAATATTTTGTTGAGCAACAACTGCAGCAATAAGCAGTGGTCCCCCCTTACAGATGCTCATGAATATGCTAAGCATTTCCAACAGTTTGTATCAAGGTATTAAATAAGTCGTTTTGTTATCTCACAGTGACCAGAAATAAAGTTAGTGGTTTAAGCAAGGAAATGGGTCTTCGGGGACACGCTAACACACATGAATGTTATTACCTTCAAAAGCACAGAAAGTACAAGTACAATTAAAAACAAGAGTGCTAAAAGTCAATTGTGTGGAGCTGCTAAGCAGCAACTTCTTAATAAAACATATGGAGCAGGACATTTCCTACTTAAAAGACCATCAGAAATTCTTCCTTTTCTGAAATTAAATAAATGATAACATCATTGAAGTCTTCATGACTTTATTTTTACAGGATACCATACTCTAAATTTATATTATGTCATAATGCCTGGGAAAATGTCGGGGAAAGGTCAAACAATACCCACATATTATAAAATAAACTGATCAACGTGCTGAATCTGCATGTTCAAGTCAGGAGGAGGGATAAGGACGGCAAGGCTGGGGAACCGTGAATGAGCAATGAGGTTGTAAACTTGGTCACAAAGAAAGAGGAAGAGTGTGTCAGGTTTAAAAAGGTGGAATCTGAGGGGGCTTATGAGGAATATAAAGTGATTAGGAAAGAACTCGTGAGCAAAAGGGGCCATGAAATGCCATTGGCAAGATGGATTAAGGAAAATCCAAAGGCTTTTTACACATATAGTAAAAATACGCAGGTGAGCAAGGAGAAGGTAGGACCACTCAAAGATAAAAGAGGGAATCTCCGCTTGAAGTCAGAGGATGCTGGTGAGACAAGGATGTGGAGAACAGAGAAATTAGTGTGGAGAATTGAAATATGATCGGGCCGTTTGAGATAGGAAGGAGGTGGTGCTGAGACACTTGAAGAACATTAAGGGAAATGTCCACAGGCATGATGGGATCTATCCCAGGTTCTACACCAATGACTGCACCTCCACAGACACCTCTGTCAAGCTTCTCAAGTTTGCGGATGACACAACCCTGATTGGACTGATCCAGGCTGAGGAGGAATCTGCCTACAGACAGGAAGTGTCACAGCTGGCATCCTGGTGCCATCGCAACAACCTGGAGCTCAATGCTCTTCGACAGTGGAATTGATTGTAGACTATAGGAGAGCTCCCCCTCCCCTCCCCCACTCACCATCAACAACACCACAGTCACATCTGTGGAGTCTTTTAAGTTCCTGGGAACCATCATCTCCAAGGACCTTAAGTGGGGGGCTACCATCAACTCCACAGTCAAAAAGGCACAACAAAGGATGTACTTCCTGCGGCAATGGCCACAGGCAATGATGGTCCAATTCTACATGGCCACCATAGAGTTTGTTCTCACCTTCTCCATCATGGTCTGGTTTGGCTCAGCCACCAAGCACGACACCTGGAGGCTGCAGCGAATCGTCCAATCAGCAGAGAAGATTATTGGCTGCAACCTTCCCTCCATTGATGAACTGTACACTGCAAGGGCCAGGAAGCGAGTGGGCAAGGTCATCTCTGACCCCTCCCATCCTGGCCACAAACTCTTTGAATCACTTCCCTCTGGAAGGCGACTCCGGATTGTCAAAGCTGCCACAGCCAGACATAAAAACAGTTTTTATCCACGAGTATTTGCTCTTCTCAACAGCCAAAAATCTGTAGCCTCCCTTTGATCTGGTATTTTGTTGGTTCACATGCTTGATCAATGGTGTTTTATCATTAATGTTTTATTATTATTAATGTTTAGTATTTTCTGAGTCATTCTTAATAGTCACTGTATGTCATGTTGTTACTTGTGGGCGGAGCATCAAGGCAAATTCCTTGCATGTGAATACTTGGCCAATAAACTTACCTGCTTCCTTATTGAGGGAGATATGGGAGGAGATTGTGGGTGGCTTGACAAGGACCTTTATTTCTTCTCTAGCCACAGACATGGTCCCAGAGGATTTGAGAATGGCCAATGGTGTTCCTTTGATTAAGAAAGGAAGTGGAGAGAATCTAAGGAAACATAGGCCACTGAGCCTCATGTCAGTGACAGGCAAACTATTGGAGAGAATGCTTTGAGTTAAGATTTACTCCCAGTGTAGAGACATGCATTTTGGTAGTTGGAATAAAGGTGTAGACTATTTTTGAAATGGGGAGAAAAATCAGAAATCAGAGAGGCAAAGGGACTTGGCAGTGCTGCTGCAGGATTCCCAAAAATAAGTCAAATCAGTAGCAAGGAAGGTAAATACAATGCTTGCATTTAGTTTGAGAGGGCTGGAATACAAAACCCGGGATATAATGCTGAGGCTTTATAAGGCACTGGTCAGACCGCATTTGGAGAATTGTGAGCAGTTTTGGGCCCCATATCCGAGGAAGAATATGCTAGCATTGGAGAGGGTCCAGAGAACATTTACCAGAATTATCCCAGGAATGGTTGCGTCAAAATTTGCTGAGTATTTGAAGGCACTGGGCCTGTAGTCACTGAAGTTCAGAAGGGTGAGGGGGAACCTCATTGAAACTTACCGAATAGTGAAAGCCTGGCTTGGGTGAAAGTGGAGAGGATGTTTCTACTTGTGGATGAGTCTAGGACCAAAGGCCATAGCCTCAGAATAAAAAAAACATACCTTTAGAATGGAGATGAGGAGGAATTTCTTTAGTCAGAGGGTGGTGAATCTGTGGAATTCTTGTCCAAAGCCGGCTATGGAGGACATCGATATTTGGAAGGCAGAGATTGACAGATTTTTGATTAGTAAGGGTATCAGCAGTTATGGGGCAAAGGCAGGAGAATGGGGTTGAGAGGAAAAGATAGCCATGATTGAATGGTGGTGTCAGCATGATGGGCTGAATGGCCTAATGCTGCTCCAAGAATTTATGAAGAATGGGCTGATTTGGGATAGCCAGCATGGCTTTGTATGCGACATGAACTTTTGACGATGTTCAAAGGGGACTGATGAAGAGAGTGGCCTGGAACTGGCCTCTCAACAATCTATGTTAACTTTGCTTGTTCCACACTGAATTATGTGTTACCATTTATCGACCTCAAGCTGATTTAAAGAAATCCATGGCACCACTAGAAGATGAGCAAATGAGTTTTTCTGACCAATATTTCTAGCTATACGGCCATTCAATAAAACCCAACAGAACAATTATGTTTTATATTGTTGTTTATGGGATTATGCCAGAATTTAATAAATTGTTATATTTGTGAGCACTGAGTGACTGTGTGTGATGTTTGGTGGACCATGTGGGGTGGGAGGACCCGTTGCTCCTCCCATGCAGCATGTGGCACTGCACAGGACAACTTCTGAATTCTCTGGGGTGGAATCCTCTCCAAGACAGACGTGAAGGTCACCGTTTGATCTGTTTTTACAAAATGTTAAATGGTCAGCTCGACAGACTACAAGACCTACACCAAACCCAAACCATTTAGGAGCAGACGAGGGCATTCGATCCAATTTGTGATCCCAGCTACAAAGACAGATGTATACAGCAATTTGTTCTTCCACCGCACAATTAAAGCATGGAATTACCCAACCGGATGCAACTAAATTTAAAGTAGCTCTTTCTTCCCAATAACCCTTTCTGGCTTAAGCCCTCCCTTCACCACCATTTATTCCATTTGGAATATTTTGGAAGACCAAGAAACCAAGAACCAAGCCAAAGGGAGATGTTTTGTATATAATTATCTCTGTTTGTGCACACTGCAAATCTGCAGTCAGATTGTGTGGTTGCAGCCATTTTTAGTTGTCTTGCTGCCAGCATTGAGATAATGCAATAAAGACTTCTATTGTGCCTTGAAGACTCTCAAGTTTTACAGACATAGAACAAGAGTACAAAATTGTGCTTTCAAGGTTCTGAAATTAGCATATCATCCTCTGAGATATTCTGAGAATGCAGAGTGCTATTTAAATCTAGGTTGATTCCTGCTGCATAATGAGGCGTGGCAATATTAATTGAACAATCTTTTGGACAGATATGTTCAACAACACTTTCTCATTTTAACTTACTTGACCTTCCAGCAAAACTACTGATAAAATGCATGCATACTATGCTGATGTTTCCAAGATGTTGCACTTCATTCTTACCGTCTTAAAGACACAATTTTGTGAGGAAGAGTTTAATTAAATATGAAATAAATTTACTGTCAAATTGATGTGCAGGTTCTCAGAGACCTTGTTTCTAATCACATACAAGTAATTTTATTTTGTATGGCTTTCTTCAAGGAAATGGGAATATCGACATGCATTACCCCATTTCAGCCATCAAGAAAACGCAATTACTTTAATGAATTGCAATAACAAGTTAGCAGTTGTAAGTAGATAAATTTACTGTATAGATACAGGACAGTATACAGTAGGGCTCGCTGGCTATTATAAATAGCTTACGTATGATACACAAAATATATTTAATAACTTATCAAATCAATTTTATTATATAAAAGCACATTTAACGGCTGCACAAACTATTCAAAGACATATATTACACTTAATATCCAAATTCTCAAACCACAGGCTAATGATATTACGACTTAAAGAATTTTACAACAACACTAAAACTATATTTAAGCAGAAAAGAGAATGTATATCCTGAAGGAATTTGTAAATGTGCTCCTTGATGAAAAATAGCTCCTTAAATGTTTTCTTCAGAATAATTGCTCCTGAAATGTATACACACATACATATATTAATACACGCATATATGTATATGTATATGTACTAGACTAAGTGGGACCTGTTGGGTCCCAGCATCACATGGGAGGGCTGGTCCCCCAACACAATATTCCACGTCCACCAATTCCAATATTCAGGAGAGAGAATCTCAACATTTTTTAAACACTACTAACTATTTTATTTTTAAATCGATGGGAAAATCCTCTTGTCCTGCGCAGCACAGGTGGACTCTGAGTAAGATGGCCAAAGATCACAGCCATAAGTAGCAGCATTTTTTCTAAAATCAATATATAGAACAACAGGAAGTGGTCAAGATCAGACGTTTAGTAATATAGATAATTATATATACACATATATATACACATATATACATACATATATATATACACACACACACACAAATGCTGAACTTTTTCCTTTATTATATTTTTCACGGAGTACTATGTTTACATATTCTGTTGTACTGCTGACAAGTCCATACCCTTGCAACTAACCCATGGAGATGGGACTGCAGGATTCCAATGCTGCTGTGAACAAATATACTTTCTTTTGTCCTCAAGGGATTATGAATGTAACAATAAGAAGGCGGCCACTTGGGAAAAGTGCAGGGGACCATTTGTTCCTTCACAAAGTAAGAATGGTAAGCAAAATAATTTCCATTTAAAGAGGAATGAAGGCGGCCATGTATCTACAGTGTTATGATACAATACGATAGTAGAATTGTATTCATCCCAGGAGGGAAATTGATCTGCCAACAGTCATAAAACACAAAATAAGGGGGGGGGGGGGGGGGGGGGGGGGGGAGTGGAGTAAGTCTACTCCATGACAGCAGGGGGATGTTGTGCAGTTTGATAACCACAGGGAAAAAGGATCTCCTGTGGCATTCTGCACTGCATCTTGGTGGAACTAGTCTGTTGCTGAAGGTACCCCTCACCCAGGGGGGGTGAGCTGTAATGTCCAATATGCACCGCATCTACTTGTGAACAAAGTAAAACTTTTAGGGTAAGATTCTTCAATCTTTTCACTGATTTTTTAAGTTCTCCTTGAGATAACTGCTACATGGAATATGTTTGTTGCACTGTATGAATTGAGAGCATTCTTTCTTTAAAAACCTTTCAGAGCAGCGAATACGATGTTAATTAGAAGAAAATCATACACCCTTCTTCCTCTGAAAAATCTCATCAACCCTTTGCTTAGCCTTACCTTTGAACTCAGGCATGTTACAGTGAATCCAAATGAACCCTCAACCATGAAAACAGGATCAGAAGTAGACTACTGAGCCCAGAGAGTCCACCCTACATTCAACGTGATCATGGATGATAGACATTGGCCACATCTCCACTACACTTTTATTTCAAAAGGAAGGGACTAAGACTGTGTGCAGTACTCTGGGTTTGGCCTCACCAACACACAAACAGTTATAACAAAAATTCCCTATTTCTGAACTCCAAGACTTTTGCAAGGAAGGTCAATGTGCCATTTGCCTTTGCTACTACTTGCTGCACCCGGTACCCGGACGTGGGGTCGAAGGACGTGAAGCCGAAGCAAAGAAGTGGAAGTCAACTAACCAAAAGGGCGGGATGCCTAAAAGCAAACTCACCAAAAGGCCGCTCTACCGAAACGCCAACTCACCAAAAGGCTGCGTCGCCTACAAGCCAACTCACCGAAAGGCCACTCTGCAGAAAAGTCAAATAACGGACATGACGTCGCTGGGGATGGCGGGACTTGTAGCGATTGGTCCAGACCATTCTTCAGACCTGAATGGTCTCAGCCGACGAAATGAGACAACTGTTACACCAAAGATGGACACAAAATGTTGGAGTGACTCAGTGGGACAGGCAGCATCTCTGGCGAGAAGAAATGAGAGGCGTTTCGGGTCGAGACCCTTCAGACTCAGTCTTCAGGTCTGACGTGAAACACCACCCATTCCTTCTCTCCAGAGATGCTGCTGTTCCGCTGAGTTACTCCTGCATTTTGTATCCATCTTCGGTTAAAACAGATTACAGATTATCTGGTGTTTTGAGCATAGGAGCTTGTTATGCAGGCAACCAGACGGAATTGTTGTCCAGACGCGTGGGGGAGGGGGGGGAGTGGGAGGAGATAAAATTGTTCATTACCATGCACACTTCCCTTCCATGTTTTAAAAGCGAATTACTACGGCTGCAAATGCCCCGAACCGTCTGTCCCCACGGCCGGGGTGGGGGAGGGAATCACTCAGTGTGGATGTGGGGGGGTGAATCACCCTGGTGTGGGTTGAGGTCCGGGCTTCGGGGGGTGAGAGGGGGGGGATGAATCACCCTGGTGTGGGGGTTGGGATCCGATGGCGATGCATCGTGGTCAGTGACCCTGGGTGGGAGGAGGGACCAGCCTGTCCCACACCTCTACTCCACCTGCCGCTGCTGACACACAGCCCATCACAGTGTGGCCACATGGGGGAGACGAGGCGGAGGGCGGCCGTGGCTGTGGGAGAGTGGGGGCTGTCCTGAGGGATTTGCTACTTTGGCCACTTACAACTTGGTGCACGGGTTCAGAATGCTCAGTCACCTGATGGACGCGGGGGTCTGAACCAATCGCTGATCAGTCCTGCCCACCCGGTGACGTCATTGTCCGTCATTTGACTTTTCGGCAGAGCGACCATTCGGTGAGTTGGCTTGTAGGCGACGCAGCCTTTTGGTTAGTTTGCTTTTAGGCATCCTACCCTTTCAGTTAGTTGGTGTTTCAACTTTGTACACTTTTGGTTATTCGGCTTCGTTTCCATTTGGTTATTTGGCTTCCACTTCTTTGCTGCCGCTTCTCGTCCTTCGACGGCACGTCCGCACACAGCTGCACCCACCCACTAAATCTTTGTGCTTCATATATTTGAACACCTAGAGTCGTCTGAACGACCCGTTTGCAGTCTTTCTCCATTCATATAATAATCCACCATTCGGTTCCTCTTGACAACGTGCATGACCTCGCATCGCCCACATTAAACAAGATGAACAGATTTCTTTCCTGCATTGTTCCTCTATTATAATGAAGATGCAGAGATACTCAGGGGGTCGTCATCCTCTAAAAATATTCTTGTCCCTTATTCCCCCTACTGAAATAAAGTAGGAAACTGAACTGGTAAACTAAAGATTCCAAGCATAATGTGATTTTACTGGTAGGAAACCATGGCTGCCACAAATTAACTGCATATTTAGGGAACTTAAGCTGCAAGGTTAATATCCAGAGCTCAATATGTCACCATTCCAAACAATTGAATCTGACTCTGCAAAAAATTGCTGTGTTGTATTGTTCAATCGTTTTCTGGAAGTACTGTCATTGTTTAAACAAATAAAATGTGTTTGTTGCTTCAACACTGGAACAGAACTACCCATTACATATAAGAAAGGTTTCAGCAAACATGTTTAGCTAAGTACATCCTGCTTCGTGTGCAAAACTGTGTTTAGCTTTCTTCTACTGGAGTCAAAATAATCAGCTCCCCCTGTCCTCTGCTGCTGATCCAATATGTCCACCTCATGTTTTGCAGCAGGAATGTACGGCAGGAGAAATACCACAGGGAAATGTCACAGCTTTTTATTACATTGTTTCCTTTTAAGCCAAACCTTAATGAGCAGGTACTGGAAGTTGGGTCTAATCTATAATCAGAAGGGGGTCTAGGTTCTAAAGACGGGTCCCGACCCAAAACGCAGGGCTGCCAACTCTCACGCATTGAGCGTGAGAATCATGCATTTGGCAAAATTCTCACACTCTCATGCTGATCACAAAGTTCTCACGCTCTGTCGTGAGAAATTCTGTGATCAACGAAAATTTCAAAACTCATATCAAGCTCATGGGCCGTGGGTGCTGGAGAGCCGGGGATGAGGGAGGGATGGAAGCAGAACCAGCGGCGGGGACAGATGCGGACGGGGAGCTGGAGCTGGTGAATGTGTGCCGGGCTGCGAGAGTTTGCCGGGCTGGCAAGTCACTCGTTGTAGCTCCGACCATGGAGATCATGGAGTCCTGGGCCATTGGTCTGTGCCGAGTTCGCCCAGGTGACTGGCATGGATCAGGCTCTTGTGGTGCTCTCTGGAGGACAGGGCAGTGAATGAGCGTCACCCAGCACAGCAAGTAAGGCCATGTTCTGCTCCCGTCGGCAGTCGGAATTTAAGGATTTGTGGGAAGCGGCTGGCATGAGCGAGGCCGGCGAGCGGCAGGAGAGAAATGTTCACATGGGCCCCCCCACTTTTTTGGCTCGACATGTTCCAATATCTCTGGCTCTGGACAAGGCGCTGCTGTGCTCTGAGCAACCTGGTCGTGGGTGTTGGAGAGCCGGGACGGAGGGAGGGATGGAAACAGAAACATCGGCGGGGGCAGATGTGGGTGGGGAGCCGGGACTGGCGAGTGTTTGCCAGGCTGGCGAGTCGCTCGCTGCAGCTCCGGGCATGGAGCAGCCTCAGTGTATGAGTCCCAGGCCGTCGGAGGCGTCGGAAGCATTGAGCCCCTACCGTTAGAGTCTCTGCGCTGAATTTGTTCTGGTGACCGGCATGGACAGGCTGCGGCTTGGTGCATCCTGGAGGACAACCAGTGGCTGTTGGAAGTAGGTACCAAGCACTGGGTAGATGCGGTGGAAGATAGTGGCCTTCAAATGGGGGTGGTTGGAGAAAGCATCTGTCTTGCCTGCTAGATTTTCACTTGCTGTAACTGCAGGAAAAATGTTCCCGATGTTGGGTGAGTCCAGAACCAGGAGACACACACCGTTTAAAAATAAGGAGTCAGCCATTTAGGACTGAGATGAGGACAAACGTTCTTCACCAAGAGAGTTGTGAATCTGTGGAATTCACTGCTCACTGGATATCACTGGATATTTTCAAGAGAGAATTACATTTTACTCTTGGGGCTCACAAAATCAAGGTATTTGGAGAAACAACAGGAAAGAGGTACTGATTTAAGATGAACAACCATGATCATATTGAATGGCAGTGCTGGCTCGAAGAGCCGAATGGTCTATTCCTGCACCTATTTTCTATTTTTCTATGCTTGAGTATATGGCAATAAAACTCCCCCACTTGATTTTGAAGCATTCATGCATGGTGGAGGTATAATGTAGTCATAGAGTGATACAGTGTGAAAACAGGCCCTTCGGCGCAACTTGCCCACACCCGCCAATATGTCCCAGCTACACTACCTGCTTTTGGTCCATATCCCTCCAAACCTGTCCTATCCATGTATCAGTCTAACTGTCCCTTAAATGTTGGGATAGTTCCTGCCTCAACTACCTCATCTGGCAGCTTGTTCCATACACCCACCACCCTTTGTGTGGAAAAAGTTACCTCTTAAAAAGTTACCTCTTAAAAATACTTTAAACAAAAAAAACATTGAAATCTGACCTGCAATGCACTAAAACATGATTTTAATACATCAAATTTCAAAAAGCCCCCCCCCCCCACCCCCCCCCCTCCTCCCCACCCCCCCCCCCCCCCCCCCCCCCCCCCCCCCCCCCCTCCTCACCCCCCCCCCCCCCCTCGGTCACTACACTGCTTCGCCGTGTACCCCCAAGGTCAGTGATCAGTGATCGCTCAGCCTCCCCACTTTCAAAAACGCTCCGTGGCCCCTGGTTCAGACAGAGCACTGCCAGATGTGAGCGTGGAACTGAGGCCAGTTGTCCGTGATGTCTGGATCCCAATGCTCAGCACTTCGTGTTTCTGAGTTGGCTAATGTTATTGATTTTTAATTAGTCTGATTTGTAATTAGTTGACTAAACCTTAATTTATAAATCTGGAATATCCAGGGGGATGGGATAAGTGTAATATTAAAATGACATGCAAGGTGTCAGGCTGTCTGTCACAACATAAAGCCCCGATAATCCATTATTTCCTTCAGTTAAATATTGGGAAGGTAGCATTATTGTAATTTGCCACTAAACTATTATGTTTGTTTACCTCACTGACTATTTCTAAACCCGCCCCACCCCAAATTCCTTTGACAGGTTCAATAGAAATCTTGTTGTTTTATTAATTGAACACGTAGATGAACATCCTCAAGGAGTCTAATCAGATGGAAACGGATTTGGATGCGATGTTTAAGAGCTTATTCAAAGAAGGGGCATATTTTAAAGGAATGACATAGATACTTGCAGGGGAATGTGTGAGGCGGTTCTTATTTGTCTTTAGTTTTAGCTCGAACCAGGACATCTGAAGATTCAAAGTTTAATACAGTAATTGTGCTGATACTGACTCTAACCAACCACATAATGAATATCTTCCATTCTGGAGGTTTTATTCATCTGATGCCATTTAAACTTCACTTGGATATCAATCACTTCAATGTAAAAATAATTGGCTATGGGGAGCATTGGAACAAAAATTTGCCCTCGGTACATATTAACTGTAATATAATAATGTATGCATGTTGGTAGGTGCAATCAAAACAATGATCTCTTTATCATTGTTGTGTTATGAATACCACAGAAAATATTATGTACTCTCAAGATCACATTAACTAGAATATTATTGCTTAAATATATATTGTTATTGGACTTTGCATTTCGGAAAAGCCTCAGCTGAGAAGAAGACAGCAAAATACTGAAAATATTGGAGGTAAAAATGACTTCAGGCCAGTTTGTTAAGAAAATGAAGGAAATGGTAACAGAATACATACAGCTAAGTTAGTATAATTTAATGGATGAGAAATTGTGTTCAACCAATTGATGACTTCTTTGACAAAATAACTAGCATGTTGGATAACAAGGAAGCCAATAGATGTAGCAAATTTTGTTACACATAACAGATTGCCGCATTAGATAAACACCTGTGGACTTGAACGTAATAGGTTAAGTCCAGGGGGTCTGATATGGGGCTTTATGTGTGGTATATTGTCAGTGCAGAGGGGCTAGAAGCAAGGCAAAGTGTGCATCCAGAGTCAAGGTCTGGATTAGTACTAGGTGTGCAATCAATGCTGGAACAATGGGAGTGTTCAGCACTGTGAACCTGAGCAGGTAAGCAGCTATGATCAGGGTAGAATAGGGGGCCAGGTGTAAGGCTGGACTCAGGGTTAGGAATGAGAAAAGGTATGCAACTGGAGTCAGGGACAGGAGTAGTACCAGGCGTGCAGCGAGACCCAGGTTGGTCAACGTGGGCCAAGTGCTTGATTATAATCTGATTTCCATACATGAATACACCAATATCATTCATGTGCTGCACCTGTTGATCAGAGCCTGGCTCTACTGTGGAATGTAATTAGGAATGTAATTTAGCCTAACCTTATTCATAGATAATCCAATTTAAAGCATAAATATTGCATTCAAGTGTCAGTTAAAAGTCTCGCTACAGTAGGCACCAGATTGCACAATTTCAAGCTGAAAGATGCAAAAGCTCCATACCAATATAAGCATAAAACCCCTTGGTGAAAAAGTAATTAAATATTGTCTTATCTATTTGGTATATTTGCAGGTCTTTGATCATAATTTACTGATTGAACTGGTTCATCTCTTTTCTGATGCTCCTATAAGAGGGTTGGCAGCCTAATGAAGAGTCTGACATGTTGCTATCACTATCAACAGACGGCTCATCAAAGCCTAACTACTGCATGACTTCATGTTACTGATAAAACTTCCCTTAGTCTGCAGCGACCTACCAATATAAATATGCTTGTAGCTGCAGGAAGTCACCAAAAGATTAACATTTTTTTATATTTATATAAATTTGAGCAGAGAGTAAAACTGGCCTATGAGTTATTATTGATTATTTTGTGCCAACTAAAGACAATTACAGCCCTAAAATATTAAGCCTCCACAAATGAAAAAATAAAATTTATGGATGCAAAGAATGGACTCCAATGTATATGCATATGTTTCAGAAAGATTAAGGCGGCACGGTGGCCCAATGGTAGAGTTGCTGCTTCACAACGCTTGCAGCACCAAAGACATGAGTTCAATCCTAGCAATGGGTGCTGTCTGTACGGAGTTTGTACAGTCTATCCATGACCACGTGGGTTTTCTCCGAGATCTTCAGTTTCCCCCTACACTCCAAAGACCTACAGGTTTGTAGGTTAATTCGCTTGGTATCAGTGTAAATTGTTCCTAGTGTATGTAGGATAGTATTAATGTGCAGGGATCGTAGGTCAGTGCGGACTTGGTGGGCCAAATGGCCAGTTTCCACATTGTATCTCTAAACTAAACTAATATCCAAACACATAATTACCTTTGCAACTGTTGAAGCATTGGAGAGATTACCAATTTGAACACATTGCTTGGAACAGCAATCTTTAGCTTAAAATTCAGTACAAATATTTACTTTGAAGTTTCGCACATGAATAATATATTGAAAAGAATTGATGCAGCTCAGATATTTCGACCAGGTCAAACAAATGTTTGTGGGGTTTTTTCTAAGCTCTATTTGCCATCCATTATTTCAAAATGTTCATCGAGTCTTCAAATTAATCTCCAAGACCATCAATTCTTAACATTCGATCTAAACAAACAGTGGCTTTAGATTCCAATAATGGAAGTAAAACTGAAAGGAAATCCTCCACAATAAATGATTCAGAAATAGAAAATGTGCCTTGGAGTATTGTCTACATAATTAAACTTGCAACAGGAAATTATTTTCTGGGAGTTTGGCCAAGGGTTTGGTCAATTAAAGTCAAGTCAACAGAAAATAAATTTAAGCAGAGAATAAAACTGGCCAGCGAGTTATTAATTATTATTTTGTGCCAACAGACCACTTACAGCCCTAAAATATTCAATCAGTTCTTGAGCCTCCACAAATGAAAAGACACTGTAAGAAATCACCAAAAGATTAACATCTCTTTAAATTTATAGAATATCATTCTATAATGATATTAACTCAATATGCAAACCTACACAGATCTCATGAGAAATTTACGGAGTACAAAATAAGGCAGCTCCAATGTCCAGCAGATCATAATTATTTTGTTGCTGAAAATTATCTTACTTGAAACAACTCACATTGCAGGTCATGACAAATATAATATTGAGCATAATGTTAATCTTTGGTTGAGAGGGGATTCACAGTAACATGGAAAATATTATCAAATTCCATTTACAGCAATCATTACCGTGCAATAATATATAATGTTGCTGCTCAATAGTATGACTTATGTGTCATTATAAAGGACAACAAGAAATCACATAATTTTTAAAGATAAAAAGGAATATAATTAGGAATGAAAGACACGGCTGATTCTAATCTCAATTACTTTGAATAGTCAAGATGACACTTCAAGTGATTATAGACTATGAATCTGCCCAAGGTATTGAGATTCTCCTTGTAAGTGCTGTGGAAAACAATTTTAATATTAGAAGTGGCTTAATATCATCTGGAGGTTTGCAAACATGCTATATCACAATGATGCATTACCAACTTCAACAGATGCATCGTAGAAAGCAAACAATTGGCTTGCATCCGCAAGAAATTGCAGAGTTGTGGGTGTATCCCAGCCCATCACACAGACCAGACTCCCCATCATTGACTCCATCTACAACCATTCTGCCTCAGAAACGCAGGCAACATAATCAAGGTCCTTTTGGTATGAATATTGATTTCTTTAACTTCAGTAACCCCTGCACTCACTCTCTCCATCCCTCCCCCACCCAAATCGCACCAGGTACCCATTCTCACCAAACAAACAGCTCACAATGGCCTGTTTCTTTTATCATCATTACTTTTTTGCATAACATTCATTCTATATCTTTCTACATCACTGTCTATAGCTCTCGTTTCCCTTTCCCCTGATAGTCTGAATATGGATCTGGACCCTAAACGTCACCCATTGTTTCTCTCCATAGATGCTGCCTGTCCCGCTGAGTTAGTCCAGCATTTTGTATCAATCTTTGGTTTAAACCAGCATCTGCCATTCCTCCCTACACCCTTTTATACCCTGGTCATCACTACTTCTACCAACAGGCAGAAGATACCAAAGCTTGAAAACACATACTACCAGCTTCAGGAAAACCCATTATCAGATTTCTGAAAACAAATCCCCAAGCAAGGATATAGTCCTTATCTTTCAAACTATCAAGTTATGGATATTTGACTTTCTCTGGAATTGCAATGCTGAAAACTATATGCTGTACTCTGGTATTCACATGGAATATTTTCTGATTTAATTGGATCACATGCAAACAAAAGCTTTTCACTGTATCTTGGTACACGTGACAAAATAAACCAATACCAACATCTCATAACCATTGCTAGTGATTGATGCAACTCTGAGGAACTCCATTCCAGATGTCACTGAACATCAATATCTCTCCTCGGATGAAAAAGTGATAACATATCTTGAAATACAGTTCCAAATACACCAAAAATCCTGTGTAATGAAAATGCAGGAATACCAGAAATAGGAGGAATGCGAATGGCATGAGCTTGTTCCATCATTCAATGCAATCATGACATTCTCAACCTTGTTTAAATTTCTGGTAATATCCCTCAACCTCTTTAGTGTACAATAATATTGATCTGTGCCCTGAATTCACTAAATGATTGAACATTCAAATCCATCAAAGGCAGATATTAAATGGCAAAAAGCATTTCACTTCATTACACCTCGGTGTATGTGAATGTGACTAATAAAAACCTTTGAATACTTTGAAATATTAAAGATTCTCATTAAGTTTAACCTCTTCTCTGTGGATTGTCACCTTGTCGTGGCGGAGAAGCTTGTGTGGACCCAAGATCCTGAGAGCGATGCCATCTGAAGCTATGCTCCTATGGCAGTAAGGTCGAGGGGGAGGTCTCTGACAAAGAGCAATCCAACCACGAACCCAATGGTGGAACAGGTGGAGGGCAATGGCTGACCTCAATGGAGCATCACAACGGCTGGGAAGGCAGATGAAGGCTGAAGCAGAAAATTGTCTCCGGTCATCTTGGACTCCATGCCACTGGATCCTGACCCAGATTTGTCAAGGACCATGGGGTGGCTGTCTGTGCACCAGTCTCCCCATGTTAAACACAGTCACGCACAGGCGCCCTCCATATAGGGTTAGCCTCCTGGAGACACCCCATGGTCAGGCATGACCAAAGGGGGCCTAAGAATCTCAGTCATGTCTATGTCAGAGAAGCAGAATTAGGCCATTCAGTCCATTGAGTCTACTCTGCTATTCAATCATGGCTGATCCATTTTTCTTGTGCCGTTAATGAAATGGCTCCTTGGGGATGGAAATAAATAATCACAACAGAATGAATCTTTTTTGATGGACATCAAGGAAATATACAGAGATTAGCAGCAAATTGAATTATGAACCTAAATCTCATGACAATTCATGGTTTCGAGGTGAGAAGATTGAAGCAAGGGAAGTGTGATGAATATGTTAAAATTACTGAATATCAGCATTGAAACCTACAAGAGGCACTTGAAAAGGTTTCCTGCAACAATCGGATAATCTCCGTGGCATATAATTACTGTTTATGATAGCTTTTCCTCGTGGACTATCAATTTCCAGCGGATCTATGGTACCTAACAAGTGCGATGTCAACAAGCTGGTTGACAAAAGATACAAAAGAAACCTCATCAATAGGATACAATTTTAAATTAACCATTGGTTATTAACCAATTTTAAATTAACCATTGTAAATGATAACGGACATCACTAAAATAAAAATATTGGAATATGCTTAAATATAATTAAAGTAAATGCTGAAATGTTCTTAAATGATTTTTGTTAGGACAGCAAGTACTTTCAAAAGTGGATCTGATAGGGATCTAGATTATAACTAAATGGGTTTAGATGCTGGTATTGAAATGGAGAAGGTTGCTGAGGAGGGATGCTGGCTTGGACTTGATGGGGCAATGGCTCATTCAGCATGGGAGCTGTTCTACCATCTCTGAAAAATAAATTCCATTCCATTTTAATGAAAAAAGGAAATTAAATCTGCAATTTTTTTAAGGCGAGACAATTTGCTAAGTAATAATCATGACTCATTGTTCTTTGGGAAACTCAAATAGATCCCCTTCAAGAAAAGCAGATTCGTTTTCAGAATTTACAAAGGCAATTTTGCTGTACAAGTATTTGGAACTCTTGATAATTCAAGTGATTCAACTGGAATACAATGAAGTGTAGCTCATCAACAGATACTGCATCACATATACCATTCCAGCAACATCTGTGTTTCGCTACACATTCACAAAATTTCCCAACGGTGCTGTCAGTTTCACAGAATAACAACAGCAACAACTGTTCGGTACATCACCATGTGTGTGCCAAATTCTGGGCTAAAGATTCTTGAACAAGAGAGAGGAGCTAGGAACCTTGGCACTGCCTCGAAAATGAAAAAAAAAAACAGTCTGTATGACACTGCTGCAATGCCTGTCGACTCATAACTAGGAATACAAAAAATAAGCAGTGCATTTATTATGTCTCCATTATCAATGTTTAATCACCTTCCTTTTGTAGATCTTACTTTTCCCCCTCTTCACCAGAAAGCATCAAGTTACAGTAACGCAAGGGGCCATGCTTTCCAAAGTGCAGATGCAAAAATGTATCCCACAAACACCAAAGATGTTCACAGCTGACATATGAGGAAACAAGGTAATGACCTTCAGTAATAAAAACTTATCAAGCTGCGAGCCATTCAAATTCGATAGCAGAGATTAATTAGATCATAGTATAAAGCCATGGTGTTTAAATTACTGGAATAACAGCCAAATTTCTATACCATTGATCCAAGACACAAGCACAAATGCCATCATGGAGGTAATCAATTTGAGTAACTAAATAAATCTATAAAGTTAAAGAGCTGCTAACAGTAACCATGGAACTGCAAGACTGTTGTAAAAAAGAACTTCAGAGGTTGTACTTCGAGGAAGGAAATCTTCCATTCTAACCAAGCCTGAGCAAAATGCACCTCCAGATCCACCAGTCCAGTTAAATCTCAACTTCCTTCTCAGTTCAACAACAATTAAGAAAGAAGGATATAAGTGACACCTGCATTCCAGGGTGAGTTGCATTCCTAGAAAATGAAGAAGCTGTGTCATCTGAAATTGCATCAAGAAAGTGAGATGAAAAAAAATGATATTGATTTAATTGCTTTTATTTTCCCAAAAACTCTCATATGAGAGAATTTTATTCTGTATCTCACACTTTTAGGCAGTGATTTGAGAGCTAGACTTTACAATTTACTTTAAACATACAGCGTGGAAACAGGCCCTTTAGCCCACCAAGTTCACACTGACCATACCTAACACCAGCACTATCCTACACACTAGGGACAATATAACAATTTTACCATGGCCAATTAACCAGCAAATCTGTTCGTCTTTGGAATGTGGGAGGAAACTGGAGAAATCCCTCCCCCATCACATCCAAATACGTAAAAAACTCCATACAGCCAACACCTGTGATCAGGATTGAAACCGGCTCCCTGGCATGGAAGGCACTCTACCAATTGGCGTGCTGTCCCACTGTTCTGTACAAGTATATATCCTGGCCTAAAAGGAACAGGAATAGAACCAAAATTTAGCAGAGGATTCATGCATTGTAAGGCCATTTTGGTTAAGTCTGTGTTTCTGTATATCACGACAAGCTGCTGCTTGGTGCCATTAAGTCTAGGTCCCAGATCAATGTTGCAGATATGAAATGTATGAGTATCTCTTCAATTGATAGAATGAATGAGATTCATATATATTTATGTATGAGAATTATACATGCATGAAGTTGATCGGATTACTGTAAATTACTTGTAAATAATGTTGCAAGACAGTTACCCTGCTGTTTGTTGATTGGCCAAAGTGTTAAACCCTGGCGGGTTTGTTTGCATTCCAGGGTAAATGTTGCATTATTCAGTTAAGTTAGCTTCCTTCCAGAAGCTTCTGTAGAAACAATGTATGGTAGACTCTGTTATTGGTTTGGGGAACTGTCAATAATGTATTGATGTAATTAATATGTTTGATTCGATTGTAAAGAGAACACCCCTATGTAGTTTGGCCCCTCAAGGTTCGCGGACCTATAAAAGGTGTCTCCATATTAGTTCGGTGTCGATCGTCTGGAACTGCGATTGGGACTGCTTGACCTTTTGGAGTGTTTCTGCTTGCAATAGGCTGAATGGCTTGGCCAGGCAGTGACAAGGATAGAACCCGTGGTGGTTTAGGCATCATATAAGGGAATTTCTTGTTCAATCTAAAAATAAAGATTAGTTGTTCCAGTGCTTGACTCAGCGGTTTTGGCTGAACTAGACGGTGGGATAAGATGGAGAGAAGGCATGTACGGGATACTGAGTTGGATGATCAGCCATGATCATATTGAATAGCGGTGCAGGCTCGAAGGGCCGAATGGCCTACTCCTGCACCTAATTTCTATGTTTCTATGTTTCCATGATAAGCTCAAGAAGAGTGTATTTAGAAACACAGAAACATAGAAATTAGGTGCAGGAGTAGGCCATTCGGCCCTTCGAGCCTGCACCGCCATTCAATATGATCATGGCTGATCACCCAACTCAGTATCCTGTACCTGCCTTCTCTCCATACCCCCTGATCCCTTTGGCCACAAGGGCCACATCTAACTCCCTCTTAAATATAGCCAATGAACTGGCCTCAACTACCTTCTGTGGCAGAGAATTCCAGAGATTCACCACTCTCTGTGTGAAAAATGTTTTTCTCATCTCGGTCCTAAAAGATTTCCCCCTTATCCTTAAACTGTGACACCTGTACTCATCAAGAATCTATCTATCTCTTCCATAAAAATATCCACTAACTTGGCCTCCACAGCCATCTTCAGATAAGGAAATGTAATTTTAATTATTAATTGCAAGAGATTCAACGTTTGATTATGCATCTTGGATAAGCTTCAAAAACAGATGAATTTCATCAGGTTGGTGTTAGTGCAATATGTGGGAAATCAGCAGTAACAGAGGCAGAGGCTCTCAAGTTCAACCTGTGCCAACTGGGTGAGTCTGATACAAAAGATGAGGCTGGTTAATATAAACTGCCACTGATGCAATGGTTCCAGTCTAGAGCAGTGAAAGGTGAAAGGGCACACAACCTCAATGTGTAAGCCTGGACCTATGACAATAAAAGACTATTGTCTCTCTTGTAAACCCATGACTTCAAGTCAGGTTAACTTCAGCAAACCTGACACTCACACAAGCATAAGCAGTTCCGTAAAGGTGAGTTTCCACAATCAGACTGGCCGTAATTTGGGAGCTGCCCATTCATAAACAGCATCTAACATGACTGCCTTCTGTGTGTCAGCCGTGCCTTTGTTTGGCAAACATTAATGTACTCCAATGGATATGCGTCAGCATTTGAGGTAGTTGAAACATAAAAATTGAAAGCAGAAGTATGGCCATTCAACCTTTGACTCTGCCCTTCCACCATCTTATTATTTCCCTGTCCTATTGATTTATTCAATATACAGAAAACTAATGTGTGCTGTTCGTAATGTAATCAAGTTTGCGTGCTTTTACATGTCTAGCGTGAAGCATTTTTCACACTGAAAAAGAATCAAGAATGGTTATGGTTTCAATGTTAAGAAAATAGCAAGAACCCAAGATGTAACAAGCAACTTGTTAACTATATCGGCAAAAAGGTATTTGTTAAGACAAAATAAATTATGTCAACATGTCAAATATTTTAATCCACAAATTGTGGTCTCTCCTTTGAGAGCAAATACATCACACTATTTATGGGAGTGAGCACCAATATTGCAGAAGCAGGCTTTCCTTTAAAACTACTAAGAATTTTGCCAGAAATATTTTAACAGCAAAATATTGCAAAGTAATGTGAAAAGTACCAATGAATTACAAAGATGGTCTTTATTCATCAACTCCAAACCATTCATCAATGAATTCTGCCTTTGGTGCAGAATAGATCGGGCAAGAACTAGATGCACAATTTGGTTTGCTTGCAGATTTCTTCTTGAAGAGAAATATTCTTGAATGGCTCAGTAATCAAATAACCATCAGCATCTCTTGGGAAGAAAATAACCCAAATTCCTTTGAACAGAAATGTTGGTTCATCGCCTCCTCCACCGTATATTCTGAAAAATGCATTTGACAATATAATGGCCCAAATTGTGTATATCTTTAGCTAGTAGTTTGGATGAGAATAGTCATAAACTTATTCTGCATGGAAACAACCATCATCCCACATTGTCTATGGCGACTGAGGTGCTGTGATAAGTTTGTCTCATTTGACCGAGTTTGGCCCATATATCTCTGTATGAATCTGGCATGGGAAGTTATATTGCATCAGTAGATGAAGATGGTACACTTTTTCCAAAGAGGCTTTGACAATATTCTTGGCAGACAAAAATGCTGGAGAAGCTCAGCAGGTGAGGCAGCATCTATGGAGCACAGGAAATAGGTGACGTTTCGGGTCGACACCCTTCTTCAGACTGATGGTGGGGGTGGGGGGGAACGTGGAGGGAAGAAGAAAGGAAGATGCAGAGACAGTAGGCTGTGGGAGAGCTGGTAAGGGGAGGGGAAGGAGGGAGAAAGCAAGGACTACCTGAAATTGGAGATGTCAATGTTCATACCGCTGAGGTGTAGACTACCCAAACGAAATATGAGATGTTGCTCCTCCAATTTACGGTGGGACTCACTCTGGCCATGGAGGAGGCCCAGGACAGAAAGGTTGGATATGGAATGGGAGGGGGAGTTGAAGTGCTGAGCCAACGGGAGATCGGGTTGGTTAATGCGGGCTGTGCAGAGGTGTTGGGCGTAGCGATCGCCAAGCCTGCGCTTGGTCTCACCGATGTAGAGCAGTTGACACCTAGAGCAGCGGAGGCAATAGATGTGGTTGGAGGAGGTGCAGGTGAACCTCTGCCTCACCTGGAAAGACTGCTTTCCTCCATGGCCAGAATGAGTCCCACCATAAATTGTAGGAGCAGCACCTTATATTTCACTTGGGTAGTCTACACCCCAGCCGTATGAACATTGACTTCTCCAATTTCAGGTAGTCTTTGCTTTCTCCCTCTTCCCCCCCCCCCCCCCCCCCCCCCCCCCCCCCCCCCCCCCCCCCCCCCCCCCCCCCCCCCCCCCCCCCCCCCCCCCCCCCCCCCCCCCCCCCCCCCCCCCCCCCCCCCCCCTCCCCACAGCCCACTTTCTCCGCATCTTCCTTTCTTTTTTTCCCCCCCCCCCCCCCCCCACCCCCACATCAGTTACCCAAAACTTCACCTATTCCTTAGCTCCATAAATTAGCTCTATAGAATACGAACTGATCGACTGCAATTGCAGCTTCAATACTGTGATGTTGGTCTGGGGGAAAACAAATGTTGCCTCTCTTATCTATCTGATGGATTTGAAGAATTTTCTGGTGATAGCATTTTGCCTTTGCTTTGGAGATATTACTACAAGTAATCCAAGGTTCTGAAGCATTCAGGAGAGTGGGCATCACTGTTGCCTGGTATCAGATAAGCTTTGTGTTGGGTTGATGCATGAACTAAGAACACCACTTTCCTCAGACAGCTAAAGGCTCTGCTGGCACACAGAATGCGATGGTGAACTTTGTCAGCATTGTTTAGTTTCATTTAATTTAGAGAGAGAGAAAGGAAAGAAACCCTTCAACCCAGCGACCTCATCATCAATCTGATCATCAATCACACATTCACACTAGTTCTATGTTATCACACTTTCTCATCCACTCCATTAGGTCCAATTTACAGAGACAAATCTTTGGAATGTGCGAGGAAAGTGGAGCACTGAGATAAAAATTGTGCTGTCACAGGGAGAATATGCAAACTCCACACAGACAGCACCCGAGGTCAGGATCATAGCTGGATCTCTGGCGCTGTGAGGCAGTAGCTCTACCAATTACCCCACTGTCATTCTGATAGACAATATTTTCTCCCTAGAAAATACATCTATTGTCTCCCACAGTCTCGCTGTGAATATTTATTTTTGAATGGCAGAGTTATGCACTGAGGACAAAGTGATTTTACAGATGTTCTGGGTGATGCCCATTCGTTTTATCATTAGGATGATTACTTGGATCAACAAGGTCTAATCAGATGTAAAAAAAATGAACTGCAGATGCTGGTTTATACCAGATAGACACAAAATGCTGAAGTAACTCAGTGGGTCAGGCAGCATCTCTGGAGAAAATGGATAGGTGACGTTTAGGATCAAAGACCAGTGTTTAGACCGAAATGTCACTTATTCATTTTCTCCAGAAATACTGCCTGAACTGCTGAGTTACTCCGGAATTTTGTGTCTACCTTCGGGTCTAATCAGAGGCGCCCAACATGGCTTTCTCAAGTGTAGATCCTAACTGATCAATCTAATTGAATTTATTGACAAGGGATAAACAAGTGTATCATTGAGGGTAAAGCAGTAGATGAGGTTCACATTAATTTTTGTAAGGCCGTTGACAAAGTCCCACATGGGAGACTGGCCCAGAAGTTGGGAACCCATTGTATCCAAGGCAATTTAGCAAACTGGATCCAAAATGTATGCAACAATAGGTAACAGAGGGTAATGTAGAAGTTACACAATGGTAATTGAATGCCAGTTAAACGATTAGTGAAGTTGTGCATAGTGTGGAGGGTACAGAGTGACATTGGCATGTTGGTGAAATGAGCTGATAAATGTCAGATGGAGTACAAGTCAGATAGGTGTGAGACAATTCATTTTGGGAGCACTAATGAGACTGGGACACAAACCATGAGTAGTACCATCTTATGGAGCACTGATGAACTAGATCTGTTCACCCTGGAACAGATATTAAAAGGGCACTTAATTAAAGTATATAAAATTACGAGGAGTATACATTTCCTTTTAGCTGTGTAGCCTGGATGATAAGACTGCCACAATAACTGTCTAAAGAAAATTGTACAGTGTACAGCCACATGATTACATAGTGTTCATTATTTGAGAAACAGGTCCATTAGCACATGTCTGACAGAACAGATGTTCATGTTTGGAAACTGAAATGTTTTTTTCTATACTCAAAGACCTAATGTTACCAAGAAACCAGCTGCCATGCTGCACATCAGTAACACCGCTGCTGGAAGGCTTGTAGACTGCCCCACAAATACATTGGTTCAGGCTTTCCCATTAATAACTTGCACTGTTAAACCAACCCTTACAATTCCAGTCCTATTCAGCAATGGAATACCACAGGCTACCTTTTGCAGTACCATGGACTTTTTCAGCGAATTATCTTTTGCACTAATTACCGCTTTTTTTTTTTTGCAAGTATTTTTTTCAAAATGCTGTCAGGGTTTCTTCCTTCACTGCTATTCGAGACATCCAGTACTTTTTTACTGTAATCCTTCTATTAATTATTTTAAGTCTATTTCCCCTGGTCTCTGACCTATCTGCTAATGAAAACAAGTCCTTTGCTTCCACTCCCATAATATTATCCTCTTTAATTAATTAACTCCTCATTGTTCAATGTTCCAAAGAACGAACCTGACCTATGCAGCCTCTTAACTGCAATGCCACACAGCCTTGACGATATCCTCAAATCATATTAATCACCAACTTTTAAAAGATGGCAAAGTGAATCAAAAAGCATTGGATAGATGATTGCAAACTGCAATGTCTGCAAGCACTTTTTTCTGAATTGCTGGCTCAGACATTTCAGATCATATATTCTGTGTTTTAAAATGCAGCTAACAACTATTTTGCTTGCAAGCACCCCCATTGCACATTTCCAGTGTGGCTGAGATGGGTTTTGTGCATTCAGGAGTGAAGAAACACGATGAACAGCATAAATTGAGGCAAATTTGATTTTACATGCACCCAAATGTCAGACCTTACCTTGCTCAACCTTACCAACTATTTGAACATTGAACTTTCCAATTTTAAGTAACTACTACCCCCTTCCCCTTTTCTCTCAAGACCCCCCCCCCCCCCCCCATCTTTCTTTCCACCCACCGCCACCTGGCCTAAACCTGGCTGAGCTTGCACCGGTTTCTCCCCTCGCGATCCACTTGTGCCATATACAATGGATACACAATTCTTAACTTTTCTATCCCCGGGTTTCACAATCCACAACTCTAAGTCATAGCCATAGGAGCAGAATTGGTCTATTCAGCCCATTGAGTCTACTCCGCCATTCAATCGTGGCTGATCTATCTTTCGCTCTTAACCCCATTCTCTTGCCTTCTCCCCATAACCTTTGACGCCCCAACTAATCAAGAAACTGTCAATCTCAGTTTTCAAAATACCCGATGCCTTGGCCTCCACAGCTGTACATGGTGAAGAATTCCACAGATTCACCACCCTCCGACTAAAGAAATTCCTCCTTATCTCCTTACTTAAGGTATGTCCCTTTATTTTGAGGCAGTGCCCTCTGATCCTAGACTCTCTCGCTAGTGGAAACATCCATTTCATTTCCACACTATTCAGGCCTTTCAGTGTTCGCTAAGTTTCAATTAGGTCTCCCATCATCCTTCTGAACTGCAGAAAGTACAGGGTCAGAGCCATCAAATGCTCATCATACGTTATCTCAATCCACCCAGAGATCATTCTCGTAAACCTCCTCTGGACCCATTCCAATGCCAGCACATCCCTCCTCACATATGAGGCCCAAAATTGTTCACAATACTCCAAATGCTCCTTTATTCCTACCACCAAAGTGCATGATCACATATTTTGCTATGCTGCATTCCATCTGCCACTTATTTGACCAATCTCCCAACCTGTCAAAGTACTTCTGCTGACTCACTGCTTCTTCTACATTACATGCCCCTTCACCTATCTTTGTATCATCTGCAAACTTGGCCAAAAAGCTAAAAAAAATCCATCATCCAAATCACTGATATACAACATGAAGAATAGCAGTCCCAACACCAAACTGTGCAGAACACCACCAGTCACCGGCAGAACCAGAAAAAGCCACCTTCATTTCCATTCTTTGTCTTCAGCCATTCTGCCAACCTTCTATCCATTCTAGTATCTTCCCTCTAATACCAAGTACTCTTATTCTTTTGGGCTCACACCTGTCTTCATCTTTGGCCTTTGTCCAACAAAGTGCCTATGCACTAAAAGGAATGTACTAAAAAAGATGTCAGAGTTTATTGGAGATATGGGATGGAATAGAATAAAGGAACAAATCAGAGCTTAGGAACTGGAAGACTAAAAGCACCATTGGTAAAAGTTGGGAGAAGGAAAATAGTCATGCCAATTCTGCCACAAGAATCAGAATTGGCTCAATGCAGGGTAAAGGTTTTGGAGGCATGAACTATGTCTCAAAGGAATGGATAGAACATGCTGCTGGAACAGAGCCAAGTTACACTTGAGAGTACTTCTGCTGAGCACATAGAAGGCATAGCTCACATTGTGGAAGAATGCAATGACTTTCCATCAAAGATCATTTTGAAAAACGTAATTATTAATAACTATACAAAATATTGGCACAGGTCTTGGTGAATTCACAGTTCTAATATCCATAAACTGTTTCCCCCTTTTATATCACAGATACTAATAACAGTATCTAATTTAACAGCAGGTGTGCGCAACACACAATCATTTTGATGACCAGAGGGAAGAACTGAAACAATGTAGTAAATTGCTAATAATAAATAATAAATACTAATAATAATAATAATAATAAATACTTTATTGATCTACCATATTTAACTAAAAAAAATCTCTGAGGGGCATTGCAAAATTAAAAGTTGAAATTTATATTCCAACTGGGTTTGCAAGTAGTTTCCAAGCTGCCATGGAAAATATTGAAATTCACTATTTCATTTGGAAGGTCTTTAAATCATGGTAAATCTGTAGTTCACACAAAGTGTCTCCAAGCAGGGAAAAGTGACAATTAGGAATGGAATGGAATATCTTATTGTCGCATGTGACCAGGCACAGTGAAATTCTTTGCTGCATTCCCAAGGTATACAAATAACGACAATATACAAAATGGTCTTTATAACAGAACAGCATTTCAGACACATTAGCAGATTATTGTGTGTGTGTGTGTGCGTGTGTGCGTGCATGCGTGTGTGTGTGTGCACTCACACACACACATCATGAATAACCATATAACCATATAACAATTACAGCACGGAAACAGGCCATCTCGGCCCTACAAGTCCGTGCCAAACAAATTTTTTTTTCCCCTTAGTCCCACCTGCCTGCACTCATACCATAACCCTCCATTCCCTTCTCATCCATATGCCTATCCAATTTATTTTTAAATGATACCAATAAACCTGCCTCCACCACTTCCACTGGGAGCTCATTCCACACCGCTACCACTCTCTGCGTAAAGAAGTTCCCCCTCATATTACCCCTAAACTTCTGTCCCTTAATTCTGAAGTCATGTCCTCTTGTTTGAATCTTCCCTATTCTCAAAGGGAAAAGCTTGTCCACATCAACTCTGTCTATCCCTCCCATCATTTTAAAGACCTCTATCAGGTCCCCCCTTAACCTTCTGCGCTCCAGAGAATAAAGACCTAACTTATTCAACCTATCTCTGTAACTTAGTTGTTGAAACCCAGGCAACATTCTAGTAAATCTCCTCTGTACTCTCTCTATTTTGTTGACATCCTTCCTATAATTGGGCGACCAAAATTGTACACCATACTCCAGATTTGGTCTCACCAATGCCTTGTACAATTTTAACATTACATCCCAGCTTCTATACTATATATAAGTTGCTGAAATGTGTCTTTAAATGCCGTTTGTATATTATATATTCTGTTAGGTGGATACAAAATGCTGGAGTAACTCAGCGGGTGAGAATGGTTGGCCAAAATGACATCACTGATATGTTCCAGTTCCTGTAGTTTTGTGGATTTCTAGGTTGAAACATTAGCAGAAGATCAGTTGAAGATCAGTTAGCCTGGGATTAGATAGTAGCATATGCCTGGAGTAAAGAGTAAAGTAAATGAACCTGATATAACCTCTGTACCCTTGCCCAGCATCTCTTCAACTTTATCACAACTATGGCAAGGTTCGTCCAATAACATTTAGCTGGGACACTCAGTGGCGACCAGCTGTGGCAGCTCTGTCAAGTGCTCCATCTGGTGACCATGTTAAGAACTGGATACCAGTGAAACACACCAGTGGAGCGAGCTCGCTGTTTTCAGGTGAGGTTACATTAATGCCAATTTTCTTACTTTTCAACCACAGAAGAGAGGCTAATTATTCAAAGACTAAAGAGCCCAACAAAAGAATTCTTCCTTTTTATGTTCACAAGTATTCTTTAAAAATAGGAAACACAAATCAATTCCGAATTAGAGCATAGATTTGTAATAAAGTTTATTATTGATTAATCAAAATATAGAAATAAGCTGGTGATGGAACATGATGAGTCAGATTACGTTGGCCCAAACCCACACCACCTGGTCACTGTTGGTACCAGTGCCATAACTAAGCTGCTATCATTGTGTGCAAGGTGCAGAGGACCACAAGCAGTGATTTGGTGCAAACTCCTAGGCCATATCCACAGACTCCCCGCCCCATCACCTTCTAACAGCTTCTGCCTTCAAAGGCCTTTGGACGGCTTCTTAATATCCGGATAATCGGAGATATCTGGAAGCAGTTGAAATAAAGCATTTGAATTGTTGGACACGCCAACTGTTAATTGAAAACATTCCACAAAAAAAGAAAAGAAGGGGGAAACAAGCAAACCAAAACCTAATCTTTGAATTGATGGTGACTGATCCAGATGAATGGGATGGTGCTGGAGGGCCCAGCGATAACTGGTCCAACCTTACAGGCCATGAACAAGCGCATCTGGTCATGGTTCAGCAACTTCCAGAGCAACTCTGTTGAATTCAGGAGCGAGGCGCAGATATGACTTTTAATTCCTTCGCAAGTCCAGAACATATGCCGTAGGCCGCGGAGCGTTTTTGAAAGTGGGGCCGAGCGATCACTGATCACTGGCCTTGGGGGTACCCCGGCGAGGGAGTGGAGCGATCAAGTGAGGGGTGGGACTTTTTGAAATTTGATGTATTAAAATCATGTTTTCGTGCATTGTAGAAGTTTGTGATTTCAATGTTTTTTGTTTGAAGTATTTTTAAGATAATGTGGAGATACGAGCAGGTGATTATTATTTTTGTTATTGCTTGACTTCCAAAAACTGGGGGATAATAATACAGGCCATCCCCCACCACAAATGGTGGGGGGATATATATATACCCCATCCCCCACCCTCCCCCCCTGGATCAACGCCAGTGCCTTCCACGATACTGAAAATTTGACAAAACCTTTTAATGTGTTATCATTTCAAGTGCTATTTTTTTTGTTTGTAGTTGGAAAAAGGGACATGAAATAATCATAACATTTCCTGATTTTGCAAAGTCATACAAATTATGTTTTGCTCGGTGGGAAAAAAATCAGTGTATTTTGAAAGTATGCGTTTTCCTTTTGACATATATTTCATTTTGATTCGAATTTAGAATCATCAAACCATGAGATTAATAAAGGGGGTATATGTTTGTGGAAACGTTACTTTTTTTTTTAAAGTAAGACTTTCGAGAAATCTAAAATGCATTAGATGTTCATCTAAAATCAGTACCCCTTTCCTGTTTTTTCCATGTATATCCCTTGATTTCGCTAGCCCCAAGAGCTAAATGTAATTCTCTCTTGAAAACATCCAGTGAATTGACCTTCACTGTCTTCTGTGGCAGAGAATTCCACAGATTCACAACTCTCTGGGTGAAGAAAGTTTGTCCTCATCTCAGTCCTAATTGGCCTACCCCTTATACTTAAACTGTGACCCCTGCTTCTGGACTCCCCAACATCAGGAACATTTTTCCTGCAGTTACAGTAAGTGAAAATCTAGCAGGCAAGCAGGATGCTTTCTCCAACCAACCCCATTTGAAGGCCACTATCTTCCACCGCTTCTACCCAGTGCTTGGTACCTACTTCCAGCAATCACTTGTTGTCCTCAAGGATGCACCAAGCTGCAGCCTGGTCCATGCCGGTCATCAGGGTGAATTAAGCGCAGAGACTCTCACTGCAATGGCGCAACACTTCCGACGCCTCCGACGGCCCGGGACTCTTGCACTGAAGCTGGTCCATGGACGGAGTTGCACGGAGCGACTCGCCAGCCTGGTAAACACTTGTCAGCTCCGGCTCCCCATCTGCATCTGCCCCCGCCGCTGCTTCTGCTTCCATCCCTCCCTCCACCCACGACCAGGTTGCTCAGAGCACAGCAGTGCCTCATCCAAACCCGGAGACATTGAAACATGTCTTGCCAAAAAAGTGAGGGGGCTGTAGCCCCCCCCCCCCCCCCGTACCACACACACTGCATTTAGCAAGCAGTGCTTCAACTGCCAGTGCATTGTGGCCCATTATGTGACCTTCAAGTATATATGAAGCCTCATTGCCAATCTGGGAACCACCTTTAAAATATATACCCTCTCGACTAGTCCCCAGTCACTGACAAGTGCAAACTTCAAAATGTTTGCAATACAAATGACACTAAAAGATCCAGCTCATGTTTTGAAAATGAAACCAGCTATGAATCAACAAAAACACCAGTGGCACTGGAACCTTGTGTGGTTCAACAGTAGAGCACCAAATCCTCAAACAAATCTGAAAGATAAATACCAACTTAATAATCCATTCATGGTGCAGCAAAAATTGGTCATCACCCAACAACAACCACATATGGAAGATGTCGTGTACTTTATAGTTAACCATAATAGATTTTGATATGTGGCTACAGTAGTATAATGTGGTATATTTTATATCAGACTGGTCCCTACTAAGAAATAAATATGACCAAAGTTCCACTCATTCTCTTTACGCACAAGTAGTGATAAAGAGGATGTACTAAGCAGTTCTGTGAGAAAGATTGATCATTACTTATCACATAGTTGCCATGATAATGCAGATCCATTGAAAATAATCTGGTACCAAATTACTTAAGGCAATGGTCTTGTTTATGACAAAAGAGATGTTCTAGCATTTGAATGGCTTAAAATGTTCCAGGTCTTGCAGATCTCCAGAATAATCTTTGAATACAGACCCATTGCACTCTTAATGAAATTCATAGAAAGTCCATTGTTGAAAGCCACCATTCCCTGACATACTTGCTTCCTCTTCAACTTTAGGAGGCAATTTTTTACTTCCTTCTTCTCTACACAAGAGGATGAGAGATAGCGAAGCACATCAATGAGGAATCCTAAATAGTAAAATTCTGAAGGCGGAGAATTGAAAATATCAAACAAACTCAAAATTGTGTTTGAAGGCAGGACTTATAAGCACTAATATGGAAAAAAAATTAGGGGAGGAAAAACTGTGTGGGGAAGTAGGTTGGAAGCACTGAAGATGATTTGGAACAGTGTCTTGCATATAAGCTGCGGTATGGTTTCTATAAGAGAGTCACTCGCAAATAAAGAGCAGTCTGTGGGAGTTAAACCCTGAGAAAGCTTGCCTCGGGATCCCTGTAGGTTGGCTCTCGAAGTTTTGCACATGACATGTTGGCAAACTACCAAAGCGCAGACATTCAGGAGACGCTTCTCATACACCATGCCCCTCCACTGTGCTCACTCATTACAGCACTTGCCTGATGCCAGAAACTAATGCTGATTCTGTTGTGGCATGAACCTTCAATGGCTGCTTTCTCAGGTCAGCTCTATAATGATGAGTATAGAAATGATACTCCTATTGCCAACTGCCCATAAAGCAGTGGTGTTCTATTAGCACTGCTGTCAATAGATAATGATTTATTTTATTTTCAATATTAATCATTTTGAAAGACCATTGAAGAGGCGTTTTAATGGCCAGCAAATATGCAGTGATTACTTTCTTAGCTAATTTGCCCATTTTATTTCCAGTAAACTGATCTATGTCCAAGTTCATAGCTCACTGAAGATGGCAGCACAAGTAGATACAGTGGTTAAGAAGGTGAATGGTATGCTTGCTTGTCTACATTGCTAGGGGCACCGAGAATAAGAGCGAGGAAGTCATGATACAGCTCTATAGGACTATGCTAGGCAGCAACTGGAGTGTTGCGTGCAGTTCTGGTTGCCCAATAACAGGCTTTGCAGAGGGTACAGAAGTTGTTTACCAGAAATGCTGCCTGGATTGGAGGGTTTCGGTTACAGGGAAAGTTTGGATAGACTTAGATTGTTTTCTCGGGAACATCAGAGGTTGAGGGGATACCTGATAGAGGTATATAAAATGATCAAAGCACTCATAGGGTAGATATTCAAAACCTTTCCTCCCCACTCCCCCCCTCAATCTTTTTTTTTAAAGATTGGTCGAGGCCTAGAATGATCTGGTGGTGGTGGTGGCAGACACTCTAGATACATTTAAAAGGCTTTTGGATAGGCATGTAAATGTGCAGGGAATAGAAGGAACACATACAGATGGATGACATGCATATGGATCAGATACAAGAAAATTAGATCAGTTTAACTTGGCATCATGTTCGTCCTTTTTCTGTGCTGTACTAAATGCAGGACATTTCCCCAAACCAAGAGAGTGACATTATTGTGCAGAATTTCATGGACTGCAAATGAGTAAACTCTCAACAAGAAATAGAATGCCAAATAAGATCCAGGGCATTTATATTTATTATATTACAGCAGTACCATTGTGAATGCAACTTTCTTCCAAGTCTTTTTCTGACACAGGTAACTGCAGCAACCAAAGATGGTCAGGAATTCCCTCAATTTCCTCCTGCCTCCGCATGTATGCGGAGGCACTCAGGTTTTTTTTTTCCATTCAATTTTTGGGATCCAAGCATCACTAACAATAGTCACTAATTCATTCCCAGTCCTAATTTCCCTTAAGAAGGTTGTGGACAACTGTCTTCTTAAAACACTGCCATATTTTTGGTGAAGATAACTGTGACATAGAAAGACAAAATGCTGGAGTAATGCAGCAGATCAGGCAGCATCTCTGGAGAAAAAGTATGGGCGATGTTTTAGTTTGAGATCCTTCAGACTGAGGAACTGAACTAACTGGAGTCTGAAGAAGGGTTCCTACCTGAAATGCAACCCATCCATTTTCTCCAGAGATGCTGCCTGACCCGCTGAGTTACTGCAGCACGTTGTGTCTATCTTTGGTATAAACCAGCATCTGTAATTCTTTGTTTCTACATGCTATTAGAGACATAGTTCACTTTTACTGAAAGCACACTCATGTATATCTCCTAAAAAAGGTTAACCAACCTGGGGCAAGATCCACCAATTCACTTCACATGGTCATTCAAAAGGAAAATTTGTACAAAAATAAGTTAAAGAGATAAACTAAAATATATTAGAATAGCAGAATCAAGGGATATGGGGAGAAGGCAGGCACCGGTTACTGATTATGGATGATCAGCCATGATCACAATGAATGGCGGTGTAGGCTCGAAGGGCCAAATGTCCTCTTCCTACACCTATTTTCTATGTTTCTATGTAACCCCATGATTGCAATTACACTAAAAAGTCAACTTAAACAATATACAAATGCATTGGTTTTGACCCAGAAAACACTTAGTGGGGAAATAAGTTAATCACACCCTGAGTTTCCTTCCAAAGTACAAATGGATTGATACAAGCTAATTTTCTCTGCCCTTAACTGTCTTATTTCACTTTTCTCCCTACATAAAAGAGGCCAAATAAAATTCAAAGTTCAAACTCTATTAAAAAACTGCATACTGATTAAAATGCACTGTGTTGTGATTGTGAACAAAAAGCAAATTCTGTACATTGGCTCCAAACTGTGTGAGGCAATGCCAATTCTAGTCTCAAACATATTTTCCCTTGATGTCACCAACCATAAAACGAACCTGGAATGGCTTTCAAAACTGCATGCAATTTAGATCCAACTCTGAAAGCCAAGTTTCATACCTGAATGGATTGCAAAGTAACTTTATTCCTGAGATAGTTTAAATTAAATCTAATCACTCAAAGCCCTTCAAATACAGTGATTGGAAACACAAAGAGAGATAGCGAAAGGTTTGTCTTTTTTCCATAATAAAGGGTGATCCATTTTAAATTTGAATGTGGCACTATCTCAATTTTCTTGCAATAATGCAATAAATGCAATCTGTTTTATGCGAATGACAAGAACTTAATTTAAAAAAATGACAAGAACAAAAAGACAGTTAATAAAATCACCTAAAAATACTTATGCTGCAAATAGTTCCCAAGCCACATTTCTCTCAAATGCAGAGATGGTTCCAATCCACAAGTAGTGAGGCTACATAATGAGATATTAAGTCATCCAGGTGAGGTCCTCTACTCTGCCCCCACCTCTCTTTTCCCACTTTGTTGCTACACGTTTCTCCTCCATCAAACAATCACCTCCCACTGCCTTTGCTAACAAGTTCCACCCCAGTGAAGGGTCTCGACCTGAAACATCACCCATTCCTTCTCTCCAGAGATGCTGCCGGTCCCGCTGAGTTACTCCAGCATTTTGTGTCTATCTAAGCTCCACACAGGTATGTAGTTTCTGCATTTTTCAAAAAGAAAACATGTTGAATTGAGTCGGTTTGGCTTGGGTCAGAGCTGTAGGGAGAGGGTGAATAGGCTGGATCTCTATTGATGAGTGATGGTCTTATAGAGGTGTATAAAATCATGAGAGGAATCGATCGAATAGATGCACACAATCTCTTGGCCAGAGTAGGGGAATCAAGAATCAGGGGACATAGGTTCAAGTTGAAGGGGAAAAGATTGAAGAGGAATCTGAGGGGTAACTTTTTCACACAAAGGGTGGTGGGTGTATGGAACAAGCTGCCAGAGGAGGTTGGGACTATCCCAACGTTTAAGAAACAGGTGCATGGAATGAAAGGTTTGGAGGGATGTGGACAAAACAAAGGCAGGTGGGACTAGTGTAGCTGGGACAGGTTGGCTGATGTGGACAAGTTGGGCCTAAGGGCCTGTCTCCACACTGTATCACTCTATGACTCTAGGAGACATCACTGTCAGGGACCATTAAGAACCCAAGATGTAATTTGACCAATGTTTGTAAGTTGACTAGAGTCATACAGCCCAAAAATAGGAATATGAGCCCAACTCATCCAAAGGCAATCACCCCTTCCCATGCCGATTTACAACACCCCTTCCCAATTCGATTTCTCCGTCCTTGGCATGACAAACTGGATTCTGCTTGGGTAACTTTGAACCCAACAGTATGAACAGTATTGCATTCTCCAATTTCAAGTAATACAACCCCACTTCCCCCCTTTTCCCCCCATGCCACCTCACCCCAGTTCACACCCATTTATCCCACCCCTACCCTACACATTTCTCTTCCTTCATCTTCATCCCCAAGTTACCCCATTTCCTTTATATTCTCCCCTTTCCCTTCCCCCATCCCATTCCAACCACATCCCACCTTCCGGCTTTACAGTTCACATCCTCTTTACTCCTGATCAGACATCCTTTTTTCTCCTTTTCACCTCTAGCCTTTGTCACTTGCACCACCCATCTACCAATTATCCCCTTAGCTGCATCCATCTATCAGCTGCCAAGTCTAGTCCTGCCCCCACCTCTCTTTTCCCACTTTTGTTTCAACAGCATCCTTTTTTGCCTATTTACTAGCTTGTTACTGGCAAATACTGCAATATATGTTTAGCGGAGGAAGCTCAACCGCACATTATCTAACGCTTGGTTTCATCCTTGCACTATTTTTGTAGATATTCATTACACTGAAATAATTTATTTTTATTTTTTAAATTGCTGCAATCGCAAATATATTGATGGTTGTTTTGCTACAATGCAGTAGGCCCACTGAGGGGTTGAACTAACCACTGGGAGAAGCTGATTTTTGCAGTAAAAAAAACAAAAATGAGTTATGTACCTCTCATCACATTTTGGTAGAATTCATTAACATGTGGACTTAAATTTATTCTCTCAGATGTCTACATTTATGTAACTTAAATGAATGTGCATGACCTTGAATGCTGTTCAATGTGCGTCATTATAATGCCCCAGTGTTTCATTAAAACACTTTAATATTTGTTATTTAGCAATTCATTCACACGAGGATCATTACAGATGTTATATGTTACAAAATAGATAAAATTGAAGGATATCTAAATGTGATCAAAGTATCATGAACAGACAGCACAGAAACAGGCACTTTTGGCCCATCTTGATCATACTGACCATCTATGCTCATCCCATTTGCCTACAATAGACCTGTATCCCTCGACACTTTCCTCTCCAAGCACCTGTCCAAATGCCTTTTAAATGCTGCAATTGTATCTATCACTTAGATGGAGGTGTATATCTATCCAAGGGGATATATATCACTGTCTGGCTGCTCGTTCGAGATAACCACCAGAGAATGCAAAAGACATTTGCCAGTATGTTGCCAGGAAGAGAACCATAGGTATAGGGAGAGATTCTATAGGTTGGGTTTATTCATATTGGAACGTCAACATCAGAGCCAAATGGTGAGCTTTATAAAGGTTTACAAAATTGAGAGGTGTAGATAGAATAGCTAGTTGGAATCATTTTCCTGGGATAGAGGAGTTTAGAACTAGAGGGCACAGGTTTAGGATGAGAGAAATTTAGAGGAGATCTGAGGGGCACATTTTTCACGTGGTAAGTGGTCAGCTATGAACTTGCAAACCAAAGTTCCACTGTACATCAAAGCTCATAGGTTCCCTGCTATTTATTATATATGTCCTACCAGAATTTGACATCTGCAAGCTCGTAGCAAATTTCAGTTGAGCCTAGAGAGAAAGGAACAGGAGTAGACTACAATACCCATCACTTCTTCTGCCATTCAATAATTAATGCAGACCTTTGACCTAACTCTCCATACACACATATTTTTCAACTATATTCCATTGGGCACTGAACATCTTACTGAAATTAGCGCTTTACTTTGTGGTAATTATAGTTGAAGAAAATCCAAATTTTCATCTCCCCCTACAGTCCTGAAAGAGCAAGCTCCATTAAAAAAAAAACTCCAACTACCTACAGAAATATTTTCCTTCCAATTTCCACAATTTCTTACATTTTCCTACATTTTCCTTCTACTTCCCATTAATCTAATTTATGGATAACTTTAATTTGTATAATTATTACATGTATTTAACCTTAAGAGGGATCTATAACTGGTCTAGACCCTTGCAAATTTAATGGAAGCCGAATTTTACAACATCGCTTCCGTTAACGATGCAAGGCCCTGTTGCTTTGAAACAATTGTCAAATGGACAGCAAATAGACATTATCTATGGAATGAAGGACACACAAACCACAACAATTATTCTCCCAATCAAAGCAGAATAACTTTTCTCAGCTAAAAAATACATGTTGTAATTGGAGGAAAATCACAGAGATTGAATTGATGATCAATATATTATCATTAACAGGATTACCCCAATTGCGTTGGATTTTGGGGGCAGCACATCACTCGCAAACATCACAATTATGCACTGGCCCACAAATAAATACTAGGGAAACCCATTAGAAGTTTCAACATACAATTTTACACAAAAAACAAGAAACAGAAAAACAAAACAGAAGGGAGATGGGGGGTGGGAATAGGTGCACAAATTCTACGGCGCTACATACATATATACATATATACAGATGGAAGTCCGTGTTGGGCGGTGTAGTCAGTGCATGTGTGGATTTGAATTTATGGTATTCTCGGGAGTGAATATCTGTTTGTCCTGGATTTGATGCACCTATAGCGCCTTCCAGAGGGCAGCGAACAGTATGGGAGCTGTCTTTGGTGATCTTCTTTGCCCTGCTAGGCATGTAGATGTCCATCAGGGAGGGGAGAGGGCAAATGATCCTCTGCGCTGTATTTACCCTCTAGCCTCTCCCTGTCTGCCATGGTGCAGCTGCCATACCATGCTGTAATGCAGTATGTCAGCAGATGGACGAGGTAGAAGGTCACAGTTAGAGTCCAGGTTGTGCTTCCTGAGGACCCTCAGGAAGTGCAGCCGCTGCTGAGCCTTCTTGATGACCAAAATGTCCGTCCAGGAGATGTCAGCGAGATGGACGCCGGAAACCGGAAGGTGTTGCATCCACCACATCGCCGTTAATGGTAGGGGGACTAAGTCGGTGCTGTGCCTCCTGAAGTCGACAATGAGCTCTTTTGTTTTCCTGGTTTTCAGAGCCAGATTGTTTTCTGAGCACCAGGTTGTCAACTTCAGGACTTCCTCTGTAGGCTGCCTCGTCTCCCTTCGAAATAAGTCCGACCACAGTAGTGTCGTCAGCAAATTTGACGATGCGGTTGTTGTTGTGGGCCGGACTACAGTCGTAGTTGTAGAGACAGTATAAGAGGGGGCTTAGCACACAGCCCTGTGGGGAACCGGTACTCAACCTGCGAGTGGAGGAGAGGTGGGGGCCAAGTCTCACAGTCTGGGGCCGGTTTGTGAGGAAATCCTTAATCCAGGCACAAAGGAATGGTTAAAGCAAGACAGTCAGACGCCATTCCTTCCAAAATGGAAAAGGCAGAGACGGAGGGCATACATTTAAGGTGATAGGGACGAAGTTTAAAGGAGATATGTGGTCCTTTACATCAAGAGTGGTGAATGTCTGGAACATGAGGTGGTGGTGGAGGCAGATACAATAATGGTATTTAAGGGACTTTTAAATGGAACATGGATATGCAAAGAAATTAGTTCAACTTGGGTTTGACAGAAATACCATGGACCAAATAGTCTGTTCCTGTGTTGAACTGATCTATGTTATAAAGGGGGGAGGGGGAAGGAAAGACAAAAGTGTGCACACCTCCATTTTCATTTTGCACATCTCCTCTGTTAATTAATGCATGGCATTCTACCACAACTGTTCTTGCAGGGATGTTTCCTTTTGAAGGCATTGGATCTCTAATTTGTATAAAGTTCCTTAGTGCTTGCTACCCTCAGGTATCTCATCTAGATACCTCTTCTTTAATGGTGGACTCACCTACAATGCTTACTAGTCCAGCCATAGCTGAGCAAGATCTTATTGTCACCCAGCACCTCCAATAAGTGGTCATGTTCATGGAGAGGATACAAGATCAACTCAGTGTAGATCAGAAAATACTTGACAAGGTTTTCCTGATTTCACACTGGTAAATACCACCAAATGGCCACAAGATCTGTTGATATTAAATCGTGACGTGAAGCACACAACAAACCAAATTGAGAAAACTGATGACTGTGGAGGCCAAGTCAGTGGCAGGGATAGACAAATTCTTGATTAGAACAAGTGTCAAGGGTTATGGGGAGAAGGCAGGAAAATAGGATTCGGTGGCAGAGATAAACCATGATTGAATGGTAGAGTAGACTCGATGGGCCGAATGGCCTAATTCTACTACTATAATTTGTGAGAAAATGCAAAGTAAAACAGATATTTTTATCTGTTTTATCAGTATCCAAAGATAATGCATGAAGCTGAAGAGGCGTAAATTTCATGTTAAATGTTCAATTACTTTTCATGTAGTTGACCAAAATAAGACACGTTTTCAACATGAAGTTTAATTGTTTGCTTTTAACCTTCTAGAGATCCATGGTAAAATGCGGTTTGTTTCAGATTAATTGACCAATGCATATTGTAACGAATTGCATTCCGTAAATTAGAACTATTCATTCCCACTTGATTTATTAAGCCCATAACTCTGTTTCCAATGGCTTGTAGAACACCGAAAGCTGTTCTCTTTCACTTCCGAACTTTATTCCAAACACTTTCTCAGCTAAATTTGGAAATACCCTTTTATAAAGAAAAGTCACTTTCCCATTATTTCCGGAGGAAAACACCACTGATGTTCCTTTTAAAATAAAAGACTGCGGGGTTACATCATGTATTTGCAACCCAATTAATAATTAAACGTAGTTAAGCAGTTTATAAATGCATAAATTATAGGGCATGATTCATTGGGTTGAAACTCGTGGGAGATAATTGGAGCTGAATTAAGACGAATCGATTCTAAAAACACACACACACACACTGGAAGACATTTCAAGCAATACCGGATTTATTATTAAAATGAATCGCTTCATTCTGCTTGACGAAAGAACATTCACCATGGACAGTGACTTTCCACGTGCGTTTGGTCTTAATCTTCAGTCTCAGCAAGTCCACAGAGCAACAATTACCGGTCGCAGTCTCCGCTTGTCCTTTCAGTCTGGGCGATTTCTCCACTGCCCCAATTTAATGCACTGCAAACGTGCGCACAATGCACCAGACTGTTAAGAAACCAGCCCGCACCGGTACAAATCCTTCCCCCACTTTCTCGGCGCGTTTTCATGAAGGTCGATTAGGATTCGGCCAAGTCATTAGCGTCTCGATAAAGGAAGCAAATATAAACCATAACTTTACGAGGGGAAAAAATGGTCCGAAATCGGGATGCGCCCAAGCGACCACAGTATTTAAATCAACGATGTGGTTCGTCACCTTGAATTCGCAGTGAATGTGCGAAGTGTTACAGGTCTCCGTCAAGCCATGGTCTTCGCCAACAGAGGTAGTCAGTCATTCATTATCTTCGCACACAATCCTTCCCCTCGGCAAACCCGACCGACCGAGCAAACGCTTCGTAAGTCGAGACTACATTTCCAAATGATTAACAAATGCCAGCGAGCCAGATACGTTGAAGGGAAGGGAGGGGAGGGGAGGGGAGGGGGTTCAGATCCAAGCTGGAGCCAGCTATTCCACTACACTTAAATTATCTTTGATCACATCCAAATTGAAACCGGTTATTGCAACAGATGTGCTCGGATATGAGAAACAGTCTGCAGAGATGTTAAAATTAAAATGATGTGCTCCAAACATAGGAAACAAATCAAACAAAATGCGAACGTTGTTTCAAGGATCCCTGTTGTAGTGTGGGAGCTGTTCACAGCACCTCGACCGGGTTAAGTATTCCCCGCAATGCAACGCAATTGCAAGTCAAACAACCTCCTTTCACCTGTGACCACCACCACCACGGGCGGTTCTGGACAGTCGCGGGCTGTTCGTGCTCATAGCAAAGTAGAACAGAGGATTCCAAACTGTTTCAGAAAATGCACGACAAAAAAAAGACATGACTTCCCATCCATTCTCCTCGGCATGAATTCCCCAGTGTCACTGGAATGGCGTGGGGTAACCGGGATACACCTGCTCTGGGGAAGTAAATGAATGGGAGACGGGAGGCGCCTCCGATCTGAGATGGGAAACGAGCAGAGGACGGCTGCGAAAGGATTATAACACGCGCGACCTTCCTCCGATTGCGTTTGACACCGGCTGTTGACTATCAAGGAGAACTATCTTGAGATTATCCAAGGCGTCCGGAGAGGAAAATAAACAAAAAGTTCAACGGGGCAGATATATAAATGGCAATTGTTCGGCTGTCGGTTGGCTTTGACGGACTGTGCGTGTCCTGCTACCCATTTAAATTCTCCGGCTCCGGTAACCATTCACCAAATGTTCCCACTCCCTTCCTCTATTCAACCCGGACCTTGTCTTCGCCTCTTAAATGTGAACGTGAAGCATATAAAGTTCACCCATCCGATGATAACATGTTTACAGTGTCCCTTGGCTTAGGCGCTTCCAAATTCCCACCTGAAAGTAATTGCGAGTGCATCTGACTAGAAAAGGACAATTCATTTAAGAACCAAATTTGCGATTGCCCAAAAATGACAAATGTGTCTTCTTTTTTACGAAAAGGGGCAGAAAATCCCCCCACTTTATGGATCTTATTTGCATACTGCAGTCCAGAATAGTTTGCTGGACAGAGGAAAAATATTGCAGCGTTGCTACAGCAACGCCAACCCGTAAAATCTCCCGTCATTAAAACAAAATGCAAACCTCCTAATAGATTGCGGCTTTGCATCATGTAACGAGATCATATAAAAGGGTGAATAGCGACTCGCAACTTACCGCCGGCTGCAGCGATCCAAAGCAAACAGCAGAGCAGGATCCGGCTCAGATTGACTTGCGCCTTCATCATAACTGTAATCCCGAATGCACCAGCACTGTCAGAGCTCCGGCGGATCCGTGTTATTCTGAGCTCAACAGCGGCAACATGCACTCTGTTTTTTTTTAATATATCTAACACAAGAGACGTGGAGACGGAGACTTGTGGCGATGGAAGCCCTTTCAGTATTATTCCTCCTCTTCTTTCGTCCAGCGCCTTGGTGTTGAAACGTTAAGAGCTGAGGAAAAAAACCGATGTACGAAGAGCTCCCTCCGGCTCTTGCTGTTTCACGCATGGAATGAACCATCTCAGGGAGGGTTGTTGCGCCTTCAGTGGACGTTTTCCGAAAAAAAAATGTCTTATGTCACACTTGCCAGCCTATTTTAGTCAAATCCTCTTAAGTGAATTACACAGTTATCACACATGCTCACTTGACAAGAGTTTCATTAAAATACGAGTGGGTGGAAGAGTGCAGTAATATTGCTCTGGGACATAATAACATTACACTGTATATTGAACTTGTGAAATACAAAACCATGTGAATGGATGGATTCCCACATGTGTGAAGTAATAATGCCAATTGCCTACAACATGTCTGGTTTAAACTATGATTTAAAGAAAGACAGACCATCAACCTTAATAATTTAAGATGTACTCTGTACAAGTTGTATATATTTTGTAACGGTTTTCTTGCATTTATATGTATTCCAAACTCATTATTGATTTCCTGTACATCTCATCTCATCCTGTCTCTCACCAGTTCAATTTGACATTTACGTCAAGGCATCCTTGTGACAATCCCCTATGTTTTCCTCATTCTTCATATATTTGGTGAAGGTTTCCCCAAATTACAAGAATAGCAATATATCAAATGTAATGTGGGATTGGGCTGTCATGAAATGGCTTATTATACAAGTAATAATGCAATTAAAAAAAAATATTTATTCTTGCATTGCAAACCGATCTCCTTTATTTTTTTTTCTCTGGTTCCTAGACAATATCCATGCATCCGATTGACTCAAATCAGAGGACAAATAGATTTCAAGTGCAGTTTATTTAGTTTGGGGAGTGAATAGGACATCAGGACTGATGTCTAACATCAATTGTGTCATATTCAGGTAACAATACAATTTTTGCACATTATACTAATTTGAATTATTTGGAATGAGACAAAATGTGAATGCTTCCATTTTGTAACCTTCTGTCTTTTAAAATTAAATTGAAGCATGCGTTACGCGAGATTTGTGGCCCATTTATCACTGATCCATCTAATTTTTGCAAACTGATGATTTCCAGGCATTTGTGTATACAATTAGGCAGTGTCCATTATTCATATATAAGCATTGTAAAAAGCTAATTTATTTAGTGGATAAACATTGTTTCATTTATTTTAATGACAAATGTTTCATTTGATAACATTGATCAATATGGGATCATTAATCTAATGTATCAAGTGAGCACAGTGATGTCAATAACAACTACGCATTCAGTGTCTTTGATGTTGGAAAAAAAAGATCAACGTACTTTAGGAACAAAGAGATCACCAAAAACTTTCAGAGCTGAATTTTAAAGAGGATCGTTACTAGGAATTGCAGCTGAAAGGTAGAAGGGTTTAGCGACAATTCTAAAGACACAACTGACGAAGATAGTTTAGAAAGTGCAGAGAAAACCATTATAATGATAAGGAACAGTAAGATACTTTAGACATTTCTGCTGAAGCTAATTGTTGATTTCCATGAGGAAAAGCAGTATTGAAATATAGAGTGTTTATCAACATTAATGTTTAAAATATGTACCCTCAAACACATCATGCAAAGCCTTAAATTGTCACCAGTGATTCATCAGACAAATTGCATAAGATCAAAATCAAAAGCACATAATTTTGAATTAAAATGACTTCTGGAGTCCTGCACTTCAAACATTTTACACTTTTGTTGAATTCTTCCCCCTCATTATTTTTCCTCCCTTTTGCTCCTTTGAATGTGAGCTTCACTGGCAGCAGTTCACCTTATTTTAACTGTTTTAAGTCAGAGATATAATAATACAGTACGGTCAGTTCGATGATGATAAGGGGGTATATCAGAGAATCTTTTCACATCAATGTAATCGGAGTTGTTTGGTATTTTCCATGAAAAAAATAACCACCAAGATTTTTTTTAGAACAATTACCCATACTCCTTGAAATGTTTTGGGAAAATTTAAGGTTGACACAAAATGCTGGAGCAACTCAATGGGCCAGGCAGCATCTCTGGAAGAAGAAATGGATGATGTTTCGGGTTGAGATCCTACTGTTTAGAGTTTGATACAGCTTTGAAACAGCTCCTTTAGCCCATCGTCCACATTGACCATCGATCACTTATTCATATTAGTTCATATTATCCCATTTTCTCACCGAGTCCCTACATTCAAGGGTAATTTACAGAGGCCAATTAACCTGCATTTCTTTGGGTTGTGGAAGAAAACTGGAGTGCCCTGAGGAAACTCACTTGGTCACAGGGAGATCACACAGACAGCACTCGAGGTCAGGGTGGAATCTGCTCCTGGTGCTGAAAGGCAACAGTTCTACCAATGTAATCCACTTCCCATTTATTTTAGACCCGTATTGATCTATATCAATAGGAATTTAGATTAATTACCATAGTAATCAATTATCAAGAGGACACTGATGCATTAGATCCGATTGGAGTCAAGATGGATTGTTCCGTACAAAATGTGGTCTGCTGACTTGACACAATCTCTCTCTTGCCTTTTTCATCAATTTTATGTTAGATTGCTTAATCATACACATATTGTAAATATAATAGTTTTATATAATACTGAATTAATACATGATCACAATACAATGTCTGATTCTGTATGGCACATATTACTCATGAAGCTTTTATATAAAAGGCAAGATGCATGATTTTCCTGGAAAGGATAGAATACATTTTGTGAACAAAAATAGCATTTTATGTATGTTAATATCAATATTATTAATGTTGCATTAACAATAAAATAATATTGATAACATATCAGCAAATGGGATCCAATCTCTAAAACAGCCAAGGATACATCACTCCTTTCACACCATGAAAGTTGGTGAAAGTCATGAGTTCACTCGAAATTTTTCAGCTGCAAGTAATTTTGTGGGATTCAAATAACAACACAATACATTGGAAATATAATGTCTAGAAATTGGATTGCATACATTTTACATGTCCACATTGACAATAGTTATACAGCACGGAAACAGCCTCCTCGGCCCAACTTGCCCATAACGACAAAGATGCCCCTTCTACAGTAGTCCCACTTGTCAATGCTTGGCCATATCCCTCTAAATCTTTCCTATCCAAACCATATCAGTGCATTTGCTTGGGATTGATTGCAACAACAATCTAAATGGCACACAATTGGTAATCCCATATGCGAATCCCCTTAGCGCGGCTGATATTTAGTCGTGTCCATTGTACAACTAATGTCATATACGACACACCATGCATTTCAACCAATATATCTGCCAAGTTTGTATTCTTTGGGCCAACCCCGATTTATAACACGCAGCAAAATCAAGCAGCCTCTGGCCACGAGACATTAATGAAGGTATTTTTATTGTGATAGAGATCAGACTGGATTAATCGGTTGGTCTTAGTTTTTCCTTCACCTTTCCCAGCCATTTTGTGGCAATAACGTACATCTTCATCATCCCACACCACGGAGTGGCGTGTCCCCTCGCAGCTTGGGAGTATGTGGTGCAGACCCGCGTGTGTGGAATAGGAATTTAAGGAAGTAATTGAACTAGACCCCCCCCCCCCCGCCTTAATGTCAGTATACTGTATCTACCACCATGAGTCTTCTTTAAGTCCTGGTGTTCTTCTCAGCAAGGCAAATATGCAACAAATGTAAGATCTGCTGGCAGCTCCTGATAGGAACCGCACAGTCAAGATTCTGGTGAGCAAAACACCAGAGCGTTGCTGTTAACAAGTTTCACCCTGTTGTATTTATTTTGGAGGGGAGGTGAAGAGAGGGGAGGGAGATAACGTGCGTACATGCTACACAGCAAAACGGTTGAATCCGATTGTGAGAGGTTAAGTAGTGTCTCTCCCCTACCCCCTCCTCCAACAAAGGTGTGGAAGTGGCAAGTTGAACTAAAATGGGTTTTGCGGAATAGTTTGGCGCAAGCTTGCTGCACGGATCCGGTGAAACTGCACAGCGCGCCCTGTTGACAGATGCAATTTATGCTGCAGCTCTTTGGTGGCGAGACTCGGAGAACCATTCTTTGAACTTGTGCTGCCTTCAATCGCCCTGTTGTCTGTCGTGTGGTACGATGCCAGCGGCCAATTGAAAACAAAATGCCACAGAACCGCTTTATTCTTATTTAAAGAGAGGGATTTCTGTCCTCTCCCCCCCGCACAATAAAAGTCCACTTTATCCATCTTCCCTATTTTAATCGTTAAGTTGATGTTCTCTCCACCCATAAACACGCTGCTTCCACCTTTGTCTTACATTTCCAATGACTTGGGCCGAATCAATAATTCTGGAGTTCTGATATTCTTGCTTTAATTCCATCGCGTGTCCTTATTTCTTTTTTTTTATAATTTGTCAATCGTCATCCCGCTTCCAAAATGATCAATGATGGGGTTGCGTTGGCCGTTATGTAAAGGCACAATGCTGTTTGCAGGACCGATTGAGCTGCTGTAGATAGATGCGCGTGGTTACAAAGGTTGCGTTATGTCGGAGTTTGCTTCAACCATCGCATTTGCAGTGTCAGCGCCGATGTTTTGTGATGCAAATCAGGAAATCGGCTTGATCTGGCTGTGGTGCCAACTGGAGGAAGATTTCCCCCCGAGTGAGGTGCGGTTTCAGCCTCGATATCTGGCCGATGGCATTGTAGCGCAAATGGGTATTTTGTCACACGTAATCCATTTCTTCCACAATGGATACATTTAAAACAAAATACAAATCTGGCCGCCGATACTGGACTCGGACCATATTTCCAAATGCTGTAAATAAAGAGGCTTGTTTTGAGGGGGGAGACGGACCACCGTGGCAGCAACAGCTGAATCCTGGAACAAATTTGCCACCTACAGGTGATTCCCTGCAGCACATCATATATATTGTGGGGAGAGCTGGATAAAGTATGTTTTTTTGTTTGTGAATGACATGCAGAAATTTGCACTTTGTCCCAACCCGAAACGTCATCCATCTTTTCTCCTCCAGAGATGCTGAGTTTCTCCAACACTTTGGATCACACTTAATTAAACATGAACAATTGGAACTTTCTCCATCAATGTTAGCATCACATTCTGGAGTATCATGGCTGAACAATTTTCAACATAAAGGTTTATAAATACTTCCAACTTGTGATATCGGAAATTAAATTAATTTCTAGATTTCAACATTGTACTCTGCAGCAATGGCAACGGAATGTACCCGAAATTCAGCTATTCCAGGCCGCGACACCATTGAATCCCACAACATTCATGCAGCAAAATCAAAGCTTTCTGCTGCAGCTGCTCTGTTGTTGGGATGGACACAAATTAATAAACTTTTATTTTGAATTTTGCAACCCAAAGCCTCCACACTTCAGTTTATACTTAAAGGGGAAGAAACAATCAGATCTTAGCTTCTTCTCCTGAAGTGAACAGTCACGATTCTCTGGCCAAAAATCTGTTCAACTTTCTTTTGATTTAACTGCAATGTGTTAGGGTGAATTATTAGCACTTTGATAAATAGTCGCAGGAGTTCCCACAGGCGAAAAACAAAACCAATGAATTGAAACAAAGGCAACTCGCCCATAGCCTGTTGTATTTGGCTGAATTAACTCTTCAACTCCCATCCAGAGTGAACCTTGGTCCATATCAGAGGTCACTGCACTTCATAGCTATTTCCTGGATGGGAAGGGATTTGGGAGTTGTCAGAGTGGGGTGCTTAAATTCAATACTAATCAGCAAAAACGATATTTCAATTAGTGATTGACATATCTTGGGATATGATGTAAATATATAGCACCGGTGCATCAAAATGTAAATTAGATCATTAAATTCAGTGAATAACAGTTTTAGGCTTAGCATTTGAGTAATCTGAATAATGTAGACTTGAATGTCCAATGCCTGGGAGGATTCAATATTCCTCCCAGGAGTTCATTTTGTATTGGGTTTATAGTAGACTAATTTATAGTAAGTGGTTGCTAAAAATAAGAAAACAAGTATTGTTTTAACTTTGACCAGACCAATGGAAGCCAAATTAGTAAATTTTTCTTTTTTTCATGCAGCAATTTTCTCTCGATCTTCTCTCAGATTCAGTGAAACATCTTACCAACAACTAGAGAGCTGACCTGAGCTGCGATCTACCACATTGGAGGCACTCGGATTATCTTTAATCAGACTTTACTGGACTCTATCTTGCACTAAACGTTATTCCCTTTATCATGTATCTGTACATGGCTCAATTGTAATCATGTAATTTCATTCTGCTGACTGGTTAGTACGTAACAAACCCTAACCCTAATGTACCTCAGTACACGTGACAATAAACTAAACTAAACTGGTCATACTTGTAAACAGAGCTTCAAATTCAGGAGTGAACTCTTCCTGCACAAATCTAGTTTGTAACCAGAAGATGCACCGATATTTTAACCGATAGACAAAATGGATACATATCATCAGCACATTCAATTCATTAACTTACTGAATGGTGAAACTGAATAAAATTCTATTGCGACAAGGTCAAAGAATAAAGAAGCCGATTTATATCTACAACTAAATGGCTGAACAAAATATTATCTCTGGTTTTATTTTGAAAAAAGGGTTGCATTCTATAACATATCCAATTCCATAGTAAGTAACAAAATGACGTGCTCTAAATTATGGCTGGAAAATAATTTTCCTTTACAACTTCTAACTGTGATGTGATGACTGACCACCTTATACCCAATTTGTAACCTAGCTCAGAAATGCTCAGAAAATCCTTCTTGGAACCAGCTGACCTTTTAACATGTATTCCTTTGTGATTTTTTCTGCTTTTGAGTTTGTATGTGACATTCCAAATGACTTTTTTTCATATTTCATTTATATGCAGGTTCTAGGGAGTGAGCTTGGTTTTCAGAAGTCTGATATATAACTAAACTACAAAGTTTTAAACAGGTTTGATATATTAATCCTAATAAACTTTAAACAAAATAACACCGTAGAACCTGCTACACCATTTCATAATTACAAAATCAATATCACTAGTTACTCATGTGCAAATAGTTTTCTTTTGAAACTACTTTATCATAATACGATCTTCCAAAAAGATCATTTTGGTTAACTTATTAACACGGGTACATAATCATAAAGATTTGGTTTTGTTTAAATCCTGTTCTCAAAGGTATCATTTAAGCAATTTGTTTGGCCTCAATTCTCCAGCCAAGAAATAAAAAACATGCAATGGTTCAATGGTGCTTTATTTGTCAAGTGCAACTGCAGAGTTTTTTCATATTTACACATGAAGGCACCACCATTTTGTTTTGTTTTGGAGTCATTTCCAAAGTCAAATCCGCATGTGTGCTCAGTCTACTAGAGCGGCTCCCAATCAGGTAAGTCGCAGGCTCCTGCAAGGCCTCCATTCATTGCCTTCAACCGGATCGGCCCACAAACAGACACCTCTCTCCTCGTCCAGCCATCTTTGTATCCCAGGGGTGCCTCCTGCAGCCAAACTTGCAGACACTGGAGGCATTACCCTGGTTCACCCATCTACCGGCTCCTTGTTCCTCATGTCCAATGTCTCCAGTGGCTCTCACCTCCGGAGTCATTCCGCAGTCTTCAAGGAACAAGCAGAGAACGGGCCAGCAGCGTCGTGTCATGGTCTGCTGAGCCTTCGGGTGCTCTGGCACCTTGGGAAGGCTTCCTACTCATTATTGTAAACAGGCAACTGATCTGTAGTTCACTAAGTAGGTACATTTCTAACATAGGACTATTTCAATATGTTCTGGATTATCTTGTGTTTCAGTGCAGGCAAGTACAGGAAAAGCTTGATCTTCATAAATGCAAATTATGTCCTTGTTGTCTCTTTAAGTGAAATGTATCAGATTATGTATGCACTGTATGCTTTTAATTTGTTCAACTATTAATCACTATTTATTATATGTTCATTCCAATATTACTCAGCTATTAATTGTATGCAAGGTATTCTGCAACCAAATCTTACTAACTTTTAAAAGATCTTACTTTTGCATCTATTTTTAGTAAAGAAGGCAGGTATTCAAATAAAAAACACAAAGTAGTGTAGTAACTCAGTGTCAGGCAGCATCTCTGGAAAACATGGACAGGTGACAATTCAGATGAGGATCCTTCTTCAGATGCTGGTGTCTGAAGAAGCACCACGACCCGAAACATCACTTATGTTCATACGAGATGCAACCTGACACGCTGAGTTACTCCACTACTTTGTCTTTTTTGTAGAGAAGCAGCTGCAGTTCCTTGTATCCACAGGTATTTGGATGATGGTGCACAGTTATATTCTGGAATTTGAATAATGACATTTGTAGCATAATTCATAATAGTGTGTTTTTATTTCCCTCAAGTTTTCAGATTAGCTGCTATGAGAAATAAATTCCATCCTAGTTCATAATAGTGTATTCCTGAGTTATAGCAGTTTGGATAAACGTAAATTCACAAGAAAAAGAGATACGGGGGAAAAAAACACTTTTGGGAATTTAAGTGAACATAAATAAACAAAATATATTCTGAGAACTGAACTAGTTTATCAAGGCTAATGAGTGCGGGCCGTTGGTTTACAATGGGGGGGGGGGGGGGGGGCGCTTGAAAGGTTTGCTTTTGAAACTGCCAAGGAAATCTCTTCTCTCGATATGTACAATTATTAACAAATAATGTAACATTTATTTGTACTTAAAGCAACAACCCTTTATCATACGTGACATGTCAGTGAGATTCTTTATTTTGCAGACACAAGTATGCAGAGAGTCGCCACATAGAGTGCCGTCAAAGTTGTAAAGTATCCAGTCAGTCCCCAATGGGCCCTCTGTTCTCAGCAACCCCCTACACCAGGTATCCCTTCTCTCAGCAGCTCCACCATGCTTGGACCCTTTTGTTCTTTCGGCGCCCCTTCTTCCCCACCCCCCCCCCCCCCCCCCCCCCCCCCCCCCCCCCCACCCCCCCCCCCTCCACCCAAGCCGGGTCCCCCTTTGTTCTTGGTGGGGCGTAAGGCACCCACCGTAGGCCCGTCCAAGCTTTGGGACCCATGCAGCCCATCATCCAATCCCTGGCACCTGCCCACGACTGCCAGTGCCTCCTTCGCAGTCGAGAGGTACCATCTTTGTAGAACTGACGTTTTGGGTGAAGACCTTTCTTCAGACTGATTTTGCCTAAAATACATATAACCACTTATAACATGGGATCCAATTGGGGGCTGGGGGGGGGGGGGGCAAAAAATAGTTTGTGGAAAATCACAAACAGGTGGTTTACCAGCTTTGTAACTACCCCCCTCCCCTCTCCCCCAAACCCCCTCCCCATAATGTGGGAGTACACAGTTTTCTTTTCAATTTTAGCAGTAACTGCTCTTGAAATATCACCATGCATTGACACACTGGGACCCAAGGATCAAAACCAATCTCAACCGAACAGAAAACTTCTTATTTTTAAATGCTGGAAAATTACCGAGGGACTGGAGGACGAAAATTACTTTCAAGGGAGTCTGACATTGAAAGCATGTTTAATCTTACATCAAGTAAAATGCTAACTGTCATTTTAAAACAAAAATCAAGAAACTAATAAAGAGCCAAGGCAGAATTACAAAGTAAGAAGGGATAAAGAGGCAGAAAAATGAAATGTTAGCAATTTCATTCTAAAATGTTTAAACCACTGGTGAGTTTCGTGGGAGGAACAATTTGTTGTGACCAGATGAATGAATGATGTCTATTGATATCACAGCAGAGAAAATGTAAAAGTAGCATGCATGACTGGCTTTGTGCAGTTGAAAAGGAGTAATGAAGGATTATTTAAGTAAAATACAAACTGCCAGAGGAACTCAGTGAGTCAGGCTAAATATTTTTTTAGGTAGACAAAAATGCTGGAGAAAGTCAGCGGGTGCAGCAGCATCTATGGAGCGAAGGAAATAGGCAACGTTTCGGGCCGAAACCCTTGTTCAGACTGTATATTTTTTTAATACTTTCCCAACCTGTAATCCCCTTCCACAATTCATGTGGAAATTAACAATTACTGTGTCCTGCACCCACCACCAGCCTTTGCTTAATTGTTATTAAATTCTAAAGTGGCATGTACATCCTGCGCACATACTCTTCTTCCTGTAGAAATCTGACCATGACCAATGGTTTACTCCCCACCATCTTCATGACCACACAGTGGGTGTAATTTGACTTTGCACACAATCTTCCTAAGCAAAAACATTTAGTTACTTCATAGAAACAGTTACACCCTGTCTCAGTTCTGCAGCATTTCCGAAGATAATTACCAAACTAAACATCTTGATTGCAGTTAAAAGTTAAAACATCTCTGGAGATGGTGACTGACCAGCTGAGTTACTCCAGCAATTTGTTATCTAACTTCAGTATAAACCAACATCTGCAGTTCCTTCTTTCAATAAGGAATACCACAGGTTAGGCTAATGAGTTTAAAGACTGGATTATTACATGGATCCACAATATATTATGGCAATTTATACATAGTTTAAATATTAACCACACAATTCTTTAACCCTTTAATAACGACCAAACTTCCAATTATGCCTTACAGTTCTAACACTATTCAGTAGTAAAAGATCAAGTAGGCTTTATCAATACCCGATTGATACAAATACATCGATAGATGCTCCTGAACACATCATCAGTGATGTAACCTGGGGTCATTGGGTGTTTCGGGTCTTTCAACATCAGACACGCTCACCCAGGCGACCCAGCCGTGGTTGATCAGACCACGACTTGTGTTCAGGTGGCATTCGCTCCTCCCCATGGACCTCCTCTCCTGATCCAGAGCCATTTCGAGGCCTTCTCCCCTGCCTCTGTGGTGTTCTTGATGGCTCTTCTCCTCGCCACTCCGTTGATGCCCAATGCACTCAAGGCTTTGTAGAGCGGTTGCCCTGCAAAACCTCTGCAGCCAACCTCGATGTTTCCTCGCACTGAATTCTCACCATTTAAGGGCCTGTCCCACTTTGGCGTCATTTGCGCATCATTTACGCGACCTCATTTACGAGTCGTGATGCGCGCATGGCGTGCATTACGTGCGCATGGCGCGTCGTGAGGCGTGGAGGCGTAGGCAATGATGCGCGGAAGCGTGCAGCGCCCCAGGATTTTGGGATTCTCAAAATCCTCGCGTGCCACCTGCATGATGCGCAAATGACGCCCAAGCGGGACAGGCCCTTTAGCTAACATCAGAGATCCAATCTCTAGGCTATCAGGTTCCTAACTTGAACAAGATTAACAATGCCTATTACTATTTTGGCCCTTCACAGCTGCACAATATTTTATATTTGGATAATTGTCATTCTGGACACCAAACCCTAGTAATTTCATACATATTTTTCCAATTAACCTCTCCAGACTACAAGTGAATGTTAGCTGACTAATCAATACCATGAACTGTACAGTGAGTAACACTTGATAGGTAATCCTGCCTTTAGAAGTACTTAGACATTTGAGCTATTATCATAAGACACAGGAGCAGAATTAGCCCATCGAGTCTACTTTGCCATTCAATGCTTGAAGGTGTCCTACCTTTCATTTCTGGAATATCATCAGTTTCCTTTTGGCAGTTTACGTTTGCCTCTATAGTAGCAATGTTACAAAATTTTGAGATTTAAAAAATCAAGTCTGCAATTTATCCCATCAGATAAAGCATAAAAAGAAGTTTAATTTGACACCTAATTCACTTTCATATCTCAAGTATTTAAAAAGTTATGGCCATTTTCATACTCGGAAATTAGCATCTTCTTCCCTATTGATTTTCTATGGACATAACAAAAAAGCTGTGATCGTGGACAGTCAAAAGCACATAACTTTCTTAAAAATTAAGAGAACTGAATGAAATTTTCAGTTATCTTAGATTGAATCATTCCGAAACAAATATAAAATAATCTTACTTGGATGACCTGAAATTAAAGCATATAATTAGTTAGTTACCCAATTGTAGCTAATTTCAAACTTCAATTACTAGATCTAAACATCTATCCATTTCTTAATAAATGATTAACATTTTTAAATAGCCTAAGTGTCCAAATAATATTCACAAATAATTCACAATAAAACATGATTTTTAAATCTCATTTACATTAATTTATAGGCCAAATGGAAGGAATTTAGTGTTCAATTGCTGTAAATTAAAGTCCATTTAAATCAGCTTTCCAGTGGGATCCTGTGAACGCGCTGGTTTAGAACGTTCACATTGCAGTGGATTTGTGCCCTCAAATGCCCAGAAAAATACTGCGGGATATAATGGAGCCCAAATTAGCTACTCGCAACATTAAACTTTGTATAAAGGGATCTTAAGAAGCCCTTTTTAATGTAAAAATAAACAGCCTACCTTCTGTTGTCCCCTGTATGAGATCTGGCCAGTTGCCGGCGGTCGCGGGTTTAGAGGTTAATTTTTAAACTACTATAACAATTAGATAAAGCCCTTAAAAGTAATAATAGCTAAAGCGACGGAATCTTCCAGCGATTTTTCGTCAATAATTAACTAGGCTGAACACCTCGATTTGAACAGCCTAGGGAAAATCACGTTTTAAACCCACCCCCCTCCAAATGGCGCCAAAATCGCGCACACGGGCTGGGACAGATTTTCAGCGACGCTTCAGGTACGCTTTGCAACATACCTATCTATAGTGCGTTCAGGATAATTCATCTTCTAGTGATTTCCTTAGGTGCAATATCATATCTAAACTGATTCATGTGCAGTTTTTGTTCCCCTGTAAGTATCACATTAATTTTTGTGTGGGTGGTTATTTCATGATCATTGGAGCCACAATGTATTTTCTTCCAATTCTGACTGGTGGGAGGAGTCAACCTGATTCTGTTTATGCAGGATAATTAGTCTATTTGAGTGCAGAATGACTGGAAGTGTATCACTATGCCCAAAACAGTTGGATTACTGTGCCTGCAGTGTACAGGCTGGATATGTTAACACCCAGATGTCATTGGCATATGTGCCCAAATAGTAATTACCTATCCATGAGGAAACTTCCCTACATGTGTTGGACACATGTTCTATCTGGCTTGGTGTATCAATCAGAAACAATAAGTGAAGCAAAATCCATCTGTAGCTGTCTGTGTTGAGGGTCTTAGTTATTTGTGATCAGTGCAATAATGGGCCAAGTAGATGTCTCTAATACTCAGTTAACCTCCCAAAGATGAAGTGCCATCATTTGAACTTCCCATAGATTGAGGGGATTTGGTATGTCCACAAATAGTTTCTTGAACTTCTACAGGTGTACAGTAGCGAGCATATTGACTGGTTACATCGCAGCCTGGTTCAGCAACTCGAACACCCAGCAATGAAAAAGATTGCAAAAAGATTGCAACACTGCCCTGTCCATCACAGATACTGACCTCGGCACCATTGAAGGGATCCGCAAGTGTCATGGCCTCAAAAAGGCAGCCAGCATCCGAGAGACACACCACCCTGGCAACACTCTCATTTTATTCTCTCTTTGGGAAGAAGGTATAGGAGCTTGAAAACAGTAACATCCAGGAGCAGCTTTCTGGCTAGTAAACACTATATCCTCCATATAGGCTCCAAACAGCATAGACTTGTGGCCATTAAAGCACTATAGCACCTGGAACATTGTGCTCTCTAGTGTAGAGTTACTATGGTAATGCAGAAGGTTGTACTGACCAGTTGAGAGGATAATGGTTTTAATAGATTAAATGCCCTGTTTAGCACTCTGTAATAACATGACTAACCACGCCAGGAAAGAGCTGGAGTCCTGGCACATTCCCATGGGCGTGTCTTTCCTCACAGTGGAAAATGCTGATTCTGCTGTGAGGGGAAGTTCATGTTAAATTCTATAGTGTGTTGTGTCTTTTCTCTTTTTTATTTTATACGGATGTATGGAAACCTAATTTCTTTTCTGTAAAGCACTTTGGTTTCAACACGAGTTGATTTAAATGTGCTATATAGATAAACTTTACTTACCTACTTAACAATTTTTTTCCTCTTCACATACCTAAAGAAGCTTTTACTATCCTCCTTTATATTCTTGGCTAGCTTACCTTTGTACCTCATCTTTTCTCCCCGTATTGCCTTTTTAGTTATCTTCTGTTGCTCTTTAAACATTACCCAATCCTCTTGCTTCCCGCTCATCTTTGCTACGTTGTACTTCTTCTCATTTATTTTTATGCTGGCTCTGACGCCCCTTGTCTGCCATGGTCGCCCCTTACTCCCCTTGGAATCTTTCTTCCTCCTAGGAATGAACTGATCCTGCACCTTCTGTATTATTCCTAGAAATACCTGCCATTTTTGTTCCACTCTCATCCCTGCTAGGGTATCTTTCCAGTCAATTTTGGCCAGCTCCTCCCTCATGGCCCCATAGTTCCCTTTATTCAACTGTAACACTGACACCTCAAATCTACCCTTCTCCCTCTCCAATTGTAGATTAAACCTAACCATATTATGGTCACTGCCTCCTAATGGCTCCTTAACCTCAAGTTCCTTTATCAAATCCGGTTCATTACATAACACTAAACCCTGAATTGCCTTCTCCCTGGTAGGCTCCAGTACAAGCTGTTCTAAGTCCCTTTCTTGGGGTTCTGTAACAATCTGATTTTCCCAGTCTACCTGCATGTTGAAATCTCCCATAACGACCACAGCATTACCTTTGCTACATGCCAATTTTAACTCCTGATTCAACTTGCACCCTATGTCCAGGCTACTGTTTTGGGGCCTGTTGATAAGTCCCATGAGGGTATTTTTACGTATTCACGTCCCCCTCGCACTGCTCACAATTAACCCTGACCTTACTCTTTTATCCCTTCTCAAATTTTCCTTCACATTAATTCGAGAATCTTTTGTAATTTTTCGTGTAGTCACTTCCCCTTTTGATCCAGTTTGATAAGTGCTACCTGAACCACCCGACTTAATTAAATATTTACCTTGGATTATTCTTGAAGTTGAATCACAAGATCAAGTGTTGTCAGATATCTAAGGCTTACAGAGTGCATGGTACCACTAAAAGGAAAGCAGTCTTTTCAATGAAAGTTGCTCCTAATGGGAACTAATGATAGAGTTAACGGGATACACAAGGAAGAAGAGCACTGAGGAATAGTACCACTGATCATCAGCCAATCATTTATACACGGACCCCATCTTTTATTCACCCCACATTCCTATTAACTTCCCCAGTTCCACCCATTCACCCATCAACCAACTAACCTAAGACACACACAAAAAAACTGTAGTAACTCATCGGGTCAGACAGTGTCTCTGGAGAAAAGGAATAGATGACCTTTCAGGTCGAGACCCTTCTACAGACCCAAAGCGTCACTATTCCTTCTCTCCAGAGATGCTGTCTGACCCACTGAGTTACTCCAGCTTTTTGTGTCTATCTTTGGCTTAAACCAGCATCAACAGTTCCTCCTGCAGAACCAACTAACCTATCAAGCTCCACATCTTTACCAGACAGGGGTAAGGTGGAGCACTGGAAGGAAACCCATGAAGTTACAAACTCCACAGAGACTGTATCAGAGGTCAGGACTGAAGCCACTTTGCTGGGTCAGTGAGGCAGCAGCTCTCTACCAGCTGCACTACAGTGCTGTTCATGATTTTATAATATTATAATGTTTAAGTTTCTAAAATTAAAAAAATATTTATAGTTTGTAGTGTCACTTATTCACACAAAGGGAGGTAGGTGAATGGAACGAGTTGCCAGAGGAGGTAAGTTGAGGCTGGTGCTATCACAACCAATAAGAAACATTTAGACAGGTTCATGTATAGGACAAGTTTAGAGGGCAGATGGGACCAGTGCAGATGTGGCATGTTGGCCGGTGTGGGCAGGTTGGGCCGAAGAAGCCATTTCTCCGCTGCAAGACTCGATGACTCTAGTTATAAGGCACCTTCCCTTTCACAGAAATAGTTATGGCTAATGAAATACTTCTGAAATATTAACTTTTTGTGTAGGAATGTTCAAAAAATGGCAATGAGAGAAAAAACAGTTAATGGCTCCCAGAATTAGGCAGGACATCAGGGAGAATGTGCCCAATCATACTCATTTTTAAATTCCAACAAAAATCCTACAAAAAGTAGACTTCTCATTAGCTATTGAAAGCTGAACCTTCTCGTAAAATGTAACAATGAGTTTACCGCCCGAAACTCTGCTGGTAGTTGCTAATGAAACTAATTAACCTTTGATTAAACCCTTGAAACCTGATTCCAATTAAATAGTTATTCAAATTTTCCAATAAAAGTTAAAATGGCCACACCCATCTGATGATGCAACTTTTTTCTTTAATTGTGAAGCTTTTATTTCGTAATCCAAAAAATCTTGACATTTTTAAGTGTTACCTCGTTCTTTCAATAGTCCAGGTGAACCTTTGTGTTTTCAGTACAAATATACTGAAAGACAAGTGAACTTTATCAAGTGTCCACTCGATTCAGTTGCAGTATTCTTGCCTTTGATTAGGAAGAGTTGGTTGATGCTCCCAGTATTGTCGTGCAGTACTGAGAGTGCTGCATTATGGCGATCACAATGATATCCCGATTGCCTGTTCAGGGCGATGTGAAAGATTTTGTTTTGCCCCCTTATCAAACAAAGCAGTAATTCTACTCAGTAACTAAGGTAATATTCACTGAATCATTCAGTGAAGCAGTTTAGCTGCCCAATAGTCTTCTATGTTTGGAGGATGTAAGAAAGGTTTGGAGGGCTATGGACAAAATAGGTCAAGTTTAGATGGGACATCTTGACCAGAGTTGGACCAAGGAGCATGTTCATTGATGACTAAGCTTCACAGTTAGACATTGGAAAATGTTGATCACTTCTTGTAACTCAGGAATTCTGCGATCTCGCAGAAAATCAGACATCTCTGATGAAATTTACCATCGTCTTCAATGTACTAGCACAGCCTTTGGTCAATTGTGAAGGTTCTTTGTGAACTTAGACCTGGAAAAAGCTACCACACTGCAGTGATCCCTTGCATATTTTTCAAACTGGAATACAGATCATCAGATGTTTAAGATGTATCAGGTTTCAGACTCATTAACCTACACAATATCTTTTATTAATAACATCCTCCTCTTACTTCCTCATTTTCACTGGTCTCTTGATTCTTCAGTATGCCAAGGATTTTGGTGCCTTCTGTGAATATAGCTTGCTACACAAGCAGGAAACATTCACAAGGATTGGTACACCAATAATGGGATTTCAAACTGAGACGTCACCCGTGCATGTTCCAAAATGATGCTCCGTGACCTGCTGAGTAATGCCCCTGTCCCACTTAGGAAACCTGAACTGAAATCTCGGGAGACTTTGCGCCCCACCCAAGGTTTCCGTGCGGTTCCCGCAGGTTTTTGTCAGTCTCCCTACCTGCTTCCACTACCTGCGACCTCCGGCAACCACCTGCAACCTCCGCGAACCGCATGGAAACCTTGAGTGGGGCGCAAAGTCTTCAGAGGTTTCCGTTCAGGTTTCCTAAGTGGGACAGGGGCATTACTCCAGCACTTTGTCCTTTTGTGTATTAACCAGTATCCACAGTTCTTTGTTTCTACAATCAATGGCATGACTGCCTTGACAGCATTGATGTACAGAGGGATCTTGTGGTCCAAGTCTATAACATGCAAGTGGCATCACAAGGGGTTTGTGTAGTAAATGAAGGCATATGGTATGCTTGTTTTCATAGGTCAGGGCATTGAGTATCTTTCTCGTTAGTATGGCGTGCACAGCCCAAAGTTGTTAGACAACTTGTTATGTTGGATCTTCTGTTTGTGCACGCCAGGTGCATTGCATTCATCGAAACAGGGTGGACCTCATGAAAGTTGCAATCTCCTACCTCAGGCATTGGGTATAAGATTCCGGAAGTCATGATGGAGCTTTATAGGATTTTGGTTATGCTGCATTTGGAGTCAATCTCAAAAAGCTGGAGTAACACGGCGGGTCACGCAGCATCTCTGGGGAAAAGCAATACACAACATTTTGTGTTGAGATCATTCTTCAGACTCATTTCTCATTTACAGTGTTGCCTGCTGTTCTGGTTGTCTCATTCCAAGAAGGATTTGGAGGCTTTAGGAAGGGTGGAGAGGCGGTTTACCAGAATAATGCCTGGATTAGAGGGTACTGTATTAGCTACAGGGAAAGGTTGGACCCATAGATTGTTTTCTCTTGAAAGTCAGAAGAGTAAATAAAACTATGTGAGAGACACAGATGAGGTAAACAGTCCAAACCTATTTCCCTGGGTGAAAATATTAAATAAGATAATTTTTTTAGCATTAAGGTCATAAGCGATAAGAGTAGAATTAGGCCATTCAGCCCATCAAGTCTACTCCACCATTTAATCATGGCTGATCTATCTCTCCCATCTTTAAGGTGATAGGGGTAAAGTTTAAAGGAGATGTGTGGGAGCACCTGGAGCTTGCTGGGGGTGCAGGCCGGTACAATTGTGCAAGTAAGAGACTTGTAGATGAGCATTTGGTTATACAGTAATTGGAGGGATATGAATTATGGGCAGGTAGATAAGGGTATGTCTTGGCATCATGTTCGGCACAGACGGTGGGCTGAAGAGCCAGGTCCTGTGCTGTAGTGTTCTTTGTTCTATGTAATCAATGCCTTGCCAGCAAAACCATATATTTAATAACTCAGCGGGACAATAATTAAAAGACTGAAATGAAGTGCAACGCCCACAACTTGCTTGAAACTTATCTGTACCAAGATTACATCCATTGTGGAGAGTCAAGTTCCAACTGATTACCAGTTAGTTAGTTTAGTTTATTGTCATGTGTAAAGCCATTTGTTACGTGCAAACTCATCAGCGGAAAGACAATACATGATTACAATCGATCCATCCTCAGTGTACAGATGCATGTTAAAGGGAATAATGTGAATAATCTTTAGTGCAAGATAAGGTCTGATTAAAGACAATCCAAGAATCTCCAATGAGGTAGATAGTATCTCAGGACTGCTCTCTAATTGTTGGTAGGCTGGTTCAGTTGCCTGATAACAGCTGGAAAGAAACTGTCTCTCAATCTGGAGGTGTGTGTTTACAAACTTCGATACCTCTTGCCTCTTGGAGAGGGGTGGAGTGGCTGGGTTGTGACATCCTTAATGCTGGTGACCAGCATACTTGTGCTACCATAGAAGTGCAGTGGGTCAGGGTACAGCTAAATACCATTGGTAGCCACTATGCTAGAGACATTATGGCAGTGATATTATGGCAGTAAACAAGTAACACAATTTCAGGACATCTTTTGGACGCGATTTTCATTTAAATATAAATTCAGGTGATAAAACAGTAAAAACAAATTGTAACTTTTTATAAAAATTTTTGTCAAACAAAATAATTTCCAAAAGTGCAGTTCTAAATTGTACCATAACGGCAACATAGCTAACATGAAAGTAATAGATACATTATATTCTAATGTACTCAGTACTTTCCTCAAATCTGTAGCACCACTTTAAATGTACAAATGCATTTTCAAGCAGAAATATAATCTCTCAATATAATCTCTCTGATATCCTAACTCCCAAGGAACAGAGTTAAATAACATTGCTTAACACCTCAAAAATAGACGTAATTTTGCATATAGAACTTTTATATAACTGTTTTATATAACACATAGGGCTCATGTTGTCGACCTCCCCGTGGTGAGCCCTGCCAACTGAGCACAGCCGCCGCAGCTCAGCGCCAACCAGGAGCATGCGCCCTTTTTAGGGCTGGCACCTACAGGTGTCGAACCAGTAGCATCACCCTGCTGCAACTGAATGCGAAAAACCGCACCAAGGCCAAGACCACCATCATTGAACATCTGCTACAGACCCACAAAGTCATTGCAATCCTGCTCCAAGAGACTCACAAAAGTGATCGCTCCCATCTGAAGATCCCTGGTTATACCCGTGCGGCCAACACCAAGAGCGACACCCACAGGATTGCCATTTTTGTAAAGAACACAGCAAAATGGAAAGCGGTTGCAGTGTCCCCTCCTAACTCCGACGTGGAATGGGCAGCAACGCAAGTCGAAGGTGTCATGGTCATCAATGTATACAAGCCAACTTCTAGCAGGCTCCACAAAGACTCCATCGCCATATTTGGTTTGCCCTGCATCTGCGCCGAAGACTTTAACTGCCACAGCACCACCTGGGGCTACCGTTCAACTAACTCAGATGGAGCTGCACTAGAAGACTAGGCCTCAGCTACTGCCGTTCAACTCCTGTACGACCCAAAACAACCGGACAGCTTCCACTCTGGCAGGTGGAACACCACTACCAGCATTGGCTTGGCCAGGAGAGCTCTTGGAATGAACTCGTACCGTGAGACAGGGCCATTCCACACATTCAAAGTCATATCAAAATAGGTCCCAGCGCAGATTCCTGTTGATCACCACTGGTCATAGACCTCCAGCCTGAATATTATCCTTGCACCAGGGCCCACTCTTCTATCAGTAAGAAAATTATTAATATGTACGACCCAGTCACTGTTGATCCTGTGCATATCAATATTCCCAATCAGCCTACCATGAAGACTTTATCAAATGTCTTACTGTAATCCACGTAGACAACATCCACCACTCAACCGTCATTGATCAAGTTAGTAGTACATGACCTGCTGACTTTCCCCAACTAAGAAACCCTCTTCCAAATGAGAGTAACCCCTATTCAAAAGAATCCTCTCCAATAAACTTCCTACCACTGCGGTGAGACACATGGGCCAAAAATTCCCTGGATTTTCTTTCCTTCTTAAACAAAAGAACAACTTTACCGACTGTCAAGTTCTCTGGTACCTCGCCTGCGGCTAGAGAAGATGGATATGTCTTCAGGAAGGCTCTGACAATCTTCTCTCTAAATAACCAGGGATATATCCCATCAAGTCCGGGGATTTTATTCACCTTAAAGTACCCCAACACCGCCTCCTTCTCAATATTAACCTGCCCTCGCATGTTAGTATTTTCCACTCTGATCTCACAGTTCTCCATGTCCTTCTCCTTGGTAGAATACAAATGCAAAATACATCCTCTGACTACAAGTACAAATTCCATCCATTACCATCAAGCGGTCCAACCATTTCCCCAGTAACCCTCTTGTTTTTATTGCGTGTATAAAAAGCCTTGGAATTTTCTTTATTCCAATTTGCCAAAACCATTTTGTAGCCCCTTGTGGCCCTTCCAAACTTGCAATTGAGTAACTACTTCCATACTTTATACACCTCAAAGGCCCTCTGATTTCAACTTCTTAAACTTTGCATGCACTCTTTTTCTGTTAACTAAATTTACAATCTCTTTGTTCATTCAAGACTCCTTTAATTTGCCATCCTTATCCCTCCCCCTTTCAGAACATGGCAGTCATGAATTTCGATCAACTAGCCTTGAAACCGCTGCCATGTCAGGTGTGGACATAGCCAACATCAACTGTTTTGTATTAGATATATATCAATCCTGAGAGTTTCACCCCTCTATTGCCAGACAGGCATTTAGTGTCTGTTTGTGGCAGAACTTAATTTTCAGATAACGCATTCACTTCCCAAATGTAAATGTCTGAGTTCTTGTTGACGGAGATCTTATAGGTTTCACATTAAATGGAGTCTTATTAAGTCCTAATATGGTTTACAAAGAAAATAGTTAACAATATATCCAGGTTATAGTGAAGCTCAGCAACAGAATTTGCACTTCAGAACTCCTCTGGGACATGGGTTCTATCTTTTTGGGTTGTGTTCACTTAACTCTAATCTGCCCTTTTAGATATGTATTAAGTTACCCACATTCCACATTAATTCCCCATGCAGTTTTTTTACCCAGAGTAGGGGAATCAAGAACTAATATATCATTGGAGCGCTCGTGATTGCTGCCCGAGATATATGCATATTAGAAACTGTGCAAAGAAATAAACAAATCCAGCCAATCACCAGTAGTGTTAGTTTCTTTACTCTTATTGTTTGTACGGCTGTATAGTACAAATGGAAGTGTTTAGCCAAACCTGGTTGTCCCAGTTAAGAGATCAGGAGTTGCTGGATTTTCGTAAATGTCCAAATTAGTTTCTCCACCCAGTTTACTTTCACTCTCTCAACTGTTTGTCTCTGCAAGCAAGTTCCTCTAACACACTTTTTGTAAGATAGGTTCTGACATAATCAACTAGCGCAGTGTGGCCTTGACCCTCACTGGCATTTTACTAGACACATGCTGAACTTCAAGCACATTACACATTTGGATTCTCGGAAACAGGAATCCTGCTGCTCATTTGCATTTTACAAGATAAACACTTGTGGCATTAGGGGCAACAGCAGGTTTGGCAGTGACCACACAGACAGGCGCAATAGAGTGAATTTGCATGGTTTATTCCACTTTCCATGGTTAGAAAGTTCAGGATCATGTGGGAGCACTGTCCCTCAATGCTGGAGCACTTGGGCAATGGTGTTGGCGATCAAGCTTGTTCCAGCAGCTGCGTCCTGGTCTTTGGCGGAATGGCAATCATGGGCTTCTGCCTGCAGTTCGCCCCTGCCTCGAGAGGAGTGGCTGATGGTACAGGTTTCTTCCTGGCAGCTCAGCTTTGGGGTTGGGGAAGCAAAGCTGATGATCTCTATATTATCCTGGCAGCCAGTATTTCCATCTATGGGTTTGTGTGGGCACAGTCCCTCGTTGTCTGGGGCAGGAAGAGGTTCTGGCATCTCAGGCTTGTCTCAGACTGAGCCTCAGGTCAAGGCATTAACTGTCTAGGGCTTCTTTATCAGCAGTTCAGTCTTGACCACAGCGGTGGTGGTGGTCTTAGGTTTGTCTCAGTCTTTATGGTAGCTGTGATAGGCGAACACAACTAGAAAGGTGGCAGCCCACTTTATCACCCTTCCTCACCCTCCACTTTATCCCTCCACTCTCAACTTCTCCCAATCTCCCTCTCTGGCTCAAATGCCTGGGTTTGATAGAGAGTAGGCTGACAGGGTTCAAGTGGCAACCAATAACAGCTAATTGGACTCAGTTGTTTCCAGTGATGCTGTGGATTCACTTCTCTTGACCTGTCAGTCAGTTAAAGGGATCAGAGAGACCTCCAAGGGAGAGGGAGATATCACGCACTGTAATTACATCAAAACAAGCTTTCACAAAATAACCTAACTCATGAGCACCATCTTTAAACCCTTCGGTAATACCTTGCTGATAAGAAAAGCAATGTTTAAGATTACTCCTCAATTGTTCCAATCTATATCCTAAAATTCCAATTTCAAAGTATAAATGTATACTTTTCCCCAAAGGTCAATTTCTTTCTGAAGTGTTGGCATCTCATATCCGGAATAGAGACGCTCATATTTCTAACACTTTAGCAGCCAAACTGTGGAATCTAAATACCATGGTAGATCTATTCATTGCCTCTCCTCACATCCTTGTTCACTTTACTGTTGGCCTCTTTTTCCATCATGCTTCCCTAGTATGTATACACTTCCCCAGTATGTTATACTCATTACAAACGACTCAATTTCCTACATCAGTAAGTTATTAGTTTGCTGAAAGTAAATGTGTGAAAGCCATTAAAAAATTAATATATGCACTTGTATTAGATACAAGTTTATAATGATAGTAAGAAACTTAAGTTGTCAATATTACCTAGGAGTTCCCTGGATTTAATATACAGCATCCCAGATAATTATTGGTAATGAATTTTTAATGTTCCTGAGATTCTATAATCATCTTGATGGATTGAAAGGTATCAATTTTAATTCTAAAACCTAAGAAAGGATCGAGAGAGAAAAAGGAAACTATAGATTAATTTAGCTGTTGTCAGATAGCAGAGAGATGGCAAGGGGGATGCAGTGCTGAAAGGATGCCTTGCCTTGATGGGGGACATGGGGCTCCCAGAAATAGAAGGCATATTTGTATAATAACCGATCACCCAATTAAGGTGGTGATGATGTGATTTCTTTGCTCGTATGATAGTGCATGTTTGGAATTTTCTGTTGAACAGAATTGGTGGGCCAGTGTAATTGGACATATACAAGGGTAGATTGACAGATATGTTAACTTAAAGGTGGTGAAATGGATATGGAGAGAGAGTGAGAAAGTGGCATTGACTTGGATGTAATGACTGGCAAATCATATGCGAGGGACCAATTTCCAGACTGTTGCTCTGGTTTATTTTGCTCTTATGTCAGCAAAATTCTGGGGTTTATGATCATTAAGGGAGTGGCTCCTGTGTTTTGAAAAAATCAGGATATCATTTAGTAGAATCAATGTGGCTCTTTTAAGAGAAAATCATGTTTGATAAATCTAGTGGAATTTTTAAAGCACGGAAACAATACTGCAGTGAAGGGAACAACAATCATGGAATAGATTTTCAAATAGAACTGGTTTTGGTAGAATAGTACTGGATAAGGTAAAATAGAACAGGGATCAGTCAGAGCCTCTCAGCTTACTGATAATTTATCATGATAACTTTAATGAAAAGGCAGAATGTAATAAATACAATTCTGGTGATGATGCAAAGCTGGGAGAGAACCTACGCAAAAAAATGAGGATGTAAAACATCTGTAAAGAAAATAAAGCAAGAGGCAAGAACATATTATATGAAGTGTTCTGTGAGAAAATGTGAGGATATCCTTTGGTAGTTAGAGCAGAACTGATATATCCAGGCTAATATGTAAATCCAATAATAGAGGGAAATTATAAAGTCATTAAACCGTTCAGGTTCTATGTTCCATCCCACCAACAAAAGCAAGAAGTCAACCATAGCTAATTTGGCCACCATCAAGGATATTATAGAGTCGTAAAGTCAGACTCATTGAAACAGGCCCTATGGCTCAACACGTCCATGCCAATAAAGATGCTCTTCCTAAGCTAGACCCATTTGACCATGTCCGGCTCATATCCCTTTAAACCTTTTCTAGCCATGTACATATCCAAATGTATTTTAAATGCTCTTATATACTTGCCTCAACTACTTAAAGAAAATATTAGAAAACCATCTAGCTGAAAAAGTGATTTCCCATGAAAGAATGGAATGTCGCATTTCACAGTCATCATCAATATTAATTAAATTTCAGGGGGCTTTACAATTTTGAGAAGTTGGTGATTTTGTTTCATTTAATAAAAATTAAATGTTGGCTGTGCTGCTATTTCATTAGTAGCTTAATTGTGGGAAATTAATGATAAAACTAATGCATTCTATCAACCAGAAGCACATTCTTAAACCTTGCTATTGATAGGTTTATTATTGTGCAGCATTTATTGGTCTAAAGTGTTTATGAAAAACATTGAGAAAGTATAATTCATCACTTGAAAAGTAAAACCTTGCAAATATTGGAAATGGTCAGCAGGTTAGAAAACATCTATGGAATGAGAAACAGTGCACATTTAATGTCAATGACATTTCATTACAAACAAGTTACAGTAAAAGTCTGGTAATCTGGCAACCAAATGTTCCAAAATCATGATGCCCAGCATCCGGAATCACTCTATGTTCTAGAGTGCTGGCCAGTGTCCAGAATGCGAGCCGAGCGTACAGCCAGAAGCTTGGTCAGAGGTGTTGCTGGGGGAGGGCTCCAGACTATGCAGCCAGAGACAGGGTTGAAGCCCAGCACACCATGGCTATTTCCCTTTTCAGTTTTCTAAAAAGGCCATTCCCTTGGTGGCATTTGGTTCACACTTCCACTTCCACCAACAACTTCTTCTCATAGCAATCTGATGTACAGAGATTCAGCACTTACTCTTTTACTTCTTCCCTTTTCATCATCCAGGGTCCTGCAATATCCTAAATGAAACAACGTTCAGTTGTTCCTCTTTATGTTTGGCAGATTGTGCTCATTCACTGGAGACTGGAGAAATCAAACGGAGAATGGTTACCATTTTGAAGAGCACCTCCAACAGCCCACTAGAGTGAAACGTTTCCAGTTTCCTCTCACTTTAATTCTCGTATTTGGACTTTGACTCATGCCAATAGCTTCTGCCACCAAGGTCTGATTATTTGGATAAGCACATGGATTTCCTGCAGATACCCAAAACAAAGATGGCTGGTAATCACACAAGGGCTGCACAACAAGTTGAAACATACGGGCAGATCAGGCCCTAGTTCTGGTAGCACACTTACTCACTTTCATGTTACCAACCCCAATTGCACCCACAAACCCCAGTCAGACTCCAGACCCCAGCTTAATCCACAAACAAACTGTTTCCAAGTGCTTCCCCTGCCCCCTCCTCCAACCCCCCAATCAGTGTTCTCAACATAATCTCCTCTCAACAGGCACCACCAGGACTTATGGCAGTCACTCTTACCCTATCATAAACTTTGCCCTTTGTTTTTAAACCCTACAACTTTGCAACTTAAAATGTTTCATTTTAGTTTGCCCAGTCATTGACCCAAAGTGTGAAATGTTTTTCTTTCCACAAAGTCTGCTCACAAAATGAGTGTTTCTGGCATTTTCTGTTGGTATGTTCAGCAAGTTGGGAATATTGATTTTTTGAGAAAATATGTAACAAGTCATGCGCAGATGTCACCAAGAGAAGAGCTGGTAGGAAAGAGTTAGTGATTTAAATTGGCATGCATATTGAATAAACCACACATTTCTAATTGTATCGGAGAGGTCAATTCATCTTTGTATGTGGCCACACTATATCATCTGCAGTATTGAGAGAGATTCAGAGAAACTGTCAGATAAAATATTAAACAAACTTTGAATTTAATTTTAAATGAATGCTGTGGCAGCCTATATTGCAATTCAGCAGAACAGGAACTGTGGATTACAAGAAGTAAAAATGGTGACAACTACCTAACCTCAGCTAAATGGAGCTAGGCAGTTCCTCGGGGAAAGAAAAGGAAAAGGGGTGACCTTTTTCCTTTGAAAAAGAGGGGATTTCAACAAAGTGGTACTGATGGCTAATCAATATTAAGAAATTAGTGGGAAAGCATATGTTGTGAAAGAGTTTTATTGTTTCATTTTAATGATCTGTTTATTATTGTCACGTGTACAAGATACAGTGAAAAGCATTTTGTTGCCTGCTATCCAGTCAAAGAAAAAACTATACATGATTACAATCAAACCGTCGACAGTGTGCAGATAAAGGATAAAGGGGAGAACATATAGTGCAAGGTAAAGTCCAATTAAAGATAGTTCATAGTTCTCCAATGAAGTGATAGGAGGTCAGGACCACACTCTAGCTGGTGAGAGGATGATTCAATTGGCTGATAACAACTGGGATGAAACGATCACTAAATCTGGAGATGTGCATTTAAACAATTCTGTACCTCTTACCTGATTGGAGAGGTACCTCTTGCCTCTATACCTCTTGCCTGATGGGAGAGGGAAGAAGAGGGAGTGACCGGGGTGAGACTGATTCTTGATTATGCTTGTGGCCTTGCCGAGGCAGCTTGAAGAGTAGAAAGAGTATAGGAAATGCTGCCTGCAGTTTGGAGCCTGTTCTCAGCTGGGCCCAGAGGTCCAGTCATGGGGTTGGCAGCTTTGGTGGGGTGGGGTCAATAATAGAATTGGTTGGAAACTCTGGGTGGTTGGTGGGGCCGCACGTCTAGTCGGTTGTAGAAAGGCATCACTGTTCTGGTGTACACAGGTCCAGGAGTCGTATCGTTCTGCCAGGTCATTTGGCCCCAGTCGTCACAGAATAGACAGATCTGGGAGAAGATTAGAAAGAGCATAGTTGTTGTTGTGAAATACTGTTGTTGAAAAAAAGATTTTTAAAAGTGGAGACATTATAATATATGATAGTAGATCCTCTTCTGGGACCAGCACGCAAAGAGTCTCTTGGATCCGGCATCATCTTGGCATGATGACTTATTCTTTCAGATTTGAACAGTATGGATGGGGCAACCACCACCCTCCGCGCTCCAAGAAAATTTAGCCCTAGCAAGCCCAACCTCTCTCCATAGCTCAGCGCCTCAAGCCCTGGCAACATCCTCGTAAACCTTCTCTGCACTCTTTCCAGTTTAACAACTTCTTTCCTATAGCAAGGTGACCAAAACTGAACACAATACCCTGACTAATGAAAGCCAATGTGCCTAAAGCTTTTTGACTGACTTATCTACATACATCTGAGGCCACTTATCTACGTTCGTCTGAGACTACACGTATGTCCCTGAACTCCTAAATTTCTCTGCTTTACAACAGACTCCAGAGGTCTGTCACTTTCTGTGAAGATCCTGACCTATTTTGACTTCACAAAATACACCATCTCATACTTACCTGCATTTAACTCCACCGACCATTACTCAGCCCACGTACCCAACTGATTAATATCCTTCCACAATCTTTGTTAGCTATCTACAATACCACCCAATCTGCATCTGCAAACTTTCTAATCCTTCTTTGTACATTCTCATCCAAATCATTGATGTAAATAACAAACAGCAATGAGCCCAGCACCGAACCCTGAGGAACACCACTAGTCACAGGCCTCCACTCTGAAAAACACCCTTCCACCATCACCCTCTGCTTCCTTCCACGAAGCCAATTTTTGATCCAGTTGGCTAGCTCCTCTTAGAACCCATGCAATCTAACCTTTCCAAAGCAGCCCCATATGGAACCATATGCAGAGGAGGTTTCTCAGAATGTTGCCTGGATTAGAGGGTTTCAGCTACAGGGAGAAGTTGTATAAACTTTGATTTGTTTTCTCTGGATCATCAGAGGTGGAGGGGCGACTTGATAGAAGAGTATAAAATTATTAGAGGCATAGATACAGTAGACAGTCTGAACCTTTATCCCAGGGTGAATATGTCCAACACTAGAGGGCATAGCTATAAGGTGAGAGGAGTAAAGTTTAATGGAGGTGTGCGGGGAAAGTATTTTTACTCAGGGGGGTTGTGGAGGCCTGGAACGCATTGCAAGGGGTGGTGTTGGAGGCAGATGCAATAGTGGCATTTAAGAGTCTTTTAGATCAGCACAAGGAAGAGCAGGGAATGAAGGGATATGGATCATGTGTAGGCTCATGAGATCAGTTTAACTTGGCATCATGTTCGGCACAAACATTGTAGGCTGAAGGGCTTAGTCCTCTGCTGTACTGTTCTATTGGGCCTGTATTTGAAAGTCATCATTTACGCATCACGACTCGCCACGTGCGTGACTCGCAAATGACGCCCAAGTGGGACAGGCCCTTATGTCATGAAATGTCTTGCTGAAATTCATATAGACGTCCACAGCTCTGCCTTCATCTACCTTTTTAGTTGCATCTTCAAAACACTCAATGAGAGTTGTGAGACATGATCTTCCATGAACAAATCCATGCTGTCAATTCCTAATCAGCCTCTGTCTATCGAAATGCACATATATCTTATACCTCAGAAAACTATTCAGTAACCTGCCTACCACTGACGTTAGGCTCACTTGTCCATAGTTCCCAGGGATTTTCTTGCAGCTCTTTTCTGAAATAGAGGCAGAACATTAGTCACCCTCCAGTCTTCTGGCACCTCACCCGTATCTAATGATGATTCATATTTCTCAGCCAGTGTGCCAGCAATTTCTTCTCTAGCTTCCCACAGTGTCCTTGGATATATCTGATCAGAGTCGGGAGGTAATCTGACTTTGTACGCCTTAGGACATTCACACCTCCTCGACAGCAATACTGACTGTCCCAAGTCTGCCAGACTTCATGTCTTTCTCCATGGTACATAAAGAAGAGAAATACACATTGAAGGCCTAGCGGACCTCCTGCGGCTCCACACAGATGACGGGTTGCTGAGGGGCCGTATTCTCTCTCAAGGTACCCTCTTTCCCTTAATATACTTATATAACCTCTTAGTTTTTCCATAATATTATTTGTCAGAGTTATCTCCGACCCCATTTTTGCCCTCTTGATTTCATTCTTAAGTATGCTCCTTAGTACCCGAAACTTATCCAGGGATACAATTGAACCCAGCTGCCTATTCCTGTCCCATGCATTCTTTTTCATCCAGGCTTCAGGATCAGTTTATTATCACATGTACCAATTAAGGTATAGTGAAATTCAAATTACCATACAGCCATACTAAAAAAAAAAGCAACAAGACACATAATTACATAAAGGTTAGCATAAACATCCACCACAGGGGATTTCCCACATTCCTCACTGTGATGGAAGGCAATAAAGTCTAGTTTCCTTCCTCTTTATTCTCCCACGGTTGGGGCAGTCGAACCATCTGCAGACGGGGGGATCGAAGCCCCCACAGCCAGCGGTCGAAGCTCCCGCGTCGGGGCAATCGAAACTCCCGCGTTGGGGCGATCGAATCTCCCGCGTCGGGGCGAATGAAACTCCCGCATCGGGGCAATGGAAACTCCGGCGTCAGGACGGTCGAAACTCCTGCGGTGTGGCGTCCCCGAATGTCGGTTTCTAACAAGAGACTGCGAGCTCCGCGATGTTACAGTCCCGCAGGTTCCCACGGTTGGAGCCCCAAAGTCGGCCCCAGCAGGGATTGCGAGCTCCACGATGTCATAGTCCCGCAGGCTCTCGCGATGTAGCTCCCGGTTGACCTCCAGCAAAGGCCGCCAACTCCATGATGTTAGGCCGCTGTGCGGAAGGAGATACGACACGGAAAAAATCACATCTCCGTCGAGGTAAGAGATTAGAAAATGTTTTCCCCAACTCGCCCCACCCCTGACATAAAACAAGCTAAAGAACACTAAAAAAACAACCATTTAACACATACAAAACAGACACAAAGAAGTAAAGGACAGACAGACTGTTGGTGAGGCAGCCATTGCTGGCACCACCTGGTGGCTTCCTGAACAGAGCCTCAATTTCTCTCATCATCTCAGCTTCCATCACCCACCTGCCTTGCTCTTCACTCTGCCACTAAGCCCTCGACTTTCTGATCCGCAAACCACAATCAGTGAGGAAACGTGACAACACATTCTTCTGAATGATTCTCAACACCAATGCCCTGTAAGGATGAGTTCTCATACTCCATACACACTCTTGACTGTCCTGCCACATTCAGCTCCAACTCCATGTACGAGTTTGCAGGTGAAACCACTGTGATGGGCTGGATCATGAACAATGAAGAGATAGAGTACAAGAAGAGGATAAAGAACTTAGTAACATGGTGGCAGGACAACAATCTCTCCCTCAACGTCAGTAAGATGAAAGAACTACTTATCGACTTCAGGAAGCATGGTGGAGTACATGCCCCAATCAGCATTAATGGTGTCAAAGTGGAAATGGTTTAGAGCTTCAAGTTCCTTGGCACAAATATTACCAACAATCTGTTGGGACCAACTACTTTGAAGCGACAGCCAAGGAGGCCCGCCAACGTCTCTACTTCCACAAGCGCCTGAGGAAATTCAGCATGTATCCAGTGACTCTCACAAATTTCTACAGATGCACCATAGAAGGCATACTTTTGGGTTGGTTTGAAACAGCTCTGCCACAGACCATAAGAAATTGCAGAAAGTTGTGGATACAGCAGAGTCCTTCACGCAGACCAGACTTCCATCCTAACCCTAGCCCATCTGCACTACGCATTGCCTCAGGAAAGCAGCCAACATAATCAAAGACCTTTCTCACCCTTCTAACCCACATTCAGTCTTCTCCCTGCTCCAACCGGGCAGAAGATACAGAAGCTTGAATACATGTACCACCTGACTGAGGAGTAATTTCTTCACTTTGGTTTAGTTTAGTTTAGAGATACACCACGGAAACAGGCCCTTCAGCCCACCTAGTCCACACTGACCAGCAATCCCCGCATGTTAACACTATCCTACACACACTCGGGACAATTTACACTTACACCCAGCCAATTAACCTACAAAGCTGTACGTCTTTGGTGTGTGGGAGGAAACCGAAGATCTCGGAGAAAACCCATGCGGTCACGGGGAGAATGTACAAACTCCGTACAGACAGCACCTGTAGTCGGAATTGAACCCGGGTCTCTGGCGCTGCAAGTGCTGTAAGGCAGCAACTCTACCGCTGCGCCACCGTGGCCACCCCCATGGTTTGCGACTTCTGGCTTCCGAACAGCCCTTCCATAAGGTAGAGTACAGCCTGATTCTCCTGCCAACCACATTTTGGACATTGGCTCTGGAACAATATTTACAATGCAGAGAACTATATTCTGCACTCTATCTTTCCTTCACTCTCCCTAATGTACTTGAGTTTTCCAATGTTATCAGAAATAAGAGTTGAGTTCAAATTCTGGTTTATTTTTTTATTTTTTACAATGACCTGCCAAAATTGATTGATTTTATTTTATTTGATTTCTTAATCAAATTGTTTCTTGGGATGTACAAATAATTTGCTTTGATCATACACAACAATTCAAGATGGGACCAAACTTAACAAAGCAAGGTACATATTTGGAATATTTGTCCTCAGATTGGTAGATACAAACATCCATTCATTGCTGTAATCTATTTATAAGCTAGAAATAATTTCCTTTGTCATTATCTCAGGTAGAAATATAAAAAATAGCTTTGCTGCAAGAACATATGTATGTCCTGAATATGACTCAACACCGATCACACATGGCAAATGGCAAATAATGGGAAGCATTGTTCCACAAAGATCGGTGCTGTGACCATAGTCATTCACTAGCTACCAAAGTCATTCAATATTGGGAATTGGAAGCATCAATGTCAAGAGTCAAGAGTCAATTTAATTGTCATTTGGACCCCTGGAGGTCCAAACGAAATGCCGTTTCTGCAGCCATACATTACACACAAATAGACCCCAGACACAACATAATTACATTTTACATAAACATCCATCACATAGCTGTGATGGAAGGCCAAATAAACTTATCTCTCCACTGCACTCTCCCCCCCCCCCCCCCCCCGATGTCAGAGTCAAAGTCAAAGCCCCCGGCTGGCGATGGCGATTGTCCCGCAGCCATTAAAGCCACGCCGGGTGGTGCGAGGTCGCACACCGGGTCTTGGTGTTAGAGCCCCCGGCGTGCGCTCGCAGAGTCCGCGGCCATTCCAGCCGCGCGGGGCAGTGATGTAGGCCCCGCTCCAGGAGCTCTTCAACCCCGCAACTCGGGCGGGAGAATTCGCCGTTGCAGGAGCCCCGAAAAGCGGTCTCCCTCCAGGGAGCCGCGGGCTCCCGGTGCCGCCGTCCACAGACCTGTCGTTGGAGCCTCCGACTCTCCGGTAGCAGCAGCAGCAGCAGCAGCAGCGCTCCTCCACCGCTCCACCCGCTCCGGACTCGGCCAGCTCCGCGACGGTGAGGTGAGTCAGCACCAGAGTCCCCGGCTTCTTCCCATTGGAGGCCGCTCCTCGTTGCGGCCTCAACGACAACCGAGACCCGACGAGAAAAGGTCGGGTCTCCAGTGCAGGGAGAGATTCAAAAAGTTTCCCCCCCCCTCCCCACCCCACCCCACCACACACACACCCCAACATAAAATAACAAAAACTACATAAAAACACAGACAAAAAATAATAAAAACGCTGACAGGCTGCAGAGGCCGCTGCTGGCCAGAGCCGCGCCGCCTACCGGTCCGCGTTTTTATTATTTTTAATGTGTGGATAATACCAAATTTCTGTAATTAATGCAGATGGGATAAAATTCCGTGAGGTACTAATAAAGTGACTGATAAGTAGGTATGTTACAAAACCTACCTGAATCGTGGCTGAGTATCTGCCCCACCCCATGTCCGCGATTTTGGCGCTGTTTAGAGGGGGCGGGTTTAAAACGCAATTTTTACTAGGCTGTTGCAATCGAAAATGTTCAGCCTAGTAAATCATTAACGGGAAATCGCTGAAAGACCCCGTCGCAAAAGGTATTATTAGTTTTTATGGCCTTGTATAATAGTTATAGTAGTTTAAAAATCACTCTCTAAACCCGCGACCTCTCGCAGCCCCAGGGTTTTATAAAGCAAACAATTAAATGTATGTACCTTATTTTTACATTAAAAGAGGCTTCTTAAGAACCCTGTATATATAAAGTTTTCTATAGCGAGGAGCTCATTTTGGGCTCTTTATATCCCGCAGTATTTTTCTGGGCGTTTGAGGGCACAAATCCAGCGCAATGTGAACGTTCTAAACCAGCGCGTTCACAGGAACCCACTAGAAAGCTGATTCAAATTGACTTTAATTTACAGCAATTGACCACAAAATTCCTTCCATTTGGCCTATAAATTAATGTAAATGAGATTTAACAATCATGTTTTATTGTGAATTATTTGTGAATATTATTTGGACACTTAGGCTATTTAAAAATGTTAATCATTTATTAAGAAATGGATAGACGTTTAGATCTAGTAATTGAAGTTTGAAATTAGCTACAATTGGGTAACTAACTAATTATATGCTTTAATTTCAGGTCCTCCAAGTAAGATTATTTTATATTTGTTTCAGAATGGTTCAATCTATGATAACTGAAAATTTCATTCAGTTCTCATAATTTTTAAGAAGGTTATGGGCTTTTGACTGTCCTCGATCACAGCTTTTTTGTTATGTCCATAGAAAATCAATAGGGAACAAGATGCTAATTTCCGAGTATGAAAATGGCCATAACTTTTTTATTACTTGAGATATGAAAGTGAATTAGGTGTCAAATTAAACTTATTGTTATGCTTTATCTGATGGGATAAATTGCAGGCTTGATTTTTTTAAATCTCAAAATTTTGTAACATTGCTATGATAAGTATGCAAATTATTTGGAATATTATTTCAATGCGAGGTAAAGGCCTGATGTTTTGGTCAGTGGTATATATTTACTGCTGTCCTTGTAGAATCATTAGCGCACCTTGAGTCTTCCCTTTGTTGAAGTGATTTCTAATTAGGTCCATGTCTGGTCTGTGGTATTCAGTAATAGTTTAACATTTTAAACATTTTACAATAAGTGAAGACAAGATAAGTGAAGATAAAGAAGAAAAGAAAGTATCATAACAGGGCGACAATAGTGGAACAGCGGTAGAGTTGCTGCCTCACAGCGCTTAAAACCCGGGCTCAATTCTGGTGCTGTCTTTACGGAGTTTGTACGTTCCCCCATGTGTGTTTTGTCAGGGTGCTCCGGTTTCTTCTCACATTCCAAGGATGTACAGGTTTGTAGCTTAATTGGCTTCTGTAAAGTGTGGCTATAGTGAGGGATAGAACCAATGTATGGATGATCATTGGTCAACACAGAGTTGGTGGGCTAAAAGGTCTTTTTACAACTGTATCCCTAAATTAAACTAAACTAAATTAAAACTAAAATAAAAAATAAAATTATTATTTATGATGTTCAAGACTATTGAATTTAAAAATGCTATTATGAGAGGATAATCCATAAATGTTACTTTCTCTCAGGTCAGGGACATAGTTTGCCATCGTTTATATGACAGTTACACCATTTGAAATTGGCACAGAAGCATAGCTGGTAGAGCTGCTGCATCACAGCATCGGAGACCCAGATTCATTGTTTGGGTGCTGTCTGTGTGGAGTTTGCACATTTTCTCTGTGATCGTGTGGGCTTCATCTGGGTGGTCCCCCATCCCAAAGATGTGTAGATATTTAGGTTACTTAACCTCTGTAAATTGCTCCTAATGTGTTGGGAATGGATGTGAAGGTGACATAACGTAGAAGTAGTGTGAATGTGTGATCGATGGTCAGCATGGACTCTGTGGGCCGAAGGGCCTGTTTCCATGCTGTATCTCTAAAACAAAACTCGATTGTCTTTAACAAATTGAGTTGTTTCTTCGGAAAAATACCCTGTGGTTGGCCAGAGTAATGCTAATGCCCCTGTCCTACTTAGGAAACCTGAAAGGAAACCTCTGGAGACTTTGCGCCCACCAAGGTTTCCGAGCGGTTCCCGGAGGTTCCTGGAGGTTTTTGTCAGTCTCCCTACCTGCTTCCACTACCTGCAACCTCCGGCAACCACCTGCAACCTCCGGGAACCGCACAAAAACCTTGGGTGGGGCGCAAAGTCTCCAGAGATTTCCGTTCAGGTTTCCTAAGTGGGACAGGGGCATTACTTCATCTTCTGGATGACCAAATTAACAATGTACCTCCGGGCGCCCAAAGTGGAATTGATGACAAGAGTTGACAATTTCACCATCAATGGAATTGCAAAGTCAGGGTTCATAAACTTCTTATTTCTTTGGAAAATATATATTTCTATTTCAAACTTGGGGAGAAGATGAGAAGAAATTGGGGATTCACTAATGCATATCACTAATGGTAACAACAGGATTTAAGAAGGCCACTAAAACGGAATTGAAAAGGAAAAACATTTAAAAAAAATAGCTATTATACAACCCAGATCAATCACACTGGAGTTTACTATGAACTGTTCTGGATTCCAAATTATAAAAATGATATTAAGACATCTGAGAAGGCACAAATGCTGTACTCTAGTGTAAAGAGAATGGTGTGTGGTGTGTTTAAGAAGGAACTGCAGATGCTGGAAGCTTTTCGGGCCGAAACGAAGGGTTTCGGCCCGAAACGTTGCCTATTTCCTTTGCTCCATAGATGCTGCTGCACCCGCTGAGTTTCTCCAGCACTTTTGTCTACCTGCGGTGTGTTTATATCTATCAGTACATGAAGGTTTCCTTAAATGGTATTTAAATAGTCTGACTCGAGGAGGAAACATACTGGACCTTGGATTGGTAAATGATCCTGACCATGTGACTGGTGTTGCGGTGGAAGAAGAATTGGGGGAGAGGAGAGAAATAAGGGGGGTCAGAGGGGGGGGGGGGGGGGAGGGGGTGGGGGGGGGGTGAGAGAAGGGAGGAGGAGAGAGGGGGGAGAGAGGGAGGGAACAGGGAGCCGAGGGGAGGGAGAGGGGGGGGAGAGAGAGGAGGGTGCAGAGGGAGAGGGAGGAGGAGAGAGAGGAGGGGCAGAGAGAGGGGAGAGGGGAGAGGAGGGGGAGGGAGAAGGGGGAGAGAGAGGGGGGGGGGAGAGAGGAGAGGGGGAGAGTGGGGAGAGAGAGGGGGAGAGAGAGGGGGAGCGAAGGGGGAGAGATGGTGGGAGAGTCGGGGGGGGGAGAGGGGGGCGGAGGTGTGGGGGGAGAGGGGAGAGAGTGGGGGGAGAGAGGGGGGAGAGTGGGGGGAGAGAGAGAGTTAAATCACATGGCACAGATACATTTAAAATAAGCTGGACAAGCACACAAGACAAAAAGGAATGGAAGAAATTGGTGATAGACTCAGATAAAGAGGGGCCAGGGACATACATGATCATCATGCATGCTGAAACATGTCTGTTGGTCAAATAGCCTAATTTTGCACTTCAAAACAATTCTTTGAAGCAGCAGCATCAGGCGATCACCATAGTGAATGTATGGATTTCCTGATGCTAATTATGTATATTTTGTCATTTAACTGAAGCAAAATCATCTATGTTTTACATTCAAGTAATGATTAGGTCATAAGAGACACTGACCAGTAGGAAACCAAACGCCTTGTACTTAAATGAAGCCAATTAGGTGGCTATGAAGAGGGAAATAGCAACTGTAGTTTTGGGAAATTCGGTTCAAATGTTTTTAAATAGATAAAATATGGCGAATGGTTAAAGAAATATTTAGAAAATTCTCAATGAGAAATTAAAAATGCACGAGACAAGTGGTCCATTCATGGCTAACTCAGGAGAATAATTTTAGTATTAAACCATAAAGAAGAGACTTGTAATGTTGGCGAACACAGCAAAGAACATGAGAGTTGAGAATTCCAGGTAGCAGCAAAGACCAATCAAGCAATTGTTAAAAGCAGAGGAGATTGTTGGGAATAATATAAATCAACCTCATAGGAAATTCTGAAACAATGTTATAAGAAAGCTAGAAACTAAAGTAAGCACAGACTCCATAGAGATAGTGGCTGGAGCCATTTTATTGTTTAATAATGAACGAGGAATTATACTCTTTTTCTATATTCTTCACTGGAAAATATATGATTATTGCAGCAGTAAAGTGCTTGAAGCACATCACAAAAGTAGTAGTGAAATTATGAAACTGATTCCCTGGACATGACTGAAGTTGTGTTAAGTTTTGAAATTACCTATAAGCCTTGCTAGATGGATGTTAGCTGCAACTTTATTGAACAGATAGAGATTTTATGATATGCACAATAACAGAAATCCAGAAAATGGATTACCAGAGGAGATTTCTAATTTGAGGAAGGACATCCTTGCTTTTGAAGGAGTGCAGTGAACGTTCAAGAGGTTAATCCTCTGTATGACGGGACTGTCATACGAGGAAAGATTTAAAAGACTGGGCTTCTATTCACTGACTCTAGAAGGATGAGGGGATCTTATAGAAACATATAAAATTATAAAAGGACTGGACAAGCTAGATGAAGGAAAAATGTTCCCAATGTTGTGGGAGACCACAACCAGGGACCACGGTCTAAGAATAAAGGGGAGCCCATTTAAAACTGAGATAAGAAAAAACATTTTCACCCAGAGAGTTGTGAATTTGTGGAATTCTCTGCCACAGAAGGCAGTAGGAGGCCAATTGACTGGATGAATTTAAAAGAGAGCTAGAAAGAGCTCTAGGGGCAACTGGAATCAAGGGATATGGGGAGAAGGCAGGCACGGGTTACTGATTGTGGATGATCAGCCATTATCACAATGAATGGCGGTGCTGGCTCAAAGGGCGAAATGGCCTCCTCCTGCACCTATTTTCTATGCTTCTATGTTTCTATTGCAAAAAGACCAGGAAGTATTCTCATGTTGCGTCGTCTTTAACCCAACCAGACCGTTTGAGAGCATTTGGTTGACATGAAGCCAACAAGTTCTACCATGTCTGAACTGATCTTTTACTGCAGAAGATTCAATATCTTACAGTAATTATTCCTGAACACAGTGAAATTACAAGATGAGTTCTATCAAACAATTTCTGTTCCAAACGCACCATTTCATTTGATTAGCTCAGACCAAATATATCGCAGACGTTTCAAATAAGCTGCAATTCAATTGTGCTTCGTCTAATTTTGTGTCGTTTGTTCGGTGTTCACAAAATGGCCTCCCCTACACTAGATAAACCAATCGCAGATCGTGTGGTTGTTTTGTGGAGCACCTGGGGTGAGTCTGTATGTGTGATCTTGAGCTTCTGTTTGCCTGCCTTTTCAATTCACCATCGCACCCCTATTCTGACCTCTATCCGTGACTTCTTGCATTGTTACAATGTGGCTTCACATTAGCTTGAGAACAATGTCTAATTTTTCATCTGGCCATGCTGCAGCCAATAGAACTCAATATTTACTTCTCTAATTTTAGATTCCTGCTTTTTCTTTCTGTTATTGTCAGAACTGGCCCTAGAACATAATACAATACATCACAGGAACAGGCCATCTGGCCCATTATGTCTGCGCCAAACATGATGCCGATTTAAACTAATTCCATCTGCCGGCACATGATCTATATTGCCCTATTCCCTACATGTTCATGGGTCTATCTAATTACCTTATACTGTAAACGCCTCTAAATGTAGATATATCATATTATATCTGCTTCTACCACCCCCCTGGCAGCACATTCCAGGCAACCACCACTCTCTGCTGGAAACCTGTCTCACAAATCTTCCTTAAACTTCCCCCTCTCAACTTAAACCTTTGACCTCTAGTATTTGACTTTTCCACACTATGAAAAGTTTAATTTGACACATAATTCACTTTCATATCTTCAGTATTAAAAAAGTAATGGTCATTTTCATACTCGGAAATTAGCATCTTGTTCCCTATTGCTTTTCCATTGACTTAACACAAAAGCTGTGATTGAGGACAGTCAAAAGCCCATCACTTTCTTAAAAATTAAGACATTTTCAGTTATTATAGCATTCTGAAACACATATAAAACAATCTTACTTGGATGACATGTAATTAAAACATATAATTAGTTAGTTACCCAATTGTAGCTAATTACATAATTCAATTACTAGGTCTAAACATCTATCCATTTCTTAAGAAAAGATCAACATTTTTAAATAGCCTAAGTGTCCAAATAACATACACACAAGAATTCATAATATAACATGATTTTTAAATCTCATTGTCATGGATTTATAGGCCAAATGGAAGGAATTTAGTGTATAATACCGGCAAATTAATGGCCATTTAAATCATCTTGCGAGTGGGTTTTTTCTGGAACGCGATCATTTGGAACGTTGCAGTTGCAGTGAATTTGAACCCCATGTCGGCATGAAAAATACTGCCGGTTCGGGCGGGCTCCAAGTCACCTTCTCGCAACTTAAAATTTTGATTAAAGGAATCTTAAGAAGCACTTTTTAATGTTAAAATAAACAGCCTACCTTGCCTTGTCCCCTATGTGAGATCCGTCCCGTTGTCGGCGTTCACGGCTTTAGAAGATGATTTTGAATTTACTATAGCAATTGAATTATCCAACTTAGTTTAAAAATAACTGCAGAGAACTAATGTCGCAGCGATTTTTCGTCAGCAACTAAACATGCTGAACAACATCGATTTCAACAGCCTGGAGGAAACAGCGTTTTAAACCCGCCCCCCTCTCAAAGGCGCCAAAGTTGCGCACACGGGCAGTGACAGAACTGCAGTGCCGCTGATAGTAAGTTTTGCAACATACCTAGACTATCCACCTTAAAACGTCTCTCATAATTTTATCTTCTTCTAACAGGCTGAACAGGCTGAACAGGCCTCGATGGCATCTTGGGGTGAGTACTCAAGTCCTGTGCTACACAGCTCGCTCCAGTGCTCACTACATTATTCAACCTCTCCCTGGACAAGTCCGTGGTCCCTGCCTGCTTCAAAAAATCCATCATTGTACCGGTACCAAAAAATGCCTCCCCAGCCTGTCTGAATGACTACCGTCCGGTGGCCCTTACCTCGGTAGTCATGAAATGCTTTGAGAGGCTGGTGAAGAAACACATCTGCGCCTTCCTCCCTTGGAACATGGACCCGTTGCAGTTCGCATACGTCCGAACAGATCCATGGATGATGCGGTCTCCCAGGTCTTGCTCACCGCTCTGTCCCATCTGGACAGCCAGAAGGGGGGGCTACGTGAGGATGCTGTTCATAGGCTACAGTTCAGCCTTCAACACGATAGTCCCCACCAGACTGGCCGGGAAGCTAATGGAATTGGGGCTCAACACCTCCCTGTGTGCCTGGGTCCTGGACTTTCTCACCGCCAGGCCCCAAGTAGTCAAGATGGGAGGGAATACATCGAGATACCTCACCCTGAGCACAAGATCGCCCCAGGGTTGCGTCCTCAGCCCCCTATTGTACTCCCTGTACACACATGACTGTGTGGTTAGGTTCAGCTCCAACTCATTAATTAAGTTTGCTGATGACACTGTGGTGGTGGGCCTGATCTCAGACAACGACGAGAAGGCCGACCAGGAGGAGGTGGATGGTCTAGCACTCTGGTGCCAGGATAACAGCCTCCTCTTGAACATCCTCTTGAGCTGATCATGGACTTTAGGAGGGCACATCATCCGAGGACGTACACTCCATTGAGGATAAATGGGGATCCTGTGGATAGGGTGAACTGTTTTAAATATCTGGGAGTCCACACCTCCGAGGATATGACATGGGCATCACACGCCTCAGCACTCGTGAGTAAGGCAAGGCAGCACCTTTACCACCTCAGGCAATTGAGGAAATTCAGAGTGTCTCCGAGGATCCTCCAGTGCTTCTACGCAGCGGCGGTGGAAAGCATCTTGTCCGGGAACATTACCATCTGGTTTGGGAATTGCTCTACCAAGGACAAGAAGGCTCTGCAGAGAGTAGAGCGTTCGGCCGAACGCACTATGGGAACTTCACTTGCCCCCCTGCAGGAACTATACATCAGGAGGTGCAACTCCAGAGCCAACAATATCATGAGAGACCCCTTCCACCCCTGCAACGGACTGTTCCAGCTGCTACGGTCAGGCAAACGCCTCCGTTGCCATGCGGTGAGAACGGAGAGGTTGAGAAGGAGTTTCTTCCCAGAGGCCATTCGGACTGTAAACGCCTATCTCACCAGGGACTAACTCTACTGAACGTTTTTCCTTCCATTATTTATTATGTAAAAGAATATGTGTGTTATGATTGTGTTTATAGTTTGTTTGGTTGTTTGTCTTTTGCACAAAAGTCCGCGAGCATTGCCACTTTCATTTCACTGCACATCTCGCATGTGTATGTGACAAATAAACTTGACTTGACTTGACAGGTCGCACCTCAGCTGCTTAAGAATAGTTACCACCCACAGATTCCAACTAATGACCAGTTTCCATTAGAGAGTCTCGGCCTTGGCCCCCTGCATTCAAATCCTTATTAACTTGCGATTCACCATTCTGCAAAAGGTTATATAGCTAGTGAATGGCAGGGCTCTGGGGAGTGTTGTAGAACAGAGGGATCTAGGAGTGCAGGTACAGAGTTCCTTGAAAGTGGCGTCACAGAAATATATGTTGGTCAAAAAGGCTTTCAGATTGACCATCAGTCAAAGTATTGAGTACAGAAGTTGGGAGGTTATATTACAGTTGGACAAGACATTGGTGAGGCCCCATTTGGAGTATTATGTTCAGTTTTGCTCACCCTCTTATAGGAAAGATGTTGAGCTGGAAAGGGTATAGTGAAGATTTCTAAGGGTGTTGCCAGGATTCAAGGGCCTGAGCTATAAAGAGAGTTTAGACAGGCTAGGTGTGCAGTGGGATGAAGGTTGATATTGTAGAGGTGAATAAGATCATGAGGGGATTCGATAGGGTCAATGCACAGAGTCTTTTACCCAGAGCAAGAGAATCAAGAATCAGAGGATATAGGTTTAAGGTGAGGTGGGGAAGATTTAATAGGAAACTGAGAGCCCTCGGCTCCTCGCAACAGCTTGGTAAATCTTCTCAGCTTAACAACTTAACACCATCTTTCCTATAACAGGGTGACCAAAACTGTGCACAAAACTGTAAATGTGTAAAAGATCTAAACTTCTATACAATTCTCTGACAGATGAAGGCCAATGAGCCATACCTTCTTGACCAACCTATCTACCTGCCACACCATTTTCCATGAACTATTTACACGCACTTCTATATTCCTCTGATCTACAATACTCTCCAGAGCCTTGCCATTCACTGTGAATGTCATGCCCTAGATTAACTTCCCAAAATGCAACACCTGGCACTTACCTGCGTTAAATTCCATTATTAATTCCTCAGCCCACCTGCCCAACTAATCAAGATCCTGCTGCAATTTTTTGTAACCATCTTCGTTATCTCTGATGCCATACACTTTCATATCATCTGCAAACTTACAAATCATGCCTGGTACATTCTCGTCCAATTGATATAAACCACAAACAGGAAAGGGCCAGTCCTGATCCTTGAGGCACAGCACTAGTCGCAGGCTTCCGGTCCATATTGCGTGTAGTTCTGGTCACCCCACTACAGGAAAGATGTGGAGACAATTGATAACGTATACAAAACGTTTACCATAATAATGACTGGAATAGGGGGGTTTATCTTCAGGGAGAGGTTGGATGGACTTGCATTATTTTCTCTGGATCGCTGGAGGTAGCGAGGAGTATCTCCTGTCGGAGTATATACAATTTTGAGTGGCATAAATATGGTAGACAGTCAGAACCTTTTTCCAGTATGGAAAAATCAAATGCCAGAGGGCATAACTTTAAGGTGACCAGGGCAAATTTTAAAGGATTTTCATTCACACTGGCAAAAAGTAAGCAATGTTTACAATATTGAAAGAAGGAGAAATCTTCAGGGCAAGGCTTTATCATTGGAAGAAATATGATGGACGTGAAGAAATTGGGGTAAATAAAATGGAGTCCATTCAGGAGGCAGGTCGAGAGAATGTTTAGACAAGCTGTGAGAGTCTGTAGACTCATAAATTATGATGCTGCCTGGACTATCCTCTGTGATGGAGAACCAGAAAGAAAATAGATGTGTCAGAGATGGGCCATGTAAATGAAAGAACCGGGTGAAAATCGGCTGCAAAAATTATGACATTTTCAAGTTTTGCATGTGTGCAGGATACAGCACCGATGATGTCATTAATGTATTGGAGGAAGAGGAGGCCTGGGACGAGGATTTTTCTACGTACTGTATCCAACAAGCAGACGGTTGCCATAGCTACACTTTTAATCTGGAGAAAATTAGGGAATCAAAGGGCATAACTTTACCATAATAGGATACTGGATAGGAATGTAGGATAGGATATAGGATAGGAATCAAAGGATACTGATGGATGCTGGTATTTTCCCACCTTCAGCACGTCCTCTTTCTCCCCGTCCCACCCCCCTCATCCCCCCTCCCTCCCCAACACCTCCCCGTCCCATCCATTCAGTGCGAAGAAGGGTCCCAACCTGAAACATCATCCATCCTTATCCTGCCTCATCAGCTGAGTTACTCCAGCACTTTGTGTCTATCAAAGGATATACTGTAAAGACAATTGTTGATCGAGGCCTCTGTTCGTTGGTGGGATGCTTGTTCCTTCGGGGTAGGCAGTTTTGAACTAGAGACCAAAGTCTCACAGTGAAGTGTTGACCTTTGGGGACTGAGATGAGAAATGCCTTCACTCGAGAGTTGTCATTCATTGTAATTCTCCATCATAGAGGGCTGTAGATATTCAGTTTAATTCATGTTATTCAAGAGGAGATTGATTTCTTTAGTGTGTCAAATCTTTGAAAGTATATGGGGCCAGCTTGTGAAGGTGGAAGATAAGTCAGGACTTTCTTGAATGGCAGACTATGTTTGAAGTGCTGAATCACCAACTGCTGTTTGTATTTGGTTAGTTCATGTTCACATAATTTTCAGAATCTTTCCTTGAAAGCAAAATAGAAAGATTGTACTTGCGAGCCTGATTAAAAATATCACGCATGTCTAACAGTATTTACATTCATGACCATACCATCATAACTATTTTTGCAATCCAACTCTAGCGATCTACTTAGAAATGAATAAGATACTACATTGTTTATTCCATTCTTCTTCTTCCACAATTATTCCTAGTGCCACCTGCTAGTGAGGGTTGGAACAGGAAGATAGGACAGTTAAATGCATGTCTGAGGAGTTGGTGCAGGGGGAAAGGATTCAGATTTACAGAGCATTGGGATCATTTCTGGGGCAGAGGTGACCTGTACAAGAGAGATGCATTGCACCTAAACTGGAGGGGAATCAATATACTGGCAGGCAGGTTTGCTAGTGCTACACTGCTGGTGGGTGTAAAGTAGATTGGCAGGGCTAAAGGATACATTGCCAGACTGGGGCAGGTGAGAAGCTGGAAGATAGTATGAAAAGTTTAGTGTAGTTTAGAGATGCAGCGTGGAAACAAGCCTTTCGCCAACTGAGTCCACACTGACCGTTGATCACCCATATACTAGTTCCATGTGCTACACAGCCGGCAATTTACCGATAAAACTACACACCTATGGAATGTGGGAGAAAACCAGAGAAAACACACATGGCCCCAGTGAGAACATACAAACTCCACACAGACAGGAACCTTCGTTGGGATCAAACGGGGTCTCTAGTATTGTGAGGCAGCAATCTACCGCTGCGCCATTGTGTCACCCTAAGGCAGGGGTTCCCAACCTTTTTCGTTCCTTTTACCCCTGGCAAATCCACATTCCCCTGCTCATAACAAGGCCAGTCCCCCTTGTCTTCACCTTCCACCCTACCAGCCGTCGCATACAACATATAATACTCCAATATTGTCGCCACCTCCAGCGGGATCCCACCACTGGCCGTATCCTCCCATCTCTTCCCCTTTCTGCTTTCCACAGAGAACATTCCCTCCATAACTCCCTGGTCAATTTGTCCCTTCCTACCCAAACCACCCCCTCCCCTGGTACTTTCCCTTGCAACCACAGGAAATGCTACACTTGTCGCTTTACCGCCACCCTTGACTTCATCCAAGGACCCAAGCAGTCTTTCCAGGTGAGGCAGAGGTTCACCTGCACCTCATCCAACCTCATCTACTGCATCCGCTGTTCCAGGCGTCAACATCTCTACATTGGTGAGACCAAGCGCAGGCTTGGCAATCGTTTCGCCCAACACCTCCACTCAGTTCCCAATAACCAACCTGATCTCCCGGTGGCTTAGCACTTCAACTCCCCCTCCCATTCCAAATCCGACCTTTCTGACCTGGGCCTCCTCCATGGTCAGAGTGAGGCCCACTGCAAATTGGAGGAACAGTACTTCATATTTCGCTTGGGTAGTTTACACTTCAGTATGAACATTGACATCTCCAATTTCAGGTGGTCCTTGCTTTCTCCTTCCTTCCCCTCCCCTTCCCAGCTTTCCCACAGCCAACTGTCTCCGCCTCTTCCTTTCTTTATCCCGCCCCCACCCGACATCAATCTGAAGAAGGGTCTCAACCCGAAACGTCGCCTATTCCTTCACTCCAAAGATGCTGCTTCACCCGCTGAGCTTTTCCAGCTTTTTTGGCTACCGTCAATGGAAGGGAGGTTGGTTTGTGTGATGGTCTGGGCTGCATCCACAATTCGCTACAATTTCTTGCGGTCTTGGATGGAGCTTTTCCCAAACCAAGCAGTGACCCAATAAAATGCTTCCAATGGTGCATTTGTAGGGTGGTTAGTTGGTGAGGGTTGTTGGGGACATGCCAAACTTCCTAAGCCTTCTTAGGAAGTAGAGGCGTTGGTGTGCTTTCTTGGTCATTACTTCAATAAGGGTGGTCCAGGAGAAGTAGTTGTTGATATTTACACCTGGGTTGATTGCATCCTCCATATCTCACCTGAAAAAAAAACGTACAAGATAGAAGTATGAATCGGTCATATAATCTCTCCATGCTGCAATGTGATACAATATTAAGACTAATTCTGTCTGTACTCTTGCTATTTGCCATAGACTGTGAATTTCTTGAGTCAGAGAATTCTTAAATAATTAAGTCCATCTGAATTAAGAAATTTATTTCGGTCCTTATCCAAGATTTTTCCACTTGTTTTAAACTCTCCCGCATCCATGCTGTGTCTATCCTGTTAAACCCATTTCAGTCTCTTGAATGAGAGCAGATTAGAGGGGTCATCAGGCTACAGAAGATGGGACTGGAGCGATATGAAAACAATGATGATTTTTTTTTTAATGGCACTTAAAACACTCCCTACATAGTACCTACTATCTACCTGATGATAATTGGATATTGAGTAAATAGATCCGCGGGAAAGTAAAATTAGTCAGACCTTAAGACCACATCAAATTTACAAAACATAGGGTAAGGGAGTACATTGATATAAAGAAATCTGAAGGCAACGAAGTTTGTGAGTAAGGATTTTAGTCACAAACGATTTGGAGCAGAGGCAGAGTTCAGTAATACTACGCAGATGGAAATATTATAGGACACTGCTGTTTTTTCCCACAATAATAGACAATAGACAATATACAATAGGCGCAGGAGTAGGTCATTCGGCCCTTCGAGCCAGTACCACCATTCACTGTGATCATGGCTGATCATCCACAATCAGTACCCCATTCCTGCCTTCTCCCCATGTCCCTTGACTGCTATCTTTAAGAGCTCTATCTAACTCTCTCTTGAAAGCGTCCAGCGAATTGGCCTCCACTGCCTTCTGAGGCAGAGAATTCCACAGATTCACAACTCTGGATGAAAACGTTTTTTCTCATCTCCGTTCTAAATGGCCTGCCCCTTATGCTTAAATTGTGGCCCCTGTTTCTGGACTCCCCGAACATCAGGAACATATTTCCTTCATCTGGCATGTCCAATCTAAATAACCAAATAACTGGTTCAGCATAAATACAATGACCAATCTGATTAACATTGATGTGTAATTTCAGGAGAATAATCATGGATGTGTATTTCCATGGGATTTAATTATTACTAGTTACTAGTTGGGTCCCATGTTCACACTGGAGCGCTGGTATGGGTGTTGTGGGCTGGAGGGACAGGTTTCCAGAGGGCTAGTATGGACATTGTGGGCCAAATGGATTATTGGGGTGGCAGCTCAGTCACTCAAGCCTGATGTGCTGGCAGTTCACTCATGGCTGGTGGGCTGGTAGTTGACTCATGGCTATTCCTTGAAATTCTATTTCAAGCAGGGTGCAAGGCCACCAAATTCAAATGCAGTTTCTTACCACTTCAAGCAGGCTGCTAGGCCACCAAATTCAAATGCAGTTTCATGCCATTTCAAGCAGGGTGCAAGGCCACAAAATTCAAGTGCAGTTTCATACCACTTCAAGCAAGGTGCAAGGCCACCAAATTCAAGTGCATTTTCCAACCACTTCAAGCAGGGTGCAAGGCCACCAAATTCAAGCGCAGTTTCATACCATTTCAAACAGGGTGCAAGGCCACCAAATTCAATTGCAGTTTCATACCATTTCAAGCAGGGTGAAACCACCATAAAACCACACAAAACACCACATAAACACCACATAAACACCACACTCACACTTCAGTAGACATTCAGTGCGTTCAATTGATTTACAACTCAGACAGAGTCGTGACCTCTCCCTCCCCCCATCTTACAGAGACTGAACCACACCCACACTTCTGGGTTTTATAATCCCTCCCCCCTCCCACCGGAAGGGGCGGATCCTTCATGGCGTAATTGACAGGGGAGAGATTCTCAACATTTTTTAAACACTAATAACACTTTTATTTTTCATTGATGGGAAGAATCCTCTGCACCTAATGAGAGGAAGGGGACTGGGTAAAATGGCCAAAAACCACAGCCGTAAGTGGTAGTGTTTTATCTAAAATCAATATACAGTGCAAACAGGAAGTTGTCAAGTTTCCACCAACAACAGCCATTTGCAGTGCTTCACTTCAAACCAACCACCACCAACAGCCATTTGCAGTGCTTCATCTCAAACCAACCACCACCAACAGCCATTTGCAGTGCTTCACTTCAAACCAACCACCACCAACAGCCATTTGCAGTGCTTCACTTCAAACCAACCACCACCAAGAGCAATTTGCAGTGCTTCACTTCAAACCAACCACCACCAACAGCCATTTGCAGTGCTTTAATTCAAACCAACCACATTTTCATTTTCAAACCACGTTAAGGGCTCTCAAGGTCAGTTAATCCACATTCACAGTTTAGTATACATGTGTTCAGTGTTATTCACAGCTCAGACTGAGAGACGTGACTCTCTCACTCCTCCATCTTGCAGAGACTGACTGAGGCACTGAACACTTCTGGGTTTTATAGTTCCTCTTGAAGGGGCATGACCTTCAGGAGAGAGAATCTCAACATTTTTTAAAACTCTTTTATTTGTCATCGATGGGTAAGATGGCCAAAAATCACACCCGTAAGTGGCAGTTTTTTTTTAATAAAATCAATATACAGAACAGGAAGTGGTCAAGATCAGACTTTTCGCAATATAGAAACGGCTGTCCTTTTGATACCTTTACTGGTTGACTGTTGGATAGTTCAAAAGTACTTAAATAGATTAGAAAGAAAAGCGGGTTTCTAAAAGCTATTATGTAAATCACAGATAATCACCAAGTCTTCTAGTGAAAATAAATTACACTTGGTGTAATCCAACTGATGCCAAACTGATGTGCCATTAATTGCAAATTCCTTTGATTTAAAATAATGGATCAAATGAGGCATTGTCCAATTGTTGAGAACCTTCTAAGATGCTAATTAAACATTGAATATGTGAAACACTGGCATGCAAATAACCCCCAAACCAATCTCAACATTTCTTTATGCATTAGTGCTGTGGTACCGACAAAGTTAAGCACATTAAATTACCTCCTACCATATTTGTAGTGGCTTATAGTGAAGCCAATACAACACACTTTTCTCTGCAGTATTTGGACAATGGTTATTGGAAGTGAAGACTAATGTAAAGTATCTTTAACTTCAGTTTAATAGTATGTACTTTCATGGGAATTGACAGCTTTATATGTCTATGTTTTTCAACAATTAGCATAACAGTGTTTGGCATTTTAACTTGAATTCTTTTTATTTCCATACTCAGCTCGAATCTGAAATAATTTCATTCATGACCGCATTATATTTAATTGCATCTTGCATCATTTGCATAATGTACAAAGAGCATAAGTGGTCAAGTTGTGGACCCATCGTTGTAATTTGGGATAGTTTTGCAGTAATTCAGAATGACGCAAAAGGCAGTTTTTATGTTCTAAGTTGAATGGGAGAAGGGGCGAGGGCTTGAGTAGAATAGCAGTTTTATGGAGTCAGTGGACTGGAGTCCAATGTGGAGCATCAGGTGTAGTCATTGGAGTAACAGGGATCGCCTGCTTGGGAAGAAGGCATTTTCATTTGGGGTCTCAGCAGAAATGTACTGGGTCAGACCTCAGGTGACAGAGGGCATCTGAGGTTAGCGGATGAGGCAGGGAAAACATTTGATGAGGAGCACAGGGGGAATGGAAAAAGATTGTCATTAGTGCCCAGAAGTGGCAGTGGTTCACTGGCTGGAGTAAATGCCCAATGATCACCTAAACCTACACAACAACCTCAAAAGGACCATGTAAACTGACAATCTTAAGGGCCTGTCCCACCAGCATGCGACTGCATGCGGCGAACGCGATCTAACGTGGTCGCTTGAGCCATACTGCCTCGCGGGGCCGGTCCCACTTCGATCGCCGGAGCCGTATGGAGTTGTGCAGTGCTGGTCCTGACATCGCGCGGAGCTCCGAAAAACTGACACTGTCCAAAAATTCCACACGGCAACGGCCTGTTCGGCCCGCAGCTGCATTGAGGCCGTACGCAGCGCCTCAACGGGCCTACGCAGTGTCTCGACACCATACGCAGCATCTCGACGCCATACACAGCATCTTGACGGCGTACACCTAGCGCGTGGCGTTGCGTGATTACGTCACCGCCCAGCATGCCGTTGCGTGATGCCATAACCGCCCGACGCCGTGCGACGTCCAAATTCAGTCGGCCTGCCTCCTGCCCAGCTGATTGGTGATTATGATGTCGGGACCAGCCCCCGCACAACTCCAGACGGCTCCGCGGTTGGAAGTGGGACCGGCCCCGCAAGGCCGTATGTCTCAAGCCACCACGTGTGGTCACGCTAGACGCATGCAATCGCATGCTGGTGGGACAGGCCCTTTATGCTACCTCCATTCATTTCACCCCAGTAGGGGGAGTGTGGACAGATGATGGAGTTCAGGGTGTTGGTTCTGTACAACGCAGATCTGGATGTGAAGGAAAGTATATTTGAGTTACGCAAGAGCGTAAAGTACTGGTATTAATCATAGTGGTATGGGAGTGGCTTGTCAACAATGACTGTAAGCTACTCCCAGCACAATACATTTCAGCTTCTTGCTCAATCCATCCTGCAGCTACCATTTTTTCACCTACTGACCCTTTCCAGATACCATGGCACTGAAACAAACAACAGTGTCCAAAAGCTCGCCCATCATTTCCAGATCTTTAAATGTTCATTCACATCCACTATCACTGGGCTTAATGGTGAGTCCAGTGGCATGGATGAAATTCAGATGTGCCAAATCGTGATATTCAGCATGTTTCAGATCGCCAAATTTCACTGGAGAAATACACAACTGCATGTGTTCTGAAATGGCGGGATTGCTATGGATAGTAATTCCCTATGGAACTGTCTGCTGTCAGTCACATTTCAAGTGATGAACACATCTCATCAACTGAAGGGCAGCACAGTGGGGGAAGAGGGAGAGTTGCTGCCTTATAGTAGCAATGTTACAAAATTTTGAGATTTAAAAAATCAAGTCTGCAATTTATCCCATCAGATAAAGCATAACAATAAGTTTAATTTGACACCTAATTCACTTTCATATCTCAAGTAATAAAAAAGTTATGGCCATTTTCATACTCGGAAATTAGCATCTTGTTCCCTATTGATTTTCTATGGACATAACAAAAAAGCTGTGATCGTGGACAGTCAAAAGCACATAACCTTCTTAAAAATTAAGAGAACTGAATGAAATTTTCAGTTATCATAGATTGAACCATTCTGAAACAAATATAAAATAATCTAACTTGGATGACCTGAAATTAAAGCATATAATTAGTTAGTTACCCAATTGTAGCTAATTTCAAACTTCAATTTACTAGATCTAAACATCTATCCATTTCTTAATAAATGATTAACATTTTTAAATAGCCCAAGTGTCCAAATAATATTCACAAATAATTCACAATTAAACATGATTTTTAAATCTCATTTACATCAATTTATAGGCCAAATGGAAGGAATTTAGTGTTCAATTGCTGTAAATTAAAGTCAATTTAAATCGGCTTTCTAGTGGGTTGATGTGGAACGCGCTGGTTTAGAACGTTCACATTGCGCTAGATTTATGCCCTCAAATGCCCAGAAAAATACTGCGGGATATAAAGAGCCCAAAATGAGCTACTCGCTATAGAAAACTTTATACACAGGGTTATATACATGCCCCATTTAATGTAAAAATAAGGTACATACCTTTAATTGTTTGCTTTATAAAACCCTGGGGCTGCGAGAGGTTGCGAGTTTAGAGAGTGATTTTTAAATTACTCTAACTATTTTACAAGGCCATAAAAACTAATAATACCTTTTGCGACGGGGTCTTTCAGCGATTTTCCGTTAATGATTTACTAGGCTGAACATTTTCGATTGCAACAGCCTAGTAAAAATCGCGTTTTAAACCCGCCCCCTCTAAACAGCGCCAAAATCACACACAAGTGGTGGGGCAGATGCTCAGCCACGATTCAGGTACGTTTTGTAACATACCTACTTATAGCGCCAGATATCCCAGTTTGATCCTGACTATGGGTGCGGTCTGTACAGAGTTTTACATTTCCCCTGTAACCTCGTAGGTTTTCTCTGGATGCACTGGTTTTCTGCCACATTCCGTACAGATTTGTAGGATAATTGGCTTAGGTAAAAAAAAAGGTAAATTGTCATTGGTATGTGGATAGTGCAAGTGTTTGTGGTGATTACTGGTCAGTTCAGACACGGTGAGCCGAACGGCCTATTTCCATCCTATAAATTGTCATTGGTATGTGGATAGTGCAAGTGTTTGTGGTGAATACTGGTCAGTTCAGACACGGTGGGCCGAACGGCCTATTTCCATCCTATATATCGAAAGTCTAAAGTCTACTGAAATTTTCCAATGCAGCAATTAGCATTTTCCAGATGGTACCTTCATATCAGTTCCAGATCACCAATAAGAAGTATCCAATATTCTATCTGTAATATCCACTCATCTAAAATGTTGAAGGGAGAAAACATTGATCTTCTCTGCATCTCTCTGCAACTACTGTATGTCACTCCTCAGAAAACCTTGCAGTCTCCACACCAACATTGCTTAGTTTTGCTGCTCTTCCAATTGTTGACAGGCTTCCCAGCATTCTACAATGCAATGATTATAATGTGAATAAGCTTGCTTATACCCCTTGCCTGTTATTAATTTAAACAAGATATTGTCTGTATTGGGAGATCCTGATGCATTATATGTTTACATGAGGCTGTCATTGTGCTCTCTTTAGGATATAGTGGTATAATTCAATCTCAACCGAACGTTGAGATTGAATCGCATTACTTGTGGAGATACGGTATTGGCCTGCTCTATAGACATTGATTTATCCAACATTTCTAATAATAATTTCCCAGTTATTACATTTCCTGATCATTTTGTTTTGATATGTTGCTATTAAATACAGTTCAGATAATCTATTTCTGTTTCTAGCTTTAATTGCTGTGCACAACATTAAATGGCTGGAAAAGAAAGATTATTGCAGTTCGATTCTAAACTCCCTTTTTTAGCCATCGATGTAGTCATATGTAATGCTGAAGGCAATCCTGAAGAAAATAAAACATTAAAATCAATAGTAAATGAAAGCAAAGTATCATTCAACAAGCTACATTTAAACCAAACCTTCAATCAAAGAGAAAACACTGTGTGAATGTACATGAGAAAATCATTCCAAGAACCAATACTCTCCTTCGTCCTGGGTAATCTGTCTCATGCCAGTGTCCTTGCTGATATCAGATTTCCAGCATGTGCAGTACTCTGCCTCTGTGGATGTTCCTGGGGAACTTGCAGAAAAAATTCTCTCATGGCAATAATAACATTTTTGAGGGAGACAAGGTACCAGGAGAGTTGGGGTGTCAAGTGATTACTTCAACGATGGTAATGATGTGGCAGTGTTCTTGAACACTCCAATGCACCACATGGATTGGTGATATACAAATTGAAACATCCTCCAACAAACAGGCCTGATCAGAATTTGAAAAAGATGTCTCTTTCGTAACAGAGTGACATAGATTTGCAGGATCACAGAGAAGGTCACTAGCCAGCAATGATGTGAGGGTAGACACATAAAGCTGGAGTAACTCAGCGGGACAGGCAGCATCCCTGGAGAGAAGGAATAGGTGACGTTTCGGGTTGAGATCCACCACCATTCTCTCCCACCAAACGCTGCTTCTTTTCCTTTCACACATTGATCCAGCATATTTTAGAACATGTTTTTCTCTGCCTGAATATAATATCAAGTGATTATAACTCTGAATCAAAGGGGGCAGCTGAACAAGAATTGATGGTAATGTGGGCACACATTGGAATTCACTCTGGCATGAAATATATAATTGAATCAAAGTAAAATTGAGATGAAATAGATGAAATGATAGCGGAAAAATCTACTCTAGGTAGAAATAGCATCATTTTTCACATATCAATGAAAATCAGATATGTGAAGAATTGATAGCTGCAGATTGAATAATCAATAAGTAGAAGTGAAAGTGACCTTTGCAAGATGTGGAAATTCATATTTTCTAAAATTCTTAAAGGTCATATTGATACTATACACAAAGATAAATCAACACATCTCAGAGACAGTGGCAACATATAGTACTTTCATTTTGTACTTTAATTAATAAACCACAATCACAACAGCAACAAATATGAGTTGATTTGCTTACTTAGAATGGTAAAATGTTTTGGTAAAATTATTCCTATGTAGGCAACTGCAGATCACTGCAGACAAAGATGATGATAATTGCCCTTGGATCAATAATTATAGGACAAAAGAGGCAGATTGAGGTCTATCCAGTTAATTTTCTACATTCTACATGCTACAATATTTGCTCATAGTCTTCTGGTACACATTGCCAATACAGGTGCACAACCTTTTATCCTAAGATCCAAATAACGAAAAGCTCCGAATAGCGGACATTTTTTCAGTCCTTGAAGAAAGGTCCTTGAAGACGTTCACCGAGGGCGGCCCGCAGAGGTGACAGCGGAACCTCCGGTCGGTCCTCGAAGAAAGGGGAACTAAATCCCCATTCATAAAAGAGGTGAGGGTATATTGCGCGGGAGGGTTAATAATTGACAATCTGCTGCTGCCTGTCCGCTGAGTTAAAAAGTTCCCACGGTAGACTCACGATACACAGTGTATCGTGAGTCTTGTGTGGGAACGTTTTAACTCAGCTGGCAGGCAGCAGCAGATTGTCGCTCTCTTCAGTTTCACCCCACCTACACCCCTCTGCTTCCCGGCCATGTGTGTGACCCCTTCCCTCCCCTCTCCAGTTCCCCGCCCATTGCACCGGCGTGGGGGCTTTGCACTGTCTTCACGTCGGCGATGCCAGCCAGCATACAATGCCAGTCACCGGAGACGTCAGGACCAACGGGACACCGACCCCCAGGCCCACTGCAAGCATGGAGATCCCAGAGACCCACAGCCAGCAGCAGCCCAGACCCGTTCCAACTCCAGAGGAACACGCTTCCCGTAGGTACATAAGCTGATGGTGTGCAAGGTACGTCTTGTTCTTGGAGTTGCAGATGAGGGGGCGCAGCTCGGGCTGTGACGTCTCCGGCCACCCCCCTGTACAGGAGCTGAGACTGGGAACTGTACCGCCCTTGCAGGTGAGCAGGAGAGTGGGGTTGTTTGCAGTTGCAGAGGGAGGGGGCAAGGGCGGTACAGTTCTCAGTCTCAGCTCCTGTTCATGGGGGTGGCCGGAGACGTCAGGACCAACGGGACACCGACTGCAAGCACGGAGATCCCGGAGACTCACAGCCAGCATCAACTCTAGCCCAGCCCCGTTCCAACTCCAGAGGAACCCGGGTTGCGGATGAGGGGGTGCAGCTCGGGCTGTGAGCGAACTGCCACTTGTCGCTGTAGTAGCCCATCGGGGAGTGGGTTCCTGTTGGTCAGAAGCTGATGGTGTGCAAGATACGTCTTGTTCTTGGGGTGGCGCAGCTCGGGCTGTGGGCGAACTGCCACTTGTCGCCGTAGCGGCCCATCGGGGAGCGGATTCCTCTGGAGTTGGAGGGACAGGGAGACACAGCGGCTTTTGAGAATGGTGGGCAATCACTTCCAAAGTTCTGCCCACACAGTCAGTACACCTCTCCTATACTTGTCTCCCGCACTAAGATTCTCTAGCAGAGAATGATCCCAGCCTAACCCTCCCTATTCTCTCCTATTCTGCAAGAAAAAACTACATTGAAGACTCAAACTCGCGATCAAGTATGCCGGGATCGAGGCGCAAACTCGCGACCTTGCGGATATGAGCCGAGCACTCTACCACTGAGCCAGCCGTTAAAATCTCCATTAAAAATCTTCCAATCCGAAAGCCGAAAAATTCCGAATTACAAAAAGTGTCTGGTCCCAAGGCTTTCGGATAAATGGTTGAGCACCTGTAGTAGAGTATTATAAGTAACTGGTAAGATATTATGTGTTTAATCATTTTCCTTTGAATTTTCACTTGAAGCATGGCACTCATTACCCCCAATTGGCCACACACTTCCGAAAGATTTTTTTCTGCCCTTAATGTCTGTGCCGAACATGATGGCACGTCAAACTAATTTCTTCTGCCTCACATAATCCATATCCCTACATATCCTTGTGGGTATCTAAATGCCTTCACAATGCAATTATCATATCTTCCTTCCACAACATCCCTGGCAGCATATTCCAGGCACCCACCACTCTCTGTGTAAAAACTTGCCTCAGTTATCTCTTTTCAACTTAAAGATATACCATCTGGTCTGGCATTTTTACCCTGGGAAAACGGTTCTGACACTCTACCCTATCTATGCCTCTCATAATTGTATACAATGTTACCAGGTCTCCCACAACCTTTAGCAATCCAGAGAAAACAAACAGGATCCAATCACCTTTCTTTATAGCTACAGGTGCACAACCTTTTATCCGAAAGCCTTGGGACCAGACACTTGTCGGATTTCAGAATTTTTCGGATTTCCGAATGGAAGATTTTTAGCGTAGATTAGGTAGGTAGCGCGGGTGGCTTGAAAAGTCTGGAGCGGCTGCCTCCTCCCCGGAGACCGGGGAATCATTGCTTAAATGTTAGTCAGTTAGTTTGGAGGGATTTTATGTGGTGGGGGGGGGGTGAAGGGGGAAACTTTAATTCTTAGTCCCCTACCTGGTCGGAGAGGCGGGGAGCAGGCAATGCCTTACCGGGTCGCCGTGCAGTAAGCTCCGGAGCGCTATGGCCGCCGACTCCCAACATTGTGGAGCTGGGGGCTGTGGGCATCCGGCCGCAGCCGGTTGGAGCTCCGACCCCGGCAACTCTACCCCTGGCTGCAAGGCGCTCCAAATCCAGCACCGCTCGCGGCCGGACGCCCGCAGCCCCAGCTCCACGATGTTGGGAGTCGGCGGCATCACAGCGCTGGGATACCAGCGGGGAGCGGGCAATGCCTTACCGGGTCGCCGTGCAGTAAGCTCCGGAGCGCTATGGCCGCCGACTCCCAACATTGTGGAGCTGGGGGCTGCGGGCATCCGGCCGCGGGTGGCGCCGGTTGGAGATCCGACCCCGGCAACTCTACCCCTGGCTGCGCGGCACTCCAAATCCAGCACCGCTCACGGCCGGATGCCCGCAGCCCCAGCTCCGCGATGTTGGGAGTCGGCGGCGTCACAGCGCTGGGATACCAGTGGGGAGCGGGCAATGCCTTACCGGGTCGCCGTGCGGTAAGCTCTGGAGCGCTGTGGCCGCGGACACACAACATCGCGGAGCTGGGTCTGTGGGCGTCCGGTGCGGAGCGGCGCGCAGCCAGGGGTAGAGTTGCCGGGGCCGGAGCTACAACCGGCGCCGCCTGTTGCCGGACGCCCGCAGCCCCAGCTGGGAGTTGGCGGCCACAGCGCTGCGGAGCTTACTGCACGGCGACCCGGTAAGGCATTGACCGCTCCCCGCCTCTCCGACCAGGTAGGGGACTAAGAATTAAAGTTTCCCCCTTCAACCCCCCCTTCACATAGAAGCCCTCCAAACTAACTGACTAACATTTAAGCAATGATTTACAGATGTTTAAGTGTCTCCCCGGTCTCCAGGGAGGAGGCAGCCGCTACAGTAGTACAGACCTGGGTTGACCGTGGGTGGTTTCGGGTCAAGTTTGGCGCCAAACGCGAGCTTTGGTGTGCAGGCGACATCCTGGAAAAAATGGACGGTTTTCGGAGTTTTTCGGTTTCCGGAACTCCGGATAAAAGGTTGTGCACCTGTACTACACTCTAATTTTGGCCGCGTTCTCGTGTTCCACTTTTGCACCCTCCACAAAGCCTCCACATCCTTCCTATAGTAAGGTGGCATGAAGTGCACACAATATTCCGAATGTGGCCTCACCAGAGTTGTAGAAAGCTGCATATACATCAGCAGCATACCCTCCACAGAAATCCTGGGAATGTGTGCACCATGGACAAGTTGCTTTCCTTAAGCATCCTTATGAAATTAAAAACAGTTTTGTTTGCCAATGTGCCTATTATTTACACATTTATTGATAATAGTTTAAATGTACAATGTATCCCCACATAGCTACTTTTAATCTCCTGCCCCCAGAAAATACGTTACCAGATGCGTAATTACAGTTTTACACTATCTTTAATGGGAGCTTCAAGTGTCCTCAGGCCAAATGAACAATTTCCAAAGGGAAGTGGATTTACAATGAGCCAAAGGCTCAGATGAAGAGCCAAAGGCTCATATCTTTCTGGTATAATTTGTATTTCTACGACAGCTTGCTTTAGTGTGAAACAGGAGTTGCCCCAAGCAAAAGTAACAAATTGACCCAATGTTCCAAAAGAAAAAGTGCAAAGTGTTGCCAACTTTGTGTCAGTATATCATAACACTCAGTTAGAGATGGATAGAAACAGACGTCTATCTTACCATCCTGTTATTAATATTTCAACTAGCAACTACTTTGAGTTCAGACGTTACGAACAGAGAAGCTTCACCCGGCTAATTCCTAGCGGTGAGAGGTTTGTACTATTAAGAGAGATTAACTAGGCTGAGCCTCTATTTTTTGGACAATAGATTGTGGAATGGTCTTACTGAAACATATATGGGTGGCACAGTAGTAGTGTTGCTGCCTTTCAGAGCCAAAGACCCGGGTTCGGTCCTGACAATGAGTGCTGTCTGTAGGGTGTTTGTACAGTACGTTCTCCCTGTGACCTACCGTGAGTTTTCTCCGGGAGCTCAGGTTTCCCCCCACACTCCAAAGACATAAAGGTTTGTATGTTAATTGGCTTGGTAACGTTGTCCCTAGTGTGTGTAGGATAGTGTTAGTATGCCGGGCTTGCTGGTCGGCGCGGACTCGGTGGGCCAAAGGGCCTGTTTCCGCATTGTTTCTTTAAACTAACTAAATATAAGATCCTAAGTGGACAACAAGATGTTTGCACCAATGGTCGATTCTTGAATGGGTCATAGTTTCAAGCAAATGGTCATTTTAAAAACTGAGGTATGTAGGCATTTCTTCTGCAAAGAGTTGTGGAGACCAGATTACTAGAAAATTTCAACATAGCGGTAGATACAATATTAGAAGATTGTTGGATCGAGATCTCTGGGGATCTATCAGCACAGTTGAGGCCTGGGATAGATCATGTTGACTATGTTAGCAGGGCAGGCTTAAGAGGCCTGATTGCCCATTTCTGGTACTACTTCCTTGTAATATTGTGTTATTGTACTACGGTAATGTTGTCTGCCCAAATACTCAATCAAGTTTGGTGATAATTATTTTTCCCTATTGCATCAGACACATTCCAAGTTTATTCATTTAGCTGAGTTGAATAAAATGCCTCAGACACAATTTTTACTTTTAGATTAGAGGTACAGCGTGGAAACAGGCTCTTCTACCCACCAAGTCCAAACCGACCTTCGATCATCTGTTCATTCGATCTATGTTATCCCACTTTTGATCCTACACACTGGGGGCAATTTACAGACATCAATTTACTTACAAACCTGCATGTCTGGAATGTGGGATGAACGAGACCACTCACGACCATACAGGAGACACCCCAGCAACATGTCGCGGGGTGAAGCCTGTATGGTCATGAGTAGTCGCCCAAAGAGTTGTTCCATGTTCTGGTCGCCGCTGGATTTTCAACATGTTGAAAATTTTAGGCGACCTGCAACGACCTATGGCGGGTGCTGGCGGTCGCCAAAAAAGTTGCGAAAGCAGGACAGGCCCATTAATACAAAAGGTAGAAACATTCTCCTTACTGTTATACAAGGCTACTTCATTTTAATATCTGCACTCTTTCAGAATTTTTTTTTAATGGATTATAAATATCATCAGGATGGTACAAATTTAAAGCAGAAAAAAATGGTTCCACCAAGGAGAGAGTGAAATCAGAAAAGTAATTTAACTCAAGTATTCCTGCAGATTCAATCATGAAGTAGAGATCAGTGGAAACATGGACAATATTATTATCACTGTGATGATTTGGACAATTGAGTGAAAATGAGCAAACGGATAATAACCGTTTAAAAAAATAAACAAGAAAGGTGTGCTTTAATATTTATGCCGCACATTCAGGTACATATTAAAAAATGTGTTGAAATATTCTTCCAAATTTATGCAAGAATTTGATGACAGGAAACGACAAGTGGGACACACAATACTGGAACCGTGAGCAAAAAACTATGTGCGGCACGAATATTAAAGTGCACCTTTTTGTTAATCTTTTTCAGCAGTTCTTATTTGTGTTCATTTTCAGTTATGAGCAGCACAGTGGCACAGCTAATAGAGCGACTGCCTCACAGCACCAGAAACTCTGGTCTGATCCTCACCTCAGGTACTGTTTGTGTGGATTTTGCACGTTCTGCATGTGCCCTTGTGGGTTTCCTACGAGTTATCCAGTTTCCTCCCACATCACAAAGCCATGCAGGTTTGTAGGTTAAACAATCTCTGTAAATTGTTCCTAGTGTGTGAGGAGTGGATGAGAAAGTGAGATAACATAGAACTCATGTGAATGGGTCAGCGTGGACTTGGTGTGCCGAAGGACCCGTTTCCAAGCTGTATCTCTAAGTACTATGGCCAGAAGGATAAGGTTGAGAAGGCGAAATGAACCAGGTGATGGGGGTGGAGGGGGAGTGGAAAGAAAGGTGTGCATGAGAGGATGTGGTTAGATCAGAAGGAGAGAGAGAGAGATAGGGCGCAGGCTACCAGAACTTGAAAAATTCATGAAGATGATCTTGGGTTATTGGCTCCCCTAACCGGGTGTGAGTTGATAGAGAAACCTGGTCTAAATTCACAAGTAAGTGCCAAGTAGATTCCAGAGATGTACCAAAGCTATAATGTGGTGTCAATGGAGCTTGCAACTTGGAAAATAGTTTAAAAAACAGGGTCCGAACTACAGCCACATTGAATATAAGAGCAATAACATCATGATGAATCTTAGAGGGGTGGGACAGTGCTGCAGCTGGTTATGGCTGCTATTTACCAGCACCAGAAACCCAGTTTCAATCCTGACCCCACGTTCTGTGTGTGCGAGTTTGCACGTACTCCCTGTGATTGAGTGGGTTTCCTCTGAGTGCTCTGGTTTCCTCCCACATCTCATAGATGTGTAGGTTTGTAGGTTAATTGGCCCTCCGTAAATGTTCCCAAATATGTAGAAAGTGGATGAGAAAATGGGCTACTATAGAACCAATGTGAATGGGTGATTGATTGACTCTGTTGGGCCTGTTTCCATGCTGTATGACTCTAGTTTAGATACAGTGTTGAAATGGGTCTCACCAATTCAACGCTGACCAGTGATCACCTGTGCACTAGTTCTATCCTATGCACTTGGGCTAATTTTCAGAAGCCAATTAACCTACAAAACAGCACGTGTTTGGAACATGGGAGGAAACCGGAGCACCCAGAGGAAACCCATGCGGTCACAGGAAGGAGGTACAAACTTTGCACAGACAGCACCCACAATCAGGATCGAACCAAAGTCTCTGGTGCTGTATGGCAGCAACTCCACCTCTGTGGCACTGCAACTCTTAATGAAGGTTTGCCCGCAATTAAATTATTGCGTTCTGCTTTGGGCATCATACTGTGGGAAAGATGTGAGAGTATCCAGAAAAGATTCATCAGAATGATTCCAGGTATGATGATATTGCATTTTAGAGATGAATTACGGAACCTGGGATTGTACTGCTGGGAACAGAAGGCGCAGGCAGATCTGAGAGCAGAATTTAAAACCGTGAATGGTATAGAAAAAGAATGGATCGAAAGAAATTATTTCAAATGACTGAGGTAGGTCAAGAATTAAGTATTAGAATGAATATGAATGGCAACAGAACTAAAAGTGACATGAAGAAAATGTATTTTTCTCAACAAGTATTTAAGGCCTGGAAAGCAATTGTCTGGGTTTCTGACAGAACACTTGTGACATGCAGAAGCAGGTTTGATATGTGTCAGAAAGGAAAGAACATGCAGTTCTAGTTGTAGAGAATAGAAGAATGATACTAAGTGGGTTCCTTTTCTACAAGAGCCAGCAGGGCATTAATGGACAAACAGGTTTTTTTTTTGTCCTGCAACTAGCGCATGCAAAGAAAATTTCAAGGATGATTTCTTAACCTGAGCTTCACATCTTTTATTCAGGGTTAGAATCTTTCAACAGTAGTTTTGAAATAAAATACTCTAAGATTTAAAAATGTCAATGAACAAATGACATTGTCAGCACTGACTAGCAAAGTTATTAAATAAGCTGTTTTAATTTGAAAAATGTATGAATATCAAACATATTTTCTTATTAAAGGTTGACATAATACTGGAGTAACTAAGCGGGACAGGCAGCATCTGAGGAGAGAAGGAATGGGTAACATTTCGGGTCGAGACCCTTCTTCAGAGTGATGTTAGTGGAGTAGGCGCGACAGAGAGAGAATGTAATCAGAGACAGTAAGACTGGTGAGAGAACTGGTAATGGGGGAAGGGATGGAGAGAGCGGACAAGCAAGGGCTATTTGAAGTTAGAGAAGTCAATGTTCTTACCGTTGGGTGTAAGCTACTCAAGCAAAATATGAGGTGCCTTTCATCCAATTTACGCTGGGCCTCACTCTGATAATGGAGGAGGCCTAGGACAGAAAGGTCAGATTGGGAGGGGGAGTTAAAGTGCTGAGCAACCAGGAGATCAGGTAGGTTAAGGCGGACTGAGCGGAGGGGGTCAGCGAAACGATCGCCAAGCCTGCGCTTGGTTCCAATGATATACAGGATATAATGGAACAGCAGACACAGTAGATGAGGTTGGAGGAGGCGCAAGTGAACCTCCACCTGACCTGAAAAGACTGTTGGGGTCCTTGGGAGGAGTCAAGGGGGTAGGTAAAGGGATAGGTGTTGCATCTCTTGCGGTTGCAGAGGAAAGTACCTGGGGAGGGGGTTGTTTAGGTGGGAAGGGACGAGTTGACCAGGGAGTTGGGGAGGGAACGGCCTCTGCGGAAAGGAGAAAGGGGTGGAGATGGGAAGATGTGGTCAGTAGTGGGATCCCGTTGGAGGTGGCGAAAATGTTGGAGGATTATATGCTGTATGTGACAGCTGAAGGGATGGAAGGTGAGGACAAGGGGGACTCTGTCCTCGTTATTAATGGGTGGAGGGGGAGTAAGAGTGGAGCTGGGGATAGCGAGGAGACCGTAGTGAGAGTCTCATCTACAATGTAAGGGGAGCACCACCGTTCCCTAAAGAATAAGGACATCTCCGATGATCTGGTATGGAAAACCTCATCCTGGGCGCAGATGTGGCATAGACGGTGGAATTGGGAGCAGGGGATAGACTCTTTACAGGAAGCAGGGTGGGAAGAAGTGTCGTCTAGATAGCTATGGGAGTCAGTGATTTTGTAATAGATGTCAGTCAATAGTCTGTCTCCTGTGATGGAGACGGTGAGATCTAGAAATGCTAGGGAGATGTCGGAGATGGTCCAAGTGAATATGAGTGCAGGGTGGAAATTAGGCATGAAGTTGATGAAGTCAGTGAGTTCTGCATGGGTGCAGGAGGTAGCACCAATGCAGTCATCAACATAGTGGAGGTAGAGTTCGGGGATTGGGCCAGTGTACCCCTGCAACAGTGATTGTTTGACATACCCTACAAAGAGGCAGGCATATCTGGGGCCCATGCGAGTGCCCATAGCTACGCCTTGGATTAAGAGGAAGTGGGGGGAGTTGAATGAGAAGTTGTTAAGGGTTTTTTGAGGACTGATACATACCTGACTTTAAGTTGCAAGAGTGCTTTCTGGCTGCTGATGAATTCTATTGGTAGATCGCTCATGAAAGCACATGTCCAACTCAGGAGAAAGAAACTTTGCATCTGAATGCAGATTACACTATCACAGGGAGACACAGAAACTGCAAATGGTAGAATCTTGAGGAAACGGAAAGTAACATAGGCACTCAACGGGCCAGGTAACATCTGGGGAGGGAATGGTCAGGTGACATTTTGAAGAGAAATGCAGCTTCATATAATAGCCCCTCCTCTTTCTTTCCAATTCCTACATCCTCATCCCAGTGTGCACACTATTCTCCCACCATTTCCCCTGCCCCCGTCATCCTACTCATTTCCACTCTTTCACATATTTAAATGCCATCACAGAGTTCACCATTTCCCTTTTTTTCCCACTCTCTCCCCCTCTCCTTGTCCTGTTACACCCACCATCTTCCCTCTGGCTTTATATTTCACTCCTTCTCTCCTCACCTTATCTGACATCCTTTTATCTCCTTTTCACCTCTAGCCTGCCACTTACTCCATCATCTGCTAATCAAACCCCTCCCACTCACTTGTATCCGCCTATCACCTGTTAGGGTGTTGCCCAATCTTACCGCTCCCCTCTTTTGCAAATTTTCTCTCCCCCCCCCCCCCCCCCTGTACTTCAATCAGTCTGAAGAAGGTCCTGATCTGAAACATTGCTTCTCCATTCCCTCCCCAGATGCATGACCTAATTCCCTCCAGCGCTTTGTGTTTTGTTCAAGGCCAGAACTGTATTGTGCTACTATTTTCAGCTGACTTTAAGTGCATATAGACATTAATATTATCGTTGCAAGCTCCAAGTCAGAAGAATACCAAACTCAGCCAATGTCAATGATTTTATTCTTAATGAGGCTAAGATTTATTGCCTTCATATACGTATATCCATACAGTACCGTTTTGTCCAAATTGTTTAATCAATATTTCTAAGAGCTTGGGTGTACAATTTGATATAATGGATGGAATCATCAGCACATCTTTCGTTGTTCTGCTATGTTTCTGGATTGAAATTGCAGTTGTGCACCAGCTACAACATCAGATTTATTGAATGGGAAAAGGTAACAGAAAAACCCGTCTTGAGCAAAAACAAGTAATTAACTTTTGAGGTAAAAACATTTTTTTTAAGAGCGAATCAATTTCAAATTCCATAGTGCTATTTTTATTATAATGTATATAAAGTTAAAGATAAGGAGCAGAGGGGTTCTAAAGCATTAGAAATTATAGAGAGAACTGTTTATATTTGCTTTGTAAATCAACCTTCAATCAGTCTGCTTAGTATGTGAACAGAAAGAAAACAACCTATCATAGTATTAAAGTAACTGATGTAGCTACTCACCTTGTTGGCCTGGAATCTTGCTTTTACAAGCCATTTAGAAACATAGAAAATAGGTGCTGGAGTAGGCCATTCGGCCCTTTGAGCCTGCACCGCCATTCAATATGATCATGGCTGATGATCCAACTCAGTATCCTGTTCCTGCCTTCTCTCCATACCCCCTGATCCCTTTAGCCACAAGGGCCACATCTAACTCCCTCTTAAATATAGCCAATGAACTGGCCTCAACTACCTTCTGTGTCAGTGAATTCCAGAGATTCACCACTCTCTGTGTGAAAAACGTTTTCCTCATCTTAGTCCTAAAAGATTTCCCCCTTATCCTTAAACTGTGACCCCTTGTTCTGGACTTCCCCAACATCGGGAACAATCTTCCTGCATGTAGCCTGTCCAACCCCTTAAGAATTTTGTAAGTTTCTATAAGATCCCCCCTCAATCTTCTAAAATCTAGCGAGTACAAACCGAGTACAAACCGGCAGCTACTCGATCATGAGTTTGAGTCTTCAATGTAGTTTTGCAGAATAGGAGAGAATAGGGAGGGTTAGGCTGGGATCATTATCCGCGAGATGATCTTAGTGCGGGAGACAAGTGTAGGAGAGGTGTACTGACTGGGTGGGCAGAACTTTGGAAGTGATTGCCCACCATTCTCAAAATGTATCTGTGTCTCCCTGTCCCTGGGATAGCAGGGAGCGATCAAACAGCACAATACCCCCCTCCCCCTCCAACTCCAGAGGAACCCGCTCCCCGATGGGCCGCTACGGCGACAAGTGGCAGTTCGCCCACAGCCCGAGCTGCGCCCCCTCATCCGCCACCCCAAGAACAAGACGTACCTTGCACACCATCAGCTTCTGCCCCTACGGGGAGCGTGTTCATATAACCATATAACATTTACAGCACGGAAACAGGCCATCTCGACCCTTCTAGTCCGTGCCGAACACGTATTCTCCCCTAGTCCCATACACCTGCGTTCAGACCATAACCCTCCACACCTTTCCCGTCCATATAACTATCCAATTTATTTTTAAATGATAAAAACGAACCTGCCTCCACCACCTTCACTGGAAGCTTATTCCACACAGCCACCACTCTCTGAGTAAAGAAGTTCCCCCTCATGTTACTCCTAAACTTCTGTCCCTTAATTCTCAAGTCATGTCCCCTTGTTTGAATCTTCCCTACTCTCAGTGGGAAAAGCTTATCCACGTCAACTCTGTCTATCCCTCTCATCATTTTAAAGACCTCTATCAAGTCCCCCCTTAACCTTCTGCGCTCCAAAGAATAAAGTCCTAACTTGTTCAATCTTTCTTTGTAACTTAGTTGCTGAAACCCAGGCAACATTCTAGTAAATCTCCTCTGTACTCTCTCTATTTTGTTGACATCCGTCCTATAATTAGGCGACCAAAATTGTACACCATACTCCTAAATTGGCCTCACCAATGCCTTGTACAATTTTAACATTACATCCCAACTTCTATACTCAATGCTCTGATTTATCAAGGCCAGCACACCAAAAGCTTTCTTTACCACCCTATCTACATGAGATTCCCCTTTCAGGGAACTGTGCACAGTTATTCCCAGATCCCTCTGTTCACCTGCATTCTTCAATTCCCTACCATTTACCATGTACGTCCTATTTTGATTTGTCCTGCCAAGATGTAGCACCTCACACTTATCAGCATTAAACTCCATCTGCCATCTTTCAGCCCACTCTTCCACCTGGCATAAATCTCTCTGTAGACTTTGAAAATCTAGTTCATTATCCACAATCCCACCTATCTTAGTATCATCTGCATACTTACTAATCCAATTTACCACACCATCATCCAGATCATTGATGTACATGACAAACAACAGTGGAACCAACACAGATCCCTGTGGCACCCCACTAATCACTGGCCTCCAACCTGACAAACAACCATCCACTATTACTCTCTGGCATCTCCCTTTCAGCCACTGTTGAATCCATCTTGCTACTCCTCCATTAATCCCCAACCATTGAACCTTCTTAACCAACCTTCCGTGAGGAACCTTGTCAAAGGCCTTACTGAAGTCCATGTATACAACATCCACTGCTTTACCCTCATCAATTTCCCCAGTAACGTCTTCAAAAAAATTCAAGAAGATTAGTCAAACATGACCTTCCAGGCACAAATCCATGTTGACTGTTCCTAATCAGACCCTGTTTATCCAGATGCTTATATATATTATCTCTAAGTATCCTTTCCATTAATTTGCCCACCACTGACATCAAACTAATAGGTCTATAATTGCTAGGTTTACTCTTAGACCCCTTTTAAAACAATGGAACAACATGCACAGTACGCCAATCCTCCGGCACTATTCCCATTTCTAATGACATGTTCCTCTGGAGTTGGAGCGGGGCTTGGCTGGAGTTGCTGATCTGGGATCTCCGTGCTTGCAGTGGGCCTGGGTGTTGGTGTCCCGATGAGGGGGCGCTGCTCGAGCTCTGGGTGAACTGCCACTTGTCGCCGTAGCGGCCCATCGGGGAGCGGCTTCTGGTGCTCCTGACGTCTCCGGTCACCCCCCTGTACAGGAGCTGAGACTGGGAACTGTACCGCCCTTGCAGGTGAGCAGGAGAGTGGGGTTGTTTGCAGTTGCAGAGGGAGGGGGCAAGGGCAGTACAGTTCCCAGTCTCAGCTCCTGTCCAGGGGGGTGGCAAAAGACGTCAGGACCAACAGGAACCCGCTGCCCGATGGGCCGCTATGGCGACAAGTGGCAGTTCGCCCACAGCCCGAGCTGCGCCCCGTCATCCGCAACCCAGGGGTTCCTCTGGAGTTGGAACGGGGCTGGGCTGCTGCTGGCTGTGGGTCTCTGGGATCTCCGTGCTTGCAGTGGGCCTGGGGGTCGGTGTCCCGTTGGTCCTGATGTCTCCGGTGACTCGCACTGACCTGCTGGCATCGCCGACGTGAAGACAGTGCAAAGCCCCCGAGCTGGTGCAATGGGCGGGAAGCTGGAGAGGGGAGGGAAGGGGTCACACACATGGCCGGGAAGCAGAGGGGTGTAGGTGGGATGAAACTGAAAAGAGCGACAATCTGCTGCTGCCTGCCCGCTGAGTTAAAACATTCCCACGGTAGACTCACGATACACTGTGTATCGTGAGTCTACCATGGGAACTTTTTAACTCAGCGGGCAGGCAGCAGCAGATTGTCAATTATTAACCCTCCCGCGCAATATCCCCTCACCTCTCTTTTATGAATGGGGATTTAGTTCCCCTTTCTTCGAGGACCGACCGGAGGTTCCACTGTCACCTCTGCGGGCTGCCCTCGGTGAACGTCTTCAAGGACCTTTCTTCAAGGACCGAAAAAATGTCCGGTATTCGGAGCTTTTCGTTATTTGGAATTTCGGATAAAAGGTTGTGCACCTGTATTGAAAAGAGAGCTGTAATTGATAATTATGTCTGACATGGGTGTGTCTCTTATCCAGATGTTCCAGGGATGAGTGTAGGACCAGTGAGAAAGCATCAGCCATAGACCTGTTGTGGTGACGGGTGAACTGCAGTGGGTCAAGGTTGCTTGGTTGACTGGATTTAGTGCATTCCATAACCAGTCTCTCGAAGCAATTCATGAACGTGGATGTCAAGGCCACTGGACAGTCATTGTTAGGGCATGTGATCTCACTTTTCTTCAGCACCGGGACAATAGTGGACATCTTCAAACAGGTGGATACCTCAGAGTAAGGAGGAAATGAAGTTATCCATGAAAACTCCCGCTAGTTTGTTGGCACAGTTCCTAACAACGTGGCCAGGGACTCAGTCCAGGTCAGTTGTTTCCCGTGGGTTCAACCTCAGGAAGGCCAATCTAACTTCTACAACAGTGACCCTGGGAAGAGGCACTCTTGAGTCTAATTGGATAGATGTCTTCGTCCCGTTGGCCTTCTGCTCAAAGCGAGCATACAATACATACAAATACAATTCATCAGGTAGAGCACACCATCTCACCAGTGATGTTGCCTGACTTTGCTTTGCAGCCACTTATAGTATTCAGACCTTGCCACAGTCTGCAGGTGTCCAAATGATTATACTGGGACAAGTTTGTCCTGATAGTGTCTCTTGGCATTCTCGATGTGTTTGCAAAGATCATAGCAAGCTTTGTTGTGCCAGTCAGGATCATTTGACTTGCATGCAATGGACCTGGCCTTCACAGTTCATGCATGGTTTCTGGTTGGGGAACACTCATTGTCTTTGTTGGCATGTACTCCTCTATGCAGTTGCTGATGAAGTCAGTCATAGTGGTGGTGAACCCATATATGTTGGCTGTAGAATCTTCGAATATAGATCAGTCCACTGACTACTTCCTGAGAAGATTATGGAGATTTTGTATGTCAGAGAGGATTCTCTTGAACTTCTACAGGTGTACAGTAGAGAGCATAATGACTGGTTGCCTCACAACCTGGTTGCAGTAACTTGAATGCCCAGGAGCGAAAAATACTGCAAAATGTTGTGAACACTGCCCAGTCCATTACCGGCTCTGACCTCCCCACCGTCGAAGGGATTTACCTGAGTCGTTGCCTCAAAATGACAGCCAGCATACTCAGAAACCCACACCACCTTGGCCACACACTCATTTCACCCCTGCCATTGGGACGAAGGTACAGGAGCCTGAAAACTATAACGTCCATGTTCAGGAACTGCTTCTTCCCGAAAGCCATTCAGCTATTAAACACTACAATCTCAAATACAGTAAGTTCAGAACTACATAGACTATTATTGTTATTATTGCACTATTGTTTGATTTTTGTGTGTGCATATGTGTGCGTGTGCGTATGTGTATGTACATACATATATACGCACATATATATGATCTATATATGTGTATTTGTGAGTATGTACACACTGAACTTTTTTTTCTCTCGTTTATTATATTGTTTACAGTGTACTATGTTTACATCTTCTGTTGTGCTGCTGCAAGTAAGAATTTCATTGTTCTATCTGGGAAGTATGGCAATAAAACACTCTTGACCTGACTCTTGTCTCAAAGCAGTTGGGTAGGATGTAATTCGTGTCCACTGACCAGCTTTGAGCAACTTTTTGGACCAGAATGTTCTTCTTGATTCAGTTTTTGTTTGCTGGTAGGGAGTAGAAGCACAGCTAGGTGATCAGATTTCCTAAAATGTGGTTGAAGAATGGAGCAGTAACTATTTTTGATGGATATGTAGCAGTGGTCGAGGGTGTTCTGGCTCCTGGTGGGACAAGATGCATGCTGATAGTACTTAGGTAGTATGCCACTGAGGTTGGCTTGATTGGAGTCTCTGGCGATAATGATCAGGGCTTCAGGGTGTTTTGGCTCAAGTCTATTGATAGCAGAGTACACTTCATTCAGGGCAAGCTTGATGTCAGCATGGGGAGGGTTGTGGATTGTTGTCAAGATATCTGAGGTGAATTCCGTCGGCAGGTAGCCGGGATGGTAATTTCCCAATCAGATATTCCAGGTCCGGGAAGCATGAGCTCACCAGGACTGCCGCATACATCACAAGGTATTTATTAGAAAACGAACCCTGCTGCCTCTAACTTTGCCTGAAGACGTCATACGGTCCATCACGTGAAAGGAGAAGCCTTAAGGCTACACCTACATTCTCAGTCAATTACTTTGATATACCAAATAAGGACTGAAATCAATTGTTCTAAAGCAAAAACAATAAAATAGGGTTGTCCTTTGGTTCATGAATGATTAAAAAAAAAGAGACAGAATGGAAAGAGAGACAGGGTGGAAGAGAGAAACAAAAAATGTTTTAAATGCTTTATTTCACAAAATCTTTACCTCAGTGTGCAAATATGGAATATTTAGAAAAATTGATTAATTTATCCCTGGTTATGAGAAGGTTCGATCAAAATGTTTAGTCATTACATTCACACTCATTAATGGCATTTGTTCAGCGACTGCAGTTCATTTGTTAATTTTGATGGAATATCGCACATTGCATCGCACAAGATACTTTTATTGACCGCAGTTTAATGATTAAATAATGTGACATATGCAGAAATCATTCTTGTGAATCTGATCTGAAATAGAAAATCCAGTTGCCTTTTGTCTCTTTTCCTGTATCTTCCCACACTCCTTGCAAGGTGATCAATGAATCCATCAATTGACAGATCAAGCAGTTTGAACAGTGTCTCAAACAATTTGAGCTGTTTGTCAGAATTGTCCTGGTAGCAGCATGAGTAACACAATCGAGAAGGCACTTTCAAAGAACAGATGTAGCTGCTTATGTGGCCTTATGGCATGTTAATTACCGTAATTCAACTGCAATTCTTGGTTAGGATCTTGCATTTCAATTGTTTGATTAATTTTGAAAATGTTACTTGGTCAGGTTACTGAACATACTTGATATGTTTTTACTTATTTTGTTCAATCTTCCTCATTAGTTTTACCCACTTGCAGAGAATTATCCTTTCACTTCCAATGTATACAGACGTGGGTCATCAAAAAAATAAAGTAAACTTTTTATATTCAATTTGTATGCACCTGTAAAGATTCATACTTAATTCCAAATCTGATTTTTCCTCATTACTCAGCCTTCCGATGGCCGAGGAAATCTTCAAGGTCAAAGATAATGAGATAATATACACCTTTGGTTTTTCTTATTTCAATTAGGCAATTTCATTTCTCTCAACTTATTCATAAGTTCTAGAATCAAAATTAGGCCATTTGGCCTATCAAGTCTCCTCCACCATTCAGTCATGGCTGATCTCCGCCTTAAAAATAACCATTGACGTCCCCACAGCCGTCTGTGGCAATGAATTCCACAGATTCATCACCCTCTGACAAAATAAATTTCTCCTCACCTCCTTTCTAAAGGTACGCTCTTTTAGTCTGAGGCTCTGGCCACTGGTCCTGGGCTCTCCTACCAGTGGAAACATCCTCTCCGCATTCACTGTATCCAGGCCCTTCACTATTCTGTAACTTGCAATGAGGTCCCTCCTCATCCATCTAAACTCCAATGAGTACAAGCCAGCGCCTTCAAACACTCTAGATCATCTAGATGCCTGTGTGTGAATCAAAGAAACTGAGGCTATGGCTTTAACTTCCAGCCAGTGAGTCTGTTGTGAAGGTTCCTTCCATTTCCATCACCATAATTCCCAGGCTGCGGTTATATTTCTCTTTACTTTTGACCTTCTCAAACTATGTTTGACTTGGAACAGGTGCACAGTTCTAGCTCATTACAAACTTGTAACTTGCACTGAATATAGCAGATGAAAAAGTAACAAGTTATTCAAAGTCAGAATATGGGTTCCCAGTCAGTATAGCAGATCAGAGGCCATACTGAAATGAAACTTGACAACATTAATAATTATTGTGCTGTTTCAGCAGACTTCACTGCCAACATCTAGGTAGACTATTTTGAATGAAATAACTATGGTGGTAATAGCGCATCAGTAAACAAAGTCATTTCAAGGAAAAAAGTTAAAAAGCCAAAATGAAAAGCCGCACATACAAATGCAGAAAGCATTCATAACTAAATAGACAAAATGATAGGTTAAACCCATTTGACTCTAATTGTACTAACAGCTATTTCGGTGGCAAGGTTGAAATGAAATATTCCAAGGTTCTTGCTATTTTGAAAGGACAAAGAAATGAAAAGAAAGGAATGCAGCCAAACAATAAATAATGTAGATATTAGTGAGGGATAAATTTGCCCTGGAACTACAGAAAATTGACCCATTGTAGGAGGAGGAAAGAGATAACAAGGGACAGAAAGAAAACACAATTTGCAGAGGCTTACTGGATCACTTTTGCCAACAAAGCAATTTGAGAGAGAATTAATCAAGGGAGCCAGGGATAAAGAGTCCTTTGCTGACTGTCATAAAACATAGAACGGTGTAGCCCAGCAATAGGCCTTTCAGCCCACAACATGATGTGTAGATGAACTGATCTCAACTGAAGATAGGTAGAAAATGCTGGAGGAACTGAGCAGGTCAGGCAACATCTCGGAGCAAAGGAATAGCTGATGCTGAGTTACTCCAGCATTTTGTGTCTATCTTCTGTGTAAACTAGCAATTCCTTCCGACATACCTGATCTCATCTGCCTGCACATGATCCATATCCCTCTATTCTCTGCACTTCCACGTGCCTATCTAAAGCCTCTTTAATCCCACCATCGTATCAGCCTCCACCACCACCCCTGGAAATGTGTTCCTGGCCCCCATCACCCTCTGTGCAATAACCTTGCCCCACATATCTCCATTAAACTTTCCCCCTATCACCTTCTAGTCAAGAGAGTCAAGAGTCAATTTAATTGTCATTTGGACCCCTAGAGGTCCAAACGAAATGCCGTTTCTGCAGCCATACATTACACACAAATAGACCCAGACACAACATAATTACATTTTTCATAAACATCCATCACATAGCTGTGATGGAAGGCCAAAAAAAACTTATCTCTCCACTGCACTCTCTCCCCCCCGATGTCAGAGTCAAAGTCAAAGCCCCCGGCTGGCGATGGCGATTGTCCCGCGGCCATTAAAGCCACGCCAGGTGGTGCGAGGTCGCACACCGGGTCTTGGTGTTAGAGCCCCCGGTGTGCGCTCGCAGAGTCCCGCGGCCGTTCCAGCCGCGCGGGGCAGTGATGTTAGGCCCCGCTCCAGGAGCTCTTCGACCCCGCAACTCGGGCGGGGGAAGTCGCCGTTGCAGGAGCCCCGAAAAGCAGTCTCCCTCCAGGGATCCGCGGGCTCCCGGCGCCGCTGTCCGCAGACCCGCAGCAGCAGCCTCCGACTCAGCAGCGGCATCGGCAGCAGCAGCAGCAGCAACGCTCCTCCACCGCTCCAACCGCTCCGGACTCGGCCAGCCCCGCGACGGCGACGGTGAGTTGTAGCACCAGAGTCCCCGGCTTCTTCCTGTTGGAGGCCGCTCCTCGTTGCGGCCTCAACAACAACGGAAACCCGACGAGAAAAGGTCGGGTCTCCAGTGCAGGGAGATCTCCTTGTAAAAAGTTCCTTCCCCCCCCCCCCCTCCCACCCCACATGATCCCCCCCCCCACACACTGCACACCCCAACAAAATCTAAACAAAAACTACATTATCAGCCTCCACACAGACAGAAAAATAATAAAAACGCGGACAGACTGCAGAGGCCGCTGCTGGCCAGAGCCGCGCCGCCTACTTATGCTATGCCCTCTAGTGTTGGACGTTTTCATTCTCAAAATAAGGGGTTGATATATTGGGATTGGAAGGAGCAGAAACATTTGCCTGTTGAGGCATGCATTTAGTGGTCATAGGAAGTGACACCACTGGCAGAGACACCCTGCTGGCGGATAGTGAAATTCAATTCACTCTCCAAGAGACCTAATGTGACTCCGCACCTTAGTATTTTCCAGACAGATTTTGATAGAATGTTTTAATTGTAATAGAATCAAGAGATATAGGGATAGGGCTAAAAAGCATTGGGAGGTAAAAGAATGGCAATGAGATTATTAAATTGCTGAGTAGGACAACCGCTGTTTCTATTTCTTATGCTCTTTGTTCTTAACTGAGAGAAGCTTGAAGCAAAGATAACAACTCAATCACAATGGACTTTAACTTCAAATAGACTAAGCAGGTCAAAGCAGCCAAAGTGGTTTAAAAGATTAATTCTGTGAACGTGTTCACGATAGTTTTTGGCAATACATTTTGAAACCAATGCTTAAAAAGTTTATTGTGCATAATTTTGGTGATGAATACATTGCTGCATTGAACACAAATGCCAAATCAGGTCCTCTGCAAAAGCTGCAAAATTGCCTAACATTCAGTGCGAAATGGCATAAGGGTGGTTTACATCAGAAATAAGTACTAAATATGGCTTGAATGGTTTCTGATGGGGCTTTAATGAACTTACTACAGCTGCCAAAAGCTTGCTGCGATACATTTAAAGATGACAAGAAACTCCTACATTTTACACTCCTTGACATGTACAGCACCTGTGCTGGTTACCACAGAGAAGATAGACACTGTAGGTAAGATGGAGACACTGCCTACAATCATTCAATGCAAAGCCTGGTCAATATGTTACATGCCTGGAGGGTGTCCTACGTCGTGGGGTGGAGTGTGGCTAGGACACACACCAAGCCCACTATAAAAAGAGCCTCCAAAAAGTCCCCTCTATCTTCTCAATAGAACAACGCGGAAAGAAATGTATCCTCACAAGCAATTCATGATAATCTTTGTGCACCATTATTTTCATCTCCAGAGAAGACATTCTCCCAAATATGTAGTTGAAGGAGGGCATTTAGTTCATTCAGGAAATATCACAAATATAAAATATTTGGTTGAAAGCCAATTATTTATGGGATCATGGTCTGAATCATTTGTGTGTTATATTCCATGCAGACAGACCTGAAAAATCAGATTTTTACGTGAAGTATTTTTACGCGTTGTTTAGACTCCCCAAACTGAGTGTAGTAAGTTTAATGTCTAAAGAAGGGTCTCAAACCGAAACATGACCTGTCATGTTGAGTCTGAAGAAGGAACCTGACCCGAAACATCACCCATCCATTGTTCTCCAGAGATGATGCCTGACCTGCTAAGATACTCCAGCATTTTGTGACTTTCCAAGTTAATAATAACAGTTGGACCCTGGAGAGGCCCTGGGAACTTTGATCTTGCAGGCATCTGGGAATTCTTCTAGCAGTTTGTGTTGTGATCAACATTCCGGCAACTGCAGTTTCTTGTGTCACCAATATTGCTTTCTCTTCTGCTTATGTAGGGACTGAGGCTACAGATACTGAGCAGCAACATTACCATTGTAGACTTCTTCTTCGTCTTTCTCCTGCCGCTCTTCAGTTTCTTCCACCTATCTCTCATTCTCTGGGCCTTCTTACTGTTCTATAACTCCACACAGAGGGCAACCAAGGTCTGGATTGAACCTGGGTGTCTGCCATTGAATGACCTGCTTGAAATGAATGATGTCCTTTCTACTTGCTTGTCATTTTTTTATTATTGTTAATTTTTCTTCCTTCTTGCCTTCTACTGAGCTCTGCCATTTGTCACTCTGACTTAGTTTGCACAGTTCTTCAGAGGGCTTTGTTTGTGTTCAACAGCCAGCTGGCACTGGGATGCAAGATATTATTAAAGTCACCCGAGGCCACTTTTAATATTCCTCCATACAAGCGGTTTGTAGTTCCTTTAGCTTTAGTATAATTATTATAATTGTTCTAAGATTTACCACAAGCAAGTATTAGCCTAGCTTAGTGTGATTCTTATCCTTCAGGCAAAGAATGAAGTAATGATGGCTCACTCATATTTGACAGCACTGGACTGGAAAAATGCAGTACTTTTGGAAATGTGACTTCCTGAATATTTATGCTGATTGAGGACAAGCAATTATATTTCTCCCCATTACATTAAATTCAGAGCATGGTGTGAATATAAACTTTTAAGGGTGTGAATATAGACTTTTTAATTCCTTTGTCATTGAGTCTGAAGAAGGTTCCAGACCCAAAGCATCACCCATTCTTTTTCTCTAGGGATGCTGCTTGACCCATTGAGTTACTCCAGCACTTTGTGTCTTCGTTTGTCATTGATTGATTTTTAATGCGGCAATCTAGTGAAGACCTACTGCAATGTGTCAGGCTTGCACCCTTTGTGAAATTCAGTTTTGCTACAATGACATTGGTCATGAATTTCTGCTGATTTTAAAACAGTTACAATGTTTACCCACTTGTGACAATCATATTTCATGATTGGTTTTCAGTTAACATTCAATAGGTTGCAAAACTCTGGACGACAGTGTACTGTTTCTCGGTATAAGCCTCTGGCAACATTGGAGAAAAAAGGAACTGAAGATGCTGGTTTACAAACAATAACGCAAAGAGCTGGTGTAACTCAGCAGGTCAGGCAACATCTCTAGAGATCATGGATAGGTGACAATTTAGTTGCGACCCTTCTTCAAAGATGTTGCCTGTCTCGCTGAGTTACTTCAGCACTTTGTGTCTTCCTCTGACAACATTTTAGGTTGTTTGTTCTCTTAGCGGTTATGAAAGTATTACAAAAAATGTACTGTCCCCCTCTGGTTAAAATGTATTTTAACACCAATGTTTGTAATTACAAACACTTTGACCATAAAAGTGGACATCAGGTATAAATATTGTGTGGGAGGGGTTTAGGGATATTCAATAGTTAGTCACAAAGATTATGATGTGAACTACATAAGGATAAAGTTAACAACTAACTACTTTTGACTGGGTTTTTATTTATAGAAAACCCTTTCAAGGTCAATGACAGAGAAGCAAGCAAAGGTTTCCAGTCTTATGGGGAAAACTTGAAAAGGTACCAAAATCTTGATCGATGAGAAGGCTTTGAAAAGTGAATAGGAAAGCAGTTAGATAAAGAACAAAGAGAAATGAGTTCCAAGAAGCAAAATAAGGGGTCTGCAATCTCACAAGGGTTTGGGAATGCATAGTTTGGTTTAGTTTAGTTCAGAGATACAGTGTGGAAACGGGCCTTTCGGTCCACAGAGTCTGTGCTGACCAGCGATCACACATACCCTATTTCTATACTACACACTCGGGCCAATTTACAGAAGCCAATTAACCTACAGACCTGCAAATCGTTGGAATGTGGGAGGAAACCAGAGCATCCGGAGAAAACCCATGCAGTCACAGAGAGAATGCACAAACTCCATCGGTAAGGGCCTGTCCCACTTGGGCGTAATGTGCTTGTCATTTACGCGACAGGCCAGTAGTGAATGACAGGCGACTGTTGCTCGAAAATTGTCTAGCACTACGACAGTCGCGCGCCAAGTGCTTTTGGGAGCCATTTGCGATGCCGTTCGTACTTACTCCTATCTCCTTGGCAAGGATTTTCCCAGTGAAACATTTTTAAAACTACAAGCGATTTATACCCGGGTGGTCACGTGGTGCGACGCTCAAATGACGCGCATGTGGTATGCTGACGTCGTATGGACGGCGCATGGTTACGGACGTAGAAGCACGGTGAAACATAATAAATTAGCATAGGCAATGTTCGTGCGTCACCGTGCGTAACCATGTGTCACTACGTACTACACATACACTGTCAGTACGTCAGCATACGCCATCAGTAGGTCAACATGTGCAAGGGACACATCACGCAGATGACGCACAAGGAATTTGAGCATTCCAAAATCTTGGGGCGCCGCGCGTTACCACGCGTCACTGCATACGCCACCACGCCTCACGGAGTGCAATAAAGGGGAGGTTATAGAGTGCAGCAAAGGGGAACATACAGAATGGAGCAAAATGGAAGATACAGGGTGATCTGGAGTCAGAGTGGAATTTAGAAGCTAATGTCGGTGTTCTTTGCCACCAGGATACAGGGAGCGGCTCCATTTGTTAAAAGTTTGGTCCGATCACACATTGAGTTTCTGTGAAGCTTCATTCTTAGTTTCTTACTTTTGCGTTTGTACAATATATATTCACTCATTTATTTTTTGTGATAAAAAGGTTACCATTTAATGCAAGATTGAGTACAACTGAGATTCATTGATTGGTATTTAGAAGGATCAGAGGTGATGCTCACAGTAAAGCTTTTGCTATTCTATGAGGTATTGAAGGTAAGAACAAATATAGAATAGAGTAGGAAAAAGGAAGGGAATGGGAACAGGCACTTTGGTCCACAATGTCAGTTGAACATGATGCCAAGACCAACTTTTATGTGTTTGTACTATTTTGCTCCATTCCCTGCATATCCATGTGCCTATCTAAAAGTATCTTAAATGTTACTATTGTGTCTGCATCCACTACCACCCCTGGCAGTACATTCCAGGCACTCATCATCCACTATGTAAAAACTCATACACATCCTTTCAATTTTGCCCCTTTCACCTTAAAGTTATGTTCTCTAGTATTTGATATTTCCATCCTGGTAAAAAGTTTGATTATCAAATTAATCCCTCTCATAATTTTATATTACTCTATCAGATCTGTCCCCCAACCTCCTGTGTTCCAGGGAAAACAATTCATGTCTACCCATTATCTTCTTGTTGCCAATAACACTTAGCCAGGCATCCTTCTAGCAAACCTCCATAAAGCCTCCACATCCTTCCTGAAGCAACCAGAACTGCACGCATTACTCCAAATGCAGCAAAATCATATTAAAGGACATGATCTCTTGATTCTTATGCCCTGAGCAATGAAGGCAAGAATACCGTGAGCATTATTTACCACTCTATCTACTATCTACAAAAAGTTGCCACTTTCAGGGAGTTATTGACTTGGACCTCAAGATCCCTCCGTACGTCAATGCTGATAAGGGTCTTGCTATTAATTGTATATTTTCCCCTTACATTTGACTTCCCAAAGACCAGACAGTTTAGAACAAGATGACGTGTCTCAGGATAAATAATTTGTTATCACTGCAAAGACATACAGGTTTGTAGATTCATTGGCTTGGTATAAATGTAAATGGTCCCTAGTGTGAGTAGGATAGTGTTAGTGTGCAGGGATCACTGGTTGGTGCAGACTCAGTGGGCCGAAGGGCCTGTTTCCGCGCTATATCTCTAAACTAAAAAATTAAATGAATCTATTTGGAAGCTAGAAGAGAGTATAAGCTTTTGTTATTTTCTACTTCAGAAGCCTGTGCCTTATATGGCTCAGTCATTATGGCTATATTCGATTGATATGTTTAAGATCTATATATTCCAAGTATGATGGACATTAGCTGTGAAAATATACATGAGTGTGGAAGGTGGAGTGAGGTGAAGGTGAACATGAGACCAGAGGTCATATGTCTTGTTGTTGATAATAATTTATGGATTCTGAAATTGCAGCACACCCATCAAAATGATGATGATAACTAACCAAATGAAGCTTCGATTATTTTCTAACAATTCTGTTTGTATAAACCTGAAAATATTGTATTATGTTCAAGTTGAATTGTAAAACTATAATTGTTGTTCGACATTCCCTGTGGCTCTGGAAAGCAAACTTTATATGTTTGAGTCCAGGATGCATTTCAAAATACATTGCTTTAAAATCATTAAAATTATTTTAATTGTATACTCTCAAGTTTATTATATTATGGTTTGTACATTAATTTCATGTAAACATCATAATCATAATTTCACCTAGTGAAATGTTTTTTAAAATTGCACAAACAGGAGCTTATACTTCCTAATTTACTGTTAATGTGAATTCTATAATATCATTGATTGCTTTACCTGCTTAAGGAGGTCACTCATGCTGAGCATCATAGATAAGACAGTTGAAGCCTGACATGAATTGACATTGGGAAGGAGATATACATAACCACGAAGATTGCAAGCATTGTCAGTTTACTTCAGAATGGAAGGGGGTTGCCTTCTTTTTGTGACTGAAATGCAAAATTTAAACCTTTTTTTTAGGTTCTTAATATATGGTCATGGCAACATAGGGAAATAATTGTGGATATGTTTTCACATTCAATACAGAAAACAATAGGTATTTGACATAATTAGATTCCCTCAAAAAAGGTACTTTGAAACTGAAAATACAAGCCTTGTTTGTAAAATTTTGCATGATTAATTTTCTGCACTTCAGAACTATTTTTAAATGTGCCAAATGGCATTCATGGCCTTATCATCGAATATCATTTCCTATTTTGCTCAGGATTGTTTAATGATCTTCCTTACCTTTTACATTTTATTGAGAACGATATAATTGATTAGATTGCTATTCCTAGAAGCGGGATCTCACTGTTTTTATTCTAAATAATTGCTGAGTATTTGCTAATACCAATCGGATCCCATGCATAATATTGCAAAAATTCCAACAATACATAAAAAATCAAGGTATAATAATGTTCAATACTGGGGTCATGGTTAAAAACAAGACATGTAAAGGTATTGATAATAACTGCTTTAGAAGCTCCAAGTTGCTATATATAACCATATAACCATATAACAATTACAGCACGGAAACAGGCCATCTCGGCCCTACAAGTCTGTGCCGAACAACTTTTTTTCCCCTTAGTCCCACCTGCCTGCACTCATACCATAACCCTCCATTCCCTTCTCATCCATATGCCTATCCAATTTATTTTTAAATGATACCAATGAACCTGCCTCCACCACTTCCACTGGAAGCTCATTCCACACCGCTACCACTCTCTGAGTAAAGAAGTTCCCCCTCATATTACCCCTAAACTTCTGTCCCTTAATTCTGAAGTCATGTCCTCTTGTTTGAATCTTCCCTATTCTCAAAGGGAAAAGCTTGTCCACATCAACTCTGCCTATCCCTCTCATCATTTTAAAGACCTCTATCAAGTCCCCCCTTAACCTTCTGCGCTCTAGAGAATAAAGACCTAACTTATTCAACCTATCTCTGTAACTTAGTTGTTGAAATATATAATATGTTTCCATGTTCTATATTTACATGAATCAAAGATTGTAGCTTGCAACTTGTGCTTTGGTGTGCTTTGTAGAAAATATAATAACAAGGAACTGTAGATGCTGGTTTATACTAAAGATAGACACAAAATTAAGCGGGTCAGGCAGTATACCTGAAGAACATGGTTAAGTGATGTTTAGGGTCAGAAGCCTTCTTCCCAATTGCTATGTTTTAGGGCTACTGGCCTGTGAGGACTGCCACAGAACAGCTGCATTAAGAGGCATTAACAGCTGCACTAATTTGAGGTGAAAGGAAACATGGGAAAATAATGTAAGAATAATCTTCTGTATGTGAGGGCAAACCCTCCCACCCACATGGCCATGTGCCATGTCACATGTGGCCCCTCTTCACTGCAATAAGTAGGATACAGGGCAGCACAAAGCTCGTAGCCCAGGTTTGATCTTGACTTCTGGTGCTGCCCGTGTCAGGTTTGCATGTTCTCCCTGTGAATACAAAGTTTCCCCAGGTACCTCAGTTTCCTGCCACATAAGACACACAGTTTGATAGATATATTGGCCACTGTAAGTTGTGTAGATGTGTGGTATAATTTGAGGGCTTGATGAGAATGTGGGGAGAATAAGATGGGTTAGGTAGGATTGGTGTAAAAATGAATGGTTGAAGATTGGTGTGGACTCAGTGGAACAAATGGGACAGTTTCCATGTTCTATATTTACATGAATCAAAGATTGTAGCTTGCAACTCGTGCTTTGGTGTGCTTTGTATAAAAAAAAAGCTTAGTGATGGTACATCCACTGATAGGATTTGTTCAGCCCAAGTATTGAAAACTGATACTGTCAGATGCCTTGGAGAAAATATTGATGCTGAAATGAAGAATTTAATTGACATTTCATTGTGGGACCCAGAGGATGTGCTACATTTTAAAAAAAATATACAGCAGGAGTATCTAACATCTCCAACTTACCCTGGTGAGATGCAAAACTTGTAATATCATGAACTATGTAACTGATGCTGGAGAAATAACAGACAAGCTGAGATGAGTTTCCCATGAAAGCCTCTGCTCTATTTGCATGTTTCCACCCATATTAAAATTACTTTAATGCACAATTTTCATAAAAAAGAAAGCTGATAAAAGTTCCCTTTTCAAAGCTTGGTTTGTTTTCTCATATGGGGATTGCACTTGAGGTAAATATTTTGAGGAGTACATAACTGAGAATGGTAAGAACATATTATTTTTTAATTATCTTTTCTTGTTTCTAAAATATGCCTGCACATACATTCTTAAACTGCGATCCACTTGCATCATGAAGTGGGTCAAAGATTGAATTCTTCCTTATTGGGGTTGATGAGACGTTGAATCAGTAGATTTGATAAACTTCACAATGATGACTACCATATAACTTTAAGAGCGAATTGTTGTCTTATTCTGTGTTCAGTAATTATTCATCCTGCATATGCAATTCATGTTATAATGGAGATAATGGATCAGACCCAGGAGTTCAGAACCAGAATCTTGCTCTTGAGCATTTTAAATAGCCTACATTAATGTACAGTTCTTAATGTATTCCTGTAAATCAATTATTGATTAATTGTACTCATTTACCTAAAAAAAAAGGGCAAACTGTCAAGTGAATGTGCTCCAGTGTTATCCAACTATACACTATCATTTGGTACATTTATATTCTTAAGGTTAAAGAAAAATAGCAAATGTTATGACTGATAGCAGAATGATTAATGTTGCACTTGTTACTCTCCCCCATTTCAAATCTGCCATCGATTATAAAGAGAGCATGTTAAATGAAATGTTAAATTGTGTACCTCTTGTAAAATGCTTTATGGTGAGATGGCAAAGTTTAAAGGAGATGTGCAAGAGAACGTCTTTACACCGACAGTGGTGAATATCTGGAACATCCTGCTATGGGGTGGCAGAGAAAGCAGAGACAAATACTGACATTTCTAAAGCTTTTGGTTAGGCACATGGATATATAGGGAATGGAGGGATGTGAATTACGTCGGCAGAGGAGATTAGGTGAACTTGGCATAATTTGGTATATTGTGATCAATTTTGGGCACCATATCTGAAGAAGGGTGTGCTGGCTCTGGAGAGGATCCAGAGGAGGATTACAAGAATGACCCCAGGAATGAGTAGGTTAACCTATGATGAGCGTTTGTGAGAACTGGGCCTGCACTTGCTGGAGTTTAGAAGAAGGAGAGGGGACCTCATTGAAACGCACTGAATAATGAAATGTTTGGATAGAGTGGATGTGGAGAGGATGTTTCCACTAGCGGGAGAGTCTAGGGGTCATAGCCTAGAGGTCTAATTAAAGTACGTTCTTTTGGGAAGAAGATGAGGAGAATTTTCTTTTGTCAGAGGCAGGTGCATCTGTGGAATTCTTTGCCAACGAAGGCTGTGGAGACCATGTCAATTGATATTTTTAAGGCAGAGATAGATAGATTCATGCTTGGTACAGGTGTGAGAGGTTATGGGTAGAATGCAAGAGAATGAGTAGGAGGGAGAGATAGATCAGCCATGATTCAATGGCGGAGTAGACTTGACGGGCTGAATGGCCTAATTCTACTATTCCTTATGATCTTATGTTCTGCATGAACATTGTCTTCTATGTTCCAACACTGGCCACTAGGCCATCACTTTCAACGTTCAGCATGAGGCTTTGATTAAATCCATCCAGGTGAAGAGCAAGAGCTCATGATTCAAAGATATACAAGAATGAAGTTAAAGGGAAAGAGAGTATAGAAAAAGTTAAGAAAGACACCAGAATTAACGGGGCAGAAAGCTCACAAAGGGATAGCAAAGTATGGCCACGTGAAATAAGAATCAATGTGAAAGGTGAGGTGAGTAATGGATTAAATGTGAGTAATGGATTATATGAATGCACAAAGTATAAGAAATAAAGTGGATGTGCTTGAGGCTCAGTTAGAAATTGGCATGTATTATGTTGTAGGAATTACAGAGATATGGCTGCAAGAGGACCAGGGCTGGGAACTGAATATTCAGTGGTATACGTCCTATCGAAAAGACAGACTGGTGGGCAGAGGGGGTGGGGTAGCTCTGTTGGTAAGGAATTCAGTCCCATGTGAAGGGTGACAAAGAATCAGGAGATGTAATGTCAGTATGGATAGTGCTGAGGAATTGTGAAGGTTAAAAAACCCTAATGGGAGTTATCTACAGGCCCCCAAATAGTAGCCTGGATATAGGATGCAAGTTCAATCCAGAGTTAAAATTAGCATATCGCAAAGGTAATGTTACGGTAGTTATGGGAGATTTCAACATGCAGGTAGACTGAGAAAATCAGGTTGGTACTGGATCCCAAGAAAGGGATTTTGAATGGTGCCTCCGAGATGGATTCTTGGAGCAACTTGTACTGGAACCTATCAGGGAGAAGGCAATTCTAGATATAGTGTTGTGTAATGAACTGAATTTGATAAGGGAACTCGAGGTAAAGGAGCCATTAGGAGGTAGTAACCATAATATGATGGGTTTTAACCTACAATTTGAGAGGGAGAAGGGAAAATCAGAAGTGTCAGTATTACAATTGAGCAAAGGGGACTATGGAGCCATGATGGAGGAGCTGGCCAAAGTTCACTGGAAAGAGACCCTAGCAGGGATGATAATGGAACAACAAAGGCAGGTATTTCTGGGAATAATACAGAAGGTGCAGGATTAGTTCATTCCGAAGAGGAAGAAAGATTCTAAGGGGAGTAAGAGGCAACCATGGCTGACAAGTGAAGTCAAGGACAGTATAAAGATAAAAGAGGAGTATAACATAGCAAAGATGAGCGGGAGAATTAGGGAAACTTTAAAGATAACTTAAAAGGCAACATGGGGAGAAAAGATGAGGTACGAAGGTAAGCTAGCCAAGAATATAAAGGAGGGTATGAAAAAGCTTCTGTAGGTATGTGAAGAAAAAAATAGTTAAGACCATAGTTGGCCCCTTGAAGACAGAAACAGGTGAATTTATTATGGGGAGCAAGTTATTTACAATATACATTAATGATTTAGATGAGGGGATTTAAAGTAACATTAGCAAATTTGCAGATGACACAAAGCTGGGTGACAATAGACAATAGACGATAGGTGCAAGAGTAGGCCATTTGGCCTTTCGAGCCAGCACCGCCATTCAATGTGATCATGGCTGATCAGCCCCAATCAGTACCCTGTTCCTGCCTTCTCCCCATACCCCATGACTCCACTAACTATCTTTAAGAGCCCTATCTAGCTCTCTCCTGAACATGTCCAGAGAACCGGCCTCCGCCGCCCTATGAGGGAAAACACCTTTTTCACCCAGAGAGTTGTGAATCTGTGGAATTCTCTGCCTCCGAAGGCAGTGGAGGACAATTCTCTGGATGCTTTCAAGAGAGAGTTAGATTGAGCTCTTAAAGATAGCAAAGTCAAGGGATATGGGGAGAAGGCAGGAATGGGGTACTGATTGTGGATGATCAGCCATGATCACTGTGAATGGCAGTGCCGGTTCGAAGGGCCTAATGGCCTACACCTGCACCTATTGTCTATATACCAAGAACAGTGAACTAGATTGTAATTATATCAGGGCAAATTGATTGTCACTTCATACCAAGAGGATTCATTGAGGCTACATCACTATTGAGCCACTGAAGGATGCCAGCCTGTTCCAACAGTCAGATGTGTTGTCTTCATAAGGATACTTGCCCTGCATACTACGAGGCCTAGAGTTAAAGTGTTATTTATATGAATGCTCTGAGCAAAAGGAAACTAATAATAATTGGAAAAGATCAAATATCTATAAGAAGGAACAATAATTTTATCTTCTTCTGTTATAATCTGCAGGAGCTCCTCAGTTTCAATACATACATTGAGATTTGGGCAAATACAAGCAGGCTTTCAATGGCAATATATACGCAACAAAACAAGCTCCAGTTTTTTGCGCATGGAAAGTCTCAGTGAAAGAAGAAATCCCGTGTTTGTTATTGTACAGGAAGTTTCCAGATCCAGGCAGTGGAAAGAAACATCGGTAGCATAGATGTTACAGTTAAGTCCAAGGATCTAGAAATATTGACACAAGAAATCCAATGATCCCACGCAGAGTCAAGCTGGTGAATGCATGTCTCAGATGCTTTAGCCTAATGATAACAGCCACTGATACCTCTTAATGGACTACAAGTCCATCAACCAAAGAATAACCTCAACTAAGTTAAGACGTCAAGTGTTCATGTGCACTGCCGAAATCTCACTTTATTATTTCATCTTGGAACTCAAACAATAAAGTCAATCACCGATTGTCTTGCAGTTCATGGCCGCACACAATGATAAACTAGAGGGACAAGTAGAGGGGAATGATCTTATCCAATGGAGGAGATGATGCTCATTTTGAATGGAACTATAATTGCCAGGTCCCTGAGAAACCATCAATATTCTCCGGACACAATTCTCCTTCGCACATCTTGCTTTCACTCAGCCTGCAATCACATCGCCTCAACAAGCTGCAGATGGTGGTGGCACACACTTTAAATTAAAGACTTCCCTTCCCATTCTATAAATACTGTCTCAAAACTTTCAGAAAACCTGGAGCTATAAATCTGCCCAAATAGTAAGAAAAAGGAAGAAAGATGAAGGCATGTGGTTACACTATTAAGCAGTCAGACACCAACTCAGGTGGTATAAACTTTAGCTTAGAGGTACATGTTGTGTCACCAATGGGAGCGGGTGGAAACATGCAGGGCAAACACTTATTTCCCATACTCTGCACCAATGTCATTGGAGCACAGAGGGCAAAGTCATAAATTATTTTTGTTTCAGAGGTTTCAGGTCAGGACTGTAATGAAACAGTCTACAGGGAAAGACACAGTGTCTGTAAATATTGACAGAAAGCCACCATGCAATGCCACCCTGCTTTATGCAAAGACAGGAGCAACTTCATCCTTTCCAGCATGAGAATGGGGTGTAACCCCATCATTCACTTGCATATTACGGCACTGGGGTGACACCAGGTTTGACAGTGACCATCAACAACACTCGCAGTGGGGTGAACTCATTTATAATGGTAAAAAAAGTCCAGGACCACATGGGGGTGCTGTCCCTCACCAGGACACACATGCAATGATGCTGGTTCCAGCAGCTCAGTCCTGGTCTTTAAAGAGGCATGAGAATCTCAAGTTACTTCCTGTAGTTCACCCCTGCCTCAAGACGAGAGGATAATGGTACAGGTTACATCCTAGCGGCTCAGCTTTGGACTTGAAGAGGCAATGCTGGCAGACTCACGATTTTCCTGGTGGCCAGTCTTTGCCTCTGTGGGTGTGTGTGGGCACAGTCCCTCATTATCTGTGGATGGGAAGTGGTCCGGGTATCTCAAACTTGCCCCAGCCACTCAGTCTTAGCCTCAGGTGGAGACACTGGCTGACTTGGACTTGTTTCCCAGCAGTCTAGTGTTGACCACACAGAAGCACTGGTGGCCTCATGTTTATCACAGCAGCTCAGTCTTCAAACCTGCAACGGGAAACATATAACAGGGAGGCTCTTTCTCTATTCCTCAATGCCGCGTTTTTATTGGGAGTAGGCTGACAAGATTCAAGTGGCCAACCAGTGGCGGAAATCCCGGGGGGGGGGGGGGGCAGGGGGGACATGTCCCCCGCCTGTTTTGAGAGGTGGGAGATGATTCCCCCACCATTATTTGTAATCCGGATTTTAAAACCCGGTGCTTTCCACGAGACAGTGGGGGTGGGACTGCTGATCCAGGGCGCCGATTGGACAAGAGAGACGTCGGTCAGCAGGCAATGGAGACAGGACATTATGATTCAGCGTGATAATTGGAGGAGGGAGGCGTAGGTCAGAGGCAGAAGTAGGGGTGTGGGACTGAGGATAGAGCGCAGTGATTTGAGGAGGGAGACGAGTCCAGGTCATAGGGTCACAACCAAGATCTTTGGTCACAACGGCAGCCCTGAACATAGACCTGCGCCTCATCCGCAGTCAGGATCGATCCCGGCTGGCTCTCCAGCGCTGCAATCGCTGCCGAACTGCTACTGGACCATCCCCGTCCCCACCCGCGTGCCCCCACGCCCGGGGGTTGCCAGAGACGTTGGGAGTCAGACGGGCGCGGTGCCCCCAGGCCCACAGCCAGTGCAGAGAAGCTGTGCTAAACCCAGCTCAACTCTGTCTGTCCTGCCAGGTTAACCTACACCCCGGCCTGGATTTAAGGGAATTATGGCCCAGGTTTACAGCCAGCGCGGAGAAGCAGCGCTAGCCCTACGGCTCCGGACTGGTATTCCGTCAGTCCAGGCAGGGCTGTAGGTTAATCCGGCGAGACAGGCAGAGTTGAGCTGCATTTAGCGCTGGATTGTGCTGAAATGACCGTTCACAGGGCCCACGGCTGAAGCCTCCGAAGCCTCGCGTGTGTGTGCGAGTGTGCGCATGCGCGCGCGGCCGCCAAGAAATTCTGTCCCCCGGTCCCCTCCATATTTTGATAGCGATTTCCGTCACTATGGCCAACCAATATCAGTTAATTGGACCCAGCTATTACCAATGATCTTGAGGATTGGCCTCTTCTGGCCTGTCAGCCAGTGAAAGGGCTCAGAGCAACATCCAAGGGAATGGTCACTGTCACAATACACAAATATAACACTGTACATATGATACACAATACTTTAGCTTCTAATACTGGACACACTAGGCCTCTAGAAACTGCCTACATCATAGCTTTGAATAGCAATATTTAGAACATAGAACAGTGCAGCACAGGAACAGGACCTTCGACCAATAGACCATGCCGAACAGTACCAAGATAAACTTATCTCCTCAGCCTGCACATGATCCATATCTCTCCATTCCGTGCAGATCCATATGCCTATCTAAAAGCCCATTAAACACCATTATCATATTTGCCAAAGAATATTAAAGTAGAATAATGGAATGAGGTATACTTAACGGTAAGATTATGTAGCAGTACCTCCAGAAACGAGATGTGGAAGAGATGACTGATTCAGGAGTCTAATAGATTCAAGAAGATGTCAGATCCTTTTTGCAAAGATAGAAATGTCATAGACTAAAGTGCCAGCTTTCAGGTCAGTGGGGTAAAGTTTAAAGGAGATGTGTGAGGCGATTTTTTTACACAGACAATGGGGAGTATCCGGATTGCACTGCCAGGGGTGGTGATGGAGTCAGATACATTAATGGCATTTGTGATGCATGGAAATGCAAGGAATTTAATTACCTGTATATGGATCATGTGCAGGCAGATGAGATTAGTTTAGCTTGGCATCACGGTTAGCATGGACATTGTGGATGGAGAGGCCTCTTCCTATGCTCTACTGTTCTATGTGTAAGAAAGAACTGCAGATGCTGGTTTAAATTGAAGGTAGACACAAAATGCTGGAGTAACTCAGCGGGTCACGCAGCATCTCTGGAGAGAAGGAATGTGTGACGTTTCAGGTCGAGAACCTTCTTCAGACTGATGTTTGAAGAAGTCTGAAGAAGGGTCTCGACCCGAAACATCACTCATCCCTTCTCTCCAGAGATGCTGCCTGTCCCACTGAATTACTCCAGCATTTTGTATCCACCCTCTACTCATCTATGTTCTGTGTTCAGTGGGGAAGTCTTAAGGGGCTGTCTCACTTGGGCGACCTAATCCGCGAGTTTAGAAGAGTGTCTTTGCCCTTTAAACTCACAGCATGGTCGACACATGGTCCTTGGAAATCCTATGAGATCCTATGAGGTCGCTGGAACTCTCCTTCATGCTCGGGGGAAGTTACCGAACACTCGTGGCCTCTGCTAGGTCGCGGAATTATTTTAACATGTTAGCAATATTTAGCAATTTTTCCACAAGCAAAATTTGGTTGGCATGGCTTTTGATCTTACAGTGCAGTGGAGTGGGCTTGCTATTTAGTTACAGGCAGCCGAGGGCATCTCCTTCGCTGACCGGGCATTTTGATTGGCTCATTGAAGTTTTCAGGACTAAGGAAAACCTCCCCCCCCCCCCTCCAGCAGCCAACATGTCCCAGTTACACTAGTCCCACCTGCCTGCATTTAGCCCATATCCCTTCAAACCTGTCCTATCCATGTACCTGTCTAACTGGTTCTTAAACGTTGGGATAATCCCAGCCTCAACAACCTCCACTGCCAGCTTGTTCCATCTCTCTCTCTTCTCTCTCTCTCCTCTCGTCTCTCTCTCTACTCTCGTCTCTGCTCTCTCTCTCTCTCTCTTTTTGAAATGCTAAGTATAAATACAAGTATACAGTGCATGGATAGATGTGTCCCTGTACATAAACTTGCAATAGGCCTATAGCCCTTTATTGATTGCTACACGTTCTTGCAGCTGTAAGCAGTACAACACAATAGCAAGTTTAGCAATTCAATATTAATTTCTTAGTGTTAGTTAATGTCTGATTAGTGTCTGTGTCTCTCTCTCTCTCTCCCTCTCCCTCCCCCTCTCACCCCCCTCTCTCTCTTTCTCCCCCCTCTCTCCCTCTCTCTCTCACATACATTTGCATATGTACACAAACATAAAATTAGCCAACAAACAATAATAGTGCAAAAAAAAACAAAGCCACTGCTCTGAAGTCGATGTAGTTCAGATCTTATTTGGAGGTTGTATTGTTTAATAGCCTGATGACTGCAGAGAAGCAGCAAATGTTGGAGCTACACTTTCATTTGTTGCGAGAGGAACATAGTCACATCTCAGGTCAAAAACTTTTCAGGAGAACTGGGGAAAAAGTGAGAAATATCAGTTTGTTTTATAGCTTCTTCCAGTTCTGATGAAATGCAATTGAAAACAAAAATAAGTCTCTTGGTTAGAAACCTTGGTTGGGAGCAAATAAATTGCAGAATAATTAAATGCTGTTCAGTTCTATCTCCACAATGGAGGGCACAATTAAAGCCCTGTCCCACAGTACGAGTTCATTCCAAGAGTTCTCCCAATTTTGACCTGATCGGTACTCGGGGCTCTCATGGACATTATTCATCATGTTGAAAAATCTTCACAAGTCTTCTCGTGCTTACCTGCCTTTATATGTATATATGTATGTAGTTTGTTTGTTTATACTATTCTTATAACAAATGTAAAGCACTTTGGCCAACAAGAGTTGTTTTTGACTTGGCTTGACTTTAGCGAGTCTTCCTTAGCGCTAACCTGCCGTTAGCGCTAAGAGATGTCCCCGAGCTCCAACGTACCCGCTACGTTCATACTGCGTGCTTACCACGAGTTTGATTTTTTTTAAACTCGGGAGAGTTCTTGGAATGAACTCGCACCGTGGGACAGGGCTATTAGCTTTCTATATGTGTGGAAGGTAGGAATTGAAATAAATCGATGTTAGGATTAATGACATAGTGCTTGGAGATTATGGCGATAGAAGCAGGAAATCTCTGAAGTTTGGTGATCTACTTCCAGTGGACTAAAGGAATTTGATGGGATAAATTATTTGGATGCAGGAACGGGATTCTGATTGTGGATGATCAACCATGATCACAGTGCATGGTGGTGCAGGCTCAAAGGGCTAAATGACCTGCTCCTGCACCATTCAGGTAATTGTCATATGACATCATCTATTGTCTATAAAATGGAATTCAGAAAATTAAACAATGCATTGTTGCCAAGAGATGATCTGCAATGTTCCGTTGCTGTGGTAGCATTAGGTCAGTTAAAGAACCTCATGGGACAGTTGCTTTTTTTGAACTGGGAGTGTGGGACGTTTCCACTTCTGCATCTACTGTCCGATGGTAACAGTGAGAAAACAGCAGGCCAATCCGATTTTAGCTATTAGTTGAGAAAACTTAACCTGAACAACTTGGTATTCTTAACATCTCTATATTCTGAGACCTTTCCTGTAAAAGATCTTTCAGGGAAAGTGTTGCGACTATCCGCAGAAAGTAAAGCATAATCTGCGTGCCATTGTAATATTTTTAATATATTGCGACATTTGGATTGATACAGGTATTGTAATTTTCTTATCCACTTACCTTGTATAGTGCTGATAAGATGTTCACTCCTGTATATCTGTATGAGTGTGGGAAGCCAAATGTTTCCGAAAATTTTATCGTGGAGACTTGTGTGCACAAAATTACATATGTTTTCCAAGTGATTTCCATCACATAAGCAAAGAAATTAAGGAATTTCACAAGCTCTTGGTTTGAAGCGATTTTAATATAGTTTAAAGATACAACATGAATCAGGTGCTTCGGACCAGTGATTCTATGGTGACCATCGATCACCTGTTTTAGTTTAGTTGTTCATTGTCATATGAAAAGTTTGAATTTGCATGCTATCAGTCAAAGGAATGCCTATACATGATTGCAATCAAACCATCCACAGTGTACAGGTGAAGGGGAAATAAAGATTTAAGAGTGGAATGATTGTAATGGATGTCAGCAGACCTCTTACAGTCTGCACGCAGATGCAGACCAGCACGCAAAGGATCGCCTTGCTCAGGCGCCAGTTGGTCTCGACATTCATACTGGTTCAAGAGTGTTTTATTGTCAAGCATCTTGTATTGTCTTGTGTCCCAAAACAGGCTATTTTGGTGAATCGGAGACGGTAAGTTGGTTTGAATTTTTTTTATTTTAACGAAACAACGAGCCAACGAGAGTGGATAAGACAACCACATTTACAATGTGGATCCACAAGTGTGGGCGCTAGACTGACAGTTACTGACAGTTACAGCAAAAAACCTGCCAATGGAACACCCGCGCTCAGTGACTCCTCCAGTCAATCACGAGGGTTTGATTACCCAGAGCCACCACCGGGTGTCGCTACACTATGTTATTCCCCTTTTTCAAACACTCGCTACATATTAGTGGCAATTTTATGGAGGCTATTTACAGTAACCTAAAAAGCTGCGTGTGTTTGGGATGTGGGAGGAAACTGGAACACCCGGAGGAAACCCACACAGTCACTCAAACTCCACAGAACCCAATGTCCGTATGGAACCAAGGTCTCTGGTGCTGTGAGGTAGTAGCTCTATTGTGCCCCATTGTGCTGCTCATTTTATGAGTGTAAATTCCATTCATTGCTTTGTTTTGAGTTTTAGTAACTTTGAGATTAGAGCAGAGTTTGCTATTGAGTCAGTTTATAGACACATATCCTGCGAGAACATCATTAAAGTGAAACCATGTACATATTCAATGACCAAAAGTCAAGTGAAATTTGACCCTGCTTCCAAAACAATTGAGGTCCCAAGTTCCACGTATCCACTCTCGCAGAAATATTTTGTGTATTGTATTGCATCATAATTTGTCCATTATTACAACTCCCCATTATTGAGCATTATTGGGGCATCTTTGAGCCCTTAATCCTGCTCTGCTTATTGGTTCTAAGGCATTTAGATGTATGATAATTTAACACATTCGAACTACCTGAATTTTAGAGCCCAGCTGCCTTCATACTTATTGCCTTCTCTCCCATTACCCCTGACACCCGCACTAATCAAAACTCTTATCAATCTCCGCAATCAAATATCCATTGACTTGGCCTTCACATCCATCTGTGCCAATGAATTAGACAGATTCACCACCCTCTGATTAAAGAAATTCCTCCTCTCCATTCACTTTAATGTCTCTTTATTATCTGCCAATGATCTGCTTTGCATTGGGTGTCACTTTCTTCAATTGGACCCCTCTGGCATTTGCTAATCTCATCATTCGCATCATTAGTACTGAACTATTATCTACCGCTATGATGACCCTTGGACTATCCTTGATCAAACTTTGCTGGGTTTACCTTGCATTGTAAATGGGTCGATTGCAAACGTGTATTGTCCTTCTGCTGACTGGTCAGCACGCAACAAAAGCTTTGCACTGTACCTCGGTACATGTGACAACAAACTAAACGTAAACTCAAGCTCATAGACCGTAGAACCGTACAGTACAGCACAGGAACAGGCCATTTGGCCCACAATGTCCGTGCCACGGATGATGTCTGGTTAAACTAATTTCTGCTCTGTACCAATTCTATTTAATTATTATTTTGGTTATTTTGCAGCCACATTAAAATAAAAGCATGTGGAGGTGCATTTGTGCAAATGAAAAGCCCCTTCCATCGGCGGGAGTAAGTATTTTTGTAATTTCCTGTTGTTGCATTTGCATTTTAAAATTTGTATTTGTATTCATGATATATTTTGGAATTTTGTTTTTCCTTGTATAAAATAATGTGTGGACTACAATCACTTGATTATGATTTCAATTGCAAAAATATTTCATGAAAATGCTTTTCCTGTGCTTAAATTAATTTGTATGTTATATTTTGCCTCTGGTAAATGTTAGCCGTTTCAAATTGAATTTCTCATGTTTTATTATTTGTTATTGGCATGACTAATTTTTATTAGATGGGTTGTGCATATTGAGGCCGAGAAATGTTTATTTGTGTAATGTGACTGGTTCACTAGTTGAAAAAATACATTCTCCTCTAAGTAAACGTGGGATGTTTATGACATTCATGATTTTCTTCCTGTCCTGTGCAGTGATGAGCAATGGTGAGCAATGGTGGGCCACTAATGTAAAAGCAACCCTGGAAAAGATGGACCACCAATTCTAAACTCCTCTGCTCCAACGTATCACTACTCACCCACAGTTATCAGAGAGCTATTGGCCCTCACTGAAGCCTGAATTGACCCTTGGTTTTCACTTACGATACAATACAATAAAACTTTCTTCATCCCCGGAGGGAAATTGGTTTGCCAACAGTCCCAACACACAAGGTGCACGGAAACTTGAAATTAAAAGTGCAAAAAAAAAGAAAAAGACATGCAACTGTTGGCTGGCTGCCGCGTGCACAATGCCTTAAACGGAAAGAACGAACAAACAAACAAACAAGCGCAGGCTTATCCCCTGGGTGGAGAATTATAAAAGTAGAGTACTCCCCCACACCGGGACCCACATTGTTCTACCACCGCCCCACGAGACAGTCCCCCATCGCTGGATCCCCATTGTTCTTCACAGCAGTCCCCTGACGCCCGGTCCCCATTGTCTTCTCCTCCCCCCCCCCCACTCTCATTGAATGCTGATTGCGGGTCGATCGTGAGGCCCCACTGCCGCTGCGGCTCCCGTCACCGCCGAAGCTCCCGTTGCTGCTGAGGCTTCCATCACCACCGCTGCTGAGACTCCCTCAGCCCAGGCAGACCTCGCCATCCGGCTTCACCTCGGTCCCCTGTGAGGCCTGTGGGGTGAGCCTAGCCAACCGGTCGGCGGCACGGTTGTTCGGAGGCAGGATTGGGCCCGCGAGGCTCTTAGGGTCACTCCCACCTCGCGTGTGCGGCTCTCCAGTACACTTCCCCTTTTCCCAGTATTACTAGCAAATCAGACTTGCATCCCAGAAACAAAGAAATGCAGATGCTGGTTTATATCAAAAATGGACACACTGTTGGAGTAATGGTGGTGCAGCGGCAGAGCTGCTGCCTTAACAGTGCCAGGGAACTGGGTTCGATCCTGACCACAGGTGCTTGTCTGTACAGAGTTTGTACGTTCTCCCAGTGACATGCATGGATTTTATCCGGCATCTCGGGTGGCCTCCCACACTCCAAATATGCACTGCTTTGTAGGTTAATTGGCTAGGTATAATTGTCCCTGGTGTGTAGGATAGTGTTAATACACAGGGCTGGCAGGTTGGTGTGGACTGGGTGGGCCAAAGTGGTGTATCTCTAATCTAAACTGAACTAAACTAAACTGACTCAGTGGCTTGGGTGAAAAAGGATGGGTGAAATTTCAGGTTGGGACCCTTCTTTAGACTGATTGTAGGGAGTGGATCTGGAAGCAAGAAAAGACCACAACAAATTTGAAAGAGGGTCCTGACCCGAAACATCAACCATTCGTTTATTCCACATATACTACCTGACCTGCTGAGTTAATCCAGCACATTGTGTCTGTCTATCTTATTTTGCCCCCTCAATATATGAATTCATTGTGGGAGAGCCTTTGAGCATGTTAAAATACACGAGGCCAATCCGAGGTTGGGTCTCCAGAGTGGCTGAATTTTGCAGTAGTGGCCTTGCAATTAAAAAAAATGCATTGGCTTCCATGCATTCCTCATTAATGCACTTCTCAAGTCACTGAATATTTCAATACTGTTTTCTCTGAAGTCTGATTCACTATGATACAGTTATTAATGGTGACCAATCATTCTGCAGGCACTGTGCTGCCACAGGGCTACAGGTAAGTATACGGTGGCTAATTTAACTGAGCAGCTGGCTCAACATGAGCAGCTAGTAGCGCAGCTGAAAGACGACATTCAGGACAAGGAGACGCAGCTTCACGTGAGAGATCAACAGCTTAAGGTAACACCAATTCCAGTTGAATATGTGTTACCCTCACTGAGTGAGCTATTACAGTGATCTGTGTACTTTGTGTTTGCATTTCTGCAGTTAGATTTCACTTGAAAGCCTGAAAATTCAGTCCATAATATTGCAAGTTTTCTTTTTAACAATAACAATTAACAATGCCTCTTATTTTCTGAAGCAAAGACTATTGTTTATCCGTTTCACGTCGTGTGTCGGATCTTTTCAAGAAAATTGAAAGGATGCCTTCACACTTGGTTTAGAAGGTTGTACTTCAAAATAGACTACAAAATGTTATTTAAAAGTCCTACTCAAATGATTTAAGCAGAAAGTCACGCCTGATGCTTCCAGTACAATACGGAGAGAATGCTGCACCTGAAGTGCCAACTTTCAAATAAAATGTTGAATTAAATCGTGTTTGGTGTCTCAGGTGGATGTGAAATATTTTATTTTGACATATTGTAGAGAAAGAAATGTGTTTTCCAGGGTGACGTTTCCAGTCTTTACCCCAAAAGTACCATCCTTCAAGTAGATAATCCACCACATTAGTACATTATCACATATTTGCTATTTTCAAATTAGTTGCATGGTTTACGACATTCCAATGTTAATTGAACAATAAAGGTCCCTAATAAGCAACGTTGGCTGCAAACAAATTTTAGACACTCTGAGGAAGTCATTGTTTTCTGTTTAAATCCAGTAATGATTCCTCGGACCTTGACCATGAGAGAGTTTGTTTTGCCGCTGAATCATTTTGGGGCTTGATTCCAAATACAGGCTGTGAGGTTTGCTAAATTTACAGTGCAGTTGCAGCCATGTCTGGATTACTGCATTAATTTAGTGAAGTTGGCATCTCTGAAGGTGGACAGATCATCAGGTCCGGCAGAAATGTTTCCCAGCCAGTTAAAGGAAGCAAGGGTGGGAACAGTTGAGGTTCTGACTAAATGTTTTCAGTCAGAAAATTGTACAGGAGATGATGCAGATGGGATTTTGGTTTATTTAATGGTCACATGTATCGAGTACGCTATTAAAGATTACAAGTTTCTGACAAATTTTGAGAGGTTGGGTGAGGAGGCACTGTGTTGGGTGGCACACTGGCGCAGCGGTAGAGTTGCTGCCTTGCAGCACTTGCAGCGCCAGTGGAGCTGGAGGTAGCTTTGTTAGGGATCAACGTCGGGAGCTCCAACTGCAGGAGCTTTGATCGCCCCGACTGCGGGAGCTTCGATCACCCCGACTGCGGGTGTTTCGATTGCCCCGACCGTGGGAGAAAAGGAGGAAGATGGTAAAAGTTATTCGCCTTCCATCACAGTGGGGAACATGTGGTCGCCGAAAAACACGATGGACGAGCTGCCTGTCCTGGTGGAGAGTCGGAGGGATTGCCGTGAGTGCAGTCATCCTGTAGTCTGGTGCGAGTGTGGACGGCTTTCTGACTTTGGGCGGACAGGGACTGCAGAGAGACGACAGCGGTCGGTGAAGTAGCGTGTGTGTGGCCCGGACATTGAACTGATGGCTGTGGGTCTCCGCTTATCTTGGGTGCCCTAGGGATTCTCACACGCTGCTGTGGTGCCTGTTTATGTTTAATCTTTATGTAGTTTTGTGTCTTGTTGCTTTTTTGGTATGACTGTGTGGTAAATCAAATTTCACTGTACCTCAGTACACGTGACAATAAAGGACCATTAAACCATTGAATGCAAATTAATGATTTCATGCCGTGATTTCATTAATGATAATTTTAATTTAATGTCTTAATGCCAAGGTGGAATTGAGGACCTAACTATTGGTGCACTTGAATTACAAATGTTGCGCATGTGTGATTTCCATTCTATGTTGCCCAGTTTTTATCACTGTTAGGAGGTATTAATCACTTGTTAACTTCCTCAGTTTCTGGAAGACTTGAAAGAAAAACTTCGTGAAAAGGAAGAGGCACTGCTGGAAACGACTCAACACGTGGATGTGCTGCAGATAAAGCTCGATGAGAAGAATCAGGAGCTAGCGGTAAGGACATCATTGTTTGCTGCTGTGTGAATCTCAATTACAGGAAAAGATCTCTGCAACCAGCTGAGGGATTCTGTTGTAACTGGCAGTGAAATAAAAATAGCAGGGAGCCTCTTGGAAATAAATCTGTAAATATGAAAAATTTAGAAGATTTTCTTTTATATGAATCTCCGCATTCATTTTTTCTAAATCAGTTCATTAACCATTTTATGATCTGTTATAGTGCAGAATCTCAGTTTATGTGGAGCCTTTCAACATTGTCATTCTGGTTATGACAGGTTGTTGGCATTGCTGATCTGTGCCACCAATTTTTTTCAGCCGTGACCAAGACCCAAAGATATCTGATAGTTAAGATGCCAACAACACATGAACTCTTGATTAAAATGCAACAGTGTCACTATTGATTATATCGTTCTTCATTTTCCCATCCACTAGTGAGAGAGTCTAGGACTAGAGGTCATAGCCACAGAATTAAAGGATGTTCCTTTGGGAAGGACATGAGGAGTTTCTTTAGTCAGAAGATGGTGAATCTGTGCTTTAGCCGTCTTAATTACAGCGCCAACTCTCCTGTTCATCGCAGTGTGTGTCTATCACCTTGGCTTTGCATCATGTGAATTTCACTCAGACAGTGCCTCCCCCGTTTGCCCTGTCTCCCGCCTGCATAATGTGTGCACGTGTGCGTGTGTGCGTGTGTGTGTGAGTTTGTGTGTTCGTGTTCGTATTCGTGTACGTGTTCGTGTGTGCGTGCGTTTTCCTCTCTGCCAGTCTCCGTTCCAGTTGCCGGTTTTTCAGGTGATGCCGGCATCTTTTGACAGTTGCCTGACAAATCGCTCAAGTGGAACAGGCCCATTAGGGTTCCGAAAGTCTCTTTAGTTTAATTTGGCTATTTTTAATTTTTTTAGGAGTTGGTTGAAGATTTAAGAAAGGTTGAGATCGAAAATGAAAATGGCAAGGACAAGCTTTTGGCAGAAAAGCACGCCATGCGAACCAAGGTCAGAGATCTGATGGAAAATCACAAGGGATATTTAAAAGTTCTCAAAACAAAACACAGCACTCAGCTCCGTAAAATGAGGGAGAAACATGCCCAAGAAACATCACAAAAAGATCAGTGCTGTTTAGAACTTCATAAAGATCTCCAACTTTTAAGACCTCATGCCAAGTTCTGTGCACCACTTACAGACCAAGCAATTGGTTCGTTAAATTACTTCACCGAATGGAAGATTAAAGAACTGGAAGGTAATTACTCAAAGTTGACCTGTTAATATTTTTGGCCATAAACGTTCCTACCGCAGATTTGTACATCTGTCGGCTCGTGGTAGGGAGTAGGTTTACCTTAAAATATTCTAGCATTAGAGCAATGGAGTGGATTTTATGACAAAAGATCACTTCGTTTTTGTTTTGCCGTGTAATTATCTCGTCCCTGTAACCTCATGAGATTTTGTGTATGCAAATTGATTGCTGTAATTCCTATATTTTATCACTGATCACACTTAAAAATATACTTCATTGGGTGGTAAATGGGTTGGTACATTCAGTGATCAGGAAAAGTAGCGTGTAATCTAAGTTTCTTTCACTCGGGAATTCTGGTCAGATTGTTTGATCAGAAGATAGTGATGTTTAAAGGATTCAAGAAAAGAATTCTTTGAGAAGCATTTGTGAGAGTCTGCCAAATGGCTGACAGGAACACACAGTAGTCATTTGGACAGATTCGTACAGATGCTTTTAAAAACATTCTCTTCTTGAATCCTTTAAACATCGCTATCACTGAATTTTAATTTTGAGAGGATGCTGATAGTTAAAACATGACATTGTGAAGGGTGGCCTGGTGGTGCAGCGGTGGAGTTGCTGCCTTTCAGCGCCAGAGACCTGGGTTTGATCCTGACTGTGGTGCTTGTCTGTACGGAGTTTGTATGTTCTCCCTGTGGGTTTTCGTCCAGGTGCTCCGGTATCCTCACACTCCAAAGACGTACAGGTTTGTAGGTTAATTGACTTGGGTTAATGGTAAATTATCCCTAGTGTGTGCAGGATAGTGTTAGTGTGCGAGGATCATTGGTTGGCACAGACATGGTGGGTCGAAGGGCCTGTTTCCACGCTGTATCTCTAAATAAAATAATTTGAAGACATTTTACCATTCACAATGCCCTTGCCGAGAATGGAACATCAACGTATTTTAAATTCAAATAGCTTTTATTGAGAAGACCACAGAGCAACCAGGACACTTCATTAACTCCATGAATGTTTTATCTCTGTGAGTCTTGAGCTGTGTTTGCATGACAGTTTACGGAAGAGAGGGTGAAACCAGGGACAAGGTAGAGAGACTATATTCAGCTGCAGAAGAGGATATTTATTTGGAGTAATTTAAAATAAATAAGGGTTTTAATGGAGCCAGTGGAGAATGATCATTTTGTTTGTTTTGGGATTAAGTAACTTTATACCTTAATTTCCAAAATGTTGAGGGTGCCCATTTTCTGTGGAGCTTTTTTCAAGCTTCTAATCTTTTCTCATTAGTGACAGTTAAGGAATTTATCATTGGATAAATATGTAAATGGAATTACCATTTTGCCTTACAAATCTTCAAGCTTAATGAATTGAAGCATTTCAAGGATATTTGATGATTTCAAATACTGGTATTTAGTAGAGCATATGATTTTACTTCGGAGTCACGTGAGTGACTTCGTGAAGAACCCGCTTACAACGCATGCGTGCCATTACGCTAACGCATTGCAACTCGTCATTGTCGGGAGGAAGGACGTTCCTCCCAAACGGCGGGGTTTTCGAACCTGCAACAGTAAGGTAAGTGAACATCGTTCTTTACTTACCTTTTTTCTACAGAAGGCTGTTGGAAGCTGGCGGGGGAGAAGTCTGCAAGCGCCGACAAGGACAGCAGGCAGCCAGCAACGGCCGGTGGCACGACAGTCTCCCTTAGCGGGAGTTCGTGCGACTTCAGCTCCGGGAAGAAAATACCGACAAGGGAGCACTCAGGAGCCGACACAGCACCAAAGGCCGATGCTACATGGGCCTGGGGCTGTGGAACAGGTAAGAAAATTCCTTACCTTTTTTCTTGTTTCCAGGAAGGCTGACGAGCTGCCGCTGTACAGCAGCAGTCAGCCAGCAACGAAAGTCGGCACCACTGTCTCCCATAACGGGAGCGAGTGCCAACTTCACCCCATACGGGGTGGAGGGAAAAAACAGAGCCAACAACCCACAAAACAGTGGGTTGTATTAGTGCTCTGGCACTTTTAAAATTAGGGGAGTCCATAGGAACAGAAGGACCAGCCCCGTGAACACCGGGGTCGGTCGGGGCGGCTCGAACCCGACACGCAGGGAACGACGTTCACCAGCGGGAGAATTAAAAGTCGGGAACAGCAGGTAAGAGACTCTGCGTTTCCTTCCACTTACCCTTTAGGTGCAGACATGGACCGGGTCCATGTAAGCTGCAGAAAGACCGCGGAGTGCAGGCAGCCGGCAGGAGAGCAGCAACGGCAGCCGGCAGCGGCAGGAGCAGTGGCAGCGGCAGCGGCAGGAGCAGCAGCGGCAGCCGGCAGCGGCAGGAGCAGCAACTGCATATCGATTCCCGGAGGGGAAAACACCTAAGCCCGCACCAGGGGGAAAATTCATTTCTGGGGCAGTATGCCAGTCTCGCTTTGGAAGCGAGTCTGGCTTGAAGCAGCGCTAACGGCCAGCGCCGAGGCCTAGGACATTGCAGTGCAGTTGACTGGCTGCAATCGACCGTGATGGACCAGTAATGTGAGTACCGGGGTCGGTCCCAGCGGGTTTTTTAGTTACAGAGATCGCTTCTTGGCCTTTTGGCTAAGATCAACTATAGTAGCTGTTTATTATCAGTTTTAATATCTGATACGTCCCTTATCTAAGGACCATATAAGCAGGAGTGCCCAGAACTGAGGGCATTAGAGTGGGGTTGACCGGCTGCAATGACCGCGAGGGACCAGTACCGTCAGTACGGGGGTCGGTCCCAGCGGTCTGAGATAAACGAGCAGCCAGGAGCGCTGAGAGCGTTGGAGCCGGGTTAAAGAAATGGGCTAGATGGAATCAGCTGTGCCAGATGTCCTCCACACCGGCCATATCCACTCCACGGAAGGAAGGACAAAGCTGAAGAAGGAGGACCGTGGAGCAGCGGGCAGCCAGCAGCAGCCAGCGGCACTTGGATCAACCGTAGTGGGATCAGCTGTGCCCGATGTCGGCCCCGCACCGGCCAGAGCCATGCGGCCGAGCGGTAAGGCTAGACACAAATCAAACAAGGTAGTGGACTCAGAAGGGTCCGACTTTGCATAACCGCCGGCGACCAGCGCCCGAGAGCGCTGGAGGAGGAAGAAGCGGTGTATGGAGCCTTCCTCCAACGTGATAAACCCACAGCAGTACCTTTTTTGAGGGCTGCACAGTGCTTCTACCCCATCAGAGGGGAGCACTGCGGGTCAGTTCTGGGTTGACCTGCAAGAGGGGTCCGCAGAACAAAAGACAAGTGGGCAGCAGTTAAGCCCCACATGGGTACCCCGTGCGGGACCCTAGAGATCTCTAACTCTATAAAAAAGAGTAGGCAGAACCCTGATGGGCCAGAGCCTGGTAAAACAGCGTCCCATGATCGTAACACAGCAGGGACTCTGCTGGACATGGTGGCTGATTACTTTAGCCAAGTCAAACATGGGTAGACTTGGATCCAGGATGGCAATGGTATTACTATATGTCTGGCCACAAACGCCAACAAGAAATATTTACAGAGACTGGCCAGACATCTGCCACCTGGCAACGGTGAGGCATTACAGGTGCCCAGTGTAAACCAATGCATTTGGCAGCATATGGGGACGAACATCAGGAACCAGGACCTCAAGATCCAGAAAACCTTAAAGGCATTGACCGAAGGGATCATAGCATACACCCGCACCCTGGACTAAACGAAGGTAACCAAAGACCATCAAGACGCATTAGCTCTGTTTAGTAATATGCAATATGAGCTGAACTACATGTGGAAGGCTGCCATTCAGCCAGCACTGGGACCCTAAAATGCTACCATTTGCAAACAAAGAACCGTGGGTGGACGAAGCAAGACACTGGGGCTCATCAAGGCCAGCGTAGGGCCTATTTTGGAGCACGATACCAGCCACATGCAAGGCCATAAAAAATGTGGCTCATACCAGTGGCAGTGCCAGAAATCAATAAAACCCGCAGTATCCTTTTAGGGTATGGCCAGGGCGGCCACCCTGGAATATGCGGAAGCCTCAACCTCCCACACAACCCCGAACAAGAGATATCAAACCAGAACCCCCTTTTCAAAAAAACCAAGGAAATAACACAACCACCGGTAACCATGGAGGTAGGTGGGTGTGGTTTTCTTCTGTTAAAAAGGGACCCACGATGGTGGGGGAGGGGAGGTTGCAACACTACAGTTATGTATGGTATATAATCACTACAGATTCATATAATCTCAGCAGTATTCAGGGTTATCTGATAGAATTTACTCATCCCAATAACCCCAGTACAACATACACCAGAATGGCATTTTGTCCTTACATAAACCAAACAATCTAAAGCCCACATGGTGCTACAAAAATTGTACACAAAAGGTGTGATTGAGCATACTTTTCATGGAACATTAGAATTTGTATCAAACATATTTATTAATAATAAAATAGATGGGGGTTGCAGGATTATCATTGACTTTTCAACCCTAAACACATTCGTTCAAGATATTCATTTTAAGATGGATACTCTTATTACTGATAAAGACTTGGTGTCAGCTGGGTTTTTCTATATGGCAGGCATTGACTAAACAAAGGGGCAAACATCAGCCCCAATATTATTTACTAAAATTCTAAAACCAGCTTGGCATTGTTATGTAAACAAAGCCATAGGGTGATGTATTTCCCCCATTCTGCCCCATCAATGGGGTACTAGGGAAAATTCAACTAGACTCGGCATCTGGGATTCTCAGAGTACCCGACTGGCCTACTAATTCATGGTATTCGGTCATACAGGGGATGGTGTTAGAACCATGTTCCCTCATGAACATAGCCAAATGTATTAATTCATCCAGTGACTGGGGGCAGTCATCCATGCCATAAGACTATGGATTTATTGATTTGTAGAGTCTAAAAGACCCACTACACGGCATGGGGCTGTCAGACAGGACGATGAATCTCATTTCATCTGCACTAAGACTGTCAACACGGGAGCAGTACCTTGGACACATCAAGAAATGGGGCATATACTGCTTGGACAACAACCTCGACCAAAAGGCCAAGAACATTCTGGCCGTATTGGAATTTTAACAAGCCTCCATTATGATAATCGATGGAGCTACAGTGCCGTCAATAGTGCCAGAAGTGCACTCTCCAATTACCTATAACAAGGAATGGAGCGGCACACGGTGGGAACGCACCCCCTGGTAAGAAAACCAGGTACTCCGAAATCTGGGACGAGGGTGTCGTTCTACACATGCTGAGGAGCTGGTAGCCCATAACAGCATTGTCACTTCAGTAACAGACCATGAAGATGGTTATGCTCATGGTGTTATTTACCCCACAACGAGTCCAGCCATTAAGCAAACTGAGCCTGGACTCCCTGATCATCTCACCCAAGAAACGGGTGTTTGTCATACAGGATTTAATAAAAGAAAACAGACCAGGTTCATCGGGTCAAGTGTTTGAATTTATGGTATACCCATATGACGAACGACTGTGTATAGCAAGACACATCCAACAATACATAGAATATACTAAGAGCATTCGAGGTCAGAGAATGGCGTTGTTTATCTCTTACAAGAAACCGCATGAAAGGGTCACGACCCAAACTATATCAAGATGGCTCAAATATGTCCTAAAGATGGCAGGAATAGACACTAATGTTTTTAACTCTCATTCCACCAGGGCGGCAGCAACATCCGCAGCAAAAATTCTAGAGGTACCCACAGATCAAATCCTCAGAATGGCAGGATTGTCATCCAAAAGGGTTTTCCAAAGGTTTTATAATAAACCAGTTATTTTTTGGAGCCATCATTGTATTCAGAAACCATTTTACGTTCAACAATATAAATTGCCCGAAAGGTTACAGGGCTATGATTCTCAATTTAAAAAATGTATATATTTTTTCGTTATACCACACAACTCTTTGTATAAGTGTGTTTTAAAATTACTAATGATGCTCTCTCCCAATACCCAAGGCAGTTGTGAAGCATGGACTCGTTCCACGGCATGAGGTCACAGAGCTTTGAAATCTTCACGAAGTCACTCACGTGACTCCGAAGTAAAATAGTAAGATTAAACGAGAACTTACCAGTTTGAAGTTTGATCTGTATTTTATGAGGAGTTACGATGAGGGATTACGTGCCCTCCGCTCCTACCCTCTTATGATCATATCAAAAACTGGTATCTCTTTGATAATCTTACTATGTTAGATCATTATAGGTTCCTGTGACCTCACACCGCTGCTTTGAAGAATGACACGCATGCGTTGTAAGCGGGTTCTTCACGTAATCCCTCATCGTAACTCCTCATAAAATACAGATCAAACTTCAAACTGGTAAGTTCTCGTTTAATCTTACTATTTTCACCCCCCCCCCACCCCCCCCCCCCCCAGAAGGGTTTCGGCCCGAAACGTTGCCTATTTCCTTCGCTCCATAGATGCTGCTGCACCCGCTGAGTTTCTCCAGCTTTTCTGTGTAACCTTACTATTTTCACTGATTGCCATTAACTGCTGTGGAAGCAATTGTTTTTTTTGTAACAAATATCAGATCATTATGGGTGTTTTTTCCTTTCTCTTTCTAAAAGAACAAGTGAGGCTTATGAAGCAAGAGGCGGGAAGATCAGAGGACATGTTCATGTCGATGGAAGCTTCATACATGTTGAAAATCGAACAGATTCAAGAGGAGCTGGACAATGTACAGGTACCCCAAATAAAAATCCCTTGCACCTGGCGACAATTAACTGAATATTAATCTGTTTGCCATTTACCTGGAATGAAATGACTTCATCTTATCAAAAATAGGAAAATTGATGGTATGATATACCGTGAGTTGGTGAAGCATTGTAGGAACCCAATTTTTTTTTTTACACACAGTTAGTTATGTACATTGTAGATTTTTAATCTGGACTCAACTGTATGAAGGAGTGCTTCCCTACATTTCACTGCTCACTCCATTCTGTGTAGAACCCCTTTCTGAAGAGTAAGTGATATGGGATAGATGTGCGCCTGCAGGAAAATTCAATCATAAAATATTTATGGTAGAATGGAGCTGTCAGCAGTGGCACATTAAAAGTATAATGCATGCTAAAATTATTTAGAGAGTCATATTGCTCAGAAACCCTTCAGTCCAACTTGCCCACATTGCCCAACATCCCCATCTACACTAGTCTTACCTGCCTTAGAGTCATAAAACAAAATATTTAATCTAGAATTTGAATGGTGACTATTTCACAGACCACTGGAAATCCCTTGGCTTTAATTGACACTAAACCTATTTCTACCCAGCTTGTACCTTCTCAGAAGCTGCTGCTGGAGCTCAAAGATGTAGCAGAAGACTTTGAAGAGGAGAATGAACAGTTACACCGGAGAGTAAACTGGCTGCAACACGTCGAGGCACAAAATGGTGTGTGTATAGTATGACTTTAATTGGGTAAGAAGGAACAGTGGATGCTGGTTTACCTCGAAGATAGACACAAAATTCTGGAGTCAGCGGGTCAGGCAGCATCTCTGGAGAAAAGAATAGGTGATGTTTTGGATCAAGACTCTTCATCAGACAGGGAGGGGAACATTAGAGGTATGAGGATGTACAGAATAAAGCAGAGCCTGCATCGATGACTCAGGTAGGTTGGAGCTGACAATGGTCCATTGTTGGCTGCGGATGAGGTGATAATGAAGGAATACAAATGGTGAAATTAGCAAGAGGACTAGGGTGGGGAAGAGACGGGGAGAGAGAGAGAGAATGGAAGGGTTATTTGGTTAGAGATCCTTCATTCCCTTGTGTAAGAAGGAACTGCAGTTGCTGGTTTAAACCGAAGATAGACACATAAACCTGGAATAGGTCAGCGGGAGAGGCAGCATCTGTGGAGAGAAAGAATGGGTGATGTTTTGGATCTCTGGAACTCTGCCACAGAGGGTAGTTGAGGCCAGTTCATTGGCTATATTTAAGAGGGAGTTAGATGTGGCCCTTGTGGCCAAGGGGATCAGAGGGTATGGAGAAAAGGCAGGTACGGGATACTGAGTTGGATGATCAGCCATGATCATATTAACTGGCGGTGCAGGCTCGAAGGGCCGAATGGCCTACTCCTGCACCTAATTTCTATGTTTCTATGTTTCTATGTTTTGGGTCAGGACACTTCCTCGTTCTCTTTATTTAAATGGTGATACGTGTTTTCTTACAGAGAATCTTCAAGCAATATTGGAGCAATATGAAGAACAACAACACGAAATGCAGGAACAATTAGAAATGGTTATCAAGGGAGCAACTTCCCAGGTTGGGAGAATTTGTGATGCATTTAATTTATCCACATACAATCTTAATTCCAAGTGTGCGCATTCTGCACAGATTCAATAGTCTCAAGTATCCTGATATTTAATAATATTCCATTTTATGTTGCTTATTCAGATTTTTTTTTAATGGATCATTTAAGTAAGTTTTTATTTTGCTCTTTTCTATTATCATCCTTACATTTTGGCTTGATGCTTGCATCTGAGGGGTGCTATTTGCTTCCACACCAGATAAAGCATAAAAATAATTTTAATTTCACACCTAATTCATTTTCATATATTCAGTATTAAAAAAGTAATGGCCGTTTTCATACTCTGAAATTAGAATGTTGGTCCCTATTGCTTTTCAATTGATTGAACTCAAAAGCTGTGATCGAGGACAGTCAAAAGCTTGTATCTTTCTTAAAAATTAGGAGAACTGAATGAAATTTTCAGTTATTGTAGATTGAAAATTGTAAATTGTGGATAAATGTGAGGTTATCCATTTTGGTGGCAAAAACGGGAAAACAGACTATTATCTAAATGGTGGCCGATTGGGAATGGGGGAGATGCAGCGAGACCTGGGTGTCATGGTACACCAGTCATTGAAGGTAGGCATGCAGGTGCAGCAGGCAGTAAAGAAAGCAAATGGTATGTTAGCTTTCATTGCAAAAGGATTTGAGTATAGGAGCAGGGAGGTTCTACTGCAGTTGTACAGGGTCTTGGTGAGACCACACCTGGAGTATTGCGTACAGTTTTGGTCTCCAAATCTGAGGAAGGACATTATTGCCGTAGAGGGAGTGCAGAGACGGTTCACCAGACTGATTCCTGGGATGTCAGGACTGTCTTATGAAGAAAGACTGGATAGACTTGGTTTATACTCTCTAGAATTTAGGAGATTGAGAGGGGATCTTAAAGAAACTTACAAAATTCTTAAGGGGTTGGACAGGCTAGATGCAGGAAGATTGTTCCCGATGTTAGGGAAGTCCAGGACAAGGGGTCACAGCTTAAGGATAAGGGGGAAATCCTTTAAAACCGAGATGAGAAGAACTTTTTTCACACAGAGAGTGGTGAATCTCTGGAACTCTCTGCCACAGAGGGTAGTTGAGGCCAGTTCATTGGCTATATTTAAGAGGGAGTTAGATGTGGCCCTTGCGGCTAAGGGGATCAGGGGGTATGGAGAGAAAGCAGGTACGGGATACTGAGTTGGATGATCAGCCATGATCATATTGAATGGCGGTGCAGGCTCGAAGGGACGAATGGCCTACTCCTGCACCTAATTTCTATGTTTCTATGTTTCTATGAAACATTCTGAAACCAATATGAAACATTTTACTTTGATGACCTGAAATTAAAGCATATAATTAGTTAGTTACCTAATTGTAGCTAATTACAAAATTCAATTACTAGATCCAAACATCTATCCATTTTTAAATAGCCTGTGACCAAATAACACAAGAATTCACAATATAACATGATTTTTAAATCTCATTGTCATGAATTTATAAGCCAAATGGAAGGAATTTAATGTTTAATTCCCGTAAATTAATAGCCATTTTAATCATCTTGCGAGTGGGTTTTTGTGGAACGCGATCGATTGGAACGTTGCGATTGCAGTGAATTTGAACCCCATACTGGCAGGAAAAACACTGCCGGCTCGTATGGGGCCAAAATCACATTTTTGCCAAGAAAAATTTGATTAAAGTCATCCTAAGAAGCAAGTTTATATGTAAAATAGACGATTTACAATTTGTTTTGTGCCCTACATGAGATCCGTCCCATTGTAAGCGTCGACGGTGTTATAAGGAGCTTTATATTTTACTCCAGGGATTAAATTAGCCCCCGATTTTTTAATAAAAACTCAGAGAACGGAAGTCGGATCAATTTTTCTGCAGCAACTTAACAGCCTGAGGAAGTTCGACTCCGACAGGCAGGAGAAAATGGCATTTTAATCTCACGCCCCCCCCCCCAAGGCGCCAAAGACACGCACACGCCAGTGGCAGAACTGCAGTGCCGCTGAAGGTAAGTATTGTAACATCGCTACAATACCACACACCTTCGACATGGAGAAAGTCTACTGAATTAACTAGTGTGGTTGGGGAAGCAACAGAGTGTTTCCAGACTTTTTAATCTAGTTGGGTAATTTTACCTATTAATATTATACGGTCATAAGGAATAGTAGAATTAGGTCATTCGGCCCCTCAAGTCTACCCCACCATTCAATCATGGCTCAAGGTAGGAATCAATGTTTTTTAAGCACAAATCTTAGAAGCTACTTTTTAAAAGAGCACTTTCATTTACTAATGATGCATGGAAACAAGCCCTTGCATCAATGAATAAATTGAGCAGGATACTAAATCTCAAGGTACTAAAGATGAAGCCGTGACATTGCTCATTAATGGGACTTGTTCCTCAGGATGCATATGTTGACTGAATATTTGTGTTTTTATTTATTGTGTAATTTAAAAGATTCCAAGATGGACACAGCAAAGATATGTTGTAATCTTGTTTTGCATTCATGTGTGTATAAAGATTGAGCACTATTTTCATTTTGCAGGAAAAGGAAGAACTGGAAACCGTTCAGCAAGCAACACAGCAGGAGTGCACAGAGCAAGATCCGTCCTCCTGCAAGAATGAATTGGCTGAGCTATGGTTTGGTTCTACTTGGACTGGGATATCAGTTGCATTTCTATTGTTCCATACAATGAAATGGGATTATCCCTTGATGCTTTGGCCAGCAAACAACGTTTGAAGTTTCGATGATGGTAGCAAATACGGCAGTCAATGTTCGTAAGGAGGTGTCGTAGAGCCACAAATTATTCAACTCCTTGACGAAGGAGGATCCGTCTGGTTAAAGGAAGAGCACATTCAGTTTTGAATGGCTGAGTGGCTTTCATTTGGTTTGTTTTAGATTAATTTAGTTTAGGGAGAATCCAAATCCAAGCTGATTATCAACACGCATTTGGGATTGTTTCAGTTCAATAGGATCCAATTTGGCATATCATCAGCCCCAGGGATTTTTCAAGGGTTATGACACAAATTCTAGACGGAATTGAAGGTGTGGTGCGTTACTTGGATGACATCCTCATCTCAGCCCCTGGCAGGCAGGCACATGATGAAAGGTTGGAAGTGGTACTCAAACGCCTTGAGGACACACAGTGTAAGAGTGAAGGCACAAAAGTGTGAGTTCCTTCAGAACTCAGTGGAGTACTTGGGTCATAAGATAGACAAGGATAGTCTACACCCCACCAAGGGTAAAGTTGATGCGATCAAGAAAACGGGCACTCCCAGAAACATATCTGAGATACAATCCTTTTTTGGATAAGTGCATTATTGTGGGAAGTTTGTGCCATATCTGTCTACCTGTTTACATCCCTTGAACGAGATTTTGAGAAAAGAAGTAGCAGGGAAGTGGACACGTGAATGTGACCAAGCTTTCAAGTCATGTAAAGCTCAGTTGGTAGAGAGTACAATACTTGTTCATTACCAGACTGATTCATGGGATGGCAGGACTTTCATATGAAGAAAGACTGGATAGACTCGGCTTGTAAACGCTAGAATTTAGAAGATTGAGAGAGGATCTTATAGAAATGTACAACATTCTTAAGGGGTTGGACAGGCTAGATGCAGGAAGATTATTCCCGATATTGGGTAAGTCCAGAACTAGGGGTCACAGTTTAAGGATAAGAGGGAAGTCTTTTAGGACCGAGATGAGAAAATCATTTTTTGCACAGAGAGTGGTGAATCTGTGGAATTCTCTGACACAGAAGGTAGTTGAGGCCAGTTCATTGGCTATATTTAAGAGGGGGTTAGATGTGGCCCTTGTGGCTAAAGGTATGGAGAGGGATGGGATACTTAGTTGGATGATCAGCCATGATCATATCGAATGGCGGTGCAGGCTCGAATGGCCTACTCCTGCACCTATTTTCTATGTTTCTATGTTTACGATGTAAATAATCCAATGAAGTTAGCATGTGATGCTTCACCACATGGTGTTGGTGCTGTCTCTCATGCACTAGGAAATGGACAGGAGAGGCATATAGCCTTTGCGTCGAGTACACTCAGTTACAAATAGAGCGAGAGGATCTTGCATAAATTTTTGGCATTTGGAAGGTTTCACAAATACTTGTATGGTAGAAGGTTTGTAATCGAGACAGATCACCAGCCGCTGACAGTGATCCTAAATCCAAAAGCACACATACCAACTCTGGCAGCAGACAGAATGCAAAGATGGGCATTGATATTGACTGCATACCAGTATCAGCAATGCTGCCGCCATATCTTGATTACCTTTGGAATCGGATGTTACCCCAAACAGAGAGAATGTGTTTTATTTCTCTCATGTAGAGGAGTTACCTATCACTTCAGGGGATATTCGGAAGGCTGCTCGCACTGACAGACTTTTGTCAAGAGTGCAGGAATATGTTACAAATGGATGGCCAAACAAATTGCCGGATTCAGAGGCAGAACTGAACCCATTTTTTGTACGTAGGAATGAACTCTCAGTAGACCAAGGGTGTGTCAAGTGGGCAGCGAGAGTTGTAATCCCTGAAAGATACGGAGTAAAATTGCTAGGAGATCCTCCTGATCAGCATTTGGAATGTGTCTCAAAGAGTCTAGCTCAAAGCTATCTATGGTGGCCTGGTGCAGAGTTAGATGGACAACAATTGTTCATTGTGATTGATAGTCACTCCAAGTGGATAGAGGTGTTTCCAATGAACAAAACGACATCCAGCAAAACGATAGACATTTTGCAAGGATTGTTTGTGTCCTATGGAAACAGGCCCTTCTTCCTACTGAGTCTGCGCCGACCAGCAATCATCCCGTACACTAGCGCAATCCTACACACTAGGGACAAATTACAATTTTAACCAATCCAAATAGCCTACCAACCCTCATGTCTTTGGGATGTGGGAGGAAACCAGAATACCCGGAGGAAACCTACGCAGTAACAGGGAGAAGTTGCAAACTCCACACAAACAGCACCTACAGTCAGGATTGAACCTAGGTCTCAGGCGCTGTAAGACAGCAATTCTGCCCCCACTGTTACTTGATAGAATCTGAAGAATCATGTGTACACAATGTGGGTGGAATTACAGAATTCTGCTTGTAGTAGCACTGAACGATTTATCCATTTAATGCTCCCTCTTTCCTCTTTGACATGCGCCCTTGAATTGTTTTTTTTTAAATATATATTATTATTGAGTATATTTTTTACCACTTTTTTAGGGAATATAACCTAGGTCATAGTTTGATGAATGAAAAATAATTTCTCCTCCTCTTCCCCTGGCATTTTTGCTAGTTTCTATACCCTTGCTTCCTCCAATTCAAGAAATGGTCTTTCCAGTTCGGCTCCGTCAAACTGCTTGTAGAGAAATCCACAGACTGCAGAAAGCAGCTGCTTCAAAGTCCTTGGAGAAGATTCCTTGAAAGCCGTGTGTTCTTACCAGCCCTTGGTATCTATAACATTTCATTGAGAAGGTGGGGTTACTGTGTTACCGTTTATACTGCTGTTTTCTTTCCAGACATGGACCTCCTCCTGTCAGACTAGCGCGCAGGAAGTACACCATTAGTTTGGAATCAATCGAGGAATGTGAGGAGGCTTTGGAGATAGACCCCAGTGAACAGGTGGTGGTGGCACGGAAGGTGTGTATTGCCAATCAATTCTTCGTTTTCTAGTTGTAATCTAATTTCCTAACATTTTACACTCTATCTTGCCCCCCACCCCCACCCCAGTGAACTGGGCAACTCTGCAAAACCTGCTTCCATGTACTTACTAACTAATAAATAGGACACATAGTACATCGGTTTGGAGTGGGTGATTCAGGCAGACAACACAGAAAACCTGGCCTGGTTTCTTTGTCCAGCCTCGAGGTCTGCACGTGGTGCCCCTCCCCTCACCCAGCAACTCATCCTCTCCTGGGAGACATGAGGTGTTTGAATTATTCTCATGTCGCACTCACACAAATCGGTTTTCAAATGCATATCTCTAATCTCTCTGTTTCTGTATGAAAGAGCGCAGTGAATACAAGTCAAGGTGTAAGAGCCAAATCTTGAAATAAATGCAATAAATTTGGTTATCTCATCTTAACCAAAAGAAGATCTTTATTGTAGAGACACCTTTCCAGGAATACAGAGAGCAAGAGAAAGCTGATGAAGATTCATCATTCCCCACTTTCATCATGCTGTATAGTGTTAGAATGGATACGTCACCCATCACCAAGGAATCCAACACTAATCATGGAAGCACTGTCACTTTCTGATTGACTGCGACAGAGGATTGTTTAAAATCATGACCTCCAATAGTTCACCAAGGAATCTACATTGCTTGTTTGCTCATAGAATAGTGCATTCATTTGGACCATTGAATTGAAGCCGCTACCACCCATTCGTACATTATAATGCGGATCTTTCTAACATAATAAGTAAATACAAATCTTCACATCTGTACCGTGGTACTTTACTAATTAGTTTAATTCTGAAAGAACTAATTAGTTGAGGTTCATAAGTGATAGAATAAGAATTAGTCCGTTTGGCCCATCAGGTCAACTCCTTGATTGAATCAGGGCTGATCTATCTCTCCTTTGTAACCCCATTTTTCTGCCTTCTCCACATGAATTCTGACACCTGTATTAGGTTGATGTTAGTTAGCTATTGACCTCTGTTTCTGTTTTGCAGGCGAAGAGTCGAGTGAAGCGCTTCTTCAAGCGTTTCTTTACTGCTCGAAAATGAAGAGTAGTCTGTTTCTGTATGAAAGAGCGCAGTGACACGCTACTTGGTCTTGGCGTACGTTGTAACACCACATTTGCTTGTTTACATGTGCCTGGCCAGACTTTTTGGATGCACCACAGATGGGAATGACACCAATATATTTATCAAAGTTGTTAATGAGTGAACACTGACCACAGGTGTATAAATGAATACTGTATTGTTAATGTATGAAATGTATGAACGCAGCCCCCAGCGATGCATGTTGGTGTTGAACCGGCCGACCCCTGCACGGAGCCAGTTCAGGGCCACCCACTCTTTGCAGGGCATGTCCGAGCCAGGTGGGGCTGTGGTGTTCGGTGCAACAGTGAATTGAGGAGGTCGGGAAGTCTGTTCCCAGCTGGTTCTCCAAGCTCCTAGTGTGTTGAAACCGGAGCCACAGAGGATGGCTGCGTGACAGGAGAAGGGGCGACAAGATGACAGACGTTGAGGTCCCAGTTGCTGTGAGTCCTGGGTGAGGTGGTGCAAAGGATGTTTGGCGTCCAATGGGGCCTTGCACACCAGCCTGTGGGTGAAGTACTCTCTGTGAAGCTTGGCGGGTGCGATAACTGTGAGCACCGACAGAAGATCCGTAGTAGGACGTAGGCAGCCGGTGATGATCCGCATGGTGTCGTTGAGGATGGCGTCTAGCTTGCTAGTATGAGCGCAGCTGCATCACGCTGGGGCGGTGTACTCAGCGGCGCTGTACACAAGTGCAAGAGCACTGGTTCAGAGAGTAATGTCCAGGCGCCCCATGAAGATCCAGCCAAGCATTGCAGGAGGTTGTTCCGCGCCGAGACTTTAGCGCGGAGAGCTTCAAGGAGTTGCTTGTAGGTCAGCTGCAGATCTAGTTTCAACCCAAGGTATGTAGGAAATGGGTTATAGGGTAGTGGTGACCCATTGAGGGTGACGGTTAGCTGGCGTTGAGCTTCCTTGTTGTTCAGGTGAAAGGCCGTTGTGGTGGTTTTTGCCACACTCAGTTTTAGTCTCCAGGTCTTAAGGCAGCCCTTGAAAAGTTCCATATCCAGTGAAAGCACATCCTCCATGTTTGACCAACTCCTGTCCGAATGCAGTGGGGCCAGGTCATCTCCGTATCCATACTGGCCCGAGGTTGTGCGTGGCAGATCGCTGGTAAAGAGATTGAAGAGCATGGGAGCCAGTACCGAGCCTTGGGGGACACCGTTTCTTAGGCGTTGCAGTCGGCTAGATTGCCCGTCGCTGGACTTGAGTACAATACTGCAGTTGTCCAGGATGTTGGCAAGGAACCGCACTAAATGGCGGTTAGGAATGGTGCGGAGGAGCTTCAAGATCAGGCCCTGGTGTCACACTGTATCGTAGGTGGCAGTGAGGACCACCAGTGTGATGCCTGCCTTGCAAACCTTTTCCAAACTGTTTTCGATGTTGTTGGTCAGCTTGACCAATTGGTGGGTAGTGCAGAGTCCCATACAAAAGCTTGTACAGGACACAGAGGAGTGAGATGGCTCGATGGTTCCTTGGGTCGTACACAGGCTTGTTTGGTTTTGGCAGGTAGCGCAATGACGGTGGCTTTCTGCCAGCTCTTCGGAATGGACTGACTAATGAGGCAAGAGGAGTAGAACTCACGGAGCCAGACCTGGCATTTGGGACCGCTGTGTTTCAGGAATTCTGGGGGATGTTATCAGGTCTCTTACCACCACTCTCTGCGCTTCTTGTCGAGGCGGATTGTCATTTCCGTAGCCTTGGAGACAGCCTCTTCGCCAGGTTCAGCGTCCAGGAATGCGTCGTAGCATGCGTCACACTCTTCGTCCCATGTGGGGAGGTGTAGGCAATGATAGCCGCGAGGAATTGAACTCTTTGCTGCCCTGATGAGGAGTTTGCAGAAGGCTGAGTAGGCTTTGTCCAGATAGGTGGGGGTGGGAAGGCTGTGGATCCAGAAGTCCACCAGACTTGTGAACTGGTCCCACCTAGCCTTACGGAAATTCCACCTCTTCGCAGGGTTGGTTGGGACTGGCTTGATGGGGATGTCCGAGATAATCAGAGATGGACGATGTTGTGATTTCGGGAAGTGATCCAGGATGATACGGTGCGAGGATGGTCCATACAGGTTTGCAAAACCAAGTCAATGTTGGTAGTGGTGTTCCACCTGCCAGAGTGGAAGCTGTCCGGTTGCTTTGGTTCGTACAGGATTTGAACGGCAGTAGCTGAGGTCTAGTCTTCTACAGTGACTTGCAAAAGTTTTCATACCCCTTGAACTTTTCCACATGTTGTCATGTTACAACCACAAACGTAAATGTATTTTATTGGGATTTTATGTGATAGTGGTGCATAATTGTGAAGTGGAAGGAAAATGATACATGGTTTTCAAATTTTTTTACAAATAAAAAACTGAAAAAGTGTGGCATGCAAAAGTATTCAGCCCCCCTGAGTCAATACTTTGTAGAACCACCTTTCGCTGCAATTACAGCTGCAAGTCTTTGGGGTTTGTCTCTACCAGCTTTGCAAATCTAGAGACTGACATTTTTGCTCATTCTTCTTTGCAAAATAGCTCAATCTCAGTCAGATTGGATGGAGAGTGTCTGTGAACAGCAATTTTCAAGTCTTGCCAGAGATTCTCAATTGGATTTAGGTCTGGACTTTGACTGGGCCATTCTAACACATGAATATGCTTTGATCTAAACCATTCCATTGTAGCTCTGGCTGTATGTTTAGGGTCGTTGTCCTGCTGGAAGGTGAACCTCCGCCCCAGTCTCAAGTCTGTTATAGACTCTAACAGGTTTTCTTCCAAGATTGCCCTGTATTTGGCTCCATCCATCTTCCCATCAACTCTGACCAGCTTCCCAGTCCCTGATGAAGAAAAGCATCCCCACAGCATGATGCTACCACCACCATGTTTCACAGTGGGGATGGTGTGTTCAGGGTGATGTGCAGTGTTAGTTTTCCGCCACACATAGCATTTTGCATTTAGGCCAAAAACTTCAATTTTGGTCTCATCTGACCAGAGTACCTTCCTCCACATGTTTGCTGTGTTCCCCACATGGCTTGTGGCAAACTGCAAACGAGACTTCGTAGGGCTTTTTTTAAACAATGGCTTTCTTCTTGCCACTCTTCCATAAAGGCCCGATTTGTGGAGTGCACGACTAATAGTTGTCCTGTGGACGGATTCTCCCACCTGAGCTGTGGAACACTGCAGCTCCTCCAGAGTTACCATGGGCCTCTTGGCTGCTTCTCTGATCGATGTTCTTCTTGCCCGGCCTGTCAGTTTAGGTGGACGGCCATGTCTTGGTAGGTTTGCAGTTGTGCCATACTCTTTCCATTTTCGGATGATGGATTGAACAGTGCTCCGTGAGATGTTCAAAGCTTGTTTTTTTTTATTATAACCTAACCCTGCTTTAAACTTCTCCACAACTTTATCCCTGACCTGTCTGGTGTGTTCCTTGGGCTTCATGATGCTGTTTGTTCACTAATGTTCTCTAACAAACCTCTGAGGCCTACACAGAACAGCTGTATTTATACTGAGATTAGATTACACACAAGTGGACTCTATTTACTAATTAGGTGACTTCTGAAGGCAATTGGTTGCACTGGATTTTATTTAGGAGTATCAGAGTAAAGGGGGCTGAATACTTTTGCATGCCACACTTTTCAGTTTTTTATTTGTAAAAAATTTGAAAACCATGTCTCATTTCCCTTCCACTTCACAATTGTGTACCATTTTGTGTTGGTCTATCACATAAAATCCCAATAAAATACAATTACGTTTGTGGTTGTAACGTGACAAAATGTGGAAAAGTTCAAGGGGTATGAAAACTTTTGCAAGCCACTGTGGTGCAGTGCCATCTGAGTTAGTTGAACGGTAGCTCCAGATGGTGCTGCGGCAGTTAAAATATTTGGTGCAGATGCAGGGCGAACCAAAGGTGGAGATGGAGTCTATGTGGAGCCTGGTAGAGGTTGGCTTGTAAGTTGTAGTTGGCTTTGTGGAGCCTGGTAGAAGTTGTCCAGCTGGCAGCACCCCTCTGCATCCACCAGTCGACACCCACATCCAAGGACTGGTGAAAGCTCGGCGTCCGCTGCTTATTACCCCCAAAGGTCTTTTTTAGACATGGGCCCGGAGCGGACCCCAGGGAAAATGCGCCGCCCCACCGACAGCACCAACATACCAGCAAAACAGAGCCTTCATGAAAAAACAATGAACATGGAGGTAGGTGGTCTGGTTCCTGCCAGCTTACACAAAATAAGGGTGCCCTACTAACTGGGGGGCGATTACACTTGTTTAAAAAAGCATGGGGTACTGTCACAAATAACAAATATATACTCAACAGTATTAGTGGATACAAAATTGAATTCAAATTGGGCATATTACCGCCAGTTCAGCATGCGCCCCAAAGGGTATTTTTCCCTCTAAGAAAGAGAAGCGAGAAGGACAAGCTGAACTAGAAAGGCTCATTGCAAAAGGGATCATTGAAAAGACCAAACATGAACCATTGGAATTTGTATCGAATATATTCACTAAAACTAAAAAAGATGGTGGATGTCGCATCATCATTGACCTAACATCACTAAATAAATCTGTTGAGTATATACACTTCAAGATGGAGACGTTTGTCACTGCCAGACATCTGATCTCCAAAGGATACTTTAAGGCAAGCATTGATATTAAAGATGCTTACTATCTAATACCCATACACAAGGATCATTGTAGATACCTAAAATTTATCTGGATGGGGCAACTATGGGAGTATAGAGCATTGCCCAATGGTCTAACCTCAGCCCTAGATTATTTACAAAAATACTAAAAATAGCCATGAAAATATTAAGAAAACAAAAGCATAGTCATGGCATATTTGGATGATATCCTCATATTAGGAAAAACAAAGGAATTAGCTGTGGCTGCAGTTCTAGCTACGAAACAGCTCCTTGAAACACTGAGGTTCGTCCTACACCCAGATAAATAAAAATTGAAGCCGTTAACTACCGTGGATTATCTGGGCTTCAATATCAATTCAATCCATATGACTGTTACTTTGCCAAGGTGCTCGGGTCACTATAACCAAATCATGAATTTACCCACTGAAGCTATACCAGAACTACAGTGGTGGGCAGATAATGTTTGGCACAGTTTCAGCCCTATTATTATCACCAACCCTAACTTGGTTATTAAAAACCGATGCCAGTGCTTTAGGCTGGGGAGCAACTAACTCCATATCCAGCACAGGTAGCAGATGGACTAATTCAGAATCATCGTTACTACACACACTGGGCATCAACTATTTGGAAATGTTGGCCGCCTATTATGGGTTAAAAGCATATGCATTTAAAATGCAGCACGTGCATGTGCGGTTACGGATTGATAATACTATGGTGGTGGCTTATATTAACCATATGGCATAAAATCATTATCGTGCGACAAATTGGTCAAACAGATCTGGCAATGGTGTGTCGAAAGACAGTTTTTTACTATCGGCTGCCTATCTACTAGGTAAGCTAAAACACAGTGGCAGACACCAGGTCACGTGGGAAAAAATTTATGATAACATCGAATGGATGTCAAACCCAAAATATTTGCTAAAGTTATTAAGCAATATGGAACGCCAGATATCAATTTGTTTGCAACAAGACGGAATCACCAGTCACCTATGTATGTGACTTGGGAACCAGATCAGAGGCAGCAGCGGTAGATGCCTACACGCTGGATTGGGGGAATTTCTGCTTTTTGCTTTCCCTCCCTTCTGCCTCATCAGTCGGGTACTTCGCAATACAGATGGAATCTGCCTCTGGGATATTGATGGTGCCCGACTGACCTACACAGCCATGGTTCCCAGTTCATCACGACATGGTGGTCGAGTCACCTATGGATTTCCCTAGTGGACCACGGTTGTTGACTCACCCAGTATCAGGCATAAGCCACCCATGCCATGAAAACATCAAACTCCTGGGTTGTAGGTTTGAATAGACCTTACCAGGGACTGGGATTATCCAAATGAACCATCACCACCATGTCGGCATCCCTGCGAACAGCCACCAACAAGCAAAATGGGAAAAATACTGCCAGGACGCAGGGACAACATACGAAACTACTCAACCACTGATGTGCTGGAGTTCCTGGGCCATCTACACCATGATGAAAAGATGAGTTACAGTGCCGTAAATACAGCACGAAGCACCCTGTCTGCTTATCTAAAAACAGCAGGACAGCAGAGCATGGGATCCCATCCACTGATGATAAAACTTATGAAGGGCATTTACAATAACAAGCCCCAAAACCCAGGTATACCCAAGTATGGGATATCAGTGTGATATTGACATATCTCAGAGGATGGCCACCAGCTAGATCCCTCAGTCTTGAGCAATCTACGTTAAAAACGCTCATGCTTATGGCTCTCGTATCCGCTCACAGAGTCCAGTCACTCCATAAAACTAAGACTGGATAACATGGTGATCACCCCAGACCGCATCAAGTTCATCATTCTAGGTCTGGTAAAAAATCAAAGCAGGCCAGGAACGCCCAATTCACTGGTGGTATTCCGGGCCTACCCACCAGAGCCTAGGTTGAGTGTGGTGACCCATCTACAACAATATATAGACACAACCCACAATCTCAGAGGGAGAGAAAAAGCCCTATGGGTCAACCACAAGAAACCTCATAACGGGGTAACGAGCCAAACCACTTCAAGGTGGCTCAAACAGGTACTGAAAGCTGCCGGAATAGACACTAATACATTTAAATCCCATTCCACTAGGGCAGCATCGACATCAGCGGCTGAACGAATGGACGTCCCGGTTGACCACATTCTCAATACGGCAGGATGGTCGAGGGAAACGACGTTCAGAATGTTTTTATTATAAACCGTTGATAAAGCCTGACTTAATTGCAGACAGAATATTACAAACTGCAAATATTTAATTTAAGCTCAGGGGAGCTATTTATGTTGTTATTGTTAATAAATACCTTTCTGTTTCTTGAGAAAGCAGATCCATTGGTTGATTACAATAACACTTCCTCCCTCAAGAACTTCGGCAGTGAGTGAAATAAAAACTGTTGCACGGTTTGAAATCACAGACCTTTGAAATCTTCACGTAGTCACTCACGTGACTCCGAAGTAAAATAGTAAGATTAAACGAGTACTTACCAGTACGAAGTTTGATCTGTATTTTATGAGGAGTTACGATGAGGGATTACGTGCCCTCCACTCCCACCCTCATTATATAGATCAAACTAGTAAACTGATGTCTCCTTGATCTTTACTATGTTTACTTCAAATATTGTGTCTATCTGTGATTCCACACCGCTGCTTGGAAGTATGCCGCGCCTGCGCACTGAGCGGGTTCTTCCGAGTGTACATCAATGCTGTCAAGGCAGTCATGCCAATGGTTGTAGAAACAAAGAACTGTGGATACTGGTTAATACACAAAAGGACAAAGTGCTGGAGTAATGCCCCTGTCCCACTTAGGAAACCTGAACGGAAATCTCTGGAGACTTTGCGCCCCATCCAAGGTTTCCGTGCGGTTCCCGGAGGTTGCAGGTGGTTGCCGGAGGTCGCAGGTAGTGGAAGCAGGTAGGGAGACTGACAAAGACCTCCAGTAACCACACTGAAACCATGCTGAAGAATCAAGAGGCCAGTGAAAATGAGGAGTGTAAGAGGAGGGTGTTAATAATAAAAGATATTGTATAGGTTAATGAGTGTGGAACCTGATACATCTTAAACATCTGATGATCTGTATCCCAGTTTGAAAAATATGCATGGGATCACTGCAGTGTAGCTCCAGATCCTCCAGCCGCTCCAACCGGCCCCAATCGGAGTCTGCCATTCTGTCTGTTTTTTGCTTCGCTTTCCCGCCCGGCCGTGGTGTAGATTTGGCCGGTGCGGGAGCAAAGTCGGGCACAGCTGTTCCCATTTCGGGAGATTGGCATGCTGTCGGCTGCTGCTGCTGCTGCTGCTGCTGCTGCTGCTGCTGGCTGCCCGCAACTCCGCGGTTCTCCCCCGCCAGCTTTCTCGCAGCCTTCCTTCTCGTGGATCTGTCCATGCTTCCACCTGTAAGGTAAGTGGGAAGGACGCAGAGTCTCATTACCTGCTGTTCCCAGCTTTTAAATTCTGAAGCACCCATTGTAAATAATCCTTTATTCAAAGCATCCTTTATGGACAAAGGTTTCACACAATGGAAAAATTATGGAATCAAAAATATAGGACATCTTTATGGGAAAGGCACTTTTCTTTCATTTCAACAGTTACAACAAAATGACTGCACTCAAACAATTTCTTCAGATATCTACAAATTAGAGATTATGTTAAATCTAATACACAAGTCTACAGGAGTAGAGAATCAGAAATTCTTGATGAATGTTTGAACAAGCATCCTAATACTGAAAAACTAATAGCTTATATTTATAACACCCTACTAAACAACGAGGTACCACCGACCGAACCATATAGATACAAATAGGAAAATGAAATAGGTCACCCTATAACGACAGATATGTGGGACAAACGTTTACAACAAATACATCAATGTTCATTAAATGCCAGACATACTTTAATACAATTCAAGGTCTTACATAGACTACACTACTCTAAAATAAAACTAAATAGAATCTTCCCACAAATCTCTCCTATTTGTGATAAATGTCTACATCTAGAGGCTAATTTAACACACACGTTTGCAAACTGTATAAAACTTAAACATTTCTGGACTGATACTTTTGAAATAACTTCAGAAGTTATTAATACAAAACTGGACCCGGACACAAAATTAATAATACTTGGAATATCAGAACAAAGTTTAACACTCACAACAAACCAAAGAAATGTCCTCGACTACAGTATAATAATCGGGAAAAAATTAATATTAAAATTTTGGAATTTTACTACAACCCCCACAATTAAAATGTGGATTACGGAAATGTCAGAGACCCTATACTTAGAAAGAATTAGACTTGTCTTAATGGACAAACAAGATCTTTTCGATAAAATCTGGGCTCCATTCATTAACTATCTGAAGGGATAGATTGGCACAGCACAAGGACCCAACTGAAACTTGAACTCAGGATCAGATGAAAAGCTATACTTTATAATCTACGAACCTATCTCCATTGACCTATTACAGGTAATCCATTCCACCTTTGTTTTTCTGTTTTTTTCGGGGGTTTTTTATTTGTAACTTTCTACCCTCTCTTTCTCTCTTTTTCTATAAAAAAATAAAAACACTAGAAGCAGAAGTAATTGATATTTGAAAATTTTAATAATGTATGACTGATGTATATGAAAAGTCTTTTTACTATAATATGTAACTATACTTTATAATATATCTACTTCTAATAAAAATATTTTAAAAACATTTAAAAAAAAAATTCTGAAACTAAGAGGAACGTCGTTCCACCTGCTGTGACTCGTTGCAATGCGTGTAGCGATATGACACGCATGCATCCTGGCGGGGTTCTTCACGTAGTCACTCACGTGACTCCAAAGTAAAATCCTTGTTAACCAAGGTTTCCTAGATTTCCCAGCCTTACCCATTCACTTTAACAGGAACATTTTAGTTCTGGACTCTCTCTATCTCAGTTTAAAAAGCCGCCCACCCTCCTAACAGCCTCGCTCTAACAAACTTTGCAAGTTCAGATAATGCCATCAAAATTTGCCTTGGTAATATTGTACTTTAATTTGTGGACAAAGTCATTTTCTATCATTATTTTTAAAACAATCCCATCTGCCCATCCATGCTCTGAGCTCATTTGCCTTATCTGTCATGCTTTATTAATTAAAATAAATGCAGTTTAGCCGATCAGAACTCCCTCGTGCATTGTTATGCCTTTGCGTGTTTTGCCTACAAAAAATGTACGATCTTTAACAACATCACAAAAAAACCCAACCCACAAAACACCCTGGGAAGGTTCGAAAGTCAACAAAGCCCTACTTTTTTTTCTTAATATTTTATTAGAAGCAAACATATTATGGTAAAGGTACACAAAATTGCTGGAGAAACTCAGCGGGTGCAGCAGCATCTATGGAGCGAAGAAAATAGGCGACATTTCGGGCCGAAACGTCGCCTATTTTCTTCGCTCCATAGATGTTGCTGCACCCGCTGAGTTTCTCCAGCAATTTTGTGTACCTTCGACCTTCCAGCATCTGCAGTTCCTTCTTGAACATATTATGGTAAAGTATAGTTACATATTATAGGAAAAATCATACCCCATGTACATCAATCATACATTATTAAAATTTTCAATTGAGGATTGATTCTGCTAGGTTTTTTTTTATAAAGATAGAAAGAGAGGGAAAGGAAATAAAAATTACAAATGTCAAAAAAGAAAAAAAAGTGGAATGAATTACTAATAATATGTCATTGGAGATAGGTTTGTATATTATAAAGTATAACTTTTCATCTAATCCTAAATTCAAGCTTCATTTGGGTTTCCGTGCCGGGCCAATCTATCCCTTCAAATAATTAATGAATGGAGACCATATTTTAACAAAAAGTTCTTGTTTGTCCATTAAGAAAAGTCTAATTCTTTCCAGGTGTAGGGTCTCCGACATTTCCACAATCCACATTTTAATTGTGGGGAACAATGCCCTACTTCTGGTTGACCTAAAATACTTTATACATTTCTCACACATTCAGGGACACTCAAAAATATTAAGAAAGTAAATAACATGTTTAGAAAATAAGTATGCAGCCTAAAAATCAATGGAAATGTTTTAAATAATTATAACATTTCAACTTAAACAAAATAAAAATAAAATAAATTTACCTTGACCTTTCAGCCACAGGCCTTCTATCCACATGAAAATCAATGGGTTTGACCTGTTTTAGGGTGTATAATGTGATTTACGAGTGTAATCTCCCAGAAATCTTAGCAAAATGAAGTCAAACAATAGATTGCATTGACAAGTAAGATGTTAATGGGGCTGATAGTAGAGCATTTTGCTGGACTGACTCTCACCCTGCCCCAGTGATCATAGTGAACTATATTTCAAATATTCTGCTTCTCTCCAGCCCCAGGGCTCTCGTCTGCACTTGTCAATTGATCCAGATGTAGCCTCACCAGGCACATTTCACAGCTTCAAAACAAAGAAATCTGGAAACTGCAAATTCAGGAATCTTGAGTACACAGCAAAATGGGTCAGGTAGCATCTGGAGAGGGAAATGGACAGATGACGTTTCGAGTTGGGACCTTTTTTCGTACTGATGGAGTAGAGGGGAGATAGCGAAGAACACAAACCTTTGCGATCTGATGAGAGTTTACAAGCACAATGTATGTATCTGGAGGTTTGGATATAATGAAAGTGGAAGGCTACACTATGTTCAATTTTCATCCTGTTAAGTGCTTAAGACCTCACTAATCTGAGTAGATCAGCAGTTTTCCTGCTTAAGATCTGTCCCCAGTAACTTATACACATCAAAATTACACAGGCTCCACACTTCGTAAAGATTTTATTGGCAGTCTTGGCATTTGTTTAAAGCAGGATTGATTTCTGTTAGTCCTTCTTCATTGATCACAGCTTTTTTTGTCCCGAATATGCTATGTGATACTAATCAAAATACAGCTAATAATTTTAGTCTTGGTGGGTTTTTTTTGTGAAAACCTTTCATCAAGAAAGGATTGAAATCAATTGACTTGAATGAACATGCAGGTCTGCTCCGTTATAATCCATATTGTATAAGCTTAGTAAAATGCATATTGATCAAAGTTTTTCACATTTACCCAGATAGTGGTGAAGAACAAGTATCTGCTCAATTCATAGATATTGAACGAATGCGAGATTAAATGGACTGAAATTCAATATGGACAATAAATCAAGGCTGTCGACCAATAGCCATTGAATCAATGTTCATCTAATTACTGAAGAACGATGGGTGTTTTATGCTTCAACTATTGATCTTTCTAAAAAAAAGACAAAAAGATAGTCACAATTGCACAGGCTATCTAAACCACATAATCTGGAATGTTAATGTTCATGGATCACCATCTTATTGACAGCTGGTTATAATGAAGGGAAATGTTTAAGGAGGTGTAGGCATTCATTGGCATTTGAAATTTACAAGAAAATACTTCAATAGGCATGGTTATAAGGATAGAGATTTCAATAGATGCAGTCACAGTGCACATTGTTTGTATTGCTAGCTTTTGCTAACAAAAATGAGCACAGTATCAAGTGAAAATTAATCTATGATATTGCATTGCCATGATTTACAGAAGGCATAAATTCACAAACTATCAGGAATTAGTTTTTTAAAAGACAAATCAAAAGTGATCTAAATGCAATGCCCTCAAACTGAGCTTAAAGTCAGTCAATGCTCTCAGACTGACCTAAAAGTCTCTGTCTAATACCATCAAAGTTGGCCTTTTATATTGTAGGCAAATAGGACTAACTTAAATGGGACATCCGTTTTGGCATGGATGAGTTGGGCCAAAGAGTCTGTGTGCATGTTTTATGACTATGACTTTATGACTCTATAACATCAGTAATGCCAGAGCAAAACAATCTTTGAGAAATATTCGAAACTAGGCATCGAAGACCAGACTCAAAGCCACAATCAAAGAGGAAAGAAGTGATTGTATGATAACATTAGTATGACTTCATTGTGCATGGTCTTAGAAATTCCTATCAATTTTGTGTCAATTTCTAAGGTCAAACCTCAAATTGTATCTTAAAATGTTTTAGGTGGAACTTTGTATAAATGCCTTTTTGACATCACTGTACATAAGCAGGAATATCAGAGTCTCAAATGAGATAGAAATATAGAAACATAGAAAATAGTTGCAGGAGTAGGCCATTCGGCCCATCGAGCCTGCACCACCATTCAATATGACCATGGCTGATCATCCAACTCAGTATCCCATCCCTGCCTTCTCTCCATACCCCCTGATCCCTTTAGCCACAAGGGCCACATCTAACTCCTTAAATATAGCCAATGAACTGGCCTCAACTACCTTCTGTGGCAGAGAATTCCACAGATTCACCACTCTCTGTGTAAAAAATTATTTTCTCATCTCGGTCCTAAAAGACCTTTATCCTTAAACTGTGACCCCTAGTTCTGGACTTCCCCAACATCTGGAATAATCTTCCTGCATCTAGCCTGTCCAACCCCTTAAGAATTTTGTAAATTTCTATAAGATCCCCCCTCAATCTTCTAAATTCTAGTGTGTACAAGCCGAGATAATACTTCCTGAAAATCAAACAAACAATCTGTTGGAGGAACACAGTGAGTTGAGCAGCATTTGTGGAGGGAAAGGAACTGTCAACATTTCCATTCAGAACCTTTATCATGGACAGAAAGAATAGAGGTGAAGTAGCTTGTATCAAGAGCTACAGGAGAGGGCTGGTCAAAATCTGGCAAATAACAAGTCGGTCAGGTAAGGAGGGGTTATTGTTAGATGTCAAGTGAGTGAGGGAAGGGTGAAAATAGTGAGAGACTGGGTGGTGATAATCAGAGGTAACAGCGAACGGCAAATGAAGGAATCTCATTATAAGCTGAAGCAGGAAACCAAACAAGTGTCATATGTTGGGAAGATGGGAATACGGGAGAGGAAACCCAATTACAGGAATGTGTGGGTGATTAGCAAATGCAGTGGGGAAGTGGAAATAAATTGAGTGGGGAAGTGGAAATAAATTGGAGGTGGGTTATAAAAGAAGGGTCTTCGGAGATCAAAAGAAGAAAGAAAGGGACTTAGGAGGTAGAGGTTACCTGAAATTGGACAATTCAACGTTCATGCTGTCAGATGGTAGTCTAGCCAGTCAGGATATCAGTTGCTATATCTCCAATTGATGCTTGGCCTTGCCTTGGCAGTGGAGGAGTCTGAGGTTGATGTGGGAATGGGAAGAGTATTTAAAATGGTTAACAACCAGAAGTTCCAGATAACCATGGTGGACAGAGTGCTAGTGCTCAACAAAGCAATCACCTTGCTTACAATTGGTTCACCGATGCAGTGGAGACCACAGCGAGAGCATTAAATGGAACAAAGTTGAGTCGAGAAGATGTAAGTGAATCCATGCCACGCCTAAAAGGGCTGCTTAGATTCCTGGATGGTGGTGAATGAAGTGGTATAGGGAAAGGTGTAACAACTCCTCTGGTTGCAGGGGAAAGTGCAGGAAGTTGCAGGAGGTGGAGAATGAGCAAACCAGGAATTCATGGAAAGAGTGCTCCTGTGAAAAGCAGAAACGGATGGGGAGGGTAAAATATGACTGGTGATGGTAGAATGTTATAGCTGGTGGAAAAGTCAAAGAATGATGGGCAGAGTCCAAAGGCTGGTAGGGTGAAAGGTAAGGACTATCTTTTTTGTTGCTCCAGATTCAAGCATCTGCAATCTCCTGTGTCTCTATTTTCCTCAAATTGGGTTTGGTGATAAATCCACTTCATGACCTGTGGGATGTATAAGTACCCTTATGAAGACAAAGTTACTTGTCCATTACACTCCTCAGAAGGTTAAGTTACATTAACATTTAGTTTGGGAAAAAAAAACATTCAAGTGAGTATACCTAACTAAAGACGGAAAAATATTTTTCATATTTGCTTTACTACTGCTATAATGGTCAGTTTTTCTTGATAACAAAACCATTGCTCCATTAATGCAGTAGCCCTGGAGAAGTTAAAAATCATTAAACATCCACTATTTCTGAGGCAAAAAGCCCAAACCAGACTTTAGATGAATAGAATGTTTAAAAATAAGTTTATACAAAGCTAGTTTGCCTAACACACAGTCCAGAATAAATAAAGATTTGGAATATCATGGGAGGGCTTCAGGAGTTTAAATAAAAGTAACAAAATCGTTGTAAGAAAAATGATTCATTTCATCCTTTCTTCTTTTAACTGTGTTGAATTCCTTGGCTTCAGGCTGATTTTAGAATAAGGTCCACGAGGCATTCATGTGCTACATTCAATACAAAGTGTAAATAAAGCATGTGCTACATCCAACAAAAAGTGGCAGGCTGACAGCCAAGCTAAAAAGAGAAAAATGGAAGTAAAAGTGACAATAAATATGCACATTTTCTTTGTTTCATAATTTCATCTAACAGATTTATTACATATCAATAGAGAAAATAGAAAGTGATCTACCCGAACATTGTCTGAATCATTGGAGTCAATGCCTTGTGCCCTGAAATATTCTTGAAAACATCAATTGATTTTAGGATACAGTGTAATAATTTGAGAGGGTGTAAAAGGCAATACATTTCTAGAGACATTATACAAAAAAGGTGCCAAGAGCTCAGGGAATACTTAAAATGGCCTTGTTTTCAACACTGACCTTTTCATGGCATAACAGCAATGATAAGTGCTCTCTCAGATCGCTTTTGCTGTGGATATGCAAAAAAGGAACTCTGTTACAGTATAAATGACAAAGAAATAACAAAAACAAATCAGTGCATGAAAATAAGAATAAGACACCTTTGACTAGAACAAATCATCATCTCTGTGCATTATGATTGCTCTGATAAAGAAATACTCTCATTTAAACATATTCCTATTTTCCATTGATTTTATTGGTAAAGGTTTTGCTGCAGGTTTTAAATGGCTAATTCAAATTTCTTTTGGTTAAAACTCAACACTTCAAAGTGTGCATTATTCAATTATTTCAGAGGAATAATTTAATCCACACCTGAGTTAAGAGTCAACACTTTTGGAAGATTAGGCTGCTGCCAGTTTCCGGAAGTGACTGAGTTCAATATTGTAGTTGGTGGAATACCATTCAAAGAAAATTGAGCCCACAAATCACATCAATTTGCACCTGCTAGCATTATCAGTAGAAATTGGAGCAGAACATGCAGACTATTTCTGAAGAAGGGTTCTGATCCGAGACGACATAGTTCCATTTTCTCCAGAGTTGCTGCTGTTACTCCAGCATTTTGTGCCTAAACCAGCATCTGCAGTTCCTTATTATTGCATCCAGACTCTGACCTTTGTTTCAACTACCCAAAAAATAAGGATTAAACCTGCAGCGATGAGAAGCAGATGTGAATTAAAATGATCCTCACTGGGTCAGGTGCCTGCATCCATCTATCTGAATATAATGCTGTGCATATTTCACACTGCATTACTGAATCCCACATTCCACATTGTAGCCATTCGCAACAGGGAGGCATGCTGTGCACTCTGGAGAATGATGAACTCATGCCTGACAATAGCTGGGAGCCACTTACAGCATGGGACTTTATCTGCACTGATGATCATGGAGAGATGGTGATGGGTCCACACACACTGAGGCACATGTTCCTCTCTCCCATGCTTTCCCTCATTTCCATGGCAACTATTAAAATCCTCGTGCTGTAGTTGCCATGGAGAAAGTTCTTTAACTGAGACTACTTTCATGATTCCTCATGACAAAGATGCAGTAACTGAAGTCTCTGCAGGCAGATTTCATCAAGAACTGTGCATGTTTCATATTACCACAGCAGTCAAGGCGAAAATGACCCAAGTTATGTTTTAAAAGCAAATGTTCTCAATTATTTTTTTGTTCGGGTCCCCTGATCGCGTGTTAATGATAAAGGCAGTACCCATTAACACAACATATAAAAGGGAATTTGAATTGCTAGGCAAGGAGAGATTGGAAGCTGGATAGGATAAAGATTGAAGTTTCAAAGAAAAGTAGTAATCGGAAGGATCAACTTGGTAAAAGTTGGGGGTCAATAAAGTAAGTAAACTGAATCGAGCAGGAAAAAGGAATCAACCCAGAGAGTCCTCACAGCCCAGAGTTGAGCCTTAATTGATGGCTACTTCTGAGGAACACAACCTCACTATAATAATTAGTTGGCAAATCTACTTTCTGCAATTGCTTTTATCCTTGTCAATTGCTCCCTTCCCTCCCGTACCACCCCCTCTCCGGGCACTTTCCGTTGCAACCGCAAGAAATGCAACACCTGTCCCTTTACCTCCCCCCTCGACTCCATTCAAGGACCCAAGCAATCGTTCCAGGTGTGACAGAGGTTCACCTGTATCTCCTCCAACCTCATCTATTGCATCCGCTGCTCTAGATGTCAGCTGATGTACATCGGTGAGACCAAACGGAGGTTGGGCAATCGTTTCGCCGAACACCTCCGCTCGGTCCGCAAGAACGTACCTGACCTCCCGGTGGCTCAGCACTTCAACTCCCCCACCCATTCCCCGTCCGACCTCTCTGTCCTCCATTGCCAGAGTGAGCAACAGCACCTTGGGAAGTCTGCATCCTGCGGGCATGAACATTGAATTCTCACAATTTTGTTAGCCCATGCTGTCTTCTCCTCTTCCTCAGTCCTCGGGCTGTCTCCTCCCATCCCCCAGCCCTCAGGCTCCTCCTCCTCCTTTTTCCTTCCTTCTTCCCGCCACCCCCTATCAGTCTGAAGAAGGGTTTCGGCCTGAAACGTTGCCTATTTCCTTCGCTCCATAGATGCTGCTGCACCCGCTGAGTTTCTCCAGCATTTTTGTGTACCATTGCTTTTATTGTGTTCAACTTCCCCTCTTTATCCAGTCTCTCATTACAACATCCTACCATTCCCTGAAATGTCACTAAAACTAGTAGGCATCTTGGAGACAGTATTCAGATATTTATCATATTTCCTATCCTACCCAAATCATCTCCAAATCTTTGTTAGAATGATATATACGGAAATTACATAAACCTGGCTAAGAGCGGGACAGGACTGGCAGTTTAACATTCCAGGGCACAGATGTTACAGAAGAGATAGAAGTGGGGGGTAAAAGAGGATGGGGACGTTACTCTATTGATTAAGGAGAATATCAAGGCAGTAGTTCAAGATGGCATTACTGATGGTTCATCCATTGAGGATTTATAGGTGGAGCTAGGAAATAAAAAGGGAATATTCAGATTTTTGGGAGTATACTCAACATTTAAAAGATATTTGGAGAGATGTGGAGAATGACGACCGAAGACCGGAATGCGCCCCGGTAGGCCCGACTCATCACACAGGCCTTCCAGGGGACTGTAGAGAAGCCAGGTGGTGAGGTCTGTCTAAAGCCGCGACAACGAGAGACTCAACGGCAGCAGTGGGTGCCTCGGTGGCAACGGGGCCTCGGTGTTCGTGGGGCCTCATGGTGAGCGTGAGGGGGGAGGGAAAGACAATGGGGACCTGGCGTGGGTGGACCCCCATTAAGAACAATGGAGGACCCGGCGTGGGGGGACAGTGGGAGAACAAAGAGGGACCTGGTGTGTGGGGGGGCACTCTAGTATAGAATCCTCTACCATGGGGATAAAGGAGCTGTCCCACTGCGGCGACCTAATCCGTGAGTTCTGGCAAGTTTGCCCTCGACTAATACTCGCAGCATGGTCGACACGAGGTCCTAGGAGCTCTTTGTAACTCTCCTTCATGTTCGAGAGTAGTCCCTGCGTACTCGAGGCCTCAGCTAGGGTGTGGCGTATTTTTAAACATGTTGAAAAATGCCCGCGTGTAAAAAAAGGTCGCCATGGAAAAAATCGATACTTTATTTACTCGTAGATTTAGTCGAAGTAGATCGTAGTAGGTCGGCATGTTATTCATGGGTAATCGAGGGTAGTCAAAGGTAATCGAAGGTAGTCAAAGGTAGTCGTAGATAGTCTTCAACATAGTCGAAGGGAGGTAGAAGAAGATCGAAGGAGGTCGTCATTCTCCACTATTTGGTGTCCAATTTTCCAAGCTAGTCTTCAACATAGTCGAAAGAGGTCGAAGGATATCCTCTACATAGTCGAAGGAGGTCTTCAACATGACATTTTTTTCAAACTCTCCTAAACTCACCAATTAGGTCGCCATAGTGGGACAGCCGCTTTAGTCTGTGTTTGTTTGTTTGTTTGTTCATTTGCTCCGGTGAAGGCGTTGTGCACACGACAGCCAGCCAACAGTCGCTTGTCTTTTTCTTTAATTTCTAGTTTTTGTGTACCTTATTTGTTTTGACTGTCAGCGGACCAATTTCCCTTCGGGGATGAATAAAGTTTTATTGTATCATATCGTATCATATTGAGATGTGGGGTGGGAGATTGGAACCTTCACGTGGTCCGCTCTGTTTCGACGAATGCAATCAACCTGGTGTGCACAATCAAATAAGATCAAATAGAACAAGTTGTCCTACAACTTTAGGCTGTGCACGCCATCGCAAGAAGAAGAAGAAGTTATCGAGAGGTACATGAATTGGATAAATTTAGGATATGGGCCCAATTAAGGCAGTGTAAATGGGGCATCTTGGTTGGTATGGGCAAGTTGGGCCGAAAAGTCTTGTTCCACGTTGTAAGACTCTAGGTCTCTAAGTACAATCAATCTTTCTTTACAAAATAGCATTTACTGAGCCCCAAGCATTGGCTGAATTTGTCCTCCTTGTTCTTCTCCTATGCAACACTCCAAAGCACCAAATTTCCTTAAGATAGCCCTAACACTTTTTTATTGGTTACTAACAAGCTGGTTTCCCACAACATCTAATGAAGATGAAGTAACATGAGAAGTCTATTATCATTTTATAATTAGGTTTTGTTTAGCTGCTTACACAATGTTTTCCATTATTCATAACATCCATTGAGAAGTATAGCCTTTAATACCTTGTTGTATTACATTTCTTGTGGAATAGGGGCAGTGTAAATAACAGGGATGAAAAGCATTCCTTTTAATTAGAGTCAACGAAGCTTTAGGAGGTATGAGTGTATAAACAGAGTTGAAGGCAAACATTTACATTTACTTCCTCATTTAGGTACATAATTGATATGTAGTAACAGTCGAAAGCAAGTTAAAGAAAACTGATACAACCAATTAAAGAATATGCCTTAAACTCAGGATTTAAAAAATAAAACTGCTGAGCAAAATGGATGCAAAAAAAAATTCTGAATTAAAACTTATGACAAAGAAAAAGCTTTGCAAAAATATTAATTGTAAATTATTTTCATATAATCTATTTGAAAAGTACACATACTGGTAATTGCTGAAAAATTCAAACAAATATGATTTTTATTCAGTTTTATCCAGTTGGAAATCATATAATTCCTGGAATGAAATGTATTAACATGCCACTTTGAAAATTAAATCAGACAGTTATGGATTCGAATCACTCTTCCTCTATTGATAAAGTTATTCCCCATTACTCTTGTGTACAAATGATAAGGCATGTTCAGCATTAAAAATTGCAGCCTTCTGTCACTTCAATGGCTGGAATTGGTGAATCATTGGCCACATATCAAATTGAACCTATGCTGTGACTTGGACATTTGGGTGGGTGGCGAGGCAAGGAGAGGTGAAGGACATTGGAAAAGGATTGGGGAATAATGGGGGTCCATCAGGTTGTGATGCTGAGATTCAGGGGCAGATACCATCATTTTTTATATCTGAGGGGTTGGAGAAACTGAATTGAAGTCTCGAAATCTGGATTTGGGGGAGGAGTACCCATTGTTAGACACTAACAGGATAATCTAGTCCCCAACTTTCCAGGAAGGCTAGTTACTTACCTTGATATTTCAGTAATTGCACCTTCTCAATTCCCCATTCTCAATATATCTATTACATCCCTTCCATTCCCAATTTTACATCTGACATCCCAATCTTGAAATCCACCAAGCCCTGACCACTGAAACAACCCAGCCTCCAATCACAACATTCTCTGGAGTTCCAACTATACCACTATTTATCTGGGATTCCTTATTCCCCAAACATTGTGTCTGCTGGTCCCTGTTTCACTCTCTCATCAATGCACCAACTGACTCCAATCAATGCCAGCCTTGCTACCCATGCCCCCCATTCTCTTTGCAGTTACAGAATAATCAGACTTGTGACCATTAATCCTTCACACCATTGCAAGGCAAATCAAATTGTAATATCAATGCTGAATACATGCTGAGCCTTAATCCCGGGCCATTTGATCATTTTTTTAGACTTTAAACTTTAGAGATTCAACCTAGAAATAGGCCCTTCAGCCAACTGTGTCCGCGCTGACCAACAATCACCTCATACATTAACACTATCCTACACACTAGGGGCAACTTGTAATTTACAGAAGCCAATTAACCTACAAACCTATATGTCTTTGGAGTGTGGGAGGAAACCGGAGCTCCACCAGAAAATTCACAGGGAGAATGTACAGACAGCACCCGTGGTCAGGATTGAACCCGGGTCTTTGACGCTGTTAAGGGCCTGTCCCACGAGCGTGGCCTAACGTGGTCGCTTGAGCCGTACGGCCTCGCGGGGCCGGTCCCACTTTGATCGCCGGAGCCATATGGAGTTGAGCGGAGCTGGTCCCGACACCGCGCGCGGCTCCGAAAAAATTACCCTGTTCAAAAATTTTGCACGGCAACAGCCTGCCGATCCGCAGCCGCATTGAAGCCGTACGCATAGCCTCGACAGGCGTATGCACCACCACAACGCCATAAGCACCTTCTCTATGCTGTACGCAGCGTCTTGACTTCGCTCAAACTTCACGTCAACTCGTACGGGATCACTCGACCTCCGCGCGCCCCCCGCATCCTGTTTGGTCGCGCTCGCCGCATGCAGTCGCATGCTGGTGGGACAGGCCCTGTACGGGGATCACTCGACTTCCGCGCGGCCCCCGCTTCTGGTTTGGTCGCGCTTGCCGCATGCAGTCACATGCTCGTGGGACTGGCCCTTAAGGCAGCAACTCAGCCATTGCACCACCATGCCGTGCCAAATGGTGTTCTGCAGAGGACAAGTGAAGGAAATGATTGTTGGCAGTTTGTGGTACCCATTATGGTACCCAGAATTTCTATTACATGGAGCTATTTTTATTTTAATTTTATTTTTATTTTAATGCAATATTCCCTCAGCAGCTTCAGTTTTCCAATTGCATCCTGACCCTAACTAGGCAGGAGAATGATTTGGTGCTCAGAAACTAGAGGAAAATTTCTTTCCTCGAAGGATGTTGCTGGAATCTGGAACACCGTGCCCTAGAGAATGGTAGAAGCAGCTATGCTAACAACATTTACGTAGTGTCTCGACGAACACTTACATGTGCCAAGTTATACAGTAGGCTACAGAGCATGTAATTAATGTAAAGAAATACTGAATGGTTTGAATAGATGTGATGATTCTGTGGTACCTGATTCTATGATTAGGACATTATAACAAAGATTTGAGTGTCAATTAATTGATAGATTTGGACAAATTAGAAAATAATGTGCAAAAATTAAATTAGAATTATTAAATCTGACCAAAATATGAATGATCAACTTAATAGCAAGAAAGATAAGATGTACTCTATCCACCAGTAAGTGTTGTTTATTTTTACACATGTTCCCTAAACACACTGCAGTACAAACATCTGTAGTCTAAGTATTAAACTTAAATGAGAAAAGTTATTTTGCATCAGTTGATGAAATTGGATTTTTGTTAGAGAGTAAATCTATGATCATTGAATTTGTACAGTCTCATGGTTCTGTTGCAATGGTCGGCAAACTGTAGTGGGTCAAGCTATCTGGGAGGCTGGAGATAATGATGGTGGATTTCAGAGCCACTGGTTGGTAATTACTAAGGCACACTACCTCACTTTTCTTTGTCACCAGGATGATAGTTGCCTTAAAAACAGGTGCAAACCTCAGAATGAAGGAGCGAGAGATGAAATAAGTCTGTGCCAGCTGGATTGTGCGGATCCTGTGGATGCGGCTGGCGACTCCACCTGAGCCAATTGCTATCCGCTGATTCACTGTCAGGAAGGCTGATCTTACATCTGCTATAGTGACCGTTACTACAGGCATACCAGAGGCTGACCGGGCGGGTGACGTCTCAAAATATTGCCACATTAGATAGAGGAACATTCCTAAAAACTGAAGCATTCCGGATAGATTCATTGAAATCTACTCAGAATGTCTATGATGCAATGATATAAAATAAGCCTGAAAAAAATTCTAAATGGTGAAGGAAGAGTAATCCACCTCATACCACATGGCCCTCAGAGCATCATGAAACTCTTAATATATGTGCTAAGCACTCTTTGTTAATTAAATATCAATTATTTCTTGATTGGCATGTGTTGGTATTTTAGAAACATGTTTATATCCCTGCTGCACATATCAATCTTTCAGCTGTTAGTTTCTGAAAGGACTTCAGATGAGATATTATGGTTGGAAGTTTTGTCAGCATAACTTAATAGAAAGGCAACATTAATGTAACCTTACATATTAACCTACTGCATATCAAAAGATATTGCTCCATCAAATTAATAGCAAGGAAGATAAAATGTGCTCTATTCCACCATAAGTGTTGTTTAGTTTTACACATGTTGCATAAACACACTATAGTACAAACATCTGTGCTATTTTGTAGGCTGAAAAAATCAAACATCATTGCAACAAGAATAAGATCTTTCATGAATGGCTCAAGTACTCTTAAAGGAGATTAAATCAATTAGTCACAGTCATACAGCATAGAAACAGGCCCTTCGGCCCAACTTGTCCATGCCAATCAAGATATTTTTTAGTAAAGCATCATTCAGTCACACTACAGAAGAACAATAGTCTTGGGAGAATCCAATGGCAGGCACTCGCTAATCAACATACACTATTGTTCCTGGTAAACTGCAAAAGATGCACAGCAGAGGAAATATCATTTAATGAATGTATCGTTTCAAATATATGCCAGGTGCAAAATGCCTTACAAATGCTTGTTAACACATTTTGCTCAGTCCACAGTTTATCAGCAATTGTGTCACCGTGAAATACGTAGCTAAGTGTGAGCGGATTTCCGGGCTTGTTTTGAATATTGAGGAAGAATAAATGAAGGCCAGACATTGGAAGAACACCTCACTTCTTTCCTACTTATTTTCAAGTAGTTCCACTTGGTCTTTTTATCTCTGCAAAGGCAAAAAAAGCAAGGATCCTACAGCACTCGAACGTTATTTCATTGCTGCACTTAATATCCAGTCCCGAGGCTCTGGAGGAGATCATGAACATGATCATTTGAATTAAAAGCTAAGAATACTCCTGCTGTGAGAAGTTGCCAGCTGTGGTACTTTTCTGATGTCTTTCTCTCTGCTGTTACCAATTGGATAATAAATTGATATCCTTTTTAATCCTGTCAGACCAACATGCCAATAATTAGAGAACATCTTGCCATCTTGCTGAAATACTGAAATTTAATTTTGAAGAATTCAAACTCTCACTTTACTAATCTAAGGTTATTTAGCATTTCCTTTTCTCCCATGTCGTCCTAATATAAAGGTATCATATTAAAAATGTAATGCATGATTGCTATAGTTTCCACACTTGATTTATTTGCACTTTATATTTAATAATCAATGGAGAAAAATGAAACTCGCTCGAAGGGAAACTGAAATTCATCCATGATACTTACCAAGAGATGATAATGGACCTTTCATTAACTTCACTAAAGCTGATTGTGCAGTTATACATTTCATTGCCGTTTGTGAGATATTGCTGCGAATATGCTGCTCATGTTATTGTTTTTATATTACAATGGTAACTGCAATCTAAAAATTCATTCTGTGCTCAAGAATTGGCTTTTACTTTCCAGTACTGGTTTACATGATAATACAGCATGCAGATCTTAAAAATAAAATCTAAAATTTAGTTCTTAATTGTGTAAGCCCCTTACCTGATAATAATAATAATAATAATAATAATAATAATAATAATAATAATAATAATAATAATAAATTTTATTTATAGGCGCCTTTCAAGAGTCTCATGGACACCTTACAAAAATTTAGCAAGTAGAGGAAAAACATGTAAGCGGAATGAAATAAATAGTAGAGACATGACTAGTACACAAATTAAAGACAGAATTCAATTCAAAACACAATATGAGGCAATTCAAGCACAGATGAAAAGGGAGGGGGATGTGGGGCTAAGGATAGGCAGAGGTGAAGAGATGGGTCTTGAGGCGGGACTGGAAGATGGTGAGGGACACGGAATTGCGAATCAGTTGGGGGAGGGAGTTCCAGAGCCTGGGAGCTGCCCTGGAGAAGACTCTGTCCCCAAAACTGCGGAGGTTGGACTTGTGGATGGAGAGGAGACCGGCTGATGTGGATCTGAGGGACCATGAGGGTTGGTAGGGGGAGAGGATCATATGTATTTTCCCGCATCTACATTTTCAGAAAATGATTTATGGGAATTTACAAAATGTTTTACTTTTTGTTCAAATTGATTTTCTTGCTACTAGGTCGGAAACCCAAAGCTAATTTCCGAGCCGCCACCTATCTTGTTTATGGATTCTAGTTCTCTTTCCACAGATGCTGCCTGACCTGTGCAGAATTTCCAGCATTCTCTGCTTGTTTCTCAAATTTGAGGATTGGGAATAAGTTTTGTTAAGTGTACCTTTCATTGGGTTCTTAACCTTCAGCAAAGTTCATTTTGGGGTGTATAAATAAATATGTGGAGCACAAAGGATTTAGACAATGCATGTGTAGTTTATTCTGATACACTGATAAAGGAAAATCAGTGTTTGTTAAAAGGATGATGAACTGAGTTTCTCATTGGGCGGGGCAGCGGATAGATTGTGGGAATCATCGGGATGGGTTGGAAATTTATATAAATGATAGATATGCTGATTAGTAGGTTAAGAGCTTTTCACAGATCACCTCTCTGGAATTAGTACCATAGATTGGAGTTAACCACATGACACCATCGTTAAATGACAAATAATCTCACAGTAACAACAGTCATTCATAACCTTTGTAACATATAATTTCTTTCAGGTAAACCTATTCCTACGAACCAAATGTCAAACCCACTTAATAACACATGCATCACCAAGAGCCACAGACATGATGCCTCCTATTTCTGGCGACAGATTTTTTTCATGGAATTCTAATTCAAGTTCAAGTTCATATTCATTGTCACATGCACCAATTAGAGTACAGTGATATTTGAATTACCAATTGAACTTGCTTATAAATATTATGCCAAATGATAGCAGCAGATTGTGTTGTTATCTCATAGCTCCCAATGGCCTAGGGGTTTGGTATTTTGCTAAATCTCCCTGTGACCACAAGGGTTCACCCCCAGAGTTCTGGTTTCCTTCCACATGCAATGGATGTGCTGATTGGTAGGTTAATTGTTTCTTGTGCAGGCGGATGTAGGAGAATCAGGGAAGTGCTGATGGGCATGTGAGAGAAACAAAGCCAGGGGTTCCCAACACTTTTTCGTCCCGTTTACCCCTGGCAACTTTTCAAAAGTAAATTTACCCCCACCCTGTTTTGTTCAGTAATTTGAGTTTACACTTCTACCATAACAAAGCAGCCGACAAAGGAGAAATTTTACAATACTGTTTTTAACATTATTATTTTAAGTTCCAGAATCAACAAATTTAACCCTGGCGGTAAATTTACCCCATGTTGGGAACCCGTGGACAGTGAAGTGTGTGAGGCAATGGGACATAAGAGGATGCATTGAGAGCTGGCATAATGGGCTGAATGGCTTCATTTTATGTTATATGTTATAAGAATATGAAATGATGGGGAACTCAATACTGGTGTTACTTGAGTGAATGAAGAAAGAGAGGTTGGAACAAAATAGAATAAAATAACTGTGACAAATGGCATTTGTTGAATACAAGAAGAAATCGGACACTTATACTGTATGAAAAACAAAGGGAAATTAAGAAACTGAATTTAGGAAAGGAAACGAAAAACAATAAGAAAAAGATTATTATGAATAGGAAGATCAGTGTTTGTTGAATGGATGATAAACTGAGTTTCTCATTGGGTGGGTCAGCGGATGGATTGTGGGAATCATAGGCATGGGTTGGAATTTTATATAAATTATAGAATGAGAAAGAATGACCCAAAATGGATCATTACCAAGTTACACTCTGGAAAAAGATTCTTGTTTAGTTAGTAAATACTGAAAACCATGCAATTGAATTTATAGGCACAGATGTATAATACTTTATAAATATGGGTGGTGATCTCAAAAGGAAAGAAGTTTTGCAAAATCTTTACGTGATTAATTGTCCCTCAACATCTGGGTTGTTTTTGCAGGATAGCATAGGCCCAGAGAGAGTATAGAGAACATTTAAGGTCCTTCGAATAGCTGAGTTTATATCAATGGGACGATGGTGGAAAGGGTCATGTCACTAATCATATATTTTACTCTTCCTTTCGACCTCGAGAAATCCAATTCCTGGGCATGCATATTTCCGAAGATCTTTTCTGGTCCCAGCATACCGATGCAATTATAAAGAAGGCATATCAGCGCCTCTACTTCCTTGAGAAGATTACGGAGAGTCGGTAAATCAAGGAGGACTCTCTCGAACTTCTACAGGTACACAGTAGAGAGTATACTGACTGGCTGCATCGTGGCCTGGTACGGCAACTTGAACATCCAGGAGCAGAAAAGAACGCAGAAAGTTGTGACCACTGCCCAATCCATCACCGGCTCTGACCTCCCACCATTGAAGGAATTTATTGCAGTCGCTGTCTCAAAAAGGCTGCCGACATCATCAAAGACTCACACCATCCTGGTCACACACTCATCTCTCCGTGCCATCGGGAAGAAAGTACAGGAGCGTGAAATCTGTAGCATCCAGGTTCAGGAACAGGAGCTTCCCCACAGCCATCAGACTATTAAACACAACATCAAATAAGCTCTGAATAATAAGTCTATGATTACTATTGCACTTTATCTGTTGTTTATTGTGTCTATATGGTCTATAGACACAATGAACTTATATCTCCCAGCCTGTATTATGTTTACTTATGCTGTTGTGCTGCAGCAAGTAATAATTTCATTATCTGGAACACATGACAATTAAACTCTCTTGACTTGACTCTTGACTTGAATGGAGAAACTATTCTTGGAGCAGAGAAGTTTTGATGAGGTGTTCAACATAATGAAGTAACGGAGGAAGTGAGAGGAAACTGTTTCTCCTGGCAAGTGGATGAGTAAGCAGAGGTCACAGGTCTAAATTAATTGGTATGGCAAGGAGGTGGGAAATTAGATTTTTTTTTGCTCTCAAGAGAATTGTGAAGATTTGTATGGCAGCACCTGAAAAGTGTGGAAAACATTTGGGAACTTGCCAAAGGCAATTGAACACATACTTGAACTGATTTGCAGACCTTCAGGGGAGAAAGTAAGATGGGGAACTAAATTGGACAACTCAATCAAAGCGCTGGCACAGGCACGGCAGGGTGAATGGCACCCTTCTGTGCTGCCATAGCCTACAATTCCAAATGGTAAAAAATCCAGAAATGTGCTAGCTTTTGAGCAGACAAGTGTGAGACTGAAGCAAATGAAAGAAATACATTGTAATTGCAAACCCCATCCAATTTAAACGGATTCATTGTTGCCTGTGTGGAAAAGATCTGTGGTATGAGAAGTAGCATTAACATTTCAGGACAAGGTTGCTGCATTTGTTGTGACTTTTGAAATGTTAACTCTACTTCTCTCTCCGAAGATGTTGCTTGCCCTGCTGAGCATGCCAGACATTTTCTGTTACTTTCCAATGGCTGTTGAATTAGGACATCTGGTCAGATTATTGTCGGGGATTATTCAAGACAGGAGACACGATTTTAAAATAGGCAGTTGAGCAGCAAGAACGACAGAGTTTGAAATTATAATAGACTTCTGTGTAAACGTCAGCAGCTGAACCCAGACCTGCTGGATTTCAACAACCTAGAGCAAAAACCCATAAGCAGGCTGAAGGATGGTTTCTGCTCAATTTAATTGCCTGGCCCAGGACTCCTGTCCTGCTCTGGAGCAGTTCCCCTGGAGCCTATTAGGGTAAGACACCCCTCCTCTGATTTCTAACAGATCCACTGAGATTATTTTGATGAAAACAGTAAGTAGTTATTCGTTTCAATTTTAAAGAATTTGTGTGTTTGTGATGTTTAATATTTTCACTAAACAAACAACATTTCTTCTGATGTTGGAGGCAGGAATTTGGATCCTCTGGGTTATGTTGACTCTCAGAGTAATTGCGTTGATCCCATTTCCACACTTATTTCCTTTTTGGTGATCCTCTCTCACCAGCCACCAATCAACATTGAGAGGTCAGCTGCAGTTACCCGTTAACGGGCACATATTTGGAACGTGACAGGAAGCTGGAAAAACCTGAAGGAATCTCTCACAATCACAGTGAAAACACATCGACTCTACATAGACAGCATCCAAGGTCAGGATTAAAGTCAGGTTATTGGAGCTGTGCAGCACAGTATTGATTGGTGCATCACTGTGCAATGCGTATTGGAACAATGGTTTTAAAGTGCAACTGGGGTTTCTTGGTAGTTACGGAAGGGAGGGTGCACCTCATGGGTCTCATTGTTGATCAACTGGGAGCCAGCCACTCAGAGGAATGTGTCATCCCAGACTGGAAGAAGCCATGGCTAACCAGCGGCTGGTGAATTTAGATAATTCAATGGTCAGCAACAGATCAGGGCCAATATATCTGGCTGAGATTGCCATTAGTGGTTAATTAATCACATTAATTTGGAATACTTTTAAATATTCCTCTTGGTAAGGCTGATCCAGAAGATTAAAATGCTCAGGATTAACAGTGACGTGGCCATAAGAATTCAGAACTGGCTTACTGATAGAAGACAGTGTTGTGAAAAGACAATATTCAGCCTGGAGGTCTCTCACCAATAGAGTTCTGCAGGGATCTGTGCTGGGACCTCTTCTGTTTGTGATATAATAAAATGTCTGCAGATTACACCAAGAATGCTAGGGACACAGACTGTGAAGAAGGCTGTCAGAGTATACAGCGGGATATAGATCAGCAACAGAAATGGGCAGAGAAAGTTTAATACAGGCAATTATAAGATGTTGCATTTGTTGAGGTCGAAAGGAAGAGTAAAATATACGATTAGTGACATGACCCTTAACAGCATTGATGTACGAGAGATTTTGGGGCAAAGTCCATAACTCCATGAGAGTGGTAACATGAGTAATGAGTAATATTGAAAGCATTTGGTTTGCTTGCTTTAGCGCATAGCGCATTGTGGTCAAGCTTCAAGATTCAAGAGAGTTTATTGTCATGTGTCCCTAATAGGATAATGAGATTCTTGCTTTGCTTCAGCACAACAGAACATAGTAGGCATGACTACAGAACAGATCAGTGTGTCCATATACCATTATATAAATATATACACACATGAATAAATAAACTGATAAAGTGCAAATAAACAGATAATGGGCTATTAATGTTCAGAGTTTTGTCCAAGCCAAGTTTAATAGCCTGATGGCTGTGGGGAAGTAGCTATTCCTGAACCTGGTCATTGCAGTCTTCAGGCTCCTGTACCTTCTACCTGAAGGTAGTCATGATGTAGCTTTATGAGACTTTGGTTAGGCCAGATTTGGAATGCTGCTGTAGTTCTGGTCATGCCATTACAGAAAGGATACGGAGGATTTGGAAAGGGAGCAGAGGAGGTTTATCAGACTGATGCTTGGATTGGGGGTATTAGCTCAAAGGAGAAATTGGACAGACTTGGATTGTTTTCACCGGAGGTTGTGGCAAGAACTGACGAGATATGTAAAATAATGAGAGACATAGATAGGGTAGACACTCAGAAGCTTTCTCCCAGGATGGAAAAATCAAATACAAGAGAGCATTTGGTTGTTACAAGAGAGCTGTTAGTTTTAGGTTTAGAGATACAGTGTGGAAACAAACCCTTCGGCACACCGAGTACACACTGAACAGCAAACACATGTACACTAGTTCTATCCTAATCACCAGGGACAATTTACAGAAGCCAATTACCCAACAAACCTCCCACATTTCAAATGTGGGAGGAAACCAGAGCACCCGGAGAAAACCAATGTGGTCACATGGAGAACATACAAACTTGGTAGAGATATCACTTGTAGTCAGGATCCACACACACAGCACCCAGAGTGAGAATTATAGCTTTAAGGTGAGAGAAGCAAAGTTTGAAGGGGATTTGTGAGGCAAGTTTTTTTTACACAGAGCGGATGTGCCTGCAATGTACTGCCGGGGGAAGAGGTTGAGGCAGTAATCCAGGCTCTGTTCATCAGCATTATGCATATTACTCCTTGCATTGAAGTAAACATACTTATTCAGCCCTTTCATTATCCCCATATTCATTAACTTCTCCTTTGAAGCCTGTCCTTCCTTTGAGACTTCCTTACCATAACCTCCACTTTCTCATCAGCCCCTCCATTTGCTGACCTGCTGCTCTGGTTCCCATCCTCCTGGCATTCCAGTTTAAACCCTCCCGAGAAACACAAGCAAACCTCCTTGCAAGGATATTGGTGCCCCTCCAGTTCAGGTGCAACCCATCCCTCTTGGACAGGTCATCTCTGCCTCTTGTGCCATACTGTTCTGTTCTCTGTTTTCTGTTCTCTGGTAAAATATATATATATATATATATATATATATATATATATATATATATATATATATATATATACTGGACTAAGTGGGACCCATTGGGTCCCAGCATCACACGGGAGCCTGTTGTGCTGGCCTTCAAGGCGTGATTGACAGGAGAGAGAATCTCAACATTTTTTAAACACCTATAACTCTTTTATTTTTCATCGATGGGAAACATCCTCAGCACCTGATGTGCGGAGGGGACTCTGAGTAAGATGGCCAAAAATCTCAGCCGTACGTGGTAGCATTTTTTCTAAAATCCATATAAAGCGCAAACAGGAAGTGGTCAAGATTAGACTTTTAATTAGAGAAGACAATGCAACTTTAATTAGGCAAGGCAACTTTAATTCAGCAAGACAACTTTAATTAGGCAACACAGCTTTAGCATTTCCAAACCAAAGGCAACAAAGCTTCATCAATTCCAAACCAAAGGCAACACAACTTTAGCATTTCCAAACTATATTTTCAAACCACATTAAGGACACTGACAGGTCAGTAAAACCACACAGTTTAGTAGACATGTGTTCAGTGTTCCTCGCAGTTCAGACTGAGAGACGTGACCCTCTCACACCCCCATCTTGCAGAGACTGAATGAGGTACTCAATACTTCCAGGTTTTATAGTCCCTCCGGAAGGGGTGTGTCCTTCAGGAGAGAGAATCACAAAATGTTTTAAACACTAATAACTCTTTTATTTTTCATTGATGGGAAAATCCTCTTGTTCTGCACAGCGGAGAGGGACACTGAGTAAGATGGCCAAAAATCACAGCCGTAAGTGGCAGCGTTTTTTCTAAAATCAATATACAGAACAGGAAGTGGTCAAGATCAGACTTTTAGTAAAATAGATATCATTATAACAGTGAGAAAGCTCAAAGTAAATTGTAAATAAATTAGATTCAAAAAGAAGCTTAACACCTGTGTCAAAATCTGACAAAAATGTGACCAATTATAATTAGAAATCAGCGCAGTTTAGGCCTAAATGGGATTTACCCCAGTTAATTTCCCCTCACTATTGTTAAGGTTAATTTTCTTAAAACAGACAACTTACAATAAGTTGGGTAAAACCAATACAAGCTTTAATGATCAATTTGCTAGAGAGTGCTAGGAGATACAGAGTCAAGCATATAGCAGATGCTTAACTCCTCCCAGGCCATCACTCTCAAGAATGAAGACATACAGCATCGCTTTATACTGTTTTGGAACCATAGTCATATGTTCATACAGAATGGCAGCAATGACGTCTAACATATCAATCACAGCTCTACCCATTCAAAGCATGCTTGTCACTAATACAATATAATCATGCTATGGTTATATCGATCTTAGTTTAGTTACGAAACCCCAAATAACAGGAAGTTAGTCAAAGGTCTATCATCTGCAGTACCTTCTTAAACAATGTAAGGATCCTTATCAGTTGCCCACAGAAATTTCTGCTAGTCGAGGATACAGAATTCTCAGTAAGTTCCCAAGCTCCCAAGGCTTGTGTTTACTGAAGCAAGCCAGAACCTTCTCACAATTGTCAGTATCTTTTGCTTGGGCACAACAGGAAGCAGCTTGGATGCAGTTTGAATGGTGGCCTCCAATTTCCTGACTACCCAGCCCTTCTACAGAATCCAATTTCAAAGCTTTCATTTACTCAGACCCCAAAACCCAAATTAATCTTTACTTAATAAAATGCATAGATTATTAACTAGGATATTATCACTATTGCCTTGCTAATATCTCTCTACTCAACCATTGAATCAGAACTCTTCTTCAATATCCACTATTAAATAATGGGAATGGACTGATGGACAGCATTGTTCTACTAGAAGCTGACACTGACATGATGTTGATGATGCATGTCTTCTCTGCCATAACAATTCTGTGAGTCAGTTCTCTTGTATGCTTTCATTGACTTACCAAATTTTTCATTTGTTTTTGGCCATTTTAGATCATTGTTTTCATGGTTGATGTTAATTATATCATTTATCTCATATCTAGTGGTGCTTAGTTTAGAGATAGAGCGTGTGGAAACCGGCCCATCTATTCTGTGCCGACCAGCAATCATCTATCCTACATACTAGGGACAATTTACAGAAGCCAATTACCTACAAACCTGCATGTCTTTGGAATGTGGGAGGAACGTACAAACTCCATATAAACAGCACCCAGAGTCACGATCGAACCGCTGTGAGGCAGCAACTCTACAGCTGCGCCACTGTGCCGCCCTAATCCAATATAGTGCTCTTCCAGTTTCACTTTGATGGAAAATAATTCAAAACAGCATGTTAATAGGTCACATGTTGTTTTAGAAGGTATTATTTGGTTATTTTATAATCTAAGATGCCATCCCGGAATAAGGATAATTGTACACCATAAAATATAACTGAGACATCCACTGGTATCAAAAATACACATCACGGTGTTCGGTTAGAATGTGAGCACATCAGTAGTATATTTTGACATCCTTATCTGAAATGATTAGAAACATGACCTTTATTGGATGAGGACTTTAGTTGACTTTCCCCAGGCACACAAATAATCAAATCTGCTGAAGGTTAATGTGAAACCATGTACAAAAGGTCCTTGTGTTAAATCACCTCAATATAAGTATCTCATCAAATTTATTTTAAGCTACCTCTGAATCTGATCTACTAAATAATTAAAATAATTTGGTCTGTTAAAAGTCAAAGCAAACATGCTTGGTCCATCCACTCGGTAAGCAAGGCTAAGACAAAGTGGTTTGATTAGCAGACGCCACAGTACTGGCAGTAAAAGCAGCAATTTCTGCAATTAATGTAAATTCACAGCTGCCTTGTATATTTCGAGCCTTGGAAACCAATGAGTTCAAGTCGATTCAAGTAATTGGTAATGCATTACGAATACCATCTTGCTGATTGTATTTGACATAATTCTGTATAAAAATGTAAATCGACAATTAATAGAAGGACCATATAAATCTTAATGTTGCATGGCAACAATACTCAAAAAAGGTTTGAATTTATGTAGAGCCTAGCATGACCCCAAGAAATCCCCAAGAACTTTACTTCCAACAAAGCACAGATAAGTGTAACCACAATTTTGATGCAGCTAATTGTGCACAGAAAGCTTTCACAAGCAACAATATGGTAATGACCAGAAGATCTGCTTTCATGATGAACAAAAGATAAACTTAGTCAGGGCCTTCAAAGACAATTGTGTTTACATGAGTGTAAGATACTACTAACCAAATTCCATTCTTGTAGAGCTCTAGTTTGTGTTTTGTATCCCATTATTTGTTAATTTCTGCAGCAGTGTACAGACGAATATGCAGGAAACACAGGTCTAAAATATATGTAGGAAGGAACTGCAGATTCTGGTTTAAACCGACGACAGACACAAAAAGCTGGAGTAACTCAGTGGGTCAGTCAGCATCTCTGGAGAAAAGGAATTGCTGACATTTCGGGTCATGACCCTTCTTCAGTCTGAGAGTCTGAGGAAAATGAAATAAGAGATATCTCTCATTTCCCTTTCTTCTAAAATATATTGTCTGGTTTATTTAAATTGTTCTCAACTACTAAGATTTACAAAGTGATGGGTATAAGATCAAATAGATCTGAACTGAAAAATTTTAAATATACGGCAGGTAAATTTTAGGAAAAGTGGCTATAGGGATAATTCCAGAATTTAGGATTCAGACAACCAAATACAACCCACAAATGATGGAGTGCTGAAGAAAGGAGTGCATAAGAGGTTAGAATTAAATCAGAGCAGAGAGCATGCAGGTTATGAAGTTCTAGGGCATCATAGATGAAAGACCAGACAAGGCATTAAACACAGTGCTGAGGATTTTAAGATTGAGGTGTTGTGAGGTGAGCGGTTAATATGGATGTGAAGCAAAGTGATGAAGGATAAATGAAATATGGCATATGCTGAGACAAAAGCAACAAAGTCTGACTCTGACGTCAATCATTTCAAGTTGTCATTCATAACGGAATATTCTTCTTTCCTTATCAGGCAAGTGAGAGTTCTCAATTATGTTGCGTGTTCATATTTTTCTTGTATAGTCTCTTTACATATGGGCTTGTCTTATCAAGGCAACACTACAAAGCATGAAATTATCTTCAGCTATACAGATATCAGATGTTGACCAGGTGACCTTTCCCACCATGCTACTTTATGTTCATCATCTCAGTATGTTTCTCTGTCTCGCACTAGCTAGCAGCATCCTGCCAGAACCTTTTGGGATACTTGACATCTTGTCTCTGGCTACAACTGCCCCACATGATTTTAAAAACTCATACCACCCTCTCCGTGTTCTCATCTCATTGCTACTACAGGTGCACAACCTTTTATCCAAAGTTCCAAATAACGAAAAGCTCCGAATAGGGGACATTTTTTCGGTCCTTGAAGACGTTCACCGAGGGCGGCCCGCAGAGGTGACAGCGGAACCTCCGGTCGGTCCTCGAAGAAAGGGGAACTAAATCCCCATTCATAAAAGAGAAGGTGAGGGTATATTACGCGGGAGGGTTAATAATTAACAATCTGCTGCTGCCTGCCCGCTGAGTTAAAAAGTTCCCACGGTAGACTCACGATACACAGTGTATCATGAGTCTTGCGTGGGAACTTTTTAAACTCAGCGGGCAGGCAGCAGCAGATTGTCGCTCCCTTCAGTTTCACCCCACCTACACCCCTCTGCTTCCCGGCCATGTGTGTGACCCCTTCCCTCCCCTCTCCAGCTCCCCGCCCATTGCACCGGCGCGAGGGCTTTGCACTGTCTTCACGTCGGCGATGACAGCAGGTCAGTGCGAGTCACCGGAGACGTCAGGACCAACGGGACACCGACCCCCAGGCCCACTGCAAGCACCGAGATCCCAGAGACCCACAGCCAGCAGCAGCCCAGCCCCGTTCCAACTCCAGAGGAACACGCTCCCCGTAGGGACAGAAGCTGATGGTGTGCAAGGTACGTCTTGGTCTTGGGGTTGCAGATGAGGCGGCGCAGCTCAGGCTGTGACGTCTCCGGCCACCCCGCTGTACAGGAGCTGAGACTGGGAACTGTGGGGTTGTTTGCAGTTGCAGAGGGAGGGGGCAAGGGCGGTACAGTTCCCAGTCTCAGCTCCAGTCCAGGGGGGTAGCCGGAGACGTCAGGACCAACGGGACACCGACTGCAAGCACAGAAGACCCAGAGACGCACAGCCAGCAGCAACTCTAGCCCAGCCACGCTCCAACTCCCGAGGAACCCGGGTTGCGGATGAAGGGGTGCAGCTCGGGCTGTGGGCGAACTGCCACTTATCGCTGTAGCGACCCATCGGGGAGCGGGTTCCTGTTGGTCCTGACGTCTCCGACCACCCCTCTGGACAGGAGCTGAGAGAGACGTCAGGACCACCAGAAGCCACTCCCTGATGGGCCGCTACGGCGACAAGTGGCAGTTCGCCCACAGCCCGAGCTGCGCCCCGTCATCGGGACACCGACCCGCAGGCCCACTGCAAGCACGGAGATCCCAGATCAGCAACTCCAGCCCAGCCCCGCTCCAACTCCAGAGGAACACGCAGAAGCTGATGGTGTGCAAGATACATCTTGTTCTTGGGGTGGCGCAGCTCGGGCTGTGGGCGAACTGCCACTTGTCACCATAGTGGCCCATCGGGGAGCGGATTCCTCTGGAGTTGGAGGGACAGGGAGACACAACGGCTTTTGAGAATGGTGGGCAATCACTTCCAAAGTTCTGCCCACACAGTCAGTACACCTCTCCTACACTTGTCTCCCGCACTAAGATCATCTCGCAGAGAATGATCCCAGACTAACCCTCCCTATTCTCTCCTATTCTGCAAGAAAAAACTACACTGAAGACTCAAATTCGCGATCGAGTAACTGCCGGGATCTAGGCGCAAACTCGCGACCTTGCGGATATGAGCCGAGCACTCTACCACTGAGCCAGCCGTTAAAACCTACGCTAAAAATCTTCCATTCCGAAAGCCGAAAAATTCTGAATTACGAAAAGTGTCTGGTCCCAAGGCTTTCGGATAAAAGGTTGTACACCTGTATCGGTTAGAAGATACAAGTGCTTGAGAAACACGACAAAGTTTAAAAGCAGCTTCTTCCCATCAACCATCAAGTTCAAATCTATAGCCCCCTGTAAGTTGCAACACATCCAGATAGACTGAAGCAGACATGCGGTATGTTTTCATGTCAGAGTATTGAGGAAGTCTTGTAGCAGCTTCATATCTGTTTATATCTATTTATACTTAGTACATCCTCATAGGACATCTTTAAACTTTGCTCCTCTTGCCTTGAAGCCTTGACTCCTTTTCTTTGAAAATTCCACTGTGGGAAATGTTATGACTGTATGCCCGATCTATGCTTCTCAAAATGTTATAAACATCTATCGGGTCTCCTTTCAGCTTCCGATGCTCCAGAGAAAATAATTAAAGTTTGTCCAACTTCTCCTTCTATCTAATACCACTGCCACATGGTGGTGCAGTTGATAGAGCTGCTGCCCCACAGCGCCAGAGAACAAATTTGATTCTGACAGGTGCTGCCTGTGTGGAGTCCACACGCTCTCCCCGTGGCCTCATGGGTGTAGTCCGAGTGCTCTGGATTCCTCCCACTTCCCATGCTATAATTCTAAACTAAACAAAGTTTTTATCCAGGCAGCAGTCTGGTAAAACTCTTCTGCACTCTCTCCAAAGAATGCAAAATTTCCATCATCTCCACATCCTTCCCGATGACGGAAATTGCACACACAACTCCAAATGCAGACTAGAACGATTCCCATAAAGCTGCAACATGATTTCCTGACTCTTATACTCAATGCCCCCGATCTACTACGCACTTTGGTTTGCACTGTTATGGTTTGGTCACCTGATTTTTTTTGTATTATTGTTTATGTATTTGTTTTGTCCTTGTGGTAATGTGCTTGTAATGCTGTAGCAAACAGTCATGTTCTGTTCCTGCTGCATATGACATTTAAACACTCTTGACTCTTTTGACTGCATCTGGATAGATGGGAATTGATGCAGCTGAGCATGAAATGCCCAACTGGCCACCAGGGGAGGTGCGGATAACTCGGATACAGGCTGATCGTAATGCATAAGAACAGAGAGTTCACCACCCTCAGAGTTACATGAGTAATCAACTGTAACATATATAAGCAATGCTTCAGCCTTACATCAATAGCAGACGTTTTAAATATGGAATTGCAGAAAGTGTAGGGAAAGGGTTGGAGAACAATTTGAAAAATGAAACTATAATGAAGTTTGAGTCATCTGATCAATGTTGCAAAATTTCAAGATACAATTAAATTATCCCTCAGTCTCCTGCTCTCACGGGTTTGCAGACCAATTTTGTGATGTTACATTGTGAACAATTCACGATTTTTTAATCTCACGCCCTCTTTTATTTACTCTAATGATATTCATTTAAAAAAAAAATAACTGCATTAAATTGATCAGCTCAATTTAATTCATTAAATCTCATTCAAGTGGATATATTTTTCACATTGCATTATGCAGACAAAGAAGCATCTTTTTAAATGCTGAAATATGTGACTTTTCCTTTTGGGAATCCTGTTGTAAATACTCTCCCCAGATGAGACCAGTTTAAAAGAAAAAAATTGCTTCCGCTCACTGTGAACATCCTAATGAACAACAAAAACCACAGAGGTAGGAGCAGGAAATTAATTAAATATTTAAATCCATTTACTCTCTCAATTACCCCCCAGGGTGTTAACTGTGTGCAAGCTCGAACCAACAAAACAAGACTAAATTAAACTGGTCATTGTGCTCATGTGATCTGGGGTTGCTAAGCATCCACAGACTGATTATACCCCCCACAGGATTCGAGAAATAAGCTTCTTTGATGATAAATAGGCTGGTGAATTACATTGAGCAATTCTTCCAATTGACGATCACATTAACCAGTGGTCACATTAATGCATGGACATTGAATTCTCCCAATTTTGTTAGCCCTTGCTGTCTCCTCCCCTTCCTATCTCTCCCTCAGCCCTCGGGCTCCTCCTCCTCCTTTTTCCTTTCTTTTCTCCACCCACCCCGCCCCCTCACCCCCCATCAATCTGAAGAAGGGTTTTGGCCCGTAACGTTGCCTTTTTCCTTCGCTCCATAGATGCTGCTGCACTTTTGTGTACCTTCGATTTTCCAGCATCTGCAGTTCCTTCTTAGTCACTTTAAAAGGGATATCCTACTAATCTCTTACCTGCAAACCAACTATATCACCAATGCTGCAGCTTCCAACTGGGATATCGAATGGCATCTTCCAGTATGTGTAGGAAGGAACTACAGATGCTGGTTTAAACTGAAGATAGACACAAAGAGCTGGCGTAACTCAACGGGTCAGACAGCATCTCTGGAGAAAAGGAAAAGATGACGTTACGGGTCGAGGCCCTTCGAACAGTTATATGTTTGAAAAAAAACAATGGATTTGTACTGAATTCCGTTATTTTCTGAATGTTAATAAATAATCAATAATATTGGTATGCATTCAAATGCATGCACCACATAATAAAAAAAGGTTACAATTATTCTATACTGGTGATGGGATAATTTATTTCAGACAGCTGGAGACTGTCTACGTACAACTTGGGAGGCCGAGTGGTACAGCTAGTACAGCTTCTGCCACACAGCTGCAGTGATCTGGATTTCATCATACATCAGACCCGCCCTCAATAACAATAATGTCCTTCCACAAATTAGGAGACCAAAACTGCACACAATACTCCAAGTGCGGTCTCACCAGGGCCCTGTACAACTGCAGTAGGATCTCATTGCTCCTAAACCCAAATTCTCTCGCAATGAAGGCCAACATGCCATTGGCTTTCTTCACTGCCTGCTGTACCTGCATGCTTACTTTCAGTGACTGATGTACAAGCACCCAGGTCTCGTTGTACCTCCCCTTCTCCTAATTCGACACTATTCAGATAATAATCTGCCTTCCTGTTCTTGTCACCAAAGTGGATAATCTCACATTTATCCACATTATACTGAATCTGCGATGATTCTGCCCCACTCACCCAACCTATCCAATCCAATCTGCAGCCTCATAGCATCCTCCTTGCAGATCACACTGCCACCCTGCTTTGTGTCATCCGCAAACTTGGAGATGTTACATTTAATTCCCTCATCTAAATTGTTAATATATATTGTAAACAACTGGGATCCCAGCACAGAGTCTTGCGGCACCCCACTAGTCACTGCCTGCCATTCTGAAAAGGACCCGTTAATTCCTACTCTTTGTTTCAATAGACAATAGACAATAGACAATAGTTGCAGGAGTAAGCCATTCGGCCCTTTGAGCCAGCACCGCCATTCAATGTGATCATGGCTGATCATCCCCAATCAGTACCCCATTCCTGCCTTCTCCCCATATCCCCTGACTGCTATTTTTAAGAGCCCTATCTAGCTCTCGCTTGAAAGCATCCAGAGAACCTGCCTCCACCGCCCTCTGAGGCAGAGAATTCCACAGACTCACAACTCTCTGTGAGAAAAAGTGTTTCCTCGTCTCCGTTCTAAATGGTTTGCTCCTTATTCTTAAACTGTGGCCCCTGGTTCTGGACTCCCCCAACATCGGGAACATGTTTCCTGCCTCTAGTGTGTCCAAGCCCTTAACAATCTTATATATTTCAATGCGATCCCCTCTCATCCTTCTAAAGGCCTGTCTGCCGACCAGTTCTCTATCCATGTCAATAACCTACACCCAATACCATGTGCTCAAATTTTGCACACTAATCTCTTGTGTGGGACCTTGTCAAAGTATTTTTGAAAGTCCACATAGCACGTCTTGTACAATTGTAACATAACGTCCCAACTCTTATATTTAATACCCAGACTGATGCAAGCCAATGTACAAAAAGCCTTCTCTACCACTCTATCTACTGTGAAGCCACTTTTCAGGGAATTATATACCTGAGACAATGGTTCATGTGCACCTCCAGTGACTGCATCCTCTGTATTTGGTGTTCTTGTTCAGGCCTCCTTCACATTGATGAGAACATGTATAGACCCAATGACTGTTTCGCTGAATACATTTTAACACCCTTCAAAAATCCCATACTGGCCATTCTGACTTGGGCACACAAGCTGGATTAACTGGATTGTTGTTTCAGTGCATACTGATAAGGCCTTGAATATACTGATTTGTTCAAGGAACTCACCACTTTTCTACGAGATGTTTTATTTTGTGTCTGCCAGATTCAGGATCCAGGTATACCACAAAATTCTCTCCTCCATTCCCATCTTCATATTATCTGATTCTACTGTGTATTCAGGATCCCACCAGGACTTTTTCACAGCACTGGCCCTTCATGTTAAAATAAACAGAAACTTCTGGTGGCTTCCTTTCACAGGTTTGCACTCTTAGGCAAGATGCCTCTGTATGTGAGCATTGTAGCACTAGATCAGATTCCAAGGCCAGATGGCTCACATAATATCCTTGTCAAGATTTCTACCCTTTGCACCCACAAAACCTGCAACACCTTCACCTTTTACATTTGCATGCCGATTGCTTTCCTGCTGAACTTAAATAAATCTGCCAACTTAAGGCAATTGGCAAAGAAGTGAGAAGGCATGAAAATAACACAAATAATGCATTGTGTGACTGATTAGATGGATATACTGTAGATCCACTAGGAACCTTCCAAATGGAATTAAATAAAATCCTGTGGGATTATTAAGTACTCCTTTGGGAAGGTTGAGTTGAATGGTGATAGACACAAACTGCTGGAGTAACTCGGCAGGTCAGGCACCATCTCTGGAGAAAAAGGATGGGTGATGTTTCGGTTTGGAACATCCTGACCCAAAACATCACCCAAACATTTTCTCCAGAGATGCTGCCTGACCCATTGATTTACTCCAGCAGTTTGTGTCTATCTTTGGTATAAACTAGCATCTGCAGTTCTTTGTTTCTTCAATTGAAGGGGACTGGGATTGCTCCTTGTAAGTGTCAACAAAGACTTAATGGGCTAAATTGCTTCCTTCTGTTCAGTACCAGTCCTTGTGTACTGATTTCCATTTATCTCCCATCTAGCAATTCCAAAGCAGTTTCGATTGCATGTTGACACAAGGAACTGCAAATGTTGATTTGCAAAAAAAAAACGCAATATGTTGAAGTAACTCAGCTGATCCGGAAGCATCTCTGGAGAACATGGATAGGTGACATATTAGTTTGGAACCCTTCTTCTGACTGAAGATGGTTCCCAACCTGAAATGTAACCTATCCATGTTGTCGAACTGCTGCCTGATCTACTGAGTTACTCAAAACATCACTTATCCATGTTCTCCAAAAATGCTGCCTGACATAAATATGATCACCTCGCTGCATGTCACCGGTAAAGACAGGATTAAACTGCATTCAATAAAAAAGGGTTAGAAAGGTTTAGTCTAAAGAAGGGTCCTGACCTAAAAAGCCGCCTATCCATGTTCTCCAGAATTGTTGTCTGACCCACTGAGTTACTCCAGCAGTTTGTGACTTAGCCTGCATGTTATTTGATGAATCTTACAATGTGTAAATCAGCAGTCTCATTTGCCTCGAAAAAGAGTGACAACTAGTAATTTGCTATTTGTCAGACCCTACACACTCACCAGACAGATAAGTGGGTCTGTGAATGCAAGGTATTTCTTTTAAATTTGAACCTGTCTTTTGAAAATGTTTGCCCTTTTCAAAATGTGACATAATTGAACTTATTCAGCCCAAACAATCAAATGAAAAAAAAAACACTGAAAAACTCCAGTTCAAGATTCAAGAGAGTTTATTGTCATGTGTTCCTGATAGGACAATGAAATTCTTGCTTTGCTTCAGCACAACAGAACATAGTAGGCATGACTACAGAACAGATCAGTGTGTCCATATACCATTATATAAATATATACACACATGAATAAATAAACTGATAAAGTGCAAATAAACAGATAAAGGGCTATTAATGTTCAGAGTTTTGTCGAGCTGAGTTTAATAACCCGATGGCTGTGAGGAAGTTTGTTCAGGTTCTCTGCCAAAAATCAGCATGTGGAGATTCTTTACTGAATGCTGTTGCATCCTGTCTGTGGTGGTGACATACAACAAGATGATTGCATCTTTAAGCCTGAAGTCTCCATTCCCCTGAAGCCTGCCAACCATTGCTGAGAAGCATATTTAACTATGCAGTCTGAAAAAGGGTCTTGACCCGAAACATCATCGATTCCTTTTCTCCAGAGATGCTGCCTGACCCGCAGAGTTACTCATCTTTCTGTGACCGTCTTCAGTTTAAACCAGCATTTGCAGTTCCTTCCTGCATATTTAATCATTTCAGGCCACTTGACTTGCTTCAGGCAATTTTTTAAGAAAAAGTGAGATACAGCATGGAAACAAGCCCTTCAGCTCACCGAGTGCATGCCGACCAGACAGATACCTACCTCACAGAAGGTGGTGGGTATATAGAATGAGCTGCCGGAGGAGGTAGTTGAGGCAGAAACTATAACAACATTTAAAAGACATTGGGACAGATACACAGATAGGAAAGGGATTTGAGCCAAATGCTCAAATCCCTTACCTATCTGTGTATCTGTCCCAGTGGTGGATCTAGTGTAGATGGAGCATCTTGTTCAGCATGGGCAAGCTGGGCTGAAGGCCTGTTTCCATGCTGTATGACACTGTGACCATCAATTGCCGTTTCACACTAACTCTCAGTTATCCCACTTTTGCATCCACTCAGTTCGCACTAGGGGCAATTTCTAGAGGCCAATTAACCAACAAACCCATACATCTTTGAGATGTGGGAGAAAATCAGCGTACCTGGAGCAAACCCACATGGTCACAGGGAGGACGTGCATAGTCCACGAAGGTAGCATTCCAAGGTCAGAATTGAACCCAAGTCTCTGTCACTGTGAGGCAGCAGCTTTACCAGCTTCTTTTGAACTTCATTTTGTCAACAGATTCAGAAAAGGAACAGATAAACAAATTACAAATAGAAAATTTCCAAGGCATTTGGATTGCTTGACTAACTTCAGCATGCACAATCCCTTAATCCATTGCCAATTATAAATGACAAATTATATTTTTATACCACCTTCTGACTACTCTGCAATAGGTTAAGCCAATTTTTTTTAAATAATCCAAGTTTCAAGAGAAATTTCTCAACAAATCGGCTGGGGAAAAAAACATTCAAATCTCTGAACGAATTTTAAGAAGGTTCTAGACAGACAGGAGCATAATCAAAGAAAAACTCAGGATGGCTTGATGCCATATCCATATGAATACAACTTATTTCCAAATAAATACAGATAAATAATTTGAAAGGGAATTTTAATATTAAAATCTTTGGTCTGAATGGTTATAAAATCTTAGTAGTTCAAATCTAATGCTTTTTCTGGCCAAGGATGCTTTTAAATGGCACTGATATTAACTAGTGTGTACAAAGCAGATACATTGAAAATTGGGCTCAAAACCCTGTACAGATCTTTGACTCTGCTCCATTTTTAATTTTGATTTTGGCTGTTCTGCATCTCTTTTTCTATATATCTTGACACTATTAACCCAAAGAAAATCTGTCAACCATACTCTAACACAGCCAACATACAAGCTATTGCAAGAGGAAATTCCATATTTTCAGGACCTTTTTTGAGAGAAAAAAAAGCTTTCAAAAATATGCTGTTCATGATCAAGACAGGATCGTGAATCCTTGACTTTCCCATCCCAATGTCAACAGTTGACCATTCGGTCAGACTTTCAATCTTCCTTCTGTATCCTGGCTCAATGTTACTCATTATTCATCCAACAGTGATATTATTGTGAAATATAAAGGTGGCATTGGAGATGTGCGTGGCTGCACAATTAGTAGAGTTGGGGGACTGAGGACATAAATAAAAAGTACTCTTGTGTGAATGGTTATCGAAGGGAAACTGTTATTTCCAATTCATATTGATTGTGGTTTGCCATTGACAAAATTGAGGATCCAATTGCATAAAGAAGAGCAAAAACCTTTTTCTGTTCTCAGTTCTCTGAGTTTTGATAAAAAGTTTGGCGTGGATGATGATACTGAAATCTGAGCTCCAGCTTGACATACATTTTTAAATGCCCAGTGCAGAGTGGAGAACCAGTGAGATCGCACCTCCTGTTAACCTATTGTGACAGTGGTCGAATTATAGTGGATCCAGATCCTTACTAAGGCAGTTGGTATGGATCATAACCAATCTCTCAAAGCAATTCATCACCACGGATGTTACTGCCACTGATCTGTAAACATTGAGGCATCTCAACTTATTGATGTCCTTTTAAAGCATGAGAGGTTGAAGATGTTCTGCAAAAACATCAGCCAGTTGGCCTGCACAGGCTGGTACACCATTGGGGCATGATGGTTTCCACAGGAAAATAGATTCATAGTTTCAACCCGATTCAGAATTAAAATTCCAACTCCGCCATAGACTGTATTATAATAACCACACTTCTACACTGAGTTTTGATTTACAAAGGTCTCTGAGGAGGGCAAGGGGTGGAAGGGGGGCACAGGGCAGGTACTGTGCTGGGAGGAAAGGGGCTCAGTGAGAGAAGTGCATGAGGTGGTATAGAAATGGAGTGTAGAGGGGAAGTGACATGACTAGCATTGGAGGAAGGGCAACAAGATCACGCAGTCATTATTAAGAGCCCTTGCCTAGAGGCAGCAGTGGGACCCAGGAGAACCAATGGTCCCGGACTGTCAGCGGCCAGGGAGCTGTTGGACTTGGCAACCTGGGTGGCAAAAAAGGACCAGTGAAGTCAATGACCACAACCTGGGGAGGCAGGGGAGGCAGCTGGTGAGGGCCAGTGGATTATCCAGCTAACTGCCCTTGTGTGAGGCAGTTCCTCAATCTAGCATCAGTTTCCTCTCTTTCACATGGAGACAACATTCATGATTTTTTAATGTTCTGCCAGTGTGCTTCCGCTGTCAGCCAGCCCCCATCCGACCAAAACATTTGGAGGGAAGCCAGAGAATGAAACTGGGTCAACTTCCCCAGGTCGGCTTAACTCATGCTGAAACGGCATTCTCCTCTGCAGTTCAACATCTTTCCAACAGCCAGGAGATCACAGTCAGTGGTGCACTGTGTAAGAACAGTAAGAGGCACAGGTAGATGATCGGCAGGCATAAAGCAAATGCAAAGGATTTATTGAGGAAAAGTATCTCTCATTTCCTCTCCACAGATGTTCACTCACTGAGTTCCTCCAGCAGTTTGTTTATTGCTCAGGATTCCAAGATCTGCAGTCGCTTGTGTCTTCATGATTTGCTGGTGTTTGTTTTTGCCTGAATTTTATGTGTACATTTGGTTCTGACTGGCAATTTGGTTTGGCCTTCTCAACATCAGCATCAGTCAAATTGACACTGGAATGACCAGCAGCAGATGAAGGGTAAAGTGGGATCTGTTATCTTGTCAGCTATTGGATTTTAAACCTCCCTCACAGAGAGGGATGTTTCAAAGTTTTCAAAGGTCATTTATTGTCATGGGTACTGAGGTCTGCGCTGAGGCCTAATGGCGGAGCTGGCGACCTCGAGACTCTGGAGGCAGAGCCAGTCAGGACTTGCCCTGGGCTCGCTCCCATGAGGGCGGTCCGGCTCGGGGCTGGAATGGCGCTACCGTGAGGGGCTGTGACGCTCCCGTGAGGGCGGCCTGGCACGGGGCTGAGATTCTCCCGTGAGGGGCTGTGGCGCTCCCGTCGGGGCGGCCCAGCTCGAGGGAGGTACGGCGCTCCCGTCATGGCCGCCCAGCTCGAGGGAGGAACGGCACTCACGTGAGGGCGATCCGGCTCGGGGCTGGAACGATGCTCCGGTGGCTGGGACGGCGTTCTGGCGGGCAGCAGCTTCGACCACCCCTGGCCGCGGTGTTTGAGCCGGCCCGTTTGCGGGGTTCGGTGAGCCACGGGACTGTTTGTACCATCGCCCGGTGGGGTATCGCCTCAGCACAGAGGGAGAAAAGGAGGGAAGAGACTGCAGCCCTAAGATTTTTGCCTCCACCACAGTCAGGAGGTGCTTGGAGGACTCACTGTGGTGGATGTTAATTTGTGTTTAGTGTTGTTTATTATTGTATGTATGACTGTAGGCACGAAATTTCATTCAGACCGTAAGGTCTGAATGACAATAAAGGAAATTCTAATAAAGGAAATTCTAAGGTGCAGTGATATACGAATTACCATACAGCCATACTAAAAAATCAACAAGACACACAACTACATAAAAGTTAACATAAACATCCACCACAACAGATTCCCCACATTCCTCACTGTGATGGAAGGCAATAAAGTCTAACCTTCTCCCGTGGTCGGGGCAGACAAACCATCCATCGGAGCGATCGAAGTTCCCGCAGCCGGCGGTCGAAGTTCCCTCATTGGGGCAATCGAAATTCCCATGTAGGGACGATCGAATCTCACGCATCGGGGCGGTCGAAGTTCCTGCAGCTTGAAGTTCCCAAAGTCGCCACAATATTAATGTCCACAGGCTCCAGCAGTTGGAGTTCAGACGTCGATCCCAGGCAAAGGGATAGCGAGCTCCGAGTTGTTAAGTCCGCAGGCTCCCGTCGTGGAGCTCTCAAAGTCGATTTCCAGCAAAGACCGGCAACTCCTTGATGTTAGGCCGCAGTGCGGACCGAGATACAATATGGGAAAAAAAAAATCGCATCTCCGTCGAGGTAAGAGATTAGAAAAAGTTTCCTCCAACCCCCTCCTCCAACAAGCTGAAGAACACTAAAAACATGCATTTAACACATACTAAATAAACAACGAAGAAGGGGCAGACAGACTGTTGGCGAGGCAGCCATTGCTGGCGCCACCCGAGCAATGTGACAATGGAGAAATACTGAAATATTTTTCCGTCATATTGATGGGCGACATGGTAAACTTGTTGGTGGTGGTGTTCCTATATATTTGCTCATTTTCTTCTTCCAGATGGCAGCTGCTGTTAAGGAAGAATGAGTGAGCTGCTGCAGTGTATTTTCTAGCTGGTAAAGACTGCCTTGCTGTCAGTAGTGGAGGAGGTTAACATTTGAGGACAGTCAAATGGGCTGCTTTTTATCATAGTTGTCAGAATCACCCATTTCTCTCAATTGTCTATAGGTAAATTCACGTTAAATAATTATTAAATTCACACCGTAATTAATTCAATTATTTGACTTGACTTTAAGCATTTGTTATTTTGGCATTTTTCCGAAAATGCAATTTTATTCCTCGCTGCAGTGCAGACTTGTAGAAAATCTCTGTTATAATCCAGCACTCACATTGTTCCTGATCTCCACCACAATGATTTATTCTTCGCTCTCTCTTTTCCATGCATTTGGATTATTTACAAGCTATTTAATTTTGTATTATGATTGAAGAGAAGGGAAAACCTTTTGTGCAACAGGGGGATTGAAGACAAATTAATTTGAGGGCATATCGTTTAAGCATTGAATATCTAGCTATTGGACGTAGGTATAAATATAAAAACAAGCTTATCTTAATATTAATGAATGATTTTAGAAATTCTGTAAAATATGAACAACATGTGTTCAAAAATATTCCTATTCGTATTCTTTAAATATGCAGTATGTCCAAAATAGCGAAATAACCTAGTAATTTTAAAAATTAATTTAATGTATGCAATGCATTAGTGTTGTATCGTAATGTACTACAAAAATGTATTGGAGCTGGCAGATTGTCATAGAAGCAGCTGCCATTTGTAACAAAATCCATTATAAATCACAAGAAATTCCAAGCAAATCGCTTCTATTCCAGGACTCCTTTGTAAAAAGATGAATGAGATGCTGTCAAAACGCAATACAAGGCAATGCATGAGCCCCATGAATGGAATGTTTTACACCTCGCATTTGTTTTTGTTATCATTACAATTGCAAAAAAAATCTATTATCGTGCTCCTGGGCCAAAAAATCCTTCGCCATGTGCATTGTGCAAAAATATACCTCCATAAGTTAGGTAAGGGCTTGGTTAGATCAGAGATTTCCTGGATGGTCATTTGGGAATTAGATCTCTAACCTCATTACTGCAGGGAAGGGTGGAATAGAAGATGGAAATTCCCTTCATCTCAGTCTGCTGAAATAATGTTGCTAGTTGTTGTTAAGGAAAGCTAGAAAAATATAATATGGGTTTCAGGAATAAAGATGAAAAGCCACCTTGGGGGTTCAGGCTTTGGACACAAAATTTATGATTTCAATTTGCATTTGTAATGATGCCTGCTGCTTTCCTTGGTTGAGGTTGACACAAAAATTCTGATAACCAATTTCATCATATTCATTTTTCTTGCCTGCAGTGTGTGAAAATGTTAGAATCGCAATCCTGTCACCCATCTTGCCTTCAGCTCACCACCAGGGTGATCTACCTCTCCTTTCCTTTTCCAAGCATTTGGATTTCCAAGAATTGATATTCCAATGGAACCTCCTTTGTTCATCCGTGGTTGGGGCCCATGAACCCTCCGCAGTCGCCGCTGCGGATGGCCCGATTGTACAGGCCCTCTCATCGGGAAGCTCGAAACTCCAATGTCGAGACAGATGGACACTCCGCGGCTTGGAGGTCCTGAATGGGCCGCTTCCTACCGGAGACCAGGGCTTCACGATGTTATAGGCCGCAGACCGGCGGTCGGAGCCCTTCTCCAGCGATCCCTGGCAAGGGATCCCAGACTCCGCGATGGAAAGTCCATGCCACGGCCGCGGCTCGAAGCTCCGCGTGTCAGCGATCGAAGCACTTCTTCTGGCGACCCCCCGCAAGGGTTCACCCGGCTCCACGATGGAAAGTCCACTGCACCCGCTGCTGAAGCTCTGGGCCCGACTCCGGGCGAGGCCGCACAAATCCAAGCTGTTAGGCCATGAGGGAGGGCGAAAATGCGACTAGGAGAAACATCGCATTTCACCGAGGTAAGTGACTAAAAAACAATTTCCCCCAATTCCCACCCCCCCCCCCCCCCCCCCCCCCCCCCCCCCCCCCCACACACACTAAAACACACTTTTAGACATACTAAAAACAAAAAAAAAGTCGAAAGGATGAACAGCTGTTGCCGAGGCTGCCGGCTTGTGATGCTACCCTTTTGCTCCCTTACATCAGCCCTCCTCGACAGCTCAGGATCAAAATGTGTGTATTTGATATTATGGGACGTTATGGCTTTCAGTGTACAAATGTGGTCTGTATGGTCATTATTAGCCATGTCCTCAGCTTTGTTAACATACGTATCTTGCTTATTTGCCTTCAGGCTCAAAAGTTGATGGCAATGTGCATTGCCACATAATATGGATAGGTTTCCTGCTGGACTTCAGGGATGTCTTGCTGACATTAAGCCCAGCTGCTTGCCCCTGGACTGTTGCTTGCCTGAAATGGACTTTGTTGCTTGAGGGCATTTGTTGCTTGTTGCCTCAGGGTATTGGGATTATTGTACTGCCAGGAAGCATCACTTTCGCTGTCAGATATCTGGGCATTGTCCTGCAAGATTCATGATCTATGGCCCTAACTAGATGGATGTTGGTAGAGTTGACTCCATTCTGCTGTTGGTATCAGAAAGAATTGTGGAATGGTGTATGTGATGTGATGTGCACATAGTCAATGCACATTGCACCCTGGGGAGACCTTGTCCTGCCTGCTGGCCCTTGAATAGATAATAAACTGCAGTTTGCTTTCTTTGAATGTAAAGGCACAATGACCCTTCAGCATCAATGAAGAGCAAAGAATGAGGTACTACAAATATCTTCAATTGCATCCAAAATAAACTCAATCTGTCTTGCTGTTTTTTCTGCATTCTCATTTATCACAGATTTACAGCAATTGTAGTGTTCTTTATCTCATAATTGCAGCATTGTGTGTTTTTTTTTTCTAATTACAGCACCCCACAGTTTAGCTGCTTTCTTCACTCTCTCTCATGGTCCAATCCATGTAATTCATTTTCCATTGATCTCCACCCCATCAGAGATATTCTATTTGTTTTCTTTACCCTTACTCCTTCTCTGCAGCTTAGAGCATGATTGTATTTCTTTAACTTTTCTCAGTTCTGATGAGAGGTAACTGGCCTGACATGTTTGGCCCTTCCTGTTTCTTATCTACCTGCTCCCCTGAAGCAACATCATTGAAACACGCAACATTTTTCACCAGATTTATGCAGAGGAAAGCCAGCTCAATCCCAACACTCTTGCTGCCTCCACCATCTCAGACCGACAATTGCATATGCAAAACAAATTGACCAGAAATGTTCTCCAACTTTGGTGCCATCACTTACTGGTGGATTCATCATAAATTCTGGCAATGTTCAGAAATTAAAACTGATTGTTCATGACCTCAACTCCACAGTTGATCCTGAAATGCATTTCAGGCCTTTGATAAAGTGCCTCACGTGAGGCTGCCAAACAAGATGAGCGATCATGGTATTAGAGGGAATATCCTAGCATAGATGAATTGACTGAATAGCAGAAGGCAAAGAGTGGAAATAAAGGGGGCTTTTTCTGGTTGGCTGCTGGTGACTGGTTGTGTTCCACTTTGCAATTTTAATGTTGCAGATGAATGATTTGGATGATGGAATTGAAGGCTTTGTGGCCAAGCTTGTGTATGATAAGAAGAAAGGTATCATCTTCAGGCAGATAGTGTAGAGGAAGCAGATAGTCTGTAGAAGGACTTGGACAGTTTTGGAAAATGGGCAAAGAAGTGGCAGAAGGAATATATTGTAGCAATGTGTATGGTCATGTACTTTGGTAGCAGGAATAAAGGCATAGACTATTTTCTAAATAGGGATATCAGATTCAGAAATGGGAGAATGTACCGCTTGTAAGGTGAGAACTCCATCCGAACAAATCAAAAATATTCCATTTCATTCATTTTGCAATGATGCCTTTGAATATCATTTGGAATTCAGATCTGTATTTCCATGTGCAAGTATAATTAATAACATCTCAGAATCATCTGAAATTAAATTGTTCATTTTATGTTGGTCTAAAACTTCTCTTGCAAATGAAAACATGGAGCAAAGGTGGGGGTGCAGATGAACAATGCATGAAATGACCCTTGAACTTTGCTAACTGCCTGTTATTATCCATTCTCAATTATGCAATTATAAATTTAAACCTTGCCATAAAATTTCATATTTAACCTCCACTTTAACAAAACAATCACTGTTCTCTAAGTTGTTCTTCAAATGTTTACTTCTTCCTCTGCTGGAAACATCTAGTTTGCATCTTCTCGTGTACCTCGGTTACTATTCAGTATTGTGACACTCAAAAACTAAATGAAACTGGGTCACATCACAGTTTTCTTCTGCCTAAACCTATCACTGTGACAACAATGACATTGAAAATACTGCAAAATTTAATGAGAGGGCCAACACGGTTTCTATTGCTTCTCTGTGAAAAGTGACAAGTGACAGTGGGTGGAACATAAGTCAAGATGATGTGAGCTAGACAGCAATGAAAGAGGTTTGAGATTGAGATTCTTGTAGTAAAAATTCATAGTGTTTCTTCTTTGTCATTACAGTGACTTTTAGAACTCCAAAATGCAGACCCATGGCATGCGCACTCATGCATGCACATGTGAACCCACACACATGCACACACATACATCTTGCCAATCTAGTGAAAACTTTGTACAGGCTCATAAAATCTCTACTAGAAGTATCCGTATTTGGTGATCCACCATCAACTCAATTTCATAGCTCTCTTAACCTTACACCTCATCACCGGGTTGTTTTGCAGGTCTCTGCTTCAATGATGCCTTCATTTTGTGGCAGTATAATATGTAAACTGCATTTGAATATCGAACCAAAGGAAAGGGCATTGACAGCACAGCTGTGGATTCTGTTGTTTAACTAACCCATACTTGCATGGAGAGCGCATAATGGAAACCATGTTGCCCAACAAATAAAACAAAACAGCTTTCCAGCATGTTAAATAATGCTATGGAAGAACTTTACAATACTCAATAGATTACATTCACAGTGATTGAAAGGGCAAATAACACTGATCAATCTGGACAGAAGCTTTCAATGATTGGAGATGGGGATCATATCAGGGTTGGAGGATGTAACAGGTGGCAGCAAAAGTGGCGTTTGTTATTATTGGGTCATAATGGTGTAAATGATCGATCAGGAGTTGCTGAAGGACTAGTTTAATTTGGAGATAGCGCCATAGATAAAAATAAACATTTTATTTACCTCCAGACATCTTTGTCCTTGGGGGAAGATGTCATCCCAAGAATGCTTAAACATTGGTATCTCAAGGAAATCATGGTCAGGCTTCGCTGTCTGTAATATTTTAGCAACAAGAATAAAGGACCTGGTGATCTGGGAGCATCAAGCTTCAATACAGTTAGATGTGTTATGTTCACTAAAGAAACAGTTAAATTAATGTTTCAGCATCTCAAACAAATGTTTAAAATATGCTGCACTCAAAAAGAACATAGCTTTTGTGATTTGCAAATCAACTAGTTTATAATTTCATGGACATATTTTTCAGATAACTATCACCATGCAACCCCCAGCCCCAACCTTGCTCCTTGGGTTTATTGGTCCTCCAAAATATTCCAAATGGAATTTAAACTGGAGGTGGTGAAGGGAGGGCTTAAGCCAGAAAGGGTTATTGGGAAGAAAGAGCTACTTCAAACAAAGTCCTCCAAATGTAATAAAAAGTAACTACAGATGCTGGTTTACCTGGGTTCCCGACGGGCTAGAGGTTTCCCGACTGTCTCGATGCCTCCCGGATCGCCGCGTAGAAGCCCAGGTCGAGGCCCAACCGGAGACTCGCGGCTGACGGAGCCCACGGCTGGGGCCTGGGTCGGCGCCACGGAAGCGTGAAGTGGGGCATCGACAGCGGTGACGCCTCAGCGGCGGTGAAGCGGCAGCAGCGGTGAAGCCACACGACGATGGGGCCTCAGCGGCAGTGAAGCCTCGCGGTGGCGGCGACCCGCGGTCGACGGTTGATGAGAGCGTGGAGGACCACAGTCTTCTTCTTTCGTGTGGCATGCACAGCCTAAAGTTGTAGGACAACTTGTTCTATTTGATCTTCCGTTTGTGCATGTGGAGTTGATTGCATTAGTCGAAACAGGGCGGACCACGTGAAGGTTGCAATCTTCCACCCCAGGACCACAGTGAGGGGGAGGAAGGGGGAGGGAGGAGAGAGAGAGGGAGGGAGGGAGAGGGAGAGAGAGGAAGGAGGGAGGGAGAGAGAGGGAGGGAAGGAGAGGGAGAGGGAGGGAAGGAGAGAGGAGGGAGGGAGAGGGAGGGAGGGAGAGGGAGAGGGAGGGGAGGCGTTTATCAAAGCGCCACTGTCTCGATGGAGGGAGATCGCCGCGTAGAGGGAGAGGGAGGTCGAGGGAACCGGAGAGAGTGAGAGGCTTTAATTCTCTGAATCACTCACTGACTGAGAAGGTAAGTAGGCAACATGTGTCCAATTCCTTGGATGGCAACTAGGTACTCAATATTATGGACAGAGGAGCACATCCCACACATGCTAGATAATCACGTTATCCTTTCAACAACTTCATCAGAATATTACCATTCACTGAAGTGGAAAATAAATAATATTTTGCATATTCTGCAGTGTGAAAATAAAACCAAAAATGCATTATCCTCCGGACACAGTTTCACCTTTACTTTAGACTTTAGAGATACAGGGCGGGAACATGCCCTTCGGCCCACCAAGTCCACACCGACCAATGATCACCACTGTATACTAGTGCTATCCTACACACTAGCGACAATACCGTATATATTTTTTACCGAAGCCAATTAACCTACAAACCTGTACGTCTATGGAGGGTGGGAAGAAATCAAAGTACCCGGAGGAAACGCACGTGACCATGGGCAGAAGGTTCAAACTACGTACAGGCAGCACCCATAGTCAGGATTGAACCAGGGTCTCTGCTGCTATCTGGCAACAACTCTACCTCTGCGCCACTGTGCCAACTAATAACCTCATCTCACTCCTCCAAAATCATGTAATACAAGTAATAAGATAACAGATGACTGATAATTAAAGACATCTGAAAAATAAAAGTATTTTACTACAACAGTTTAGTTTACACAGAAAATATTCATAAATTATGAATCTGAATGGACTGGGATAACATTTTAATTTTTACTTCCATGAAGGGTGTTGCATCGCCAATTTAATTACAGATAAAATCAGCTCAGTTTCAGACAAAACTATCACCTTTTATCACTATGTCATCTTTTACCAAATATTTAGCTGTGAGCAACTTTGATGTTAGCAATTCTTCCTAAATATGCCAATTATTTTGCAGTTGCACAATATCAAGCTTCTTCAATGTAAATCTGGTTACAACAATTTCTACCTGATTTGTATTATTTAATGCAATGTGACTTGACCTCAGCTTTAATTTCTAGCCCATCTGGATAAAAGTTCAAATTCCAGAACCCATCTCACCACTAGTCCTGCCCTCAGTCAGGCCACTGGAAACAGATCTCTGAATGGAGCAAGACGCCTCTAATTCCAGGTGGGATCTCAATGCAAAATCCAGCAGGTATCTAAAAAATATGGAGAGCAGTAAAATTAAAAGAAGCAGTTTAAGTGGGTGTTAATACATCCTTTACTTTAACTGACAACCACAAATAAAAGTCTGAATACATCTAAATAAAGGAAACATTTCATGTTGCAGAACCTTTGCTTAATTGAGAAGATTGCAAGCATCGCCAATTTAATTACAGATAAAATCAGCTCAGTTTCAGACAAAACTATCACCTTTTATCACTATGTCATCTTTTACCAAATATTTAGCTGTGAGCAACTTTGATGTTAGCAATTCTTCCTAAATATGCCAATTATTTTGCAGTTGCACAATATCAAGCTTCTTCAATGTAAATCTGGTTACAACAATTTCTCCCTGATTTGTATTATTTAATGCAATGTGACTTGACCTCAGCTTTAATTTCTAGCCCATCTGGATAAAAGTGGACAAAGCTTTTTCCCTTCTCACCAATAGGTCCTGCCCTCAAACAGAGGAAATGATCTCAGAATGGAGCAAGACGGGACTAATTCCAGTTGGGGGGTAATATGAGGGGGAACTTCTAAAAAATATGGAGAGTGGTAGCGGTGTGGAATGAGCTTCCAGTTTGAGTGGGTGTTAATACAGGTTCATTGGTATCATTTAAAAATAAAAGTCTGAATATCTAAATAAAGATGACATTTCACGTTGCAGAACCTTGTGCTTAATTGAGAAGATTGCAAGAGTTCAACACTGTTGAGCAAAGATGGTGTGGTATTCGATGGGTAAGAGATGTCATCACTCTGCCCCAATTGATATTATACCATTTAATTTGGAATTAATTGATAAACACTATGAGTAAATTGTAACATTTGATAGCTGTTACTGCTGGGAAAAGTAAATTATCATTAACTTTAAGGAAAAAAATGAAATTCAAACTGTCTTTGACAGGAAGCATTACTTGTTTCCCTTTCCACAAATGCTTCCTAACTTGTAATATTTTCAGATTTTATATAAGAAATTTCTGCCGCTAATTTCTGTCATTCTTAACATAATAAAAAATTAAGCAACAAAGGTAACACCATCTGCATCAAAGAGTAATTGCTATGCTAGGCAGAAGGTATACATTTTAATAAAATACCATTCTCATCTAATTAAAAATCCAACAAATCATTTTGTTTTTTAACCAAGTCCTGTGGGATCCATCAGAAAGCTGTTAACCTTTTAGAAGAATATTTATGTACATATTACAGCACGGCATCAGCCTTTCTACATTCAGTTGAACTGTGATATTGAGGTCATGTGATACAGTTTTGTACCCGTAACGTCAACCATTCCTTCTGTCCAGAGATGCTGCCTGTCTCGCTGAGTTACTTCAGCTTTTTGTGTCTATCTTCGATACAGAATAACAAACTGAATTACACTTTAAATCAATATTATGCAGTCGAAAATAATAGCTGTGATGAAACCAAAGAATTATAATAGATGCCTCATTATCACATCTTGCAGGGCAATTCCAATCTTGATTCAGATTGGAGTATGGTGATTTATGAAATCAGAAACAAAAATCAAAAATTGTTACAGATTGGTTAACATCGAGTTAATTGTAATTGGTGAAGTGGAATTGCTTGTATTCTACCATCTAATCAAGTCTGTCCTTTTGTCAAGATTTGCATTTAGATTTCTGGAGATTTGGACCTTTTTGCCTGAAAGGATGAAAAAGCCAAGACTATTTCTGTGTTTAAAAAGTTCTCATGCCAATTTCATAACCTTAAAAACCATGGATCTGAGATATGAGATGGTCTCCTTATTTGTTGTAAATTTCTGGATACATTTTAGTCAAGTTTAGAGACAGTGCGGAAGGACCTGTTCCTGCGTTGCGCGACTCTAGTTTAATTTTAGATTTAGAGATACCACATGGAAACAGGCCTTTCGGCCCACCGAGTCAGCTCCGACCAACAATCACCTGTACATTAGTTATATTCTACACATTAGGGACAATGTACAGAAGCCATTTAAGCTACAAACCAGAACGTCTTTGGAATATGAGAGGAAACTGGAGCAACCGGAGAAAACCCACGCATTCACAAGAAGAATGTACAAAATCCATACAGACGGCAGCAACTCTACTGTGCACCACTGTGCTGCCCTTGATTGCAGATGAAATTATTTGTGTGCTTTGCAATGTGCAGACATTGATATAAGGAGATGCTGCTTTCTCGTTCTTAAAATAAATGTGCTTTATGTAAAAGTCTGATTCAAGTATAGATTTGTACACTTATAATCCCTTGAGATTTTTGAAATACTTCCTGACCATGTCCTGAATTTGCTCACAAACAACACTTATCTTAATAGCTCAGACCTCAGAGGTACAACTTATAAGCAAATGCGCTGATTTAGTTGGCTGCTGAATGACAAACTGCAGAGTGGGAAACAGTTCTTTATTAATCACCCCAGAACATCCGTTGTATATATGGGCACAATATATCCTATTGTGCTTTTATGATCAGCCGAATGACAGTTACATACATTCTTGGTCAAAAGTGCATTCGAAAGCAGGAAATAAAAAATATCTTACACTGATTTAACTGCATGATATCCATAAGCTTCATGACATGGGCAGTGATTCTGTATATCAGTCAAAATCTTGCAAAAAGGACATTATTTTTAGTCAGAATTTATGCAATATGACACAGTATTGTGTGCAGCCTTCTCAAAATATGAAATGGCAACAAATATATGACTATCAAACAACATCTCAGTGACAGATACAGTATTTGATTTCTATAGTGTGTTGACAAATGTGAAGGGCCTGTCCCACTGTACGAGGTAATTCAAGAGTTCTCCCGAGTTCTCCCTTGATTCGAGCTCATGTAATGTACGTAGCGGGTACGTAGGAGCTCGTGGATGTCGCGTGGCGGCTCGTACGAGTAGCGATAGGTACTCGGGAAATCCGGTAGACTCGTGACATTTTTTCAACACTGAGAAATGTCCACGAGAAAAAAATATTTGTGATGAAAAAATGTTTTACTTTTTACTCGTACGAGCCCCTATGTACCTGCTACGTACATTACATGAGCTAGATTCAGGGGAGAACTCGGGAGAGCTCTTGAATTACCTCGTGCAGTGGGACAGGCCCTTGAGGTGCAGTCTTAATGTAGTGAGGTTTTACTACTGTGACCGTTGTATACAGTGTCACTGAATACTCTATCAAACTTCCACAGATGTAAAGAGCATGCTGACTGGTTGCATCACACCTGGTTCGGCATTTGAATGGCCGGAATAAAGGAAGCTGTATTGTGATAGCCATAGGTTGGTCCATCACTTGTATTGACCATCCCACCATCAAAGAGATCTACAGGAGGCGCAGCTTTAAAAATATAATATCATCAAAAACTTACGTCTTCCTAGCTATGCTCTCATTTCACCACTACCAATGGGAAGAAGATACAGGAGAAAGTACAGGAGCCTAAAGCCCCTGTCCCACTTAGGAAACCTGAACGGAAACCTCTGGAGACTGCGCCCCACCCAAGGTTCCCGGAGGTTTTTGTCAGTCTCCCTACCTGCTTTCACTACCTGCAACCTCCGGCAACCACCTGCAACCTCCTGGAATCACACGGAAACCTTGGGTGGGGCGCAAAGTCTCCAGAGGTTTCCGTTCAGGTTTCCTAAGTGGGACAGGGGCATAAGAACCATGATCTCTAAGATCAAGGACAACTTTGTTCCATCAGGCTTTCAAATAACATTGTACTACACTAACTATAACCTACCATATCAATGATTTACTATGAACTTTGTTTTCATTGCACTATGTATTTCCATTTGCACTATTATAGAATATAGATGTAGTCTGGTGAAAAGTATTACTGATAATTAATTTAGTTTATTATTAATTGTTTCATATTTATTTGTTGTGCTGTTGTGTTATGAGTGTAAATCCGCAGCAATAAGAGTTTCATTGTTTTGTTCCCGGTACAAATGACAATTAAATATGATTGAGTCTCGACATCAAAGTTGAATAAAGTGGTTGCAGCCATTCTATCCAGAAAACCCCATCTAATATTATTTCCTTCTGTCATTCTGACTAAGTTTCTGAAAGAGTCAACAGTCAAGTTATTGCCACACGTGCCCAACATGAAATAATGAAATTCTTATTTGCAAGTTTGTAAGCACAGTACTCAGTAGACACCATAGTAAACAACAAAGGAGGTTCACTTTATAGACACAAACACTACAGTGCAAAGACAGAAACCTATTTGGAGTTCATCGTGTTTGATGATTGTTGCGAAGACGCTGCTCCTGAACTTGGATGTTATAGTTTTCAGGATCCTCGTCCTTCTTCCCGATGGCAGGAGTGAAATGAATATGTGGCCTGGGTGGTGTGGGTCCCATAATGGAGTAGGGTCTCCTATAGATCCTTTCGATGATGGGGAGGTTAGTACTGGTAATAGACTGGGTAGTGTTCACCAATTTTGCAATCTTCTATGTTCTTGGGCATTTGAGTTGCTGAAGCAGACCGTAATGTAACCTGTCAAATATATTCTCTATCTTACACCTGTAGAAATTCATAGAGAGAATTCGTCAACATACTGATTTGCCTCAATTTGTTATGACAATTTAAAAAAGTGAGGTCAACTGTGTCCGCCTACACAGGCATATATATATAGATAGACTATAGAGTGAGTAGAGCAGGGGGCTGAGCACATAACCTTGAGGTGCTCCTGTGCTGATTGTTTTCAAGGAGGATGAAAAACAAATCCTCCATTTAACTTCTATCCAAAATGGCAAGACCTTATCGAAAACCCTTTTTTTAGATATCCGCCGTCTCGACCCCCAGGCTAAACATCGTTTCAGATCTACCCTTTGAAGATCCTTTGAAATCATATAATTTTCAAAGGGTAAACATTCTTCCAGTGTGTATGCTTAGGCTGGACATCCTTTCCTCACAACTCAATGCAATCATTCCTGAAATCAACCAAAATGAAACCTCATTGTCTCCAATGCAAATATATCCCTGCCTAAATAACAGGGTCAAAATATGCAGAGTCCTCCTCACTCCACACATTTTCCTGCTCTTATTCTTTTGTAATGATGACCAACATTCCACATGCTTTCCTTTTTTGTATCTCCGTGTCAATTTTCTGCACCTCAACTTTAAGAATGCCATTACATCAAGAACGAAAACTGAATCATTTTAATTTGCTCTGTCTTCGTCGCATTCAGGGAGTTTCTTGACAGGACTAAATCACCAATGATTCTGCCCTCTCCGTGACCAACTTGCCCAACATCCATGCGATCCTCAAGCATCTCCGCTGGCTTGGACATGTACACAGGATGGTAAATGGATGCATCCCCAAAGATGTGCTGTACGGGGAGGTCGCCAATGCAAGGAGGCCAAGATGAAGGCTTAAGCTTCAAGGATATGGTTAAAAGAGATACGACAAATGTTAATATTGGCACTGACAACTGGGAAGCAGCTTCTGAGGATCAGGCGAGGTGGAGATAGGACCTCCAGGTGAGGTTGAAGCACCAAGACAGTATTTGGTTCAAGATCCTGGAGACCGGTCACCAACGCCACAATGGCAACAGCATTACACTCCCCAAGCCGGAGAGAATTTCACCTGTGGAAGCCGTGGGAGGGTCAGCCTGCCAAGGAATAGGCTTAGTCAGCCACAGCAGGAAATGCAACTACAGGTGAAACATCCCCCTCTCCAAACAGAACAACATCAACGCCTCACTATCATCTCTCACAGATGGATGAATGCCAACCGATCTTACCAGATTTACACAACCATGCATATTGTTCAAAATGGCAAATGACTCATCTCGCACTCAAACTGTTCAAATATTATATTTATGATGCTTTGTTGACAATTTGCACATTATTCAGTGACACTTCACTTCAGACCATGAAGCATAATTTCAGACACATTAATAAATATTCATGATAGGTGTTGCTATTATCTCAGTGCTAACAGGGCTCCAAAAAATCGATGTCACAGCAAATCCTACAGACTTTGCTAGCGTATGAGACTGTGCAAATAACCACCCACAATTAAGGTAAAAGAACGGAACAATAATTGGCAACATCATCAATGATCTTAGAAAAGCTTCATGCTTATTGCCTCAGCTGTGAATGTATACAGTCAGCCTTCTCCAAAAGGAATATCATCAGGATGCAGAAATATACCCAATGCCATACAAATGCTGGGAATAAATGGTTTCATTTATTTTTATGGCGCCATGAAATGCCATTTTCTTCCAGTTTGCTTGATGAAATCCCAGCTTGCCTGAAATGTCAAGTCATTAGATCATGAATATTTATTTGTTAGTGAAATCATGCTTCGTGGTCTTAAATAAAATAGCCCTGAATAACGACACTACATCACAAATAACATACAGATTGATATTGCTTTCCTATTAGTGTTTCTCGGGTAAAAGTCCCTTAGATGCTTAATATAAAGTTGGATGGCCAACATGTTAGCATTAACAAATATAGATAGAAGTAGATTACCTAATTGTGATTCGACCAGACAGAAATATTGTCCTCAGTAGCTGGAGTGGGTTTGGCTTGAAATCCATGCATTATCGTCAGTGATACAGACATGTTGCTTATAGCATTATTTGTCATTTAAACACAAATGTATTCCCAACTAATACTAACCCACGGGTTAGTCTAGGTTAGGCCCCGTACTTGCCATTTTATGAACAGTACATTTCTTGAATTGAAATGGTGAGGAGGTGGGGTCACATCACATGGAAACATGCCCTTCGATCTAACTGTGTCGGAAAGAACTGCAGATGCTGGTTTAAATTGAAGATAGACACAGAATGCTGGAGTAACTTAACAGGACAGGCAGCATCTCTGGAGACAAGGAAATTGTGACATTTCGGGTCGAGACCCTTCTTCAACCCTTCAACCCAACTTGTCCATATCAACCAAGTTGCCCCATCTAAGTAGATCCCATTTGCTTGTATGTTACCCCTAACCCTCCAAACCTTTCCTATGCATGTACCTGTCCAAATGTCTTTTAAATGTTTTGAACCTGCCTCAACTGCTTCATCGGGCAGCTCGTTCCATATACCTTCCACTATGTGTGAAAAAGGTTGTTGCCCAGGTTCCTATTTAATCTTTCCCATCTTAACTTAAACCTATGTCCTCTAGTTCTCAACTCCACTACTTTGTATATTAACTCTCTATATTCCCCTCATGATTTTATACACTACCATAAAACCAGCCATTAGACTCCTGCACTCCAGGGAACAAAGCCATAGTATATTCAACCTTTCTCTGTAGCTCAGGCACTCAGGTCATCGAACATCCTTGTATATCTTATTTTTACAGCTTATTGGCATCTCTCCGACAGCAGAGTGACCAAAACTATACGCAATACTCCAACGTCTTATAGAAACGATAGAGATGTCTTATAACATCCCAACTTCTGTCCTTGATTCACTTACTGATGAAGGTCAGCATACCAATTCTTAAGTGACCATGTCAATCACCCGACCAGAACCCAATTGAGCATGCCTTTTATATGCTGAAGAGAAAACTGAAGGGAACTAGCCCCCAAAACAAGCATAAGCTAAAGATGGCTGCAATACAGTCCTGGCAGAGCATCACCTGAGAAGACACCCAGCAACTGGTGATGTCCATGAATCGCAGACTTCAACTCATTCCCGATAGCAATGTATGCAAATTTATGTCTTCTATTGATGATGACAATGCAATATCATAGATTAATCTTCACTTAATACTGTGCTCATTTTGTTAGCAAAGCTAGCAATGCAAACAATGTGCACTGTGACTGCATCTATTGAAATCTCTATCCTTATAACCACGCCTATTAAAGTATTTTCTTGTACATTTTAAATGTAAATGAATGCCTACATCTCCTTAAACATTTCCCTTCATTATAACCAGCTGTTAATAAGATGGCGATCCATGAATATAAACATTTCAGATTATGTGGTTTAGATAGCCTGTGTAATTGTAACTACCTTTTCATGTTTTTTTAGAAAGATCAATAGTTCAAGCATAAAACACCCATTGTTCTTCAGTAATTAGTTGAGCATTGATTCAATGGCTATTGGTCGACAGCCTTGATTTATTGTCCATATTGAATTTCAGTCCACCTCCATTTAATCGCACATTCGTTCAACATCTATACATTGAGCAGATACTCGTTCTTCAACACTATCTGGGTAAATGTGAAAGATAGTCGCAGTTTAAGAACCTGGAACAGAAACGTACAACACGGAATATAGTCTGAAGATGGGTCCCGAGGCAAAATATCCCCTATCCATGTCCTCCAGAGATGTTGCCTGACCTATTAAGTTACTCCAGCCCTTTGTGGGGTTTTTTTTGCAAGCCATGGTGTCACCATTTTACTGAGGATCAGTAAGAGGTCACTTATTCTAAACAGAGATGGGATTTTTTTTTTTTCGCTGATGGTTGAATTGTTGAATATAGTATTGGTTTACAAATGAATCACAGATTATTTCCTCATTGCAGGGAGCAACATTTGAATGGACTTGTGACCCAAATCAAATCAGTTTGATCTTATCGACTGGCGGGATAAAATCAAGGTTACTCCTAATCCTATTTCTTGTGTTCTTAAATGGTTCCTCAAGCCTTGCTGATAGTTATAGTTAACGTTGCCATACCCTTGCCATGGAAGTAAAGCAGCCTGTCCTGTCAACAGCAGTCCTCAAGTAAATCCCAGGAACGTGAAGATTTGAGGCCACATCCACCTGTGGATCAAACCATCACCTGCCCCAACACTGAATATACTGAAAATGATTGAGGACTAACATAGTTATCCCCCAACATAAAGTCATAGTCAAACAGCATGGAGACAGACCCTTCAGCCCAACTTGCCCACGCTGACCAACATGCCCATCTAAGCTAGTCCCACCTGCCTGAATTTGGCCCATATCCTTCTAAATCTATCCTAGCTATGTACCTGTCCAAATGTCTTTTAAATAATTTAAAGTATTTTTTGGCATGATTGTTTGAGGCAATCCTTCAACCAATATGTGTGATTATGTCTCTTAAACAGCCAAAGGTTGCCCGAGCTTCACATCAGTTCAAAAGTTCAAAAATTGACTTTAAAATGGTGGTGGCGCGGGCACATCGCTACGCCCCGTGTCTCCCAAGAATGGGAAAAATAGCGACAATTCCCCTAACTGTTTCAAGGCTGCTCACACGGAGCAGTCTTGTATCCATTTCGTACATCCGACAGGAACTTCTGGACTTCGGTTCCTGCGGCTGCAACAACTTTCTGGGCGATCTCCGTCTTGCTCCTGAGCTCATCAGAGCAATGAAGCACCGGAGCCGCGGGGCTGGAGAACGCCACTGGAGCCGCGGGGCTGGAAAATGGCAGCAGAGCCGCGGGGCTGGAGAACGCCACTGGAGCCGCGGGGCTGGAGAACGCCACTGGAGCCGCGGGGCTGGAAAACGCCAGCAGAGCTGCGGGGCTGGAGACCGCCACCGGAGTCGTGGGACTGGAGAATGCCACAGGAGCCAGGGAGACGCGGAGCGGCAGAACACCAGCGCGCACCAAGCCAGCTCGGCCGACCGGAAGCATCAACAGGTGGCGACGCGTACGAAAGCACCGCCGGGGAAGCAGAGGTGGGTTAAAGGCCAGGTTAGAGCTAGCCCCACACAGGCTAGCGATTCCTAGCCTTTTCCTCGCCAACGTGCGCTCACTGGCAAACAAAATGGACGAACTCCGGCTAAGGATCACCTCCCACAACTGGATCAAAGACTGCAGCATCCTGATCTTCACGGAAACTTGGCTAAACATCGACGTTCCTGATAGCGACATCCAGCTAACCGGGTGTCATTTACTCCGAGCGGACAGGACAACAGACTCCGGTAAGACCAGAGGTGGGGGTCTGTGCATTTATGTAAATTATGCATGGTGCACGGACTCCGCCATCATCGAGAGTCACTGCTCAGCTAACCTTGAGTTCCTCTTGGTAGATGCAGACCGTTCTATCTACCCAGAGAGTTCACCTCCACTGTTGTGACTGCAGCCTATATCCCTCCTGATGCTAATGCCAAGCTTGCAATGAAAGAGCTGCATACTGCCATTAGCAAACAACCCCGATGCACAACCCCGAGGCAGCCTTCATTGTTGCGGGTGACTTCAATCACTCAAACCTGAAGACTGTACTCCCCAAATTCCACCAACATGTATCCTTCCCCACTAGAGTAGACAAGACACTGGACAAAGTCTACACTAACATGGCTGAAGCTTACAAAGCCGTCCCCCTCCCCCACCTTGGTCAGTCTGATCACCTCTCATTGTTCCTGCTCCCTAAGTACTCCCCACTCATCAGACGGGTTAAACCCACTGTGAGGACAGTTAAAGTCTGGTCAGAGGAAGCGGACTCCACACTTCAGCAGTGTTTTGGAAACACTGACTGGAAGGCGTTTGCAGCCCAGGCCACCCTTGACTCCCACACGGACATTGATTCCTACACATCCTCTGTTCTGGACTTTATAAACTCCACCATCAATAGTGTCACCTCCCTCAAACGGGTGACCATATTCCCGAATCAGAAGCCATGGATGAACAGCGAGGTCAGGCTACTGCTGAAAGCACGGGACACCGCTTTCAGGTCAGGCGATGCTCGAGCCTACAGTTCATCCAGGGCTAACCTGAAGAGGGGCATCAAGAAGGCCAAGCACTGCCATAAGCTCAGGATTGAGGAGCACTTCAACAACAACTCCGACCCCCGACGCATGTGGCAAGGCATCCAGGCCATCACGGACTACAGACCCTCCAACATCACCCCCACATCCAGCGACGCCTCCTTCCTTGAGGAGCTTAACCACTTCTATGGCCGCTTCGACAGGGACAATCTAGAGACAGCCATCAAGGCTGTGCTCCCTGCTGATCACCAACCCCTCACACTCACCCCCTACGACGTGTATGTGGCACTGAGTAGGACTAATGCACGTAAGGCTGCTGGCCCTGACGGCATCCCTGGGCGCGTCCTCAGGGCCTGTGCTGCGCAGCTGACAGACGTCTGGACTGACATCTTCAACCTGTCACTTGCCCAAGCAGTTGTCCCCACTTGCCTTAAAACCACCTCCATCGTGCCGGTGCCAAAGCACTCCACTGCGGCAAGCCTCAACGACTTCCGCCCAGTTGCACTTACCCCCATCATCACCAAGTGCTTCGAGAGGCTGGTCCTGGCACACCTCAAAGGCTGCCTACCCCCCACACTGGATCCCTATCAGTTTGCCTACCGCAAGAACAGGAGTACGGAGGATGCCATCTCAACGGCACTTCACTCCGCCCTCTCCCACCTCGACAACAGAGACACTTATGTAAGAATGCTGTTCATCGATTACAGCTCAGCATTCAACACCATTATACCCTCTAAATTGGTCACCAAACTTGGTAACCTGGGCATCGACCCCTCCCTCTGCAACTGGATATTATACTTTCTAACCAACAGACCCCAGTCTGTGAGGTTAGACAAGCACACCTCTTCAACCCTCACCCTGAACACCGGCGTTCCACAGGGCTGTGTGCTGAGCCCCCTCCTCTACTGCCTCTTCACCTACGACTGCACACCTGTACATGGTACTAACACCATCATCAAGTATGCAGATAATACAACGGTGATTGGCCTCATTAGCAACAACGATGAGTCAGCCTATAGGTAGGAGGTCCAGCTCCTAGCAGCATGGTGCGCTGACAACAACCTGGCCCTTAACTCCAAGAAGGCCAAGGAGCTCATTGTAGACTTCAGGAAGTCTAGGGGCGGCACGCACACCCCCATCCACATCAACGGGACGGAGGTGAAACGTGTTTCCAGCTTCCGGTTCCTGGGGGTCAATATCTCCGATGACCTCTCTTGGACCCACAATACCTCAACTCTGGTCAAGAAGGCTCACCAGCGTCTCTTCTTCCTGAGGAGACTGAAGAAGGTCCATCTGTCTCCTTAGATCCTGGTGAACTTCTACCGCTGCACCATCGAGAGCATCCTTACCAACTGTATCACAGTATGGTATGGCAACTGCTCTGTCTCCGACCGGAAAGCACTGCAGAGGGTGGTGAAAATTGCCCAACGCATCACCGGTTCCTCTCTCCCCTCCATTGAGTCTGTCCAAAGCAAGCGTTGCCTGCGGAGGGCGCTCAGCATCGCCAAGGACTGCTCTCACCCCAACCATGGACTGTTTACCCTCCTACCATCTGGGAGGCGCTACAGGTCTCTCCGTTGCCGAACCAGCAGGTCCAGGAACAGCTTCTTCCCTGCGGCTGTCACACTACTCAACAATGTACCTCGGTGACTGCCAATCACCCCCCCCCCCCCCGGACACCCCTCCCACAGGAAAAACACTGTCTGTATACATGTAAATAGATATATTTGTTGAAATCATATTCTGTCGCTCTTCCAGGGGGATGCTAACTGCATTTCGTTGTTTCTGTACTGTACACTGACAATGACAATTAAAGTTGAATCTGAATCTGAATCTGAAAAGTTGCCACCTCCAATCACGCAGTACTCCCTCAGTTTTACACTGATGTCTAAATTATGTGCTTGAGTCCACAGTAAGACAAGAGTTAACAAATCTCAAGGTAAACAACTTCTATTTCTTTTTTTACTTTTATCAATGAACATCCAGTATCGGGTTATCTCTCTGTACTATAAATATCACGTTTACTTTGGAACTTACTACTTAAATGGTGCATTTTGGAAACTCACCTCATTGAAGTAGCACTTTGTAAGATTTATGATCCAAATTGACTGACCACAAAGGTTGCAAACGAATTAACTTTCCATTATGTTTAAGTGTCCTGCAAACCTACGGAGACCTATACCATTAAAATAGAGAGCGAAGATATTAACCAGGCTGACCCAGACAGTTGCTGCAAACAAAATGACAAAAGTTCATGTCTGCAATGACCAAACATTCAATTACGGAGGCTACAAAATAAAGCACCCCTGCAACACCAATTAATCATAAAATATTTGGCACACCATTGCATTTCACGTGTGAACTTTTGCTAATGAAGGATGTGATAACAGATGTTACTGCACTGGTCATTATTAAGGAGCAGGAGAGGTGATGAAAGATAAACGATAAAATTCGTTGTACATCACTACAACATTTGTAATATTCTTTGTTACTAAAAAATGAATAGCATAACTGTGTACACAATTAGATTTTTAGAGAGATCAGAATCATTGGACTCCCCCCCCAGGTATTATATTGCAGAAATGAGCATTTGTCTCTATAGCCATCATATGTGCAAATAGACTGCTTGGCAGTATTTCATCAATAAACATTTATTATGAACGATGATGATATTTGCAACCCTCAGGTGGTTAGTTAATTGCCTTCCAATGTGCCAACTTGGTCCATCACTACTTGTTATCATTGCGCTCCAATTACATTGCAAAGAAAGAAAGGCTGAGAATTTCACTTTATAATCTGTGCATCTATATATTTTAATCCTACCCTAGGACGGGCATTGCTTTTGCCAGAAGTATATTATATTTTTATACCCTTAGTTTGTACCTGGAAAATGTCACTAATTGAATTAAACATAAAGTTGATGTCTACTGGGCATTTCTATGCTTGGTAGTCAGGCACTGTTAGGTTTTCAGAAATGTATTTCATGCTCTCGACTTAGCAAGGGTAAAGGAGTCACTGGTGCAGCTGTGGTTATGTTGTGCTTATGATGATATTTCTGGAAATTGTACATTAATAGAGTGGAAGCAAATGGTCCCTTTTCCCTGGTGCCAACGTAATGAGACTGTGCATGCAGTCAATAGCACCCAGGACATCAGCAATGATGAAGAAGTCTTGCCTCGTTCTCTGTCATTGCAGCTGGGATTTGTGAAGTCTGATACAGTAATGCATGCTACTGACGAAATCATCTGCAACTTGATAAATCACTTTATACATTGGTGACAGATTGTTGCCTGTTGATGCCCCAGCTGTGGTCTGAAGGGTGCCAATAGCTTACTGTAAGAGTGCTGGCCTCTACCCTAGCCCTGGCTCAGATTAATTTAGATATTTGGAGTATGCTGCGCAATTCTGTTCACCCCATTACAGGAAGGATATCAAGGCTTTGGAAAGGGTGCAGAGGAGGTCAAATAGAATTATGCCTGGATTAGAGGGTATTAAATACAGGCTTGGATTGCTTTCTCTGGAATACGGAGTCTGGTTGCGGAGAGTCCTGATAGTAAAAAAATTATGAAAGGCATAATTTGCCTCAAACTTGCTGCTGGTGGTGGTGGTTGACGCAGATACGATAGTGACATTTAAGAAACTTTTGGATAAGCATATAAATATGAAGGGTTTGGAGGGATGTGGATTATGTGCAGGCAGATAAGAATGGGTCTTGGCATTATGTTCAGCATTGTGGGCCAAAGAGCCTGTTCTATGTATAACAACCTTTTATAACTCATCCCCTTTGGCTAATCCCTTGTTTTCTAAGTCATTTAAATGGAAATGTAAAGGACACAAAGTGCTGGCATAACTCAATGGGTCGGGCAGCATCTCTGTAGAGCATGAACAGGTGATGAAGTCTGAAGAAGGCTCCCGTCCCCAAATATCAATTCTCCATGTTCTTTGGACCCGTGAGATACTCCAGCACTTTGTGTTCTTTTGTGTAAACCAGCATCTGCAGTTCCTTGTTCCTACATTCTAAAATTGGGATTGTACATGCCAATGGAGTTAAAATGGGCCATGATCACAATGAACAGGATAGACCTGGTCTGAGTTATCTAATTTAGATTTCTTCCCACTCTTTTGAATATGTTTCCTGTAATGAAAATGTGCATGAAGAATGATGGATTGAAAGTAAATATATTATTCCAAACAGAAGTTCATGGTGACATTTCAGGGGCTGGAGCTGGAACAGATAACAGGCGTGGGTAAATCTATAATTAATCTGAAATGCACAGAGGGTTATAATGATGGAGGTACATTGAAGAAGGGATTTCCTTGTTACGAGAGGCAACAGGTTGTGAGAGGCAAAAGGTTGTGAAGTCACCACAAAGTCATGAAATCAAACAGGAGAAGATTGCTGATTAATCAAATGCAGTTTAGGTTAATCTTCACCCTTCTCCTCCAGGCCTCTATGACATTATAATATGCAAATTAGAACAGTGCAGGGTGTGGTCTAAAAAGGTTCTATATGTTCAGCAGAAATTCACTACATTTTAAAAATTCTGTCGATTGTGAAATGCATTCTCATGCTTAGCCTGTTGTTTTCATGAGGCCTTATTATCTCGCGCTACCTCATTTAGTGCTTCACCACTTTGTGCTTCTGAACGGCTTTAATTGCCCATCTTATTTATTGTTTTTTTACTTTCCATGTGGTGTGTGTCCTCTTAATTTTTGCTACTGAAATAAATTGCAAATTTATCAATGCAGTAATTTCTTTGCCAATTATAAACAGGTTCTGAAAGCTTATCTTAATTTGCTGCAGTGCTCCATAACCATCAATATCAGTTAACTGATATATGGAGATTTTGAAAATCTCGCCCTGATTCCCAAGTTAATTTGTTGACAAAAAGTGTGAACAGCAAAAAGGTGAACAGTACTGTGCGGGCGGCACAGTGGTAGAGTTGCTGACTTGCAGTGCCAGAGGTTTGATCCTGACTACGGGTGCTGTCTGGGCGGAGTTGTGACCACGTGGATTTTCACCGGGTACTTTGGTTTCCTTTCATTACAAAGACCTGCAGATTTGTAGGTTAATTGGTGTGTGTAAATTGTCACCAGTGTGTAGGATAGAACAAGTGTATGGGTGATCATGGAAACCCCAAGGAAAAAGGAAAAGAGGTCATCCCAGGAACAGCTGGAGAAGAGGTGGCCAAACAGAAATGTCTGAGAGTGGGCTCAACTGGGGAGATCTCGAAAGAACTGCCAAAAACCGAGTGAGGTGGAGGACATTTGGCAATGGCCTCTGCTCCCTAGAGGAGCAAAGGGCTTAAGAAGAAGATGGGTGATCACTGATCGGCGCGGACCCGGCGGGCTGAAGGGCCTGCTTCCATGCAGTCTAAACTAAAACTAAAACTAAAAGTCCCGGCACCTATTGTGGTTGAACCCTACCTTTGACATGCCTCACATAATATTTATTCCTTGTGTAACTGGACAATTTCTGAATCCTCCTGTGGAAAAGTTACAAATATGTTAACCACTAATATTCTTCCAATGCCAACGACTATCGTTCTCCAGAAGTTAACACAGGAGATAAATCTGCTTGCATCAAAGCTTTTTACAGGCCATCTATTAAAAAATAAGAACAAAAAACAGGTAAGTTAATGAGCTAGGTCTGGGTAAGTGAAAAATCAGATATATTAACTCTTTACTTAGTGGCTGCAATGCAATAGAATTTCATTATTCTATGTGGGACATATGACATTAAAACATTCTTGATTCTTGACTCTTGGTGAAAGCCAAACCCGCTGAAACACCTTTTTTTTGTTATTGACACTCAATATCAAACGGCAGAAACATGCCACCATTTGATGACACTAAAGTGGATGGTATTTTAGATAGTGAAGATGGTTAACGGAAATTGCGGCAGGATCTTGATCGACTGGGCATGTGAGCTGAGGAATGCTTGATTGAATTTAATACATAGAAGTGCGAGGCATTTTATTTTGGGAAGTCTAACCAGGGCAAGACCTACACAGTGCATGGCAGGGTACTGTGATGTTTTGTAGAGTAGAATCTAAGAGTGAGTACATAGTTCCTGGAAAGTGACATCTCATATAGATAGGGTGGTCAAGAAGGCTTTCGGCATTTTGGCCTTCATCACTCAGAGTATTGACTATAAAAGTTAGGAGGTACGTTTATAGTTATACAAGACATTGGCGGGGCCACAATTAGAATATTGTGCTCAGTGTTGGTCACCCTGCTATAGGAAAGTTGCCGTTAAGCCGGAAAGAGTGCAGAGAAAATCTACGAGGATGTTGCCAGGGATCAAGGGCCTGAACTATAGGGAGGTTGAGCAGGCTAGGGCTTTATTCCTTGGAGCGCACAAGGATGAGGTGTGATCTTATAGTGTATACGATCATGAGAGGAATAGATAGGGTAAATGCACAGTCTTTTACCCAGAATAGAGAAATCAAGATCCAGAGGATATAGGTTCAAGGTTTTGGTTTCAAGAGCATGTGTGCCATAGAGGGGAGAGGTTTCACCAACTGATTCCTGGGATGATTCTTCATATGAATAAAGACTGGATAGAACTCCAGTCTCTCGTGCCCATGAGAGGGGGGAAAGATTTAATAAGAACCTGAAGTGCAACCTTTTTACACAAAGGGTGGTAGGTTTATGGTATGAGCTGCTGGAGGAGGTAGTTGCGGCAGGATGTATCACACGTTTATAAAACATCTGGACAGGAATATGGATATGATGGGTTCAGAGGGATATGGGCCAAACGCAGGCAGATATGTGTCGATGGGGCATGTTGGTTTGGCAGAGGGAAGTTGATCTGAAGGGCCTATTTTCACACTCTATGACTCTATTTAATTTAAAAGGCAAAAGGAAAATGAATTTACCTGTAGCGTCATGTGTATACATAAACAAAATCCACTGGAACATGTTTTGTTTTAATTTCCTCAAACCCATTTATAATTCTCTCCTCCAGCTTAATCTCCCTCTTCATGGCTGTTGTACACTATTCATCTGAGGGAATTCTGGCTTGAGCTTGTTTTAACTCTGCATCAAGTGACATGTTACTAGGCAGTGATTGGAATAATTTCCCCATGGTCTCCTCCTTTGCATTCCAAAGCAAAGTAGCTGAAGAGGTATATATTTCTCCATGTCAGTGGGCCGAACGGTCTGTTTTCACGCTGTGTCACTAAACTAAAGATATATCCTAAGGTATTAAAGTAGAAATGAACTCGAGTTGAATGACTCACAACCTCAATTAGAAAGATATTTTTGCTAATAATTATTTTACTGTGCAGTTGCATTGGAGGCAGTGGTCAATTTCTTTGTCAATGTCTGCCCTTCCTGAAAGGCGGTGACTGATGTATACGGCATCTGGGAAATGATCCGCATTGACCAGGTTTTAGTAATGGACTTTGATTGTCAGTGGCTGGTGAATTGTGTGGTAGGGGTAGTTTGTTGAATGACTTTGGTCTTGCAGTTGTTTAACTGTGAAGTTCTTCCTCTCGGATGTTTCAGTGAGGATTTGGAGAGCAAGCTCCTTAGGCACACTTCCAATGGCATCGTCAATGTGCTGCAACTCATTGACTGAATTGGTAGGTTCTTAGTTGTAGAGTGGAGATGATGAAGATTGAACGATGTCTCATTCATCATGTACCATTCTGCACCTCCTGGCGAATTATGTCTCGCATATTTCTGGCATTTAGCTTCAACAAACAGATGTATATCTTTGAAGTGCATCTGGCGAATGTCATCATTTCTCTTGTGCCAATATTCTTCATTCCCACAAGCAATTCTATGTAAGGGCAGCTCATGTAGAATGTTCTGCTTCTCCCCAGGGTTAAAGGGCTTATGTACAGTGGTCATCAGTGTAAAGGACTGTCTGGAGTCATCAGGTTTCTGGGACTGATGTTTTCTGACCTCAATAGATGCTGTCTCGACTGGAGTGGCTGTGTGTAACTTCTCCTGTTTATTGGCAAGTTCCAACTTGTCAGCTTCCTGAGCCGACATTTACCAATCTCTTTGGCCATTCATATGACTGCTACCTGGCGAGCACTGTCTGTTAGGCTCTTCTGCATTTATCTCTAAGACCATCGTTGTCCCTAACAGTATTTGTCCATAACAGTCCTTGTATTGTTCTAATTCTTCTATCCACTTCTTGTCCATATCTTTCTCTTTGCATGTGCGCAAACTGTTCCTTATATCTTTCCCACTTTACTTCTCTGTACACTTGTCCATTTATTTCTCTAGTTCAGCTACTTGTACACTCTACGCCTCTTACATTTGTCACAGTACAGGGAGTAGCCTCTCCCTACTAATTCTCCTCAAGATTAATTCTTGTTTTGATTTAATGGTTATTTATTTATATCCCTGAACAATCCCTAACAGATCCTGCAGGTTATTATTCTACTCAGTTATAGATTTCCAGTGGTACCACTGGATTGCATTGTGGCCAAATACAACATATCCAGGACTCATCTTCACAGTCTAAAACAAAATGTTGATGGTAATAGTCCAGTGCAGATATGGCTTTTTAAGCTTAAGTCCATGCCTGTTTAATGCACTCTTGATTGGATCTTCTTCATGCAGTACATTTTATCTCCCATTAATAACTTTTTTGTAATTGCTTTTCCTTTCTCAACCACTCTCCAGTTGGACAAATGCCCCCTTCATCTCCAGAGGCTGGTTGGGAGAGGAAGCTTGGCAGTAAAAAAGAACAAGTCTGGTGTTGACCCAATTTTGTTTTTATCATTCCCCGAGAGCAATTTCCATCAGATGGATAACCTTTGACAGTTAGTCCATATGTCAGTTTGAAGGAACATATTTTAACAGGCCAAAGAGTATCATTCTACATTACTGACACTGAGCTATTTGTGCTGCATTTACTACCAGCCTTGGAGTGGAGTACAAAATGGTTACTTCTTATTGGGTTTTTAACCCCCTGCCTAAGGGATGCTGCATTCAACTGGATGAAAGCAGGACAGTCTCGGTTAGACAAAATCTGCTTATTATTTTGGCATGTTTAACCATTTTTTAATCAGTCAACATGGTATTCATGGTTGCACCATATTTGGAAAAAATTTAGACAATACACTGGAAAAATAACGTGACATGATTTTAGTTGATTTTTGATCAACTCAAATCACAAGAATTTCAGCATGCTGTCATTAGTAATCTTTCTTAATTGTCAGCAAATCAATTTAGCATGATTGAAATAAAGATTTGTCAGAACTCAGCATCCGTTTATTTCCAGCAGATTCCAGCATCTGCAATCTCTTGTGTCTGACATGATTGAAAGTTGTCTCCATTTCCCTTGTGGCCGGAATAAAATGAATGTTATTTTGTGCAAATATCACTGAAGTGGCCATTCACAAATTTATATATTGAATTTAATATTATTTGGAGACTTCTTTGATATAGTTCCCAATGTTTAAAACAATTTTAGAATTGTCTTTGGTGTCCCAGTATGAGAGATCCATTTGTCAATTCTCTAACTCCTCTGGTACAAGTTTATTCTATATTTACAGCCTCTTCTCAGGCCAGTTACCATGTAGATCATGTGCCTCTGTTTCAACAAGGCCTTATTCTGTAGATTTATTTTAAAAATTAAAAGTCTGCTCCCGATTTAATTCAGATACTCTTCACAAAGAAAGAACTTCACAATGTGCTAACCTTGATTGAATGGTACTCCAAGGAACACACATGAAGACAATCAATTGCTGCTGTGAGGCCATCAATTTAATGAAACATACAGTTTAATCTACCCAAAGCTTATTGATCTTTAGATGCAAGGAAATGTCTACAAGCAAATGCCGCTGAGTGGCACTTTCTAAGGTGCAGGAGCATGAGCTGATGGATGGGCTGTAATGGTTAGAGATACGTAGAAAAAAAACATGGCTCAAGAACAGGATTATCGGCCCACAATATCTCTGCTGAACAAGATTCCAAGACCATCATTTAGCTACCTGCACATAACCCAAATCCCTCCATTCCCTCAATATCCAATTAAAAAAAAAATGTTACTAGCATATGTGCTTCAAACACCACCCGGGCACTTACAACCCTCTGTGTAAAAAACTTTCACCACACATCTCCTTTAAACTGCGTCCCTCTCAGTTTAAAGTTATGCCCTCTAATTTTTGCTATCCTGGGAAAAAGGTTCTAACTGTCTATCTTATCTATGCCTCTCATAAAATTGTATACTTCTATCCGGTATCCCTGCAACTTCTGGCATTCCAGAGAAAACAATCAAAGTCTATCCAACCTCTCCCAGCTAATGCCTGTAATCCAAGCATCATTGCTATGAACCATTTCCAACACCTCCTCATTCGTTCCTGTAATGGGGTGACCAGAACTGCATACAATAGTCCAAATGTGGCCTAACCAGTCATATAAAGCTGCATCATGACTTCATGAATCTTGCAGTCAAAGCAAGCATACCACGTGCCTTCTTTAAGACCTCTATCTACTTGTGTTGCCACTTTCAGGGAGTTGTAGACTTGGACCCCAAGATCCTTCTGTACATCATTGCTGTTAAAGGTAATACCAGTAATTGTATATATTCCCCTTACATTTACCCTCAAGTGCAACACGTCATACTGTACTTGCCCATATTAAACTCCACCTGCCACTTCTTCGCTCATTTCTCTACCTGATCTATATCCTGCTTTATACTTTGACAGCCTTCCTCACAGTCCATGGCCCAGCAATATTGGAGTCATCTGCAACTTTACTAACCAACCTGCCAATGTTTACATCCATTTATATATATCACAAATAGCAGAGGTCCCAGCACAGATCCCTGTGGAACTCCACAGGTCACAAAACTCCAGCCTGAATAGTGTCCTTCCACCACAACCCTGTGTCTTCTATCAATAAAACAGTTCCGAATCCATACAATCAAGTCATTATTAATTCTGTGCAACTTAACCTTTTGGAGCAACCTTGGGGGACCTTTCAAAAACCTTACTAAAATTTCCGTAGACAACTTTTGCCGTCCTACACTCGTCAATCACCTTTGTCACCTACTCAAAAAACTCGATCACGTTAGTAAGACTGGCCCTAATTAACCTATTCTATTCCAAATGGGAGAAAACCCCAATCCCAAAGAATCCTCTCCAATAGTTTCCCTACCACTGACATGAGGCTCACTGGCCTAAAGTTCCCTTGATTCTCTGTACTTCCCCTTCTTAAATAAAGGAACAGCATTAGTTAGTCACCGTCCTCCGGGACCTTGCCTGTGCCTAGAGAAGATGCAAACATCTTCATCAAGGATCATGCAATCTCATCTCTATCCTCTCCTAATAAATGGAACAAATGGACAAGAAGTAAATAATTCTGTGGGGCAACACAGTAGCGTGACTATTGAGGTTGTTGCCTCACGTTCAATCCTGACCTCCAATTCTATCTGCGTGGAATTTGCAAGTTTTTTCCAAGTGTATTTCCTAAGGGTCCATCAGTTTCTTCTTGCATTCTAAAGGCATGTTGTTTGGTCGCTATACATTTCCCCTATTGTGTAGGTAATGGAAGTATCTGGGCGAGTTGATGGGAATGTGGAGAGAATTTAAAAATGCAATTTGTGTAAATGAGTGTTTGCCGTTCACCATGATGGGCCAAAGGGCCTGTTTCCATGCTCAATGAATCTATCTGAGCAAGAGTGATAACAGGATACACATGGAGTACATTTCTGGAGGTAAGAATGTAATGACTAATACAATTACTAACATAAACGTGAGCATATGAAGAAATTCTTGTGAGCATTTGGATCAGTGGAAGTCTGGAGTAAGAAACCAAGGCAATGTGCGCGTGAGTAAGGAATAATAGACTGACTAATCATGCAGCAATTATGCCTCCGGTCCTTTCAGAGTGCAGTCTGCACATGACTTACAGATTACAATGCATCTGCCTCCCAAAATGATAAAGTAGCCTTGAGTTCCATAATAAATGGTTTGAGCATGAAAGAAATCAATTGATGTTATGAAATCTTCTGCTTACCATCTCTTGCGAGTTCTATATGCTCTATAAATCCCAAATAAAGTAAGTGGAAACAAACTGCAGCGTATAAAAATATTTCCCTGCAGTCACTATACCCACACCTTGAGGATTTTGTCAAAGAATCATTCATCATTTACAAAGAGAAACAAGTGTGGTGTATAATTTCAAAAGAGTTGTCAGTTTCTGAAGATAGAACTTAATCTATTTAAAGATCGTGCCATGGTCACTCCTGCCCAGGGCCGCATTTACGCATAAACTAGACAAGCTTAAGCTTAGGGCCTCAAGATCTAGGGGAGCCTGCTCACCTCGCTGCCTCATCGGACCCGTCGAACCTCACCACCCCACCGACCATCCACCCACCGGGACCTCCTCCTCTTTGCCTGCTGACCCTGGCCACTCCACTGCCCTCCAGCAGCCGTCGCCTCACTTGCAGCCTGGACTCAGCACCGGGCCTGAAGCTTCCACACTGCAGACTCCCACTCCCCTGGGTTTGACTGCGCTGGGTCCTAGTGCTAGCCCCCCCCCCTAACCCTGGTAATCTCAGTGGCTGTTTCACTGGGTCTTCCCCATTCCCCTCAAACCAGCTCTTCCCCACCCACTCTACAGTCCTCATACCCCCTGACCACCCACCAACCCTCCACCAGACATCGCCTTGGCCTCAATCCCCTCACCTGCCTTCCTCTGGCCCCAACCCCCATCCCTGCCATGTGTTCACCATCCCCCCTGCCCTCGTTCTCTCTGATACCGAACGGTCTGTCCTCAGCAGAGGCCTCACCTTTGTCCCCCTCCAGCCCCAACTCAATGAGTTCTGCGCCCACTGCGATTTGGAGCTCTTCTTCCATCGCCTCCGCCTCACACTATTCTTCCATGGGAAGGATTCCTCACCCCCATTGATGATACCTTTTCCCATCTCCAATGGACCCCCTCCTCTTGGACCCTCCCTCATGGCCATTGGTACAATGAAAGTTGGGGGTCACCATCTGACATTGGAATGGGAGAACATTCTCAGCGGCTTGGACTTTGGCCACTTCCTACCAGAGACCACGGCTCCCAAAGTCCACAGGCTGAGCTGGGTGGAGATTCACACTGGCGGCCCTCGGCAAAGGGTTCCCAGGGCTCAAACAGCGTTCCAGGTAAGGCATCGCCCGCTCCGCAGTGAATCCAATATGTATTTTAAAACCAACTGTTTAATGATACCATACAGTAGGATCTAAAAGTGTCACACTGTCGGGTAGTCATGGTCCTCTAGTCGTGAGGGATTGGGAAGGGGGGGGGGGCTCACAAGTGAAATAGCTTAGGGCCTCTCTTCATCTAAATTCGGCCCTTCTCCTGCCACTACCTTCCAATTTGATTGATATGGCAAGGCCAATCATATTTAGTCCTTGCGCTCTTTCTCTACCTGTCAGAATTCTAGATTAGCATGTAAATGCCTTTGTGTAGGACAGAACTGCAGATGCTGGTTTAAAGCGAAGATACGCACAAAATGCAAGAGTAATTGAATGAATCAAGCAGCATAGGCGACGTTTCGGATCTGAAGTCTGAAAAAGGGTAGCAACCTAAAACGTCAGCTATTCCTTTTCTCCAGAGATGGTGCCTGACTCGTTGAGTTACTCAAGCATTTTGTATCTATCTTCCTTCAGAACTTGGTCAGCTGACACTCTTTGTTCTATTTGTGATGTTGATATTCTTATACATAGCCGTCGGCATACAAGTGCTGTTGAAACTCATGAAGATGCATGAAAGCATCTGGAGCCTGCCCTTCTTGTTTATTCAGCTCTCCAACTACACTGTGCATGGATGCATTTGTTATACATCATTCACACCTAAAAGGAAAATCAATTTACATCTTCACATTCTTTATAGATCTATCCACTTTACAGTTTATTTTAAATGTTTCTCCTCCACTGCTAGCTGAACGTCTGCCTGGGGCGGGATGTTGACCACAGTTATGATGATGGTGGTGAATTTCCTTCGGAGGTGGTAGGAATGATCACTTCATTGTTAGAGTTAGGATTAGTCTGAATGTCCAAAGTGCTCCCAGACCCATTGAGTTACTCCAGCACTTTGTGTCTTTTATTGTAAAGCAGCATCTGCAGTTCCTGTATCTACAACCTATTTGTATACTTTGTTAAGATCTCAGTAGCCACGTTGCAAACTTTTTTTTGTGGCATAGCTCTGCAACTTTGACTTTCTTTTCCAAGGTCTTTATGCAACCCAGGTCAACACACAGACTTCTGACAATGGATTCATGCTCACAATCAGAAAATATTTAGCAGTAATCTCTTTGAAAACTTTTCAACACGCCTGACAGAACAACAGTGTGGCCCAATTCACATAAGTTTGTTGAACTGGCAACTCATTTCATCAGTTGAATAAGGCCTCAGGATTCCATCTTGACATTTATTTGATCCAATCCATTCTCTTAAAACTTTTTGAAGGCTCACTAAATCTCCTTGTATCTTCTTGATTATTTGTGAAATAAAACAGTTGCTTTGATTCACTGCCTTGGCTTATGTTTTGCATGGCCAACATATGTTCGTCTTTTCTGCATTTGCTGCCATTTAAATCAGCATATATGTGCTGACTGTCTTAAGTTACATGTGTAATAGCTATTTGGCCCAATCTTACACACACATTTTGTATTGTGCTGTGCAGCTGTACACTTTGCTGCTGCGCTCTGACAATAAATTACTGTTGATTTGTACTTTTTAATGAACATAAAAAAAGAACACTTCAATATACTCACAATATCTGCATTGTTTCTGATTGACTTGAATTGGATGCAGTTCTTTATCAAGACTCAATGCCATTCCAATAGATGTTGCAACTGGGAAATCTCATCAGAAGTTCACTTGCCCCTATTCCAACCTTATCATCTGTATCCACTGTTAGGTCCACACATCGTCTGTGTGGACTGCTATATATTGGCGAGACCAAGCGCAGACTGGTCGATCGTTTCACTGAACACTTTTGCTCAGTTGACATGGGTCTACGTGATCTGGTTGCCTAACACATTAGCTTCCCTTTCCATTCCCACACTGACCTTTCTTTCCTGGCCCATTTAAATCGGCTTATGTGTACTGACTACCTTAAGTTACATGTGTAATAGGTATTCGATCAGTCTCACATCCATGTTTTGTATCCTGCTGTGCAAATGAACCTCTGATGAAATCTCCTGCTTGCCGAACACTGTAACTCCCCCTCCCATTCCCATACTGACCTTTCTATCCTGGGCCTCCTCCATTGTCAGAGTGAGAAATGCAAATTGGAGGAACAGCACCTCACATTTCGCTTGGGCAGTTTACAACCCAGCGGAACATTGATTTCTCTAACCAAGTGATCCTTGCATCCCCTCTATATTTGTCCCTCCTCTACCTTAACCATCATATTAGTTTCAATGTCCTCCTGTTGAGTGTCACTGTCTGTGTAACTCTTTATCACCTAGCCCACAGCCAATAATGGACCATTCTGGGCTCCACCTTTTCTTGATCGTCATTACTTTTTGCATATCTTTAATTAATTTGTTCTATATCTCTCTATATCATCATCATTTCCCTTTCCCCTGACTCTCAGTCTGAAGAATCAATTTGAAACATCACTAGTTTATTTTTCCAAATTATGCTGCCTGATCCGCTGAGTTACCCCAAGTTTTTGTGTTGTGTCTATCTTCAGTTTAAACCAGCATCTGCAGTTCCTTCCTACATATTTAAGAGGGAGTTAGATGTGGCCCTTGTGGATAAAGGGATCAGGGGGTATGGAGAGAAGGCAGGTATGGGATACTGAGTTGGATGATCAGCCATGATCATATTGAATGGCGGTGCAGGCTCGAAGGGCCGAATGGCCTACTCCTGCACCTATTTTCTATGCTTCTATATAGAAAGTTAGGATGTTGTCGTTGATGAGGCTACATTTAGAGCATTGTATTCAGTATTGGTCACGCAGCAAAAGGAAGGATGTCAGTAAACTAGAAGGAGTGCAGAGACGATTTACAAGGATATTGCCAGGACCCGAGGGCCAGAGTTATAGGGAGAGATTGGCCAAGCTAGGAATTTATTCTTTGGTGGTTATGGGCTGATCTTTTAGAGGTGTTCATAATCATGAGGGGAATTGATAGGATGAATGCACAACATATTTTATCCAGGGTTGTGGAATCAAGAACCAGAGGACATTGGTTTAAGTTAGGAGGGAAAGATTTCATAGGAACTTGAGGGACAACTTTTTCACTCAGTGAGTGGTGAGTGTATGGAATGAGCAGGCAGAGGAAGTAGTTGAATCATGTACAATAACAATATTTTAAAGACACTTTGACAGGCACATGGATAGGAAAGGTTTTTAGGGATATGGACCTTTTTTTTCTTCCAAATATTGGGGCTTAGATTAGGCATGTTGGTCAGAATGGACTGCATCACATGTTTCCCTACTCTATAACTCTATGATTTATACATGGAATTTCATGTCAGAAGCAAGTAAGCCTGTTTCAATACAAGTAAAGGTGGGTAAGGTTTAATGTTTGTATTTTCTCAACAAAAATGTTCTGTCCATGTACATAATGGTAATTCCATTGGATTTGCACTGTTTGTAGCTATTAAAATTGTGTATAACTACCTGTAATTCAATTCGAAATTGTGTTATAACATTAAAATTGTACTAAATAGCTGATGGAGATACCTGCCAGGAGAAAGGAAAAATCATGAAGGTTGTATAGTTATGGCAGAAGGGGAAGTGAGAAGTGTAAGACTTAGTTCTAGATTAACAGGAAGTTACAGTTTCAGCGATCAGTGTTTCATGGCGTTTTACCTTAAAAGTAAGATTTATCCACCAAAAGGCTACTCTTTCGGGGGAAGGGTGACTTGGTCAGTCACCAGAGGTTCACCTTCTGGTGGCATAGAAGCGCAGCTGGTAGAGCTACTCCCTCCCAGCACCATACACCCAGGTTTCATTCTAACCTCAGGTTCTGTATGGTCAAAGTATGTCCGTTCTCCCAGTAACCACGTGGGTTTTCTCCAGATGCTCTGGTTTCCAATCACATCCCAAAGATGTGTGGGTTTCTAGGATAACTGGCCTCTGTAAAATTGCCCTCAGTGTGAGGAAGTCAATGAGAAAGTGGGATAATATAAAACTAATTTGAATGGGTGATCGATGTTTGGAGTGGACTCTGGGCCTGTTTCCATTGCTCTACCTCTAAACTAAATTTAACTACTCCATAATTCATTGATCATTTTGTGGATGACTCCCATTATCTTTGTGAGTACCTCGGGATCAGCTTGCAGTATTGTGTGGAATAGGGAAGTGTGTCACAGTTCAGCTGTTACTTTGTTTATTAAATTACTGTGTCAGGATGAGAAATTGTGTCAGAGAATAAATGATCTTGTTTTTTGTCACTGACTAACATCCATAGTCAGGAACTTTGCAGAACTGATCGTAATTAAATTTCTGGCTCATTGCAAACATAACTATGGGACTACATCATTCCTAGCGTGCAAACAATTGCATTACCTGTAGACATTATGAAAAGCAAAGGGATAAATGCCTATCATGCAAAAATGCAGAGAGCAGCTAGAACAACTTGTTATTCAATCATCCTGCGATCTGTGCATATCTCATAGATAAACCTCCCGGATTTGCATATTCTACTCATGGTGATAGACATTGAAGACTTTAGCTGGAAAATCATTTCCCCTTTAATACTACTCTAATACATTTATGAAACAAAGTTTGATAAAGATGAAAATGCTGATGGTATTTATTCTATCCAAAATCCTTCTACTAAACCAATCAAATCATCTGTAAACTCCTGGTTCTTCAATCCATCGATAAATTAGATGTAAGTCTTGCCCATTCCCAGCAAGAATGTGGGAACATGTGGGAGTTTTTAGACTGCACACTCTTGATTGTGAATGCAAAGTAGAAACATTATGAAACATCATGGGAAGGTGTGCAGAGGGCGTGCTGTATATTTGTTTCTTGTATATTTTGTTCCAGGAGAAGCTAAAATCTATAAGCAGTAGTTCTAGACAGAAGGATTTGGCCATGAATCAACCACATAATGTGAGCATAAAGTGCATTATGAGCCTCAACATTTCCCCTTATTAAACAGAAGCTTGCAGTCTGCAGATGAGTGCATACACTGCAAGTTGAATAAGCAACCTGAACAAGGTATCAGATAGAAAAAGGTGCTAGTGGCAGAGAATATACCAGGATATACTGTCGGCTATAGTAGCGACAGAGAGCTGCAAAGGTTGTCAGAGTTAAGAATATTTCTTGACATCTGAAGAAGAACATAGGGTATGAAGGTGGAAGAGATCCAATTATCTTGCTTCATGCAGTAATGAAATTTGGTTGCAAATGTTTGAGAAACTAGAGCAAAATTAATATGCAGAAGCTTACAGGCAATAAGCATTGGTTGTTAAGTTAAGCCATGAACAGATTGGCATAAGTACAAATTGGCACCAGCAATCTGTGCAATCCTGACAGAACAGTGTGGGAGGCAGTGGTTTTGCTTCACGGCGCGCTGGCACCTGTATTGGAGAAAGAGAGAACTGTTTCATTTAAATGAACACTATTTAAATGAGCTGGGACCGGTATTTGGCAAAATGAATAACTGAGACGGCAGTTTGGTTTTGGATCTAATGGAGTGGGTGGAATAAATGAGGAAAAGATACAGTCACAAACAACAAAATAAATATAAAGATTGCAGAGGAGAATGGTGATTAAGGTGAGTAAGGAAAGTGGATCAGGACAGCATAGAGAGCTTGTCTAAATAAATAGGGCAATAATTACAGTTGATTCAATGCAGGATTATATTCAGGAAGGATATGTAGGATATTATATGTCCTAAATCTATCCTTTCCATGTACCTGTCCAAAGGTTTTTTAAATGTTGTGAAAATACTTGCCTCTGTCAGCTCGTTCCATTTACCTACCACCCTTTGTGTACAAAAATGTTGCCGCTCAGGTTCCTATTAAATGTTTCCTCCTTCACATTAAACCTGTGTCCTCTTGTTCTTGATGGTGGGGTGGGGAATACGCCAGCCACATGGACAGCGGCTGCAACAACACACTCATGGTAGGCTGAACTCAGTTTTAGTTTAGAGATAAAGTATGGAAACAGGCCTTTCAAATCACCAAGTCCATGCCAACCAACGATCACCCGCACAATAGTTCTACATTATCCCAGTTTTGCATGCTGCCCACTAGGGACAATTTGCAGAAGCCAATTAGCCTACAAACCTGCTTGTCTTTGGAATGTGGAAGGAAACCGGAGCACTAAGGAGAAAACCCACACAGTCACAGGTCGAATGTTCAAACTCCGTACAGATAGGATCCTTGGTCAAGATCAAGCCCGGGTCTCTGGAGTGTTAAGGTAGCAACTCTACCATAACGCCATTGTGCCGCCATGAAAAGCTTTATTTATATTGAAGGAGGTTAGTCAGGAGAAGATGAAGGTCTTGGTGGATGCACGTCCTTCATCGTCTGTGGGTAAGTAAGGTGCTGGCAGTCTCAGGCTTATCCCGGCTGTTTCGTCTTGCTCCAAGAGGTCTCAGACTTGTCCCGGCAGCTCAGTCTTGCACTCCGTGTTGGGGCACAGTACCTAGTGGTCTCTGGGCAGGTGAGGAGGCACTGGTATGTCGAGGCATATCCCAGCAGCTCAATCTTGCATCAAATCTGCAAAGGGAAACACAGCGAGTAGGGAGGCATCCCACTTTCTCCAGGGATACCTGGAACTGCCTTGATTTTAAGGAGCAGGGTAGATGAGGTGCGGCGGAAATCTCCTCTGGCTGTGACATCAGTTCAGTCCGGAACCATGTCCATGGTGCTGATGTTTTCCTGCAGGCAAATGCTGTCCATGGTTCTGCTCTTCAACCCCTCCTGGCCTGTTTGCCAGTAACAGGGATCAGAGCAGCATTTAGGGTGGGTGCAAACATACCAATCATGCCTTGCACATTCCCATACTGATAAATCAATAACCTCTCGAGCTAATTAATAGCACAAGAATCCGAACTGGGCATTGATGAGTATATTACTTGCCTGCAGGAGATGATGGAAAGCACCGTGCCAACAGTTTGCTGAGACCTATTCTGATTATGTGGTAAGTAATTGGTTGGATTTACCCATTTTTTCCGAGTAAGACATATGTGAGCAGATTTTTTTGTTGTCTGTTAGATGTGCAGTTTCTAACCACTCTGGAACGACATTGGTATAACTAAGCTATGCTCTAGAGCACAGGTCTTCAGCACAACAGCTGGGATGGTGTCAGGTCCAGTTGTCCCCTCTCCACCTCTCGACCCCCCTCTCCTCAAGCTCAAGCTCTGTACATTCTCGTTTCAAAACTAAAAGGCGTTTTTATTAGAATCGTACCAGGCTCAGCCTGGGAAAATTCTGGACAAACATTGGCTCTTAAATAGGGTACTCAATAGGTGACACAAATGATAATGATACTCAGGTGAAAATACTTAAACATATTTGATCAAAAGACAACACAGTCTATGCCATCCTTAGTCGTCAGCAGAGGGATCAGCAGGCGCTGTGGCAATCTCCCTTTCTTTTTCTCAATTCATTCTCTCTGCCTTTAAATTCCCTCTCCTCCTATCTCCTCCTCTAATTTCTCTCTCTGTCACTCTTTCTTTCTTGCTCTCATCTGCTACCTGAAATCCTGGATTTCAAAAAGCTGGATCAGCCAGTCAGGTGCATTCCACATTTCCTCAAGAGCCTCAGGAGGTTCGGAGGATGGTTGAAATATTGGAGGTGTCCAGCATCAGAGATCCAGCAGTCTGTCAGGTGGCAGGAGTCAAATGCAGCACAAGCATTGGAAATTGAATTGGGTGGATGGCAGTCAGTAGGGCTGTGTTGGTACAGGCAGTGGGCACTGAATCGGCACAGATTGTGGGTTCTGAATATGGGCACAGAGGAAGCTGCTGGAGGGTTGTGGGCAGTAGTGGGATCTGATTTCTAAGCCAAAGTACTGGGCCAAATGTTGGTTGGGAAAGTTACCCCTGATACTCAATTTTGAGATTTCCTGGAATATTATTTTCCCGAAATCATGTTCGTAGAATTAATCCATCATTTTTCAGATACAGCAACCAAATGCCAGCCCTGCCACCTCCTTGGCCCTGCAGTTTAGCGCACTGGTGAAAGATTTTGTCTCCCCCACCCTTTCAGGCAGTAAGCTGCAGATCTCAACTCTTTGGCTGAAAAAACGTTTACCTCAACTGCCCTCTAATCCACTCGGCAATATTTAAAATTGTGCTCAGTATTTTGGATCTTGTTTTTGCAGTGCTCTGAATGACAAGACCTACCTCATTAAATATACCTTCCTCATTTATTCCCATTTGGATAATAAATGAGAAAAAGATGGGTCTCAAAAATTATTGCAGCTAATGAAATGCTTGTCAGCAACAAGCTTACTATTTAATAAAACAGCAGTCTCCACATATTAAAAGCAAAACAGTGTTTCCAACCTCTCATCACTAAGCAAGTGCAATCAGTCATCCGTATGTGACATGGCCAAATACACCAACGGAATAATATGTTTAGTTACTAGAATGTGACAGTGATTGTAAAAATATATTATTTGACCACCTCCTGTAACCAGGCAATTGGGTGCGCATTATTTCATAGCATTGAATTGCTTTTGTAATTGAGGAGTATATCATAATTAGATTAAAGTTGGCAGAAATATTAAAGCTTCTGAACTTAGTTTAGGGGTGGCACAGTGGCACAGCAGTAGAGTTGTTGCTTTACAGCACAGCACCTGAGACCTGGAATCGATCCTAACTGTGGGTGCTGTCTGTACGTTCTCCTTGTGACCCCCGTGTGGGTTTTCCCTGGTTGCTCCAGTTTCCTCCCACACTACAGTAACTTACAGGTTTGTAGGTTAATCAGCTTCGTAAGCTGTAAAATTGTCACTAGTACGTGTTATGGGGCTGTCCCCGTGTACGAGCTAATTCAAGAGCACTCCCGAGTTTTAAAAAAAAATTGTGGTAAGCACGTAGAATGTACATTGTGGGTACATCAGAGCTCAGGACGTACTAGGGCCTAATAGGCCTTTTTCACGGGGCGGCTTGACGCAAGATGTAGCCAGAGTGAAGTGGTCATGGTCTAGCACGATATCACACGATATAACGGGGGGGCAGACAAAGAGTTCCCACAGTACTCGGCATTTCTGTTATTTGTGCGAGTGACTCGTCCGTCTCCCGAGCTTTCCCGTTAAATCTTGAATGACATTGTATACTGTCAAGTGTAATTAAATCATCACGTGGCACAAATGATGTCACTTTTTTTTTTCACACACTATAAATATCCTCCCTTGGTTGAATTGGTATATACACACACAAAGCAGAGTTTTACTGTGTATGTGGGAGACACAGATGGAGTGAGCACAGTTACTCAGTCTTTACTGTGTGTGGGAGAGGGGGAGAAATAGACGTACACTCACAGAGGCAGAGTCTCTCAGCCTGTGTGAGAGGGAGGGAGGGAGAGAGAGAGAGGCACTGACCACCGGGCTGGTTGTCGGGGCTGGCGTGTTGCATTTCACAGACCGAACTTGGGACGGGACTGGAGTTGGGAGGGAAAGGTGAGGGAGTCGAGGGAGAGGAGGGGGAGACAGATGGGGGTGTCTTCATTTAGTGGTGGTGGGTGTCTGGCACTGAAACAGGCAGGTGAGATTTCACATCCACCTTGTGTGTGTCCTCTCTCTCTCTCTCTTCTCTCTCTCTCTCTCTCTCTCTCTCTCTCTCTCTCTCTCTCTCTCTCTCTCTCTCTCTCTCTCTCTCTCTCCTCGCTCTCTCTCTCCCTCTCACACAGGCATGAATGGATGAACTCCGCGGGCCAGGCAACATCTACGGAGGGAAATGGACAGGCGACCCATTCTTCAGGCTGCCTTATGTCTCTCTCCCCCCCCTCTGCCCCCAACTCCCACCCACACACACGAATGCTGGAGAAACTCAGCGGGTGCAGCGGGTGCAGCGGGACCGAAACATTGTCTATTTCCTTCGTTCCATAGATTCGGCTGCACCCCCTGAGCTTCTCCAGCATTCGCGTGTGTGGGTGGGAGTTGGGGGGGGAGAGAGACATAAGGCAGCCTGAAGAATGGGTCGCCTGTCCATTTCCCTCCGTAGATGCTGCCTGGCCCGCGGAGTTCCTCCAGTCATGCCTGTGTGAGAGGGAGGGAGGGAGAGAGAGAGAGAGAGGCACACACAAGGTGAATGTGAAATCTCACCTGCCTGTTTCAGTGGCAGACACCCGCCGCCAGTAAATGAAGACACCCCCATCTGTCTCCCCCTCCTCTCCCTCGACTCCCCCACCTTTCCCTCCCAACTCCAGTCCCGTTCCGACCCCCTGGGAAACTGAAGGGAGCAACAATTAACTGCTGCCTGCCCGCTGAGTTAAAGAGTTCCCACGGTAAGACGATGTTAGTTGCGCCCAAGTTTAAATTTCGAACGTGTGTTTCAGAGTAAATCAAAAACTGTCTGAATCAGCAACTTAGACAAAAAATGCTGGAGTAACTCAGCGGGCCAAGCAGCATCTCTGGAGAAAAGGAATAGATTCCATTTTTGGTCGGGACCCTTCTTCGGAATGATTGTAGGGGGGAACTGGAAGCAAGAAAAGACCAGATCAAATCAGAGCCAACAACAGATGACCTCAGCAGGGTATTTTGAAGAGGGGTCACGACCCGAAATGTCGCCTAACCCTTTCCTCCAGAGATGCTGCCTGACCCATTGAGTCACTCCAGCACTTTATGTCTATAGGGTTCCCTGATATGCCATTGTTGGCTAGGGATAGTGTGATCCCAAGAGGGAACCAGCGTTGCAAACCTTGGACTGGTTAACCGACATTTACTGCATGGAGGAGGGGGGGGGGGGGGGGCAGGAGGGGGTGGGCGGGGGGGAGAGAGAGAGAGTGTAAGTTACCTAAAATTAAATAATTCAATGTTCATAGTGAACACGGACACAAAATGGTGGTGTAACTCAGCAGGTAAGTCAGATCTGGGAAGAAAAACATAAAAAGCTGGAGTAAGTCAGCGTGTCAGGCAGCAACTCTGGAGAAAAAGTATAGGTGGCGATTCGAATCGGAACCCTTCTTCAGACATCCTAATCAGAATTGAGTCTGAAGATGTGTCTCGTCCCGAAACATCACCTATTTTTCTCCAGAGATGCTGCTTGACTCGCTGAGTTACTCCAGCTTTTTGTGTCTGTCTTCGTTTTAAACCAGCACGTGCAGTTCACTCCTTTACACGGGTATCTGAATTTCATCAAAAGTAAGTTAATAATGCTTTACTTTTGATGAAATTCAGCGAGCAAACGCGATAATTCCCGATATTTTGGATCTTTAAATCTCCACGGCAAATGTCGGCTGTTCACTTCCGCTGTTTTCCACCTTCAGTTCCCTCTTGTAATTATCTTACTTTCTATCTTTTTTTTTTGCCTGAAAATTTAGGTCGCTGTGCTTCACGGTCACCCCGACTAGCACAGAAAATTTCAGCTCAAAAATCGTCCGTTTTCCATGTTTTTAACAGGTGGGAAAGTGCATGTTTCCCCATTCACTAACATGTACTGAAGTGAGATATGTCCTCCAGTTAAAATTTTCGGTCACGTGAGGGGGGATCTATGCTCATTTGACATTTGGAAATCACCCTATTTGGAAAGTAAGGCAGATGAACTCAGGACGTGGATATGTACGTGTAACTAGGATGTACAATTTCTCCCACTATTCCCCCACCCACCCCCCTTCCACCTTTATCCACCTATATCCCTCTCTCTATCTTTATATGTCAATGTTTTTCTTATCTGGCACTCTTTTGTCTTCTTTGTTACTTACTTCACCCATTTGTCAATTGCCTCGGACCAGAATACGATCCTGACTATGGAAGTTGTCTGCATGTAGTTTGCACGTTCTCTCTGTAACCGTGTGGGTTTCCTCTGGGTACTTTTAATTTCTCCCACATCCCAAAGACATGCGGGATTGTAGGTTAATTGGCCTGTGAAAAAATTGCCTCTGGGGTGTTGGATGTGGATGTGTTGCAGTGCCTGCTGGTTCCTTGCTGACCACTTGAGGGCGACATAGTCTGTGTGTTCTTTAGTGTTCCTTATATTTAACTATTTTCACCTGTATGTCATTATAGTTTGGATGAAACTTTATTTTTTTCTATCTCCATTCAGGTGCATATTCAGCATGTATGACGGCTCCTACAACACTTCCCAGATAACCAGTTAGATGTGAAGCGAGAAAAATATGAATGTCATGTTTCCACAGTCTCCTACATAGATGATATTATTTCAAGTGGCGCCGTTCGGATGGACCGTCCCATGGTTCACGCAGAAGTTAATTGGCCAACTCCCATGGCAATAAAACAGATTTATCATTTTGGGGGTTTCGCCGTTTTTTATTAGCGGTTTATTGGAAACTTTCGTTCTTTTGCAGCCCACTGAAAGCCCTGTCTAAACCTGACTTTGTCTGATTCCACTAGTACACAGAGGCAGGACAAGCCTTCCAAGAAATGAATTGTTTTGTCTCAGCTCCCATCCTCATTCACCCTGATCCCTCACCTCACTATTGGAATGGATGCCGCGGATTTGGGAGTGGGAGCTTTCCTTTCACAAAGTTCTCCTGTAAACCATAAGCTTCACCAATGTGGCTTTTTCTCTTAGTTTAGTTTATTGTCACATGTGCCGAGGTTCAGTGAAAAGCTTTTGTTGCATGCTAACCAGCCAACAAATAGCCAATACGTGATTACAATCGATCCATCTCTTGTTGACTTAATTCAGCTGAGAGGAATTATGATAAAGGCAATTGGACTTCAGAGATACAGCGTGGACACAGGCCCTTCTGCCAACCGGGTTTGTGTCGACCAGCGACTTCCTTGTTTACTAACACTATCCTTCACACTTAGGAGTATTTTACCAAAGCCTACAAGCATGTACATCTTTGGAGTGGGCGAGGAAACCGGAGCACCCGGATAAAACCCTCGCGGTCACAGAGACAATATACAAAATCTGCACAGACAGCAGCCGCAGTCAGGATTGAGCCTGGGTTTCTGGTGCTGTAATGCCCCTGTCCCACTTAGGAAACCTGAACGGAAACCTCTGGAGTCTTTGCGCCCCACCCAAGGTTTCCGTGCGGTTCCCGGAGGTTGCAGGTGGTTGCCGGAGGTTGCAGGTAGTGGAAGCAGGTAGGGAGACTGACAAAGAACCATCCGTTCAGGTTTCCTAAGTGGGACAGGGGCATAAGGCAGCAACTCTACTTAGGCTGCACCACTGTGCCACCCACAATTGTAAACTCCTGGCAGTCAAGTTAGCTTTAAAGGCAGTGGATGGAGGGAACTGAGCACCCCTTTGGCATCTTAGCGGATCGGAACAACCTGGAGTACAACCAGACAACAAACCACCTCAGCACAAGCTGAGCCCTTCTCTTTGATCTTTGAAATTTTGTTTTATCATATCATCCAGGTTCTACGAATTAAAAATTTAACTCTGCTTCCCATTCCCACATTGACTTTCTATCCTGGGCCTCTTTCATTGCCCGAATCAAGCCGCACGCAAACTGGAGGAACAGCACCTCATATTTTGCTTGGATAGCTTACAACCCAGTGGTGTGAACATTGAATTATAGAATTTCAGGTAACCTACAAACACATCTTTGTGGAGAAGGAGTGGAGATCGGATTTCTCATTTTACTTCCAATTTGGGAAGGCATGTTGTTCCCTTCTATGTGCCTCTGCTAGCCTGTCTTCTGGGTTCCACATGTAATCCAATGGCCAGATGAAATTGGTCAACCAGGACCTGAGAAGTGCTCCATTTTATTTAGTTTTTCTCAGAGATATAGTGTGGAAATGGGTATTTGGGCCCATTGAGTACATATTGGCCATCGATTACCCTAAGGTTCATTAGTTGAATGGTTCTATATTATCACCTGAACAGACGAACAGTGAAATTATTTTATTTTTGCGTAGAGTTCAGTAAAGTATTGCTTTACCTAAGTACATTCCGCGATTAGTACAAAGTGCATAGAAATAGTTTGCTGATCTGCATGCAATCCAGGCAAGCCCCAGGCTGCTGTAAGGCCTCCAGCAGTTGCTTCTGTCCAGATTGTCCAGCGAACCATCATCCCTTTCCTCACTAGGCCACCTTCAGTCTTTGTATCCCTGGGAGCCTCACACAGCTGTCCTTGAGGGCTTGGAAGTTAAGACCCCAGTTCACTCTCTTACCAGTCCATCCTCTCCTGTCCGCCGTCAACCGGCTCCATCCATCTTCCTTCCACTTCTCCAGTCCTCGGAGGATGAGCACTTGCCAGCCCTATGGCTTCCCTCTACAAGATGTGGCCAGCTGATCCTTCCTTCTGGCCGCTCAGCCAGAACACTAGTTCTATTTTTTCCCGCTTTCATATCCGATGCACTAGGGGCAATTTACAGAAGCCAATTAACCCACAAAGGCAAGTCAAGTCAAGTCAAGATAAGACAGTTTATTGTCATGTTTCCCAGATAGGACAATGAAATTCTTGCTTGCTGCAGCTCGACAGAATATATTAGGCATAAATACAAATTAGATCAGATCAGTGCGACCGTATACCATAGAATATATATATATATATACACACACGTAAATACACAGATAAAGTGCAATAGGCTGTTATAGTTCATAGTTTGTTTGAAGTTGTGTTTAATAGCCTGATGGCTGTGGGGAAGAAGCTGTTCCTGAACCTGGATGTTGCAGATTTCAGACTCCTGTAACTTCCACCTGATGACAGCAGAGAGATGAGTGTGTGGCCAGGATGGTGTGGGTCCTTGATGATGCTGGCAGCCTTTTTGAGGCAGCGCCTGCGGTAGATCTCCTCGGTGGTAGGGAGGTCAGAGCCGATGATGGACTGGGCAGTGTTCACAACTTTTTACAGACTTTACCGCTCCTGGACGCTCAGGTTGCCGTACCAAGCCACGATGCATCCGGTCAGCATGCTCTCTACTGTGCATCTGTAGAAGTTTGAGAGAGTCCTCCTTGACATACCAACTCACCGTAATCTTCCCAGGAAGTAGAGGCACTGATGTGCTTTCTTTAAGATTACATCAGTGTTCTGGGACCAGGAGAGATCTTTGGAAATATGCACACCCAGGAATTTGAAGTTCTTGACCCTTTCCACCATCAACCCGTTGATATAAACAGGACTGTGGGTCCCCATCCTACCCCTTCTAAAGTCCACAATCATTTCCTTGGTTTTGCTGGTGTTTTGAGCCAGGTTATTGTGCTGGCACCATTTGGTCAATCGGTCGATCTCACTTCTATAATCTGACTTTACGCAAACCTGCACATCTTAGCAATTAGGGAGAAAACCAGACCACCCATATGAAGCCCACGCGGTCACAGGTAGAAATTACAAACTGCATACAGACCGCACCCATAGTCAAGGTTGAATTCGGATCTCTGCAGTGTGAGACAGCAACTGCGCCACTGTGCCGAACTGCTTTGTATCATCCCACCTGACTACCTTCAAACACCTGGTCTGGGCGGAATATGCTCACAGCACCGTCCAGTTGTCTTCCTTTAGAGTGTCCATATGACTTCCAACCTCCACTTTTCCCTGAGCAGGAACAAGAAGTGGGGGTCCCTTCTGCCCAGATTTTCATCAGTCGGTGCCAGCGGACACGGTAAAAGGTCTCTCCTCCTTGGTCTCTCCTCCCGTGTACTGCCTCCAAGTATCACCACTAGTCCCACTGTCACTGCCACCCTGCTCCCCTGTTCCAGCTGGGCCAAGAGGTCTGGCTCTCAAGAAAACATATTCTGCTTCGAGTTGAGACCCGCAAATTGGCACTCAGGTTCAACGGCACATTCAAGATCCTTAAACGTATTAACCTATAAACCTGCATGTCTTTGGAATGTGGCAGGAAACCAGATCATCCAGGGAAATCAACACATGGCGATTCGTACGGGTGTCACAGGTTATGGGAAGAAGGCAGGAGAATCGGGTTAAGAGAGAAAGATAGATCAGCCATTATTTAATGGCGGAGCAGACGATGGGCCGAATGGACTAATTCTACTATCACTTATGAAATTCCACATGGTCACAGGGAGAACGTGCAGACTCCACACAGACAGCACCCATAGCCAGGATCGATCTCTGGCAAGGTGATCCTCAGCAGCTCAACTGCTGTTCAAATGTGTTTTCACCTGTGAGTCATCATCATCTGTACAAAATTTGTATGCTCTCCCCGTGACCTGCATGGATTTTGTCCGAGATCTTCTTTTTCCTCCCACACTCCAAAGACATACACGTGGGGATAAATGGTTCATACTCGGGATGGCAACCGGTAACTAGCGGGGTTCCGCAAGGGTCGGTGCTGGGACCCCAGTTGTTCACAATTTATATAAATGATTTGGAGGAGGGAACCAAGTGTAATATATCAAAATTTGCGGACGATACAAAAATGGGAGGAAAAGTAGGGGATGAGGAGGATAGGAAGAGTCTGCAAAAGGATATAGATAAGCTAGGTGAGTGGGCAACAACTTGGCAGATGAAATTTAATACTAATAAATGTGAAGTCATTCACTTTGGGAAAAAAAATGATAGGGCAAGTTATTTTCTAAATGAGGAGGAGCTGCGTTGTAATGCAACGCAAAGGGATCTAGGGGTATTAGTACATGAATCACTGAAAGTTAGTATGCAGGTGCAGCAAGCAATCAGGAAGGCCAATGGAGTTTTGGCCTTTATTGCTAGGGGGATTGAGTATAAAAACACGGAGGTCTTGCTGCAGCTGTACACAGTATTAGTGAGACCACATTTGGAATACTGTGTACAGTTCTGGGGTCCATACTTAAGAAAGGATGTACTAGCCCTGGAGGCAGTGCAGCGAAGGTTTACAAGATTAATTCCTGCAATGAGGGGATTGACATATGAGGAAAGGTTAAGTAGGCTGAAACTCTACTCTTTGGAGTTTAGAAGAATGAGAGGCGATCTCATTGAAACATATAAGATCGTGAGGGGCCTTGATCGGGTGGATGCACCGAGGATGTTCCCAATGATCGGGGAAACTAGAACTAGGGGACATAGTTGCAGAATAAGGGGGGGCTCTTTTAAAACTGAGATGAGGAAGAACTTCTTCACCCAGAGGGTGGTTAATTTATGGAATTCACTGCCCCAGGGAGCAGTGGAAGCAGAAACTTTAAATATATTTAAGACTAAAATAGATGTTTTTTTAGCTGCCAAGGGGATAAGGGGCTACGGGGAGAGGGCAGGGATATGGACCTAGGTATGGTTAGTATAGTAAGACCTGAGTGATCTCCTGGACAAGTGTCGATCGCCTAGATTGGGGTCGGAGAGGAATTTCCCGGATTTTTTTCCCCGAATTGGACCTGGGTTTTTATCCGTTTTTTTGCCTCCCCCAGGAGATCACGAGGTTCTTGGGGTGGAGAGGGGTGATAGCGGTATAAAGGGGAGGGTAGTGTCTTGTGTTCTGTGTCTTGTGTCTACTGTTTGTGGGTAAGTGTGTCTGTTTAGTGTTCAGCCATGAGCGAATGGCGGTGCGGGCTCGATGGACCTGGTGGTCTGCTCTCGCACCTACTTTCTATGTTTCTATGTTTCTATGTTTGTAGGTTAATAGGCTTGGTAAATGTAAATATTGTCCCTAGTGTGCGTGGGATAGCGTTAATGTGTGGGGATCGCTGGACGGCGCAGACCAGGTGGGACGAAGGGCCTGTTTCTGCGCTGTATCTCTAAACTAAACTAAAAAAATAGTGTTGCCAATTGAGGTTTCTATTTAAGTTCTGATGTTTGTCTTTGTTCAGTCTTCGATTTTCATCATGTTGTGTCTTGTACTCTTGTTTACCTTTATTGGTGTTTTTGACCAGATGTGAGGTTGCAATTTAAGAGGTATAGTGGAAGGAAATAGTACATAACTAGTAGCAAGCCCAATAACAGCACTGATGTACAAAGGAATCTTGGGGTCCAAGTCCAACCCTCTGAAAGTGGCAACAGATAGCATAACAACGGCTTTCATTGGGTGGGGCATTCAGAATAATTGTCAGGAAGTCATGATGCATCTTTATAGGACTTTTGTTAGACCGCAATTGGAGCGTTGCATAAAATTTTTGTAACCGCGTTTAGAAAGGATGTGGGTGTTTTCGAAAGGGTGCAGATTTACCTGAATTATTTAAAAAAACACAAATGCTGGAATATCTCTGGATCAGGCAGAATATCTAGAGGACATGACTAGGAGACATTTTGGGTTGGGATCCTTTTTCAGACTGATTGTGGCGGTGGGGGGGGGGGGTGGGTGGGGGGGGGTAAGAAAGCTGCAGGAGAGGAGGGGTCGGGCAAAGCCTGCCAAGTGATCGGTGGGTGCAGATGAAAGGGGTTTTGATAGGCAGATGGTTGGACAAAGACCAGAGATGAAAAGACAGATTGTGAGACAAATGGATTGAAGAGTTGCAAATTGCATAGCTAGAGGAAGGAAATGGTTCTCCGGAGGAAAAAGGGTCACCGTCCTGCAAAACCTGACAGGAGACCAATGTTTCTTGTGATATTGATCATCGGAACCTGGTTTGGATTGATCAAGCTTGGGAGGGTGCGGTAAAGATTCACAAATGTATTGCATGGACTACAAGAAGAGATTGGATAGGTTGCGAATGTATCTCCTAATCTACTAAAACCTTATGACTACTTCCATTGAGTACCCATTGATCCCATATGATCTACCCTTCTGGACCAGCCTATCATACGAGAACAGGTTATCCATATATCCATCTATACATCTACCTACATGCCAAAGATTCTAGAGGAGCTCCTCTAGTATCTTTGCTACATACCTTCTATCCATTTGTCTGTCTATCTATCCATTCATTTATTCCTTCATTCAATCATTCACTGGCCGCTTTACCTAATCGTTGTTCCGTGTTCTCTCTCACTTACTTATTTCCGTTGGCAATTTGGTGCTCTCTCTGACAACTAACGTTGAATGGCTATAGCAGGGAAGAGAACTTGCAATCTGAAACAATTCACAAACGTGAGAAGCATTGGCTGTTGCAGGTCTGCGTCAGGTCGAACGTTCACTACACTCGAAGCAGTTTTATCAGTTGGAGGAAAGGTCTTAATTTCCACTCCAGTATTTTGTAATCGGTGTAAAAGTGCCGGAGCCAGTTTTATTGTGGAGCTCCGTTTAATGTATTTCTTCTCTCCTCAATGTAACATGAATCTGTGGAGGGAATAGCTAAAATTTGGAAAAGCCCAACCGCCAGGTTTAGTTTAATGAACGTGCCTTTTAACAACCGGGAACCGGCTGAAATGATGTTTCAATTTGAGCTTTCGTGTGAGTCTGAACAGTAGAGACTGCTTTGGGGGGACTGTAACAGACTTCGTATGTAAAATTATCATATCTGAGAATGTTTTTCTTTGTCTTCGTTTCTGCAATACATTTTCGAGATTGCACAAGCTTGCGTAATCGTCCTGTTTCATACAGTGTCTTATATCAGTGACTATAGTGCTTCAATAAGGCTTACAACGCCTATGTCTAGACTGGGCGCCCGGGAGCTGCCTGTGAGAGACCTCTGACGATCGGAAATACGCTGCTGAATGAAGAAAATGGAAGGACATCTGGCAAACAATATGAGCTCGAGAGATGGATTCGGTGATTCCCGAAAAAATAAAACCCACCATGGCAGAAACCACTCCGAGGTCCACCCACCAGTGTGATCAGATTTCCATTCATTATTCTTTCGCAATTAAATCCCTCTATTCGGTATCATCTGCCACTGTGGGGATTCTCACGCCGTCGTCATCTGTTTGCTCACCTTAAGAACACTCCCCAGTTTAGATATGTTGAAATACGAATGTCCGCACAGACCTCCCTATTGTATAAAGAACTCTGGTAATGTATACCCTAACCCCACATTTGGGAGAGATTACCTCTAATATAAAGGGGTACGTTACGGAGAAAACGTTGAAAACGTATCACACAGTGGACGGAATACTACACGCGATCATTGCTGTCCTAACCGGAGTTCCTGGTAAATGGCTCAATATTGTAAGCTGCAATGTAGCTTTGCTCCTTTTATGATAATATAACTGTCTGCACAATTGTGGTAGTTCCACAGCAACTTTATCAATGATATCACCGACCAGCGTTGCGCTTTCATTCTGTTCACTTATCCAAAAGATAAGCAACTCTTTGAAATCAGGGAATAGGTGAATTGTATTTTTTCTTCTTGAGTGAAGGGCCAGTACCAATGTGCCAGATTTCACTGCAAACAGTTATCAAAGGGCGAAAAAAATGGAGGTTTACATGGGAGAAGTTTATTGATAGCACCTTAATGACAAGAATCCAATGTCTGGCCCGCGACCATATATCATATTCTAATAGGAGGATGGAACTAGTTGTTGATCACAAGATGATGTTGAATATTTGATTGTGTGCCGGTGTCACTGGATGACTCATCATTCTGGGTTTATTCTCAGTGCGACAATTTTCCAGGTAGAAACCCACTTTGATTCTGGACACAAAATGCCACCTCTTCCCCCTCAACCTCCTGTCGCGTTTCCCTTTAGAATCCGGATTTTGTGACACACGGAAATATAAAATTATAATCTGATATTATAAACCAAACAAATCTGTAAAACATGCTGTGGATGAAGGAACTGCAGATGCTAGTTTAAACCGAAGATAAATATAAAATGCTGGAGTAAATCGGTAGTGGATACGTTCCCATGATGATCGGTATCTGTAGACAATGGTACGGTATCCTCAATGCCCAAAGCGTCAACAAAGAAGTGCTGGGTGAGACCGGGGTACAGGTGCTTTATACACACCGTCCGGTCTCCTGGTTACTGCCTCACCTCCCACTGCTTGAGGTCATGGAGCACAGACACAGGCCATGCCTTGGGGGGGGGGGGTGCTCAATTATTAGCCCGTTGATAAAGAGACTAGAGATCAAACCCCGACAAAGCGATTATCGATCCGAATGCAAATAAATAATTACGCCTGGAATGTAAATATCTGCTCTTCACACTCGCGTGTCAAATCGAATTTATTGTCACGAACGCAAGTGCCGTGTGATACAGGTTCAATGAAAATTCATGCGGGCAGCAGAGTCGCAGGCACAGAGGCAAACACACAATGACAAACTATACCTAAATTATACACAAACAACACGTAAAAGTTCTAAAATAATGAAGTCCAGGTAACATCCTGGTGAATGCCTTCTGCGTCCTTTCTTAGACATCTTTCCTATTGCTGGGCAACCCATAACTTCACATAATACTCTGCGCGGTCCAACGAACACCATGTACAGCTACATTTACATGTCCCAACCTTTGTACTCAACAAACTTCCCAATGATCACAAGCGTGCCAAACGCTACCGGCTCGACACCGTTCACAAGACCCACCGCTTTCCGGGAACCATGCACCTTTACTCCCAGACCTCTGGCACCTCCGAGTACTCGCCCCATGGCATCTCGGGGCGAGTACTCAAGTCCTGTGCTACGCAGCTAGCTCCAGTGCTCACTACATTATTCAACCTCTCCCTGGACAAGTCCGTGGGCCCTGCCTGCTTCAAAAAATCCATCATTGTACCCGTACCAAAAAATGCCTTCCCAGCCTGTCTGAATGACTACCGTCCGGTGGCCCTTACCTCGGTAGTCATGAAATGCTTTGAGAGACTGTTGCAGAAAACACATTTGCGCCTTCCTCCGTCGGAACATGGACCCGTTGCAGTTCGCATACCGTCAGAACAGATCCACAGACGATGCGGTCTCCCAGGTCTTGCACACCGCTCTCTCCCATCTGGACAGCCAGAAGGGGGGCTACATGAGGATGCTGTTCATAGACTACAGTTGTTCATAGACTACAGTTCAGCCTTCAACACGATAGTCCCCACCAGACTGGCCGGGAAGCTAATGGAATTGGGGCTCAACACCTCCCTGTGTGCCTGGGTCCTGGGCCTTCTCACCGCCAGGCCCCAGGTAGTCAAGATGGGAGGGAATACATCGTAGTCCCTCACCCTGAGCACAGGATCGCCCCAGGGTTGCGTCCTCAGCCCCCTATTGTACTCCCTGTACACACATGACTGTGTGGCTAGGTTCAGCTACAACTCAATCATTAAGTTTGCTGATGACACTGTGGTGGTGGGCCTGATCTCAGACAATGACGAGAAGGCCTACCGGGAGGAGGTGGCTGGTCTAGCACTCTGGTGCCAGGATAACAGCCTCCTCTTGAACATCAAAAAAATGAAGGAGCTGATCATGGACTTTAGGAGGGCACATCATCCAAGGACGTACACTCCATTGAGGATAAATGGGGGTCCTGTGGATAGGGTGAACTGTTTTAAATATCTGGGAGTCCACATCTCCGAGGATATGACATGGGCATCACATGTCTCAGCACACGTGAGTAAGGCAAGGCAACGCCTTTACCACCTCAGGCAATTGAGGAAATTCCGAGTGTCTCCGAGGATCCTCCAGTGCTTCTACGCAGCGGCGGTGGAAAGCATCTTGTCCGGGAACATTACCATCTGGTTTGGGAATTGCTCTACCAAGGACAAGAAGGCTCTGCAGAGAGTAATGCGTTCGGCCGAACGTACTATGGGAACTTCACTTGCCCCCCTGCAGGAACTATACATCAGGAGGTGCAACTCCAGAGCCAACAATATCATGAGAAACCCCTTCCACCCCTGCAACGGACTGTTCCAGCTGCTACGGTCAGGCAAACGCCTCCGTTGCCATACGGTGAGAACGGAGAGGTTGAGAAGGAGTTTCTTCCCAGAGGCCATTCGGACTGTAAACGCCTACCTCATCAGGGATTAACTCTGCTGAACTTTTTTCCTTCCATTATTTATTATGTAAAAGAATATGTGTGTTATGATTGTGTTTATAGTTTGTTTGGTTGTTTGTCTTTTGCACAAAAGTCCGCGAGCATTGCCACTTTCATTTCACTGCACATCTCGTATGTGTATGTGACAAATAAACTTGACTTGACTTGACTTGACTTGACTTGACTCTATTGTGAAACACTCTCTGGGACTCCCCACTTTACTGACCAACCAACACATCCTGCATGTCAGAGTTACATTCCATTCACCATTCCTTGGCCCAACTTCCCAATTAATCTTAATCCTGTTCCAAGCCTAGATATCATTACTCACTGTCCGCTAAAGTACCAATTGTATTGTCATCTGTAGAATTACTAATAATGTTAGATACGTTGTCATCCAATTTGTTACTGTAATTGGTAAACGTCGATAAATCCAACAACAATTCACACGGCATAAAAGGAAGTAGTCCACAGTGCAGTGGCCATTTATGAGTGGTCCCAGGTTAAGTGCTGTGATTCACCATAGATCCTGAGGTTTTGACCGGACGTTGGCGGCAAGATAAGTTGAAATCTTGTCTCATCAACACCTTTTTACTCAGAGTGCAGTCGGAATAGCAGTCGAAGCCGTGCTATCCTCCCAATGTGGGATGTGGGAGATCAGGAAAAATGCCAGTGGCCCAGATGACTACACCTATGGAAGGTACATTCAACTGGAGATTCTGGTTAGGCACATGAAGGAACTTTTAGCATTCATAGAAACCGGCCTAAGTGAGGGACAGGACTGGCAAATTAATATTCTAGAGCACAGATGTTACAGATGAGATAGGGTACAATCGGAGAGGGAGTCGCTTCATTAATTAAATATAACATCACGTCAAAGGTCCGAGATGACACTACTGAGGCATTGTCCATGAGGCTGGTTGACAAATAAAACAGGGCAAGATCGTGGTGTTGTGATTGTATTATAGACAACCAAATATACATGGGAATTAGATTAACAAATATGATGAGAGATCAACAACTTTTTCACCCAGAGAGTTGTGAATCTGTGGAATTCTCTGCCTCAGAAGGTAGTGGAGGTCGAGTCACTGGATGTTTTCAAGAGAGAGTTAGATAGAGGTCTTAAAGATAACAGTCAAGGGATATCGGGAGAAGGTATGAACGGGGTACTGATTGTGGATGATCAGCCATGATCACAGTGAATGGCGGCGCTGGCTCGAAGGGCTGAATGGCCTACACCTGCACCTATTGTCTATTGTCTATCATCTATTGTCTATTACATACAGCTTCAAGACTAATCGGATTGTCATGGACGGGAATTTTAACTTTTGCAATATGGACTGTGATTGCCATAGGCCCATGGATTCAGACGGGGTGGAGTTAGCTAACAATGTTCAGGGGAGTTTCTTCAGCCAATGTGTAGTGCCCTACAAGGGAGAGGGTAAAGTCTGGCATATTCTTAAGAAACAGGGTAGGCGAATGGCTGGATTGTCAGTGGGCAAGTATCTTGGGACTAACAAGCACAGTTCCATTACTTTTAAACTAGATATGGATGAGGACAGGCCTGGTCCTTAAGTAAACGTTTTAAATCAGGGCAAGCCCAATTTTAAAAGAATTGGAAACAAACTTACAAATGTCGATCCGAGCAGGTTGTTTGTTGGCAAATGGGTGGCTGGAGGATCAAAGTTTTTTAACAGCATGGTAGCAAAAGGTCAAGGTATATCTTATTCATGTTAGTGTGAAAGACAAGGCTAAAATGAATATCGATCCCTGAATGATGGGGGAATTGAGGGTCTAAAGCAAAAGAAGGAGATATGAATCCTGATATAGGCAGCTTGAATCAAGTCTATCCCTGGAGGAGTATAACATATCGAGGAACACCCTTAGAAAGGAAATCGAGAGAGCCGATAAGATTAAAGAGAATGCAAATAGATTTTAGAAGCCTATTAAGCGAAAATGGGTAGCAGGGCAGAATATAAACTAAATTGTGGAGTCACGGGAGGTCCCCAATGAATACTTCTCCGTTTTACCATGAAGACAAGGGGACTACTGACAACCAGCAAATGCTGTTGTGAGAGGTCCGTGGTGAGACCAGGCATGGCGCTGGGTGTTTCATTCTGATCGGCAATTCAATGGCAGTTAATGTCTCCAATATAAACTATTTGCATCTTCTAATGCTCTTGTGGGATATTCTATGTTGGACAATAAATGCGTATCAGGCTCACACGAGTTAAAGACAAGGTATAATGCTCGGTAGACCACCACGAACTGTTAGTTCACTATCTGTACCTAAGCGACGAAATCTCACTTATTTGTTCACTGCAAACGGAAAAAAAACCCAACTTGGCAACGTTGCTATGAAAAGTGTACCAGCAACGAACGCAGTGATTTACACAACGCGAACAGTTGAACTCACGCGCTGGGGATACCAATGACAACGATGATTGTGTATAATATTTTCTACACACTGAAATAGGTTTCCAACATGTAATGGTGTAGCGATGTGTTATTTTATGCTGCAGGCAATCCCATCGAATGATATTGTGAGGCGATCTATTCCAGGAGTATTATATCCCATTCGAATCCCCACGAAGATGTATCAATTAAAAATAACGATTTTGAAATTGAGCACAAACAGGTGACAACACGGAAGTAAAATCCCAGTTAGCAAAGATGTACTTTGTTCATAGATTTAATTGAGAAACACCAAAATACTATAAAATCCGGTCACACTAATTGGCGAAGATTGGAAGGGGCAAACTTCCAACAAGGGGACGTGGTTTCTAACACAACCAGACCCGTCTCCCCATCTCATTGTATTTGGCATATCTATCAAACTGTTTCAACCAGAAATGTAATGTATATAGCTTCATAATCCATAATATCCACCTCATATATAGCTTCATGATTGAGGTGGATTTTATGGATTCATGTCTACCAGAATGAGGAAAGCATTTTACCATAATCTATATCTAATGAACAATTAAAAAAATAACGGCGTGGTGATGTCCCATAGACCAAAGGAACTCCTTCACAGTATGCACGTGTGTTTGTGTGTGTGTGAGTGTGTGAGTGTGTCTGCCCGTCTATGTGCGTGAGACAGCCATTGACAACGCATATTTTCATTATCCCGCGATCATCCTGACTCTCTCGCCTCTCAAACCAAGGATGCCCCTCGTTCTTAAAAGAAAGGAAGATTTTTAATGTTTTGACCAGAGCCCGGGAAGGGGTGAGGGAACTCTTAAATAGCTCTCTGTGCTCCTTTACTTCTTCTGCGATGTTAGGCTCCGCTCTCAGACGTGTTGCCGCCACTCCTTACTCTGATAAGTTGCAGAGTTTGTAACACCCTGGTGATGTCGTCCTTGCGAGGACTTGAAGCCAAATTTGGAAGTTGTATTGGGCGTCCGATGACGGGGTTAAAGGCTCTCCCGGGTCGGGGTTTGGGTAACTTGTTAATACGTCTATATAGGGTTGGGTGCGTGGGCGTGTCCTCTCCATCCCTCTTGACACGTCCCAGGGTCAGGCGGGACACGCTCTCCCGGCCAGAAGGCACCTTGTCTCGTATCCAGGCGAAACATTCATCCAGTGGGCTGAAACTGCCCCAGAGGTCGTAGAGGTTGGAAGCCCTGCAGATGGAAAAAAGTTTCGGATGGTGATTAGTTAGACAGGAATAAACACGGTGCATCAGGCCAACGACGGGGGACCCCCCCCCCCCCCGCCCCCGGCCCCGCCGTCACCCACGTCTCCGACTCGCTATCACCCCATCCGCGCAATGACCTGCCTCTTATTCTTCTCCCTCCATCTATCGCCCCCTCCCGGATCTCAGCTCATTCTCAAATTCTATCCATTCTTCACATGGCGTCTACTATAACGCACTGTACACTCGGTCCTCGAGGGGGAAAGGACAGTATGTTCACAGTACCGAGACGGCCAGTTCCAGAGAGGGAGAGAACATCGTGGCTCGCACACTGTGACACTATCGTAAAGGAGTAGTGGGCAATGGTCTGACGTACTATGAGCCCGGTTCTTTAGTCACGGGGTCTAACAGCCCCTCATTGAGGGGAAGAGAGCGCTGTGTTCGTCCCGTCACTGAGAGCGGGAGAGGCCAATGTTCTTATTGTACCTTTGCACAAGGACCCCGAGGGGGAGAGGACAGGATCTACCGCACAGATACGCCCAATCCCAGTAAAGGAAGGGCAGTGCGTCTAAAACATCCTAACACCCGGTCCCACGGGAGTAGAAGACAGTGCATGCAACGCGCCGTTACGCATGTCCGGCCGTTCTAAATTCTTGGTTGGGTCTGCAGCCCATTGGAACTTGGAATAGTAACCCGCTGGTCGTTCTTACATAATTGGTGACCAGACTGGTTCCCACTGCCCTTCCCAGCCGGAATTCCGTCTTAAATTCTCTTTCCTCTCTTGTTTTGTCCTACTACGAAAACTTGCTCTGGAGGATGACTCCAAGAGATCCAGCAGGACTATCTCTACCTGTCCCGTCGCGCTATTTGATAGGCAGACAAGCTGGGGAAAGTGGGTCAAGTGGTGAGGGTGGGCCGGAAATTAGGGAGGTGCGCTGTCGCCCCTCCCCCACAAGGCGTGATCTCACAAAGAAGGGGGGATCTTGGGATGTCTGTCTCTATGACTTCACAGTGCTCCTGCCTTTTTCATAAGTTGGCAACTGGAGATACCGGGTAGTCGCAAAGACTCTTCCACTCACTCCCTGAAGTCCATACAATTTCACACTGCAGTTGATCGCTGCAGAACCTCACCCAACTATGGTTAGACCAAGTTTGGTGGACAGACCAGAGAGAGCAGGCGAAAGAGAGGGTCTGGCCTTTGTAACAATCTGGAGCTCAATGCTCTTAAGCCAGTGAAATTGATAGTGGAATTGAGGAGAGCTCCCCCTCCCCACTTCACACTCACCATCAACAACACCACAGTCACGTCTGGTGGAGTCGTTAAAGTTTCTTCGAACCATCATCTCCAAGGACCTGAAATGGGGTACCACCATCGACTCCACAGTCAAAAGGGCCCAACAGAGGATGAGCTTCATGGTGCAGTTGAGGAAACACAATCTGCCACAAATGATGCTCCAATCCTATACCTCCATCGCAGAGATTGTCCTCACCTTCTGCATTGTGGTCTGGTTTGGCTCAGCCACCAAGCACGACATCTGGAGGCTGCAGCGAAACCCCAGATCAGCTGAGGTTGTTAGCTGCAACCTCCCCCCCCCCCCCCCCCATTGACTAAATGTACACTGCAAGGACCAGGAGGTGAGCAGGTAAGATCATCTCTGACCCCTCACACCATGGCTACTAACTATTTGAAGCACTTCCCTCTGGAAGGCGAATCCGGACTGTCAACGCAGCCACAACCAGACATAAAGCCAGCTTTTTTTCACGAGTAGTAGCTCTACTCAATAACCAAAAGTATGTAGCCTCATTTTGCTCTGGTATTTTATTTCATTTACATGTTTAAACTATAATGTTTTATTATTGCTGTTTAATGTTTTGTGTGTCATTCTTAATTGTTACTGTATGTCGTGTTGTTACTTGCGAGCGGAACACCAAGGCAAATTCCTTGTATGTGTACACACTTGGCCAATAAACTAATTCCTTCATTCCTTCATTCATTCAATGATGTATTCATTCATTCATTAAAATGAACTCACACTGCCGCTGGTGTCATGTTTGCCGAGATCGCTGGTTAATAGTGACCTTCATCATCAGCAGTGCGTTATTGTTCAAAAGCGCATCCGTGCACAATTTCACTCCTATTCTCTCCATTTGTCTTCACTCTTCCACTGTTTCCCTATTGTTCATGTCATAATCTAGAACATCGCATTGCACTTTCCAATAAAAACAAATCCCCAAAACCAGGTTTCACCATATATGTGTCCCGGATTTCTCGACGACCTTGTCTCTCATGGCATTTACATGGTGTGCAATCCTGTGCAACATTTTCAAATGTAGCAATCCGCGGGATTTGTCCGATCCTCCCTCATACTTATTTGAACTGAAGGAGAACGGAAAATAGCGGCCTCTGGTGAGATGGGAGACGAAATGCTGCCTTCATCTGATGCTCAGAATTATTATATTATACATAACGGAGAGCGCGAATAAATAATTACAATTCAGGATGCGGACGATACAATGTTAGGTTGTATGTGGATGAGCAGTGACCTCGACTGTCTCTGCGGCGCAATAGCCCAAAGAGCTCGGCTGGTCACCGAATGGTCGTAGTTCGAGCCCACAGAGGAAGGGTGGGGTGGGAGATTGCAACCATCACGTGGTCCGCCCTGTTTCCACGAATGCATTCAACCTGGTGTGCACATTCAAATAAGATCAAATAGATCAAGTTGTCCTACAACTTTAGGCTGTCCACGCCATATGCAACAAGAAGAAGAAGGAAAGATTGAGGTTTTCTACTCAACATACACCAATTGCCCCCTGCGCTGAAACCCGAGTATCGCCGGCGAAGGCTGAAATCGTGAGGATCTTGTTGACTGCTCAAAAAATGCGAACGTGTGATATATAAAAGTCTAGAAATTATTTTTAAAATGGGGAGGTTTGTGATATGGTTAACTCATTTTCCGGCTATTTAAGCTCAACATACTGAAGACAAATTAAATCCGGCTATTGTAGCAGTAAATAGATGTGAATATTTAAATGTAAATCTACATGTTGTGGCTAAGGGGATCAGCAGTAAGATAGATGTACGGGATACTGAGTGATCTGCCATAGATTGTAAGGCTCGAAGGGCTACGAATGGCCTACTACGCACCTAATTTCTATGTTTCTAGACAATGACAATGAAATAATCAGGAGATAGGAAGCGTCACTGTATGACAACCATTTACAGGACAAATGGAAGAATAGTTTCCTAAACAAGAGGACGAAAATGCCTGTCTTCATTCATGGATGATATATGAAAGCCTCAGCAGTTCTATCTCTCTGGCAATGCGGTGCTCCCACAGTAGTGTTTGTCCAGTGCAATACTCCCTGTGCACCTCCCTCTAGCAATGCTCATCCCTTCTGTAATCTTCATCTGATGTTGCGGTACTATTAAAACATCGCCACATGAATCGTACTATATTCTAAGAGGACCCGACCGACCAAATTACGGCAGAATTGTGCCCGCTGCTGAATATTCCACAACCTTTGCAAAATGGTACAGGATTTGAACGGAAATTTATATTTGAGCTGAGGAGAATTATTTCCACTGGAGGGCGACAAACCTGTGGAAGCGTAAACTTAAAGAATACTGCAGTGGCCAAACTGTTGAATATATTTCCGAGGGCAGTAGCTGGGCGTCTAAGGATATGGGAGGGAGTGGGAACACGGTGCTGAGATGGAAGTCATGTACCTACAGAGGGTCACATGTAATCCACATTATTACTAAATCTGATTATACTTAGTTTTAGTTCTTAGAGATAAGGCATGGAATGGAAGCAGACCCTTCTGCCCACCGAGTCCACGCCGACCATGTTCAGCTTGTCTGTGACGTTATATCAGTGCTGGTATTCGGCCCCACTAAAATCACCATCAGGAGCGAAAATTCCTTACACAAGAGCAGAGATAGCACTAAAGATTTAACAGCCACGATCCAATCATGCAGAATATTTAGTGTGCTTTATTATCGTCGTTATTATTGGCCTTATCCGAGCCCAATCTTCAAGATTGAAGCGAATGCGCTTGCATCTATCTACGCTATCCGGGCGAAACACGGAATGGAGGTGAAATCGCGCAGTTTGAACAGCACATCAGCAGCAGTGAAACTTTTCACAGAATTAATGAAAATTAGGTTCAACTTATTGCACCGAGCAACAAGTTTTTGTTCCGATCCCAGGCGAAAGTTCCTCCAATACATATGAGGACTGATACATATGCGCTGTCAGGTGGAATCCAGCATCGTTCTCCCTCGGCTCTCAGCCAGTTCCGCCCAGCGCGTATCCGTTCTTCGTTCTGCCTCCCATATTACAGACTGAAATGATTGATCGTCCGATTAGAGCAGCCTTTGACATTCCGGGTGAGTGATTGCAACCAATTAAAGACGGCTACGATTCTGGGAGTGAATATTCTACAGATTTTAAGTCGGTAATAATCTGATTTTATATTTTTTCAAACCAACAATCCATTAAAAAATGTGGAATTTGAAGCGGGCGGTTATTCCCGAATTACCGTTCCGTGTCTTTCGTTAACATAACATAAGACATAAAAAAACATTTTAAAAAATAGGCCTCTATGTTTGAATTATTCGCAACTATCAAATGTTTCTTTATTCACGGCCTTTAGGTCACAACCTTTGCTAACTATTTTAACACTAAATGTAACCCCTCGCTTTGCTCGCACATTCGGACGTTGTGATGTGGCGCTAATCCGGTTCTTACATTTCCACTGTCAGAACATATTTAAGAACTTCACGCTGACAATAGTTTTGACCACGTGCTTTCCGTCTGATCGAGTTCATGAGCCACAAACCTTTCCGCCCGCAACCATCTCTCACTCCTCCACTGTTGCTCGTGAACTCAAATCTGTATAGGGGGGTTGCACGTAAGGCCACCGGGTCATAGGGCTCGACGCACGGAGCCGCTAAATCCAACTGGAAGACATCCGTCACTTCCGGGATATGTTATTAATGCTAGAAACGCACACTTTCCTACCGGTTAAAAACCGCCAACATGCTGATTTTTTGCGCTGAAAAAAATTGTGGGAGTCGGAGTAAGTGTGAGAGACATGTACCCAACTTCAGAATTCATAAAGTGAAGCGAAATGAAGGTATAGAGAAGCGAGAACTGAAGGGACTACAGCAGCTAAAGTGCTTGGTAAACATTGAAAATATTGGGAATTATCGCGTTTGGTCACTGCATTTCATCAAGTAAGGCATTATTTGTGTTTTTCTTGATTCCTTTGGCATCTAAAAAGTTTCAGAAGTGATAAATCTGGCTGCAAAGTTTTCTTCAGATTCATTTTGAATGTAAAAACCCACGAGAACCATGTGCGATTAAAAAAAAATTACAGCCAGATTTATCACTTCTGAAACCTTTTAGATGCCAAAGGAATCAAGAAAAAACACAAATAATGCCTTATTGTTGATGAAATGCAGTGAGCAAACGGCCAATGTTCGCCAAGCACTCTGGCTGTTGTTGAACCTTCAGCTCTCGCTTCTATCTACCGTCATTTCTCCTCACTTTTGGAATTTTGAAGTAGGCTAAATGTCTCACGCGCTTATCCCGATTTCCATAATTGTTTACAGCGCAAAAATTGACAATTTCAGCTGGTTTTAACGGGACCGCTACGCTGGAAACAATGGTAAGCGCCTACCTGCAGTTCATCGCGTGTAATCCAATTGGAGTAGCGTAGCAACAGTACGGGTCATGGGTCGTGACCCGACTGCCGTGAAACCTCCCTATTCACCTCTCGGGCAAACTCAGTCTCTCCATCTGTCTCTAAAACCTCTGTAATTTTATATATTGTCCGGCTGATTTGACCGTCTGAGACCGACAATTTCCTCAGATCTACGACATAGAAACATAGAAAATAGGTGCAGGATTAGGCAATTCGGCCCTTCGAGCCTGCACCGCCATTCAATATGATCATGGCTGATCATCCAACTCGGTATCCTGTAACTGCCTTCTCTCCATACCCCTGATCCCTTTAGCCACAAGGGCCACATCTAACTCCCTCTTAAATATAGCCAATGAACTGGCCTCAACTATCTTCTGTGGCAGAGAAAGTCCACAGATTCACCACTCTGATTCACGACGAATTATCCCGTTCATCTGATTATTTTAGCGGCAACGTGAGCGAAAGGAGGGTGAACAGGGGTGTGGGTATATTTAATCGATTATTTCTCATGATTCAGCACTTTAGTTTAGTTGAGAGGTGTCACATCGTGACCAACGTTCCTGTCTATTGAGATCCGGCTCTTCTTGTTGATGGAACCATTCTCGCCATTTCCACCCTGGGAAACACCGATTGTGCCTGATATTTTGTTTTCAGGTCGTACACTTCAATGTTATCGGGTCTATTCTGGTGACTGATTGTCCACTGAAGTGGGAGCTACCAACTACCGTTAAGATGCGTTAAATACCTTCCTGGCTTGTCTTATTGTAAAGTGTAAAGGGAGCTTTATTTTTCAGAAAATGTGGCCTGACTGATACCGGGAAGATTGGTGGAATTATTAAGAACGCTAAATCCGTAAGTAACGGATGTATGCCTTCTCTGGAGATATTCTTTCTTTCTATTAGTAACAAGTAATGAGCACAACTCCCCTCCATTCCATTTATAGTCGTTCTAATGTTGCTTATAGCGTACGGAAACAGTCACCCAATCTTTCCTTCTGGAGCACCGACCCCTCATTTCATGTTTATTTTGTGAATGAAACTGCATTCAATGGGTGAAATTATTATCGATCTGGGTGTAGCAAGTCAAATAGAACGCTGCGCAGACAGATCTAACTTGGTGAGCTACACCGGGGTCATGGTACCCAGATGCTCTTCTATCACACAGGCCTTTCTCACCGCCACTCTTCCGGCTGATGCACTATCCCATCCGAGCCCTGACGTAGGCACAGTGCTGATCCATTATGTTCATAGAGACTCCTGGTGTCAGTCAGGTTGAGAATGTGGAAGGAGTCCAAACGGACAGAACGAGATGCAGATGAGGATGTAATGAATGCAGATCAAGATCCAGACCTCATGCTTTCACTTTAATTTTAATACAGCCCACTTATCTTGATAATGCACTGTTCATTACAGTACAGCTGTGTTTGAGAACTCGGGTCGCCAACATGGCTGAAGGTGTGAATAAAGGTGGGGTTCCAATGACGTCGCGTCATCGAAGGCCACATGGTTATGGCTATTCTTCCCAAGACATCAATGTTGACTTGACTGCTGGTCCATATCTAATGGTCTGAAGGGAAAAAATGGAGGTCGAGGTGTCAGTGAGGGTTAAAAAATTATATATGTTGTTCTTAGGCCTGTTCTGAGATTGCCTTATGACACGTTGCTGTGTTAGTTCACTCGGGAGGTAACGGGTGTTGGGCATTGTTGGATATTACTACTAAATTTAACAATACAATTTTCATGTCGTTTTTGATAGGCAGATATATGGACAAGAGATTTAAAAACAACAGAAGGTGTGACAAAAAGGATTGACTAGTTACGAATTGGGATGCCTGAGAAAGGAATGTAGATAGCAGCGGTAAAGGGAGTGGAGAAATGGGGGCGAGTCCTGGAGGGACGCAGGGGAGAGGGGGGGGGGGGGGGGGGGAATAAAGTGCGTGTTTGGGTTGTAGTTATCTAAAATTCGGGAATTCAATGTCCATGTCGTTGGGTTGTAAGCTACCCAAGTGAAATGTGTGTTGCTATTCCTCTAATTTGCATGTGCCCTCAATCTGGCAATGGAGAATGCCCAGGACAGAAAGGTCCGTTTGAGAAGGGAAAAGGGAGTTAAATGGTTAGCAACCGGGAGATCCAGTAGGCCATGGCGGACCGAATGTGTTCCCACTTATAATAGTTTTCAAAAGGGAGAACTGTTCATGGCAGAAACTATGAATATTCACAGGAACTATGACGACCCGGTCCAGTCCAATGAGCAGCACATGCCGAAAATCAGAAGTAAAGTAAAACAGATATGTCGGAAATGCTGTGCAGGTGAGATAACGTGTGACAATTATATTCAAAAACAGGCACAACGTGCTGGGGTAAGGCAGTGGGTCAGGCAGCATATCAGGAGAGAGTGGTTCGGTGACATTTCGGGTCGGGACACTTCTTCAGCTGGCAAAAATCAACAACGGAAAGGGCTAGTGCTAGGAACCTCAGCATGCCAAGCACAATTTGAGACGCAGTTAATATCAGTTCTTCAGGGTGTTTTGCTCAAATCGGATTTTTGGCATCTGCAATTCTCGAGTTTTCACTCCAGTCTGGAGCAGTCCTTTGTAGTTACTCTAATCCCCACATATTTCCCCAATATAGCGATGACCGCATCCGTGTAAATCTCATTTGAGAAGATTAATCGAAAAGAGCAATAGGTGCAAAATGCTAGTGAAACGTTTTTATTCGTATCACCGTTCAACGCGATGTTATTGACGGTCGCGTGTTCCGAACCAAAACAGCTGAACAATGCTACTTATGATGTCCGAAGTGTAACGTGGGGACGTTGAAGTCCTCATTTTGGTGGGAGAAACAATGCAGCAACAAATTGGTGAAGAGCAGAGAGGCAGCATGATGCGGCGCAATCACAGGACAAGTAGTTGAGAAAGAACTTGTAGCCTTGCCTTGAAGGAGAAGTATTTGCAAATATTTCACTGAGCGATCATGAGTCCACGGACGGGTTTTATTTTTGTTTCACCATTAAAGGGGACAACGATTTGGTTCAATAGGTGGTTTAACAAACGGAAGGTATTCCAAACAGACGAGTTTGTACCGATTTAAATGTGGAACTATCTCATGTGAGGGGGAATGGTAGAAGAGATAGAAGCGGCTTTGAGGGAGATCTCTATTTGCCTTCAGCTGCAGACGATGTCACAGTGGTCCAGTGGTAGTCAATATTGTTTATTTGCTTAAGAAGGACAAAGGGGGGCAAACCAGGAAATTTTAGGCTGACCATCAGTGGTATTGAACTTATTGGAAATGATCCTGGGGGTGTGATTTACACACATCTGGAGACAATGTGCTTTGGCATAATAGAATATCTTTGCACAAGCATTCGTTCATGTCTCACAAACTTGATTGCTTTTAATGAGAATGTTGCGAAGAAAACTGCCACGAGTAAGGCAATGGACGTTGTCCACCTGAACGTAAGTGGAACATTACAACTTCTAACCTAGAACACTACACCACAGGAACAGCCCACAGCGCTTCTGCTGAAATGTATGCCGTTAAACTGATATCATCTACCTGTACGTGGCCAATATCCCTCTATCCCATGCATTTCCATGTACCTATCTAAAAGCCTGTTAAACACTACTATTATATCTGCCTCCACCACCACTGGCAGTGCATTCCAGGCCCCCATCATTCCCTGTGTTAAAAAACCTGCCACGCAGATCTCTATATTAATAACACTCTCATCTTGTTTGTTTGTCCGTTTGTTTGCCCGGTTGGTATTTGCGCAAAATTGGCACGCGATAACGCTACAATTTTGGGCCACCTTACTCACCATTGCCCTGTGATGTAAATTAAATATGTTTCGTTCAGATTGATGGTATATTTTACAATTCTTCACGTTTAAAACCTGACCCGCCCCCACATGCCCCGCCCCCACTTGCCGTCTTTATTTGACAAGCGTCTCAAAGCACATTCCGATGGGTCCCACCTTAACAGGCGTCACAAAGAACACCCCCACGGCACAATTTCAGACCGCCATTTTGTTCCCGTCACAACGGCGACCCGACTGCTCCGTGGCTACTTTTCTTTCTATTTTAATTTCTGCCCCCCTCCGCCCGACCTGGGCAGGGCTTGGAGCGGGTGCGAGGTTCGGGGTCGGGGAGAGGCTGCGCCGGGTACTCTCGATCTCTCCATCCCCGGCCCCAGGATGCTCGCCCCCCCCCCCCCCCCCCCCTCACCGACAGCACCCGCCACAAGCCCTCCCGCGGTTCCAGAACGCTTGCCCCTCCCCTCGGCAGCTCTCACCTCAAGCCCTTCCCCTCCCCAGCTCCAGGACGCTCCCCCGACAGCCCCCACCTCAAGCCCACCCCTCCCCAGCTCCCTCCCCTTCACTTTCTGGCATTCCACAGAAAACAATCCAACTGTATGCAATATCCCCCTATAGCTGAAAGTGTCTAATCCTGCCAGCATTCTAGTAGATCTCCTCTGCGCCCTTCCTAAAACCTTTAAATATTCCCTGTAATTGGGGCGACCAGAACTGCACCAATACTTCAGATATTCTAGAAGGTTCCTTTGCTAGATTGATACGGGGGGGGGGGGGGGGGGGTTACAGCACATTGGACTCATGGAAATTGTGTCGAATGGATTGGAAATTAGCCCTGCAATAGAAGACAGAGGAGAGTGGTTAAAGGATTGTAGGCTAAAAATGACATCTATCATAATCTTCTTTGTTCGTACTTCAAATGGATGCAAAACGCATCCGAATGCAAGTTATAAATATATGAATGCAAACATATGGACACATGATATTTGCACCATCTCGCCCTTGTTCTGACACCTATATCTTTATTCCCGCTGTAGATTCCTCCTCATTCAATAGACACATTTATAATCCTTTCAAAATCTATTCGCTAAAGTTAGAGAAAGTTCCCACATTTCGCCCTGTTTTGATTCACCATTGAACAAGTGCAGCCGCGGAGGGTAGGTTTCGAAGATAGGGTCTGCAAATTATCCCGAACACTTCCCCGTCCCACCCTATCGCCGACACTGCGAGATAAACCCTAATTTGGTAACAGAGTCTGAGCGTCTCCAGCTTGTGGACCGGTCGCACTGATGTTAGTTGCCTAACTTGCGAGACGTCAGCTTAGCACAGGACTGCAATGGGATCTTCCTTGACTGGTCTCCAGGGCTCAGCACAAACTCACCACCGCCAGTGTCTGTTGGAATTCGGCTGTAGAGTCGGGGATTCTTCTCATGGTTCACAAATATCCTTACTACCCCCAGCCCAATATTTCAATAAAATAAGATTGCGGACCTGAAGATTGACAATATGCTTGAGACAATAACAATAGTCCCAACACGGTGAAAATGACGTTCCTCATCTTTGCAGCGTTCGCTGGTCAGGTTTGGAGATGAAGTCTGAGAATCGTGTTGAAGATGTTCCACTTTAAGCTGAATCGGGTAGTGGCGTGTGTTGTGATTGGTTTGCTGACGGGGTGTGATATTGTGGGGGAAGGTGCGGTGGCGTGTAACTATTGGAGAGAGTCGCTGTCACTGGATGTCAGCCGTCACTTTGAACACGAGCAAGTCGTTGCTTTGTGCTCGACGGGACATTAGTCGCCAGCTTGATTTGGCTGAATCGTTTTAAGAAACTATGAAACAGAACCGCGCAGGCGCAGGGCATTCAGCACATGACGTTTGTGCCAAACATGATTTCAAATTGAACTGATCAAATTTACCTCTTCTTTCTGCAAGGCATTCAACCCCCATTCCAGACATGTTCATCTGCCTATTTAAAAGCCTCTTTACTGCCATTTTCGTATCTGCTTCCACCACCACCTCCTCTGGTAACACGTTCCAGACACCCACCACTCTCTGTGTAAAGAATGGTCCCCCCCCCCTTCCCTCATATCTTCTTTAAACATTAACTCATTGCTCTGCCCTCTGTTATTTGACACTTCCATGCTGGGCAGAGGTTCCGGCTGCCTATTATGACGCAGATAAGAAAGAGATTTGATGTATGTCTTATCTGTGACTCATAATTTTATAAAACTCCATATAATCAGCCCCTGTCTCTTAGGTTCGAGTGAAGATAAAACCAGACGATGCAATTTTGAAACACTAGCGCCCAATGCCACATACACTCACAAACTTACTAATCATGCCACCTACATTCTCCACAACATCTTCCATGTACATTAACAAGAGGCATCTCTGCTCTGATCCCTCCCATAAATCACGTGTTACAACTTTGCAACTGGGTAAGCAATGATTTCATCCCCCACTACCTTATGTCTCCAATGTCCAAACTAATTTTGGACCCGGTTTGTCTAAACCTCCGGATCGCGTCTGCCTTTACCTTACTAGATCAGCCTACCATGTTGTCAAAAGCCCTACTGAATCCCTTGTATTCCATATTTACGGCTCTGTGGTTGTCAGGTTTTAGTTCTGTTCAAACTCAAAAGCCCTGACATTTGTACAACATGATCTCTCCTGTTCAAATTTCGATGACGCCTCCAAATCTTTCCAAGTGAACATAAATCCTGTCACTCAGAATCTTCTCCCAACAACGTTGCGACCACTGAGATATTGTTCGCCCGTCGGTATCTGGACATCCGAGCTGCCCTTTTTACGAAGTGATGTTGGCTTATTTAAATGGGCAGGGATTATAAGTGCATGGAGTACATGGTGTTGCTTGATAAAACGTTGGTTGGGCGGTAGGTTAGGCAATGGATGCAGTTCTCGGCCTCACGGGATATGGAGGGCAGATTGGTGGCGGTTAGCCGTCATGGACAGAATGTACTGAATGGCTCCTTTCTGTGGTGCATGAGCTCGTGAGCTTCAATGAAAAATTGCTGTGGATTGTCGTCACCATCTGTGGCCCACGTGACACATGGGATGTGCGGCCTCTGATGTTGAATTGCGAGACAAGTACGCACAACTGTTCTGCTTCAGCTAACGGTGTACGATGTCTCGGTGTCTTCTCCTTAGCCAATGCTTCCTGATACATACTCTGCGAGTCAGCTTGCCGTACCTCTGGTTACTGATACGTGAATGTTCTTCTCCGGCACATACAGTAGAATAGGGAGGTTTCACGGCAGTCGGGTCACGACCCATGACCCGTACTGTTGCTACACTACTCCAAATGGATTACACGCGATGAACTGCAGGTAGGCTCTTACCATTGTTTCCAGCGTAGCGGGCCCGTTAAAACCCGCTGAAATTGTCAATTTTTGCGCTGTAAATAATTATGGAAATCGGGATAAGCGTGTGAGACATTTAACCGACTTCAGAATTCCAAACGTGAGGAGAAATGACGGTAGATAGAAGCGAGAGCTGAAGGGACAACAACAGCCAAAGTGCTTGGCGAACATTGGCCGTTTGCTCACTGCATTTCATCAACAATAAGGCATTATTTGTGTTTTTCTTGATTCCTTTGGCATCTAAAAAGTTTCAGAAGTGATAAATCTGGCTGTAATTTTTTTAAATCGCCCATGGTTCCCGTGGGTTTTTACATACAAAATGAAAACGCATCTGAAGAAAAATTTACAGCCAGATTTATCACTTCTGAGATTTTTTTAGATACCAAAGGAATCAAGAAAAAACACAAATAATGCCTTACTTGATGAAATGCAGTGAGCAAACGCGATAATTCCCAATATTTTCAATGTTTACCAAGCACTTTAGCTGCTGTAGTCCCTTCAGTTCTCGCTTCTCTATACCTTCATTTCGCTTCACTTTTGGAATTCTGAAGTTGGGTACATGTCGCTCACACTTACCCCGACTCCCACAATTTTTTTCAGCGCAAAAATTCAACATTTTGGCGGTTTTTAACAGGTAGGAAAGTACGCGTTTCTAGCATTAATAACATATACCGGAAGTGACGGATGTCCTCCAGTTGGATTTAGCGGCTCCGTGCGTCGAGCCCTCTGACCCAGTGACCTTTCGTGCAACCCCCCTATACATAGAATACGTGGATGCATTCGGTTCTATAAAATGATCTCCATTGTGGATAACACGTGGCGATCTCCACTCGGACAGGCAATTAACGTGTTCTCGGTAAAGCGCATATTGCCTGATCTGTGTTTTGGGCGACACGGAGTAACAGAGGTGGATCTGCTGCCTTACAGCGCCAGAGACCTGGGTTCGGTCCTGGCTATGGAAGCTTGGCTGTATGAAGTTTGACACAAAAAGTTGGAGTAACTCAGCGGGACAAGCAGCATCACTGAAGTGAAGGAATGGGTGACGCTGAGTTATTCCACCTTTTTGTGTCTATTTTCGGATTAAACCAGCTTCTGCAGTTCATTCCTACACATTCTGTATGGAGTTTGTTCGCTCTCATGGTGACCTGGGTGGATTTTCTTCGGGTTCTCCCCTTTCCTCCCACACTCCAAACTGTACAGGTTTGTAGACTAATTGGCTTGGTAAAATTAAAAAATGTCCCTAGTGTGTGGTGGATATTGTCAGTATGCGGGGGTCGCTGGTCGCCGCGTACTCAATTGGCCGAATGGGCTTGTTTCCGCACTTTGTCTCTGCATTAAAACCAAATAGATAATTGGGTAATCTCAAGGCCGCCTGCCAGTTACATTCTATGTCCATACATGGAACGTGAGACTCGGGTTAACATACAACAGGACACAAAGTGTTGGAATAACTCAGCGGGTCAGGCAGCATCTCTGGAGAACATGGATAGATGACGTTTCTGGTCGGGACCCTTCTTTAGGGTTAAATTCTCTGTCCGATGCCCTTTTCATCTGTCTCACTCCGACGTCTTGCTCAGTTTAAGTGAAGCTCGGTCGAAAGAAGGGTCCCGACCCGAAACGTCACCCATTTCTCCAACGATGCTGCCTGTCCCGCTAAGTTACTCCAGCATTTTGTGTCAGTCTTCCGCAACTTGCACTCATGCTGTGTTGAATGTACATGACCTCACTCCCTGACTTGGATAGTTACAATCCGTAAACATTCGCTGCAAATATAACAATTACTTATCATACCAATCTGAAATTTGCAAAGAATGCTGGACCAAAATAATCTAAATACATTATTAATGATATATGACGTTATGACCATAATATATAATACATTCAACGTTTTCTAATAGAAAGGTGATTTTACAGTAGAGTTTTCAGAAGCCCCAATTATTTATAGGAGGTTGATCATAGACAATGTTCTTATTATCTTGGTTTTAGACAAATACAATCACATTGGAACATACATAGCTCCGACAATGCTCGATGGGCTGCATGCAAGGACATGGGATGGGTCCCGCAACAGGGGAGCTCAGAGTGAGTTAAGAATTGGGACGAGCACATGTTCCAACAAATACTGTGCGGCGCTCGTTATACTTTCTTCACCAAGTGGACAGTAGAGATCCAGTCACCTAACCCATCAAAACGAGTATCTACAAATGTCTGAAGATTAAGGGAGAAGGAGAGATGCAGTGGCATTTCGTTGGTGTGGATGATATCATGATCTTGTTGAAAGACAAAGGAGTTTAGTAATGGCTTTATTTGTTGTTATCGTGTTATAATGGCGGTGAGAGTAATGCAACAATGCAAAATTATATGTTTGTCAGTGCAGTTTGTTAGCGCTGATCCCAGCCATGCACGGACATTATCATTGACCACGGAAATCGTGGAGATAGCCTTCCCGGGAACTACGGCAATAATGCGCGAGTCCGCAGGCAGTGAAGATTCGGGTTCAACATGTTTGAAGGTATGGATGCAGGATTAATGACCGCTGACGTTGTGGGTTGGAGTGCACGGACTTTAAGCAATATAGAGAGGGGATCCCCGCCTGCAGAGAAAGGCGGTTCGTTTCAAGGGGTGGAGCGCGGACTGCGGAGACAGAGTCCGCCTCGGGACTGCTGAAAGAATCGAAGCATCCAAGAGGCCGGATACGTTCCCACCACCTTTATCTGTTCCCTGAATTTGGATTGGGTGGCCGCGTAAATAAATGTGTTCGCGCAGCAATTAACATTACTCAACAAATATCCAGCATAATGGAACGTATATTGAGAATCACTCCTTTCATTTCCGATTCCTGTGATCTGATAATAAACGAAATCTACAACCAGCGTCAGCCACAGAAGGATAAAGGTGCCGGAGAGGGTGAAGAGCAAAAGCATAGACCTCCTCCTGCTCACCATCTCTGGGTCACTGCGGTCCCCGCATTTTCTTTGACCCCTCAGCGCTTTGCGGACCCGACCGGCCACTAAAATGTGCCGGACTGTCAATGCGTTGAGGAATAGAATTACAGCGAAAGGGAGCAATGGTGTTAAAATCATATCAAACCAATCAAATCCCACCCACCCGGGATCAATGTAATAATTTGGCTTCGGGGAACAGCCCCACGATACATTGTCAATGACCTCATTGGGTTCCACTGTGAAGTAGAAGGGAGCATTTTCCAAACAGCAGAATTCCAGTGGTTGAGAGAACCGCGCTGGCAATTTTCCCGGTGCAATATTTTGTTATCAGATTCTGACAATAGATTGCGACACATCGGTCAACCGTGAAAGTTACCGTGAACCAGACAGAACAATCGGTAGCTATGTAAGCCAAGACATCAGTAATCATGCACACACTGGACATATTCAGGAAACTCACTGGGAAATAATGATAGTTCATTTAATACAAAATGATCTCAGCCCCAATAACCAGTAGGTCCGCCGTTGCCATGGCCACCAGGTAGCGAGTGGTGCAGGTGGAGGGGCCGCATTTTTCCCGGGACAGGATGATGATCACCACTAAATTCACTGGGGAAAAAGAGAGAGACAACGAATATAGGATTAGTACATAGGACCTAGCGAAGATGAGCAGAGGAACTGGTCCGCCATATGTGCGCTTACAGCGAAGTCGAATTGAACAGATCATATCAGCTTGCGAATGGCCCTTATCTCTGCATTCTTTGCCGATCCCCGCATCTTACCAAATGCCTTTTAAATATTGCTTCTACTGCACCCAGTGGCCGCGCATACCAGAAATATATCACTATTTTTTAAACTTGCCACTCCATTCCCCTTTAATTGTCCTCGTCTCATCTTAAACCTACGTTTTCTAGTATTTGACATTTCCATCCTGGGGAAAAGTGTCAAGGGTGGTTTATTGTCAAATGTCCCGAATGGAACAATGACATTCTTACTGGCAGCAGCACATCAGGTTTGGAAACACGGTACTCTAGTTAACCCAATAAATAGGAAAAAGAAGGTCGATATAAAACACAATTTAGTACAAAAACAAAACAAAGCCCCGTGTTGCAGTGAAAGCCATGCACTTCGTAGTTCGGAGTTTAGTTAGAGTTCGTAGTGTTCAATTGGTTGATCTTGTTGGGGGGGGAAGCTGTTCCGAAATCAGGGCATGACTATTTTCAGGCTCCTATACCTTCTTCCGGAGAGCAGGAGTGAAACGAGAGCTTGGCCAGGGTGGTGCCGGCTCCTTGATGATATTGGCTGCCTTTTTCAGCAGCACCTCCTGTAGATCTCTTCCATGGTAGGGAGATCAGCACCCGTGATGGACCGGGTTGTGTTCACCACTGTTCACCAGTCAATTGCCTCTATAATGTCGAACTAATAACCCCCAATATGCGCAATGGGGGGGGGGGGGGGGGGGGGGGGAATAATGTTCCTGCTGATCTCAGAGGACAAGCTGATTATTTCCATATTTATGAGTTCGACAGCCTTCAATGCAACCATTCTATAGATTTAACCCTTAACTCGGACATAACCCAGTGTCTATTATATTACACCTAAAGTGAGAGGAGGAGAACTTCACTTGGAAAGAAAGATCAATTTTGGTACCCACGTCGTATTCTCTCAGAGGAGTGCAAAAACTACACTGAGTCCTGGGATACTGTGACAAGCAGCCCCAGGAAACAAAGCCAAACCCGTCAGTTCCCCATAGCAGTTAGTGACACACTCTGAGTTTAATGTCACTCTGACTGCCGCCCATCTGACAATGCAGCCAGCCCATCTAAACCGATGCACTTCCCTTTTTCCTAATCTGACACCATTGAGATAATAATCCGCCTCATTGTTCTTGCCGCCAAAGTGGATGACCTCACATTTGTCTACATTATACTGCATCTGCCATGCATCTGCCCACTCACTCAACCTATTCACCCTGCAACCTCCTAGCATCCACTTCGCAGTTCACACTGCCACCCAGCTTTGCGTCATCTGCAAATCTGCTAGTGTTACTCTTAATCCCATCATCTAAATCATTAATATATATTAAAAATAGTTGTGGCCCCAGCACCGAGCCTTGCAGCACTCCACGCGCCACTGCCTGCCATTCTGACAGGAACTCATTTATTGCTACTCTTTTTTCCTGTCTGCCAACCAATTCTCTATTCATGTCAATACCCTACCCCCAACACCATGTGCTCTAATTTTACCCACTAATCTCCTGTGTGGGACATTATCAAAGGCTTTCTGAAAGTCCAGATACACTACATCCACTGGTTATCCTTCATCCATTTTATTGGTCACATCCTCAAAAAATTCCAGGTTAGTCAAGCAGGATTTCCCATGCTGACTTGGACCAATCCTTTTACTGCTATCCAAATGTGCCGTTATTAGTTCTTTAATAATTGACTCCAGCATCTTCCCCTCCACCAGAATTGGTCTATAATTCCCCGTTTCCTCTTTCGCTCCTTTCTTGAAAAGTGGGATAACATTAGCTACCCTCCAATCCATGGGAACTGATCCTGAATCTATAGAACATTGAAAAATGATCACCAATGCATCCACAATTTCTAGAGCCACCTCCTTCAGTACCCTGGGATGCAGACCATCAGGCCCTGGGGGTTTATAAACCTTCAGTCCCATCAGTCTACCCAATACTATTTCTCACCAAATGCAAATTTATTTCAATTCCAGGCTCCCTAGATCCTCTGTCCTCTAATGCATCTGGGAGATTGTTCGTGGCTTCCTTGGTGAAGACAGAACGAAAGTACCTGTTCAATTCTGACATTTCCTTGTTCCCCATAATAATGTCACTGTTTCTGTTTCTGCCTTCAAGGGACCAACATTTACTAACCTGTTTCTCTTAACATACATAAAGAAAGTTTTACTATCCTTCTTTATATTCTTGGCTAGCTTACCCTCGTACTTCATCTTTTCGCATTGCCCTTTTTGTTACCTTCTGTTGTCCTTTGAAAGTTTCGCAATCCTCAGGTGTCCCGCTACTCTTTGCTATGTTACCTTTTCTTTTAGCTTTATTCTATCCCAAACTTCCCTGGTTAACCACGGTAAAATCTTTCTTCCTCTGAAATGAAATGATCCTGCATCTTCTGGATTATGCCCAGACATTCCTGCCGTTGCTGTTCCGCCGTCATTCATGCTAGGATCCTTTTCCAGTCGACCTCTCATGCCTTCATAGTCCCCTTTGTTGAATTACAACACAGCCACTTGCGATTTAACCCTCTTCCTCTCAAATTCCAGATTTAAAATTATGGTCACTCACTGCCTTCATTTACTTTGTTCTCTTATTAAATCTGGTTCATTAGACAACACTAAATCCAGAATTTCCTTCTCTCTGGTAGGCTCCAATACACGCTGCTCTAAGAATCCATTTCGGAGGCACTCGATAAACTCCCTTTCTTGGGGTCCAGAACAATCCTGATTTTCTCAGTCTACCTGCATATTGAAATCTCCCATAACCACAATGGCATTACCTTTGTTACATGTCAATTTTAACTCCTGCTGCAACTCGTAACCTATATCCAGGCTATTGTTTGGGGGGCTGTAGATAACTCCCATTAGCGTCTCCTTACCTTTACAATTCCTCAATTCTATCCACAGCGACTTTACGTTGTCAGTCCCTATGTCACCCATCGCAAAGGACTGAATTTCATCCCTCACCAACAGAGCTACCCCCACCTCCGCCCATCTGCCTGTCCTTTCTATAGGACGTATAACCCTGAATATTCAGTTCCCAGTCCGGATCCTCCTGCAGCCATGTCTCTGTAATCCCCACAATGTCATATCAACCAATCTCTAACTGAGCCTCAAGCTCATCCACATTACTTCTTATACTTCACGCATTCATAGAATATTTTTAATCCATTACCTCACCTTTCATATCGATTGCTATTTCGCGTGGCCATACTCTCCTTTCGCTTCATCAGCTTTTTGCCCTATTAATTTCGGTGTCTTTCTTAACTTTTCCTATACTCTATTTCCCGTTAACTCCATCTTTGTATTTCGAATTTGTCTCCTCTTATAGATTTGGCTATTGTTCTTGAGGGGTGGTGGAGTTTAGCTGTTTATTTTCAAGTGTCAGAAGAAGGGTCTCCACCCGAAATGTCACCTATTCCTTCTCTCCAGAGATGCTGTCTGACCCGCCGAGTTACTCCAGCACTTTGTGTCTATCTTCTGCAGAATACCGTCCTCTCCAAACGCCGATACAATTCTGACCTCAAACGTTATCCCAGAGCTTCTGCGATCCAGGGGCAAGATCAAATTATATTAAACTCAGTATGTAGAAAGGAACCGCAGATGCTAGTTTACATAGCGAAGGCAGTGTTGAAGAAGGAACTGCAGATGCTGGAAAATTGAAGGTAGACAGAAATGCTGGAGAAACTCAGCGGGTGAGGCAGCATCTACGGAGCGAAGGAAATAGGCAACGTTTCGGGTCGAGACCCTTCCTTAAACGCAGAGTAACTCGGCGGGTCAGGCTGTATCTCTGGAGAAAAGGGATGGGTGACGCTTCGGACCGGGTCTGAAGAAGGGACCCGACCAGAAACGACACCTATCCTTTATCTCCAGCGATGCTACCTGACCTGCCGAGTTACTCCAGCGCTTTGTGTTCACGGCTTACATCAAACTAAAGTTCTCTTGCACAATACACCCTCCCCCCCCCCCCCCCCCCCCCCCCCCCCCCCCCCCCCCCCACACGCAATTATATTGAAACAAACATTAGGTTGCATGCAAAATACTGATTGTCAAAAATCAAGTTACAGTGTAGTACGTTCTATTGCATTTATGTGAGAAATACCCCAACAAAATACTGATTTTCAGCCATCAAAGTACGTAAATGCTCGGTGAAACTTGGTAGCTCAGCAGTTATTCACAATCACATTGTGTTTGAAAATTCGAAATGTGTAGCAGGCTGGCCCTACCTTCTCAGCCAATCCCCGCACCCACTCCTCCACCGGCCGCACCCCTGCCGATCGTGAAGGTATCAGTATGCAATGTATGTAAATAATCACCCCGCCCCCCCTTGTTGGTTGAATGACGCCAAAGTACAACAATAATCAACGAAGTGGGAGAGAAATTAAACAAATAGAAAGGTCTCTCTTAACTTCACAGAAATGGAGAACAGCGGGTAATGGGTAATGAGGAAGCTACTCGCAAATAATCAGTTACTGGGTTTGGAAGTCGACATATTTCCACTTCCTCTGATCTGCATTAAAGGGTTTTCAGGAAGTAGAGACAGACGTAGGGGTTATTGTAGGGTTATTGTAGAGTAGAGTAGGGTTATTGGCTTCTAAACTGCTACGAATTCAGAGGTTGGAAACCAGTGCGGAAGGTCAGCACATGGATGGACTGACGTGCAGGTAGAGAAGTTGGGACCAATAAATCTCGAAGGAATGTCAGTCAGGGAGAGGTTGAGATATATGCTAAAGATGATAGGCTGGGGTATATTTATTTAAATGCAGCGAGTGTTATGGAGAAAGCAGATAAACAGAACCTGGGTCGACACTTGGGACTATGACACTGTGACCAGAGCGCAGAGAGGGACACAACTGACAGCTCAACATTCCAGGGTTTCCATGTTTAAAATGTGACAGGAAGGGGGGGTACAATAGGTGGAGTTGCAATACTGATCAGGCAGACTGTCATGTGATACTCCCAGAGGATGTACTGGAGGGTTATTCAGCTGAGGGGCTATGTGTGGATCTTAAAAAATAAAAAATGTGCACTAATTGAATTGCACTATAAGCTCATCAATAGCAAGCGGGAGACGGAGGAACAGATTACCGAACGTTGTAAAAACAACAAGGTTGTTGGTGTAGTGTGTGATTTTAACTTCCCTAATATTGATTGAGATCTGCTTACTGCCGGTGTTTCAGTGAAAGTACGTTGTGATTATCAATGACTAAATCTTAAGTTAAAAAAAAACATTTTTGAGAGTAGGTAGGTAGGTGGGCAGGCGTTAGGTGGATAGGTGGATAGATGGGTAGGTAGATAGGTAGGTAGCTAGCTAGCTAGGCGGGTGGGTAAGTGCGTAGGTGAGTGACAGTATCTGTCTCGCTCTCCCTATCTCTCTTTCCATCTGTCTGGCTTTCGTTTTCTATCTTTCTATCTGTCTCTTTCTGCTCTTGTTCTGTCTTTCTCCCCTCTCCCTGTGCCTCTCTTTCCCTCTCTTCTTAGGAAAGATTCAGAGAACTGGAGACCAGACCTTCATGCGTGGATCTGGATCAAACGCACTTCCCCAGACTGTCCTAAACTGGGGCCACGCTTCAGTCTGCCTCCTCCTCTGATGCTCTCTGCATCGGTTTTTCATGCAAATTCATATCGTTCTGCTACAGACTTGTGACTAGCCGGGAGCTTTGCGATTTTTTTTCCTGACGGGCGTGAGCGAACACGTTAGAATCTTTCACTCCCAGGAAATCCTGGTACGTATTGGGAAGCAGCGCACAGACGCTGTGACGTTTCGGGGGGGGGGGGGATTCAGACAAAGAGCGATATCGGCCAGAAGATGAATGTGAGAAAGAGAGAGAGAGTAACAGTCCGGAGGAAGAGAGAAAGCGGGAGAAGGACGAGAAAAATAACGACGGTTTTGAAAGAGCAAATTAAAGGCGAGCTGGGTGGAGTTAGAGCGGCGCGAGTAGATGCTGGTGGAATTGGAAACGTGGGAGAATGAGTTGTGCACTTGTTGGTGAGCAATAGCTGGTGAGGAGGGGTTGGCGGTCGAGGTGCAAGGCAGGTGTAGTCGGGGAGTAAGGCTAGAAAAGGAAGGGACGAGAGATTGATAGCTGGGAAAATGAACAAGGGAGAAAAGGTAATATAAAGGGTGGGAGATGAGAGAGCGGAGAGTGGACGTTGCTACACATAGCCGACTTCAAGGCTCAGACACAGATTCAGAAACGTATACATACTCGCAATATGTTTCGGAGTACAGACCCATGATATGCTGGAGGATTCTGAAATGTTTGTATATGAAGTACATGGGGATATTTTTTTCCAGAGGGAGCAGAACACCGGTTGTTGCGAGAATCGCAGCGGCAGCTTTCCAGGTGCAATGTCGTGTTTTCATCTTCTGGCAACATTGCGATAAATCGATCTACGGTGAAAGTGATGGTGAACGAGACCAAGCAGCTCGTGTCTCGGTCAGTTATGGGAATGGTAACACTGTACCCGGGGAACCTATTCAGGACATTCCAGGGAAAGTAGTTGACCCGAAGAAAAATGACCTGTTCCATAACTGAAACCTGACCAGTTCCTTTTGTGCCTGGAGTGAAGAGAATTGTCTCATCCTGAACACAACTAAGACTAAAGAGATGGCGGTTAACTTTGGCAGGTCCAAGCTCCCCCTTCAGCCGGTCAACGCTGCTGGGGCTGACATTGAGGTGGTGCAGACATATAAATACCTTGGAGTGCACCTTGATAACAAACTGGACTGGTCTGTCAACCCTGATTCCCTCTACAAAAAAGGCCAGAGCAGACTCTTTTTCCTCAGAAGGCTCAACTCCTTCAATGTGTAGTGACATGCTGCACATGTTTTACAACACTGTGGTTGCAAGTGTTATTTTCTACGCTGTTGTCTGCTGGGGCAACAGCATTAGTGCAAAAAACAACAAGAAACTGGTCAAACTGGTTAAACCAGCCAGCTCGGTGCTGGAGGGGAGAGTAGACTCTGGGATGGATGGATGTGCTTGAGAGGCGTATGAGGCACAACGTGCAGGTCATCCTGAAAAATCCCGGGCATCCCCTCCATGTAATTTTGGAGAGTCAAAAGAGCACTCGGAACAACAACCGGCTCCTCTCCCTGCCCTGTAGAACGGAGCGGTTCAGGAGATCCTTCACCCCTGCAGCCATTAGATTTTATAATTCGGACCGCTAGGCTGTAGGGGGATGCATTCTTGCAATTTTTATTATTTTTAATTGTTAATTATTGGTCTTTTTAAGTATTTATTGCTCTCAGGTAGTGTGCACAGTGTATTCTATGTATTTTCTGTCTGCGTTCGTTTTGAATCTGTGGGTTTGTTGGTTGGGGGCTTCTGGACATCTGAATTACCCTGAGGGGATCAATAAAGTATTTATTATTATTATTATTATTATTATTATTATGATTATTATTATTATTATTATTATTATTATTATTATTAACCACGAATAGAAGCGCCGCTATCAGGGCCACCGGTTAGCGAGTGGTGCAGGTCCAGAGGCCGTACTTTCCCGGGATAGAATCACGATCCCCATTATATTCACTGGAGAAAGAGACGACTAAGGATTACTGTACTAGAATAGCAGTGGCAGTGGGGAGTAACTGGAGAGACGGAGGATTCGGAAATATGAAGAGAGAAGACCAGAAATTGAGTATAGATCACGTAAGAGGGAGAGAGCATGAGGATGGAAGAGAAGCAAGAAAATATACGCAGCAGTGTTAAAGATGTCAGGTCAATGACTATAGGTTTATACTGTAGATAAGGAACATTTTATATGTGTGTGGACATAATGCAGGTAAATGGATTTAGTTCAGACTTATAGACACAAAATGCTGGAGTAACCCAGCGGGACAGGGAGCATCTCTGGAGAGAAGGAATGGGTGACGTTTCGGGTCGAGACCCTTCTTCAGATGTGACGATTTGGGCCGATCGGCCCATTTCCATGCGTGTAACTTTTTGTTTTAAAACGTGGAGCTTTCGCAATGAGGCGGGTGCATTAACAGATGAAATCGCTAAAAAGATTGTAAAGATTTTCTTGCTATTCAGGAGACGTTCGGCAGAATGACCAATGGTGGAAACAAGAAACTGCTGAGGCTTGTTTACACAAAAACAACAACAACAAAGCGCAGGAGTAACTCAGCGGCCAGGCGGCATCTTTGGAGAACATGGACAGGTGATGTTTCGCGTCGGAACCTTCCTTCAGACCGGGGTAAAATAGGTTGCTCGATTTAGCCTATGGATAGTCATGGTATCGCGGTGAAGGAGGGTGGATTTGGCAAGGAATTGCCGGCAATGGAATGGGCGGGTGTACGACTGGAATCACCAATGAGTAGTCTACAAGCGGATGGCGAAATTCCATTCGTGGTTAAAATAGAAATACAAAGTGCTGGGGTAACTCGGCGGGAGCATCGCTGGAGAACATGAATCAAGTACATAGGTACACAAAATTGCTGGAGAAACTCAGCGGGTGCAGCAGCATCTATGGAGCGAAGAATCTAGGCGACGTTTCGGACCGAAACCCTTCTTCAGACTGAACACCCGCTGAGTTTCTCCAGCAATTTTGTATACCTTCGATCTTCCAGCATCTGCAGTTCCTTCTTGAACACATGAATCAAGTACATTTCTGGTAGTCACCCTTCTTCCGCCTCTATTAGTGGTTGCCATCGAGCCATTTGGACTTGATTTATTTTAGAGTCATAGAGCCACAGAGCAAGGAAGCGGGCCCGCTGCCGACCACGATGCCCCCTGCCGACCACGATGCCCCCTGCCGACCACGATGCTCCATCTACACTAGTGCCACCAGCCCGCGTTTGACCCACATCCTTTCAAACCCAATTATCAATGTATCTTTCCATATATATTTTAAATGTTCTTATAGTACCTGCCTCAATAACCCCCGCTGGCATCTCGATCCACATACCCACTGCCCCTCGGGCCCCTATTAACTCTTTCTTTTCACCTTAAGTTCCTGATTTGCCCTACTTCGTCTAAAAGATTGGGCATCCACGTTATCCATTCCTTAATGACCTTATACATCTCCCTAAGTTAGAAACATAGAAACGTAGAAAATAGGTGCAGAAGGAGGCCATTCGACCCTTCGAGCCAGCACCATTCGCCATTCATTGTGATCATGGCTGATCGTCCCAAATCAATAACCCGTGCCTGCCTGCTCCCCATATCCCTTGATTCCATTAGTCCCTATAGCTCTATCTAACTCTCTCTTAAATCCATCCAGTGATTTGGCTTCCACTGCCCTCTGTGGCAGGGAATTCCATAAATTCACAACTCTGGTTGAAAAAGTTCACCTCAGTCTTAAATGGCCTCCCCTTTATTCTAAGACTGTGTCCCCTGGTTCTGGACTCGCCCAACATCGGGGACATTTTTCCTGCATCTAACATTTTGTCCAGTCCTTTTATAATTTTATATGTTTCTATAAGATCCCCCTCATCCTTCTAAACTCCAGTGAATACAAGCCTAGTCTTTTTAATATTTCCTCATATGACAGCCCCGCCATCCCAGGGATCAATCTCCCGAACCTACGCTGCACTGCCCCAATCACAAGAATGTTCTTCCTCAAATTAGGAGACCAAAAGTGTAGGCAATACTCCAGGGCCCTATACAACTGCAGTAGAACATGTTTACTCCTATACTGTAATCCTCTTGTTATGAAGGCCAACATTCCATTAGCTTTCTTCACTGCCTGCTGTACCTGCATGCCAACTTTCAGTGACTGGCGTACAAGGACACCCAGATTTCGCTGTACCTCTCCCTTACCTAACCCAATTGAGATAATAATCTGCCCCCTTGTGTTTGCTGCCAAAGTGGATAACCTCACATTTATCTACATTATACTGTATCTGCCACGCATCTGCCTAATGCTGGGATGGGCAGTTCGTCCCTCATCCTCCTGCGCTCCAAGGAATAAAGTCCTCGCCTGTCCAACCGCTTAAGCCCTATGTCCTGGCAGCATCCTGTTAAATCTTCTCTGCACACTTTCCAACTTAACAACATCCTTCCTATAGCAGAGTGATCAAAACTAAAAACAATACTCTAAATGCAGCCTCACTAATATCTTATAAACTGTAATCTAATATCCCAACTTCTATCCTCAGTGCCGTGACTGATGAAGTCCAATGAACCCCAAGCCTTCTTGACCACACTATCTATCCTATCTACCAGTTTCAGGGAACTATATACCTGCACTCCTCTATCCCTCTGCTCTGCACACTCTCCAGGGCCCTGCAATATGGAAGGGAACCGGCTGAAGAACAGGTTGGCCGAGGCTGGTTATTGTGCCGAAGTAGGGAATAATTAACTATTTTGTAGTGGGCCCTAAAAGAAAGGCAAGGAACAGGAGCAGTGGGAAGAGATCAATAACCGGGGCAGAATCTATCTACTGAAAAATCTTGAACCAAAGCAAAACTGGAAGCCAGGGTAGATGGGTAACGAGTGTACGTTCATACCGACGGGGGTTGGGCGCATCTTGTGGGTCGTGGTACAGAGGGACTGGATGGAAATTATTGAGGGACCGGGTGGAAACAACACGAAATAAATCACCGGTTAAGATGCGGAGTAAAACAATACAATTATACGCCCCCAGTCTAATCAAAGGATGCAGTGAATCGATTGATGTCGTGTTACAAAGGGTAGTATTCAATTCAAGGTGCGTGAATTACAGCACTTATTCCCGCCTAGCAGAAATTGGATTGGAAAGAGGCCTCAATCCCAGCTGGTGCAGGAGGCGGCGTGGGGATGGTGGAGGTTGGGGAAAGCATTAAGCTCCCACAGGAGACATACAGAATGATCAGGTATAAATACAACAGCGTTATATGACAACTGGGAGAGATTGTATTTTAATAGAACTGAGTGAGGGACGCCCGAGGCACTGACGTAATCTCAACGACAAATGAATAGTAGAGGTCACAAGGGATTGCAAATACTGGGATCTTGAACAAAATAAGAAGTGCCTCAGGAACTCGGCGGGTCAGGCAGCATCTGTGGAGTGAATATACATTTCATGTCTGACCATTTTCTTCTGAGAGAGTATCGTTGCAAACATCGTCACACCCATCTCCCCATCTCAATTGTGTGTCGAACATCCTTCTAATTGCTTCACTCAGCAATGGAAATACCATCATTGCAGCGGTCCCCTCGGGGCATGTGCTGCCCAAGTTGTGGGTGGGCATTTTGGAATTTGTGCTCATGATTGCAGAAATAATTTAGTTTGTCACCTAAACCTAACACCGAGAGACTGAGTCAAACATTTGGAATGGAGCCAGCATTCGCATTTAAAATATATTCGCACAGAGACGTAACAGCGAAGATTCAGAGGGACTTGGGCTAACCCGGGCAAATGGAATTAGCTTTGTTGGAAGCATCTTGGTTAGCAAGCACGGCCTCTTTCTGTATTCTATGACTCTGTGACAAGTCGGAGACTAGGATGCGTGTGCGTCCGGTTAGAGATCGACGAAAATGGCGGGTGGTGGCATATTACCTCTTGATCCAAATTTCCATCCAGCCCCTCTGTACCACGACCCACAAGATGAGCCCAACCCCCATCGTGCAGAGATTACACTCGTTCCCCATCTACACTGGCTTCCAGTTCTGCTTTGGTTCAGGATTTTCCTGTAGGTGGATTGTGTCCCAGTTATTGATCTCTGCCCACCTCTGCTCCTGTTCCTTGCACGCTTAAGTCTGATGAAGGATCTCGACCCAAAACGTCACCTATCCACGTTATCCAGAGATGCTGCGTTATTCCAACGCTCTGTGTCTTTCCTAATCCTATTAATTCGGGCTGATGCTCTGCATGAAAGAACACGAGACAAGAGAGGATGCAGCTTCCCCGCACCTTGCGGCAACTTTCTGCGGAGCACTAGCAATGAATGAAGGCAAACCAATATTTCATTGAGAGCGTTTTACGCAGCAGCTTTGTACTTTTGATACAAACGAAAGGACACAATTCGTATCCTGCTGCAAACGCAGTTTCGTTCACTCTCTGTTAGCCCTACAATACTTCACATAGATGCTTTAACTCACCAACATCATTCATTGCTTTAAGGTACACAAAAAAAATGGAGTCTGAAGAAGGGTATCGGCCCAAAACGTCGCATATTTCCTTAGCTCCATAGATGCTGCTGCACCCGCTGAGTTTCTCCAGCATTTTGTTGTGTACCTTCGATCTTCCAGCATCTGCAGTTCCTTCTTGAACACAAACATCATTCATTGCTTTATCCGCGCTACACACACTGTTTGGAGCCGAGACTTCCCTTCGCCGACTGGTTCTTCACAGCCGATTCAGGGAATTAGCACCGAACAACGGCAGGGGCTGCGTCGTTGGAAGGGCCGAGAGGAGGGAAAGCCCCGGAAGGGCGGAGAGAGCGAAAGGTGAGGGCGGAAAGGAGTGAGGGCCGTGGGAGGGGCGGCGGGGAGGAGGCGCCGCGGTCGGGGTCAGAGAAGAGGGAGCGGAGCTTGAGGGTAGAAGTCAAGGGAACGCAGCGAGATGGTGAAGGGGTCAGAGAGGAGGGAGCACAGCAGCGGGGAGAAGGCAACGAAGCGTGCGGGGTCGGAGAGAAAGGAACGCGGGGGGTGGGGGAGGTGGGGGGCAGGGAATGGAGGGCGGAGGCACGGACAAGGGAGGGGCGGATAGGAGGCATCGTCTCTCCAGGACATGGAGCCCCCCGGGGGGGGGGGGGGGGGGGGGGGGGGGGGGCTCCCGCTACTACAGACAGTCAGGCGAGGCAGCTTGTTTCGATGCAATTCGTTTAATGGTCGTTAGGGAACACCCCCCTCCCCTCACCAGCTCCGCATTATAACACGGCCACACTCCTGCTGTCAGACGGGGCCGCAGGGGACTGGCGCTGACACCGGGCCTCAGTTAGGCGACCCCCACCTCGGCCCCGCAGCCTTGAGCCCCCGCTCCCGGAGCAGACGGCGCGCAGCCTCCACGCCGCCGCCGAAGTAGAAGGTCGCCCAGTACTCGCGGTCGGTGGGAGGGACGGAGACCAGCTGGCTGTCGGGCACGGAGGCCGGAGGAGAGGCCTGGCTGGTCAGCAGCTCCAGCAGCGCCTTCTCCTCGGCCTGCATCTCCAGGTGGGGAGGCGGCGCGACGCGGGGAGGGCGGCTGCGGCTCGGGCTGGCGGGGCCGATCCGCCCCGGGCCCTGCACGGCGCCCTCGGGGCCCTGCTCCATTCTGGCCTGAAAGAGCAAGAGGCCGGGGTGCGGCCGCCTGAGTTCCCGGGGCAGGTCCTGGAAGTGCTGGAAGACCCAGAGCGAGGTGTTGAAGGCCCCGCTCCAACCCTCGGCTGCAGCCAGGCCGCGGAGCCCCGGCAACTGGGACTCGGGCACCAACCCACCACCCCTCTCGCTGCCGCTCATCTCGGTCGAAATGCCCTGGGCCTCGCAGGGCGCAGCGGCATCCGCTTGCTCTGCCGCCGGCCGAGACGGTCGAGGGCTGGAGGAGACGCTGGACTCGGCCTCCGGCTCCTCATCCCACGGCTCCATCCTCCAACCAGCCTCGCCCCGGCCGCTGTGGGCGGAGGATCCTTCGACGGGAGGATAACTAGGGACCCCGCCCTCCACCGGCCCGCACTGACCGGCAGAGGGATCCTCCCCGAGGTCGCCGTCCTCTCCAGAGGCAGCGCCGAGAATCGAATCGTCCTCCCCGAGGCTCGAGCCCGCGGCTTGTCCCCCAGCGAGGCCCCTCTGGAACGGGAGGGCAGTGAAGGTCGGACCGTCCTGAGTGAAATGCGACCCCGAGCCGCTGGGAGACGTGAGCGCGAAGGGAACTGGAGTTCCCGGCTCCCGGTGAGAGTCGTGGAGGGACGGGCAAAGGTCCCCGCCCTGCTCCGGGTCATGAGGGAGGCTCGGCCGCTCCCCACCGACCAGGTGCCGGCCCTCACCCTCGCCCTCCCCCTGCGGGCGGGACATTGGCCGGGTTGGAGCGGGAGGTAGCTCGGTCTCCCCCCGGCCCTCGGCGTGGGCGCAGCCCGGGGACTGGGTCCAAGTGAAGGCCCCGTGAGGAGAGGGAGATGGACGGGTCTCGGAGGCGCTCGGGGGGCTGCAGGACGCCGGACCAGGCCGGACATCTGACCACGCCCGCCCGGAGCTGCCGGGCCTCCCGCGGCCCGAGGCTCGGCTCCCGTAGCAGATGGTGATGAGCGTCAGGATGAGGATGAGTCTGTCGGGGCCCCTGGACTCTAGCAGCACCACGCTGGTGAGCACTCTCGGGCGCTGGACCGGGCGGCTGCCCACAGGTCCACCGGGCCGTGGGGCAGTAGAGGCAACGGGCGAGTTCTGCGGCCAAACGCGGCTCTTGTGCCCTCCCGAGGGCAGACACGGGCCGGCGGTCACCGAAGGGCCTCCGATTGTAACTCGCGGCCCGGTTCCTGGTGGAAGAAGCACAGGGAAGAGAGGTTAGCACGCAGGAGGTATTATCTCGGACACACTCGGCCCCCCTGTGTCAACACGTGTCCCCACTTCAGAGACACCAAGTCATGGATGTAGCCCATAGCTCGGAACTTTGGACTGCCCGCTGCCTGGAAGTTTGAATACTCATCTTGACCAGATTCAGGAGCAAACCGACATGGAGACCCCCCCCCCCCCTCCCCCCCTCCATACCTTCTGAGGAAAGATGAGGAGCGTGGGGCTAAAATGCAGCACAAACTAGAGCAGGCCCTTTAGATATGCAACCTCTCGCATTCCCTGTACACATGGCGCCCTCTCTTCTACGCGGCAGAAGTGAAGACGGGTAATGAGTCGGTGAACCCGTTTTAACTTATGTTACCCACGATTGGTCCCTCCAACATTCTCTAGTCTGAATCGTGGCTATAGGGTGATTTCACGAAAGGTCACTGGAGCGTAGATCCGCACCCACGTGACCGAAAATCTCAAGTGGAGGACATGCTAGACATCCGGTACATGTTAGTGGATGGGAAAACACGCACTTTCCCACCCGTTAAAAACATAGAAAACGGCCAGGTTTTGATCTGCAATTTATTGTGCCAGTCGGGGTGACTGTGAGGCACAGCTACCTAGATTTACAGTTAAAAAAAAAGATAGAAACTAAGGTAAATTAAAGAGGGAGCTGAAGGTGCCAATCCAGCGGAAGTGAACAGCGGACATTTGCCGTGGAGATTTAAAGGTCCAAAATATCGGGAATTATCGCGTTTTGCTTGCTGAATTTCATCAAAAGTATGTCAATAATGACTCACAACTAGCCACAGGCTTCCAGTCTAAAATACAACCTACCATGGAGCCAATAATGTATCTAGTCGGCTACTTCTTGGAAACCATGAGATCCAACTTTCTGGACCAGACTAACATGTGGAACAGTATCAAAGCCATTGCTGGAGTAAATGAAAATCCTTTGAGCTGAACGAATTTGTGTACCACGTAGATATAGAATATGCATGGTTACAACCCCTCTGCATATTTGAATGGCTGCTCCTCAAGTTATGGCTACACATCAGCTTCACTCTTCTGAACTTTGAATACCCAGTGCGGAGTGGGGGTCATCGGGGAATCTTCTGGTCGGATTGCTCCTGTGCCTGGTTAACATGGCGGTGGACAGACAAGTGTTCCACATATGCTGACTGCCTGCTCCTCTTCCAGTTGCGTCCGGGTCTGGGTGTCCTGGACATGGGAGCATGCGGCATCCACGGGCATGTCGAACACTTTCCAGGACCGCTGGGCATCACAGGGGCTGGACAGCGCCTTGTTTTAATTTGCAACTTTACTCGCATATCTATATTACTAAAAGTCTGTTCTTGACCGGCTTTGGCCATCTGTGCTGCGATATCTGAGAGAACGCCGCCACCTACGGCTGTTATTTTTGGCCACTTCGCTCAGAGCCCCCCTCCGACGTAGGTGTGCAGAGGATTTTATGATTTTACAAAATTCCCCATTCTCTCTGCTGCCCCTGCTGGCGGCAGGGAGGAGGGACTATAAAACCAGGAAGTGGTGGGCCTCAATCAGTGTCTACAAGCTGGAGGAAGGCAGAGGGTCACGTTTCTCTGAGCTGTGAATAACACTGAACACATGTCTACTCAAATGTAAGTGTCCTTAGTAGTTCTAAAACGCTTGCAGAATGTGTCTATTGGTTCTAAAATGTTTGCAAAAAGTGTTTATTGGTTCTAAAATGTTTGCAAAAAGTGTCTCTTTTGGTTCTACAATGCTTGCAGAATGTGTCTTGCAGATGCCCCCCCCCCCTCTCCACCACCCCCCCCCCTCCCTCTCCCCCCCCCCCCCTCCCTCTCTCCCCTCCCTCTCCTCTCCCCCCCTCCCTCTCCTCTCCCCCCCTCTCATCTACCCCCCTCTCCTCTCTCCCCCCTCCTCATCCCCCCTCCTCTCCCCCCTCTCCTCTCCCCCCCCTCCTTTCCTCCCCCCTTTCCTCTCGTCTCCCCTCCTCTCCTCTCCCCACCTCACCCCTCCTCTCCTCTCCCCCCACACCTCTCCTCTCCCCCCCCACCTCTCCTCTCCCCCCCCCCCTCTCCTCTCCTCCCCCCCACCTCTCCTCTCTCCCCCCCTCTCTCCCTCCCCCCCTCTCTCTCTCCCCCCCCCTCTCCCCCCCCCCCTCCCCCCCCTCCTCTCCTCCCCCTCCCCCCCTCTCTTCACCCCCCTCTCCTCATCCCCCCTCCTCTCCCCCCTCTCCTCTCCCCCTCTCCTTTCCCTCCCCCCTTTCCTCTCCTCTCCCCTCCTCTCCTCTCCCCACCTCACCCCTCCCCTCCTCCTCCTCTCCCCCCCACCTCTCCTCCTCTCCCCCCCCACCTCTCCCTCTCCCCCCCCCCACCTCTCCTCTCTCCCCACTCTCCTCCCCCTCTCCTCTCCCCCCCCCTCCCCCCTCCTCCCCTCCCCCCTCCTCTCCCCCTCTCTTCCCCCCTCTCCTATCCCCCCTCTCCTCTCCCCTCCCCTTCTCCCCTCTCCCCCTCTCTCTCTCCCCTCTCTTTTCTCCCCCCTCCCCTCCATCGCCATTCCTCCCCTAAACCCCCTCCGCTCCACACACCCGTACCCCCTCCCCTCCACCCTCCCTCCCCCTCCCAGCTCCCCCCACCTCTCCCCTTCCCCTCTCAGCACACACCCTCCCTCTCTCTCCCCCTCTTTCCCCCCTCTCCCCCTTTCCCCCTCTCTCCCTCCCCCCCTCTCTTTCCCTCTCTCCCCCCCCTCCCCTCTCCCCTCTCCCCCCCCCCCCCTCTCTCCCCTCCCCTCCATCCCCTCCCCCCCCTCCCTCCCTCCCTCCCTCCCTTAAACTCCCTCCCCTCCACACCCCCTACCTTCTTCCCTCCACCCTCCCCCCTACCTCCCCCTCCCTGCTCCCCACCCTCACCCCCCTCTCAGCACGCCCTCTCTCTCTCCCCCTCACTCTCATCCTCTCTCGCTCCTCCCCCACCTTTCCACCCTCACCCACTCTCCCTCTTGTCCTCCTCTCCAACCCCCGTATCCCTCTTGCCCCTCTCTCTGTGTCTCTGCCCCTCTCTCTGTGTCTCTGTCCCTTCTCTCTCTGTCCTCACTCTCTACCCCAGTCCCCCCCCCCCCCTCCTCTAGGTGTGACTGCAAGTTGGGGGCTGTGCATCAGTAGATAGGGTGGTTATGGGGTAAAAGGAGCAAATTAATAATATTAAATAATATCAAGGGGGGTAATTAGCGTGAGTGCGGGGTAGAGGGGATACTTAGTGTGTGTGACGCTGCATGCTGCTTTCCCCCCACAACCGCACATTGGGGGAACAGACCCAACGAGTCTGCACTTGGTCTAGTATATTCATATACGTTCTTTGTTAGCATCGGCCAATTTCTCTGGGGAACTGTATTAGCTGTATTAGGTGCTTTTCGAACTTGCAGTAAACTTGCTTTTAGGACTGCATAAGTGGTGCAGATGGTAGAGCTGCTGCCTCACAGTGGCAGAGACCCGGGTTTGATCCTGACCTCAGCTGCTGTCCGTGTGGAGTTTGCACATTCTCCCTGTGACCATGTGGGTTTCCAAGAGTGCTCCGGTTTCCCCCCACACCCCAAAGACATGCGGATTTGTTGGTCAATTCGCCTATCTTATTGTTTAAGCAGTGAGAGTGAAAGTGGAATAACACAGAATTGGTATGAATGGGTGATCGATGATCAGCGTGTACTCGGTGGGCGAAGGGCCTGTTTCAATAATCCATCTTTAAATCAATGAAATAAAGGTCAATAGGGCCGGATGCATCAGAGCAGAAATCCCCCGCCCGGATCTCTCCGGATTGAATCCCGGTTTGACACAGCTACTGTAAAACCCTCGTTACCTGTGCGGACTGGCTCCCGAGTCTGAGAGATCCCAGGGCCACTCAAAGTATACGCATTTTCTGGAGCAATCTGAGGATCCAGAGAGGTTTCATGGAGATCAATGCTTGTCAGGGTACCCCTGGAGATGAATTGCTTTGGCTGCTGTTTGGCCACCGACGAATACTCTGGAAGAATACAGGAGAACCAGTTCCTGGAGCAAGGACGGCTACAATGGGGGGATTCCGTCTGGCAGCAAGATTCGGCGTCCTCGAAGCTATCGGAGTCCTGTGGTAACAGATCAAAAAAGTCCTGAATTATTAAAGTTACCGGGACTGCGCAAGGTGCTTCTGATCTAATGTAGCAACACGGAGACTTCTCGGAAGCAAGAGATTGGGATTGGTTTAAGAGCTGGCATTGCCTGGAATTGCTGGCATTTCTTTGGAAGGAAAACAAAACGTGGGGATGTATAAATGCAGAATTATGTAATGGCGCAGTTAGGGCTGCCAATTTCAATATATCTATGGTAGGCTTCGGCAGGATATCCTGCCCAAGGGCGCGGTGAATTGGGAAAATACCGACTCAGAGGGCTTTTTGACATATCGCACAAGCCTAACATCTCTCTGAATGGCTCACTGTCAATTTCTCACATTCTAAATAATCGATGAGGAGCCCTTTACTGACATTCCTTGTAGGGATGGACTATTTCTTGGCAGATGGTATCAGTGCGGAGATCAGAGGAGGAGTTGCCAGAAATCGGATCTGTTGGGGGTTCCTGTTCGGGGAATAGTCAATTTTCTGGATGTGTTATGGGTGGTTATCGTAGGGAGGACTGTTGGAGTCAGAGAGCAGGAACCGAGTCTGTGGTACAAGAGAAGTGGGCCAGGATGGGGAGATGTAAACTTTCCTCCTCCACAGGGCCAGGTAGTGGAGAACTCACCCAGAAGTAGCTTTTGCAACGGCGGAGGTTCAGGCAGAAGCGATTGAAGGAAGAAGATATAGGTTGATGCACAAGAGATCTTCTCGAGGAATTGTTCCTGCTCGGTTTCATGTTGCCTGCAACAGGACAAGAATGAGGGTGTTCATTCTGTGTGTACCCTGTGATTGGTCGCTTAACATAGAATACTAGCTTACAGAACCAGGCCCTTTAGCCACATTGTCTATGCTGAACATGATGCCAAGTTAAACTAATCTCTGCCTGCATGTGATACATATCCCTCCATTCTCTGCATATCTATGTGTTTATCTAAAAATATCTTAATACCACAACCATATCTACCTCCCTCACCACCCATGGCAGCACGTTGCAGGCACCCACCAATTTTTGTGTAAAAAATCTGACCCACCCATCTACTTTAACTTCCCCTTCTAACTCAATAACTATGCCCTCCAGTCATTGAGATTTCCACTCTGAGAAAAAAGGTTATGTCTGCCCTATCTCTGCCTCTCACAATTGTATATGCTTCTATCAAGTCTGAACTCAATCTCTGACAATCCAGGGTAAATTATCCTAATTTATCCAACCTCTCCTGAAAACTTATCAGACAGGATTCTGTTAAACCTCTTCTGCACTCTCTCCAACATCTCCATATCTGTCTTGGGGGCAACCAGAATTGCACTCAATACTTCAAATGTGACCAAATAAAACTAAAATGCAGCTGCATCGTGACCGCCTCACTATTGTACTCAATGCCCCAATCGATGAAGGCAAGCATACTGTACACCTTCTTTACCAAACTATAGTCTTGTGTTTCTACTTTCAGGGAGCTTTGGACTTGAACAATATCCTCTGTTCAACAATACTGTTACGCCTCTTGCCATTAACTGTATGTTGTTTCCTTTCCTATCAAATTTCAATATAGTTGCTCAGATTAAACCCCATCTGTCATTTAATAATAATAATAATAATATTAATAATAATAATAATATATTTTATTGTCATTGCACATAAGTGCAACGAGATTTGGTATGCAGCATACATCCGATGTCATAACATAAATAACTAATAAAATTTAGATTTAGATACCCTGAGAACATGCATTGTAAAAAGAACAGTAAAATAGTTCAAACAGCAGATGTGTCTGTGTGACATGACCATCCGAGGGAGACAGTCCAGGGGGGCACTCAGCAGGGCCGGTTCAGAGCCGCTATAGCTCTGGGAATGAAGCTGTTCCTGAGTCTGGAGGTTCGAGCGTACAAGGCCTTGTAACGTCTGCCAGAGGGAAGTAGTTTGAACAGTCCATTACAAGGGCAATTTCTCTCTATATCTGCAACTATTCTATATCCCACTCGATCCTTTGAGAGCCTTCCTCACTGTCATTTGCAAACCTATTAACCAAATCATCTACACTTATGTCCAAGACATATATATATATATATATATATATATATATATATGTACCAGACTAAGTCGGACCTGTTGGGTCCCATATTTACACGGGACGGCTGGTCTCCCAACAAAATATTCCACCTCTCCACCAATTCCAATATTGGTGGCCAGTGAGGGGGGGGGGGGAGGCTTTCTGGAGCGCTGGTATGGGTGCTGTTGGCTGCAGGAGCTACTGGTCTCCAGAGGGCTAGTATGGACATTGTGAGCCAAATGGATTCTTAGGGTGGCAGCTCAGTCCCTCAAGCCTGATGTGCTGGCAGCTCACTCACGGCTGGTGGGCTGGCAGTTGACACATGGCTATTCCTTGAAATTCCATTTCAAGCAGTGCAAGGCCACCAAATTCAAATCCATTTTCCTACCATTTCAAGCAGGGTGCAAGGCCACCAAATTCAAGTGCAGTTTCTTACCAGTGCAGTTTCTTACCTCTTCAAGCTGGATGCAAGGCCACCAAATACAAGTGCAGTTTCGTACCTCTTCAGGCAGGGTGCAAGGCCACCAAATTCAAGTGCAGTTTCATACCACTTCAAGCAGGGTGCAAGGCCACCAAATTCAGGTTCAGTTTCCTACCACTTCAAGCAGGATGCAAGGCCACCAAATTCAATTGCAGTTTCATATCACTTCAAACAGGGTGCAAGGCCACCAAATTCAAGTGCAGTTTCATACCACTTCAAGCAGGGTGCAAGGCCACCAAATTCAAGTGCAGTTTCATACCATTTCATGCAGGGTGCAACGACACCACATTCAAATGCAGTTTCATACCATTTCATGCAGGGTGCAAGGCCACCACATTCAAATGCAGTTTCATACCATTTCAAGCAGGGTGAAACCACCATAAAACCACACAAAACACCACACTCACAGTTCAGTAGACATTCAGTGTGTTCAGTTGATTCACAGCTCAGACAGAGTTGTGACCTCTCCCTCCCCCATCATGCAGAGACTGAGCCACACCCACACTTCCGGGTTTTATAATCCCTCCCCCTCCCACCGGAAAAGGTGTGGCCTTCATGGCGTGATTGACAGGAGAGAGATTCTCAACATTTTTTAAACACTTATAACACTTTTATTTTTCATTGATGGGAAGAATCCTCTGCACCTGATGAGCAGAGGGGGACTGGGTAAGATGGCCAAAAATCACAGCTGTAAGTGGTTGCGTTTTATCTAAAATCAATATAGTGCAAACAGGAAGTTGTCAAGTTTAGACAAACAACCATTTGCAGTGCCTTTTCACTTCAACCCAAACCCAAAACCCACAAACAACCATCTGCAGTGCCTTTTCACTTCAACCCAAACCTCCCCCAAACAACCCTCTGCAGTGCCTTTTCACTCCTACCCAAAACCCCCCAAACAACCCTCTGCAATATCTTTTTACTTCAACCCAAACCCCCCAAACAACCATTTGCAGTGCCTTTTTACTTCAACCCAAACCCCCAAACAACCATTTGCAGTGCCTTTTTACATCAAGCCAAAACCCCCAAGCAACCATTTGCAGTGCATTTTACTTCAAACCCGTCATATTTTCATTTTCAAACCACATTAAGGGGACTCACAGTTGAGTAGACACGTGTTCAGTGTTATTCAGAGCTCAGAGAGATGCGACCCTCTTGCTTCCTCCATATTGCAGAGACTGAATGAGGCACACCACTTCCGGATTTTATAGTCCCTCCCCCTCCCACCAGCAGCAGAGAGAATGGCAATTTTTACAAAAACATTAATATCTTTCTGTTTTTTTGTCAATGGTAAAATTCCTCTGGTCCAGTCCGGCGGAGGGGGGCACTGAGCGAGGTGGCCAAAAATGACAGCCGTAAGTGGAGGCGTTCTCTCGGAAATCACATCACAGTCAGTCAAAAGCGGCAAATATCTTACTTTTAGTAATATAAATATACATCTATATTACAACAACAGGCCTCCCAGCACAGATCATTGCAGACACCACTGGTCACAGACCCCGTCCAGCATACCATCGTATCCTCCACAACCTTCTGACTTTATGAGCAAACCAGTTATGAGAATTCAAGCAGCCAAGTCATCGTTCATACCATGCGTCCAAACTTCTGGGTTATCCTTCCATGAGGGACTTACTAAAATCCAGTGGAGAACATCCACCCCCCTACCCTCATCAATCCCTGTAAAAACTCAATCAAGTCATCAAGACTACGACCAGCCGTGGGGGAAAGCATGTTTAAATATCCAGTTCTGCATCTTACATACAAAGATACAATTCAGAGCAGGTTTGCACCACTCTACCTTTCTCCATCGCTGCTATCCCATCTCGTTACCAATGTAGCCAACCCACATTCCTGTCCTCGCCCAGTCTTCCTCGATTCCATCATTATCAGAATCCTCTCCAGCTCGGAACTCAGGGACAATTTTCTGAAGAAGAGAATTCTGTGGACCGGAATTTCTTCCAATCTCTGTCCAGAATGGGCCACCCTATATTCCGAGATCGTGGTTCCCAGACCCCTCTGATCGGGGTCGTGTTAGACAAGTCCCCATATCCAATCTGGGCTGGCCCGCGCGTTTGAAGTCAATCCATATGGAACACTGTCCATTCATAGGTAGGGAGGAGACCAGACCTGTCCACAATACACCAGGGAGGAACCCACCGGGGCATGGTATCTCAACACACTCGTCCGTTAGGCCACGCTCTCCTGGTTCCAGTGGAAAATGATCGTCCGGCTTTTGCGCTCCTTCCTCTCCTCCAACTTTACCTCTTCGACCCCCTCACCCTCCCCTTCGGCTGTGTCACCTCCTCTCTACAGCCTGGTCCAACCGTGTGTCAGACCACCTGCGTTCTGATTCTCAGTGGTTCTTCAGGTGAAGGTGAGCAGAGGATCTGGCATCATCCAGTCCTTAGCGCCTTCCATGATGTTTACCCTCCGGCTGGTGTGAGGGGGGCGAGAGCTCTGTGAGGTCACAGGATGACGGCCCAAGATCTACAATACCTTCCCCGTGAGGTCAGAGTGTGCGAGGGGCCGGGATTCGAGATTCCAATCACTGCTTTGTGTTTAACGGAACCGTCACGCCAGGTCCCGGAGGGAGAGTGAACGCCTTGTCCCAGAGGGAGAAGATTACGTTTGACGCAGCATGACGCCCGGTCGCAGATGAAGAGAGAACGATGTCTAACGCCAGTCTTGTCCTCCTGCATTCTATCTTCCACGTTTTGTGTCATCCCCAATTTGGAGATTTTATCCGACGTGCTTGTGTCCAAGTTACACAGAGAAGAGAGCGCGGCGATCTTTGTACTGATTCCGGCCAATTCCATTGTCTACCACCCTCCATTGTGAATATTAACTAATTACTTGTATCCTTTGTCTTCTGCCTTAAGCAAGTCAGACAGCGTCTATGGAGGATCTGTAAAGTGCGCCACTTCAAGAAGAGTGATGACGGCTGTAGCGTATGGCTGGTTAGAACACCAGATTCAGGGTGAGAAAGATAAAATATAAAATTGGCTTGTACTGAAATAAACAATAGGTGCACGAGTAGGCCATTCGGCCCTTCGAGCCAGCACCGCCATTCAATGTGATCATGGCTGATCATCCACAATCAGTACTCTGTTCCTGCTTCCTCGCCATATCCCTTGACTCCGCTATTTTTAAGAGCTCTATCTAACTCTCTCTTGAACGCATCCAGAGAACCGGCCTCCACCTGAGGCAGAGAATTCCACAGGCTCACAACTCTCTGTGTGAAAAAATATTTCCTCATCTCCCTTCTAAATGGCTTAACCCTTATTCTTAAACTGTGGCCCCTGGTTCTGAACTCCCCCAACATCAAAAATATGTTTCCTGCCTCTAGCGTGTCCAAACCCTTAATAATCTTATATGTTTCAATAAGAACACCTCTCACCCACTCCACTCTATCAACATATGAGAGTCCCAACACCCCTTTAACCTCGTGAACCCACACTGCACTCTCTCAATAGCAAAAATGTCCTTCCTCAAATTTGGTGACCAAAACTGCACGCAATTATCCAGGTGTTGTCTCACTAGGGCTCTGTACAACTGCACAAGGGCCACTTTGCTCCTATACTCAACTACTCTTGTTATGAAGGCCAACGTGCTTTCTTCACTGCCTGCTGTACCTGCATGCTTACTTTCAGTGACAGATGAACAAGTACCCCCCAGATCCCGTTGTACTTCCGCTTTTCCCAACTTGACACCATTTAGATAATAATCTGCCTCCCTGTTTTTGCCACCAAAGTGGATAACCTCACACTTATCCACATTAAACTGCATCTGCCATGCATCTGGCAAATCACCCAACCGGTCCAAATCACCCTGCACCCTTATTGCATTCTCCTCACAGTTTACACTGCCACCCAGATTTGTCATTTGCAAATTTGCTAATGCTACTTTTTAATCCCTTCATCTAAACCATTAATATATATATTGTAAATAGCTGCAGTCCCCCCACTAGTCACTGCCTGCCATTTTGAAAGGGACTCCTTTCTCTTTGTTTTCTGTCTGCCAACCAATTTTCTATCCATGTCAGCACCCCACCCCCAATACCATGTACTCTCATTTTGTCCACTAATCTCTTTTGTGGGACCTTATCAAATGCTTTCTGAAAGTCCAGGTACACTACATCCACTGGCTCTCCTTTGTCCATTTTCCTAGTTACATCCTCAAAAAATTCCAGAAGATTAGTCAAGCATGACTTCCCCTTCGTAAATCCATGCCGATCCTGCTACTGCTATCCAAATGTGCCACTATTTCATTTTTTATAATTGACTCCAGCATCTTCCCCACCACTGATGTCAGGCTAACTGGTCTATAATTCCGTTTTCTCTCTCCCGCCTTCTTAAAAGGTGGGATAACATTTGCTACCTTCCAATCCACAGGAACTGATCCTGAATCTATAGAACATTGTAAAATGATCATCAATGCATGCACGATTTCTGGAGCCACTTCCTTAAGTACCCTGGGATGCAGACCATCAGGCCCTGGGGATTTATCAGCCTTCAGTCTAGCCAACACCACTTCCTGCCCAATGTGAATTTCCTTCAGTTCCTCCTTCACCCTAGACCCTCTGGCCACTAGTACATCAGGAAGATTGATTGTGTCCTCCGTCGTGAAGATGGATCCAAAGTACCTGTTCAACTCGCCTGTCATTTCCTTCTTCCCCATAGTAAATTCAACCTTTTCAGTCTTCAAGGGTCCAATTTTGGTCTTAACTAATTTTTTCTTCTTCACAGTAAAAAAGCTTTAACTATCCTCCTTTATGTTCTTGGCTAGCTTACCTTCGTACCTCATCTTTTCTCCCCGTATTACCTTTTTAGTTATCTTCTGTTGCTCTTTAAAAGTTACCCAATCCTCTGGCTTCACACTTATCTTTGCGTTATACTTCTCTATTATTTTTATACTGTCCCTGACTTCCCTTGTCAGCCACGGTCGTCCCCTTACTCCACTTGGAATATTTCTTCCTCTTTGGAATGAACTGATCCTGCACCTTCTGTATTATTCCCAGAAATTCCTGCCATTGTTGTTCCACTGTCATGCCAGCTAGGGTATCTTCCCAGTCAACTTTGACTAGCTCCTTCCTCATGGCTCCATAGTCCCCTTTGTTCAACTGTAATATTGACACCTCCGTTTTACCCTTCTCTCTCAAATTGTAGATTAAAACTTATCATATTATGGTCAATACCTCCTAAGAGCTCCTTTACCTTGAGTTCCCTTATCAAATCCGATTCATTACACACTAAATCCTAAATTGTCTTCTCCCTGGTAGGCTCCAGTACAAGCTGCTCTAATACATTACAAAATCACTCCACAAACTCCCCTTCTTGGGGTCCAGTACCAATCTGATTTTTCCAGTCTACCTGCATGTTGAAATCTCCCATAACAACCATAGCATTATCTTCACGATATATGCCAATTTTAACTCTTGATTCAAGTTGCACTCTATATCCAGGCTACAGTTTGGGGGCCTGTAGATAACTCCCATTAGTCTTTTAACCCGTACAATTTCAGTTCTATCCATACCGACTCTACATCTCCTGATTCCATGTCACCCCTTGCAAGGGACTGCATTTCATTCCTCACCAACAGAGCTACCCCACCCCCTCTGCCCACCTGTCTGTTTTTTTCTGATAGGACGTATATCTTTGAATATTCAGTTCCCAGCCCTGATCCTCTTGCAGCCATGTCATTCCCACATCATACTTACCAATTTCCAACTGAGCCTCAAGCTCATCCACTTTATTTCTTATACTTTGTGCATTCATATATAACACTTTGACTTCGGTATTCACCTCCCCTCTCACTCCCCACTATCGGCCCTGACCTTACTCTCTTATCCCTTCTCGAACTTTCCTTCCCATTAATTCGGGAGTTTTTTGTAACTTTTTCTGTACTCACTTCCCCTTTATCTCCATCTTTATACTCCCAATTTGTCAATCCCTCCCCCCCGTCCCCTGATGGGAATGTAGATGTGTGCTTAGTATGTTTGCATGATCCATGAAAATTGGTTGTAATTGACAGTGAAGACAATTATTTAAAGATCTTAAAGAAGGAAAGACAGACAGAATTTAATTCAAACAAGTGAGAACACGTACATGTTGTAATTTTTTGCCCCCCAATGTCTTATGTCATGTGGTTTTAGGATTTTGCTTGAAATAATGACCTCCCCCAGTAAGAACCAACTTACACCCTCATGCTCTGACCTCCACACAATGCAGACTGTGGCACACTGACAGCAGTAACTCCTCCATTCAGTTCGCCATTTCCCTTTGCAAGCCACCACATTTCCCATCATGACACTGAGACACTTTCAATGCACTCAGGGATCCCCATTTCTTCAGTTTCCACAACTCATCTGGCAGCTTGTTCCATATACCCATCGCCCTTGTGTGAAAAAATTACCCCTCAGATTCCTATTAAAATGTTTCCCCTTCACCTTGAACCCATGTCCTCTGGTCTTTGATTCCCCTACTCTGGGCAAGATATTCTGCGCTTCTACCCGATTTATTCCCCTCATGATTTTATAAACTTCTATAAGATCACCCCTCATCTCCTGCGCTCCAAGGAATAGAGACCCAGCCTCCTCAACCTCTTCCTGTAGCTCAGACCCTCTAGTCCTGGCAACATTCTCATAAATCTTCTCGGAACCCTTTCAAGCTTGAGAATATCTTTCTTATAACATGGTGAACACAGAACTGAATACTCTAAACGTGGTTTCACCAACGTCATATACAACTGCAACATGACCTGCCAACTTCTACAGTGCATTCAGAAAGTATTCAGACCCCTTCACTTTTTCCACATTTTGTTACATTACAGCCTTATTCGAAAATGGATTAAATATATATCTGTTCATCAATCTGCACACAATACCCCATAATAAAAAAGCGAAAACAGGTGTTTAGAAATTTTTGCAAAATAATTAAAAAGAAATAACTGAAACATCACATTTACATAAGTATTTAGACCCTTTGCTATGACACACAAAATTGAGCTTAGGGTCATCCTGTTTCCATTAATTATCCTTGAGATGTTTCTACAACTTTATTGGAGTCCACCAGTAGTAAATTAAATTGATTGGACATGATTTGGAAAGGCACACATCTGTCTATATAAGGTCCCAGTTGACAGTGCATGTCAGAGCATGACAGCCCGTTTGGAGTTTGCCAAAAGGCACCTAAAGGACTCTCAGACCATGAGAAACAAGATTCTCTGGTCTGATGAAACCAAGATTGAACTCTTTAGCCTGAATGCCAAGCATCACGTCTGGAGGAAACCAGGCACAGCTCATCACCTGGCCAATACCATGCTCACGGTGAAGCATGGTGGTGGCAGCATCATGGGGATGTTTTTCAGCTGCAGGGAACTGGGAGACTAGTCAGGATCGAAGGAGAGATGAACGGAGCAAAGTACAGAGAGATCCTTGATGAAAACCTGCTCAAAGCATTCAGGACCTCAGACTGGGGCAAAGGTTCACCTTCCAACAGGACAACGACCCTATGCACACAGTTAAGACAAGGCAGGAGTGGCTTCGTGACATGTCTGTGAATGTCCTTGAGCGGCCCAGCCAGAGCCCGGACTTGAACCCGATCGAATTACTGAAATACAGATGTGCCAAGCTTGTAGCGTCATACCCAAGAAGACTTGAGGCTGTAATCGCTGCCAAAGGTGCCTCAACAAAGTACTGAGTATAGGGTCCAAATACTCATGCCAATTTGTATTTCACTTATTTAATTACTTCGCAAAAATTTCTAAACACCTGTTTTCACTTTATAATGGGGTATTGCGTGTAGATTGATGGTAAAAAAAAGGAATGTAATCCATTTTAGAATAAGGCTGTAACGTAACAAAATGTGGAAAAAGTGAAGGGGCCTGAATACTTTCTGAATGCACTGTACTCAATACTCCGACTGATGAAGGCCAACTCATCAAAGCCTTTTTGACCGTCAGGGAACCATGCACCTGCACTCCAAGATCCCTCTGCTCTACAACACTCCCCAGCAAATATCCAATAGCGGAGCAAGATAGACCACTCCTGCTAAATGCAATGGGCTGACGTGTAGTACGCAATGGGTCGGAACGTGGGCCTTTTTTTCATCCATTTCCGTAACCGGACCCGAACTGACTCGACTCGCATTGTAATCAACGTTGCGGGGGATCAGTTTGTGTTAATAAATTAAAATTCTGCAAAAGAGAAGATTTTTACCAAAGAACTTTTATTTTTACGAGGATGTTTCCGTAACCGGCTTCAGTCTCCGCACTATTATCCTATGGGATCTTTGGTGCGGAGGCGGAAGCCGGTTACGGAAATGGGGCCTTAAATTATCCATTAATCTTCCAATGGCCATACTACGTCTTTTTCGTCGAGTGGACTATCTTGCTCGCTATAGAATCTTTGCTCCCCAGAGGCCTACCATTCACTTTGTAGGTCCTGCCCTTGTTAGACATCCCAAAATGCAATACCACACATTTCTCTGTATGTTCCTGCCTAAAGTTTCCAACATTTCTTTTAATTTTAGTTATACACAGCTCTTTTAATTAAAATAACATGTAATGAAGAGATAGAATTATAAATGAATGCAAACTGATGCTCATTTATTAAGTATTTTGCAGCAATAATTCTTAACATTTTCTGCATACTTGTTCCAGTCTTGCATTGATGACCTTCATCGATCATCAAGAACTTGAATGGAATGAACTAAGTCTAGGCTCCAAAGCTTATTCTGCCAGATATCCAAAGACACTACTTGAATGATTTTGCTGAAAAGCTGAGGAATACATTTAATGCCTTGAAGTTGCATTAAGCAAACACTGCCTGTAATCTTCTACACGTTTGACTAGCTGGAAGACAGTCTCCAACAGTGTAAGACGCAAAGTAACACGTAATTAAACAGGCCAGGCAGCATTCTTTGAGAACATGGATAGGTGACATTTCAGGTCGGGGGAAAGAGGAGGTGTTAAGAAAGCTGGAAGAGGGGCAGGACAAAGCATGGTAGTTATTAGGTGAACAGGCAGGGGGGGGGGGGGGGGGGGAGGCCTTTGATCGGCAGATAGTTGGATAAAGGCCAGACATGACAAAATAACAGGTGTCAAGACAAGAGGATTTAAGATGCAAATTATGAAGCCAGAGGAAGAAATGCAGTTTAGGGGGCATGTAGGGAAGGGTTATTACAGCAGTGTAAACTTGCTTTGCAATATAAATTGTATACAGGGAAACAACATAAATCTGTACAATGTACAAAACACTGGCCACAGCTCACAGAGAACTACACTTCTCTTTGCAGAGTTCAGTTATGGTCTTCAGATCCTTCAGAAATTCTTCTTTCAAGAGTTCTTCATAGTCTCTCTCAGCACATTTTTGATAATTATCAAGAAACTTCTAAATAGAAAAAAAATATTTTGGTTTAATCTACCAATGATCATCTTCAAAGGAAAACAATGCAAATTAATACCTAATCTTTAAGTTACGGGCTGTGATAACCCAGTTTGGAGTTAAAGAAAACCAATGTGACTGCAAATCACCACCCACCCCATGCATTTCAGTTTTGTGATGGAGGTACTAAGTATGACCAGTGGAGTTTAGTTACTATATATTCTGCTAACTTTTGGGAGCAGCAAGTGATTTGTACACAACTTAGGATATCCACGAACCAGATAGAAACCCTGTCGGCAGCATGGACAGTGGAATATGTCTGTAGATGGTGCAAGCAGTCCAAGTGATGGATATGTTATGGCGGTTATAACCTGTAATCCCAAAGCAGATACACAAATTCTATCCCATCACAATTGCTGCCTGGTTAAAAATGTAGAATAAAAATCAAGAATCACTAGTTACAACACAAACTACTGGATTATCATATAAATTGATTGGTGCCATTTGTTCCACACTCTTATCTGCTCTGCTTGCTGGACTGATTTAGTTTTCTTCCTACATTTGACTGTACAAACTGCTCTCATTAACTGTGTCCCATTTCCCAGCCAAATTAGTTGACGTTCTCCAAGCAGCAAGCGAAAACCTTCAAGGACCTCAGACCTGTTCTGCATCAGATGCCATCAGTTCTGTTTGTATTGATCCCATCTTGCACAAAAATAATCCCAGTGATCCAAAATCCTAAGCAGGATCAATCCTAGTTGTTTACCCTCCTTCTTTAAATTGCTGCTACGATATCCGTGGTCACGACACCACGGAGACAACACATCACCCTGTTCTCATTCACCTAATCCTTTCACTATTGAGTTTCCTACCATTGTTGGCCTGGCAATCTTGCTCTTTCCCTGCCTTACCAGTTGAGTCGGACTCCGGACAGGGGAACTCCCCCAGCCAGGCGCACAGAACCATCAAATCGACCCACAGCCCATAGATACCCGTGCGGGTGAGGGGGGGGGGGATACCCTATCCCAGAGAGGAACCCCCCCCCCCCCCTCCTTCCCCAAACAAAGACACTAGCATTTTCACCAAAGCCTTGACCAAGAGGTTCACCTGAACAGCGGGTTTGGAAATTAGACTGAATCCATCCTGTTGGTCCCCTGAAGCGGTCAATATCCTCCCCGCGCTTTGAGTTGGAGAGTTCTAACCTATAAGTGCGTGTAATATTTATCACAAGAGACATAGACACAAAAGTGCTGGAGTGGCTTAGTGGGACAGGCAGCCTCTCTGGAGGGAAGGAATGGGTGACGTTTCGGGTCGAGAAAAAAAAAAAAGCAGGAACATGTTCCCGATGTTGGGGGAGTCCAGAATCAGGGGCCACAGTTTAAGAATATGGAGTAAGCCATTTAGAACGGAGACGAGGAAACACTTTTTCTAACAGAGTGGCGAGTCTGTGGAATTCTCTGCCTGAGAGGGCGGTGGAGGCAGGTTCTCTGGATGCTTTCAAGAGAGAGCTAGATAGGGCTCTTAAAAATAGCAGGGACGGTACGAAGGTTAAATGGGAAAAATACCTGATATATATTCACAAATGTTCAATTAATGTAAGACATAATCTAATACAATTTAAAATTGTACATAGATTATATTATTCAAAAACAAGATTGAACAAATTTTATCCAAATATATCCGCCACTTGTGATAAATGTCTAGCCCAAAAGGCAACTATAACACACTCCTTAGTTTCCTGCATAAAACTTTATAGATTTTGGAATGATATTTTTGAAATACTTACAAAATTATTCAAGACAAGAATGGAACCTAATACTGAAATGATTATATTTGGTGTAATGGAAGATGGGAATAAATTGAACGCGTCTCAAAATCTATTCCTTAATTATGGTTTAATAATAGCAAAAAAATTAATACTTAAATTTTGGAAGGGTACATCAATACCAACGCTTAAAATGTGGATTGCAAGTATGTTGGACACCGCTCATCTTGAGGAAATGCGATTCCTCCTAATGGATAAATCAGACCAATTCATAACGAGTTGGTCTCCATTCGTCGTTTTTTTGGAATCATATGGTGCAACACAATTGTAAAAAATAACTGTTTCAGGACTGGACGAGGGTTGGTCAAGACTATAAATAATGATCTCCTTTTCTTTTCACTATTTTCTCTCTCAACTTTCTTCATTTACTCGTTTTCTTTCTTCACACACTATATATTTCACATTTTTCTATCCTTTACTATCTAACTTCTTTTTCTTATTCTCATCTTTTTTCAATGTAACAAAAAAAAAAGTTGTACATAAAATGTATTATGAAAATAGATATTAGGCACTTTGGTGCCATATGATTGTGCTTACTTCTAATAAAATAAAATATAAAAAAAAATAAAAAAATAGCAGGGACGGGATATGGGGAGAAGGCAGGAACGGGGTACTGATTGGGAATGATCAGCCATGATCACATTGAATGGCGGTACTGGCTCGAAAGGCCAAATGGCCTACTCCTGCACCTATTGTCTATTGCCTCTATGCATGTTCCTACCATCTAGTGGAATTTTAAGATACCCACCTCTACACCGGCAACATGATGGCCCATTGTATCCATGGAATAATGCATGTTGTTAATCGCTTTTCTCCTTGCTTCTGTGGTCTTCTGTTCCACTTCATCATACCTGGGGAGCAAATTATTGCAAATAGAGCAACTTGTTAGAGATAAAACACTAGCCATGTAAGTAATTTAAGCTAATGTCAACGTTTATAGATATGGCAGTGAAATAACATTTACTACCCTCACCTTCCATTAACTTAACTATCTGAACCGTAAAATATTATTTCATTACTTACCATTCTGCTTGCTCTTAAGGAACGTTTAATTCCCAAGCTCTTGTTTAAACCAAATGCTCCATTTAAACTCAGCAGGGTTCTATTTCTTACAGTGATAGGATGTCCAACAACAATCAATGGAGGAAAGAGTCAACCACTGGCTGGCACCAGCAATGGCTGCCTTGCCAACAGTCTGTCTGTCACTTCCTTCTTTGTTGTTTTATAGGATGTGTTAAATGTATGTTTTAGTGTTATTTAGCTTGTTTTTTGTGGGGGGTGAGGTTGGGGAAACTTTTTTTTAATCTCTTACCTCGACGGAGATGCAATTTTTTATCCCGGATCATATCTCCGTCCGCACTATGGCCTAACATCAAGGAGCTGGCGGCCTCTTTGCTGGAGGCCGACTTCGGGAGCTCCAACCGCGGGAGCCTGCAGGACTTAACACCGTGGAGCTGTCGATCTTTTTGCCAGGGATCAACCTTGGAGCTCCAACCGCGGAAGCCTGCGGACTTTAACATCGAGGAGCTCGTGTTCCTGGTTAGGAACCGAATTCGGGAGCTCCGACCACCCCAACGCGGGAGCTTTGATTGACCCGACACTGGAGCCTTGATTGCCTCGACGGATGGTTAGACTGCTCCGACCACAGGAGAATAAAGAAGGAAAATTAGACTTTATGGCCTTCCATCACAGTGAGGAATGTGGGGAATCCACTATGGTGGATGTTTATGTTAACTTTTATGTAGTTGTGTGTCGTTGCTTTTTTTAGCACAGCTGTATGGTAATTCGAATATCATTGTATCTTAAATGGTACACGTGACAATAAAAGACCTCTGTGTCGCACAGACCTCACAGATGGAGCAGGAGATGTTTGATGTGTAATGTGTGGCATTTGGGAAGGAATGCACTCCTTTTGTTCCCGAAGCATGTTTTGTGAGCTCCCAGCGCAGGCTCTCTAGATTCTCAGTACCTAACACAATTGCTTCTTCGATTTTGGCGATCATGGGCCAGAGGTTCCCAGGTGGGAATGTTGCATTTCTTCTAGAAAGGTTTGAGCACATGCTTGAATCTTTTTACTGTCTTCAGGTATTCTCCTTCCACAACAGAACTAAGAACAACATTGTTTGGACTCTGGTAACGGATATGCAAACAATGGCCTGTAGGAGTTCTGTGTTCATCATCTAAACATCTTCAGCTTTTTCCATTAATTACCTTTCCATAAATAAAGGCCAGAACAGGTAATGGTTGTGCAATGCATTAAAAACTAATACAGTGCCCTCCATAATGTTCGGGACAAAGACCCATCATTTATTTATTTGCCTCTCTGCTCCACAATTTTAGATTTGTAATAGAAAAAAAAATCACGTGATTAGTAAGCTCACCAATGCTTTCTTTCTTCTTAATGATGTTCCAAACAGTTGATTTTTGTAAGCCTAACGTTTGGCTGATATCTCTAACAGTTTTATTCTTGTTTTATCACTCATAATGGCTTCTTTGACTTTCATTGGCAGAACTTTAGTCCTCATGTTGAGAAACAGCAATAAAAGTTTCCAAAGGTGATGGAAAGACTGGAGGAAAGACTAGGTGCTGAGAGCTCTCTTATACCTGCATTGAGGAGGCATTTAAACACACGAGCAATTTCAAACACCTATGAAGCCATGTGTCCCAAACATTATGGTGCCCAGAAATGGGTGGACTAGGTATAAACACAGATGTAATTTCTACATGGTGAAACCAAAATTTATAAAAATGGCCTTTAATAAAATCTGACAATTTAACCACATGTGATTTTTTCCATTACAAATCTCAAATTGTGGAGTACAGAGGCATATAAATGATGTGTCTTTGTCCCAAACATTATGGAGGGCACTGTAACTAAGATGAATGTTTTTTTTTCTCTCTTCTGTTTTAACATAATTGTGCAATTGAAGCCTGGAAAGAAATAATATTCCTGCATTATGAAAAATGTTGTATTGTAGTGAAACTTAACCACCGTTCCCAATAATACCAAAACATGAAGTGGTACAAGCCTGTATTTAGCTGCTTTCAGTTGTCCAATTGCTTCATCTAAATCTTCTTTCGAGGTCTTCTGTAGCCATTTTGCCTTGTTCTGTAGTGATTCAATCTCTTCATGTTGCTTTGCCATTTTTTGTTTATCTTCCTGCGTAATTGAGATTATATAACTTTTTTTCCAATATCAAATTTAGAGTTACTTATGTTGACTTGTGTACATATTTTTTCCACTCAACATTCACTTTGCATGTCAGCTAATGGTGCATTGTACTTCATTCTGAATATAACCCCACTCCCCAACCCCAGATAAAATAGTAGGGGTAGGAAGACAAATGTTGGGATAATCTACAAATACCCAAAATGCAACCTCTCAATAGGCAAGAGCAAAAATGGAGAAATATCATGGGAATGTTTGAAAGGCAACTGTAATTATCACGGGAATTTTGATCTACATAATGATCGGACAAATATGCCAGGCAATGCTTTGCCGAAAAAGAATTTGTGTATTGCATTGTGGATTACTTTTTAGAGCAGCACACTGGAGCCAATCCGGGAATGAGATATTTTAGATCTGCTCTTGTTTAATGAGGAAGGATTAGTAAGGGATTAAAGATCCCTAAGGGAGCTATGACCACAATATGATAGAATTCCAATTGCAGTTAAAGAAATAACATGATAGGTCCTTAATCATTATCTGCAATTTAAATAATTGCAATTATCTATATATTACTAAAACTCTGTTCTTGACCGGTTTTGGCGATCTGTGCTGCGATTTCCGAGAGAACGGCGCCACCTACGGCCGTCATTTTTGGTCACCTCGCTCAGAGACCTCCTCCGCCGTATGTGTGCCGAGGATTTTTCCCGTCGATGAAATATGACAGAGATATTAATGTTTTTACTAAATTCCCCATTCTCTCTGCTGCCCCCGCTGGAGGCAGGGGAAGGGACTATAAAACCAGGGAGTGGTGTGCCTCAATCAGTCTCTGCAAGTGGTGTGCCTCAATCAGTCTCTGCAAGTGGTGTGCCTCAATCAGAGCTTTGAATGACACTGACAAATGTCTACAGCACTGTGAGTACCCTTAATTTGGTTTGAAAATGAAAATATGGTTAGAGGTAAAAAAGCACTGCCTGCAAATGGTTGTTTGGGTTTTGGTTGAAGTAAAAAGGCACTCTCTCTCCCCCCCCCCCTCTCCTCTCCCCCCCCCCCTCTCCTCGGGGGGGGGGGGGGGGGGGGGGGGGGGGGGTAGTTAGTGTGTGATGCTGCATGCCGCACGTTGGGGGAACAGACCCAACGGGTCTGCACTTGGTCTAGTAACAGTATAAAGGACGACATGTCTAAGAAAGACTGGGCAAACATAAATAGAGACAAGTCAGAAGAGGAACAGAGGCAGATATTGAAACAGCTGGTCTACCAGATGCAGCAAAATTTTACCCAATCACAAGATGGGGATTCAATGAGAAAGAGGCAGAATCCATGGTTAACATGGGTAAAGGATGTTAAATTGAAAGTAGGGTTTACAATGTTGCATGGGTTAGTGGTGGACAGGAGGAGTGGTCATTTTTTAGGTTCCAGTAGCATAAGACCAAAAAGCACATAAGGTAGAAAATTAATTTTGAGGGAAGTAGTAACTTTTTGTGGATATATAAATAGAAATAGGGCAGCCAAGGTAAATGTGATGCCTCCAGAGAGCAAGGCTGGTGAATTATTGAGAAATCAAAGAAATAGTAAATATGCCCAATACATTTTTGGCACAAATCCTCACTCTAGAAGACATTGCTTATATCCCTTAAATGTCAGATGGGTTAATTTCAAATAACATGGCAGAAATTACAAGAATCCCAATTACATGGGATAAAGTATTGGAGAAACAGAGGCTAAAGGTGACAGATCATCAGGATCTGATGGACTGCATGCTACGCTTTTAAAGGAAGTTGCTGCAGAGACAGTGGCCCATTGATGTAACAGAGTTGATAGTAGGAAGCCTGAAGATGTAGTGGTTTTAGATTTCCAAAAGGCCGTTGTCAAGTTGCCATGCAAGAGGATGGTACATATATTAAAAGGCCGTGGTATTGGAGGAAATGTATTAGAATGTATTGAAAAATGGCTCTCATTAAAGGGTTGGAATAAATTAGTCCCTTTTTGATCAGAAGTAGGTAACTAATGGAGTAATGCAGGGATCACTTCTTGGCCTGTAATTTTTCACTAATTAACTTAATGACTTGGCGGAAGTATGACGTTTTCAAATTTGCCAATATTATGAAAACAACTGGTGTTGTTGGGGATAAGGATACTGTGATTCTGCAATGGGATGGCGATTGTTTGTGAAGGAGCATACAACTAGCAATGGGAGGAATCATGAGATAAAAGCATAGAGAATGATCGGAATGGAGATACTGAAAGTGAATAACATACAGACGGATCTAGCTGTTAAGAGTACCGCAGAAGAATAGGCTTTTCGGCCCACAACGTCCGAGCCGAACATGATGCCAAAACCAACTCTTAGCATGCACATAATCCATATCCGTCCATTCCCTGCATTTCCATGTGCCTTTCCGAGTGTATCTTAAATGCCACTATCGTTTCTGCCTGAACCACCAACGTGCACAACACAGAAAGGTGGCAGGCAGATTCAATGATTAAAAACACAAAGTGCTGCAGGAACTCTGCGGGTGAGGCAGCATTTGTGGAGGCAACGATGTTTCGGGTCGGGATCCCTCTTCCGGTTCATTGAGTATTTACGGCAAACAGTATTTTGGCCTTCATTGCAAAGGGGTTGGGGATTAGAAATAGGGAGGTATTATTGCAATTATACACAATATAGACAAAACCACAGCTGAAATACTGCATGCAGTTTTGTCGCTCTTACCCCCTCCAAAAAATTTAAAGTAGCATTGGAGGCAGTACAAACAAGATACACTAGGCTAATTCCTGTTTGAGAAATGTCTACCAAGAGCAACTAAATTGTTGAAGCCTACATTCCTTGAAATTTAGAGAATGGGTGGTGATCTTAATTCAAATATACAAGATCTTAAGGGGGCATAACAGGATAGAGCAGGGATGTTTTCAACAGTAGGCGACACTCAAAAAATGCGATGTTCTTATGGGGGGGGCCGATATATATTTGAGGTACATAGAAATGTCTGCTTGTATTGTTCAGCCACTGGTGACCATGCCATTGCCCTGGAGTTCCTTTCCTTGTCCTCTAACCTTTAAATTATTTGCATTTCTCTCGTCCTCCTTCAAACTACAATTTTTGTCACTTAAAATGCCTCATGGTTCAACATCAAATAATCATTTTGTAACGATTAAGTAAAATATATTTTTGATGATGAGCTATAACATCTATTCATTTAGCATTTGAACGAAATTTAAATGATTTACCTCTTTTTCTTGATCAATCGTTTCATCCACTTTACGGATTTGTTCCTTTAACATCTTCAAATCATTTGCCTTGTCATCCATCATGGTCTGAATCTGGATGAAATAATATTCATCTTTAGCAGATAAATCTGAATCCATACATCGATAGCAAATTTTGTTCATAGAATGTTTCATTAAATTCCCAGCATCGAATATAACCATACTTGCTCATTTGCCTCTTGTCCACTAATTTTTTTGTCTTTTAGCTGCTGAATTTCTTCATTTTGTTGCTTTACGAGTGCCATTAAGTCATGCTGTAAAAACAATACAGATCACATAAAACTGGATGGATTATTGTAACATAATTTATTTGATCCATAAATCTTTGACAGTTTAAAAATCAAAAAATGCCACTTTGCATTTAAATTGTTTAAGTTTTCCAAGCTTGGTGAATTTGTTTTGGATGCAAGCACCACCAGAGGGGAAATTCAATTGAGCTGATCAAGTCCTGGATTGCTATCAGATGCCAGTCGTTGTGTAGATTTTAATAACCATACCCCATCTATCACAAAATTTCTACAGATAATGTCCATCCTCCCCCTCCTCTTTGGTACTGCAACCATCTTTGCAATTTGTGATAAATATTAACAATCATGTGAATATAGAAGCTGCGATTAGTAAGATTATAGATTACATGAAAATTTGTGGTGTGGTAAACAACAAGGATGTTGGTAGATGGAATTAAATCCCAAACAAGTGCAAGGGGACGCTTGGTAAGTCAATATAGGGTACGACATAAGGTAAATGGAGGGCACTAAGGAGGCGAAGGGTCATGATGGATTGGTGTTTTTCTGATGGTAATCAATAGCAAGTTGGGATCAGTCCTGAGACCCATGTTGTAACATTTAAATCACATGTATGAGAATATAGATGGTCCGATTAGTAAGTTTGCAATGGCTCAAAGATTGGTGGTATCTTTCGTCGCAAGGACATTTTTCTAAAGACATAGTAGGACATAGATAAACGATAAAGTTGGGTGGGGAACAGCGGCAAGTGGAATTTAATTCAGACAAGTGTGGGGTGCATGTTGGGAGGACAAATTTTGACAGGACATTGGGAGTAAATGGCAGGGATGGCGTTGAGTTGAAAGGAGAAACTGGATAGACTAAGACTTTTTTCCTTGAAATGTAAGAGACTGAGGGGTGACCTAAAAAGTTTATAAAATCATACGAGCTATAGATAAGGTGAATGGTCAGTCTTTTAACCAGAGTAGGGGAATCAAGAACCAGAGGTTACAGGTTTAAGGCAAGTGGGGAAAGACTTAACAGTAAACAGAGGGGTAATCTTTTCACACAGAGGGTGGCGATTATGAACGAGCTGCCAGAAGATACAGGTACTATAATAACATTTAAAAGACACTTGGACAGATACATGGATACAAAAGGTTTAGAGGGATTTGGGCCAAACACAGGCAAATGGGACTAGCTTAGATGGGGATCTTCATCGCCAAGGACAGGTTGGACCAAAGGGGCCATTTTCGTACTGTATGATTGTATAAGTAGTTAGATTATGATTCAGTTGTTTCGGTATCAGTGAAATCTTGAGTACTTCGTACAGCATTGTTCTTTATTTGGCTCTGTGTGGGAAATCACAAATTTAATTGTTTTATGAAGTGATAAAGATGATTGACAGGAACGGGGTGGGAGACATTGTCTATGTGGACTTGTGCAAGGGCTTTGATAATCTTGGTCCAAAGATCAGATCACATGAGATCCAGGACATAACAACGGACTAGTTACATTAAGTAGAGTGGTAGTGGAGAGTTGTTAATAATGGAGGCCTGTGACTTGTGTTGCAGCACAGGGATCAGTGCTGGGCCCACTGTTATTTGTCTTCTATATTGGACAACATTGTTAGACCCAGCGCATATTGGAGGAGTAGCACCTCATATTTCGCTTGGGTAGTTTACACCCCAGCAGTATGAACATTGACTTCTCCAATTTCAGGTAGTCCTTGTTTTCTCCCACCTTCCCCATCCCAGCTCTCCCACAGCCTACTGTCTCCACCTCTTCCTTTTTTTTTAATCCCCCCCCCCCCTACATCAGTCTGAAGAAGGGCCTCGACGCCAAACGTTGCCTATTCCTTTGCTCCATAGATTAGGTATGTTGCAAAGCCTACCTGAAGATCGCTGAAAATCTGTCCCAGCCCGTGTGCGCGATTTTGGCGCCATTTAGAGGGGGGTGGGTTTAAAAAGCGATTTTCCCTAGGCTGTTCAAATCGAGGTTTTTCAGCCTAGTTAATTATTAACGAAAAATCGCTGGAAGATTCCGCAGCTGGGGCTATTTTTAGTTTTAAGGGCTTTCTTTACTTGTTATAGTAGGTTAAAAATTAACCTCTAAACCCGTGACCGCCGACAACGGGTCGGATCTCATACAGGGGAAAACGGAAGGTAGGCTGTTTATTTTTACGTTAAAAAGGGCTTCTTAAGATCCCTTTATACGAAGTTTAATGTTGCGAGTAGCTAATTTGAGCCCCATTATATCCCGCAGTATTTTTCTGGGCATTTGAGTACCGCAATGTGAACGTTCTAAACCAGCGCGTTCACAGGATCCCACTAGAAAGCCGATTTAAATGGACTTTAATTTACAGCAATTGAACACTAAATTCCTTTCCACTTGGCCTATAAGTTAATGTAAATGAGATTTAAAAAATCATGTTTTATTGTGAATTATTTGTGAATATTATTTGGACACTTAGGCTATTTAAAAATGTTAATCATTTATTAAGAAATGGATAGATGTTTAGATCTAGTAATTGAAGTTTGAAATTAGCTACATTTGGGTAACTAACTAATTATATGCTTTAATTTCAGGTCATCCAAGTAAGATTATTTTATATGTGTTTCAGAATGCTTCAATCTATGATAATTGAAAATTTCATTCAGTTCTCTTAATGTTTAAGAAAGTTATGTGCTTTTAACTGTCCACAATCACAGCTTTTGTTATGTCCATAGAAAATCAATAGGGAACAAGATGCTAATTGCCGAGTATGAAAATAGCCATAACTTTTTAAATACTTGAGATATGAAAGTGAATTAGGTGTCAAATTAAACTTCTTTTTATGCTTTATCTGATGGGATGAATTGCAGACTTGATTTTTTAAATCTCAAAATTTTGTAACATTGCTACATAGATGCTGCCTCACCCGCTGAGTTTCCCCAGCATTTTTGTCTACCTTTGTTAAAATGGTTACTAAATTCGTAGACGACACAAAAAATTGGTGTACTGGGCAGTGAAGTTGTTAAGATTACAACACAATCTAGAACTGGGCAGTGGACCAAGTAACACAGGTGGAATTTAACTTAGCCAAATTAGAATTGTTACATTTTATTACGTTAAACTATTATGGTTTTGTTACCTATTATTACTGATCATTTACAGTATTATTTTGTATTTATTTGTTGTGTTATGGCATTTATGTGGCTGTAAAGATGCAGCAAGAATTTCATTTTTCCATTCCCTGTGCATTGGACTAAACACTCTTGACTTGACTTAAACCAGAACAGGACTGGCACAGTAAATGGAAAGGCCCGGGAGAATTTTGTGGAAGCCATAAAGATGGGAATGATTACAATGTTTAAAAGACATTTGGACACTTAGGTGGATGGAGAAGGTTTCGAGGGATGTGATCCAAAACACAGGGAAATTAGACCAATTCAGGGAAACATCTTGGTCAGCATCGACAAGTTGAGACAAAGGATTAATTTCCTTACTACATAATTCTATAACTAATTATATAAAAATTATAAAATACTTTACCTTTATTTTTAATGTATTTTGCAATAAATTCTTTTTGCCTGCGGCAAAATCCACAAAATTAATCTCAAAATCACGTCCTTGAGCATTTTCAGCTGTTTTGGGGATTAGTTTGTGTTTCCGAGCCATAGTATGATACTCCTGCAGTCTGACTTCCAGCTAAAGCAAATGCAATAATAAAAGAAGATTGAACAATAGATCATAAACAGGAGATCAATACAAATGAAAAATTTCAACAGATACAGTCAGCACACCAAACAGGGTATTATTGTCTCACTGCTTGCAGCACATCAACCAAGCAAATGGAAATCAGCACATTCACCCTTGCATCAGAAAAAATTGCTTTTATTTTTTATCTGGCAAGAGCCTCATGCTCCCACTTCAAAATACATTTCTATCATCGAAATAAAAATCCTGAATCAGTGTGAATTTTGACCACATGGCAGTTATTTATATGCCCATAAAGCAAGGTAAATCCAGATGATCAATCCAAAGAGCCAACCTGTCTTAAAAATAAATTTCCTCTACCAAATTGCTTGATCTACCAGTCGTTAAATTTTAATATTCAATCTACTTTGGAACATAACAATGGTTTAAGATATGAAAAATAAGGCCAGGTACAAGGTTACAAAAGACGCAGTGAAAAGCCAGTTTTTGGAATTCTTGTACACAAATTACAGATGGGTAAAAAAAAAAATAAAAAAAATCACAAGGCTAAAAAAATTCCAGTCTCATAGCCAGATGTAAAATGAAAGGTGTACATCAGCAATAAAAACCCTGGTGAGACCTGGAGTCCTGAGCGGTTCAGAGCACTGCACAAGCTCTACTCGAGCTTTGTTGAATTTAGAAATGAGTGGTGCCTAATCTCAAAAACCATACTATAAGATTACATGTACTCTGGTCATCCTAAAATACTTCCTTAAGTTTCAGCTTTAAAGTGATTGAAAATTAGAAAACTCCATGGGTTGAGCCATACACATCCATTTTAATTTACTGTAAACCAAAATGAACTAAAAACTGATCAAATTATTTTCCCAGCATGTCACAAAGGATCAATAATATCTGTGCTGAACTTCTCAAAAGGGCTATGAGTGATGAGGGAAGCTTAATTGGTGCAGTCTGACTTTGAACCTAGTACTGGGCAGTCAAAGGTTTACAAGTCAACAAGCAACAAAAATAGCATGAGTATGACTGGTTCTGTCTTCACAAACCTTTGAAAATGGTAAATATAGGAAAGTCACAGCAATAAAACCCATTCACCAACTTTTCAGAATGCCGAGATATTTCATATGGACAAACACCAAAGATTTTTATTTCACAGCTTATGATCCTTTAGCAGTTAATTAGGATTAAGTTGTTACAATCACAGGGGAGGCTATCAATCAAACTGCCGTAGGTGATGTTTTGGGTCAGGATTCTTCAGTCTGACAAAGGGTCCAGACACAAAATATCACCTATCCATGTTCGCCAGAGACGCTGACTGACCCGCTGAGTTTACTCCAGTACCTTGACTTCTTCTGTGTAAACTAGCATCTGTAGTTTTTTGTGTCTGCCATCAATATGACTTTTGTATTATAAAATAAGGAGGTTCAGGATAAATTTTGTAACCTGGAGGAAGCCGAGGATGTATGCCTTATGAAATGTGAAAAACAGTTTCCCTCCCCAGTGATCTCGAGGGTGAGTTATGGTCAAAAGTAATCTAAATTAATGACAGCTGGCAAGACAGCAATGTGCAGGGGTGACTGCCTGCACAGATGGTGCCAGGTTCTTTAGTGTTTGCTGGAATGTGTTATATTCAGAATAATAGTTGGAGAGAAGTGCAGTAAAACTTCAATAACCTGTTATCCCAAAGTGTGGTAATCCTAATCGGTCAGCATCTGGCTCGCTGGAGACCTATCCCCACATTCCTCAAACATACCAGGGCCTCTGGAAATATATTACTGTGCAACATCTTTTAATAAGTGAACTAAACATATTTTATTAATAGAAACCAATTGACCAGAACATCTAGCCGACAGACGTCTAAACAGCGCTTAATTTTTTTAAGTTTACTGTATATGTAAAAAGTCAAAGTTAAAGTTGTTCAAGCACAGAGATCATACCAGAGATCGTTTATAATATTTTACATATTTGTCCATCCTACATGAATTGTCGTGCATATATTTATATTATTGAATTTGTAGCTTCTGTCCAGACATAGTAAACTTTGAGCTCTGAGCCCTGCCAAGTTTTACCTCACTGGGACACGCTCAGGCTGGCTCCAGATGAGTTTAAGAGACAGCTACTAGGTAGTGTGTAGCTTGATAAACCATTCATAGTGATGGATAGGTTTAGGGGAAAGGAGTTAATCCCATGATTTTATAAAAAACGCTTGTTGAAATCTATCGGTTTGGAGTTTAAGACTTTATTTACAAATGAAGGCTAGGACAAGTTTTAGATCTCAGATATATGAAAATCACGAACAGTGCTAATATTCATAGAGCCAGAGTCACGATCCAGAACACCATACATTTCATCAACATTTCTTGACTTTGGAATTAGCAAGAATTACATCTATGAATTAGCTAAGTAAGCATCTAACATTATAATCTTGCATTGCAGAGCACCATGCCACCTTCTCACCAATTCCTTGGCCTTTGACACTTTTATCTCTTCATTCCACATCCTCTTCTCTGCATCTTCCAAACTTTCGCTCAGGAAAATTAATGTCTGATGCAATTCATTTTTCTCGCGATTGATTTTCATTACATCAACAGCTGAAGTTTCCTGCCGATCATATATCTGCTGCAATCTTTTGTTCTCTTCATTAATTGCATCCAACTCCAGTACTTTAAAACACAAAGCACACATGTTCCAGCACATAACCATTAACAAATATAACGCATAAAAAAGGTAAAGAATGATTAAAGTCATTGCATATTAACATGTTAAACTCTATCCAGTAAGATAACAATTCTATCAAAGGTTAACATTCCTAAAGCTCTTCATTTGGTTCCTGTCGACATGTGGAATATTATCCCATTAAATTGCCCCAGGTGACGAGAAAGTGAAATTGGATTAACATAGAACTAGTGCATGGGTGATCGTTGGTCGGCACGGACTCGGTGAGCCCAAAGACCAGTTTCCACATTGTATTTTTAAAACAACTCATATATAAGAAACTTTTTGCAAAATATGCGACAGGAAGTATTTAGGCACTGGCTTTTGACAGCTGATGACTTCAAGCACAAGTAGCCAAGGTAAGACGTAAACATTTGTGATTGTTCGTATGGATCCATCAATACGGCGTGTCAAATCATACGGTTAGGCAGTGTTCTGCTCACGGTGTGTCAAACTATACTGATAGTCTTCGCTGTTTACAAATTCAGTTGTCTCTAAACAAAGTTTTGACTGACCCAGGTCAATAGACAATAGGTGCAGGAGTAGGCCATTCAGCCCTTTGAGCCATTCAATGTGTTCATGGCTGATCATCCCCAATCAGTACCCTGTTCCTGCTTTCTCCCCATATCCCCTGACTCCGCTATTTTTAAGAGCCCTATCTAGCTCTCTCTTGAAAGCATCCAGAGAACCTGCCTCCACTGCCCTCTGAGGCAGAGAATTCCACAGACACAGATCATGTCAGGCATTGACAGAAATGCAATTTCCATTTTCATTTACCAAAACAAATTCAAATACTGAAGACAGCACAGCAAAAGTCAATCCTGTTCCCTGGTAGTTTTATGATATTGGTCACTCTCCAAGAAAGCTTTCTTAATCAATACGCAGGGACCCCTGTTAGAGAGGACCAAACATTGGACACACTTCTCCGTGTATGAAGTAGGGCAAGTGACTGAAGTGTCAGCGAGGGAGCACTTTGGACCAGTGACCATAATTCTATCAGTTTTACATTAGTTATGGAGAAAGTTAGGCCTGGCCCAGAGGTTAAGGCCCTAAATTAACACAAGGACGATTTTGGAGGCAATAAGCAAGAACATGCAGAGGTTGGTTGAGTTTGTTTGCAAGTGGAAGGCTTTCAAATGCAAGATAACAAGAATACAGGGTAGCATGTTCCTGAGAGGTTAAAGGACAAGGATGGCAAATTCACAGAACCCTGGTTGATGCAAGATGTTGAGGCTCTGGTCAGGAAAAATAGGAAGTATACATCAGATTTAGGCAGTTGTGATGAAGTGAATCAATCGGCAAATATAAGAAGTGTAGCTTAATGTAATCAGGAGGGCTGGAAGACATGAAATGAATCTGGTAAAGGAAAATCTAGAGATTCTACTGATATTGCATGTAAAATGTTGTCCAGGGAAATAATAGGTCCCCTTAAAGCAGCGCATGATCATCTTTGTGAACAGCCACAACAAATGGAGAAGATATTAACTGAATGTTTCTCATCTGTTATTATTGAGAAGATTGTGGAAGTATAGGAATTCAGCAATAGGAGTTTAATTTATCGTGAAAACAGTCCCTTTGGTGAACCGAGTCTGCGCCGACCAGCGATCCCTGCACACTTACACTATCCTACACACACTAGGAACAACTTACAATTTTACCAAGCCAATGAACCTACAAACTTGTACGTCTTTGGAGTGTGGTAGGAAACCGGAGCTCCTGGAGAAAATCCACGTTGTAGGTCAAGGAGAGAACATGCAAACTCAGGAAAAAATTGGGGCGGCCTTTGTAAAATTTGTATCATCTTTATCCACAGTCGAAGTTCCAGAAGACTGGAGAAAAGCTAATGTTGTAGTTATTTAAGAAGGGTATCAAGGACAAGCCAAGAAACTACAGGCCAGTGAGCCTGATGTCAGTGGAAGGGAATATTAGGGATAGTATCTACCGGCATTTGGATAAGCAATGACTGATTAGGAATAATCAGCATGGCTTTGGACATGGGAAATTATCTCTCATGAATTTGATAGCTTTCCCCAGAAGAACTGCATTAGTGAATAAAGGTGGCTCACCTCCTCCTTCCGAAGGTTAATTAGGTATGTGCAATATATGCCTTCTTTGTTAGCCATCCTGAACCATAAAATAAATACTTATAGCATATTATACATTCGTAACGTATCACAAAACGAGTGCTGTACAGGCAGTGTGTGTTGGAATAAAGGCAAGCCTACTTTCTAAATGGGCAGATGATATAGAAATCAGAGGTGCAAGGAATTAGGAGTGCTGGTACAGGATTCCAGAAAGGTTAATTTGCCAGTTGGATTGATAGGAAGGCAAATGCAATAACGCAATGCATTCATTTTGACAAGACTAGAATATAAAAGCAAAGATATAATGCTTAGGTTTTATCTGGTACTGGTGAGGCCACATTTGGAATATTGTGAGCAGTTTTCGGCCCATATCTAAGGAAGGATGTGCTGGCTTTGGAGAAGGTCCAGAGGTTTCCTACAATGATCCCGGGGATTATTATGTGAATATATGAGGAGCGTTTGGATTCACTGGGCCTGAACTCGCGAGAGATCTCATTGAAACTTACCAGATGAAAGGCCTAAAATGAGTCGACGTTCCAGTAATGGAAGAATCTAGAACCAGAGGGTACAGCCTAAAAAAAAAGCTACATTCAGAACGCAGATGCGGAGGAATTTATTTTGCCATAAGATGACAAATTTGTGGAATTCATCGCCACAGACGGTCATCAAGGCCAATTCATTGGGTATTTTAAAGCAGAGATTGATAGATTCTTGTGTGGGAAGAAACTACAGATGATGGTTTAAACCGAAGATAGACACAAAATGTTGGAGTAACTCAGCGGGACAGGCAGCATCTCTGGAGAGAAGGAATGGGCGACGTTTCAGGTCGAGAACCTTCTTCAGACTGGTTAGGGATAAGGAAAACCAGAGGTATGGCGACGATGTAGAGAGATAAAGAACAATGAATGAAAAATATGCAAAAAAGTAATGATGATAAAGGAAACATGCCATTGCTAGCTGTTTGTTGGCTGAAAACAAGGGGCTAATGCAACTTGGATGGGGGAAGGAGAGAGGGAATGCCAATGCTACCTGAAGTTAGAGAAATCAAGTTTATACAACTGGGCTGTAAGCTGCCCAAGTGAAATATGAGATGCTGTTCCTCCAATTTGCATTTAGCCTCACTGACAATGTAGGAGACCTAGGACAGAAAGGTCTGTGTGGGAATGGGAAGGAGAATTAAAGTGTTGAGCAACCGGGAGATCAGGTTCTTGATTATTAAGGGTGTCAAAGGTTACAGGGAGAAGGCAGGAGAATGTGGTTGAGAGGGAAACACAGATCAGCAATGATTGAATAACAGAGTTGATTCGATGGTCTGAATGGCCTAATTCTGCTCCTATGTCTTATAGGCTTACCACAATAATACCTTTGGTGCGACATAGTGGCGCATCAGTATAGTTGCTGCCTTCCAGCGGCAGAGACCTGGGTTCGTTCCTGACTACAGGTGCTGTCTGTACGGCGTTTGTGCATTCGCCCCGTGACTGGGTGGGTTATCTCCTGGGACTTCATAACACATTCCAAAGCTGCACAGGTTTGTAGGTTAATTGGCTTCTGTTAATTGTCCCCAATTTGGGATTGAACCAATGTACACGGATTGCTGGTCAGGGTAGACTCAATGAGCCAAAGGGCCTGCTCCTATGCTGTATCTGCACATTAAACACTGAAACTCCAGTGACACACTGATTGGGCAGCAAGAGTGGTGCTATCTCAAAGCTGCATATGTTAGCTCCTACAAAGCTATGGCCCGAAATTACTCAAAAATTATATCAGATGTGACATACCATTTTTAAACGGTTTGAAAACTTGATACCAATTATTTTCCAGGAAAGATTCACGATTCATGATCAGTACACATCATTATTTCAATAAATTCTCCTTTTGTTCCAAATTCAGCATTCAGCTCATAAAAATAAACAAACCTGTGGATTCTATTTCTTCTTTGATTGCTTTGGCTCTCTGTTCTAGAAGAGCTTTATGATTTTCCATTTCCTCAAGATATTTCTTATATTTCTCTTGGTCTGTTTGTAAGCTCGCTTTTGTTTTCTCTAGTGCTTGAATCCGATCCTGAAGTCAAAGGGTAGTAGAGAAACAGAGTCAAATGCCCGAACAAAAATGTCCTCAAGTGTGCAACTCGCTCTGTATTTAATCACTCCTGATGAAAATCCAATTACACCTACACATCTAACTAAGAAACAATAATTATTGAATGGAAAATCAACACAAAATGCTGGAGTAACTCAGCAGGACAGGTTTTGGATCGAGTGGCTCGCTCTGAATTGTCACCCATTCCTTCTCTCCAGAGATGCTGCCTGTCCTGCGGAGTTAGTCCATCATTTTGTGCCTATCCTCGGTTTAAAACAGCATTGGCAATTCCTTCCTACACAATTATTAAATGGATTTGTTTTTAAAACAAATGAATACAAGGCATTGCTGAACACCAAACACCAATTTGGAAAATATGGTTATGACCTTGTATGGTTAATGAAAAATATGGAAGAGGAGATTAACATATTATGCTTTGGGCCTCGAAGACTGATTACTCTGTTACCGTTGGAAACTAAACTTCTCACTTCACATTGGACTGAAGGGCCTCTTCTGCAATGTAAATTTATGATTCTACGACTCATGAATTACAACTGTTTTGTACAACACATTCATAATAGAATATTGATTTTGGACGTTGACTCAACAAACTTTATTGGCTTAAAACCAAGTTATATTGATCTAACCTCACCAAAAGGCCAGGCTCACCTGCCCCCCACCTACCCCTTACTCTTACCAAGCCTGACATCAGGCCCCCTCCAAATTCCACAACTGAGTATCATCGCCACATTCAACTAAGTCTGCACCAATATCACAAACTTCCTAATTGAAACGCATTTCAGACCTATAAGACAAGAGACTACAGATGCCGGAATCTTGAGCATAAAAACAAAGTGCTGGAAGAACTCAGCAGGTTGTGCAGCATCTATGGAGGGACACAACGTGCTGGAGTAAATCAGCAAGTCAGGCAGCACTGGAGAACATGGATAGGTGATGTTTTGGGTCAGGACCCTTCTTCAGATTTAAGGAGTCTACATCTAAGGAGGGAAATGGACAGAATGTTTCAGGTTGGGACCCTTGGGATTGATGAGAGGGGTGAAAGCCGGTAATGAAAGGCAAGTGGAACGGATGGGGCAAAACTTGGCGAGTGATAGGTGGATATTAATGAGGATGTGTGATTGGCAGATAGGTAGGAACAATGAAACATTGTCTGTCCATTTCCTTCCAAACTGTTGCCTGGCCGTCGCAGATCGTTGATCACTTTGGCTCAAATTTCAGACCTAAGATCCCTTGTCTACTCAGCAAGATGTTGCTCCCAGTTTCTTCACAACATTCTAACCAATTAATAATAAGTAGGACATTGACCTATAATCTCATCAATATTTTACTTCGAGCCTACATCTCCCCCAACTCATCACCCGTATTACCATTTAAATTCACTATTTACCCGAGGAACAAGTTGTTTCTTCCCACCTGCCTTGGGTCTAAACTTTAACCAAGAGTGAAAGATTTTATCCCGTCTCTTCACTCCACATGCCATAGGATCATGAAACTGCAATTTTAGTGAATGACAATCGGACACCGAGTAATATTCACCTCTGAGAATTTGTGCTCCACCCTCCTGCAATGATCTAGCGCTAACTTTCTAACTTTGCTTAAATTAAGAAACCACAGGCGCAGCATTTTAATCCCATAATTCCCCAACTTTAATTTCCTCTCTTACGCTTCCATATCCAAAACCCGATTCCCCTGACAATATTATCCCAAGTTATTCCAAAGCGTACAACCAACCATTCAACACTGACAAAATTACACATAATTAGTCCCCAATACTGACACACCAGGTACCCATCCTACATCCTGCTTGCAACATTCCTCTCTACTCTGTTGCTCAAATAATTTAGTTTCATAAATGTGCAAATTAGTGGAGATTGCTTGACAATATTATCCCAAGTTATTCCAAAGCGTACAACCAACCATTCAACACTGACAAAATTACACATAATTAGTCCCCAATACTGACATACCAGGTACCCATCCCACATCCTGCTTGCAACATTCCTCTCTACTCTGTTGCTCAAATAATTTAGTTTCATAAATGTGCAAATTAGTAGAGATTGCTTGAAAATTAATAAAACCAACACCCAGACTAGTGAAGGGTTTCAACCCGAAACCTCGCCTATTTCCTTCGCTCCATAGATGCTGCTGCACCCGCTGAGTTTCTCCAGCATTTGTGTACCCACACTATTGTTCTCCCCTGTATTGATATTTTCTATAATTTTTTAATAAAGTTTTCTCTAAATTTAAAGACAGATTATGCAGTGTAGTAAATTAGAAAAGTGAGAATCAGATACATCTCATAGGCATTTTGTACTAAACCATAGAAATGTAAGATAATTAAAAAGTATGAAGTTGACTAACTGGTTCATTATGTTTTTCTTTTTCCAGTTTTCTCAACTCTTCTGAGAGATTCCTGTTTTCTGCAGCCACTTCTTCAAACTGATCTTCATCCACCCCAAAATGCTGCTCTAAAAAATGCATGAAAAATAGTCATAAAATGCCAAAGCCAGGAATCTGAATATATAAACAGAAACGCTGGAAACACTCAGCAAGTTAGGCAGCTTATGTGACGACAAATGGAGGAAGGTCAAAAGATTTAAACCCCTGTCTCACGGTGCAAGTTCACTCACGAGTGATCCAGTTAAAAACAAATCAAACTCGTGGTAATCACGTAGAATTAAGGTAGTGGGAACGTCGGAACTCGTGGACGCAACTTAGCGACTCGTAACACTTATGGCAGGTACTCGAGAAACTTGTTAACTTGTGAAAAATTTTCAACATGTTGAAAGGTTAACACGAGTCAAATTTACTCTTGAAGGAAAAATGTTAAATTTTAAACTCGTTGTAATACCGTAGTGACTCATGAGTAACTCGTGGGTTTGGCCTGAGTGCCAGAAGTGAAATGTTGAAGATTAGTCAGATCTTACTGGAAAATTTTACAGTGATCTAACAATTCATTTTCAGTGATTGATGCCAGACCTTGAACAAATGCCGTTCAAATGGACACCCGTTGCCTTAGCACAGCATGGCTGTTAGTATTACTAACTCCAAGCGAAGGGCATGGATCAGTTTTAGTGAACCAAACATTCAATGCAGGACAATGTTGAGTTGATGCAGCTTCATTGATTTGTTCTGGTTTTCTTTGGAAAGCGAGTTAAGCCTTTCTCAGATGCAATCTTAATGTGGTTCATCTCAAGTTAAAGAGGCAAATGCAACAAGTTTGAGCAATTTTGGAAGGATTGTTTCTTGAAACAAACTGCTCTAAATGTTTGAAGGAAGGAATTGCAGATACTAGTTTAAACCAAAGATAGATACAAAATGATGGACTAACTCAGCTGGTCAGGCAGCATTTCTGGAGAGAAGAAATAGGTGATGTTTCGGGTTGAGATCGTTCTTCAGGCTGGGTCTTAGCCTGATGAAGGGTCCTGTCCCGAAACGTCACCTACTCCTTTTCTCAAGAGATGTTGCCTTGCCCGTGGAGTTACTCGAGCATTTTGTGTCTATCTTTGGTTTAAACTAGCATCTGCAATTCCTTCCTTCCAAACTTCCTTCCTTCAAACGTCACCGATTCCTTTTATCCAGAAATGTTGCGTGACCCGTTGAGTTAACTTGGAAGCTGGACAGAGATAAAAAAGGTGAGTAAAAAAAGGTGAGTGAATGCATTCCAGTTTGAATAAGTGTAGGAAGGAACTGCAGATGGTGGTTTACACCGAAGACAGGCACAAAAAGCTGGAGCAGCTCAGCGGGTCATGCAGCATCGCTGAAAAACAGAGTCTCGACCCGAAGCGTCGCCTATTCCTTTTCTCCGGAGATGCCGTCTGACCCGCTGAGTTACTCCAGCTTTTTGTGTCCATCTCTTGTTTGAATAAGATTATTTGAAAATGAAATGATCCACACCCAGCCTTAAAAATAAATCGCTTTTATGTGAAAAATAAACCAATTGCAAAACTTTGCCAACATGAAGGGGAATATCCTTTGGGGTCGTTCGCTACCATCCGCAGTCACGGATAAAACAGTGCGGGATACAATAACGTGGCCAATGATACAGATGTGAGGCGAGGTCACCCAAATACAGTCTGCCGAGCGATGAATAAACGGGTGAGAAATGTACTAACCGTTAGCCTATATATTGTAAAATCCCAAAACTCGGGTTCAGTGAGTTTAAAAAAACTACATTAGACAAGAAAGCTTTACAAATAGTGAAGCTTCGCTTATGGCAGCACACACACCTGGTGAAAATGTCCCAAAGGGCAGAAACTGACCCTTCGCCCACTGAGCCAGCCGTCAAACACTCATTTACCTCAAACTTATTTCTGCCCGCATTCACATCAATTTCCCACCTGAGCCCCATTCGGCCACTCACCGACACATTGGGGGAAGGTGCCAGTCTTTCAGGTGTTTTTGCCATTAATTTCTCATGGAGTCATGGGTTCATACAACACAGCAAAGGTATCAAAGGTATTTTATTAGTCACATTCACATACACCCAGGTGTAGTGAAGTGAAATGCTTTTTGCCATTTTGCAGCACACAAAAAAAGAATAGACATAACACCAATGAGAGTCTTAAACACATAGAACATCCCCCCACAATGGCTCCCACCATGAGGGAAGGCACAAAGTCCAGTCCCCAGCCCCAGTTCACCCATAGTCGGGCCTATTGAGGCCTCCACAGTTGCCTCTACGGAGGCCCGATGTTCCAGGCCGTTCTCGCCGGGTGATGTTGCTCTGGCGTCGGGAAAGTCCTCCCAGCGGCCTGGGAACCCTGGAACGGCCACTTCCGCACTGGAGGCCGCGGCTTCCGAAGCCAACAAGGCCGCGCCGGTTGGAGCTCCACAACTGGCGATCTCATCTAGAGATCCCAGGCTCCCGATGTTAAGTTCAGCACCGCCGCCCGCAGCTGGTCGCTCCACAGTCCCGCAGCTCCGCGATGTTTTACCCGGCGGTCTCATCTCACCGGAGCTCCAGCGCGGTGACCCAGGCAAGGCATCACCCGCTCCGCGATAGCGCTCCAGTGCTGTGCCGCCGCCGAAGCCGAGGTGCTGGGCAGTCCCCGACAGGAAACGCCGCTCCAGGCCTGCTGGTAGGCCGCGAGGACGGGTCGAAGCCGCCTCTCCAACCAGGTAGCGACCCTTTTAAGGGTAGTCCCCCCCCCCCCCCACATAGAAAAAGTCTAGACCTCCAAACAAACCACTTAACTAACTAAAATAAAAAATGAAGAGACAGACAGCTGCTGGCTGGGCAGCCGTGCACAGGACAGCACCTCCTTCATCCAGTAGGTATTGCGGGGAGTATTCATACAACAAAGCAGCGTGCGGGGAACGAAAGGGAACACTTGGGGGAAACTCCATAAAATAGTACCGGAGGTTAGAATCAAACTCGGGTCCCTGGAGCAGTGACACACACTGCTCAAGTGAACGTATAATGAAATGATTGAGGACAGACAATAATTAGATTAATTTAACTCATCAAAGGGCATAGATTTAACATGAGCAGTATGCAGAATAGAGGGCATCTGATGATTTTTTTCTCAACCCAGTAAGTAGTGTAGTCGTAATCTGAGAACGCGACAGAGGCAGGTTTACAAAGTATATGGGCCAGAACTCGAATAACAGTCAGGAAGGCTATGATTGGAATGGACATGGTGGGCGGAGGAGCCTGTTTCTGTGTTCTATGAACCCATGACTCGATGAGAAATGAGTGCCAAAAACACCTGAAGGATTGTGAGATAATAGAAACATAGAAATTAGGTGCAGGAGTAGGCCATTCGGCCCTTCGAGCCTGCACCACCATTCAATATGATCATGGCTGATCATCCAACTCAGTATCCCGTACCTGCCTTCTCTCCATACCCCCTGATCCCCTTAGCCACATCTAACTCCCTCTTAAATATAGCCAATGAACTGGCCTCAACTACCCTCTGTGGCAGAGAGTTCCAGAGATTCACCACTCTCTGTGTGAAAAAAGTTCTTCTCATCTCGGTTTTAAAGGATTTCCCCCTTATCCTTAAGCTGTGACCCCTTGTCCCGGACTTCCCTAACATCGGGAACAATCTTCCTGCATCTAGCCTGTCCCACCCCTTAAGAATTTTGTAAGTTTCTATAAGATCCCCTCTCAATCTTCTAAATTCTAGAGAGTATAAACCAAGTCTATCCAGTCTTTCTTCATAAGACAGTCCTGCCATCCCAGGAATCAGTCTGGTGAACCGTCTCTGCACTCCTTCTATGGCAATAATGTCCTTCCTCAGATTTGGAGACCAAAACTGTACGCAATACTCCAGGTGTGGTCTCACCAAGACCCTGTACAACTGCAGTAGTACCTCCCTGCTCCTATACTCAAATCCTTTTGCAATGAAAGCTAACATACCATTCGCTTTCTTTACTGCCTGCTGCACCTGCATGCCTACCTTCAATGACTGGTGTACCATGACACCTAGGTCTCGCTGCATCTCCCCATTTCCCAATCGGCCACCATTTAGATAATAGTCTGCTTTCCTGTTTTTGCCACCAAAATGGATAACCTCACATTTATCTACATTATACTGCATCTGCCAAACATTTGCCCACTCACCCAGCCTATCCAAGTCACCTTGCAGTTTCCTAGCATCCTCCTCACAGCTAACACTGCCCCCCCAGCTTAGTGTCATCTGCAAACTTGGAGATATTGCCTTCAATTCCCTCATCCAGATCATTAATATATATGGTAAATAGCTGGGGTCCCAGCACTGAGCCTTGCGGTACCCCACTAGTCACTGCCTGCCATTGTGAAAAGGACCCGTTTACTCCTACTCTTTGCTTCCTGTTTGCCAGCCAGTTCTCTATCCACATCAATACTGAACCCCCAATGCCTTGCGCTTTAAGTTTGTATACTAATCTCTTATGTGGGACCTTGTCGAAAGCCTTCTGGAAGTCCAGATACACCACATCCACTGGTTCTCCCCTATCCACGCTACTAGTTACATCCTCGAAAAATTCTATAAGATTCGTCAGACAAGATTTACCTTTCGTAAATCCATGCTGACTTTGTCCAATGATTTCACCACTTTCCAAATGTGCTGCTATCCCATCTTTAATAACTGACTCTAGCAGTTTCCCCACTACCGATGTTAGACTAACTGGTCTGTAATTCCCCATTTTCTCTCTCCCTCCCTTCTTAAAAAGTGGGGTTACGTTTGCTACCCGCCAATCTTCAGGAACTACTCCAGAATCTAAATAGTTTTGAAAGATTATTACTAATGCATCCACTATTTCTGGAGCTACTTCCTTAAGTACTCTGGGATGCAGCCTATCTGGCCCTGGGGATTTATCGGCCTTTAATCCATTCAATTTACCCAACACCACTTCCCGGCTAACCTGGATTTCACTCAATTCCTCCAACTCCTTTGACCCGCGGTCCCCTGCTAGTTCCGGCAAATTATTTATGTCTTCCTTAGTGAAGACGGAACCAAAGTAGTTATTCAATTGGTCCGCCATATCCTTGTTCCCCATGATCAACTCACCTGTTTCTGACTGCAAGGGACCTACATTTGTTTTAACTAATCTCTTTCTTTTCACATATGATCATGAATGACTTTTAATGGAAAGTCCACATACAGATGGACAGCCAAGAAGAACTTCATATCTACACTCAGATGGACTGGCAGATGGAGGAGATAGGATCTGAGGAAAGAGGAAAAGCCCAAGAGAAATACAGGGAAATGGATATTGGAAAAAACTAATGCTGGAATCCTGAAACGCATGTCAAAAAATTTTTAAAGGTATAAACACATAGCAAATAGGTGCAGGAATAGGCCATTCGGCCCTTCGAGCCAGCATTGCCATTCAATATGATCATGGCTGATCATCCAAAATCAGTACCCCGTTTCTGCCTTCTCCCCATATCCCTTGATTCCGCAACCCTAAGAAATGTAAACATGGGAGGCTTTTTATAGTGAAAAAAAAACTGCATGACATCATTTTCACCATGTGATGATTTTTCCACACGTCAGTAGTCGTTGTTGGCTCAAGAGTAACTCGGGAGAGGAACTTGGTAACTCGGGTTGAGGAACTTGGTACATCGCAGAAATGAGAAGTAAACGGCAAACGACATACACGTGGGAACTCGTTTCAACTCGTGAACATAAACTTGGAATCTCGTAGATAACCACGAGTTTGATTTTTTCATTCACTCGGGATCACTCGTCGGTGGACTCGCACCGTGAGACAGGGCTATTAGGGTTTGAAATGTTTCGCTTTTCATGTATGTTACATGACCTAAGTGTTCCCAGTATTTTCAGTTCTTATTCAAGAAAGTGCAAGACCATTATTCAATGAACCCTGTAATTTCCATTAATTACATCAATGAATAATGATTGAAGCCTTTCAGAAACTTTCACAATCCACTCTTGTAGTTGTTTGGGACAAGGATAGAAGTTGTCAAAATCATCATGCTATACTCACTCAGCAAAGACAAATTTTCCATGTCCAGGTCTTCATGGTCATCAATGCCGGAAAGGTGACGTGAATAACACTTACTCGTGTAACTAAGGAACAGCTATGTAGTAAAATCAATAAATTACAAAAAACATTCAAAAGTATGTTACCTGAAGAAATGCTAAAACAATATAAATGAAAGAAAAACATGGGTCAACAATTCCTCCTCAGTTAGTTCTCAGGACAAAGAATTTCAAATTTGCAGAGGTTACAACAATAACATATCTTCATTAATGCAGCATGTGGGAGAGTCGTCCTCAGACGCTCTCCGTTGAGGGAGGGTATCCCTTTCCCTTCCCGGACTCTTCCGAGTCAACGGGTTGTTTGACTTGTGGGTGGATTTTCCCGTACTGCAGGACCACCAACGGAGCTCTCCTCCTGCAACAAGTCTCCTGCCGGTTCAGCTGCCGGCGCTGTGTCGGGAAACACTGTCGCCCGCTACTGGGAAATGCTGCGGTCTTCGGCAGCCGACTTCCCCGTGGACCGTATCCTCGACATCTGGGCCCTGAAACTACAAAAAGTTCCAAGCCCGAAAGAACACAGGTAAGTGATTCAACTTTCCTTACCTGCCCACCCTAATGGCCTGGGAGGACGCAGTGACTCTCCAGTCCATCGCGCGTTGCGTTCAGACGTAATGACGCGCACGCAGACGGACGGCCCTTCTTCACGTAGTCACTCACGTGACTCCGAAGTAAAATCATAAATAAGGGATCACATAGAGTGAAGGGATAAATAAGGGATCACTATAAGAGGTGAAGCTTTTCCTTTTGTAGTTGTGAATCTTTGGAACTCTTTTCCTCAAATGACTGTGAAAGCAGAAACTTTGAATATATTCAAGGTTGAAGCTGGGGGATTCTTGAAAAGTGGGTAGTCAATATTATAATGTGAAATATTCAAATTTGCCATAATTGGAATTTATGACAAGTTAAATGAAAAAATAAGCAGGTTCTGCAGAAGCGGAGAAGCCTTGGTTGGGATGCAGTTTTTGCTAAAGTAACAGCAGAGCACTGAAACTATCAGCAACTGGTACAGATTAACATTTAATCATTTAGCTGCTTCTTGCTTAAAGTTGCTATATCTTTTATCCAAAAGTAACGACATATGTTAGCTTTATCAGTACTTTGCCACAAAAATGTAATCTAACAACTCAGTCATAGGAAAAAGATCACTTAAGGCATCAATCAATTTATGAAAGCTTGAAATGAAATTGAATGAATCACTTAAATTCTAAAGGGTGAAAAGAGAGCAAATCGAGGGTAACTAATGATTGGTTACCCTGTTATGATGAACACCGTCTTCAGTCACACTCTCCACTTCATCCAAGTCCTTGTCTGCACCAAACAGGATTTTATCTGGATTGATGGACTTGGTTAGCTGTATACAAAGTAAACACAAATTTAAAAAATTGCATTTAGGAAATTTGCAATGCATACATAAGACTATTTCCAAAAGTGAGCAGCTGCATCGTGCAACTTAAAATTACTTCCAAAATACATTTGATAAAAAAGATGTTCTATCAAAGAGAGCATATCAGAACACATCACCACAACTTCAAACACAGCAGGAGCCTTCCTTTCAATCATAGGTTGAACTGGAAAGCTCAGGTTAGGTAACCTTCCTTGAATCAAGACAAGAAATGTTTCATAATCATTGAAATGGAGTTGAAGTGGAGAGAAAAAAAAAGCTGTTAATATATATCTTAAGTCAAAATACAAAAGACAAGATCTTACGGAGAAGCATCATAAGCCTGAAGAACAACAAAGTCTCAGTTTCTCCAAGGCATTTTTTACAAGAAACTGGTGTGGAAAAGGAATAGGGAGGTTCATGGCATAAGCACAAGGGTACTGTCAAAGCCAAGACAAATAGATTTGAATTTAAGCCAGGATGGAGATAATAGTTTAAAAAAAAAAAGGACGAGAACAGTCAGAAATAAAAAATTATAGGTAGCTAAATTGCTGTGAACATTAAGTATTTACTGACAAATCGAGCAATATACAGTGGAAATGAAGGCAATGCTTTCAATTTAAAAAAATTGTGCAATCTAAGTGTCTTTAAACTACAGGTATTGCAATTTTACCTTCTTCCATGTTCACTGGTAACTCATTCTACACAAGACCAACCTCAGTGTGAAAATGTTGCTCTTCAGGTCCCTTTTAAATCTTTCCCTTCTCACTTTAAACCTTTGTCCTGTAGTTTTAGGCTTTCCCACCCATGGCTGCTCACCTTGTCTATGCTCCTCAAGAGTTTAAAAACATCAAGGACACACCTTACTCCTGTCTACCTGCATCGACATTTTTACAATACTGTTCTATTAACAGTCACCAGGGCCTTGTCACATACTGGTTAAGTCTTGCCCTAGTTAGTATTACCAAAATGCAACATCTCATTTATCTCAATTAAACTCCAGCTCCCATTCCTCAGCCCATTTCACTAGTTGATTGGAATCCCTTCGTAATGTTAGATAACCTTTTTCACTGTCTACTGCATCACCAATTTCAGTGGCTCCACACACAGACAACCTTATTAATCTTTAGGAGGCCCTATTTTATTCTTAATTACTCTTTTGACCATAATATACTGGTATAATATCTTTGCATTCTTCTTCAGCTTATCTGTTAAAGCTCTCCTATGTCCCCTTTTTGCACTCCTAAACCCCCTATGCTCAAGTGTCACCATACCATCTGTCTATAAATGGCAGTAGATGCTCAGGTAACTGTACTAAATTGAAATGACAGGGGCATTAAAGGTAAAAAATAACAAGAAAATACACACAGACTTCATTTGTACAAGATAACTACAGGCAGCAACAAGTACAATAGGGGTTTACTAAAAAACAAATCAAGAGGCAAGACAAATTTTCTGTAAAATCTATTTAAAAATATTTTATTGAATCTGGTTGGAAAGCCTCTTATTGGTAAACAGAAAATGGGAAAGATACTACTATTCTTCCAGTGTCGAGGTAGCACAACAGGCTGAATTGAGACTGATTTTAAAACCCTGAAGATTTCATCTCTCCTCAAATCAAATGTACAGAAGAAGGGTCTTTTTTTTATTTAAATATTTGCACGATTCCTCCAGTTAGCAGTTGCCTAACCAGTCCTGTTTCGTGAATGTTCTGAACTTTTGGCAGTAATGTACACAATCTGATTTTCAACTACATGTCATTTTGTTTGGTCTGTGTAATGGAGTTTCTCAAAAATCAGCCATTGATTCCTATGTGTAAGAAAGAAATGCAGATGCTGGTTTAAATCGAAGGCGGGACAAAGATAGAATGTAGTCGGAGACAGTAAGACTAGTGGGAGAACAGGGAAGGGGATGGAGAGAGAAAGCAAGGGCTATCTGAACTTAGAGAAGTCAATGTTCATACTGCTGGGGTACAAACTACCCAAGCGAAATATGAGGTGCTGTTCCTCCAATTTACGCTGGGCCGCACTGACAATGGAGGAGGCCCAGGACAGAAAGGTCAGATTGGGAATGTGAGGGAGAGTTGAATTGCTGAGCCACCGGGAGATCAGGTAGGTTAAGACGGACTGAGCGGAGGTGTTCAGTGAAACGATCGCCGAGCCAGTGCTTGGTCTCGCTGATGTAGAGAAGTTGACACCGGCGGGACATCAACCGCCTCAAATTTTCCACTCTACGATTCTAGGAAAGACGGGCACTTGGTGGCCTCTTCAAACCAGTCATCAAACTGCTTCATGGAGTGGGAGATTGCAATCTTCACGTGGTTCGCCCTGTTTCGACGAATGCAATCAACCAAGATCAAATAGAACAAGTTGATCTTGACTCCCTCAGCCGGTGGCGTTCGGGCTCTCCGCGTCGAGGCGATCTGCTCCTGCATCGGGGGGGATGTCAGCTCCCCCGCGCTGGACGATCGAACCTCTCGTCGGGGCTGGTCGAACCTTCCGCGACATTGGAGCTCCCGACTCGGCCTCTCCCAAAGACTGCGAGCCCTTGATGTTGGTTCCGCGGTGGGAGTGATCCCAGGCAAGGGATCAGCTCCGATGTTAAGTCTGCGGTGGGGCTCACAACAGTTCGAGGAGGCTTCCAGCGCCATCGATGGTAGGCCGCAGAGCCCGGAGAATATCATCCGAAAATCGATCACATCTCCAGGAAAGTAAGAACCTGAAAAAAAAATTCCCCCCATCCCCTCCCCCCACATAAAACAAACCGAAGAACATTAAAACAAACTTTTAACAAACTAAAAAATAACAAAAAGAAAGAAAATACGAACAGACTGCTGGCAGGGCAGCAATCTCCTTTGACATCTCCCTACCATTTCTAGATCTCAGCTGTCTCCATCACAGGAAACAGACGATTGACCGACATGCACGACAAACCTACTGACTACAAACCCTGCTTCCTGTAAAGACTCTATCCCTTACCCCCAATTCCTCTGTCTACGCCGCATCTGCGCCCAGGATGAGGTGTTCCATACTAGGACATCTGAGATGTCCTCATCCTTTAGAGGTTCCCCTCTTCCATTATTGATGAGGCTCTCACTAGGGTGGCCTCGATATCCCGCAGCTCCGCTCTTGCTCCCCCCCTCCCTATTCGTAACATGGACAGAGTCCTCTTTGACCTCACCTTCCACCCCCATCAGCCGTCACATGCAGCATATAATCCTCCAACAATTTCGCCACCTCCAACGGCATCCCACTACTGGCCACATCTTCCCATCTCCACCATTTTCTGCTTTCCGCAGAGACCATTCCGTCCGAAACTTCCTGGTCAACTATTCCCTCCCCACCAGTGACATGCGGTGAGATCAATGGCTGGGGAGGCGCTGCCTAGTATCAGTGGCCCAGCCCTCCCTGTATTGATCACCGCGTCTCCCCGAGAGGGAAAGAGAGATGGGGGGGGGGGGGGGGGGGAGAGGGGAGGGGGAAGAGGGGGAGAGAGAGGGGGAGTGAGAGAGGGAGAGGGAGAGAGGGAGAGAGGGGAAAAAAAATTAGAGAAAATGAGAGCGAGAGAGAGAGAGAGAATTGGGAAATAAGGGAGATTGTGGGGAGAGAGAGAGAGAGAATGGATAGAGAGAAGGGAGAGTGGAACGATGGCACGTTATAACAAGTTGCCGTCCCATTCTGACCGGCGCCAAACCCCCCACCGCACCTTTGCACCCTTCTTCATGGTGGCCCAGTGATGTCTCGGCTTTGACAATTGGAGGGATCTAACCAGTAACAACACTAAGAGCAGCCCCGGGCCGCCGCGCTCCCCAACTGCTGAAGCTAGCTGACGTGGAAGGAGAGCGAGGCAGCGTCAATTACGTTTCTAAGGGTTTTTTTTTTTGTTTTTTTTAGTATGTCCTAATGTGTGTTTTTAATGTCTCTCTGTGTGTCTTGTGTGGGGGGTGGTGTGGGGGGTAAGGGGGAAACGCTTCAGTCGCCTCCTCCACAGAGGTGACTTTTTCCATGTCGTCTCCCCCCGTGGTTTAACAGCAAGGATCGGTGCGGCCTTTCCCGGAGACGGGCCCGGGGTTTCAGAATGGAGGAGGACTGGCCAAATTTTGTGCCTTCCACCACAGTGATAAATGCTGTGATGGATGTTTGTGTGAATTTTTATCGTGTTTTTGTGTTCTTTTTTCATTCTACCTCTGCTGGCAAATTCATTTCACTTTATGTGCAAGTGACGAATAAAACTGATTGATTGATTGATTGATTGATTGATTGATTGATTGATTGATTGATTGATTGATTGCGCAATCAGAGGGGGAGGCTCAGCTCTCATCTCTTTTGTATTTGCAGCGGAACTGCAAACTTTTACTATAAAAAATGATTAGATTCATATAGAAATGACATTTATAACACAGATCAGTGGAAAAATCTTCATGTTTATTTTATATTATTATTATTTTTCTTAACAGCTATTTTCATTGGGAGTATGACATTTGAGGCTCTGTCTCCCCTGCCCGCACATCCCTGCTCCCCAGGTATTTTCCCCTGCATCTGTCCCTTTACTTCCCCCCTCGACTCCATCCAAGGAACCAAACAGTCTTTCCAGGTGATGCAGAGGTTCACTTGCACCTCCTCCAACTTCATCTACTGTTCCAAGTGTCAACCTCTCTACATCGGCGAGACCAAGCACAGGCTCAGCGATCATTTCAATGAATACCTCTGCTCAGTCCACCTTGACCTACCTGATCTTCCGGTGCCTCAGCACTTCAACTCCCCTTCCCATTTCCAATCTGACCTTTCTGTCCTGGGCCTCCTCCATTGTCAGAGGGAGTCCCAGCTCAAATTGGTGGAACAGCACCTCATATTTTGCTTGGGTAGTTTACACCCCAGCGGAATGAACATTGACTTCTCTAACTTCAGTTGATAGCCCTGCTTTCTCTCTCATTCCCATCCCCAGTTCTCCCACTAGTCTTACTGTCTCTGACTACACTCTATCTTTGTCATGTCCCCTCCCCTGACATCAGTCTGAAGAAGGGCCTCAACCCGAAACGTCACCCATTCCTTCTCTCCAGAGATCACTCAGCCTCACCCGCTGAGTTACTTCAGCATTTTGTATCTACCTATTCGTGATTCTTACCTTGGCAGCATCAGTCAACCAAATTAATGCGCCGAGAATCTGTGGCCAAGTGTGTGGAGCTCCAACCGTATACATTGAACTTCTTGACAATGGAAAGGGATACCTTAAATCAATTAAATAGAGCCATTAACTAAAAGCATGATAGCCTGATTTCTCCTAGCATCACACTGTTCTGAAATAAATATCCAAAATAGGCATACAGAATGTTACATTGTGAAATTACATTACCATTGTTACATATCCTGCAAAATGGCTGGCAATAAATAACAAAAGCAAATCAAGAAACTCAGGTGCAAATCAGGAATAAAAAACAAGAATGTTGGCAATAATCAGCAATTCAGGCTGTTGCCATGAAGAGAAAGACAGTTAACACTCGTTCAATTACCTTTTGTCTTATCTGGGAAAAGAAAACAGGTATGTGTTAAAATGCTGAGAAGGGCAGTGGAGAGAAATGGAATATCTTTGTGAAAGTGGATGGCATAGATTGGTTTCAACTGAAGAGGGCGATAAAGGCTTCTTAATAGCAACTATCTCTCTGGAAAGGTAGTTGGGGGAATTTCATGGCTTCACCATGCAATATGATCATGGCAAATTTTGTATTCCAACTCTCTCTCCATTACTTTTGAAGCCTTGTTAGTCTAGAACACTACCTTACACTCAGAAACCTGGACTCTATAGCCCTCTGTGGTGGAAAATACCACATTTGAGTGTACAAAAGTCTCATTGCCAACCTTTTGCTAAAAGCTGAATGGTGATCCTTGTTCTTGAGAACTTTACATGTAGAATCATTCTCCCCACATTGCCTTGCTAGAATTTTGCAAATTTTGATTAGATCCCCAGTGGATATAACATTAATTGACCTAACCTTTTCTCAGCAGCTCAGCCGTCATACGAATTTGTCTGGTGACCGTTTCACTCCATTCATGGCAACTATATTGCTTATAGAACATATCACACCACAGGAATAGTTCTTCAGCCCACAAAGACCACCGGATGACACCAGCAATGTCTGCCACGCCAACCGTCTGTCTGTCCTTTCCTCCTTTGTGTTTAAATCGTATGTGTCAAATGTATGCTCTTAGTGTTCTTTAGCTCGTTTTATGTGGGGGGTGAGGGGGTTTGGGGGAAACCTTTTCTAATCTTTTACCTCGACGGTGATGCAATTTTTTTCCGTGTCGTATCTCCGTCCGCACTGCATCCTAACATCGAGGAGTTGGCGGCCTTTGGTGGAGACCGACCTTTGAGAGCTCCACCGCGAGTGCCTATAGGACTTTAACAACGCGGAGCCCGCGATTCCTTTGCCAGGGATCGACCTTAGAACTGCAACCGTGGGTGATTGCGGACTTAACATCACGGAGCCGGCTCTCTGGCCAGAGACTGACGTCGGGAACGCCAAACCACGGGAATTTCGACCGCTCCGATGCAGGAATTTTGATCGCCCCGACCACCGGTTATGGGAGCTTTGATCGCCCCGACGGATGGTTTGACTGCCCCGATCGCAGAAAAAATAAAGAGGAAAAAGATTGGACTTTGTCTTCCATCACAGTGAGGAATGTGGGGAATCCGCTGTGCTGATGTTTATGTTCACTTTTATGTATTTGTGTGTTTTGTTGCTTTTTCCCCATATGGCTGCATGGTAATTCGCATATCACGGAAACCTTAATTGGTACACGTGACAATAAAAGACCTTTGAAACCCTTTGAATGTCTGCGATGAACATGATGCCAAGCTTAAGCACATCTTTTCTCTGGTGTCGCAACTACAAATGCACACAATACTTTAACTGCTGCCTAACCAACTATTTGTATAACTGTAATTCAACTTCAATGTCTCGCTCTTTGAAGGCAGCATACCATACACTTTCCTCACCAATCCTGTTCACTTATAATTCAAGGAGCTCAGTTCTTGGATGGCCAGGTCTATCTCATAACACTATCTCATAACACTCCCCAGAGCCACCATGCATGATGCATGCCCTGGTTTCAATTCACAAATAGGGTTGGAATTGCATCAATGTGCTAGGCTCAGTTCAGATCACTATAGATGTGCACACCCAGGAACTTGAACCTGGTGATTCTCTCTACCATCATCCTGCTGATGAAGACAGGTTGATGGACCTTCTGCTTTCTCTTCCTTAAGTCAGAACCAGTTTCTTGGTTTTGCTAATGCTGACAGCAAGATTGTTGATCTGGCATCACTCAACCAAATTATCGATTTCACTCCTGTACTCCGACTCATTACCCATTCAACAAATACAAGATCGGTAGTAAATTTGTAGATGGTATTGGAGCCATATCTGGCTACACAGTCATGGATATGGAGTAGAGCAGGAGACTAAACCCAGCCTCGACACCCCTGTGCTGATGGTCAGCAATAAGTGTTGTTGCTAAATCGTACTGATTTGAGGTCTGTTAATGAGGATGTCGTGATCCTAGTTGCACAAGGATGCGCAGTCCTCATTTCCAGTTTGATGATAGGTTTAGAGGAGATGATGGTGCTGAATACTGCTGGAGAGCACCACCCAAAACGTCACCTAACCATGTCCTTCAGTGATGGCGCATGACCCGCTGAGTTACTCCACCAGTTTGTGTGCTGCGCTAAACACTGAGCTAGTCAATGAACATTAGCCCGCTGTACATGTTCTTGTTGTCCAAGTGGTCTAGTGCAGAACAGAGAGGCAACAGAATCGCATCTGCTGTTAATGGAGTGCATACAGATCATTACCAATGCAGGAGTTGATACACTAATTCATAATACCTTTCAAAGCACTTCATTACAGTGGGTGAAAGTACCGCCGATTGGATCAGAGCCAGTCACTTTACAGAAGTTCACCCTCATGATGGATCATCTGTTGTCGGCCTTGGAGACTGTGGATGTGCATGAAGGTGCATCGTGGTTCTGCATTTCAGAGCAAGTACTGACAGCATTGAACTCGTCCACTGTCACTTCGCTGACACTTGATTAGGAAGTGATCACCCGTAAGCCTGCCACTGCTATTGGTCTGTTCCTCGGTTTAGAGCAAAATTTTTGACCAAAAATCACATTCTCGATGGCCTTTGCGGTCATACCAAAATTTCTCATATGATCCTGTATCGCTGGACTTGAATTCCCCAGATCACGTTCTCAGTAGATTGTGGACTTCCTGATTTATTCAAGACTTCTGTTTAGGAAACACTCGAAACCTAGTAGGGATACACTTCCATAGAAATCCTTATGATGTTGCTGACAACCATGGCGTATTCGCCCAGGTCCGTTGCTGAGTCTTTGAACATGCCCCATCTACCAAATCCAAGAAGTTGCAAAGTTGTTCCTCTACTTCCCCTGACATGCTCTGTACAATCCTCACCGCTGGGTCTTCACTTTTGAGTTGCTGCCTATACACAGGAAGGAGGGCTAACAATGGGAATGTGGGGCGAGCATAATGAGATAAGTCAGTCAGTCGACTTGAGGGGCTGACCCTATACTCAATGCCCCGACTGATTAAGGTAAGCACACCGCATGCCTTCTTTACCACTCTATCTGCTTGTGTTGCCACTTTCAAAACTCCATGCAGTTCAACCCCCAAGATTCCTCTGTACATCAACAGTATTGATGGTCTTCCCATTACCTCATGTTGTGTGTCTCTTCCTCCCCATGACAAATAATCAACGCGTCAACCTCAGCATTTCACAACAGCAAATGAACCATTTAATCAGTTAAACAGAGGTTTGCTGACCTACTGAAAGGAGAACAGAATTAAGAAGCACCCTCTTGAAAGGCCAACTTTACATTCATGTAGATCTGAAACACTGTCATAGGTGAAGTGACTTTATACCTCAAGCAAAAGATGTAAATTCAGGTTAAAAAAGTTATTGAAATTTGATTCATTATCCAATGTCGCCCAACCCAAGCTTCTCCAGCAGAGGGAATGCCACGTCATCTACACAAACCACCATGTGACTAAAGTGAGAATATTACATGTTACAGATTTAATGAAAATCTGTAACAACAACAATAATATATTTAATCTTACCCAAGAACTTTGAAGATTCTAGGGATTTCTTCCTCAAACTTTGAATCGGGTGGTTGATAAGATGCGTCAATTAAGTTGTACAGAAAGGAGAAAATCTTCAGAAACTCCTTAGCCGTGGGCGACTGCAAACTCTTCACCGAAAAAGAGTGTGGATAACCATTGTCCCCTAGAAACTTGAACATTTAATTATTTTTTAATTTTTAAAGTAGAAAAACAAACTATGTACATTCAGGAAAACACCAGCAACCATCCTCTAATTTTTCCCCCCAAACGTTCCCATTGCATACCATTAATGGAATGAAAAGACCATGCCTTGTATTATCCATAAAACTGGGCTTCCAAGTAACCAGAATCCAGAAATGTATCAACATTCATAAAAACATCAGAGCCTATTTTGCAATATATCGGGATAAGGCGATGCTTCAACTCCATGTTCAAGCACGAGCCCCACACCCCATAATTCCCTTGGTGTCCAGAAATTAATCTGTTTTGTTTCGAATCAATGACTGAGCCTCCTCACCCAATAGGGTAGAGAAATCCAAAGATTCATCATACTCTGCGTGAAGGAGTTTCTCCTAATCTTTGTCTAACCACCTTTTATTTTCAGACTTAGCCTGGTTTCTTAGCTCTTCACCAATGACCTGCCATACCCCCGTGTAAAAAAATGTAAACTCAATGAGCCAACCTTTTACTTCCCTCTACAGATGCTGCTTGACCTGCTGAGTTCATCCAGCAGATTCCAGCATCTGAAGACTCTTGTGGGTCCAACCTGCTGCGGGAAGCAAGGGAGAAGATTCATGGGGTCATGACAGAGATAATTACATTTTTGGAGGCCATAGGTAAAGTGCCAGGACAAATGGTACCTTTATACAAGAGGACAGCAGGGTTCAGCCAGGTCATTTACCAGTGGGCGTCTAACATCAGTGGTAGGGAAAATATCAGATGGTATCTAATCCCGATTCGTGCAAGATGATATACTTTGACAATCCCAGAAAGTCAGACATACCACTCTCTGGGTGAAAAACATTCCCCCTCAGAACAGGATTAAATGTCTTGCCCCTTAGCCAAAATCTGAGTCTAAGTAGTTTTGAAGAAAAGTTACCTGCAGTCCACCCTATCTATTCCTCTCATAATTTTGCATAGCTCATTGATGTCTGCTCTTAATCTCCTTTGTTGCAGGGAAAACACACCTAACTTCCCCACTTCCCTTATAATGTAACTGCTCCATCCAAGAATACATACATCCAACATACTTGGTGAATAAGGTTTGTATTGTAAGTACACAATACGTCCCTTTGAACACTTGTTATCCACTTATGCACCAAAGTTATTTTTTCTGCATTGCATTCTGTTTGCTGCAGTCATATGTAGCCTTTTCTATATCACCTTACCCATTATCACAATCCCAAGTTTGGAATCCACAGCAAACCTGCACACTCGACATCCTCTAATTGGGACAGCTGGGCCCGACTATCAATCCCTGCAGAACTCCACTGATCACACACTGCCGATCCAAGGTCAACTTATTCCATTGTTGCTTTCTGTCACATAATTGCTGAAAACATAGAAAATAGGTGCAGGAGGAGGCCATTTGGCCCTTCGAGCCAGCACCGCCATTCATTGTGATCATGGCTGTTCTTCCCCAATCAATAGCCCGTGCCTGCCTTCTCCCCATATCCCTTGATTCCACTAGCCCCCAGAGCTTTATCTAACTCTCTCTTAAATCAATCCAGTGATTTGGCCTCCACTGCCCTCTGTGGCAGGGAATTCCACAAATTCACAACTCTCTGGGTGACATTTTTTTCTCTCACCTCAGTCTTAAATGGCCTCCCTTTTATTCTAAGACTGTGGCCCCTGGTTCTGGACTCGCCCAACATTGGGAACATTTTTCCTGCATCTAGCTTGTCCAGTCCTTTTATAATTTTATGTTTCTATAAGATCCCCCTCATTCTTCTAAACTCCAGTGAATACAAGCCTAGTCTTTTCAATCTTTCCTCATATGACAGTCCCGCCATCCCAGGGATCAATCTCGTGAACCTACGCTGCACTGCCTCAATCACAAGGATGTCCTTCCTCAACTTAGGAGACCTAAACTGTACGCAATACTCCAGATGTGGTTTTACCAGAGCCCTATACAACTGCAGAAGAACCTCTCTAGTCCTATACTGAAATCCTCTTGTTATGAAGGCCAAAATTCTATTAGCTTTCTTCACTGCCTGCTGTACCGGTACGCCAACTTTCAGTGACCAGTGTACAAGGACACCCAGGTCTCGCTATACCTCCCCCTTACCTAACCTAACCTAATTGAGATAATAATCTGCCCCCTTGTTTTCCCACCAAAGTAGATAACCTCACATTTATCTATATTATACTGCATCTGCCACGCATCTGCCCACTCACTCAACCTGTCCAGGTCACCCTGCAACCTCCTAACATCCTCTTCAGTTCACACTGCTACCCAGCTTTGTGTCATCCGTTGTGTATTTGGGGGTCTGCAGATAACACCAATTAGTGCCTTCTTGCAATTCCTCAACTTAATCCACAGTGACTCTACCTCGTCAGTCCCTACGTCTTCCCTCGCAAGGGACTGGATTCCATTCCTCACCAGAAGAGCTACTCCTCCTCCTCTGCCCACTTGCCTGTCCTTTCTGTAGGCTGTATAACCCTGAATATTACGTTCCCAGGCCCAATCCTCCTGCAGCCACGTCTCGGTATTCTCCACAATGCCATATCTACCAACGTCTAAATGAGCCTTAAGCTCATCTACTTTACTTCTTATACTTCGTGCATTCAATTACAATACTTTTAATTCCTTACGCATCACACCATTCACATTGATCCCTATTACACTTGGCCATATCCCTTTGCGAGCTTTCATTCCCATTAATTCTGGGATCATTAACTATCCCCCACCCCCCCCCCCCCCCTTACTTAGTTTAAAACCACCTGTGTTGCAGTGGCAAACCTGCCTGCCAGAATGCCGGTCCCCCACCTGTTAAGGTGTGATCCATCCCTTTTGTACAGTTCCCCCTTACTCCAAAACAGATCCCAGTGGTCTAAGAATCTAAATCCCTGCCCCTGCACCAGTTCCTCAGCCACACATTCAGGTCCTGTATCTCCCTGTTCCTGCTCTGGCCAGCACGAGGAACTGGAAGCAAATCAGATAACCACCCCGGAGGTCCTGCTTTTCAGCACTTTTCCGAGCTCTCTAAAATCACGCTTCAGAATATTCATCCCCTCCTTTCTGACATAGTTTGCGCCAACATGCACTACAACCTCTGGCTGTTCACCTTCGCCCTTGAGGATTTTCTGCACTCTGTCCGTGACATCCTGGATCCTGACACTGGGGAGGCAGCACACCATCCTCGAATCCGGTCTGTTGCCGCAGAAACCCTGCCCGTACCTCTCACAATGAAGTCTCCAACTACCACGGTGTTGCCCGACGTTGGCCTCTTTGGTTTTGGCTCAACAGCACTTTTTGCTTCGCAAGCTAATGCGCTGCTCAGTGCGTTAACGACTTCTGTCCCAACAGCTTCTAAGTGGGTGAACCTGCTCACAAGAGGTACAACACCCGGGGACCTTTGCATTCCATGTTTACTTCCCTTTCTCACCATCACCCACCTTCTCTCTTTCAGTACCTTAGGTATAGAAATCTTGCTGTAGGACTCGTCGAGGAACGACTCAGCTTCTCGGACAAACCTGAGGTCATCCACTTGCTTCTCCAGTTCCCCAACACAGTCCTTCAGGAGCTGTACCTGGATGCACTTCTCACATTTTTAGCAGCCAGAGGCACCAGCGGTGTCCTTGACCTCCGCCTCCAAGCGCAGCTGACGAGTTCCTGTTGTGACGCACCTGACCCCCCCCCCCGCCACCCCACCTCACGCACTCACTCCATCCCCCCGCAACACACCCCCCATCCACTCTTAGCGGTTCTCCAGCGGCACAGCCATTCATGCCCATTGCGTTTCCATTGTGACGTAGAACACGCAGGTATTACTTCGCAGGCACAACTGACGGACACGGCAAGTGGAAAAGGGATTTATTAAAGCTTAAAATGTGAATAACCCTTAAAATATAACAACAACTTAAATGTTAAAGATGACATTTATTCAGTCCATTCTTACTTGTTGTGTCCTGCAGCGGGGGGAGGAGGACGGCTTCAGGTGGGGGCCGGCGGGAGCGTTCTGTAGCCGAGGGAGAGGAAGGGCTTCAGGCAGGGGCGTCAGGGGCGTCATGTAGCCAGGGACCGGAACGGCTTCAGGATGGGGACGCCAGGAGCGACCTGTAGCCGGGGAAGGGGGACACGGCTTCAGGCAGGGGCCGGTGTGGGTGATGAAGCGTCCTGCAGCCGGGGAGGGGGGCTTCAGGCGGTGGCTTTCTGGAGGGCTAGTAGGTGTGTTGTGGGCCAAAGGGACTGGATTGTGGATGGCTAGTACAGTCATTGTGGACCAAAGGGAATTGCCTTAGGCTAGTACAGGTGTGTGGGCCGAAGGGACTGTTTGCCAGAGGGCTAGTATGGACCGAATAGATATTTCTTGTGCTAGTACAGGTGTTGCGGGCCGAAAGGGACTGGTTTCCAGATGGCTAGTATGGATATTGAGGGCTGAATGGACTGTTCTTGGGTTAGTACGTGTGTTGTGGGCTGAATGAAATGCAGCTTTGTACGGCTTCAGGCGGGGGCTGGCGGGAGCGTTTCATAGCCGGGGCCAGCTTCAGACGGGGCCTGTCGGGAGGGGGCCCTCTGCCGTGGCCTACCGCTGCCACTGCTTACTCCTGCATTCAGACAAGGGCAGGTGGTGGGGGGGGGGGGAGTGTCCTGCAGCTATGGACTGGCTTTCTGGAGGACTAGTACAGGTGTTGTGGGCCAAAGGGACTGGTTTCCAGAGGGCTAGTGCAGATATTGTGGGATGAATGGACTTTCTTGGGCTAGTACATGTGTTCTGGGCCGAAGGGACGTGAGCCTCTGAGTGAGGCCGGGATGGGCGGGGTACCGCTGCGTCCAGCCGGAGCAGGGAGCCGCTGAGTGAGGCCGGGGCCAGGAGCCGTCCCCGTCCCAAGCTGCAGGATGATCGGGTACCGTTTTTGCGCAAATGTAAAAACAACGCAAACCGGAACAGGACAAGACGAGCGTTTTAATTATATGTAGATTACAAATTCCAGCATTTTCCCCAACTGCCGATGTTAGTATTTAATTTTCTCTCTCCTTTCTTTCTAAAATAGTGGAATAACAATTGCTAGCTGCAGAAAACATTCCAATATTTGTAGAATATTAAAACATCACAACTAATATATCTGTTTCAAACTGTAGGAGGAAGATCAAGTCCTTGGGCCTTACTGGTATTCAACTTCTCGTATATTATTTTAATTAGAGATTAATTACGTTTTCAAATGTTGTCACTGATGCATATGATGAATGGATAGCTGCCTCCAAATGCACACTTTGGAAGAGGTACAACAGCAGAATAGGAAATAATTGCAGGTATACTCCTTCCCTGGCACATCACATACATAGCCCTTCCATTTGAATTACCAGGCGATTTAAAATTAGATTTATCTTTTATCATCTATATATTGAGCAGAGTGGATACATCCTGATACAAAATACTCACCTCTTTTGAGAACATTGAGCGCCATTGAATGGAATGGCTTAAAAATTGTGTTATCCAAAATTATGTTGTGTTAAATGTTAAAATACCTCACAAAGTTGCCGAATACACTGCTGGACAAAAGATTTATCATGAAGTGGTCGTGGATCTTTTATCTTTTCTGTTCCTCCACAGGTACCATAGAGATTTGCAGAAAAGGTTCCAATGCTGCTTGTCCTGCAGCAAAAATAGATGAGAAACAAAGCTAGCTAACCAAAATATAAAAGCAGCATTTTTTCAATGAACTAAAAAGGGTACTTTTAACTGTTGAAGCAATTTTACCGTATTTAGAAAACAAATTGCTGAACTGTAAACAGAATACAAGGGGAATCAATGAAGTTACAGAATTCATGTGTTGCTTCAAATATTTTTACTTTAGGATGTGGAGAGATAAAAACATGAAAAATATTATTTTTTAAATAAGTTGCTAAATACTTTTAAAAACAAATAAAAAATTCACAGTACTTGCAGAGATTCACTGCACATTGTGTATTAATTAGACAAAGACTATAGAATAGAAAAGGCAACCTAAAGGTTACAAGGGTCAAGACCTCAAAATATGTACCCACTATACTTGTCATTTTATGGTACCAAATGACACGAGAATGTTATTTGTTGCTCTTAACTGGTGGAGCATTTTGAGGTGATGAGAAACGATGCTATGATAAGGATGATCTGGGTTCTGACGAAGGGTTTCTGATCTGGAATGTTAACTCAGATTCTCTTGCTGTGGGTGTAGCCAGATTTGCTTAGTGCTTCCGCATTTTTGACCTGGTAGCTCAGATTTAGTTTTGGGCTTAGTTGTTCAGGTTTAGTGATTGAATATTCTATCTGAGGGTTAAATCATGGTCAGTTTTAACATTGAATATGGAAAGTAATCAAGAAAGCAGAAATATCAGAACGTGTGACTGGCAACATTTGATAAAACCCCAGCTATTGCCCAGACGGTGATTCGGCTAGGACTCAGAAGGTAGATTTAAAATCAGCCAATTTTTCCTGGGGATTTATTTCTGTGAGACATCCACCTAAAATAAAACATATTTCATTTTAGAATATATTACAATATCTAAGTTGAGAATCTTGATGTCAGAGTCCATAGTCCCTGAAACTATCACCAGTGGGCTGATGGTGAAAAAAGAGAAGAAATTAGGCTGAAGAAGAGTCCCGACCCCAAACATCACCTATCCGCGTTCTCCAGAGATGCTGCCTGACCCGCCGAGTTACTCCAGCATCGTGTATCGTTTTTTGGCATTGGTCATAATTGCCTTCATCAGTCAGGGCATGGAGTATAAGAGTGAGGTGGTTACTTGATAAAACTTTGGTTGTGCCATATTTGGAGGACTGTGCGCAGTTCTGATCACCCCATTACAGGGAGGAAGTAGATGCTTTGGAGTGGGAGCTTAAGAGGTTTATCAGAATGCTGACTGGATTACAGGATATTCAGTGCAACATAGGATGGACAAACATGGATTTTTTTTTCTCTAGAGCATCAGAGGTTGAAGGGAATCCTGATAGGAGTACATTAAATTATGAGGACTAGAGGTTAGAGTCAGAACCTTTTCCCCACGGTGAAAATATCAAAGCCTAGAGAGCATAGCTTTGAGGTGAGAGGGGCAGCATGCTGCAGGCGGGCCGGACCTACTGGAAGGCTGGAGCTGCTCGCCGGGAACACTCCCGACCGCTCACCGGGAAGGTTTGCTTACAGAGCCACGAATGCAAAGTACAGATGAAGTGTCAGCAAGATGGAATTAGATGTATAGGTGATAAATTCTACTTGTACGCACATGTTACATTTAAAATTTAGTGTGCAAACGTGGCTCCTAAACCTTCAGCAAGGATAAATTAAGTTACATATACTTCCTAAATTTGTTTTTATATGCGTCTTAAACACAAAACATGCTCATCTCCAATTAAAACCAGAAAACACAGAACATGAAATACTTGATTGAAAGGGGACATTACATGGAAGGATACAACAAAGTACAGACTACACTACAATGCCTTTTGCTTGAGGTTAGAGATCACATATAACAAAATTATTCAAAGGCGAGGATAATTGCTCTCATTACCTTCTTCCAAAGAAGCTAGTTCTTTTCTCAGAGGTTCCTGTACCAAGCCATGGGTTCCTTGACACACTGAAAAAGGGTACAAACTTCACTCAGTAAAATAAAAATCCAGTCACTGATTCTTAAAATCCCAATTGTTAACAGTAACATTGAATGTTAACTAACAAGTCAAATGAATGCCTTGTACACAAGAAGGTATGTTCCTAAAATCAAACCAACATTGAATGGTAACTGAATTAAAATGAGCTTGAATTAACATCTTCCAGGCAATGAAGAGGTAGTCACTTATTTAGTAGAAGGACCTCCCCTAACTATCCTTAGAGCAATTTATGGGTCAATGATCTAGTTGAGAATTTGATTTGAGTTCTGGTATTAAAGGTGGAGCGGGAGTCAATCATTGATGTGGACCTCCATGTTATCCAGATGTTCCAGGAATTAGCAGTGGGCTAAACTGATGGCCTCTGCCCATGGACCTTTGCAGAAGTAGATGATTGCAGTGCATCATGATGCCTAGGAGGCTGGAGTTAATATGCACCATGATCAGTGTCTAGAAGGATGCCAGAACCACCAGCCTTTTCGCATATTGTGATAACAGTGTTCTTCTTAAAGCACGTCAGAATGGAGGTTAAGCGCCCGCGGAGCTCGTGATCCCTTCGTCAGGAGTCGACCTCGGAGCTCCAACCCTCTGAGTTACTCCAGCTTGTTGCGCCTACCTACGGGAACTCCAAGCCGCGGGAGTTTCGTCCGCCCCGATGTGGGGACTGCGGCAGCTTTGATTGCCCCGACGGATGGCTCGACTGCCCCGACCGCGGGAGAATAAAGTGGAAGATTGGACTTTTTTTGCAGTGAGGAATGTGGGGAATCCGTTGTGGTGGATGTTTATGTTAACTTTTCTTCCTCTCGATCAAAAACATCACCCATTCCTTCTCTCCAGTGATACTGCCTGTCCCACTGAGTTACTCCAGCTTGTTGTTCTATCTTCACAAACTGAAAGGCTGATCAAGATTGTGAACATTGACCATGGGTAAAGGTACACCCGAGACTATTCTCACAGGTGACATAATTCCACAGACCTGTTCAAAACCAACTTAGAAAGCATTGAGCTCACCGGGATGGGATGCTAGTTCTTCCAGACTTCACTTTGTAGCCTGTTATGGGAGGCAAGCCTGCCACAGTTGATAGCTGTCTGTGTGGTTAGTCTGGTAGTCGAACTTGGTCTGGAATTTTTCTCTTGACATCCTTGATGGCTTTGTGAAGGCCATGTACTGTTTTCTTGTGCCGATCAGGATTGCCAGACATGAACATCGCAAATTTGGACTTCTCCAGGGAGCATACATCAGTTCATCTATGGTTTTCTGTTATCCAATTGTCTTCTTTGCACACAGTGCGGCATACTCATCTAGGTTGGCTCACAGTGCCCTTGAATAGGGAACAGTCCACCAACTCAAAACAGTCCTGTGGAATCTCATCTGTTTCTGTATTCGGTCTTCGCACTTCAGTTTCTGTTTTTAAGAAGGGAGTAGGAGCACAGCCATGTAGTCAGATTTTCTAAGATGCGGGGAGGGGGATAGAGCATTATGCGTCTTTGATGCGCACGGGTGGACTATTCAACATCAAGATCTAGATGACCACAACTTACACAAATCATCAAAATTTAAACTACTTTAACTTACTTTTGAGGTGTAGCTAGTCCATATCTGTTTGCTTCACTAATTCTGTGAGACTGCAAAGATCTGTGGCTGCCTGTGTTTTGATTCATTGTGAGAGCACAGCTGAAAGGTAAATAATCATACTGTTGAGATACTGATAAATATCACTCAAAGAGAGGCACATGTATTAAACTACAATTGCACATGTAGATCATATAGTCACATTTGCTTTCAACCTTCTGGTTTCTGCTCTCATTGGCCCTAATACAGCAATGCAGGTTTATGCGCTATTACTGCACAGAAATACACTACCAGCCAGGTGCACATGTATGTAAGTTTGCAAACACCATCCTGTGCACATCACCACTGAGATATCTAAACCCAAAGCTATCGAATGAAAAGCTGCATTTGCCCGACATCTAAATTTGAAACCGAAAATGCTAAAATATCTGATCAGTGGAAGGCGTTTAAAAGTGAGACAGTAAGAATTAAGAATCAGCCAAAGTTAAAATGAGAAATTTACAGAACCCTGGTTAATGAAGGATATTGAAGGCCTTTTTAAAGAAAAGAAAGTACATGTCAAGTACCCAAAATGGCTTGAGGGTTATACTAATATTCTGGTCACATCTATATCAGGAAGGAGGAAGTACAAGAGGTATTGGAGGGCATCAGGGTGGATAAATCTCCAGAACCTGACAGGATCTATCCCAGGTTACCAAGCAAAGCAAGGGAGTAGATTAGTGGGGTACTGACAAAGATTTTTGCATCCGGAAACTACATGCTGGTGATTCTGAGGAATAAGATTTATGTTCATTTGGAAAGGCAGGGATGATTAAGAGTCAGCATGGTTTTGTGCAATGGAGATCATGTAACACAAATCTAATTGAGTTTTTTGAAGCAAATTGATGAAGATGGAATGCTTGACAAAAATTATGTAATCGTGAAATGACCGTTTCTGATTGGAAGTCTGCAACATGGAAATCTGTGCTGCGATCTTTGCTTTCTATTATATATAAATGCTTGGATGAGACTGTTGGGGACATGATTACTAGTTTGCATATCACAAAAGTTGACCCAGGATACAGCACAGCTCAATTAGAAAGTTGTGCTGAGCAGTGGCAAATGGAATTTAATCTAGATTTGAAATAATGCATTTTAGCAACTATAATTCTGAACATGGAGAAATGGTAGGGGCATTAACAGTATTGATATAGAGCAGGATCTTGACTGCAAGTCTATAGCTCAATGTCAAAGTAGCAAAGCAGGTGAATTGGGTAATGACAAAGGCATTTGGGCTGAAGAAGGGTCTCAACTCAAAAGGACACCCATTCCCTCTCTCCAGAGATGCTGCCGGGGTTACACCAGCATTTTGTGTCGACCTTCGATTTAAACCAGCATCTGCAGTTCTTTTCAAGGCATTTGGCCTGTTTGCTTTCACAGGCCATGGCATTGTGTATAAAAGTTGGGATGTTGTGTTTTAATTTTACAAAACAATGGTTAGAATGTACAACGTACAATTCTGGTTGCTACACTGCGGGGAATGATGTGGCCGCAATTTAGAGAATGCAGAAGGGATTTACTGGGATGTTATCTGAAGACTGGGTAGGTTAGCTTCATTCACACTGGAATGTAGGTGACCAAGAGTGACGTTCCAGAAATTTGAAAAATTATGAGGCAGTCTTTTCCTCTTACAGGGCAAGGGAGTCCATAGCAGAGCAACACAGGATTAATCGCCTTAATAAATACAGGCTTTGCGTATGACACAAAGCTGGGTGACAGTGTGACAAGACAATAGATGCAGTAGTAGGCCATTCAGCACCTCAAGCCAGCACTGCCATTCAATGTGATCATGGCTGATCCTCCCCAATCAGTACCCCGTTCCTGCCTTCACCCCATATCCCCTGATTCCGCTATCTACAAGAGCCCTATCTAGCTCTCTCTTGAAAGTATCAGGAAAACCGGCCTCCACTGCACTCTGAGGCAGAGAATTCCACACTCACAACTCTGTGTGAAAAAATGTTTCCTCATCTCCGTTTTAAATGGCTTACTCCTTATTCTTAAACTGTGGCCCCCTGGTTCTGGTCTCCCCCAACATCGGGAACATGTTTCCTGCCTCTAGTGTGTCCAAGCCCTTAACAATCTTATATGTTTCAATGAGATCCCTCTCATCTCTCTAAACTCCAGAGTGTACAAGCCCAGCTACTCCATTCTCTCAGCATGACTGTCCTGCCATCCCGGGAATTAACCTTGTAAACCTACGCTGCACTCCCTCAATAGCAAGAATGTCCTTCCTCAAATTAGGGGACCAAAACTGCACACAATACTCCAGGTGTGGTCTCACTAGGGTTCTGTACAACTGCAGAAGGACCTCTTTGCTCCTATATTCGATTCCTCTTGTTATAAAGGCCAACATGCCATTCGCTTTCTTCACTGCCTGCTGTACCTGCATGTTTACTTTCATAGACAGATCTACAACGACTCCCAGATCCCGTTGTACTTCCCCTTTTCCCAATTTGATGCCATTTAGATGGTAATCTGCCTTCCTGTTTTGCTACCAAAGTGGATAACCTCACATTTATCCACGTTAAACTTCATCTGCCATGCATCTGCCCACTCCCCCAACCTGTCCAAGTCACCCTGCATTCTCATAGCATCCTCCTCACAGTTCACACTGCCACCCAGCTTTGTGTCTTAGCGCCGAATGCGACCCGTAACCCGAAATCATCTGGCCCGCAGGCGGATTTTTCCCCCTTAATCATCCGGTCTGCCGGGAGCCCCGGGCAGCAGCGGCCGGAAGCCCCAGGCAGCAGCGGCCAGAAGCCCCGAGAAGGAGCGGACGAGCTCTGGCTGTACCCCATCCTGCGCAAAGCTGGCATGGCCGCACATCTTCTGTGAACATTTTTAAGAAAGAACTGCAGATGCTGGAAAAAATCGATGGCAGGCAAAAATGCTGGAGAAACTCAGCGGATGAGACATGCAAGGATTGCATGAGGCTGCCTCACCCGCTGAGTTTCTCCAGCAATTGTCTACCTGTGAACACGTGATGCCTGCCATCCGGGGCAGGCTCCATATGTACACGTGATAGTTGTGGCCCGCCATCTGCTCATAGGAAAGTCAGCTGGCACGCCGGCTCTGCCACACCATGGGCAGCCGCCAACCAAACCACCCGTCCACATCCACATGCTCGGTGGTGGAACAGGAGCTGAGACTGGGAACTGTACCGCCCTTGCCCCCTCCCTCTGCAACTGCAAACAACCCCACTCTGCTGCTCACCTAACCCACCCATCTCCCCCCACCTCCACCTTTCCCTCCCAACTCCAGTCCCGTCCCGACCCCCTGGGAAACTGAAGGGAGCGACTGCCCCGGGGCGACTGGCACTGACCTGCTGGCATCGCCGATGTGAAGACAGTGCAAAGCCCCCGCGCCCGGTGCAATGGGCGGGGAGCTGGAGAGGAGAGGGAAGGGGGTCACACACATGGCCAGGAAGCAGAGGGGTGTGGGTGGGGGTGGCGACAGACAGGGCCAACAATGAGTGGAGAAAGACAAACACCGATGTGCAAAGGAGACCTACAATAGTGCATGATCTCTCTCGCGTTATGGCAGGTGATTGTCGCCTGCCCGCTGTTTCTGACGCTAAAGCCTTGGGATCGTTGCCCTTCGTGTTGGCGTGGAGGGGGAGGTGGGTATTGTGCTGTTTGATCGCCCCCTGCTATTCCAGGGACAGGGAGACACAGCGGCTTTTGAGACTGGTGGGCAATCACTTCCAAAGTGTCTGCCCACACTGTCAGTACACCTCTCCTACACTTGTCTCCAGCACTAAGATCATCCCGCAGAGAATGATCCCAGCCTAACCCAAGAGCCATGTCACCCCAGACAGATCCCTACATCCCCTCCCACCCCCAACCTCTCACCACCTCAACTCATGCCTGGGCACCAAAGCAGCTCAGGAGGCGAACCCTGAGCTCCGTCTCCCAACAATCTGATGTGCACATCCGTCCACATTCAAAGATTTCATCTCCCGTCTCCCCGCAGTGTGTAGACATGGCAGTAAATTCAATTAAAATATATCAAATCTGTGTGTTTCAAACAAATCATAAGTATAACTGCTCTGGCACTTGAAGGTCACATCAATAGATGCGGCCGCGCTGAATTCTATCTTTAAAACAAAGCCACAGGATGAAGAGGTCTTCTTTAACACTGTTGATTATTAAAATATAACAATGTGGCTTATTAAAATAAACCTTCAATCAGGATTGGCTCAAGAGTAACTCGGGAGACGAACTTGGAACATCGCAGAAATGACAAGTAAACAGCAAACTTGTCATACCCGTGGGAACTCGGTTAAACTCTTGATCATACACTTGGGATCTAGTACACAACCACGAGTCTTTCACTCGGGGTACCTCGTGGGTCAGCTCCTCCCGTGAGACAGCCCTTTTACATCCTCAAAAAATTCCAGAAGATTAGTCAAGCATGATTTCCCTTTCATATATCCATGCTGACGCGGACTGATCCTGTTACTGCTATCCAAATGTGCCACTATTTCATCTTTTATGATCGACTCCAGCATCTTCCCCACCACCGATGTCAGGCTAACTGGTCTATAATTCCCTGTTTTCTCTCTCATGAGGAAACATGAGCTGTGATGAGGCTACAGGATGACTTGGATAGGTTGGGTGAGTGGGCAAATGCAGTATAATGTGGATAAATGTGAAGTGGCAAGAACAGGGAAGTAAATTATTATCTGAATGGTGTCAGATTAGGAAAAGGGGAGATCTGGGTGTGCTTGTACATCAGTCACTGAAAGTAAGCAAGCAGGTACAGCAGGCAGTGAACAAAGTTAATGGCACGTTGGCCTTCATTACAAGAGGATTCGAGTTTCGGAGCAAGGAGGCCGTACTGCAGTTGTACAAGGCCTGGTGATACTGCGCCTGGAGTATTGCGTGTAATTTTGGTCTCCTAATTTGAGGAAGGATATTATTGCTAGTGAGGGAGTGCAGCGTAGGTTCACCAGGTTATTTCCCGGAATGGCAGGACTGACATGATGAAAGAATGGACTGACTGGGCTTGTATTCACTGGAATTTAGAAGGATGCGAGGGGATCTTATAGAAATATATAACATTCGTAAAGGATTGGATAGGCTAGGTGCAGGAAAAATGTTCCTAGTGTTGGGGGAGTTCAGAACCAGGGGTCACAATTTAAGAATTAGGGGTTGGCCATTTAGGACTGAGATGATGAAAAACCTCTTCACCCAGAGCGTTCTGCTACGGAAGGCAGTAGAGGCCAAGTCACTGGATGTTTTCAAGAGTTAGATTTAGCTCTTTGGGCAAAAGGAATCATGGGATATGGGGAAAAAGCAGGAACAGGGAACTGATTTTAGATGATCAGACATGATCAGTCTGAAGGAGGGTTTCGGTCAGAAATGATGCCCATTTACTTCGCTCCATAGACGCTGAGTTTCTCCAGCACTTTTGTCTACATTCGATTTTCCAGCATCTGCAGTTCCTTCTTGAACATGATCATATTGAATGCTAGTGCTGGCTCAAAGGGCCAAATGGCCTACTCCTGCACCTATTTTTCTATGTTTCTATCAGTCACACAACAGGGAACCAGGCCCTTCGGCCCAACTTATCCATGCCAACCAACATGCCCCATCTATACAAATCCCACCTGCCTGCATTTGGCCCTTATCACTCTAAACCTATCCAATCCATGTACCTGTCCAAATGTGTTTTAAACATTGTGATAGAACCTGCCTTAACTACCTTCTCTGGAATCTCACTCCATATCCCTACCACCCTTAGTGTAAAAATAAGTTGCCCCTCAGGTTCTTATTAAAATTTGCACCCTCACTTTAAACCCATGTCCTCTGGTTTCTGATTCCTCTACCGGGTAAAAGACTGTGCATTTATGCTATTTAAGCCTCTCATATCTGATACACCTCTATAAGGTCACCTCTCGTCATCCTGTGCTCCAAGGAATAAAGCCCCAGCCTGCTCAACCTCTGCCTATAACTCAGGCCCTCGAGCCTCGGTAATATTCTCATAAATGTTCTATTCACCCTTTTCGGTTTAACAACATCTTTCCTACAACACTAACAGGGTTACCAAAACTGAACACAATACTCTAAACGTGGCCTCACGGATGTGTTGTACATAGTCAGGGTGAAATTTAAAGGAAATCTTAAATGTAGATTTTTCCAGGGGTGTTGTAACAGGTTGTCTGAGAAAGTGGGGAGCAACTGGGAATAACCTCTCACTCCCTCCAATCTGTCACACTCGCCCTCTCCCGTCTGTCAACTTCCCCTCCCATTCCCAATCTGACCTTTCTGTCCTGGACGTCCTCCATTGTCAGAATGAGGGCCCAGCGCAAATTGGAGAAACAGCACCTCATATTTCGCTTGGGTAGTTCACACCCCAGCGGTATGAACAATGACTCCTCTAACTTCAGATAGCCCTTGTTTTCTCTCTCCGTCCCCTTCCCAGTTCTCCCAATATCTTACTGTCTGCGTCTCGCCCCCTCCCCTGACAGAGGGTCACGACCCGAAACGTCGTCCATTCCTTCTCTAGAGATGCTGCCTCACCCGCTGAGTTTCTCCAGCATTTTGTGTCGATTTAAGCCAGCATCTGCAGTTCTTTCCAAAGATCCTATAGGATCTTTGGTTCTTTCTTACACACTCTCCCACCGTCCCCTCATTCTTCCCCACCACCTCAATTCTACCTCCCTCAGGCAGTTTCTCGCCCTCCACCGGCCCATCTTCCCCCTCTCTGTCTCTCTCGCTCTCTCACTACCCTCTCATTCTTCTCCTCCACCACCGCTCCCCCCCCCTTCTTCCTCCCTGCTGTCCCCTCTATTCTCTTCTTTCACCCTCCATTCACTCACCGACCCACCTTCACTCCCCTCTCCCCGCTCTCCTCTCCTGTCCTCTTCTCCAGTCCAGCCGCTCGCGCCTTTCTCCAACGGATTAAAAATTTGGCGCCCACAATGACGTCAGCCGTGACAGGCACGTCGGCGGTCACATGTCGTCCTGCGTCACCTGCGCGGCGTCACGTCCAGCGCGCGTCGCCGGCGTCAAAGCCGCGGCCGGAGCAGTAACTGCCAGTCAGTGAATATGTGAGGGGCCGAGTGGCCGGGGCAGTAACTGCCAGTCAGTCAATGAGGGGTCCTGTCGTTCATCACTGGAGGGAGGGCCGTGGGGTGAGGGGCCGAGGCAGTAACTGCCAGCCAGTCAATCAGGGGTCCTGTCGTTCATCAGCAGAGAGAAGGCCGGGGTGTGCGGCCGGAGCAGTAACTAGTCACTGGTCCTGAATGTGGAGGGAGGGAGGGAGGGAGGGAGGCGATGGGCAAAGGTCCGAGTGGCCGGCGCAGTAACTCCGGGTTAGTCAGTGGTCCTGTTCTCGTTCATCAGCAAAGAGAGGCCCCGGGGGCGAGGGTGCCGTGTGGCCGGGGCAGCAACTGGTTGTGACCGGTCCTGTCCTTGTTTATCAGCGGAGGGGTTGCCGGAGGCAATAACTCCAGGCGAGTGACTGGTCTTGTCGCACATCAGCAGAGGGAGGGCAGGAGTACGTGGGACCGAGTGGCCGGGGCAGTTACTCCGGGTCAGTGACTAGTCCTGTTGTTCACCAGCAGAGGGAGGGCTGACGTTGCAATTCCCAGTTAGTGTCCTGTTGCTCTTAAAACAGAGGGGAGGGCTGGGTGGGGGGCGAGGAGCCGAGCCAGTAACTCCGGGCTGGTCCGATTGACTAGTTCCGTCCAAAGATTGTAGAGCAGACTCGTACCTTTGGATCCGCCCTTGTTCATCAGCAGAACCAGGACAGTTAATCAGTGTTAATAACTGGTCTATGTAAATGATTCGTCCTGTCGTTGTTCATCAGCAGAGCGAGGGTCGCGGCAGTAAACCAGATTAGCATCAGCAAAGCCGATAGAGGAAATGTGACCAATTCTAACTGACTGAGATTTACTGGCTGCAAATCCAGAAGCTAGTTGCATTGCAGATGGAGGCTCCAAAACTAGGTGCAGAAGTTTAGGGATAATCTTATTGATATTGTGATGTTGAAGGCTGAGCTGTGGTCAATGAATAGCGGCCTGACGGTCACATAGGTTTCTATTGGCGCGGTTACCCAGCACTGAATGTAGTGCTTATTTTACCACATTGCAGGGGGTCTAGATTGTCCCAAACACTAGCACAGATGTGGACTATTACCAATATTTCAAAGCAACTCATTTTGGTTGATGTTAGAGGGAGGGTTCAGGTACGGAGATCACATTGATGTCGTGATTAAGAAAACGCAACAGTGTATTTACTTAGCCATCAGAGAAGATTCAGCATGTCCACGAAAATTCTCTCAGCTTCTACAGATGTGCTAAAGAAAGTATTCTGATAGGTATGACAACTACTCTCCACACTCTCATGGCAAATACTAGACATTAAAGCACACTCTGCACTTCCTGGGCAGGGACAAGTTAGTTTAGCTGTAAAGTAAAATTCCCTAAACATTGTAGGATCAAGCAGTGAGGGGTAAGTGATGTGTTGGTTAAAGAATGAAGTTTCTTCCTTATACCTTTTCTATCAAACACTTCCTGAGCAGGGACAGTGGCATTTGGAAACCGATACTGTTGTTAATTTGATCCGGAAGGTTGTGCATGGACAGAGTGACTGCACTGACGCAGCAAATTAGTCTGTTAATGGTCTCCCCTCCATTATATCACAGAGATGGGCCTTTTTTCTATTACTGTCTAACATGGAATGAGCCTGTGATGGTTTGATTGCAGTGTTTATGGACATGCCATTAACTCAGGATGTTGGCTATAAATTTAGCAGCCAATGAAGTCATGAGTAAATGTGACTGCAATCTTTCTCCAGTATTAGCACAGACTGCAAATGGTGCTACTGACTGGTATCAGGCAGACCTGATATCTAGAGTTTTTTGTATTCAAGACTCTTGCACAATTTAACACATGAACCTTCTGAATTTTGTAGTCAGCTGGGCAGTGCTCTGCATATCACTAACTTGGACAATTTTACTTTTAATAACGCCAATTAACCTACAAACCTGTACCTCTTTGAAGTGTGGGAGGAAACCGAAGACCTCGGAGAAAACCCACACAGATCACGGGGAGAACGTACAAACACAGGACCGGTAGTCAGGATCGAACCCGGGTCTCTGGCGTTGCATTTTGCTGTAAGGCAGCAACTCTACCGCTGTGCCGCCATAACTGCCCTGACCACCATGATCTTGCTCATTGACCACAGGAAGCCGGCACAAGGTGCAGTGTGAGCTGGCGATTCCTAAACTGTTTCACTGTTCTTTTCATGCTACAGCTTTTGAAAGCAGTACACAACAGGCTGATTAATCTCATTCCATCCTGTGTGACCATTGTGTAAGTTTCAAGTGTGATTAAAACCCACAATGTGTGCAAAGAAAGTCACTATTGCTCAGGGAAGAGAACATGTAGGTGCATGACAAAGATAACACTGTACCCTCTGTGTCCCCAAATGATTCACAGTTAATTAAGTAGTTCCCGAATCAAATCATAAGAGGTGGTAGAATACGTGGGAGTAGATGATATGAACGAACAGGGGTCTTGGTTGACATAGACTCTGTGGTCTTACGGGCCTGTACCTGTGCTGCATCACTCTGACTCCATCTCAGAACAGCTACGCTGGGTATCTATTTCACATCAGGTGAACTGGCAGCTCAAGGCACCTTATCCACGTAAGCTGTTACCTTCAAGGAATTTTGAACCAGGATAATCCCGAGTGATGAATGGTCTCGACTAGAAACATAAATTATTCCTTTTTTCCAGAAAGGCTTTCTGGCCCTCTAAGTTCCTACAACTTTTTGTATCTTTGCTATAATCCCTCTATTCCTCAACACTCGCTCTACTCTTACTATTCATTATGTTTGCTTGGGCAGCTTGCAGTCCAGTGGTATGAATAGTAAGATTAAACAAGAACTTACCAGTTTGAAGTTTGATCGTTATTTTATGAGGAGTACATTGAGGGAATACGTGAAGAACCCCGCCAGGACGCATGCGTGCCATTCTTCAAAGCAGCGGTGTGAAATCACAGATAACTGTAATGACTGAACATAGTAAGATTAGAGAAGAAATACTAGTTGAGTATATGATCATGGGTGGGAGCGGGGGCACGTATTCCCTCAGCGTACTCCTCATAAAATAACGATCAAACTTCGAACTGGTAGGTTCTCGTTTAATCCTACTATTTTACTTCGGAGTCACGTGAGTAACGTGAAGATTTCAAAGCTCTGTGATTTCATGCCGTGGAAACGAGTCCATGCATCACATCTGCCTTAATGACTGTGGGAGGAATTGTGTCAACATAATTTAGACATGAACCTGACATTGAAATCCATGAAAAATTTATTAACACCAAATTATAGCCGCTATTTATGGGGCAAATTAAATTACAGAACTTAAAATTGTTTCTGCAAACGTTCCAGGTTTAATGACTGGTTTATGATAAAATAGTTGGAATGTTTTTTCCCCTGACCATCCTGCTGTCTTGAGGATTTGGTCCATTGGTACATCCAACTGCATAGCTGCCGATGTAGCTGCAGCCCCGGTGGAATGAGATAAAAAAATATTAGTATCCACCCCAGCCTGTGTTAGAACCTGTTTCAGCCATCTTGAGATGGTCTGGACCGTCACTTTTTTGTGTGGTTGCTTGTGGCTGATTAAAAGTGCCTTCTCATTGCCTGTGATGATTTTCGTGTTCTCCATGTATAACAACAAATGTCTTACTATGCAGAGACGATCATCTATTGGGTAAGACCTAAATTCTATATTGAGGCCTGCTGATCCCTGTCTGTTCTGCTTAACTAATTCATAAATATGAAACGTAATATTTCCAGATGAAGAAGTCATGTTGTCCAGTCTTAATTTATGTAACGACTGTACCCTTTGTGCCGTGACCAAAGCCATTAGCATGACTGTTTTCAGTGTCATTCTATGTAGGGACAATACTCACATCCCATATTTGAGAGTACCTGGTTCTTGGGGGATTGGTATTAAAAATTCCCCTCATATGTTTTGTTACCAGGGGGTGAGTCCCAACAGAATGACGCTCTGTTCCTTGCCATAGATAAGTTGATAGGGCACTTCTGGCGCAGTTGATGGCACTATAACTGAGCCCCTCATCATAATGGAGGCCTCCCAGGAATTCCAGAACAGACGGGATGTTCATTGATCTGTAGGTGATGCTGTTTCTGTGACAATACATCTCCCATTTCCTGATATAGACCAGATACTGTTTTTTGGTGGACTGTCCGTGGGCCGCCGAAATTATGTTCACTGTTCGGTCCGTCAGTCCCAGCTGTAGTAGAGGTAGTTTTAGACTCTACAAATTAATAAATTCATATAGTTATGACGTGGGTGGCTATCCCTTGTTACGGGATGAACCAATAAATCTGGTCTATTCGGGATGGTGATACATGGTTCTAATACCATGTTGAGTATCTCAGGGAACCATGGTTGAGTAGGCCAATCGGGTACTACCAAAATACCAGACGCAGAGTCTTGCTGTATTTTCCTTAATACCCGACTGATGAGGCAGAAAGGAGGGAATGCATCAATAAACAATTTCCCCCAATGCAGCGAAAATGCATCTCTCGCCGCTTCTCCAGGGTCTGGTTCCCAAGAAACATCGTTTGATAACTGGTGATTAAGTCTGGATGCGAATAGATCGATATCTGGTGTTCCATACCGTGCTGTAATATCAGCAAATACTTTTTTATTCAACATCCATTCGGTGTTTTCATTAAATTTGCGTGACCTGGTGTCTGCCACTAAATTTAGTTTACCTGGTAGGTAAGTAGCTGATATCCAAATATGTCTCTGGATACACCATTGCCAAATTGTATTAGCCAGATTGTCACATGATGTCGATTTGTTTCCACCCATGTGGTTGATATATGCTACCACGGTGGTATTGTCAATCTGTAGTCTAACATGCTGGTGATATAACCCAGAACAATATGACTTTAGGCCATGGAATGCACCCAACATTTCCAGGTAGTTTATGCCCAGTGTTTGTAATAATGATGCCTCCTGTGCAGTCCATCTACCTCCACAGCTGGAGATGGAATTGGTGGCACCCCAACCAAGTGCACTGGCATCAGTTTGTAGCACCATAGAAGGGTTGCTGATAATGATTGGATTGAAACAAAGCCGAATGTTATCTATCCACCATTTTAGTTCCATTATAGCTTTGATTGGTAGCTTCATTGGTCTGTCAAAATGACCAGCATTAATTTTGAGTGCTCGTATTTTTGCTCTCTGTAAGTTTTGGTAATGTAAAGGTCCGAATTGTGTGGCTGGAAAAGCAGCCACCATTTTGCCAATTACTTTTGCTACCAATCTGATGGACGGTTTACTGATGTCAATGAGGTTATTGCAAGCCTCTATTAAGTCTATAGCCTTTCCCTTTGGCAAAGTCACCGACATGTGAACTGAGTCAATGGTGAACCCCAAATAGTCCATAGTAGTGGAAGGCGTTAATTTAGATTTAACTGGATGGATAATAAACCCCAGTTTTTCAAATAACTCTTTTGTGGCTGTTATGGTTTGTTTGGCCAATTCCAAAGTTTTGCCCACAATAAGTATGTCATCTAGATATGCCATGACCATGTGTTTTCGTTTCCGTAGAAACGCTAGGGCTTGTTTCAAAATTTTTGTGAACAGCCTGGGGGCTGATGTTAACCCATTTGGCAGCGCTCTATACTGCCACTGCTCCATCCAGTTGAATTTTAAGTAACATCTGTGGTCACCTCGTATAGGCACTAAATAGTAAGCATCTTTTAAATCGATGCTAGCCATGAAGTAACCTTTGGAAATCAATTGTTTTGCAGTAACAAAGGTTTCCATTTTAAAATGAATATTATGCACAAATGTATTAAATTTGGTCAAATCTATGATGATGGGACAACCACCGTCTTTTTTGTTTTTGATAAGGATATTGGACACGAATTCTAGTGATTCATGTTGGAATTTTTCAATTACCCCTTTTGCGTAAAGCCGTTCCAGTTCAGCATGCGCTTCTGATTTTTCTTTACCTGAAAGTACGAACATTCGGTTCAGTACATGCTGAACTGGAGGGCTGTAATTGTGTACAAATTCTATGGTATATCCCTGGATACTGCTTTAAATATAAGTGTCGGTAGTTAACATACTCCATGCATCCAGAAAGAAGTGTAATCTCCCCCCCAACCTCCATGCTCCCTGCAATTTGTAGGGAACCAGACCCACCTACCTCCATAGTTACCAGTGGCAGGTTTACTTCTTTTTGTAAATCCTTCGTTGATGTTGAGGCGCCGGTGTCTGGGTTTGTGGTTGGGTTGGTGTTGGAGATTTGCGTATCTTCCAAAAAGGCCGGCCTGGGCCATGGCCTAAAAAAGACTCATGTTCGGTGTACCGGACCTTTGAGCTTTCACCAGTTTGTCTTGTTCTACTGGTGGGTGCGTAAGGGTGCTGTTTATGGCCGTAGTAGGTTTTTGATGAAGTCGCTTTTATGAGCCCCAGGGTTTTTGCCTCCTCATCGAGCTCCTTGACTTGCTTCGATAGGTTACCTCCAAATAGTAAAATTGGTGGTTTTACGTTTCCAGGTTTGCACAGACCTGCGAATTTTGGGTTTAGAGCAGGTCGGATGGCACTCTTCCTGATGCTGTTTATTTCATATTGTGTGTTGCAAAGCAGTGCCAGTGCATCCTGTTGGTCCTGCGACATGTCCTTCTCATCTACTGTGTGGGCGAAAGCTGTTATTCCTGCTGTTAGGAGCTTTAGTACCTTTTGGAGTTTGACATCCATGCCTCTAACTCCTGCTCCGATATGTTTCCATATGCAATTATTTACAACAGGAACATTCAGGGATATACAGTTACCCGGTGCCAAGTGTCTTGCCAAGGTGTGCAATACAGCCTGTTCCTGTAGCTGGTTAAAGGACATATAATCTATATTGGCAGCTAGTTTTTGTTCCAGGTTTTGGCCAGTCTGGTCTGGCTGTATGAAGTTGGACATCATGTCCACTAGATTTTCACGCTTGCACACTTGATTTCTCTTCTGCAAACCCCTCTTCAGGATCAGCCCAGAACTGACCCCCAGTACTCCCCTCTGACGAGGGAGATGCACTGTGCAGCCCTACAAGAGGTGCTGCTGTGGGTTTAACATAGTGCCCACAGTGACTAGACTCCATCTCCCGGAGCCTGTCACATTGGAGCAACTGCGCCACACACTGCTCCGTCCAGCTCCAGCGCTCACTGTCGCTGGCCACTCGCGGCTGTTCTAAGTTGGACTCATCTGAGTCGACGACTTTGTTCGTTTTTTGTTTTGCCTTACCGCCCGGCCGCGGAGTGGATCTGGCCGGTGCGGAGGCGAAGTCGCGCACAGCTGTTCCCATTACGGGTGATTCATGTGCCGCTGGCCGCTGCTGGCTGCCCGCAACTCCGCGTTCCTCCCCCTCCAGCTTTGTCGCAGCCCTCGTTGTTTTCTTGGACTTGTCCATTGACTCCCCACCTGTAAATCAGTATGGGAACAACACAAAAGACCGCAGAGTATCTCTTACCTGCAGGTTCCGGCTTTTAAAATTGTCGCTGCGGGGGAACGTTGTTCCACCCCGCCTGACTGTAGTGATATGTCACGCATGCGTCCTGGCGGGGTTCTTCACGTAGTCACTCACGTGACTCCGAAGTAATATATTGATTTCTCTCACTTCAGGTAGCCCTGGCATTCCTTCTCTCTCTATCCCTCTCCCACCCAAGTTGCACTAGCTTTGCATTTTCACCCTACAAATAGCTTACAATGGCCTGTTTCCTTTATCATCGTTACTTTTTTGCATATCATTCATTGTTCGTTATCTCTGCACATCACCATCTATATTTCTCATTTCCCTTATCCCTAACCAGTCTGAGGAAAGGTCTTGACCCGAAAAGTCACCAATTCCTTCTCTCCAGAGATGCTGACTTTCCCAGCTGAGTTACTCCAGCTTTTTGTGTCTATATTGATTATGTATTCTTTATTAGACTCTCAAAGTTCATCGTCTTACACTTCAGAATTAACTTGCATCTAGCACTGGTCTGCCCAGATTCGGACAAATGGATTTGTGTTATTCTGTAGCAAAAGGTTATTTCCTTGCTGTTAACAGCCCCACCAATTTCCACTGATATCAAGCCCAGATGACACGGGCATTGGTGGTGTTGTTGATAGTGAGGAAAATAGTCTTTCCCCAACCCTAACCTTTGAGTCATAGAGTGTTACAGCATGGAAACAGGCCTTTCAGCCCATCTTGCCTTTGCAGATCAAAATGTCCCATCCCTGCCATCTTCCTGCGTTTGGCCCATATCACTCAAAACGGTTTCTCTCCATATACCAGTCTAGATGTCCTTTAAATGGTGTTATAGTGTATAGTGCATCCTCCATACAAAGTACAAAAAGACCAAATAGAATGATCCAACCATGAACATGTTTCCGGCAGCAGAAACCCTTTGGAGAGTAGATCCCAAAAATGAGAACTTGTGTCATACCAAACACAGTACGAATCTTTACAAATCAGAAAGATAATTGGGGATTTAAAACTAGTTCAACATTTAATAATAAAATGTTCTAAACTTGTGGAAATGTGGTTTCTTAATATCCCAAACTGTTAAAAGATGTGTGGGCCTGAGTTATTAAGGCTGTACTGTTGAATTCCACCCACAATCAACAAAGGTAGACTGACTGTAACCCAACAATGTCATCAGGATGGATATGTTTATCAGTTCTCAGAAGTGGGAAGGTGAGGCTGAATCTGACACTATGGTGAATCCATAGTTTTTACTCACTCTACATCTTCCTCACTAATATGGTTGATATTAAACTCTTTTCTAAAGAGGCCTTTATCCTTTCAAGAGAAAATACACTCTCACCTGTGGTGAATGGCCAGTAGTGGCCATGCATTGATGCCCAAATGCCAGAAATGAATACTTTGTCTTGGTGTATCCCACTGCCTCTGTTATATCCTAAAACTGCAATTCTATCAACATTGCAAAACAGAAGAGGCAAGGTTACGACATGATATAAATTCAGTGTAAGTATGATTGAGATTTAAAATAAAAAGCACTTTCACATGAGCAGTCACAAGGCGTTGAGAAGAAACTGCATGGTAGGCTGGGTGAGGTTAAATCATATGGGATCCAGGGGACACCAGCTGGATGGATGGAAAATTGGTTTGAAGATTGGAGGCAGAGGCTGGTGATAGAGAGTTGTTTTTCAGGCCAGAGGCCAGTAACAAATGGGGTTGTGCAAGGATCGGTGCTGCGTCCACAGATGTTCATTATATGAATGATTTGGATATGAATGTCGGCAGCATGGTTAGTAAGTTTGCTGATAAACCAAAATTGATGTAATAATGGACAGTGAAGAAGGTATCTGAGGTTACAACAGATCCTGTACCGTTGGCCAATAGGCCAAGGAATGGCAGACTTTAATTCAGTTAAATATGAGCTGTCGCATTTTGGTAAGACAAACCATGGCAGAACACACACAGTAAATGATATAGGCCTGGGGAGTGTTACAGTACAGAGGCAGCATGCAGTGGAGGTACATAGTTCCGTGAAAGTGGTAACATTGGTAGAAAGGTTGGTGAAGTCATTTGACATGCTTCCCTTCCTCGGTCAAGACATTGAACACAGTAGTTGGAATGACAGGCTACAGCTGTGCTGTTAATGGTAGGGCCAGGATTTGGAGTACAGTGTACAATTCTGGTTACCCTATTATGGGGGAGATGCCATTAAAGTAGAAAGGATGCAAGAATTGCTAGGGGGGGGGGGGGGGGGGGGGGGGGCTTTTGAGCTCTAAGGCAATGTTGGATACAACAGGCCATTTTTCCCTGGAGGAAGGAAACAGAGATGTGACCTTATTTAGGTTTATAATATTATTAATGGCACAGATATGGTGAGTAACCAATCTATTCCCCAGGGTAAGACTGACTAAAACTAGAGGGCATGGATTTACAGTGCGAAGGGAAAGATTTAAAAGAGACCAGAGGAGAGAAGGTGATGCATACATGGAAAGAGCTGTCAGAGGAAGTGATGGAGGCAGGTACAGTGACAATATGAATAAAACATTTCGATAGGTGCATGTGTCAAAGTTCGAACCTTAAAGCAGACAACAACACAATGGTTAAAGGTAAACCAGGCCAATCTTTAATCGATCGTCATACGGGAGTGGCAGGTGCCTGGTGCAAAGTGAACATCTCTTTACACAATGCTCCCCAGGCTCCACTCACTGAACAAAGCAAAGTTAGTATAGTTATACATTTTTCTTATCAATAAAACACTCCTACCAAGTCTGAATATGGCATGACTGAAATATTCTACAGCCTTTCAAAATAAAAGAAAAGCTGGGTCTAAATCAGGCTCCTCCAATTACAAGTTATTGCTTATCTTTGCAGTGTCAGCTATATATTTTTTAATCTTGGCTCATCATCTTTCTTCATGGCCTTGAACATAGAAACATAGAAATTAGGTGCAGGATTAGGCCATTCGGCCCTTCGAGCCTGCACCGCCATTCAATATGATCATGGCTGATCATCCAATTCAGTATCCCGTACCTGCCTTCTCTCCATACCCCCTGATCCCCTTAGCCACATCTAACTCCCTCTTAAATATAGCCAATGAACTGGCCTCAACTACCTTCTGTGGCAGAGAGTTCCAGAGATTCAGCACTCTCTGTGTGAAAAAAGTTCTTCTCATCTCGGTTTTAAAGGATTTCCCCCTTATCCTTAAGCTGTGACCCCTTGTCCTGGACTTCCCTAACATCGGGAGAAATCTTCCTGCATCTAGCCTGTCCAACCCCTTAAGAATTTTGTAAGTTTCTATAAGATCCCCTCTCAATCTCCTAAATTCTAGAGAGTATAAACCAAGTCTATCCAGTCTTTCTTCATAAGACAGTCCTGACATCCCAGGAATCAGTCTGGTGAACCGTCTCTGCACTCCCTCTATAGCAATAATGTCCTTCCTCAGATTTGGAGACCAAAACTGTACGCAATACTCCAGGTGTGGTCTCAGCAAGACCCTGTACAACTGCAGTAGAACCTCCCTGCTCCTATACTCAAATCCTTTTGCAATGAAAGCTAACATACCATTCGCAAACTTTGTCGGAACAAGCGCATGTTATTACTGCAAGCTTCCATATTAATTTCTATATTAAAACAACAGCATCTACTCCATTTTGTGTACTGCATTATTTATCTGCAAAGTCAGCAGTATTATACAGACTTGACACAGAGTCACTCTATTGTCTTTCCATGACCATGCGTTCTTACTTTCCATCTTAAATTAGTAAGAAGAACAATTACAACAACTCAATTTTGTCAACACTTTTAGATTTGATTGCATTAACTCTTTCACATGGATAGGAAAGTTTGGAGGAATATTGGCTAGGCACAGGCATGGGACTAGCTGTTATGCAACATGGGCAGCATGAATGAGTTGGGCCAAAGGGCTTGGTCTACGCTGTGTAGCTCGTTTCTCTGACTGATTGATGCTCTGTCAGCTGTGGATACAAGTTATGTTAAAAAGGAATGGCAGCATTCAAACTTTGTCGGAAAATAAAATCAGTCCAATGTTGCAGCATGCATCAGATTGGTTGATGGATCAGAATCAATTACTCACTGTTGAAATTGTATTACAATCTCAGAGGCAATCTGACAGAGAGCGATTGAAAATAGACAACCGTTAGAAATATATTGCAGGACTGAAAGATGGTATCAACAAATTCTCAGCTCCCCCACTGCCGCCCCCCGGAGAAATAAAACATCTGATGTGCCTTGTTATTAAGATTATTTATTTAAGAAAAGATAAATCACAGCCACAAAATTAACACATGTTATAAGCATATTAATAAAATCAGTTTTCATTGCATCACTGGTGTGTCTCCTGTTCTGGTTGATATTAAGGCACATCAGAATCTCCAACTCTATGTCAAAATAAATGCATAATCTTCACCTTATTGTGACTGCCTTCTGCAACAAAAGAACATGGTGGGGTGGGGGTAGATTGGAGCACAGTGCCCACTGATCAGGAAAGGAGCAATCAGCTGGGTAGTTGGGATGCAGACCATTGAAAGCATCTTCAAAAATAAGATGGACAACATGTTTTTAGTTGGGGAAGATTCTGTCAGAATGGATGGCACGGTGGTGCAGCTGATAGAGCTGCTACCTCACAGCGCCACATACCTGAGTTTAATTCTGATCTCGGGTGCTGTCTGTATGTAGTTTTCTCATTCTCCCCATGACTCCATGGGTTTTCTCCAGGTGCTGCAGATTAATCGCACATCCCAAACGTATGTCAGGATTTGTAGGTTAATTGGACTCTGTAAAATTCCCCTAGTGTGTAGAGAGGTTTTGTCAATTTTTTAAGTAACAACATTTATGGGAGCAGATAATGTGGTTGATGTAATCTACATGGATTGCAGTAAGGGCTCTGTCAATAACCCTAATAGGAGACTGATTATAAATGTTATAGTCCATGGACCCAGTCCAAGTTGGCAAATTGGATCCAAAATTGGCTTGATAATATCTGGCAGAAGGTGAAAGTGGAGGTGTGATTGGACGTTTGTGACCAGTGATGTACCACAGGGGTCAGTGCGGGAACCCTTTCTGTCATACGTGTTGACAATTTGGATATTAATTCAGAAGGTTGGATTGGTAAGTTTGCAGATGCCATGAAAATCTGTATTGTCACTGATAGTGAGGAGGATAGTTACAGAGCAGCACCTCTGGGAGGAGATGCAGAAGAGTGTTTTTCTATAGAAGGATCCCGGTGATGTGTGAATTGGGAGTCATCGATAGGCTGTGGTGAAAGCAACAGGAGAGGAATTAGCAGCAACAATATTGCCAGAAGGTCAGTCCAGGTGGCAGTACTGGTGGTCATGTCATTGATTCAATTTTTCTGGGAGGGCCTTTGAGTAACACAGGAATTACACTTCAGGGTCTTTACTCCTGGTCGATATGCTGTATATATCGAACCCAAGTATGAATATTGACTGCTAACTTCAAGTAAACCTTACTTTCCCTCTCTCTCCATCCCTCCCCTTCCCAGTTCTCCAACCAGTCTGACTGTCCCCGATTACATTTAATCTCTGTTTGCTTTGTTTTCACCTCCTCCTAGCTAACAACGATCTACATTTTCCTTGAACCTATACTCTTTTGATCTTATTTTCACACCTTATCGTTCCTTATCTCGGTGTCTCCATCTCCCCTGATTCTTGACTCAAAATGTCACCCATTCCTTCTATCCAGAGATGCTGCCTGTCCTGTGGAGTTACTCCAGCATTTTGTGTTCATCTTTGGTGTAAATCAGCATCTGCAGTTCCTTCCTACACAATATAAACACCTGGTCAATATATACACTGGGTAAATATACACATCCCAACAATATATGCATTTGACAAATATACTGTATACATCCAACCAATATGTGTTCCCCACCAATATAGGCAACCCACCAGTACATACACCCGACCAATATATTTACCACCAATATATACAAATCATCAATATATACCCCTCACTAACCTATACCCCCCACCAACATATACACACCACCAATATATAGACAATAGGTGCAGGAGTAGGCCATTTGGCCCTTCGAGCGAGCACCGCCATTCAATGTGATCATGGCTGATCATCCACAATCAGTACCCCGTTCCTGCCTTCTCCCCATATCCCCTGACTCTGCTATCTTTAAGAGCCCTATCTAGTTCTCTGTTGAAAATATCCAGAGAACCAGCCTCCACCGCCCTCTGAGGCAGAGAATTCCACACTCATCACTCTCTGTGAGAAAAGGTTTTTCCTCATCTCTGTTCTAAATGGCTGACCCCTTATTCTTAAACTGTGTGTGGCCCCTGGTTCTGGACTCCCCCAACATCGGGAACACGTTTCCCTGCCTCTAGCGTGTCCAAGCCCTTAATAATGTTATATGTTTCAATGAGATACCCTCTCATCCTTCTAAACTCCAGAGTGTACAAGCCCAGCCGCTCCATTCTCTCAGGGTCTCGACCCGAAACGTCGCCCATTCCTTCTCTCCACAGATGTCGCCTGTCCCGCTGAGCCACTCCAGCATCCCGTGTCTCATCCTCAATGTAGACCAGCATCTGCAGTTCCTTCCCTGCACATTCACGCTGCCCTGGTCTACCCCACAAGATGTCCCCAGCCGTGGTCTTGTACTCCAGAGAGACCCTTCCCCCGTCATCTAACCCGAGGGGTAAATGCATCTCACACGGGGGTCCCAAACGTTGACAGACACCAAAGTTACCCAATATCGAAGCCCTTCTTCCTCTCTCTCTCTCTATCTCTCTCTCTCTGTGAATCAAATGCTCATGAGCAACTTCAGATGGTGTTTCCATAGAGGACCAAAGTAAATAAAAACCCAGCGTGTGGTAGGTTGACAAAACCGATGTCCCAGAAAGAAATAATAGTATACAATTTTGTAAAGTCACTCTGCTTTAGGCTCCGTGTCGCACTCCTGGCCAGAGTGTAGAGTCTTCAGATGTCCACCAGGCTCGGAGGGAAGTCCGCTGTCGATGGTGGGAGGGCGGGGAGGGGGGGGAGAGAGGGACGTCAGTCGCTCACAAAGGTGTGGCATTGGGCATCGTGGTGCATGTAGTCTGATCCAGGCAGCTTGAAGCCGTGCTTGTCCACACACCAGCAGAGCCCACGCCTCTTCCCCTTCGACGGCTTGCACTGCTTGCGTTTGTAGAGGCCCTTGCGGTCGCAGTTGGGGATGTAGACCTCGTGGGGGCTGAGGTACGCCTCCTTCCGCAGGCTCTGCAGCACCACGTCCATCTGCCGGCGGCACGGACCCAGCTCAGCCTCGTGTTTGTAGGCCGACTGCAGCCGCTCCTGTGCCGTGTTCTCGGACGACGAGATGATCTTGGAGATGCGCAGGCTTTTCTCGCGGTCCTTCCTCAGCGCCTGCTCCTTGTGCGTGGAGATCCTCATGTGCTTCCTCGCCGGCGGCTTGTCCACCTAGCCGTCATCCATGCCCTCGGGTGCCGGCTCCTCAGTCTCGGGGGACCCCCCCTCTGGGGTGGTCGGCTGTGGTCGGCGCTGGGTCTTGGCCAGGCTACAGATGCCACGACCATGCAACAAGGCGTGTAGCGGCTTCTCCTCTCGGGGTTTGGGCAAACACTGCAGACCGGCGGCGCACACCTCGGTGTACACCCCACAACTAAGCCCCTGGTCCCGGGCACAAGTCAGGCAGCATCCGCACCTAGTGACAGGCGTGAGGCGGCCACCCGCACACAGATATCGCCTTATCATCACAAGGCGGGCAGTGGATGCGGGGACCGAGCGCTAAAGATCCGCTCCAGCAGCCGGCGGCCAGGGCCAGTAACACGGGCACACAACTCAACATGTCGATAGATTCTCCCACCCCCCTGTCAATAACTAACCCCCCCGACAAAAACTAACCCCCCTGCCACAAACTAACCCCCCTGCCACAAACTGCACCGCCTCTGCCAAAAACTAACCCCCTGCCAAAAACTAACCCTCTCTGCCACAAACTAACCCCCCCCCCCTGCCAAAAACTGCCCCCCTCTGCCACAAACTAGCCCCCTCTGTAACAAACTAACCCCCCGCTAAAAACGAATCCCCTCTTTCACAAACTAACCCCCCTGGCCAAAAACTGTCCCCCTCTGTCAAAAACTAACAACCCACTGCTACAAACAACCCCCCGGCTAAAAATCGCCCCCAAAACTCCCGGCCACGCAAAAACTAACAAACTTTCACAAAACTATGAAACTTTTCCCCTAAACTCCCGCAACGCAAAAATAAAACCGTTAAAAACACTTCCCCCCCTCTCTCCCCCCTGCGCCCCCCAAAAACTCCTGCAGTGCAAAAGTATCAAAGTTTTCCAGCTTTGAAATGAAGGAGTAAAAACTTCTCCGGACGGCGGTGGCGTTTCACAGTTTCCTGCTACAGACAGCGGACTAGACGGGGCAGAGACTCAAGTCCCACTACTCCTGAACAATACATTGGCATCTTCTCTGACATGCAATGTACCACCAGCCTTCAGCAGTGTGCTGGAAGTTGCATCTACTGCAGTTGGCACTGTGCTGCAGTTTGTTATGCTGCTGCCTCACAGTACCAGTTTCACATGTAATTCCAGCTTTGGGCGCTCTCTGGTGGGATTTGCTCGTTAGCTCTGGGACTGCATAGGACATTTACGGGGCCTCGGGTTTCCTGCCATTTCCAATGGATGTTAGCTTGATAAATATATTGGCTGCTGTAAATGTGTGTAGGATCTGGCGTGAATGAAGGGGGTAGAACATGTGAGGGAGAAGAGTCATAGCCATATAGCGCAGAAATGGCCCTTCAGCCCATTGCATCCATACCGACCTTTCATACTCTACATTAATCCCATTTTCCTGCACCTTCTATGCCTTGCCTATTTTTGTGTCTGTATAACTGCCCGTTAACATAGTGATTATTATCTGATGATTCCAACTCTGGCAGCGGGTTCTGGGTATCAACCACCCAGTGTAAAAAAACTTACCCCTCAGATCACCTTTAAAACTCCAGATCACCTCTCACCTTAAACCTGTACCCCTTTGTTTTTTAAACTCCTTGTATGGGAAAAAGATTCTTTATCAACTCTATCTAAGCCTCATGGATTAGTGGAGATTAGTGCTGGCTGGATGGTTAGTGTGGATTCTGTGGGCTGAAGGGCCTGATGGCAAAACCTGATATATTTCCCCAGCTGGAAGTTGCGTGCTCCAGAGGTGCTGGACCTTCTGTGCTTTCTGAGTTGAGTGTGCATTTTCTGGCACAGATTCCAGTGCACCAAACATATAATCTGTTCACCCATCTTCTGCGGTTTGGCCTGTTGAATTTTATATTTGAGATCCTGATCACATGTGTGTGTGGAACTAGTGTGTGAGCTCAACCACAGACAGGTTGGACTCTTGGATTACTCCTCTGTTGCCGTAGCTGGGGTTCCCCCCTCAACACCAGCGTTGAAATGCTTACAGTAACCAGAATCTAAGCTGGTGGTATCCAGTGGCAGTGTAGAAGTTTCAATCCAAAACCTATCCATGTTCTCCAGAGATACTGCCTAACCTGCTGAGTTACTCCAGTTTATACAGATGCATCAAAAGATTCAGTAGATAAAGTAGGAGTAGCATTTATTGTACCAGAATTTCACATCAAAGTAGGGAAGAGGATCAATAATGAAGTCTCAGTATACACAGGTGAAATGATTGCAATATTGTTAGCAGTACAGTGGGTCGAGGATACCAGGCCTTTAAGGACAGTTATTTGTTCAGATTCAAGTCTAGCAATAAAGAGTTTACAGCACAGCCATTCAGACAGTAGACCAGACATTTTGATTGAAATACAACAAACACTGTTCAGAATTCAAATGATGGGGCTTACAGTCATATTTTTATGGGTACCAACATATAGTGGCATTAGAGGAAACAAAATGGCAGATAAGGTAGCAAAAGAGGTAACAAAAATAAGTAAGATTGATTGAAGTATTAACATAGGTAAAACTGAAATCAAAGACATTATTAAGCAAAGACTGAAGGAAAGATGGCAAAAGCAATGAGAGGAAGAGCGGAAAGGACGGTGGTTCTAGAGTCCAGAGGAAAGTGGGAGAAATGCGATGTGCAGGAAAAAACAGAAAAGAGGAGACAGTAATTTCAAGAATCAGATTTGGACACACTGGTCTGAACAGTACACTTTTTTATAATAGGCAAGCTTAATACAGGCAGATGTGAATACTGTGGGCAAGAAGAGACAATAGAGCATGTCATTATACATTGTGAGGGGTATGAGGAAGAAAGAAGACAAATGAGTGAATGATTCAGAAAAGAAAAAGTACAATTTGATTTAATAAATATTTTACAAAAGAATTCATATAAGTGCTATCAAATCCTAATGCTTTTTCTCAGGGTAACCAATTTGTTTGGAAAGATATAGGTTATTAGTATATAAGTTATAATGTTATTTGATCCACACTCCATACCAGTTGTTGGCGGTAATGCACTAAAAAGTTGTTTGCAAACCGCCAAAAATAAAATACATAGAAGAAGTAGAAGAAGAGTTACTCCAGCACCTTTGTGTTCTTGTGTGTATCTAGCGGCAATATTTGCTAACCTTGGCTCTCCTTCCCATGCTCTACACCCTGAGGGTTGCACATCTTGGGTATCTGAGATAAAAGAGGAGCAGGGTCTGCATGTGAAAGGAGAGGGGAATATAACAGCATTTGTCTCTTCACAGTAACAAGAGATTGCAGGATGATGGAGAAGTGAAATGAAGCAGGAGCATTAGGAAAGTGGACACCCCATTACAATGTCCCTGAGAGCAATGCTGTTGGAAGGATTAGTATGTTCACCTGCGGCCTGAATCATAGCTTTCACCTGGAACCCAGTCGCTGGCTTAGTTACGGCTTCGGCCAGATCAGCACGCAAGGAAAATCTCCCACAGCAGTGGTGAGCCTCTAAAACCAGTCGGTTTTTTCAGGCCTTGGTGCAGTATCAGATGGAGAACATTCCTGATACAAATGCTCTCCTGTTCCAAAAATCTTACAGCTTCACAGTATTTGTAACGCAACAATGTCCCCCACCTCTCAAAACATGGAGGGGACATGTCCCCTCTGGCCCCCCTTGGTTTTCCGCCCCTGACGAGAATATCACTGACAGAACAAACAGTCTGGTAAAAAAATCAAAGTGGAAAATTATATCTGTGTAATTCATCCCTTTCAGGTTTATAAAATCTTTATAATTCATCTCCCTCGATGAGTGAACATTTATTTCACAAATGTTTGCAATGGTTTTATTGAATGTAATTGGTCACTTGTTGAAGGTTTGTTAGCATTTGGAGATCCTCTTTCAACCAGAAATCCGTGGAAACCAAAAACATTTAACAGAGATGAGGAGTCTGAAATAAAGGGAAAAAAACTCTCACGTACCTGCTCTTTTTCAGCTGGCGTAATGGTTATTGGAGGATTGATTTGTGGTTCAGCTTGTCAATAAAGGAGTGTGCTTTTGGTTCAGCACATCTTTCCTCAGGAGACTGACTCTCCCACCAGCTCTACAGTTGCTGGCTCAGCAGAGATTCAGAATTTACTCACTGTCTCAGTTTTCACATGATGGAGAGAGGGAGAGGCGTTAGAAACCTAACCCATTGTAACAGAGGGAAATCTGCTCTTCTTGTGTCCCTGAAATGATATACGCTTCCATTTGCCAGTTTGCTCTCATACCAGGTTACAATATGTCATGTGATCCTGACCTCAATGGTAAAGATGTTACCAGAGCGATTCTGAGCGTGGGAAATCGTGTCTCACAAATCTGAATTTCTCGAAGAGGATTGACGAGAGCAGGGCAGGGCCCTTGACAAGGCCCCACATGGTAAGCTTAGACCATGGGCCGAGGGGCTTTTTCATTTCATTTTGTGAACCAAATCACGCATCTACCTGTATTTATATTGAGTAAAAATATTATAGAAATCATACCTGAAACTCATCAAGACCAAAACCTGCACATAATTTAAAAATATGAGAAAAACCTCCAATTTTCCGAGTAGTAATTGTCCAATCAATGCACTGTGACATTGCATGAAACAGTTTGCAGCACAGAATTAGGCTCCCCATAGACTAATATGAGCATTGAGCACTAGATGGCGCTTACTTTTTTGATCTAATTTTCTAATCAGCTTAATTAATTTGTGTACAACTTTTGACCCTGACGAGTTATGAATTCCTTCTCAATTATAATTTATCTAAATCTGTGCCAAATTTCAAGTAGATACCAGACATGGGTCATGAAAGTTAAATTCTAGACACATTTTTGATGCTCGGCCCACACCCCAGCTGGAAGGTTACATCACAAATGTTAGAGCGGTTAGGCTTACAGCGCCAGCGGCCCGGGTTCGATCCTGACTATGGATGCTGTCTGTATGGAATTTGTACGTTCCCCCCATGACTTGTGTGGGATTTCACCAAGATCTTCAGTTTTCGTTTCCTCCCGCACTTCAAAAGACATACAGGTTTGTCGGTTAATTGGGTTGGTAAAAATCGTCCCTACTGTGTTAGTTTGTGGAGATCGCTGGGTAATGTGCACTCCGTGGGCTGAAGTCTCTGTTTCTGCACTGTATCTCTAAACGAAACTAAAAATGGGTTTCAGGGTGAGCAAAACAATTGGGTTTAAAATTGTCTCGGTGGTCGATGTCCAAGTGTGGTATTCGAAGAAAAAAAGATGCAAAGTGGTGGATTAATTCAGCGAGTCAAGGGTCCGTGTCCTACCAGCATGCGTTTGCATGTGTCTAGCGCGACCAAACGTGGTGGCTTGAGGCGTACAGCCTCGCGGGGCCGGTCCCACATCGATCGCCGGAGGCGTATGGAGTTGTGCGTGGCTGGTCCCGACATCACGCGGGGCTCCAAAAATCTTGCACTGTCCGAAAATCCTGCGCGCCAACGGCCTGTACGCAGCGCCTCGATGGGCGTACGCAGCGCCTTGACGTCGTACGCAGCATCTTGACATCATACGCAGCGTCTTGACGGCGTATGCCTAGATCGTGGCAGATGAGATTACAGATGAGATCGTTTACGTCACCGCCCGGCGTGCCGTTGCGTGATGACGTCACGGCCTGACGCCGTGCGACGTCCAAATTCAGTCATCCCGCTTCCAGCTCAGCTGATTGGTGAGTATGATGTCGGGACCAGCCCCGCACAACTCCATATGCCTCCGCGGTTCGAATTGGGACAGGCCCCACGAGGCTGTACGCCTCAAGCGACCACGTTTGGTCACGCTAGATGCATGCAAACGCATGCTGGTGGGACAGGCCCTTCAGGGAATATCTCTGGAGAACTTGGATAGGTGAAGTTTCAGGTCGGGTCCTTTTTGACCACCAGGGGTGCCGGGGGAAGATGGGTGCCCTGCCAGCAGTCTGTTCGTTTTTTCTTTCTTTTTGTTATTTTTAGTTTGTTAAAAGTTTTGTTTTAATGTTCTTTGGTATGTTTTATGTGGGGGAGGGGGAGGGGACCGGGAGAAACCTTTATTCAAGTTTCTTACCTTCCCGGAGATGTGATCAATTTTCGGATCACATTCTCCGGGCTCTGCGGCCTAATATCGATGGAGCTGGTGGCCTCCTAGGACTGTCGTGAGCCCCACCGCGGGGCGTGGACTTTAACATCAGAGCGGATCCCTTGCATCACAGATACATGGTTCTAATACCATATTGAGGATCTCAGGGAACCATGGTTGAGTAGGCCAATCGGGTACTACCAAAATACCAGACGCAGAGTCTAGCTATATTTTCCTTAATACCCGACTGATGAGGCAGAAAGGAGGGAATGCATAAATAAACAATTTCCCCCAATGCAGCGAAAATGCATCTGTCGCCGCTGCCCCAGGGTCTGGTTCCCAAGAAACATCGTTTGATAACCGGTGATTAAGTCTGGATGCGAATAGATCGATATCTGGTGTTCCATACCGTGCTGTAATATCAGCAAATACTTTTTTATTCAACATCCATTCGGGGTTTTCATTAAATTTGCGTGACCTGGCGTCTGCCACTAAATTTAGTTTACCTGGTAGGTAAGTAGCTGATATCCAAATATGTCTCTGGATACACCATTGTCAAATTGTATTAGCCAGATTGTCTCATGATGTTGATTTGTTTCCACCCATGTGGTTGAAATATGCTACCACGGTGGTATTGTCAATCTGTAGTCTAACATGCTGGTGATATAACCCAGAACAATATGACTTTAGGCCATGGAATGCACCCAACATTTCCAGGTAGTTTATGCCCAGTGTTTGTAATAATGATGCCATCTGTGCAGTCCATCTACCTCCACAGCTGGAGATGGAATTGGTGGCACCCCAACCAAGTGCACTGGCATCAGTTTGTAGCACCATAGAAGGGTTGCTGATAATGATTGGATTGAAGCAAAGCCGAATGTTATCTATCCACCATTTTAGTTCCATTATAGCTTTGATTGATAGCTTCATTGGTCTGTCAAAATGACCAGCATTAATTTTGAGTGCTCGTATTTTTGCTATATTGTTTTTCAAATAACTCTTTTGTGGCTGTAGATTTTGGTAAGTTTTGTAAATGGTTCCGACCATGTGTTCGTTGGCGAAGAAAAGCAAAGACAGCCCATTTTTGCCATTTGGCACTTTGTCCCACCAATTTGAAGGACTGTGGTCACTGTATGCACAATGTAAGCATCTTTTAAATATGCTTGCAAGCCTTTGGAAATAAGTCTACAAAGCCATTTTCACAAAGGTTTTGGCAAAGCCTCACCGAGAATGGAGAGGTTGAACTTCCCAGAGTCAATCGGTGTAAACCCCAGGGACTAACTCTGCAGAAGTTTTTCCTTCCATTATTTATTATGTAAAAGAATATGTGTGTTATGATTGTGTTTATAATTTGTTTGGTTGTTTTGTTGTTTGTCTTTTGCACAAAAGTCCGCGAGCATTGCCACTTTCATTTCACTGCACATCTCGTATGTATATGTGACAAATAAACTTGACTTGACTTGACTTGACTTGACATTTTAAAATGAATATATTGTACAAATGTATTCAATTTGGTCAAATCTATGATGATGCGACAACCCCCATCTTTTTTTGTTTTTTTTTAAAGAATGGACACTCTTTAGTGGCTGTTGGGATTTTTTGTTTGGCCAATTCCAAAGTTTAGCGCCACAATAAGTATGTCATTCTATGTTAGGGCTGTATGTATAAATTCAAGTGTCGGAAGTTAAAATATAAGTGTCGGTAGTTAACATATGCATCCAGAAAGAATTGTAATCTTCCCCCCAACCTCCATGCTCCCCGCAATTTGTAGGGAACCAGACCCACCTACCTCCATAGTTACTAGTGGCAGGTTTACTTATTTTTGTAAATCCTTTGTTGATGTTGAGGCACCAGTGTCTGGGTTTGTGGTTGGGTTGGTGTTGGAGGTTTGCGTATTTTCCAAAAAGGCCGGCTTGGGCCATGGCCTAAAAAAGACTCATGTTCGGTGTACCGGACCTTTGAGCTTTCACCAGTTTGTCTTGTTCTACTGGTGGGTGCGTAAGGGTGCTGTTTATGGCCGTAGTAGGTTTTTGATGAAGTCGCTTTTATGAGCCCCAGGGTTTTTGTCTCCTCATCGAGCTCCTTGACTTACTTCGATAGGTTACCTCCAAATAGTAAAATTGGTGGTTTTACGTTTCCAGGTTTTCACAGGCCTGCGAATTTCGGGTTTAAAGTAGGTCGGATGGCACTCTTCCTGATGCTGTTTATTTCATATTGTGTGTTGCAAAGCAGTGCCAGTGCATCCTGTTGGTCCTGCGACATGTCCTTCTCATCTACTGTGCGGGTGAAAGCTGTTATTCCCGCTGTTAGGAGCTTTAGTACCTTCTGGAGTTTGACATCCATGCCTCTAACTCCTGCTCCGATATGTTGCCATATGCAATTATTTACAACAGGAACATTCAGGGATATACAGTTACCCGGTGCCAAGTGTCTTGCCTTGGTATCCAATACAGCCTGTTCCTGTAGCTGGTTAAAGGACATATAATCTATACTGGCAGCTAGTTTTTGTTCCAGGTTTTAGCCAGTCTGGTCTGGCTGTATGAAGTTGGACACCATGTCCAGTAGATTTTCACATTCCTGCACCCCCTGCACACATGATTTCTCTTCTGCAAACCCCTCTTCAGGATCAGCCCAGAACTGTCCCCTCTGACGAGGGAGATGCACTGTGCAGCCCTACAAGAGGTGCTGCTGTGGGTTTTACATAGTGCCCACAGTGACTAGACTCCATCTCCCGGAGCCTGTCATGTTGGAGCAAGTGTTCCACACACCGCTCCATCCGGCTCCAGCGCTCACGGTCGCTGGCCGCTCGCGGCTGCTCTAAGTCGGACTCATCTGAGTCCACGACTTTGTTGGTTTTTTGTTTTGCCTTACCGCCCGGCCGCGGAGTGGATCTGGCCGGTGCGGAGGCGACATCGGGCACAGCTGTTCCCATTATAGGTGATTCATGTGCCGCTGCTGGCTGCCCGCAACTCCGCGGTCTTCCCCCACCAGCTTTGTCGCACCCCTCGTTGTTTTCTTCGACTTGTCCATTGACTCCCCACCTGTAAATCAGTATGGGAACAACACAAAAGACCGCAGAGTATCTCTTACCTGCAGGTTCCGGCTTTTACAACTGCCGCTGCGGGGGAACGTTGTTCCACCCCGCCTGACTGTTTCGCTATGCGTGTAGCGATATGACACGCATGCGTCCTGGTGGGGTTCTTCACGTAGTTACTCACGTGACTCCGAAGTAAAATTAATGGTTTAAAGGGCAGTGATGAAGACTGTCTAAAGTTATGATAGGACACAGACCAGTTTGGTAAGTGGGCAAGGAATTGGCTGTTGAAACTTAGCTCGAACAGCTAATATATTTTGGGAAGTTAATCTCAGACAGGTCATACACATTGAAAGGCTTGGTCCTGGGGAGTGTTTATGAACAGGCAGTGCTTGAGATTTGAGTATCTAATCCCATACAAGTGGCTAGGTAGGGGGACAGAGTGTGAAGAAGCCATAAGGTATGCTTGCTTTTATCCTCCGAGGCATTAGGATGCTACAGTTGTACAAATCATTGGCTAGGCGACACTTGAAATATTGTATGCATTTCTGGTCTCCCGGCGATAGGAAAGATATGATTAAGCGCGAGAGGGTGCAGAAAAGTTTCACAAGGATGTTGCCCGTACTGGAGAATTGAGTTCTAAGGAGAGACTCGAAAGGCTGTGGCTGTTTACTGTGGAGGCTGAGGGAATAACCTCATATAGGTTTATAAAATCATGAGGGGCACAAATAAAGTGAATGATCACAGTCTTTTTCATAGGGTAGGCTAGTCTAAAACTGGAGGACATGGTTTTAGGTGAGAAGGAAAAGATTTAAAGTGGATCTGAGGGGCAGGATTTTCACATAGTGGATACATTGAATTGGATATATTGAATGAGCTTCCAGATGAAGTGGTAGAGGGAGGTACAATAACAATATTTAAAAGATAGTTGGAGAGGGAGACGGATAGGAAAGATTTGGAGGGATATGGGTCAACCTCAGGCAAGTGGGATTAGTGTAGATAGGTATGGTTAACATGGACGAGTTGCACTGTAGGGTGTGTTTCCATACTGTACGGCTCTATGACTATGAATAATAAGTGAAGTTTCTCACTGCTTCAAGCCCTCTCCTGCCATGAATGATCAAGGTTATTCTTTTTTCATATTGTGTATTCTGAACTGACAAGTCTGCCCGAGTGATCCACCTCTACTGCAGGTCTGCTCATACTTTGATGTATAATGTATGAAGTGCTTAATGAATATGACTCAAGGCAAGAATCCATTACAGATTAGATCGATAATCTGGAAACTCCAAATGCTGCAATATGTAAGTCACTCTGATCCCTCTAGCCACGTCAATGTGTGAAAGGATCCGACAGAATTTCCCAATGGACCTCAGTTGTTATCAGAGTTCTCTTCAGTTTCTCCAGCAGATTTATTAGGAAAAAACAGACTTGAATTTAAATGGATCATATATATCATGGCATGAACAACTGCTTTTATGAAAACAGTGACTGTTCCCTGTTAAACATTGTCCACTATTTGCACATGGATGATGAACCTGTACCACTAGCCTTCTCTGTTCCACAACGCTCCCCAGGGCCCTGCTATTCACTGTGTAAATCCAGTGTAAATTACTTTTCAGAAATGCATCACTTGGCACTTGTCTGAGTTAAAGTCCAGCTGACATTCCTTTGCCCACTTTCTTAGTTGATCCATATCTTGTTGTACCTTAGACAACCTTCTTCACTGTCAATCTTGGTGTCATTCTCCAAAACCCACCTACATGATTCACGATTCATATATACAAATCGTAAAATATAGATGGCAAACAACAGTGGATCCAGTGTTAGCACACCATTGGTCTACAAAACTACCCTCCATAACCATCCTCAGATGCCTTCCACCATTTGGCTAGCTCACCCTGAATACCATATGGTCTAACATTCTAGACCAGCCTGCCATGTGGGACCTTGTCAAAGGACTTGCTTAAATTCATATAGTTAACGTCTACTAACTTGCCCTCGTCATCTTCTTGGTTACCACTTCAAAAATATCAATCAACTTTCTAAGACATGATTTCCCACAGACATAGCCATCTAGGTTGTTCCCAATCAGTCCTGGCCTTTCCAAATGCAGGCAAATCCATATCCTGTCTTATCAGAATCCTCTCCACGTACTTTCCCACACTGATGTTCGGCTCATTTACCTGTAATTCCCTGATTTGTCCTTGCTGCCCTTCTGAAATATTAGCAACCTTCCAGTCAGGCCCTGCGGATTTATCTACCTTCATGGGCCCCAAGACCACCAACAGCTATTTGGTTATGTTGATATATTTAATGACATTGCTGTTTTCTTCCCTGAACTCACTAGCTCTGTGTCCTTCAGTATAACACCTGATCCATCTTTCATTGGTCCACACATAGATGATTACAATCATCCTTAAGAGGATCTTCTCTATCCCTGGTTACCCTTTTTTCTTGATATATTTATATTCATCCGGATATATTGTGAAAACTCCACACAGACAGCACCAGAAGTGACGACTGAACCCAGATCTGTGGCGCTGTCTGTGAAGTTTCTGGTAGTTATGTCTTTCCATGAAAACAAACAAATTATTTAATTCCTCCACCATTTTTTAATTTCCCACGATAAATCCTCCTGCCTATCTGTCAGGGGCTCAAATTTTCCCTCACCAGTCTTTTTCTTCTTGTGCATTTATAGGTCTTACTTCTAAATATCTTTCTGGTCTACTCTCATTTTCTGAATTGCATTTCTGAGTTCCAACATCCTCGCAATCTTAGGCCCACTTCTACGCCTGACGACTTAGTCAACTACTTTCTTTGATTTAACACCATCTTTACTTTGGGGTGGTGCAGCAGTAGAGTTGCTGCCTTACAGTGCCAGAGACCCAGGTTTGATCCTCACTAAGGGTGCTGGCTGGATGGAGTTTGTATGTTCTGTGACCGCGTGGGTTTTCTCCGGGTGCTCTGGTTTCTTCTCACACTCCAAAGACGTGTAGATTTGTAGGTTAATTGACTTTGGTAAAATTGGCCCTAGTGTATTGGGAGATCGCTTGTTTCTGTGCTGTATCTCTAACGTCTAAAGTTGTTACTTTCTCTTCTCAAACAATTTTCCTCAGGCCTTCTTGAGTCTTCCTCTTGAGTATCTCAGAGGAAAACATTACTATTGCAATTATTTTTTTTCTTTGACATTTGACATTTTTAACTGCTAGCCATTGTCCAATGTTATATCTTTCAAGGTTCCACTGCTTCTCATATCTTGCTGAGACCTTTTTTAGATTGAACTGCATAACTTTCTCTCTGAGTCAAATTTTGTCATGTTATTGTCACTCTTTCCATTCCTTGGCAGCCAGATTCTCAATTCAACCATTCTTATGGCAGTGATTCCCCAACTGGTGACTCAAGGTACAGATCCAGAAAAAGCATATCCATTCGTTCATCTTCCTCCTTATTGTAAGAGTGAACTTCTTACAACCAGCTGAAAGTACAACACTTGACTTAACTTCCGGCCCGAAAATTGACACATCTGGAAAAGCATATGTTTCTTGTTAATGCCGAGAATATTTACTTTCTTTCTGTCACTAATGGTCAATAAATTTACGTGATGAAGGATCTTTGACCTGAAATGATTTCTCTTCCCACAGATGCGACCTGTTCTATTGATTATTGACACATTTTGTTTATATTTTGTTTTCCAACATCTGCAGTTTTTTTTAATTTTCAGTCAATTTATCTTAATCATTACCTGTTTAGCTCTCTACTTGTCAAACTATTCAGCTCTCGAGGCTTTTAACTGCTGATATTGGCACTAGTTTTCATTGCAAACAGCAACCACTTGACTTCAATTAAACCCTCAATGAACAAGCCAAGTACACTTCATTAAATCAACTTCAAATGCTGAAATATTTTGATAGGTCCTAATTAAGAATTAGATAAGCTTAATGTGTATATTCTGTCTGTTAATTAAGTAACGTGACAAGCCTCCTGTGGCATCAGAATGCAAAAATACATTTTTACATTCCTTTGGCATCTGGAGATAGCATGAGTAACATCTGGCAAGACAAATCCTGAAAGTGGCTCTGGAGGAGAGTGGCACTGGACCCATCAGATGACCAGTGAAGGGGACTCGGGGTGAGGGACATCTCAGGTGAGGGGAAGGGAGTGACTCCGGGTGAGGTGTGGAGGAGTTTCCTCAGGGAGAAGGAGGTCCCTCAGGATGAGGAAAGGGATATAGGAGATCTCTCAGGGAGGGGGCAACAGAGGTTCCTCAGGGTGTGAGGGGGAGATCCCTCGGGAAAGGGGGATGGGTGGACAATCTATAGGTTGAGAGGGGAGGAAGGTCCCTGAGGTTGGGGATGGGAGGAAAATCCCACAGATTGAGGTTTGGGGAGGGAATTAAATATAAAACTTAAAATGTAAACTAAATCCATACAAAGATCTGCAGACACATGTTCGCACATCTTTACATACGTGTTCAGTTACATCAATGTACATATCTACACCCACATATGCACACGCACGCCACGCCTACATAGTGATCATGCATCACATTGCATTTATATTGATTCTCACAATGATCATTCTAGGAAAAGCCATTGAACAAGTGCTCTGCAGTAACTTGACTATAAATCTAATTATTTGTAACAAGTGGGATTGGGGTTTAGGTTTATGATTGTCACATGCACTAAGGTACAGAGAAAAGCTTTGTTTTGTATGCTATCCAATTAGATCAGGTGATACAATCAAGTCAAACTTGTACATTAGATAGAGCAAAAGGGAAGATGCAAAGTGCAAAATATATTATAGTTCTCAGCATTGCAGGATATTAGATCCATGGACAAAGTCCAATGTCCAGAATGGGTAAAAGTGAATTGCACAGTACCCCAGTAGGACCATTCAGAAGCCAGTATCCTGTACCTGCCTTCTCTCCATACCCCCTGATCACTTTAGATGTGGCCCTTGTGGCTAAAGGGATCAAGGGGTATGGAGAGAAGGCAGGTACAGGATACTGCGTGTAAACAGTACACGCAGACAATATATAATAAACAAAAATATTCAACAAATTCAGAACCAATGTAAGTGCAAAAAACCTGTCTTTAGTGCAACCAAAGACAATCCATGGACGTTAATAATTGAGGTGAATATTGTGTGGTGTTCCAGAAGCTGATGGTTATTGCGAAGTAGCTGGTCTTGACCCTGGTGACCGTTGTTGGTGGTAATGTGGGAGATGGCTGACTGCAGAATAAACAGCAGCCATGTAAAAGCCATGTAAAATGCTGGAAGAACACAATGAATCAGGCAGTATCTATGGAGGGAAATGGACAGATCATGTTTCACATCAGAAGAAGGGTCTCGACCTGTTCATTTCCCTCCACAGATGCTGCCTGACCTGCTGAGTTCCTCCAGCTGTATGATTTTTGCTCAAGGTTCCAGCTTCTGCAGTCTCGTATAATGTCTGCAGTCTGCAGTCTAACATAAAAGCTAATCAAGCCTCAGCAGAGCACACATTTCTACATACCTCAAACATATCACTGAAATAACATGGACATACCTTGTGCTCACATACTCAGAGTTATGCAAACACCATCCTTCACAATGCTTAATGTCAAATGTACATGTATAGCACAGGACTGAAAGTAAGCATGCATGTACAGCAGGCAGTGAAGAAAGCCAATATAACAAGAGGACTTTATAACAAGAGGAATCAAATATAGGAGCAAAGAGGTCCTTCTGCTGTTGTACAGAACCCTAGTGAGACTACACCTGGAGTATTGTGTGCAGTTTTGGTCTCCTAATTTGAGGAAGGAATTTCTTGCTATTGAGGGAGTGCAGCGTAGGTTTGCAAGGTTAATTCCCGGGATGGCGGGACTATCATAGGCCGAGAGAATGGAGCAGCTGGGCTTGTGCACTCTGGAGTTTAGAAGGATGAGAGGGCATCGCATTGAAACATACAGGATTATTAAGGGTTTAGACACGCTAGAGGCAGGAAACATGGTCCCGATGTTGGGGGAGACCAGAACCAGAGGCCACAGTTTAAGAATAAGGAGTAAGCCATTTAGAACGGAGACGAAGAAACATTTTTTCTCACAGACAGTGGTGAGTCTGTGGAATTCTCCGCCTCGGTGTGCGGTGGAGACAGGCTCTCTGGATGCTTTCAAGAGAGAGCTAGATAGGGCTCTTAAAAATAGCGGAGTCACGGGATATGGGGAGAAGGCAAGAACGGGGTACTGATTGGGGATGATCAGCCATGATCACATTGAATGGCGGTGCTGGCTCGAAGGGCCAAATGGCCTACTCCTGCACCTATTGTCTAGTGACTATTGACTGCATGCCTCCACATATATACAACACTCAGACACATTCAAGTGAAAGTAATACTATGAAGGACACATATTTAATTTTGTAAACGGGTTTAATATGTGTTATGCTTCTGGGTGGGGGTTGCCTGGAGAATTGTAGCAATGGTAGCATTTTCAGCCATGGTATGTCAATGAAGATCCTGCTTATGGGAGGATTACAAATTCTATAGTGACCCAAGTGATTGTATTTTGTTATATTGCACAAGGCAGCGATGTAATTGCATTTCAATTCACAGCCAAGAATCATGTATAATTAATTGAGAACGTTAAGTCTTAAAATACTAGCTGGAATCTGCAATGCTATACTGAGCTGCAGTTGGCTGATCCTGTCAACAACAGTTTTCCTTACAATAGATAACATCTGAGATGATCATTCTCTCCACATCAGTAGGAAAACATAGTAACTCTGCAGATGAATGATGTCTCACATTACAGCTATATGCTGCAGTGATAAATTAACACTGCCTTTGTACCTTCTGGAATGCAATGAAGTTTTTGTGCTTCTCAGATGATGATTGATGTGATTAGTCGAGATTGGAAAACATCCTTTCTCAGGCACTCTCCACTTTGATCAGGCCGTTCAAGGACAGAACATTCAACATTGCAAAAACATTTGAAACAGCATTCTAGTATTAAACATAGAAGCATAGAAAATAGGTGCAGGAGTAGGCCATTCGGCCATTCGAGCCTGCACCACCATTCAATATGATCATGGCTGATCATCCAACTCAGTATCCTGTTCCTGCCTTCTCTCCATACCCCCTGATCCCTTTAGCCACAATGAGCATTTGAATTGCCGCAATATCAAAAACCTTGGACCGAGTGCTGGTGGATGCCATTAGTGTAGATGGGTACTTGATAGACAGTGTAGAGATGGTGGGCTGAAGAGTCTATTTCTGTACTGTGTTACACATTGACTCTAATCTTGCCCCACACATCTCCTTTAAACATTGCCCCTTTTACCATAAAGCTATGCTCTTTAGTCTTTGACATTTCCATCCTGGGATAAAGATTCTGACTGAACCCTATCCATGCTGCTCCTTAACTAACGTCAACATCCAGGAGTTACCACTGACCGGAAATTCCACTGCCTTGGTCACTTAAATAAATATAGGAGCTATTTTGTGAATATATCGTGGCCCACAACACCCCAATCAGGTCTGAGGCCTGATTGAATGCTCATCACCTTCCTAGATGAGTGCAGGTCCAAACTCTGTACATCTTGCTGTTAAGCGTCTTGCCAATAGGTATATGCTTTATCCTTGCTAATTCCTTCCTTTCAACACTTCCTAAGAAGCAATTATCTGATCCCTTGGCACAGTTCCCAAGGTTTGCAATCTGCATCAGTTTCTAATGGCTTTAATTGCCTCAGTGCATGCTGAAATTAGCATCTTTACAGTAAGCTCCACTTTCCCTTAACTTAATGATGGCATAACGATAAGCTGACAAGAAGTTAACACACACACACATTAACCAGTGCATTGGTAACATCACACAGAAGAAATTAAATCACTAATGTGGAGCTTTGAGTCCAGTTGGAATACTCAGTTAATCGGCTTTCAGCTGACCTGCATTTCTAGCCATGATTACATTTTATTCTTCCTGTGCTGAGTTAGCTGGAGTGAGAGAACTGGATGATTTTGTTGCATACCAAATATTTTGGAAGCTACGGGGGATTTGGAGCTGAGGGAATTTGACCAAAGTCGAACAAGGGCAGGACCTACACAGTAGGTGGGCGGCGAGACTCACGTCGCAGCGGCCTCTGCAGTCCGTCTGTCTTTTTTATTATTTTCTGTCTCGTTTCAATGTAGTTTTTATTTTATTTGTTTTGACGGGGTATGTGTGTGTGTGTGGGGGGGGGGGCAGTGGGGAAACTTTACATCACCGCCCCGCATGGCTTGGAATGGCTGCGGGACTTTGCTAGCACCCGCTGGGGGCTCCAACAACAAGACCCGGAGCGTGGCCTTGCATCACCCAGCGTGGCGTTAATGGCCGCGGGTCAATTACCATCGCCCGCCGGGGGCTTTGACTCTGACATCAGGGGGGGGGGGGGGGGGGGAGGGGAGTGCAGGGGACAGATACATTTTTTGCCTTCCATCACAGCGAGGAGGGGATGCGCTGTGATGGATGTCTGTGTAAATTGTGTTGTGTCTTGGGTCTTTTTCTTTTTGTATGTATGACTGCAGAAACAACATTTCATTTGGACCTCAACGAGGTTCAAATGACAAATAAAATTGTATTGTTGTATTGTAAATGGTCAGCCTCTGGGTAGTGTTGTGGAGCAGAGGGTGTAGGAGTTAGGGTTAGGCGCATGGTTCCTTGAAGGTCGAGTCGCAGATAGATAAGGTGGTCAAAAAGGCTTTTGGCACTTTGGCCACCATCAGCCAGAGTATTGAGTATAGAAGTTGGGAGGTCATGTTGCAGTTGTATAAGATGTTGATGAGACGGCATTTAAAATATTGTATTCCGTTCTGGGTTCCATGTTATAGGAAAGATATTGTCAAGCTTGAAAGGGGTCAGAAAATATTTACGAGGAAGTTGCTAGGAGTAAAGAGTGTGAGCTATAGGGTTGAGTAGGCTGGGTCTCTATTCCATGGAGTGCAGGAGGATGAGGGGAGATCTTATAGTATACAAAATCATGGGAGGAATAGATTGGGTAGATGCACAGAGTATTTTGCCCGGAGTATGGGAATCAAGCACCAGAGGACATAGGTTTAAGGTGAAGGGAAAAAGATTTATTAGGAATCCGAGAGGTAACGTTTTTACACAAAGGGTGGTGTGTGTATGTAACAAGCTGACAGAGGAGGTAGTTGAGGCTGGGGCTATCCCATAATTTAAGAAACAATTAGACAGGTACATGGATAGGACAGGTTTGGAGGGATATGGACCAAGCGTAGGCAAGTGTAGCTGGGACATTGTTGCCCGGTGTGGGCGAGTTTGGTCGAAGGGCCTGTTTCCACACTGTATTACTCTATGACTAGTTCTTGTTTGAGTTATACCTTCCACAACCTCGTATCACACTTGGTTCTTGATTAAACTGGGGTGGGATGTCAGCAGTCAACAGCCCCTCCCACACTCCTCCAACCCCATCAACTCCTCTGGGCCTCTGCATCCATGTGTTTGATTGGTGCACCAGGAGGAGGCCCCCACTACCTTGCACCCTCTGTAAATGTGGTTGTATAATATTTGATCAAGAGACAGCCAACACTTGCACCCTCTGTAAATCTGCTCCCCACAATATTTAATCAAGTGTCACCTACAACCTTGCACTCTCTGTTAATCTGGTTACACAATATTTGATCAAGAGGCAGATCATTATTCAATGCTGTGCATACAACAACACTCATTATCCAACTGTCCCACTCAATACAAGGTGACAATATATTTTATTGCACGCTTCTGCATTTTATCTGAAAAATGAGAAATGAGAAATATAAGGAGTTGGTCATCCAGCCCCTGGCCTCTGCTTGTCATTCAATAATAACATGGCTGATCTTATATTTGTGTGATTTTCCAGTGCCCACTCCACATCGCTCTATTCCTGTAAAGTGCAAACTGGTGTGGTTTGTCCCATGGGGTGGGTTAGCCGTGCTTGTTGATTGTCTATCATTGCGCTCAACCCAGACGTGAAAATAATTGCAGAGAATTACAGTGAATTTCACTATCCATAGTAGTTTGTTGGTGAGGTAGGGTTGTGCTCAGGGTTGTAGCCAAAGATTATAGAGCAGAGCAAGATGCGCCACGCTGCGAAAAAAAGCGTAGTATGACATGGGTATGACACAACGCCATTTTATTGAGCAGCAATTTACAATAATATTAATAAAATTTACAATAATATTAATTAAATATGTGAAGTGATCGATTATATATAACACACTTTTCCCTACAACACTGATTACACCAAAGATGACAGAGCAGATCAATCTTTGGAACGGTTTACACCAAAGATACTAGAGGAGCATTGCCCGCTGCTTCGGGAGCGGAGACCGCGGGCAGACGCTTGAGGCTCTCCCGCCGGCCGCCTTCATCTGGTATTGGGGGGGACCGAGAATCAGTCCTGGATCAACTCAGGAGTGCAGGAAACGTCCCCTTCCCCTAAAGATACTAGAGGAGCCTCTAGTATCTTTGCTTTTCCCTGCGACCTGATGTAAGAGCAGATTGTATAACTGTGGAGTCCATCCCCGCTACCAAAGATGTCGCGTTTGGCATAAACAAATGGCGGCCGTGACGTTCCATTACGTACTACACGTCAGCCCATTGGATTTCGGAGGAGTGGTCTATCTTGCTCTGGTCTATAATCTTTGGTTGTAGCTGTGTGGTTCAAGAGCCTGATGGTTGAAGGGAAGAAGCTGTTCTTGCATCTGGAGATATCGTGGCTCCTGCACCCACTTCCCAATGTCACAGCGAGATGGCCAGAATGGTGTAGGCCTTTGATGAAGTAGGCTGCCTTTTTGAGGCAGCACCTCCTATAAATCTCTTTGATGGTAGGGAGATCAGTACCCGTAATGGATCAGGCAGTTTCTACAGCCTCCTTTGCTCCTGGGCGTTTGATTAGCTGAAACAGGCCATGGCGCAACCAATCAGTATGTTCTCTTCCGTACACCAGTAGAACATTGATAGAATATTCGGTGATATGCTGAACCTCCTCAAACTTCAGAGGAAGTAGAGACGTTGATCATATTTCTTTATGATTGTCCCCTCCTCACCACATCACAACCACCACTCTGCCATGGGTCCCACTGTCCTTTCCTCTCCCTCCCACAGCCGCCACACTCACAATGAGCAGTCAGGCCCAGTCCCGGGTTCCCACCTGCCAAAGGTGTCTGTGTCAATGACTGTCAAAGACACTCGTAGTTGTGTAATAAAAAAACTAAACTGAATTAAAAACACTAAACATGTCCACATTCATTTCAATTCTGAACATTGAAACTGACAATTAATAAGAAATGATGGGCTTTTGGAAACTGTCAAGACAATCTCTTGGGGGAGGGGGGGTGGCTAGGCTCCTGTTGTGAACCAGCAGCTGCAGTACCTTCAGGACTGTTGAGAGATAAACAACCTGCAGGAACGTATATTCACTTGTAACATGGGATGCAATGGAAACAGGTTTTGTATTAAGGAAAATGTTGATAAGTGTGATATTCAATGAATACAACCCCATATAATGCAAGGGTTGCCTGTAATTGCTAAAGGCAACACAAGTAGATATAGTGGTAAAGAAGGCATATCTGCTTGCTCTTGTAGGTCAGGGCATTGAGTATACATGTCAGGAAGTCTTGATGCAGCTTTATAGGACTTTGGATATGCCGCATATGGAGTATTGCATGCAGTTCTGGTCACCCCATTACAGAAAGCATGTGCAGGCTTTGGAAATGGTGCAGAGGAGTGCTACCAGAATGATGCCTGGATAAGGTATTAGTGACAGGGAGAGTTTGGATAGACTTGGATTGTTTTCACTGGAATGCTGAAGGTTGCAGGGAGATCTGATAGAAGTATAGGGAGTTATGAGAGGCATATATTGGGTAGACAGAACCTTTTTCCCTGGATGGAAAAATCAAATACTAAGAATTGCTTCAAGATGAAAGGGGCAAATTTTAAAGGAGGTATGGGGGGCAGGTTTTTTACACAGAGGCTGGTGCGTGCCTGGAAAGCGCTGCCGGGATGGTGGTGGAGGTAGATACGATAGTGGCGCTTATGAGACTTTTGAATAGACATATTGATACACTGGGAATACACTGATATGGATTATGAGCAGACAGATAAAAGGTGGTCTTGGCATTATTTTGGGCACAGACATTGTGGGCCAAAGGGCCTGTTCCTGTACTGATTTCTCTGTTTTCTATGTTCTATTTGCTGTCTTCTGGTCATTGGCACCTTATGGCCAGGAATTGTACTCTGATCAACAGCCCCAGCAGTCACTTCCCTTGCCTTCCATAGCAGCATGGGATACATCTCATCTGTCCTGGGGACATATCCACTTTTAAACCTAAGCTTGGTGAGCTTTGTTAAATGGACATGGATAAAGTCATCCCATTGTAAACTCCCCGTGATTGTTTTTGATTATTATGGGCTGGAAGTGCTGCATGAATTTGCATATTATTTGTGATTGCTAAAGAGCAGATGTCTAAATCCTTCCTGGATCTGTGAATGATCTTTTATAAATACAATTCCAAGATACCAAAGGCGATTACACGGAAATCAATGTCTTGGCTGTTTGTAAAGGAAAGTTAATGGAGCAAATGATCAAAAAGTATCAGCAAACTACCATTTAGAAGATTGAGGGGGGGATCTTATAGAAACTTACAAAATTTTTAAGGGAGTTGGACAGGCTAGATGCAGGAAGATTGTTTCCGATGCTGGGGAAGTCCAGAACAAGGGGTCACAGTTTAAGGATAATGGGGAAATCTTTTAGGACCGATATGAGGAAAACATTTTTCAAACAGAGAGTGGCCCTTGTGGCTAATGGGATCAGGGGGTATGATATGATATGATATGCCATTTATTGTCACTATACATGTACAATGAAATTAAAAGCTGCTCGTACTCAGTGCATACATATAATTTAGTACAAAAAACAAGAAACAGAAAACAAAAACAGTGTGGAGAGGTACAGGATACAGAGTTGGATGATCAGCCATGAGCATATTGAATGGCAGTGCAGGCTCGAAGAGCCGAATGGCCTACTCCGGCACCTAATTTCTATGTTTCTAATAGGCAACATAGAAACCCTTCTTCAGTCTGAAGAAGGGTTTCGGCCCGAAATGTTGCCTATTTCCTTCGCTCCATAGATGCTGCCGCACCTGCTGAGTTTCTCCAGCAATTTTGTCTACCTTCCGGCCAACAATGTCCTAGTTGCACTCGCCTCACTTGCCTGTGCTTGGTCCATATCCCTCCAAACCTGTCCTATCCATGTACCTGTCTGATTGTTTCTTAAACTACGGGATAGTCCCAGCCTCAACTACCTCCTCTGGCAGCTTGTTCCATACACCCACCACCCTTTGTGTGGAAAAGCTACTCCTCGGATTTGTATTAAATCATTTCCCCTTCACCTTGAACCTATGTCCTCTGGTCCTAGATTCTCCTACTCTGGGCACAAGACTGTGCATCTACCTAATCTATTGCTCTCATGATTTTGTATACCTCTATAAGATCTCACCTCATCCACCTGCACTCCATGGAATAGAGACCCAGCCTACTCAAACTCTCCCTATAGCTCACACCCTCTAGTCCTGACAACATTCTCGTAAATCTTTTCTGAAGCCTTTCAAGCTTGACAATAAATTTCCTATAACATGGTGCCCAGAACTGAACACAATATTCTAAATGTGGTATCACCAATGTCTTATCCAACTGCAACATGACCTCCCAACTTCTATAAACAATACCCTGACTGATGAAAACCAACGTGCCAAAAGCCTTTTTGACCGCCTTATCTACCTGCGATTCGACCTTCAAGGAACCATGCACCTGTACTCCTCAATCCCTCTGCTCTACAACACTACCCAGAGGCCTACCATTTACTGTGCAGGTCCTGCCTTTGTTCGTGTCCCAAAATGCACACTTTTCTGTATTAAATTCCATCAACCATTCCTCCACCTGCCTGGCCAATCAATCCAGATCCTGGTGCGATCTTTCACAACCATCTTCACTATCTGCAAAACCACTAACTTTTGTATCATCAGCAAACTTGCTAATCTTGCCCTGTATGTTCTCATCCAAATCATTGACGTAGATGACAAACAGTAGTGTGCCCAGCACCGAACCCTGAGGCACACCACTAGTCACAGGCCTCCAGCCTGAGAAGTAACCTTCCACCATCCAAATCTGCTTCCTTTCATGGAACTAATTTGCTATCCATTCAGCTATCTCCCCTTGGACCCCATGGGATCTAACCTTCCAGAGCAGCCTACCATGCGGAATCTTGTTGAATGCCTCACTGAAAGTGCTGTCATGTCAATGCCACCACCCCGATGTATGCAAGAGATCTCAGTTGTTCAAGGAAGAGCAGGATAGTCATGCTTGGGTCCCTGACTAAAGTCCATTCCCCAAACCACCAATATTGCCTTTGTGCATTGAATCACAGTCTTAAGTTTGTAATGTTTCCTATATTAAACATTAAACAATAACTAAACCTTAAAACTACTTTGCCATCAATGCAGTCCTGAGAGATGTCACAACAATTCACTTAAAGCAGTCAAATTCATAAATTAGAAGTAGTTTGCAAAGATTTATTTGAATTCGTATCAATGTGAACTTTGGTGAGAGTGTCTGTTGAAGCAGAGTACAATTGCTCTAAAGAGAGTGCCCAGGCGAGGGCGCCATTGCACCATCATAACTAAAGATGGGACAATCTGCTCAAACAACTGTTCATTCAAAGTTTAGCACAGAAACCAATCCACTCTCAGGGTAATGGATCCACTCCCAGAGCAACTGCAATGTGCCTACCTTAAACACTACTACCATATCTGCCTCCACCACCACCCTTGGCAATGTGTCCAGCCACTCGCCACCCACTATGTAAAAACCTTGGACCGCACATCTCCTTTAAACCTTTCCCCTTTCTCATTAATGTTATGCCCTCCAGTCTTTGACACATCCATATTGAAAAAGGTTCTACCCTATCTACTGTATGTCAATGTTGCTTGCAATGTTTCACTCTCCACACAAGTAGATCGACCTCCCGAGTATCTCCAGCATTCACTGTTAACCTCCTGTTTGCTGTTTTTTCTGTATTAGGTTTCAAACTTTGAAAGTCAGAAGTTAACTCAAGAATTTTTAATTTTAAAACCATCATGACTACAAGTTCTGTGCATTGGGCTATTGCTGTTGGGATATGTGCGTTTGGATTGGTCAGGAGCGATGAGGAAGAAGGTTTAGGAGAAGCTATGTGTGTGAAACAGATTGGACTGGTTATGTTTAGAATGAGAGTATGTGGAGGCGGTAGTACCGAGATAGAACATAGAGAGCCTAGGGCTTTGAAAACTTCAACAACATACACTGTCCTGCCCTCATCAACTCTCTTGCACCTTGTACCTTGTTGTCATTACTCCCAAAGAGTCCACCAGGGACTATACTGGAAGTTGAAGGGGTTGTGAGGGCCATGTGCAACGTCGCAATTAGACACTATCCTACACCCTCTAGGGACATGTATTTTACATTTACCAAGCCAATTAACCTACAAACCGAAGATCTTGGAGAAAACCCACGCAGATCAAACTCCATACAGACAGCACCGGTAGTTGGGATCGAACCAGGGTCTCCGGCGCTGCATTCGCTGAAAGGCAGAAACTCTACCGCTGCACCACCGTGACCGCCCTTGGTGACCTCGTCATTTAGAGAAGCACTTGAAATGCCATGGCATTAAAGGGACTCATGCTGGGCAAATGGATGAGTACAGATAGTTATTTGAAGGCAAAGCTTGGCATGGCGGGTGTATAACCCATAGTTCCACAATCGTAGCTGCAGTGGAGCTGACCCTGAGTTGGGATGTGAAGGACTGAAGTGGGGTCAGGCATTGTCGATTCTGGTAGATTCCAGCTGTTCCTTGCTGGAATGAAAGGCAGAGTAGCTGATGATGGGGGAATCCCTGGGCCAAGTGCAGAGGAGGTATCACTGCAGATATTTAGAATAGAATAGAATAGTTTCTTTATTGTCATTGTAACATGGACCATGTACAACGAAATTTAAATGTACAACGAAATTTAAACAGTGGATTTAGACAGTGGATGGGTATGACTGTGCCCAGATGAGGGCCATTCCACTGCAGTGGACAATACAGGGTGTGCCTTCAGCTGTGCCAAAGTTAGAGATGAGGGAGGGACAACACAAGACTTTCCTGGCATTCTGTGGTTGGAGTGGGTTTGCCAAACAGTTTTGGCAGGCGGTTGCAGGAAGGCTGTCATGGAGCAGATGATAAGCATGTCCTGGGGTCTTGGAGCGGGAATGTGGCTGGAGAATTGAATAGCATGCCAAATGGATTAGGAGAATCTAATGGCATGAGATGGTGGCAGGACAAGTACAGGGGGGGAGCAGTCGGTGGTTTGGGCGGACAGATGTGGCTGGATATGATGAGCGTGCGATTGGTCTGAGTCACTGGAGAAGGGTATGGGTGCAGGATGTAGTAAGGAAAGCAGCCACCTCATAGTCTCACCGGCTCAATCCCAATCTCTCGTGCTGTCTGTGGAGAGCTTGCATGTTCTCCCTGTGACCGCATGGGTTTCCTCCAACTCACACAAGCTGGTCACCAGTTTACTGGCCTCAGTTGCCTCCCGTGCAGGTGGATGTCAGGAGAATCAGTTGGTTTTGGGCTTGAAGATGCCAGTGGGATCCTGTAAGTCGGTGCTGATGGTCAGTGCTGTGGGGGTCTGCATGACTCCCTGCCTGCGATCATCTTTCAGCTTCAGCAGAAATCACATCTTGACTGATTAAGTAATGAACTAATGGCAGCAAATGAATTTCTCATTAGTGATGGCACCATTGGGCATAAGGCCAGCTGGGGCTGCACTGAAGCCCACAGAGACTCAGGGTCAGCTGGGCCAAGGCAACAGCTTGTCCGCCTGCCTGGAGACGAGACGAGCGGAGGCTCCTTAGACTTCTGCTCGCATTGTGATGAATAAAAACAACTCAGTGATGGCGCCAACCCATCAGCTTCACAAGCAGGAATGATTCGGAGCTGGATCGAGGTTGACAGGAATTTGTCTGCGCAAATTTTCCAGAGGCTGATTGTGGCTGACACTTTGATCTATTGCTGGAGAGATATTTACCAGAGAGCAGAATGACAGAATGCGACTTCCAGTTGCTCAGACGATAAAGAGCACAAGAGCTTTTATCCGATGATGATGAATGAGTGAAACAGCCAAATTGTATTTGGCCGCAAGATCTTTCCAACTCTGCTGGTGGCTTGGCACCAGGCATTTGACTTGCAATCTTCAGAAAATACCATAAGATCTTTCAATTTAGCTGGACTCAGAACATGATCTTCTGCAATTCCAGCCTCAATACATCAGCAAACTCCTGCAGTTATCAATTTCCTCAAACACTGAATGCAAATATAAAGATTTAACTGCACAGCAACGTGCAACACCATCCAAAGGAAAGATTTAATTTTCAATACAATGGAAACGTTCAACGTTCATAAAGCAATTCATCAGCGAGAAACAGGAACCTTAACGGGGTTCCACCAAAGGCTCATTGGGTGCTGACTACAATGGGTAGGCTGGTACACACTGAATTGCATCAAGATAACTCAAGATAGAGGCCAATCACTCTTCACAGCGAAAGCCTGTAACTGCACAAACATTGAGGCAAACACATTATTTAATTTGAATCGAAACAATTATTTATTGGAGCACTGATGGTTTAGGTGTATGGCTTACCTTCATTGCTAGGAGCATTGAATATAAGAGTCATGAAGTCATGATGCAGCTCTATAGGACTTTGGTTAGGCCACATTTGGAGCATTGCGTGCCGTTCTGATCGCACCATTACAGGAAAGATGAGGAAGCTTTGGAGAGGATGCAGAGGAGGTTTACCAGAGTGCTCCCTGGACAAGTGAGTTCCAGTTACAGGGAGAGCTTGGATAGACTTGAATTGTTTTCTCCAGAGTCGGAGGTTGAGGGGAAATGATAGAAGTATATAAAATTACAAGATGCATAGATGAGGTAGGGAGTCAGAACAAGAGGCATAGATAGGGTAGACAGGACATAGCTATAAGGTGAGAAGAGCAAAGTTTAATAGAGATGTGCAGGCAAGTTTTTTACACAGAGAGAGGGGGGCCTGGAAAGCATTACTAGGGGTAATGGTGGAGGCAGATATGATAGTGGTGTTTGAGGCTTTTAGATAAGCACATGGAAGTACAGAGAATAGAGGGATATGCATTATGTACAGGCAGAGGAGTTCAGATTAACTGGGCATCTTGTTTGGCACAAACATTGTGGGCTGAAGGGCCGATTCCTGTGCTATACTCTATGTTCTAGTTTAATTGGCTGGCCTAACAATCTTAGTTTGTACAGATGCTTGAGGAGGAACGGACAGGGTTACCAATCCCATATTTAGAAACAGAGAAAAATAGATCCAAGAGCAGGCCATTCGGCCCTTCGAGACAGCACCGCCATACAATATGATTGTGGCTGATCATCTAAAATCAGTACCCCGCTCCTGCTTTTTCCCCATAATCCTTGATTCCTTTAGCCCAAAGAGCTAAATCTCTCTCTCTCTCTTAAAAACATCCAGTGAATAGGCCTCCGCTGCCTTCTGTAGCAACGACTTCCACAGAATCACAACTCTGGGTGAAAATGTTTTTCCTCATCTCAGTCTTAATTGGCCTCCCCCTTATTCTTAAACTGTGATCCTGGTTCTGAACTCCCCCAACATCGGGAATTTTTTTCCTGCATCTAGTCTGTCCAATCCTTTAAGAATATGTTTGTTTCCTTTCAACCTATGAATGGCCACACTTAGTTGGTGTCAGCAGAGAGGTGAGACTGGAAGAAAGTGCACTCATCAGACCATCTGACACAAGGCAGGGAAGTGGAAACTACCCTCAAAGCTCCCCCATTTTTCGAATGCTGCTCACCCCCCGACTTAATTCATGAAGTGCTCTGTTCTACTGAGCCACAGTCCGTCTGTACACTGGTTTCACTGAAGAGGGGATCTGGAACATTACATTCCTAACACAGAATCAGTCATCAACATTGAAATGCCTGCAGAGCAATCCCAGCATCTTCCTTTAATGTTAGTATTACCTCTTGTGGCGTTACCTAATTGAAACATTCTGTCCTCCAGCATCAAAGAGAGATAGGGAATGGAAACTTCGACCCCCCCTGCTCACCCAGAACTCTTCACACTAATCCCACCATCAACTCCTGCTAGATTTTACAGAGGCTAATTAACTTACCAATAGTTCGCCTTTGAGATGTGGGAGGAAACCAGAGCACCCGGAGGAAACCCACATGGTCACGGGGTGTGTGTACATAATCCACACAGACAACACCAAAGGTCAGAATTGAACCTGGGTCTCTGCAGTTGTGCGGCAGTGGCTCTAGTGCATGTTAAAGAGTGCTCACGTTCCAAGACACCTAACAAGGTGAAGGAGGAGTAATTATCGAAGTTCACTGCAGCAGGGGTGAACAAGAGGATGGATGAGGATAGGCAGATACACCCAGACCTTCATTACATAAGAACCATGGCTGGATGTTCCTATGGACTGGCAGAGGCTGGAGTACTTAGATGGAGCACAAGATGGTCAAAGTCCAAAACAACAACCTTGCCTTCTGGTGAGAGAGCAAAGAGAGCATTGCTGGTGAGAGAGGAAGAGTGGGGGGCATTGGTGGAGTGGAGCTTCTGAGGGACATCTGACGGGGAAAGGAGAGAAATAGTGATGGTTCTAGTGTTCTTGAATGGTGCCGTAGAAAAGTAACTGTTTCCTTATATAACGAGCAATGGTTGTATAAAAGTTGCCTGTACCTGCACTGAGTCCCAGTGTTATGACTCCCAAATGCAGGTACTTCAGAGCCGCGTAATATAATTCAAAAACCAGGTTCAAGTTCAAAAATAGTTTTAATTTTTCAATGGAACACAAAACCCAAACCTGATTCAAACAACCCAGTCAGGGATATGGATGGACTAACAAACAATTAAACAGTGCTCCAGCCAGCCACGTAATGGGCCATCGAACCAGAGACTCTAAAACCTGCCTAAAGAGATATAACCCTGAAACAAAATACCCGAAAACACTAAGGTCAGCCCTTATCCGTCCCAATTCAATATTTGTTAACAAGTAATGGTGAAAGTACACAAAGTTCTATGCCATGTGGCCAGGCCTTCCTCAGCTCACACCAGCAGGCTGCTCACAAGTCAGGGTCTACGAAGAAGAGAGAGAATCCTGGGAAACTCTGGTATTTAAGCTTCAGATGAGTCACCCGTCACCTGACGCAGCTTGGCCAATTGGGTACAGGAGCCTTTAACCCCTTGATTTCAGACTCACAGCCACGAGGCCTGTACTCGGGAGAGAAACAGAGAAAGGTAAGTACATAGCATTCACCAAGGGGGGGGGGGAGCGCCTAACACCCAACACCCAACACCCAGTCAGTTTCAAATCACCGAGTTAGGACTTTGAATGATTAGAATGCCATATGTCCAGGTTCGCAGTGCAGGTGTGACCAGCTGAGAGCCACCTTCAGATGGGGCCAGGTGGCCGTCAGGTGCAGCTCAATGCTGGGCAATGTTTTCTTGATGACAGTGGAAATGGGACAAGTCTGCTTGTGGTCCTGTCACATTCTCCTTGGTCCAACCTGACCTTCTCCCTGGCACCATGTGTTTCAGGATTTGACAAGCACCATAAATAATCCAGCTGTTGTGAACATGTGGAAAGCACCGTCACAATGTCAGAACAGTGTGTATGAGAAGATGCCAACTGGAACACGACTCTGATGCCTGAATCAAGAGCATGTGTGGAAAAGACAATGTACTGACTGATGCAATATCCTCACTCACTAAAACTCGTCTTGTCTTTGGGAACCTTTGTCCCACATCTACAATCCCCAATCCCAGAACGTTCAAAAACCTAGAGATATTGATATCCAGGTCACACCATCCCCTATACTAACATAGTTTCTTGCAGCATTGTAAAAATAGCCTGCCTGGGATATTAGTAGCATTTGATAAGGTTCGGCATGGTAGGCTGCTCTGGAAGGTTACATTGGATGGGATCCAGGAAGAGTTAGCTGACTGGATAGAGAATATGCTTCATGTAAAAAATGAGGGTGATGGTGGAAAGTTGTTTTTCAGACTAGAGGCTGTGACTGGCGGTGTGCCTCATGGATCAATGCTGGACCATTTGCTGTTTGTGGTTTATATCAACAATTTGGATGAGAATGTACAAGGCATTATTAGTAAGTTTGCAGATGGCACTAAAATAGGTGCTATTGCAGACAGTGAAGATGGGTATCAAACGTTACAGCAGGATATTGATCAGCCGGGCAAGTGGGCTGAGCAATGTTTAATGGAGTTTAATGCTGATGAAGTGTGAGGTGTTGCATTCTGGGCACTACATTCCAAGGCAGCACCTTCACAGTAAATGACAGGGGCCTGGGGAGTTTGTGCACAAGGGATCTAGTGGTACAGGTACATAGTTCCCTAAGTGGTGTCACAAGTAGATAGGGTAGTCAAGAAGGCTTTTGGTACATTGGCCTTCATCAGCCAGGGCATTGGCTGTAGAAGTTGGGATGTTATGTTACAGTTGCACAAGACATTGGTGAAGCCACATTTGGAGATTGCATTCAGTTTTGATCATCCTGTTAAAAGAACTATGTTATTAAGCTGGAAAGAGTGCAGAGTTTTACAAGGAAGTTGCCGGGTATGAGGGCATGAGCTACAGGGAGAGGTTGATAAGGCTAGGATTTTATTCCTTGAGCTCAGGAGGTTCAGTGATATTAAGGAGGTCTATATACTCACAAGGGAAATAGCTAGGGTGAATGCACACTCTTTTACCTGAAGTAGGGAATCAAGAACCAGAGGACATGGGTTGCAAGTGAGAGGAGAAAGAGTGAATAGGAATCTGAGGGGCCACTTTTTCACACAGAGAATGATGGGAATATGGAACAAGCTTGGTGGCTGTACCATTATATGTTGCACTCCATGATGAACACATGAATGGACTGGATGTGTAGATGTGCAGTGTGGTCAGTCAGGAGCTGCAGTTGGATGCACACTCTCACGTGTGGTCAGCAGACACTAGAACCAGTTGTGGCTGGCTCACCCTGTCCTGATGTCATCGTTCCTTCAATGTCTGATGGCCAATTGCGTGTGCTGATGGCATGCAGCTGATCTGTGCACGGATCTGAGCCAACCAACTCAAAGCCCAAAAGCTGCCAAAGATCAGAGACTCGCCGCACATTATTTGACCAGAGAATGAAACCTGAAATAACTCATGCAAAATTAATCAGGCAGATGAAATACTGCCTCTGAGATTGGGTCACTTCTGGTTTATTCTCCACGATGCCCTCAGTTTTCCTTCCTTGGAAGAGGTTCATGACTTGAATTTTAATTTCAGTAGCTGTAAGGAGACCTCGATGCTACTGCTCTAGTTTGGTTTCTCTCGGTTTTACTTTCCACCTCAGCGATCACCCACTTAATGATGCATATTTTTAGCCCAGGGGTTTTGTTAGGTGAATTGTTAAGTTCCTAATAAGTAGAATAGATCCTTGGATCAAGAACATGTCTTCAGGCTGAAAATCATCTCCTCCATCTGCTCAGGTCAGTCAGGTCATTAGATGATTATCTGTTTATTTTGTCTGCTTTCGATGGATTTTCCAAAAAAATGATTTGTCACCTTATTCTGATGTGTGGTTGTTGTAAAATGGCTGTCAATATCCCTGCATAGCAATCATCCTTGCAGCTCAGTGTAACTTATAAATGGGCACTATACACTGATGTTCATATTTTCATGTTCATAAGTCATCGGAGCAGATTTAAGACATTGGGCCCATCGAATCTACATCGCTTCAATCGTAGCTAATCTATCTTTCCCTCTAACCCATTCCCCTGCCTTCTCCCCATAACCCTTGACACCCTTAGTGATCAACAATCTGTCAATCTCCGTCTTAAAATTACCTAATGACTTGCCTCCACAGCCGTCAGTGATAATGAATTCCAAGGTGTCTTCCAGAACAAAGAGAATTAAAATGAGGAGGTGCCAGGAGCCACACATCCCAACACGTCATGGATCGAAAGAGCAGAGTACCACCTGCCCATGTAACCACCTACAAAGGTCATTGATTTATGGATCTCGAGACTTTAAAATTAATTTAATAAAGGAACTAAATATCTATACCACGCCCTGTTCCCACAGTCCCCCCATGCACTGTGTATGTTCTCACCTGCTTTAACGTCCCAAAGTGCTTCAGTTTACCATTGTCCAAGTTAAATTCTGTCACTCCTTTCTCACTTTCCTGGTTGATCTAGGTCCTGTTGTACCTGAGATAACCTTCTTCACTGTACTCCACGCCATCAATTTTGGTGTCATCTGTAAACTCACTAATAATCGTGCCATCAAAATTGGTAATATAGAACACAAACAACAGTGGACCCAGCACCAATCCCTTTGGCACTTCACGGGTCAAGGTCTTAAAACTGAAAAACAGCTCTCCACCACAGTACTACCCGCTAACTCCTTCCAAGTAAACGTTGTACCCAATTGGCTTGTTCATCCTTGATCCCATGTGTTTTAACCTTCCAAACCCACCTACTAGATGCAACACTGTCAAAGGCCTATGCAGCACAAAGAAAAAGGTCTCTCACCAATGAATTGCATTTTGTCCATTACAATGAAAATCTGAAAATATCCATTCTATTCCTCTTATAGGATGTTGGGCCACTTTTGGGCAATGCAACTTTGTCAATTACCCAAGCTGTAAAAGGCTCAAGCCTATTTTCTTCATCAATGAGGTCAGAGAGTAAGCTTTTCCTGGATGTAAATACAGGAAAGAGCACTTTATTGTCGAACTATCCTGCGCAGGTGGCAAGAGGCTCTAGAAACTGTCTAGTGTATATGCTGCAGCACAAATCTGGCCTCTGAGGGTAGCTCAGGAAGGTGACTATTGGGCTGCTGTGGGACATCTCTGTGGGTAGATCAGCCTGGGTACGTCAAGGTCAGGTTTCTGTATGTTGTACCATGGCCTCCTCTCTCATTGCTGCTCAAGAAACCTTCACACATGGAAATTAACTGTAAATTTGTTACATTACAATAGAGACTGCATTTCAAAGATATTTGATTGATGTAAAGCCCTGCGGTAAGTCGGGAAGTTATGAAAAGTATTTTATGAACAGAATTAACAAAAGAATCTGAGGAGCAATTAAAATAAATAATTTATGCAGCAACGCTGCCAAAATCTGGAATGCTGTGCCTCAAAGTGTGATGGAAACAGTTTTAATGATGACTTTCAACTGGGAAACTTGGAAACAAACTGTAAACCTATGGGGAATGTGTAAAACATGTGAGTGTTTAGATAGTTCCGCTAATGTTCTCACAATAATATGTCCATGATCAGAGGGAGTTTGTTAACAATGTCACAGTCAGAAAGAATAAACTCTATATGCTTTATAGTGTGTCGAGTTTATACTTTATAGCAGCAATACAGTAGAACCAGTCTTCTTCTTCAAATGTAACCAACATGATAAATGAGTCTTAAAATTAGAAGGACTGTGACAAGAGCAGTTGGCACCATCAGAAAGGAGCTGGCTACTCACAGCTGGAGGCTACTCGGGATGTACATACTCACTGATATAATCAACGAACATGCTCCCTGCATTGCTCACACCTGCAGGCAGTGCCGCTGTGTTAATTGTCCATAGTAAAGCCACCGGAACAAGATCAAGGATGGATAGTTTGCCATTTCGCAAATTAAATGTATTCAGAGTCATAACCTGCCTTCACAACTAGTTCCATGTGAATTACATTGTACCCAACAAAGGTAATGAATGGTCTTGAAAGAGATCTGCACCCATGCTAAATGTATAATTCCATCAAACCATTAGTCTGCACCCAATATATTGATGTAAGCTGCAACTGTAATTATTGAAATTGTAATTTAATATCCTGCTGTTATCTTTGTAGTTCAGAGTATAAAAAATTATGTTCTTTGAATTGAGAGAGATTCTACTAGGAGGTTCTCCCAGGGTAGGATTCCATCAGATCTCCTCCTGAATATCTGTGAGTGCCGAACAAAGACGTCTCTACTCAGTGTGGCTGTCAGAGTCACTACAATACCCCAGACCAGCTCATCTACCATTCTGTCCTACACATCAAGTCCTGTTTCCTCTGATTGTTCCTGCAAGTCAGAACCTATAAGTCAGTGATTCTCTCTTCTTCAGCAGGTGGTCTTACAAGCTGAAAATCAAAGCGGTTCAAGGCACTGGAAAAGTAAGACTGAGCATCTCAAACTCTATCTCCATGGAAACAATGTGAAGATCAGGGAATCTTGCAACCCGAGTGTCAGATTGATTTCCTCCTCACCCTTCCCCTGACTGTGGAACCAGAATTACTTTCCCTCAGTACACTTACCATTTAAACATAAAAAACGTCAACAACACAACGTTTCAGGATGGTTTCATAGGTTGTACCTTGTGGGAAGCACAGGACGACAAGCGATGGTCTGGATGGAAATGGAAGTTAGGTCTCAGCTGAGGCTAAACACCAGAATTCTTCTTTGCTACAATAGTTGGTTAGGATGACGAGTTTCCCCAAGCCAGAGGAAATGAGTAGGATGCCAGGATACTGGATGGAACTGGAGTATTCATCGATCTGGAAAATGCTGTCAGTGTTAGGTAACTCCTAACCAACACCCCCCTCCCTTTTATTTCCTTGTCTTTCCCGCCCCATCCCCTGTGCCCCACTCCGACCTGCATCTATTTCTCCCCTCCCACTTCCCCTCTCCCATATTCCTTCCTCTGGCTCCACATTTTGCAACTCTTCAATATTCTGTCTAATACCTCGCCTTTGTTCCAACCATTTGCCTAACAAACTCCCCCTCGCCCGTGTCCACCTATTACCTGGCACGCTTTGTCCTGGCTCTCCCCTCTCACAGCTACCTTCCCCCTCCCCTACAATCAGTCTGATGAAGGGTCGTGACCCGAAATGTCACCTATTCATGTTTCTCCAGAGATGCTGCCTGACCCGCTGAGTTACTCCAGCACTCTGTCCTAAATTGTGAGCACTTATTTCTTAGGTTGTTAACGGATGGTAGCTATTCAGTAACAAATTAGAAATAAATGCCTGAATTTATTATACGTCCGGTGCACATAGAGTGATGACACCTACAGCCAGTCCAAGATCTCAGCTGGATATCAAGTGGTCTTTGGTGATTGATGAAATGTATGGACAAGAGCAAGCAATAAAACCAATGAGTAAAATGTATATTATTAAACATTGATATAAATAGCATCTTTAAATCTTCAGCAGAAGCCAGAAGGAAGATTTTACAGATGGTGACCTCCCTGTGCACTGGTGGGAGATCCCCAGCCTCTAGTTTGCCAGGCTCCATTCAATTAAACTAATTCGTTCACATACATCTGCTTCTGCACTATGTTCATTAAGCAGCAGGGATGGGATGCTGTGTCAGAGGCACTGAGAGATACAGCATGGAAACAAGCCCATCAATCTGTACTGAACATTAACCATTCTTTTTATATTAATCTGATATCAATCCCTTGTTGTTATTCTCCCCACATCCTCACCAGCTCCTGCCCCCGTGCCAGGTTCTACAATCCATCTACTTCTTCTTAGGCCCCCTTCAGTCACCCCCCGGGGTGTCTCCAGGGTGCTATTCCCTTTATGGAGGACGCCTGTGCGTGGCTTTGTTTAACGTGTGGAGACTGGTGCACAGACGGCCATCCCACAGTCCTTGACAGATCTGGATCAGGATCCAGCGGCATAAAGTCCAAGACGACAGGAGACCCTTTTCTGCTGCAGCCTTCATCCAACTTCCCAGCCGTTGTGACATTCCACTAAGTTCAGCCATTGTCCTCCGCCTGTTCCACCGTTGTCTTGGTTGGATTGCTCTTTGTCAGAGACCTCCCCCTCGACCTTACCGCCATGGGTGGCCCAACCAGGAGCATAGCTCCAGACGGCATCGCACTCAGGATCTGGGGAGATATGGCCAGGTGCAGGTAAGGAGAACTGGGTTAGGTAAGTTATGCAATTTGATCAGCTTGGACTAGGCTGCTTTTTTGCTGAATAGCTCACTAACTCTCTGACTCACTGACTTTCTCTTCCTCTCTGACTTACACTGAGACTCTCACATTCTCTGATTCGCTGACACACTCTCTCTCTCTCTCTCTCTCTCTCTCTCTCTCTCTCTCTCTCTCTCTCTCTCTCTCTCTCTCTCTCTCTCTCTCTCTCTCTCTCTCTCTCTCTCTCTCTCTCTATCTCTCTATCTCTCTATCTCTCTCTCTCTCGTGCTCGTGCGCTCTCTCTTTCTTTCTGACTCTCACACTGAGACTCTCACACATTCGGACTCTTTAACTCTATCTCTCTCTGTGACTGACTCTTTATCTGACTCGCACTCTTTGACTCTCTGACTAATTAATTCACAGACACGAGAAGCTGCCAATATATTGGTCACTAGAGAGTCACAGCCAAGGCAGATTAATTCAATTTGTAGCCCTCTGGTGTCTCAACCATTGTAGTAAATTTGATTTAATACTTTTGAATAGTTCAAAGACTCATTTTGGTCAATAAACGGTGAGAATGTTATCCTAGCCACGTAGGTAACAAGGGAAGAACAAGTTGTGACATTTAGTGTGCTGGCTGTTCATCACCAGCCATGAGAGAGTGGGCTCTGAGCAGGAATGAGAGCAAGGACCGAGCACTGAGACATGCTAGGAGCCAGGTCATCTGCTCCCTTCCCGGTCTTGTCTTACCTTGTTATCTGCCATGGGCTGTAGCAATTTATTAAGAAGCTTACATCAGTAGAAGGATTTATGCAGTATCTTTTGTGAAGCTGATTCCCAATTAACAACGACCCTTGGAGTCATAGTCCCAGAGTGATACAGTGTGGAAACAGGCCCTTCGACCCAACTTGCCCACACCGGCCAACAATGTCCCAGCTACATTAGTCCCACCTGCCTACACTTGGTCCATTTCCCCTAAACCTGTTCTATACATGTACCTGTCTAACTGTTTCTTAAATGATGGGATAGTCCCAGTCTCAACTACCTCCTCTGGCAGCTTGTTCAATACACCTACCACCCTTTGTGTAAAAAAGTTTTCCCTTAGATTCCTATTAAATCATTTCCCCTTTACCTTGAACCTATGTCCTCTGGTCCTTGATTCCCCTACTCTGGGCAAGAAATTCTGTGCATCTACCCAATTTATTCCTCTCATGATTTCATACACCTCTATAAGATCCCCCTTCATCCTCCTACGCTCCAAGGAATAGAGACCCAGCCTATTCAACCTCTCCCTATAGCTCAGACCCTCTAGTCCTGGCAACATCCCCGTAAATCTTCTCTGAACCCTTGCAAGCTTGACAATATTTTTCCTATAACATGGTGCACAGAACTGAACACAATACTCTAAATGCAGTCTCACCAACGTCTTATACAACTGCAACTTGACCTTCCAACGTCTATATTCAATAATCTGACAGATGAAGGCCAAAGTGCCAAAAGCCTTTGTGGCCACATTGTCTACCTGTAACTCGACCGTCAAGGAATAGCTGGTGTCATATCTTTCTTTAACAAATACAAAACCCAAGGATCATAACAAGAGGTTGTGTTGTGGATGATGATGGAATGAGATGAAAATGTGTTTTAGCATTCAGCCTTTCACAAGATGCCATTCCCAAAACATTCCCATTTGCTTGCCCTGTTCTCCAATGGTTTTCAGTGGATGTAAACATTTCCCAGCTATGTTCTCACTTGATACTGACCAGATGTCAACTGCCCGACCTCCCTTCACTCTTTGCTTTGTTCTTGGTTCCCAACATCTTCCTCTGCCCAGCAGTGTCTCTCGGACCTTGTTAGGATACTTCACCTCTCTGGCTGCTACACAAGTGATTGGGACACAGGTTGTGAGCACAAACTGTCAACTTCAATATTGACCCAAGAGGGCAGATGCCTGCTAATTCTTGTTCCACATTAAACAGCCAGAAGAATGTGTACTTATGAGGCAAAGCTGCAGTTATAATGCGGCATGCAGCTAACCATGATGTTCCCGATGCCTGCTATGCTCGCTCAATGTTCAGTGCAGCAGAAGTATTAAGATGGCTCTGGGCTCCAGCTCACACTGGCAGTGGGCCTGATACCTGTTTCAGGGAGGTAGGGCCTGCTTGTTCAGTGTGGCATGTGACACACCCCTGGGAAGACACCTGCCAACATCAACTGTTCAGTAGCATTCTTCTCCAGAACACTGAGGATCATTTCCTCAGCTTTCCAACATGGATTTGGCCAGAAATACAGGCTTTGGAGACAATCCTTTTTACCAAAGTCAAGGAGATCTCAGAATCATGGGGATGAACTTTAACTGGATTGTGTTGGATTTAGGTCATAACTTGTGTTGAAGCACAGATCTCTGAAGAAGGGTCTTGATCTAAAATGTCCTAACAACAGGTTATAACAAAGCTGTTAACATCTAGAGGCAATCTTTACATCTAACTTCCATCTGATCTGTCCCCAGGCCTGATTTTATGCCAGGCTACAATGGAGGCAGGGGAGGAGATACCTGGGATTCCAGCTGAGATATTTACATCCTTGCTGGACACAGATGAGGTGCCACATGACTGGAGATTGGCAACTGTTTCACATTGTGTGTTCCAAGGATTCTTCCTGTACTTGGAGAAACACATGAAGAAACCCATTTCCATTTTAATTTCCCCTTTTATTTTGTCAAGGCGCTGAAGTATTTCTTGAGGGATTTTCATTGTATAGTTGAATCAAAGTAGTAAAAGGTGCTAGATATCTGCAAATGTTCTTGCTGTCACCGTTCAGCAAACACTTGGCTCATTTGCCTCCTCCAGTTTTGATGGGATGTTTCTGGCTGTCTGCTACTGCTGTGATCAGCAGATGGCAATCACTCGACTCCCTCTGGCAATATCCCGTGAGTGTCTCACAGCTCCTTCCACCAACAGTTCATCTCACTCCGTGATTCCCCATCGGTCGATTGTGAATGAAAAATGTTTGGTTCCCATTGCTGAGCGTCACTAATCCAACTTGCACCTATGACCCCACGAGGAGACAGAGGTCATGGATTCATTGATCAGCTTGGCCTACAGTGATTGCTGTGTGACTTGCCCTTGCACAGAAACATGGATCACAGCGTGTGATGTAAGCCCAGTAACTGTACCCGGCATGGCCACATGGTGACTGCATCCACCTGAGGCAGCGTAAAGACAGTTTACATATTACCACATTTCCCCTATGATTGGCTTCCATTCTCATCCTTTCAAGAACAGTTGAGGTAAGATCATAGCTTGCCTTCTATTGCTGGCTGCCAGAATATGATGTCCGGCTTCATGTGTGATCAGTAAATGACATTAGGCTTTTTAACTGTGCACATGGAATACAGAACAGTACAACACAGGAATAGTCTCTCCATCCCACGGTGTCTGTGCCAAACAATATACCACTTTCAGGGGCTATGGACCCTAAGATCCCTCTGTACATGAATGCTCCTGTAGGGCCTGTCCCACTTTCATGACCTAATTTACAACCTTTTTTACTCGTGGAAAATTTTCATCATGTTGAAAAAACGCCCCGACCTACTTGATGCCATGAGTACCTACGACTAGCATCACGACCTGCTACGACCTAACTACAACCTCCTACGACCTCGTGACGACCATGCTGCGAGTATGAGTCAAGAGCAAACTCGGCAGAGGTCGTGAATTAGGTCGTGAAAGTGGGCCAGGCCCTTTAGGGTCCTGCCATTTACTGTACATTTTCCCATTACATTTGGCCTCCTGAAGTTCCACATCCTACACTTGTCTGGATTAAACTTCATCTGCCGTTTATCTGCCCATACAGTATATCCAGCTGAAATATTCTACTGTTTTTTAACAACCTCACTATCCACAACAAATTTCATGTTGTCTGTACAATAACCAATAAGACCATCTGCTAACTTGTCAAAAGCTTCACTGAAGTCCATGTATACAACATCCACTTCTGTACTCTCATTAATGATCTTTGATCCCGTCTCAAAAAAATTCTATGATGTTTTAAAAACATGAACTCTCCCACACAAACCCAAGCTAACTATTCAAATAAATACATGGTTTTTCCTAATGCGAGCAGATCCTATCCGAAAGAATCTTCTCCGACAATTTCTCGGGCACTGATCTAAGGCACATGAACTATACTTTCCTGGTTTGTTTCCATTGCAATTCTTAAAGAAAGGAACAACAATGGCTGTTGTTCAGTTCTCTGGGACCTCCCCTGCGGCTAAAGCGTAGAAATGTTCAACAAAGATATTACTGGAATTGGACAGTTGAGTTATAAGGAAAGATCAGATAGGCTGGTATTTCTTCTCTGGACCAGAGGAGGTTCGGGGTGACGTTATAAAGTTTTATAAAATCACGAGAGGGATAGATGATGATCAGGCTTTTTCCCAAGGTGGGGGAGTCTAAAACATGAGGACATAGGGAGGAGCAGAGACATACTGCAGTGTTGGATGAGTGAAGGAGGTTGTGGAGATGGTGGGAGTGGAGTGAGGCGAGAGCATGAGGGGGGGAAGGTCTCACAGTCAAGCAGTTGCTCTACTGGGAACCAAGGTCAGCAGTGGAGGAGTGACCTGTGAACACAAGTTTGTTTTTGTGAGCACGGATTGTGGGGAGTTAAATGAGGAAGGCCATGCAAGAGCAACTTACACCCCATCCCAATACCCCCCCCCCCCCCCCCCCCCCCATTCCACGCACGCACGCACACATACACATACACACATGTGCAACCGCAGTCTCACCATGAGCCTGGCCAAGAGAGAGCCAGGTACTCAGTGGAGTGAGCACTGACCGGAGCTCCCTCCCCCCTCCCCAACACCACAAAAAGCTTATTTTGCAGTTGGATAAGAGCTTGTTACAGTGTTTTTAGCGATACAGTGGAAACAGGGCCTTTGGCCTACCGAGTATGCGCTGACCAGCTATCCCCTTACACTAGCACTATCCTACACACTAGGGACAATTTACAATTTTTACCAAAGCTAATTAACCTACAAACCTGTATATCTTTGGTGTGTGAGAGGAAACCGGAGCATTCGGAGAAAATGAATGCAGACATGGGGAGAATGCAAAAACTCCGCTCTGGCAGGCTGGATCAAACCCGACTCTCTGGGGCTGTAAGGCACCAACTCTAACATTGCACCTCCGTGCTGCCCCTTTGCTTTCTGCATTCTCTGCTCAAGCCGGCTGCCTAATTGCCAGCTGTGGAACATGACTAAATGCAGATCAATCTTGTGCTGTAATGATGTTCAGTCAGGCTGGCACAGTGCAGCTTGTTAGGCTGCCAGACTTGAATGGCTAACCTGGTTTGTATTCGGTGGCGGCTGAGAATCTGCTGCATCACAGGCACCAAGAGGGCAGGGGTTGTGGCATGATGACCTTGCAGCCACCATTGTTGTCCCTCAACTCAAACGGTCTGTTGGTAGCAGGTTCCGACAGGTACCTCTGGAACCCTGGGAGGGAAGACCCTTTCTGTTCTGATTTGGGTGATTAACGGATACAGTGGGCAAAAGGACAGCAGCAGCAGCAGATAAATGGTGCAAGCAAGTGGAAAGAGAAGCATTGGGTTTAAAAATATTACGTGTCCTCAAGATGTCCCACAGCTCCATATATCTACATTTGAATCTGCTGGATATATAGACACAGCACGTAATTTCCACAAATACTGTTTTGCAAACATTTGGTGCTATAGGGATGTTAGTTATGGGATAAGTAATGTTAGCACACCAGCCAGAAGCTTCTATGGGATTTCACCTTCACCTGAGGCATTGAAACTAGCCTTTGTTTGTCAACTTAAGAAGTGAATGCAGTGCTCCCACAGTCTGTCTCTGGAATGCCAACTGGGATTATCTGCTCATATCTGTAGAAAGAGACTTCAATCCAAATATGTGTTCGAGGTCGGCATGGTGCACGTAGTCTACATGATAAGATCCACATGGGTGACTGGGCCACAAGGTTACAGCCCGTGGAATCCAGAAATCGTAAACTTGGATCCAAAACTTGCTTGGTAATCGGAGGCAGAGGGCGGGAGTTGGAGACCAGTGGTGTTCTCCAGGGAGCGGAGCTGGAATTACAACTGTTTGTTGTACATGATAATGATGTACATTTTAATGCAGGAGGTATGATCAGTATGTTTACAACTGAGATAAAAAGTAATCAATGGTATTGATTAAATGAAAGATGCAGCATGGAACCAGGGCCATCAGCTCACCGAGTCCATGTTGACTATTGATCACTCATTCACACTAGTTCTATGTTATTGCATTTTCTCCTCATCCACCCCCCTGTACACTAGGAGAAATTTACAGAACCAATTAACACAGAACTTCATAGGTTTTAAGATTGTTTGAATAGGGATAAGTCTGGACATTGTACCACATTGGAATAAGGCAAACTATAACTTTATTTGACAGGAGCTTGAGATGGTTCACTGGGAGCAATTGTAATTGGATAAGTCCACATCTGACATGTGGGAGTTGTTTAAAGACCCAGTTGATCAAAGTTCAGGACTGGCATGTTCTGGTAAGGAGGAGGGATAAGGACGGCAAGGTAAGGGAATGTTGGAAAACCAAGGGGGTCGTAAATTTGAACAAAAAGAAAATGGAAGTCCATGCAAGGTTTAAGATGGGGCCTTTGAGAAATATAAAGCAGGGAGGAAATAACTAGAAAGTGGCTTTGATGAGTCACATTAAAGAACATTTTTATATCTATATTAGAAACAAAAGAGTAACCAGCGAAAAGGGATCATTCAAGGTAAAAGTGCTTGAAGTCTGGGGTTGTAAGTGAAGTGCAAAACAAGTACATTATTTTCATCAAGGAGAAGGACATCAAGGACAGTGAGATCAGTGTGGGAAATATTAATATGCCAGGGCAGTCTGAGTTTAAGGAGGGGTGCAAGGGCATGAAAACATTAAGGTGGATAAATCACTAGGATCTGGTGGTATTTATCCCAGGTTATTGAGAGAGGCAAGAGAGGAGATTGTGGGAGCCTCAAAATCTTTGCATTTCTCTAGCCACAGATGTAGTCCTGGAGGACTGGAGAGTGGCCAATATTGTTTCTTTGTTTCTGTGACCAGTGGAGTTTGCAGGAATCTGTGTTGTGACCTGTGCTGTTTGTGATATATATACAAGGTATGTAAATAACTTGGATGTAAACTTAGATGGATGGTTAATAAGTTTGCAGATGCCACCAAGATTGCTGGATTAGTGGATGGTGGGGAAGGCTGGTAAATTATACAGCAGGATATAGATCAGCTACAGAAATGGGCGGATAATTTGCAGATGGAGTTTAATCTCAGCAAGTGTGAGATGTATTACCTTGGGAGGTCAGATACGGTGGAAGGGAAAAATATGCAATTAACGACAAGACCCTTAACAGTATTATTGTACATAGGATCTTGGGGTCCCAGTCCAAAATTCCTGAAAGTGGCAATACAAGTAGATAGAATGGTAAAGTGGTATGCTTGTATTCATAGGTTGGGGGATTGAGTATACGAGTCACAGCTTTAGAGATCTTTGGTTAGGCTGCATTTGGATTATTGTGTGCAGTTGTGGTGGCCCCATTACAGAAAGAATATGCAGACTTTGAAGAGGATGTAGAGGAAGTTACCACAATGATGCCTATATTAGGTGGTATTAGCTATATGGAGAGGTTAAACAGACTTGGGTTGTTTTCTCTGGAATTCTAGAGGTTGCAAAATCACCAAGGCCATTAACTGCATTTGCAACCAATTCCACAGACAATTCCCTCAATTCTCTTCAAAATCAGATGCACCTTTTGGTAATATTTCTATCAAAGCCTTGGCAGCAAGGCACTCCTTTGTACTGCCCTGAGCTGTTAGCCTGCATGAGAAACCTGTGTGAGTTACATTTTAATTGTTAGCAATTACTAATAATTCATAGCTGTAGATTAATATTGAGTGAACATCGTAGTTTTATGAACTTACATTTGAAAAGAATATAAATGTGACCCAGACAAAAACATCCAATTTCATCTTCACCCTGATGTTTGAAGTTCACTCCAGTCACATCCATCAAGGTGTTGTTTTCATTTCTGATATCGGTCATGTGGTGGGCAATTAAAGTGGTGTTGGGGTAATTTAAGCACATCAGTCCAGGATGGATTTTGTAGCCAGGCCCACTTCCACATCAATATGTGACATAACCCTGTGCATTCTTTTTCTATTAGAATGGCTGTCATTTTGAAATATTCACAGACTGATGTCCTGAACAATTGGATGCCTCGACAGATTAGAGAAAATGATTTGAAGAGGAAGTTTCTTCTGCAATCATGAAAGTGAACCTATTTTCTTTTAATGTCACACAAGCATTCATTACTATCAGATGAATTATTTTAGACAATTTGGTTATCATTTGGAGAGGAATGAAGTTTGAATTCTTATTAAAATTGTTATGGAATAATCAAATGTTGCTTTCTTCACGGGCAGCCTATAATTAAGTTTGGGCCAGAAACTATTCAGTGTAGAGTATCTGCAAGATGCAGTCAAATTGAGATATGTCAGAATTAATGATAACTGCTTGTTGTTTCAACTTTAATAAGATGGTATTTTATAATTAATAGGGCAACAGGTTCAATTCTGATCCCTGGTGCTGTACATCCGGTCCACAATAGCATGGGTTTCCTCCAGGAGCTCCCGTTTCCTCCCACAGCCCATAAATGTAGCCATAGATTAATCGGCTGCTTCAAATTATGAGCAGTTTGCTGGAAAAATAAGGATTGAAAGTGAGTTGATGAGAATAAGTGAGAGAGAATAAGTCGAAGGGTACAGGGGAATAAGGAGAACCAGAAATTGAACTATTGAGTTAGCATGGATCCAATTGGCTGAATAGCTTCCTTCTGTGTAGTTATGTGTTAAGACGAGAACTACGTACCAGCGGTCTCTGAGAATCAGCCAGCGTAATACAGGACACCCAGTCAACTGCAGTCAGTACGTTGGTCCACTTTTCTATGTTGCATTGTGATCTCATGGTCCACCTGCCCAGGATTAAACAAAAGTTAGAAAAGCTTCCTCTCCCAATTAACATTCGTGATTCCCGCTGGGAAATGTGAAGGATATAAAGAATGAAGGTCGGATTGAATGCAGTCTGCCTTGAGCAATGGTCAGCCAACTCACATGCAATGACCTAAATTTGCATTCCAATTTCAGATAAAGTGTGCAAAGATCTCTCAAAATCCTTCCAACTATTGTACCATTTTGCATTCACTGTGGGATTTTAGATAACTACCTATTTGCAAAAGGTAAGTATGTATTTATAAATTAGGAAAATCACCAGGCCATCTCCAGATGCAGGAATGTTATCATGTGTGCTTGGATTTCCTGACTCTTCCTTCATGTACCACAACCGTGTCCATTTGCACCCAGGCACCAAAACACCCAGAGAAAACAGGGAATTATAGACGTTCACCTCACATCGATAGTGGGGAATCGATTATTAAAGATGTAATAGCAGCGGATTTGGAAAGCAGTGACAGGATTGGTCAAAGTCAGCATGGATTTATGAAGGTGAAATCATGCTTGACTAATCTTTTGAAGTTTTTTGAGGATGCAACAAGTAGAATGGATAAGGGAGGGCCAGTGGATGTGGTGTATCTGAATTTTCAAAAACCCTTTGATAATGTTCCACACATGAGATTAGTGTGCAAAATTAAAGCACATGGTATTGGGGGTAGGGTATTGACATGGATAGAGAACTGGTTGGCAGACAGGATGCAAAGAGTAGGACAATGGGTCCTTTACAGAATGGCAGGCAATGACTAGTGGGATCAATGCTGGGACCCCAGTTATTTACAATATATATTAACAATTTAGACAAAGGAATTAAATGTAACATCTCCAAGTTTGTGGATGACACAAAGCTGGGTGGCAGTGTGTGTGAGCTATGAGGAGGATGCTATGAGGCTGCAGGGTAACTTGGATAGGTTGGGTGGGTGGGCAGATGCATGGAAGATGCAGTATAATGTGGATAAATGTGAGATTATCCACTTTGGTGGCATGCACAAGAAGGCAGATTATTATCTGAATGGTATCCGATTGGGAAAAGGGGAGGCGCAACAAGACCTGGGTGTCCTTGTACATCAGTCACTGAAAGTAAGCATGCGGGTGCAGCAGGCAGTGAAGAAAGCAAATGGCATGTTGGCCTTCATAGCGAGCGGATTTGAGTGTAGGAGCAGGACGTCCTACTGCATTTGTACAGGGCAATGATGAGATCGCACCTGCAGTATTGTGTGCAACTTTGGTCTCCTAATTTGTGGAAGGACTTTCTTGCTATTGAGGGAATGCAGTGTAGGTTCACCAGGTTAATTTCCAGGAAGGCGGGACTGACATATGATGAAAGAATGGATCGACTGGGCTTGTTTGTATTCACTTGAATTTAGATGAGAGGGGATTTTATAGAAACATATAAAATTCTTAAGGGATTGGACAGGCTAGATGCAGGAAAATGTTCCCGATGTTGGGGGAGTCCAGAATCAGGGGTCACATTTTAAGAATAAGGGGTAGGACATTTACGACTGAGATGAAGAAAAACATTTTCAGCCAATGAATTGTGAATCTGTGGAATTCTCTGCCACAGAAGGCAGTGGAGGCCAATTCAATGGATGTATTCAAGAGAGAGTTAGATGTAGCTCTTAGGGATAACAGCATAAAGGGATATGAAGAGAAAACAGGAATGGGGTACAGATCCTGGATGTTCTGCCATGATCATATTGAATGGCCCAAAGGGCTGAATAGCCTATTTCTGCGCCTACACTCAATGATTCTATGTTTTCTATGACTCAGCACTGCAGTGATTCGCGTACGACAAACACTCCCCTTGATCTTGAAGAAAACTATCCCAAGTATTTCTTATTCAACATGCATAACTTTAAAATTCGGGTCATCATTTTAAAACCCCTCCATAATCCCATCCCATCTCCACCATCAGATGTCAACAACCTACATTCTAAGATAGCGCTGTCATTCTGCAAAGTTTCCAGTTGTCCTTTCCCCATCCTTCCCCTTTCTCCTTTTGCTCCATGCTCTGTGAATGGTTTCCAGTATTGCACCCCTTCTCTCTGTGAACAGGACCCTGAATGAATGAAGCCCACAACTTGAACCATTGCTGGATTAGTGATGAGTTCTCCCAGAACAGTGATAGGTAGATATCAGTGATAGGATCTTGGAACAACTGTGAGGAAGGAATCTTTCACATTTCTAGGTCAGGTCAGCCTGATTTCTTGCACTGTAAAATGATGAAGGGCTTGGTGCATGCTGTGTCCAAACATGCTCAGGTATATTTTACTTAATATTTATATGACATTTATAAAAAATTAATTTGACCTTCGAACATGTTTTTGGTAAAAAACACGAAAATGTCGGTTCAGGTAGCGTGATGCAAATATACAGCTCTCACTAACTGAGGGTGTGTGCATTAGAGATGTTTTAGGGACTACACAAGAAACTAAGCATGGAATCTGAACTTGCAAACAGCATCTTGACCATAACAGCAGAGTCTGAATGCAATTATTTCTAATTGTCTGAGTCATAGACTCATGCAGCACAGAATCAGGCCCTTCAGCCCATTGACTCCACACCAACCAACCATTGGCTATTTACACACATCCCATTTTCTTCTCTTTTGGTTCCCATCAACATTTGCCCACAGCAACATAAATGCTGGGTTCCTGGCACTGGGATAAAGGTGCATTCTTGGAGTCATCCTGGAAGACTATCACCAATGGTCCATCTCGTCATGTTGCAGCATTGCAGGCTCAGTGCTGAAGTCCCCGACTTCCAATAACTCACCAGGTCTGGCCACCTATTTCTGCAAGTCATATATCTATGATAGTGGTTGTTATTTCTCCCGCTTCATCACTGAACACTGAACTGCTTCTTTATCACTCTCTAGCTGTCCCATGAACAACCCACCCATTCACCACCCTGGCCGCAACCTAACCAAGACATTACCTTTGTCCTATCCAGCACCACCCCTCCCCTACCTTTGCTGCAGTTTAAAACCAGCTTGTTTCTCACAATCCCAGTTTGACACAAGACCACACCTCGGTTTTCCTATTCACAGGCGCTGCCGGACTTGCTGAAAGTTTCTACCATTTTCTGTCTTTATTTCAGGTTTCCAGCAGCTGTACGTGTTTGCATCTTGATTGCTAGCTTTGCTGTTGTTGTGTCACCCTGCACCTCAGCCGTGGACAGCAGCCATTTAAATCTCTGCGCCACAGTCCTTGCATTCCCTTCCCACATTTCCCACAGCAGCTGGCTACAGCTCATCAGCCTGGGGCTTTATATAAGGCAGCTAACATCACCTCCTGTTCAATGTGTTGTTCTGAAATATCGCCGCTCCCTCCATGAATATTCCACAATATATCCTTCCCCTTAATGGATACAGAAAATATTTAGGTTTTAGACAAGGTAAGACATCACCAAATCCACACGCAGTTTGCCCTTTTGACCCAAATGAGCCATTCTTGATTAATACACAAAATGACCCAATATGCTGGAGTAACTCAGCAGTTCAGGCAGCATCTCTGGAGAGCATGGACAGGTGACATTTCGGGTAACCATCACATATTCAGAGATGCTGCCTGACCTGTTGAGTTACTCCAGCATTTCATGTCCTTTTGCGCAAACCAGCATCTGTAATTCTTTGTTTCTACATCTTTCCTTGTTACCTTCTTCACCTCAATATACATAAAATATTTTAGGATTTTCCTTAATCATGACCGACTCTGCTATTTGATGTCCCTCTTTACCCACTCTCTGTATTTCCAAGCCAAACGCAAAGTAACAACCCTCGTTTTGGTTGGGTTCCAGAGGGCCGAGAAGCCTACAGAAACCTGGAGTGAGTCTGTGACTGTGAAATGGAGATTCTATGAGATAGTGACAACTGGTTCTGAGGAAAAGCAGGTAAAACTGCCGGTAATCAGGGCGTGTGGAATTTAATGACCATCACTACATGGATCATCTGAGGAGACATTGACTACTAACGTCCACATGTACAATGTACAATGTACATGTAAATCTAGTCCTGCTCACTGGCTCCTCTTGCTTGGCCCACTCACCAGTTGTTGAAGAACAATTCACTCTCAATGTGGAAGAGCCCTCAGTCACATATAATAATAATAATAATAATAACTTTATTTATAGAGCACTTTAAAAACAACCACTGTTGCAACAAAGTGCTGTACATGACTAATCATGGACAAAAAATTATTACACGACAATAAAAACATTAAAAGAGAGAGTAAAAACAATAAAATTAAAAACATTAAAAGCACTAAAACAGGAGCAAAGTCTCAAACAGGGTCAAAAGCCAAGGAATATAAATGTGTTTTAATACTGGTTTTGAAGATGGACAGTGAGGGGGCCTGTCTGATGTGCAACGGCAGAGTGTTCCATAGCGCCGGAGCAGCAACAGAGAAGGCTCTATCCCCTCTGAGCTTCCGCTTAGACCTCGGTACCTCCAGGAGCAGCTGATCAGCTGACCTGAGGCACCGGGCAGGAGCGTATGGATGAAGCAGCTCAGAGAGGTAAGGCGGGGCGAGCCCATTTAAAGATTTAAAAACAAATAAAAGAATTTTAAAATGAACTCGAAAGTACACCGGGAGCCAGTGGAGGGAGGCCAGAATTGGCGTTATGTGCTCCCTCTTTCGAGTTCCAGTTAAAAGGCGAGCAGCAGCATTTTGAACCAACTGGAGACGAGCCAGGGAAGATCGAGCAACTCCAAAATAGAGTGCGTTACAGTAATCCAGCCTAGATGTGATAAAGGCATGGATTACTGTTTCAAAATGCTGCCGCTCAAGAATGGGCTTCACCTTTGCCAGCTGCCTTAGGTGAAAGAAGCTGGACTTAACCACCGCGCCTATTTGATGATCTAATTTAAAATCACTGTCCATCCTAAAACCCAGGTCCAAAACTGTTGGCTTCACATACCGTGCCAGGGGACCGAAGTCAACAGGGGGAGGTTCACGGCAGCCATTGGGACCAAACAATATCACCTCTGTCTTCTTTTCATTAAATCCTAGAAAGTTTAGGGCCATCCAGGACTTAATGTCCTCAAGACAAGACAGAAGTGATTTGACAGAAAAGGCATCTTCCTTCCTCAGCGGCATATATAGTTGGCTATCATCAGCATAACAATGAAAAGAGATGCCATGCTTTCTAAGAATGGAACCCAGAGGAAGTAAGTACAGTGAGAAAAGCAGGGGCCCTAAAATTGAGCCCTGTGGAACCCCATATGACAGAGGAGCGGAGGAGGATTCAAAACCAGCAAGGCTTACACACATAGTTCTGTCTGCCAGATAAGACCTGAACCATCCCAGGGCACTGCCACAAATGCCCACTAGGTGCTGTAACCGAGATATTAAGATACCATGGTCCACTGTATCAAAGGCGGCAGATAGGTCCAGCAGGACAAGAACCACATAATCACCAGAATCATTAGCTAGGAGGATGTCATTAAAAACCCTTAGCAATGCTGACTCTGTGCTATGCATAGTTTTAAACCCAGACTGGAAAACCTCCCGAATATTATGCTCGTCCAAGAAAAGTTTTAGCTGAGCATAAACAACTTTCTCCAGAATATTAGAAATAAAAGGCAACTTGGAGATGGGTCTAAAATTGGCCAGAACAGTTTGATGCAGGCCAGGTTTCTTAAGTAGTGGTTGCACTACTGCATGTTTAAAACTTACGGGGACAACCCCAGAACACAAGCTGCTGTTGATAATGGCAAGAACCGACTGCCCTATACTGGGGAAAACCTCTTTAAAAAGATGAGGAGGGACAGCATCACAAGGGGAACCCGATGGCTTAATATGGCTAACCCCATCCTCTAAACACGACATTGCAGATACAACATTGCAGATACAAACTAATGATAGTACTGGGCAGATTCAGCTCTGTTTCCTAACATTTATATTTTACTGTTTTAGAATGTAGTTCAATACTCCATTAGATTTATTGATCACTTCTTTCTGCTGTTTAGACAAAGCTTCAGCGTTAGTTATTTCCGCACCATTCTTGAGGTATGCTTGTTGAATACGTTCTCCTCTAGCATCCATCATTCTACATGTCTGCATCAATATTTTATCCAACATTGTTTAACTCATGGTACTTTCAAAGCTGACTCGCCTCTCAGGTCTTCTGTGTAGGAAGATGTGAAGGGCCTTGAGATGGTGCAGGGAATATTGTGCAGATAATTTTCAGAGGTAAGGACTAGTTCTGGAGATTGAACAAAGGAATTAGGATTATTCCTTTTGGAGTTAAAAAGATTGAGTAGTGATTTGAAGATCATCAAAGGTTTAGACAAGACAAGTGAAAGTAAATATTTCTGTTTTGGGGGATTGTCAAATAATCAGGTGGTGATATAAGGACAATGCTTTACTGCCGGACAATGTCGGAGAGTGATAGAAGTAAACAGCACAGAAATAGCCCTTGGGCCCACTTCTCCATGCCCAGCAGGTTTTGTAACTGAGCTGGACCTAATTGGAAATAGAATAATTGGACTGGTCTTTGCGGGAGAAATCTCTTGCCCTCCTGCAGGCAATGGCTAGAGAGAAGGTTTAAGTTTGCTCCTCTTGTACAGAGACAGTGCAATATCAATGAGCAGAACACCTTCCTCTCTTGTTAGATTGATTCCAGGATACTGTGAGTTTCGGTTTGACTGTAGTAAAAATCACCCATGATCATCACACATTCACATTCTCAGTCAGCGGAGAAAGTGCCTGCCTGCGACCAGACGCAGTTATTTCTATTCTTCACAGGTTAGTGAAGAAATATCTACCAGCGACTGGACACAGTTAGTTTTATCCTTCAGGGGTTAGCAAAGGCTCAGCTTGGAGTTTTCTCCCTGAAACAAACAACTGCAGTACATCACGTTCCACCGACTGCTTCTGCATAATAAGCACCATCTCTGTCGGGAGATGGGGAGATATTTGGTTGATGAATTCTCCAGGACAACAGGCATATAGCTCAATTAGCATGGGTCAGAAATTCCTTTCACGCTCATCTTAAGCTAAATAATTAAACAGCACAATAGCAGCTGAGGCAAGCAACTGCTCAACACCTGTAACGTCCCTGCAATAACACCGAAAGTCAGCACATTCGTGCACAGGGTGGACACAGCAGTTTTTTGTTCACTTTTTATGCAACCTTTTTACTTTTAGTTACAGATTCAGATTTGTTCCTTGTCAACTAGAATATGCATGGACATGATAGGTGCAACAAGCTCGTAAACAGCACATATGGTCAGGAAAGGTACAAAAAGCTCGTAAACAGTATGCTTCATCAGGAAAAGTACAAGCTCGGAAACAGTATGCATGGTCATGACAGGTACAACAATGAATGCAACAACAAAACGGCTGAATCTATTCATTACAGATGCCCTGTACCTGAAAGGCATTTGTATATCATTTGTTTGACAAAATAAGGTTCCAGAGTCTCCCCTTACTGGTGTATCTAGTAAAGGTATCAACAACCAACGAAGGCAGCTGTATCCTCGATGGACTAGGTACTCTGTGACCAAAGTCTATTAAATTCCACTCAGCCCAGGAGAAGTCAGGCCAATATGAGGAGCTTCAGTCCGGTGTGGTCAAATGGGTTCAATTGCACTAATACCGCCTGAGGTTTGGCAAGGATATGAACTCCCACTGACAGCTGGTATCTAATGCAAGGGCAACAGCTGGTATAGTCACCGTTTCGCATTACCAAATACATGGGTTCAACCCTGACCTCCGACGCTGTCTGTGTGGAGTTTACATGTTTTCCCGATGACCGTGTAGGTTTCCTGTGGATAATCAGATTACCTCCCTCATCCCACATTCCTAAATCATGCAGGTTAATTGGCCGTTGTAAATTGCCCCCAGCATGTAGGTGAGCAGTGGAATCTTTGGTAAATTGATAAGAATGTGGGGAAGTAAAAAATGGGATTAATGTAACATTAATGTGAGTATTTTATGGTCAATGTGGTCTTGGCAGGCTGAAGGGCATGTTTTCCATGCTGTGTCTGTAACAAGGTGACAAAAGCCTCCAGAAACTTGAAATCTTTGTATTGGGCCTCAGCCCATGAGGGGTCAGACCCATGGCTTCAAAGAACCTTATCCTTGTGATTGTGTCACTGTTCTTGTGTGGATTAAATTGAACCTGCAGAAATATTTAAAACTAATATCCATATTCAAAAGAGTGAAATGTCTTTGTGTGAGGTCAGGAACGTGATCAGACTGCCTGAAAATCTCCGAAAGAAAGCTCTGCTGGACGAGTTCTTGGAACTCACTAGTCAGGTGTGGTATTATACAGTATGTGTGTGAAATACATTTGTTGAAGAGACAATTTTCTTACTCCATAATTGTGAGCAAAATATACTCGTAATAACAGCTTTCCTAAATCAATCGTCGGTATCAATTTTAAACCTCTCTAATCAAATGCAAATAGCTTTTCATCTGTAGTCTCTGAACACACTTAAACCGCAGAAGCTGTTGAGATCTGATGCAGTTCTCTGTGGTGTCAGTACAAACGTGCGTCAATGTAATGAACAAAGCAATGTCTTTCCACCCCAGATCCTTTAGCCAGAGGGTGATGAATCTGTGGAATTCATTGCCACGGACGGCTGTGAAAGCCATCATTGGGTATTTTTAAAGCGGAGATTGACAGATTCCTGATTAGTAAAGGGTCTGTCCCACTTTCACAACCTAATTCATGACCTTTTTTACTTGCGGACATTTTTCATCATGCTAGAAAAAAGGCCCCGGCCTACTTGATGCCACGAGTACCCACGACTACCATCACGGCCTTCTACGACCGCCTATGACCTCGTGACGACCATGCTGTGAGTATGAATCCTGGGCAAACTCGGCAGAGGTCGTGAATTAGGTCGTGAAAGTGGGACAGGCCCTTAAGGGTATCAAAGGTTAAGGGGTGAAGATAGGAGATTGGGGTTAAAAGGGAAAGATAGATCAGCAATGATTGAATGGCAGAGTAGACTTGATGGGTTGCATGGTCTAATTCTGTTCCCGTGACTTATGAACTTATGAGATCTGCACCTCCATCCTGAATCCAACTCTGAGACAATCACCTTCATGGGAAAAGCAAGGAGGAATCACTGGGATTAATGGATCCTGCAAAAGTGAGGTCAATGTGGGCAACAGAAGCCCTGCCACAAGAGATGTTGGAGATACTCCTTGGGTCAGACAGGGTAACAGAGCTAATGTTACAGATTAATGATCTCTCAAAAAAACAGGAGATATAACCAAACAAATATGCTTTTAGTTACAGAGAGGAGGGGGAGGTAGAACAAACCAAGGGAATGTCTCTGATAGGCTGGAGATGAAGATTGTCCAGACGGCAGCATGGTGGTGCAGCGGTAGAGTAGCTGCCTTACAGCACCAGGGACCCAGGTTCAATCCTGACCACGGGTGCTGTCTGTACGGAGTTTGTATGTTCTCCCCGTGACCAAGTGTGCTACTGATCAAGGTGTGTGGGTTTTCTCTGGGTGCTCCAGTTTCTTCCTACACTCCAAATATGTACAGGTTTGTAGGTTAATTGCCTTTGGTAAAATTGTAAATCGTCCCCAGTGTGTATAGGGTGGTTTTAGTGTACGGGGATCGCTGGTCAACATGGACTTAGTGAGCCGAAGGGCCTGTTTCTGCGCTGTATCTCTAAACTAAATTAAATCGAATATTCCTGCTCAACCTTAATATGGACTGTCCAGATGAACAGAGCCTGGATCAGTGCATGGAATTTTTGGTGCTGTGGCCATTCCAGGCATGTGGTTGTGAGAGGGAATAACTAGCAGCATAATGTGCCTGGTTTTCGACGTTTCAGACGTGATCGAGAGGGAGGTAATAGAGATGGAGAGGTTGTGCTACTGATCAAGGTGATTGCCACGGCAGCACTCAGAGAGGACATACTGGAGGGTTTATCTGCTGAGGCAGTATGGATAAAGTTTAGAAATAAGAAAGGAGCAAGCACTCTAATGGGAACTTTGAGCTTTCCAGTAGTGAGTGGGAGAGAGAGGAACAGAAGTGTAGACAGATTAAGGAAAAATGTAAAAGCAACACGATTGTTGTAGTGGGTGGTTTTAACATCCTCAATATTTGTTGGAACTTCCTTAGGGCAAGAACCTTGGACGGGGTAGTCCAATCAGGGATTGGGCCATATAGATACTTTATTGGGAACAAGCCTTGCTGGATGATTGGAATTTCAGTTGAAGAGGAATTTGGAAACGGCGATCACAATGATTTAAAATGGTTATACTGTAAATAAGGATAGGTCTGGACCTTGGGGGATGGTACTAGATTGGGGGAACGGAAGATTACAGCACTATTAGGCAGAAGCCTGGAGAGAGGATTAGGAGAATCTGTTATTAGGTAATTCGATATCTATAACGTGGGGCAAAAAGCTGCTGGAAGGTCTCAGTGGATCAGGTTCAAGAATTCAAGATTCAAGATTCAATTTAATTGTCATTTGGACCCCTTGAGGTCCAAACGAAATGCCGTTTCTGCAGCCATACATTACAAACAAATAGACCCAAGACACAACATAATTCACATAAACATCCATCACATCGTTGTGATGGAAGGCCAAAAAAGAGCCTTATCTCTCCACTACAATGTCCCCCCCCCCCCCCCCCCCCCCCCCATGTGGTGTCAAAGTCAAAGCCCCCCGGCTGGCGATGGCGATTGTCCCGCGGCCATTAAAGCCACGCCGGGTGATGCGAGGTCGCACCGGGTCTTGGTGTTAGAGAGGGAGTGTGCGCTCGCAGAGGCCCGCGGCCATTCCAAGCCGTGCGGGGCGGTGCTGTAAGGCCCCGCTCCAGGAGCTCTTCGACCCCGCAACTCGGGCGGAGAAGAAGTCTTCGCGTTGCGAGAGCCCTGAAAAGCAGTATGGATCCCTCCAGTACCCCACGGGAACTTTGAGCTTTCCAGTAGTCCGCCAGACCCACAGTTGCACCCTCCGAATCTCCGAAAGATGTCGAGCCGCATGCAGCAGCAGTGGGTCCACCAACATCCTCAACCCGCTCCGGAACTCGGCCAGCTCCGCGACCTTGAGGGGGTAGTCGTCGGCACCAGATTGTCCCCGGTCTTCTCCTGTTATTGGGCCGCTCCTCCTTGCAGCCCCAACGACAACGGAGACCCGACAAGAAAAGGTCGGGTCTCCCGTGCAGGAAGAGATTTAAAAGTTACCCCCTCCCCCCCACCCCACCCCCCACCCCACCCCCACCCTTGGGGGATGGTACCAACAAAACATAACAAAAACTACATAGAAACTATTAGGCAAAAAATAATAAAAATGAGAGAGGGACGGGCTGAGGAGGCCGCTCTGTGATTAGAGTAATTCGATACGGTAGCATCTGTGGGGGGAATGGACAATCGATGTTTCAGGTCAGGACCTTTCCTCTGGACTGATAGAGTGGAGGGGAGATGGCCAGTGGTGGGGGAAGAGGGTGCAGAGCCATCATGTGATAGGTGGAGCCAGTGGAGGGGATGGAGCAGAGCCAACATCTGATAGGTGGTGCCAGGGGAGGAGGGTGATTGGTGGATGGAGTCAACTGGGGTGAAAGGGGCAGAGTTAGCGACAGAGGCTGGGACATGATTGGTGGACGTGGGACTGCAGAGGATGTAGTTCAGATATGAATGGACAGTTATGAATGTGGAGAATGGGACCAGGCAAAAAGAGAGGGGGATTGGGGGATGGAACAGTGGGGGGGGGGGGGGGTGGAAGGGGAGAGGGAGTGTGGGGGTGATGGGCAGGTGGGGGACAGATTGGTGGACCCAGTGGGATAGTGTGGGGGTGATGGGCAGTTGGGATATGAGTGGAAGTTATGAATGTGGAGACATGGTCAGGGTGGTGGGGGGGGGGGGGGGGGGTGGGATGGGGGGGGGGGGGAGGGGGGATGCTCAGATCGGGGTGGGGGAGGGGAGGGGGAAGCGTGTGGGGGTGACCCGGTGCGGGGAAAGAGGATGGGTGGGAAGACTGTGTGAGCGATGGGAAGAAATAATTGATGGGTGGGGGGGGGAAGCTGGATGTTGTGGGGAAGAAAGCTGTGTGGGAGCATCTGCAGTCTTAAATGCCTGGTTTGTTTTTTTGCTCCAGATTTCAACATCTTCAATTTCTGTGCCTCCACCCGACGCATGAGAGTCATTTAAAGGCCAGCTGAATTCAGGACCTATATGTTCCAGTGATGAAGAATGACAAGGAAGGCATGGTTACGGGATTTTTCAACGATGAAAGATGTTGTAAATTTGGTCAAAAGGCAAAATAAAGCATGAGTAGGGTCTTGTCTGTGAAAGGAAGCATTAAAAATTTAAAGAGGGAATCAGGAGGGCTAAAAGGGGCTATGAAATGTCCTTGGTAATCGGATTAAGGAGCATCCCTCAACATATTATACGTACATCGGGATATAGAGGGGAGCCAGGGAGAGAACACCATCAAATGCCCGATGACAGCTAAGGGGGGAACAATACCCAGGAGATGGAGCTGAATCTTTACATTAGTACAGACTGAAGTCCAATCAGAAAAGGCTGCTCGATCCTCACCATTAACTAGGGACAGCGAGGCAGTAGATCTGTGGCAGGTTTAATAAAGTGTGGAGGAACTAATTCTACCGTTAGATGGAGTTGTTACCAAAGAATTAAAATAACTGGCAGAAGAACCGTGGGCAAAATGTGCAAGCATTTTATGCAGAGAAAGATTTATTTTGGGACCAATTGTTTCCAAATTCTGCTATTTTGCTTATTTGCCAAGGAAATCTTTTTTACATTTATGGAGTCAGCACAGCGATGAATGGAGTCACATGAAAATGTCTTTGAATGGTATAAACAGGCTCGGCCAAGACCCGACAATGTTAGAGACACACATTTGTAATCTACCAACGTTCCTATCAAAAGGAAGGAAGGAAGGAAGGCATGAAGTGGCTGGACAGACTAGGATTGTTTTCTCCTAAGTGTCGGACGGGAGACCTGATAGGAGTATATAAAATTATGAAAGGCATAGGTAGAGCAACAGTCAGAACCAAGATAGAAATATCAAGAAATAGAGGGCATGGCTTTAAGGTGAGAGGGACAACGTTTAAAGGAGACGTGTGGGTCAAGTTTTTATACAGAGCACAGAGTGTGCCTGGAACACGCTGCCAGGGGTGGTGGTGGTGGAGACAGATACGACAGTGGCAGTAAAGTGGGTTTTAGATAGGCACATGGATATGCATGCAGGGAATGGAAGGATATGTGTCACGTGCAGGCAGCGGACACAAATATAACTTGGCATCATGTTCAGCATGGCATTGTGGGCCAAAGGGTCTGTTCCTGTGCTGTATTATTCACTTGGTGAAATGATCCACAAAATGGGTAGTATTTATTCCCATCCCTGAAGCCTGAGGATGTCCAGTCAAATCTATCTATCTGCATCACTGCAGTTTCCCCATGTCTCGTCTGTCTCCAGATGACAATTACCTCTGCCTCAATCACCTTCCGCTGCACCACGGTGCTGCCGCAGTTCGTGATGCTCTCTTACAGCTACGGGGAGCCAGGTTCAATCCTGACCTCATGTGCTGTCATTGTGGAGTTTGCATATTCTGCATGTGACTATTTGGATGTCCCAAGTGTCGGGTGAATTAATGACCAGATCACAGACTCGGATGACACAGTTGTTCTGACCACTGTGCTGTGCTTCATTCTGACTTCAATGCCCCTGTGTGACGGTGACGGCGTAAGTCCAGTTCTCAGGCCTGGCGTTGTGTTCGCTGTAAATGCAGCACTGTGCCCACTGCTCAAAGGGAGCAAATGTTTGTCTTTCATTATCTGTGTGGTGTTTGCACCTTCTCCCTGTGGCTGTGTGTGTTTCCTCCATGTGCTCTGTTTTCCTCCCGCATCCCAAAGGTGTGCGGGCTTATGGGTTAATTGGCCTCTGTAAATTGCTCCTAGTGTGTAGGAAGTGGATGAGAGACTGGGATAACATAGAACTAGTGTGAAGGGGTGACTCAGTGTAGACGCGATGGGCCGAAGGGCCTGTTTTCATGCTATTTCTCTAAACTAAACTAAATATTGATGATCCTATTGCAAACAATGTCCAACTGTAACAGTAATACTGGACTTTATCCTGATTCTGTGTCTGTACATTAAGGTTAGAACTCATGCAGTTCCTTGGGCTGGAGAGATTTATAATGTTTCTCTGTGGATGAGAAGCCTCTTTACATCCTTTTCTGCGATTCAGCAGATTACATCAGTGATCTCATGTTTTTTCATGCACCAAGTCCACACCAGATTTCATAGCCATCCAATCAATCTCAAACCTGGACATTGGATGTTCGCCGAATCGTAACAGGAAAACAGGCCCTTCAGCCCATCTAGTCTATGATGACAAAAATGCAAGCAATCACACTTAATTCACTTTATTCTCCTCAATGTCCCGGCTACTCCCATTGCACCCTGGCCAATTTACAGAGGCAAATTAATTTCCCAACCCACACGTCTTTGGGGGAAATTGGAGCACCTGGGGGAAACTCACACAGTCACAGGATAAACTTGCAAACTCCACACAGACAGCACTGGAGGCAGGAGTGAACCTGGGACAGGAGTTGCGTGGGGTGGGCATTGAACCCTCAACCAGCAGCATCACTCTGCTGCCGACATGCAGACAGAGGTCCACCTATACCCACAGAACCATCAACAGCATCACAGCAACTTCTCAGCAGCTAAAAAATGACCTGAACGTCAACACACATCCATCACTATGGAAGCTCATGCTCCGCTTTCCTTTCTGCCTCGATTGTTCCTTCCCTCTCGGGTGAAGGGAAGTCCCTAACATCTTGCCTTATTTAAGTCGCTGTGGGTTTCTCTTTAATGCACACTGTGTAAGGAACCAGAAATCCCCTCCAGTTACACCAGATGTTGGTAGCAGTCACTGTGCTTAGTAACAATCCATCCACTTGTCGGAGAAGCCGGTCCCTGCAAGACAACTCTGCTAAACATTTGCTGCTAGATTGTCGATAGTGACAGAGCTCATGGCTGGAATCTCCCTGTGTCTGCTGGTCCTCAAAGGTGGAGAAAACCTGAAACTGGTTTTCTTATCTCATCAGGAAAGTCCAAAACCCATTAAAGCTGGAAAGAGTGCAGAAAAGATTTATGAGGATGTTGCCAGCACTTGAGGGTGTGAGCTATGGAGAGAGGTTGAGCAGGCTAGGACTTTATTACTTGGAGCACAGGAGGTTGAGGGGTGATCTTATAGAAGTGTATAACATCATGAGGAGAATAGATATGGCAGATGCACAAAGTTATTTTATACATGGTAAAATACATCAAGAACCAGAACACATAGGTTTAAGGTGAGAGGGGAAAGATTAATAGGACATTGTCCCATTAATTTCACCAGTCTCGTTTCATAATTGAACTACTCCATCTCAGGCAACATCCTGGTGAATCTCCTCTGCACCCTCTCCAGTGTAATCATACCGTTCCTGTAGTGTGGTGACCAGAACTGCCCACAGTTCTCGAACTGAGTCCAACCAAGGTTTTATAAAGTTGGAGCGTAACCACCCTACTCTCATGTTAAATGCCCCAACTAATGAAGGTCAGTATCCCGTGTGCCTTGTTAACCATGTTATTTACCTGAACTGCAACGATCTTTGGATTTGTACACTAAGGTCCCTCTCTTCCTCAATACTGCCTCAGACCCTCGCCTGATGTTTGTTCTCACTTCATTATACTGGATTACCTCACATTTTTCAGGATTGAACTCCATCTGCCATTTCTCAGCCCATTTCATCAACACATCGATATCAGCTCTCCACATTGTCACCAAATCACCAATCATAATTTCAATTGTGAACCTATTGATCTTGCCTATTATATCCACATCCAAATCACTTGCATACACCTCTGTGCTTTACCCTTTCACAGATGTATCTACTTCCTCCCATGTATCCGTAAACAATAAGGGTCCCTGTGGAACTATTACCTGAATGGTGGCCGATTAGGAAAACGGGAGATGCAACGAGACCTGGGTGTCATGGTGCACCAGTCATTGAAAGTAGACATGCAGGTGCAGCAGGCAGTGAAGAAAGCAAATGGTATGTTAGCATTCATAGCAAAAGGATTTGAGTATAAGAGCAGGGAGGTTCTACTGCAGTTTGTAAGTTACTGGGGCAAATCCTCCAAAATTATGGAAGAACTCGGATAAGGACATGGACATTTTTAAACCAGATTTGCTGGCTGCAACAGAAAAAACCCCAATCCACAAAGGAAGAACCAGTTTCGAACCTGTCTGTGGGCCTGGGCATTACACCACTGTGCGAATGGTATGAACAGGAAAGGCTGAGACGGAGATAACAAGATTATCTTGGAAACACAAAGGAAGGCACCAAGCCTCAGCAGACGGTGGTAAACAGGCCAGCAGCAAGCACAATCACCATCGTGGATGACCCATCCATCGGGACAAATGGGAGCCCATCTAGGCGATGGGATAACGATCAGGCTGAGGGATCATGACAGCAGCAAACCCCTTATCATCGGAAGCCTATTGTTCATGCCAGATCGAAACTGGGAATCATCAAAAGACCCTTTTGTCCACAGGACCACCTGGGGGGTTTCAAGGGAGAAACTCAGGTATAAAAAGCAGGAGTCAAGCCAGAACTCTCTCTCTTTCTGCTCTGCTGGATGGCTCGTGACCCTGCATCAATCTAGCTGTAAGTACCCCAGTGACCTGGTGAAGTTCCCGAAATAGGATAGAGGTTGAGAGAAGAAGGGGAAAGGGGGGTGTACTTGCAAGTAAAATTGTGTAAAGTAAGTTTTACGATGTGCCCGATAGTTTTCCTTCCATAGTCTTAGTTTAAAGCATAAGTTTAGCCACGTATTATGTAGTGTTGGTGAGATTCGATTTCTCATTGTTTAATAAAGCCTGTAAATTTTAGACTTGCTTGGAGTCTTGGTTTCTGTTTTCTCTCATCAGCACACTCTGGTCAAGTCAACCTATTATCACATCTCACCATAATTCTGAGGTCTAGAACCCAGAGGAATCCCTTTTGTTGTATTCTCTCTCTTGGGAACCGCTCGAGTGGAGTGGTGGCCATTTGACCCTCCGACAAGGGAGAGAATAACTCGGGCAGTTGGGCCCGAAGTGGAGTAAAGGGAAACTAAACCCCTACAAGTTGTACAGGTCTTGGTGAGACCACACCTGGAGTATTGCATACAGTTTTGGTCTCCTAATCTGAGGAAAGACATTCTTGCCATAGAGGGAGTACAGAGAGGGTTCACCAGACTGATTCCTGGGATGGCAGGACTTTCATATGAAGAAAGACTGGATAGACTCGGCTTGTATTCGCTAGAATTTAGAAGATTGAGGGGGGATCTTATAGAAACTTACAACATTCTTAAGGGGTTGGACAGGCTAGATGTAGGAAGATTATTCCCGATGTTGGGGAAGTCCAGAACAAGGGGTCACAGTTTAAGGATAAGAGGGAAGTATTTTAGGACCGAGATGAGAAAATCATTTTATACACAGAGAGTGGTGAATCTGTGGAATTCTCTGCCACAGAAGGTAGTTGAGGCCAGTTCATTGGATATATTTAAGAGGGAGTTAGATGTGGCCCTTGGGGTATGGAGAGAAGGCAGGTATGGGATACTGAGTTGGATGATCAGCCATGATCATATTGAATGGCGGTGCAGGCTGGAAGTGCCGAATGGCCTACTGCTGCACCTATTTTCTATGTTTCTATGTTTCTAACAGCATTGGTCAACAACAACCCCCCACCACGACCCACAGTCTCCTATTATCAAACCACTTTGGATCACTGTCCCATTAATTTCAGAAACCTATGAAAATGTACCCCAAAATATCTCTGTTAATCAAAGTTCCTGATAACCCTGCCATTTACTCCATCCATCCTTCCAGAATTTGATTTCAACTTGTCGAGTCCACATTGACCACTGATCATCCGCTCACACTAGTTCTATGTTATCCTACCTTCTCATCGACTCCCCACACACTAGGGACAGTTTACAATGGCCTATAAATCTGCACACCTTTGGGATGTGGGAGGAAACCAGGGCACCCAGAGGAATCCCACTTGCAAACTCCGCACAGATAACACCGTGGCTCAGGATTGAACCCAGTCTCTGGCGCTATGGGGCAGCAGCTCTAGCAGCTGCATCATCGTGCTGCCCACTAAGCCAAATTTCTTCACTGTCTATGATTCCAACTATGTTTGTGATGTCTACATACTTACCAATCAATCACCTCCATTCTCATTCATCAATAGATAGATACAAAAAGATGGATTAACAGAGCGGGACAGGCTATCTTCAGTTTAAACCAGCATCTGCAGTTCCTTCGTACAGCCTGTCCTGCTGAGTTACTCCAGCTTTTTGTGTCTATCTTTGGTTTAAACCAGCATCCGCAGTTCCTTCCAACACATCTTATCCATCAATAGGTGAGGGAAATTGAAGGTCCCTGCTCTGTTGTGCGACTCTGAAATCATCCATATCTGGCAGTTTACAGCACTGGATGGATATTCTATAAACTCACTGAAGGGAGAAGTGAATGAATGTCAATACTTGCTCCCAGGCCAGCATCCTTACACTCAGACAGTTACGTGAACAGGCATTGCCACAGTGAGTGAGGATTGAGTGACTGAGATCCATAGCTTGTTGTTAAAGAAGAAAATACAGATAGGGTTTTCGATTTACAGTTAATTAATAGTGGGAAAAAGAAAAACATTTCTACAAGGAAATAGCACAGCTAACCTGTGGAGAATTACGTCCAATATAGAACTGTAGGGACCAGACAATGCCTTTTAGTATGTGTAAATATTGGGCAGAACAGTGAGCAACATTTCCAGTAGCTGGGAAGTCTGGGGAAAGATGAAGCTAGATTTTGAAAGAGCGCAATAATTCCTGATAATCACGGTGAAGTTTCCAGATAACTTTTAAGCGCTACACATGGATGCAGTCACAAGTGGCTTTTTTATATCCACGCACCACAGACATCTGAGCTAATGAAGAAACAGATCTCCTCCGCACAGTACTCCAGCTCAATTGATTTTCATGGTTTTGGTGTATGGTTCAGCAAGGCAGCAAAATGTTCTGGATCTAATTGATGAATGGCATAATGAGCCCTGACTTCTGTTTTGTTTTCTATTTTCTATCTAATTGATTATTTAGAAGAAAAATCTGCTCTCGGCATCACTACCACTCTCGAGAGTTTGTTACTGTTCAGTCTGAGTGCAGGCGTTCATTTTAATTACCGGACCAAGCTCCTCTTGCACTCCTTCTCTTTTCGACTTTCTGGTAAGCCACCTTAGATTTCTTGTGGCTTACCAGGGAAACAGCACTGTAAGAGGCCAGTTGAACAATGCAGGCTGGTTAGAAAGGAGCTGCGGCCTACACCCAGCTCTGGAGCTCATGTTGTCGACCTCCCCGTGGTGAGCCCTGTCAACTGACCTCAGTCAGGTGAACGACAGCAACAGCGCCACAGCTTGGCGCCAACCCGGAGCATGTGCCCTTTTTATGGCGGGCACTAACAGATGTGGAACTGGGTCGCATCACCCTGCTGCAGACTTCTGCTGCGTCAAACGCAAGAAGAAGCCCAGCTCCCAACACTGGGCCAAGACCCCTCTAACCCATCACATCCAAACATGACTGGAATGGATGAGGGGCCTGGTGTCTAGCACTCTGTCTGGCAGTGGGTCCCTGACACCCACTAATGGCAAAGGTTCTTCTTCACCTTCGTTTAATTTGTTAACATACATTACAGAATGTATAATAATAATAATAATAATAATAATAATAATAATATATTTTATTGTCATTGCACATATGTGCAACGTGATTTGGTATGCAGCTTCCATCCGGTCATAACTTAAACAACTAATAACATTTAGATTTAGATACCCCCGAGAAACATGATTTATAAAAGAACAGTAAAACAGTCAAACAGTCAAAACAGTCTAAAGTGCAACTGTGGCTGTGCTGGGTCGATGTGCGATGTGACCATCCGAGGGAGACAGTTCATGGGGGTGGGATGCACTCAGCAGGGCCGGTTCAGAGCAGCTATAGCTCTGTGGATAAAGCTGTTCCTGAGTCTGGAGGTGCGGGCATAGAAGGCCTTGTAACGTCTGCCAGAAGTAGGAGTTCGAATAGTCCATTTTACTTTGGAGTCACGTGAGTGACTACGTGAAGAACCCCGCCAGGACGCATGCGTGCCATATATCGCTACACGTATTGCAACGAGTCACAGCAGCAGAATTTGAAAGCCGGGAACAGCAGGTAAGGAGACTCTGCGTTCCTTCCACTTACCTTACAGATGGAGACATGGACTAGATCCATGAAGGCTGCGAAAAAGCTGGCGGGGGAGAACCGCGGAGTTGCGGGCAGGCAGCAGCAGCAGCCAATGGCACGCCAATCTCCCGAAATGGGAACAGCTGTGCCCGACTTCGCTCCCGCAGCGGCCATGGCCGGGCGATAAAGCGAAGCAAAAAACGAACAGAGTCGTTGACTCCGATGAGTCCGACTCTGAATAGCCGCGAGCGACCAGTGCCCGTGAGCATTGGGGCCGGTTGGAGCAGCTTCAGGAGCAGCCGCGAGCGGCCAGTGCCCGTGCGCATTGGAGCCGGTTGGAGCGGCTGGGAGCGGGGAACAAGAGCAGCTGCGACGGCCAGTGCCCGTGAGCATTGGAGCCAGTTGGAGCGGCTGTAGGAACTGAAGCAGGAGCGACTTCAGGAGCAGCCGCGACGGCCAGTGCCCATGAGCATTGGAGCCGGTTGGAGCGGCTGCAGGAACTGGAGCAGCCGCGAGTGGCCAGTGCCCGAGAGCATTGGAGCCAGTTGGAGCGGCTGTTGAAGCAAGTACTCCAAAGTGACAGGCTCCGGGAGATGGAGACTAGTCACAGTGGGCAGCTAGTAAGTCCTACAGCTAGTAAGTCCTACAGCAGTACCTCTTGTAGGGCTGCACAGTGTTTCTCCCTCATCAGAGGGGAGTACAGGGGGTCAATTCTGGGCTGACCCTGAAGAGGGGTGCAGAACATACCCCTAGTTCACATGGGGTGCAAGAAAACCTATTGGATATGGTGTCCCAGTTTATTCAACCCAACCAAACTGGCCAAAACCTGGAGCCTAAAATAGCTGCAAGTATCGACTACTTGTCAATCAACCAGCTATAAGGCCAGGCATTATTGGACACCACAGCAAGACACTTACCACCAGGGAACTGCAAAACACTGAATGTTCCCAGTGTCAACCAGTGTATTTGAAAACATGTCGGAGCCTCAATCAAAGCCAGGGACTTGAAACTACAGAAAGTTCTGAAAGTCCCAACAGCGGGAATTACGGTTTTCGCCCGCACAATAAACAAAAAAGACATGACACAAGATCACCAGGTTGCACTGGCTTTATTTTGCAACTACCAATACGAGTAAACAGCATTAGGAAGAAGTGCCATCCAACCGGCTGTAGACCCTAATTTGCAGGCCTATGCAAACCTGGAACCTCCAAACCACCAATATTACTATTTGGAGGCAACTTATCAAAACAGGTAAAAGAACTTGACGAAGAGGGTAAAACCCAGGGGCTCATTAAAGCAACGTCTAAAACTACTTTGGCCAGGAAAAGGCACCCCAGTCGGCTAAGACAAACTGGTGAAAGCTCAAAGGCCAGGAACACTCAACATTGGTCTTTTTAGGCCATGGCCCAGACCGGCCTTCCTGGGGAATGCGCTAACCCTCAACACCGACCCAACTACAGATCTACCAACAGTAACCATGGAGGTAGGTGGGTCTGGTTCCTTACGAGGTTGGTGGGAGATTACAATTCTGTCTGGATGCATGGAATAAAGTAACTACCGACACTTATATTTTCAGAAGTATAGGGTTATACCGTAGAATTTATACAAAAACATAATCCTCCATATCAGCTTTACCGAACCGAATGTTCATGCTTACAGGCAAAGAAAAATCAAAAGCGCATGCTGAACTACAGTGACCATATAAAAAAGGAGTAATGGAGGAAACCCAACATGAATCACAGGAATTCGAGTCCAAAATCTTTATCATAAACAAGATGGTGGTTGCCGCATCTTCATAGATTTGACTAATTTGAATACTTTCGTACTATATATTCATTACTAGATGGAAACCTTTGTTACTGCTAATCAATTGATTTCCTAGGTTACTACATGGCAAGCATCGTTTTAAAATATGCTTACTATACAGTACTCATTAGAGGTGACCACAGATGTTATTTAACACAATGGATCAACTGGGGCTCACCCTCAACTGAGTTCACATGTCAGTGACTTTGCCGAAAGAAAAGGTTACAGCCTTCATGGAGGCTTGCAGCAAAATCATTGACATCACAAAACCATCCATCAGACTGGTAGCAAGAATAATTGGCATTACAGTGGCTGCGTTTCCAGCCACACAAATCGGACCTTTACATTATCAAAAATTACAGAGGGCTAAAATACGAGCACTCAAAAATTATCATGGTCATTTTGACAGACCAATGAAGCTACCAACAGAGGCCATAATGGAACTAAAATGGTGGAAAGATAACATTAGGCATTGTTCCAATCCAAACATTATCAGCTACCCGTCCATGGAACTACAAACTGATGCCAGTGCACTTGGATGGGGAGCTACCAATTCCATCTCCAGCTGTGGGGGAGATGGAATGCACAGGAGGCATCATTATTACAAACACTGTGCATAAACTACCAGGGAATGTTAAGTGCATTCAATGGCCTTAAGTCATATTGTTCTGGGCTATATCACCAGCATGTTAGACTACAAATTGACAACACCACCGTGGTAGCATATATCAACCATATGGGTGGAAACAAATCGACATTATGTGACAATCTGGCCAACACAATTTGGCAATAGTGTATCCAGAGAGAGATATTTGGATATCAGCTACCTACTTACCAGGTAAACTAAATTTAGTGGCAGACAACAGGTCACGCAAATTCAATGAAAACACTGAATGGATGTTGGATAAAAATGTATTTGCTGAAATTACAGCACGGTATGGAACACCAGATAACACCAAGCTCACACCAGCTATCGAATTATGTTCATGGGAACCAGAACCTGGGGCAGTGGCAACAGATGCATTTTCGCTGCATTGGGGGATTGTTTGAGTAGGCCAATCGGGTACTATCAAAATACCAGATGCGGAGTCTTGCTGTATATTCCTAAATACCCGACTGATGAGGCAGAAAGGAGGGAATGCCTCCTTTCTGCCTCATCAGTTGGGTATTTAGGAATATACAGCAAGACTCCGCGTCTGGTATTTTGATAGTACCCGATTGGCCTACTCAACCATGGGTCCCGGTGATACTCGACATGGTATTAGAACCATGCATCACCATCCATCATAGACCTAATTTACTGGTTCATCCCGCAACAAGGGGAAGTTACCCATGTCATAATTATATTAACCTATTAATTTGTAGAGGTTGAAAGCACCTCTACTACACCTGGGACTGACGGACCAAACAGCGGATATTATTTCAGCGGCCCACAAATAGTCCTCCAAAAAAAAGTACTTGGTGTCATCAGGGAATGGGAAGTACTGTCACAACAATAAACATCACCCACAGATCTATGAACATCCCGTCTGTTCTGGAATTCCTGGCAAGCCTCCATTACGATGAGAGGCTCAGTCATAGCGCCATCAACTGCGCCAGACGTGCTCTGTCAACATGCCTGTGGCAAGGAACAGAGCGGCATTCTGTTGGGACACAACCCCTGGTAACCAAACTCATGAGGGGCATTTTTAATGTTAATCCCCCAAGAACCAGGTACTCCCAAATATGGAATGTGAGCATTGTACTGACCATGTTAAGAAACTGGTCTCCAGCTACAGCTCTGTCCCTACAGAAACTGACTAAGAAAACAGTCATGCTGATGGCCTTGGTCACGGCACATAGGGTCCAGTCACTACAGAAACTAAGGCTGGAAAACATGACTATTTCATCTGGAAATTTAACTTTTCACATCAATGAATTAGTCAAACAAAACAGACAGTGGTCGGCAGGCCTAAAAACAGAATTCAGGGCCTACCCGACAGATGATCGTCTCTGTATTGTAACACACTTACTATTATATATGGAGTATACTAAGATCATCAGAGGGAAAGAATTGTCACTTTTAATCAGCTACAAACAGCCACTCAAAACAGTGACAGTCCAGACCATCTCTAGATAGCTAAAACAGGTCCTAATAAAGGCTGGAGTAGACACTAGCATTTTTAAATATCACTCCACCAGGGCTGTAGCTACATCGGCAGCTATGAAGTTGGATGTTCCTATGGACCAAATCCTCAAGACAGCAGGATGGTCAACGGAGAAAACTTTCCAACAATTTTATAACAAACCAGTCATTGAACCTGGAACATTTGCAGAAACAATTTTAAGTTCTGTAATATAATTTACCCCATAAATAGGGGCTATAATTTGGTGTTAATATATTTATCGTTGGGTTTTCAATATTGTATTGATGTCTAATGATGTTAACACTATTCTCCCCATAATCAAGGCAGATGTGATACAAGGACCTCGTTTCCACGGCATGAAATCACATAGCTTTAAAATCTTCACGTAGTCACTCACGTGACTCCGAAGTAAAATAGTAAGATTACACGAGAACTTACCAGTTTGAAGTTTGATCGTTATTTTATGAGGAGTAATGTTGAGGGATTACGTGCCCTCCACTCACACCCTTGATCATATATTCAACTGGTATCTCTTCTCTAATCTTACTATGTTTAGTCATTACAGTTGTCTGTGATTTCACACCGCTGCTTTGAAGAATGACACGCATGCGTCCTGGCGGGGTTCTTCACGTAATCCCTCAATGTTACTCCTCATAAAATAATGATCAAACTTCAAACTGGTAAGTTCTCATTTAATCTTACTATTACAGGGGTGTGAGGAGTCTTTGTGGATGCTGACGGCCTTCCTGATGCACCGTGTGTAGTAGAAACCCTCCAAGGTGGTAGCTGTGTCCCAATAATCTTCTGCGCTCCCCTCTCTGCCTCCGTGCAGCTGAGATACCACACAGAGATGCCATATGCTAGTATGCTCTCTGTGGTGCAGCGGTAGAAGGTTGTCAGCAGCTGTTAGGGCAGACCAGTCTTTTTCAATGTTCTCAGAAACAACAGTCGTTGTTGTGCCTCTTGACCAGTGCAGCGGTGTTGGTGGACCATGTGAGGTCCTCTGAGATGTGAGTGCCCAGAAGCCTAAAGCTGGACACTCTCTCCACACTGGAGTATGCCCGGATGGAGATTGGGGCGTATTCCCCATTATGTGTCCTCCTGAAGTCGATATTCAGCTCCTCGGTCTTGGAGGTGTTTAGAGACAAGTTGTTACGTGCGCACCAGTCCGCCAGGTTCTGCACCTCCGCTCTGCAGTTTGTTTCTTTGATTTAACCTTTCACAAATGTATCTACTTCTTCTGTATTTACAGACTCCTCACTGACCCCCAATAACCCAGCCTCAAACACCCTTTGGAATAGGGAGATTCATGCCTTCTGTAACTTCTAAATTCACCCATTAGCAAATGCTTTTGCTTTCAACAGCAGACAATCTTAGATCCAATTTGCCATTCACTCCTGGATATGAAGGCTTTCAATTTATTAACTAATCTGTCAGATTCAAGATTCAATATTCAAGAGAGTTTATTGCCATGTGTCCCAGATAGGACAATGAATTTCTTGCTTTGTTTCTGCACAACAGAATATAGAAGGCATGAATACAGAACAGATATGTGTGTCCATATACCATTATATAAATATATACACACATGAATAAATAAAACAGATAAAGTGCAAATAAACAGATGTCCACAAAAGCCTTTGCAAAAATCCACAGAGCCTGCATCAAACAAGCTTCATATTAACATGCTTTGCCACTCGATGAGAAGATGGACACGTATCTTTTACCCAATTGCTTGGAATTTCTATTCTTTTGCTCTTTTCCAATTGAGGTCAGATTCTCATTCTAAAGTAAAAGAAAGTTACAAAGCTTCACAATAGTGGAAGCAGAAGCAGAAGCACTGAAACACCAGAGAGATCCCATAGCTTATCAGAATGAACTGAAACACAGAGATCATCAGACTGAAGAAGGGTCCCGACCTGAAATGTTGTCTGCCCATTACCTCCACAGATGCTACCTATCCCACTGAATTCCTCCAGCACTTTGAGTTTCACACAGAGATCAACATTGGACTGTCTGCCGTGGGTATGTGGAGGCCACATATGTCCCACTAAGTAAACGGCTGGAGGAACTCAGCGGATCGAGCAGCATCTCTGGGGGGTTAATAATTGCCAAAGATTCAGCATTGTGACCAATTAAGGCCATTGTGACCAAGCATGTCAAATGCTTTATTCACTATTCTATCTATCCGTATTGTTCTACAATGCTCTCCATGGCCCAGTGTAAGTCTGTCTTAATTTAACAGTGCACGCACTTGTCGGAGTTAAATTCCATTTGCCATTCCTTGGCCCTCTTCCCACGGTAGAGTCACAGAGCAGTACAGCACACAAACAGGGTCCTTCAGCCCATCCTGTCCATGCCAACCAACTTGGCATGCTGAGCTGCTATAAATTGCTTGCATTTGGACAAGTCCTCTAAAACCTTCCTGTCAATAGTTCATCAAGATATTGCTGTAATCTTAGATAACATGCTTCACTGCCCACTACACCGACAACTTTAGTGTAATCTGCAAAATTAATAATCATGTTGACAGCATTGTCATCCAAATCATTAATATAGATAACAAGCAACCATTTGACCCAACAATGATCCCTGCAGCACACCATGCTGATGGCCCTCCAATCTGTAGAACATGCTCCACTACCACCCTCTGATTCCTTCCAAGGAACCTATATTGCATCCATATGGCAAGCTCGCATGTGACCTACCCTTCCAGACTAGCCTACCATTTGGGATCTTGCCAAAGGCCTTGCTGAAGTCCATGGAGAAACGTCCATTGCCCTACCCTTGTCAATCTTCTGTGGAACCAATCTAACAGACTTTGACTGCTCAGTCACTGGTGGTGGTACAAAGCCTATTTTGGTCATTGTAGACCCCACCCAGTGTACATTCTGTACCAATGCTACTTTATGCATTTCTTCCAATATGGAGGAACACTGTTTTATTAGCTGAGGGAGGATAGTAGGTGATAATCAGGAGGAGGTTTGCATGTAAAGTAGTGAGGCTTCATGAGGTTCTGCAAGAAATGTTGAGGATGCTCAGTCTCCACTCTCTTACTTGAGCAGCAGTGTATAACCTTCTGTTGTGGGGCTGTCTCTCTCCTGGACCTGGGTCTGGGCTGGGATTGTGTTGGGACGATTTGTTGAGGACATGTGTGTCAGATTGTAGCTCGGCTAGTCTATGCGACAGATCTGACAATCTAGGCAGCTGCCCCAAGAATTTTCCTAAGATGGATGAGGCAGAAGTAACATTGCAGAGGCTGAGGTTGTGAGACCCAAAACATCACCATTCTATCTTCTCCAGAGATGCTGCCTCACCCGCTGCCTTACTCCAGCACCTTGTGTCTTTTTCTGAGGTTGCGACCTGTCCAGTTTTATTCTTTCACTGTTTCATTGAGCAGTTATAGCTCTGCAGCCATCAAACCATACAAACCAAATACCTCTCACTGTGGACTGTGTTGGTCTGATGATGCTGAGTTGGAGCATTTGGAGTGGACTAGAGGCTGCAGTCTGTCACTGAGTCAAGTCTTTATCAGTTGATGCGCAACTATAAATTAATGCAGCCAGGAATTAACGATTCATAATTTGCAGTGTCTTTTTGATGAATTCCATTCATTAAGCATTTATTTTTCAGGAATTTTGACCAAACAAGTAAAATGAATAACTGCAAAACTCAACCTTTATTCCTAAAGGAACTATGGTAAGAAGGTGAGCAGTCGCAGCTCTTTAGTCTTTGGAAGACTCATTCTCAAGGCCGTAATGGGGGTAGTTTGGGAAATCTGGACTACACCTTAGTTTTAGAGACGTCTGCTTACAGTGTGGGGAAGTTGTTCTTAAATCTGGTGGCACGTGCTTTCAACCTTTTGTATCTTCTGCCCGATGGGAGAGGGGAGGAGAGAGAATGACACGAGGTGAAAATGGTCCTTAATTATGTTGGATGCTTTCCCGAATCGGCTTAAAGTATAGATGGACTCGATGGTAGGGTGGAGGGGAAGGAAGTGGTGACTGGGTTTGTGTAATGGACTTGACTGCATTCATAACTCTCTGCAATTTCTTGTGGTCTTGGGCAGAACTGTTGCCAAACCAAGTTACTGTATAGTTATTCAGCACAGAAACAGATTTTTGTGGATGAACCTGCCCATGACAACCAAGATTCACCATCCATTTTAGTTCCACCTGCCTGTGTTTGGCAGATATCCCTCTCAACATTTCCTATTCATGTCCCTGTCCTGATAGGATGCTTTCTATGGTGCATCAGAAGAGGTTGGTAAGATTCACTGGAAGTCGTAACCAAACTTCTTTTGTTATCTGAAGTGGAGGCTTTGTTGTGCTTTCTAGGCTGTAGCTTCAATATGGTTGGTCCAAAGCAAATTGGTTATATTAATGGCGAGGAAGTTGAGGTTCTCAACCATCACCACTTCATCATCATTGATGCTGAATGGGGCGTATACACCAGCTCAGTTCCTGAAAGCAATAACCAGCTACTTCATCTAGCTGACATTGAGGGAAAGGTTGTTGTCCTGACGTAATGGTTTTAAGTTCTCTATCCTCTTCCTGTACTCTGTCTCATTATTATTTGAGATTGGGCACACAACAGCAGTGTCATCTTCAATCTGTAAATGGAATTAGGACAAAATTTGACCACACAGTTGTGAGCAAAAAGGGAGCATAGTAAGAGGGTGCCAACGCAAACTGTCTGATGCCCATTCCCTCTACGAAGGCTGCCTGACTCACTGAGTTTCTCCAGCTCTTTGTGTTCCTCTCCGGATTCCACCATGTGCAGTTTCATGCATCTCCAGTGCTTTGCCTCTCATTGGGAATTCCTCAGCCTCCTGATGTTCTTGTTGAAATGATGAAAGGATGGCAGCATTCTAGTTACAGTCAGCAAAACATTCATCGTCTGTGAAAGGAACACCCATTAAGGAGAAGCTTTGAATCTTTGCCCGCTCACCTGAGAAAAATATCATTAATCAAACGTGAAAGGTTTTCAGATGTGGAAGAATAGTGCAGCAAATATAATTGAAGCTGCTGCTATTGACAAATTCAGAGTGAATTTAGATGTTGGTGTAAATGAACTTGTTGAGGAAGTTTACCCAATTTTAGTCGATGGGGGGGCAGAGGCAGAAGCACACCGCTTTCCCTTCCAGTCTTACTTTATTTTAATGAATAATCATGAAGGGTGGGATTTGCATTTTAGATACAACACCAGCACATTTTCCTCCAGTGATGCGTTAAAAATAACATTGTTCCTTTGTTTAAAACTTCCCTGGAGAGATTTGTGAGCAGCTTTATTAATGTACGCACTGTTTTTGGGGGCATGCACAATACATTGGACATTATGCTAATTGAAAGGCGAAACAACCTTCGATGTCTATCTTTAATCATCCATCTATCAACATACTAAGTCTTTTTCTCTCTGATCTGAAGCGAAATCCATCTCTACCTAGCTAAGAATGCCCTCCAGGAATTGAGCCTTCTATGTCGAAACCAAAGTGTTGGCTGCGTTTGGTGACAAAAATTGTGGGATTCAACGGAAGCCAGTGATCATTGTCACCAAACAGGGGACACCATGTTATGGATGTCTTGTGGTTTGAGGTTCCCAAAGTTCAGTGCTGGCCTGGGCATTTGGAATAATCTGAAGAACTTATGCAGTTAGTCAGAAAACAAATGGCAAGTGCCAAATTTTATTGATGATCTAAAAACAGCTAATATATGCTCATCTGTTTTATGTCCAATTGAAGACAATGGATCACTAAACAAAATTTTATTCCAGTGACACAAATTAAAATTTCCCACTTGGCAATTTTTCAAGCAACATACTAAACATAATGTCAAAAATAGCAAATTCTTCCACAAATATTTGTCCTTGTTCATCATTCCGAAGGCACTCAGGCTGACAAATAACAAGACTGACTGATGCCAAATTTAAAATCCCGATTTGGGGAGATATGTATAATTATATTGAATATAAGTGGGTTTGAGAGATCCATAAGTCAACAAAATAAGCAATCTGTTTATAGACACAAAACGCTGAAGTGCAATGCAGCGGGTCATGCGGCATCACTGGAGAAAAGGATCAGGTGATGTTTCGGGTTATAACCCTTCTTCAAACTGAATCTGAATCTGAGGCTGAAGAAGGATTCCGACCCGAAATGTCACCTAATCCTTTTCTCCAGAGATGCTGCCTGACCTGCTGAGTTGCTCCAGCACTTTGTGTCTATCTTTGGTATAAACCAGCATCTGCAGTTCCGTCCTACATAAGCAATCTCTTTAACTCCTATATATGGGGGAGACCAAGTGCAGACTGCACAATCGTTTTGCTGTACACCTACGTTCAGGCCGCCTTGGCTTATGCAATCTCCCAGTTGCCAAACATTTTAACTCCCCTTCCCATTCCCATAATGACCTTTCTGCCCTGGACCTCCTCCATTGTCAGAGTGAGGCCCAACACAAATTGGAGGAACAACACTTCATGCTTCGCTTGGCCAGCTTACAACCCAGTGGTATGATTATTGATTTCTCTAATTTCAAGTTACTATTGCACTCCCTCTCTCTCCGCTCCTCCCCCACCCTAGGCATCTTGCTAATTTCACTGTTCGTATCCATATATCCCTTCGCTGTCATCTCTTCCACAACCAACAATGGACCATTGTGGGCTCCACCTTTCCTGGGCCATCAGTGCTGGCTCTGATTTGTTCTGTACCTTTTCATACCTCTAGCTTCCCTCTCCCCTGACTCTCAGTCTGAAAAAGGGACTCGACCTGAAAATTCACATACTCCTTTTCTCCAGAAATGCTGCCTGACCCACTGAGTTACTCCAGCATTTTGGGTCTATCTTCAAAGTAAACCAGCATCTGCAGTTCCTTCCTGCACTGTTTAAATGGTTAATGCATGGAGAGTGATTCAGGGCTGTGATATCTTTCCTCATAAGTCATAAATGAAGATATGGTCAGCCTAACACTGCTTCGCATCAGCTCTTAAATGGGGAGCTCATTAAAGAGTGCAGGATCCGTGTATAGAGATGTGCCGTAGAATGCAACTGTTTGCCTCTGAGGGTCAATGAAGCTTCAAATAAGCAATTCATTAGATGGCTGAAAGGTCTTATTCAATTATAATAGATAGGGGTTCAAAGGCAAAAGGTATTGATTTGAAATTCCAAAGCTTGGCAGATTAAGGTATGAGAATCTCTTTAGCGCACAGGCTCACTGAAGCACTGAAGCATATTTCCAGGGTATGTGCTGAGCGTGTAATACAGCCTGGCCGAAGTCACAATCACTATTCCATCAGTCACCTGCAGCGCAGTCAACTCAGGTTTGACTCAGATCTCCCTGCTGACTGAAGCCTTCTCCACATTAATGAATAAAGAAAAGCTTGCATTATCTTTCCTAAATTCAGGGTATTATCTTAGCAACGTAAGTATGTTGGTGAGCAGTGGCAATTGTCAGGGGTCTTTGAAAGCTCTTGTCAAACTTGGTGAAGGGACGCAACCAGAATCATCGACTGTCCATTTCCCTTCACAGATGCTGCCTGACCCATTGAGTTCTTCCAGCTGCTGTCCGGCTACAGACTCCAGCATCTGCAGTCTCTTTGTCCCCATTCACTTTCACCATGTGAAGGCAATGTCTGTGGAGGAGGTAGAACATAGCAGAAGCTGCCTGTAACATTCGACTCATTGGTTCCATACCTGACATGCTGTGCACTGACATCTGACTCTCAATCAGCTGCCTGCTGAGAATAGAAAATGCTGCAGCATTTGGAGTGATTGGAGTGGAAAAGATCAGATTGTAATTCAGCAGATATTGAGCACTTTACCCGAGGACAATTAATTATGGTTGTGGGAAGTCTAAAGGGAGATACTTTACCTGTCTTTTACATTCTGATGTGCTTATTCAATCACAGGGAGTGGAGGGTGAAGAGGTGTAAGGAAGTGAGGGTGGGACAGGTAGAAATAAGGAACTGCAGATGCTGAAACACACAAGTGTTTTGCCGATTACACACATAGAGTGCTGGAGTAACTCAGCGAGTCAGGCAGCATGTCTGGAGAACATGGATAGGAGACATGTCGAGTCAAGATCCTTCTTCAGACTCTGGATTAGAGAGGAGATAGTTGATAAAGTGTGGAGAGAGGAAGGGTAGCACAAGAGTTGGTGTGATTGGTGGATCTAGGTAAGGAGAGGTTGATTGGAAGATGAATCAGGTGGGGAGGGAGGATCTTAATGCAAGCACACATCCCTGTGAGAATCACAGCCTGCCAAGCTGAGATTGATTCCTTTCTTCCCACTCTCTGTCGAATATCAATTTCTCTCCCCACATCTACATATTACCTCAATTCTGGCTCCTCTAACCTGGTTGATCAACCTCCCGTTTGCCACTTTTATTAAACACCTTCTGAACCTCACCGTCCATGGAGGGGGTTAACAGCAAGGCATTTAGAAAAACTGATATGATTATGGCATTTCAGAGACTTTTGGATAGGCACATGGATATGCAGGAAATTTAGGGATGTGGATTATTTGCAGGCAGTAAGAGATGGTCTTGCCATCATATTGGTCTTCCCTGTGAAGGGGGCGCTGTTCTGGCGGCAGCCATGGCAGCAGCGCGTCAGCCTTTCAATTTTATTTTTTTTTTTTAGTATGTTTTAAAGTGTGTATTTAGTGGGTTTTTTTGTGTTTTGTGTGGGGGGTGGTGTGGGTGGTGTAAGGGGGAAACCGCTTCGGTCGCCTCCTCCATGGAAAGGCGACTTTTTCCAGGTCGCCTCCCCCGTGGCCTACCATCAAGGATCGGCGAGGTCTTTCCCGGAGACGTGCCCGGGGCTTCAGCGGCAGGCGCAGCGTGGACTCAGCGTGGAGCGGGTGAGCCCTTGCTGGGGCTCGCCGGAGGGGAGTGCTCCGTTTCACTGGCCCGGGGCAGCCGGCAGCCTGAAGTCGCAGCCTGAAGCCGCGGTCTGCAGAGTTCCAGCTGCTGCGGCGTCTACAGCCCGGGATCCCTCGTCGGGGACCCGGGGGAAGAAGAAGCCGCCATTGCCGGACCGCGGATAACTTCTACCGCGGGCCCGGCATGGACTTACCATCACCCCTGGAGGGGAGTTTCGATCGCCAGCCCTGCAGTCTACTTGCTTCTGGCTGCGGCGGGGACTTTAAATCTCAACCGCCGGCCTGCGGCCTACACAATCTTGAAGCCGCGGTCTCCGGTGAGGAAAGACCGATCCTGGACTGGACTCTGGACTCTGGTCTTGTCCACGGGGGGGGGGGGGGGGGGGGGGGGGGGGAATGGAGGAGGACGGCCAAAGTTTTTTGTGCCTTCCACCACAGTGATGAATGCTGTGGTGGATGTTTATGTTACATGTTGTGCCTGTTTATGCATTTTATTATTTTGTTAACCCATCTTTATGCTTTGTATGGAACTGATTTTTAAATTATGTAAAGCACTTTGGGGTCAATGAAAATTGACTATAAATGTGCTATATAAATAAACTTATTATATTATTATTATTATTATATTCATAACAAACATTGTGGGACAAATGTTTTTTTCCTGTGCTGTTTGTTTTATGTTATTATCAGGCAGTCACTACACTTCTTCCCACCCTGCTTCCTGTAAGGACTCCATCCCCTACTCCCAATTCCTCCATCTACGCTGCATCTGCACCCAGGCTGAGGTATTGCTCACCAAGGCATCGGAGATGTCCTCATTCTTCAGGGAACGGGGGTTCCCCTCTTCTACTATAGATGAGGCTCTCGCCTCTTCTATACCCCGTGACTCTGCTCTAACTCCTCATCCTCCCACTCGCAACAAGGGCCGAGTCCCCCTTGTCCTCATCTTCCACCCTACCAGCCGTCACATACAACAAATAATCCTCCAACGTGACCCCACCCTTGCCACATCTTCCCATCTCCTCACCTGTCTGCTTTCCGCAGAGACCGCTCCTTCCGGGACTCCCTGGTCAATTCGTCCCTTCCCACCCGGACCACCCCCTCTCCGGGCACTTTCCCTTGTAACCGCAAGAAATGCTACACTTGTCGCTTTACCTCCCCCCTTGACTCCATTCAAGGACCCAAGCAGTCTTTCCAAGTGCGGCAGAGGTTCACCTGCACCTCCTCCAACCTTATCTATTGCATCCGCTGCTCTAGATGTCAGCTGCTCTCGGTGATACCAAGCATAGGCTTGGCGATCACTTCGCCGAACACCTCCGCTCAGTTTGCAATAACCAACCTGATCTCCCGGTGGCTCAGCACTTCAACTCCTCCTCCCATTCCGAATCGGACCTGGGCCTCCTCCATGGCCAGAGTGAGGACCACCGTAAATTGGAGGAACAGCACCTCATATTTCGCTTGGGCAGTTTGCACCCCAGCGGTAAGAACACTGACTTCTCTAATTTCAGGTAGACCCTACTTTCTCCTCCCCTTCTCAGCTCTCCCTCAGCCCACTGACCCCACCTCTTCCTTTCTTCTTCCCGCACCCACCCTCACATCAGTCTGAAGAAGGGTTTCGACCCGAAACGTTGCCTATTTCCTTCGCTCCATAGATGCTGCCTCACCCGCTGGGTTTCTCCAGCATTTTTCTCTACCTTAGATTTTCCAGCATCTGCAGTTCCTTCTTAAACAGTCAGAGTCAGCATTGTTTTATGAAAAGGAAACTGTTGGTCAAATCTATTTTTGTTCTTTGAAGCTGTAATGAACGGAGTGGAGAAAGAGGAATCAGATGATGTTGTGATTTGGATTTTCAGGTGGTTTTAGTGTGTTGCCACACGAGGTTCTTGCATGAGCTTGGCGTTCCTGCTACTGGAAATATTTTAAAGGCATTAACGAAGGTTTGGCAAACTGATGCACAATTGGAGCGGGGACTTTTCTGAATAACGAATTACCTCCTTAAGAAAAAAATGCGGAGGATTTTTATTTACAGAGATAACCTATCCCCCCCTTCAATGATACCCATCCCAGCCATGCTGAAGTGAACTGTCTGATTTATACACGTCCATCCAGTCCAAGAAATGGTCCAATTGCCTCAGAAAGAGAAAGCCTCCTAGTCCATTTCTCCAGCAATGGGCTGATCTTCATATCCTCCCCCCATTATACATTGTACACGAGGCAGTGGGAGCGAACTGCAGGCTAATGTCTCTCAAGTCCTTCAATTTTCTCCTTCTCCACCTCCCTCATCTCTATCTGCAATAACATTTGGAAATGGTTGAAAAAACAAAATATTACAACGTTTAATGTATGTTGTGGATTTATCTTAAAATGCACTATTAATTAATTAAAACGAGCATTCTGTGAAATTAAGAAAAAATAAATAATACCTCAGATTATGGCTGAGTTTCCTTTTTTGTGCAAAGATGGGGCAAGCTTTGTATTGTATTGTATTCAAATTTATTGTCATTGTCTCATTTGAGACAACGAAATGAATTTTCCTTACAGTCAGTATTATTAAAAAAATCACAAAGAAATAATAAAAATAAATAATAAATAAATAATAAAACATATTAAAAATAAAATTGAAATTGAATTAAAATTTTTAAAAAAGCACAAACACAGAAAGTCCACAACACAACATAACATATATGGCACCAAGGTGAGGAAGGCACCATAGTCCAGCCAGCCTCCCCTCCATGTTCATCCGTGGTCGGGGCCTTCCGAGCACCCGCAGTCGCCGCCCCGGGTGGCCCGATGTTCAGGCCCTCACGCCGGGCTGGTGGGACGCCGACGCTGAACCCCGACGGTGAGCAGCCTCCTCCTCAGTGGCCCGGACCTCCTGGATCAGCGCGGCCCGCGTTGGGAGCTCCGCAAACCGCAGCTCCAGGATGTCGGCAGCAGGTCCAGCACTCCGGCTCCAGATGGCGACCCCCGGTAAGACATCGCCAGCCCCGCGATGTTCCAGCGCTGTCCATCAGCGCCGCTGCTGGAGCTCTGGTCGATCCTGGCAGGAAAGGCCGCGCCAATCCAGGCAGGTAGGCCGCTGTGGGGGGAGGGGGGGGGGGGCGAGGACGCGACTCGAATAATAGTCGCGTCCTCACCAGGAAGCGGCTGAAGTACGGTATCCCCCGCACCGTGCCCTCTTCCCCCACATAAAGACACCAAAAAAACACAAAAAACCACACTTTAACATAACTAAATAAACAAAAAAACAAAAAGATACCGGGCTGTAGGTGGAGGCTGCTGGCACCAGCGCCACCGGAAGTACAATACCTATTGCCGTGATGGGGTTGCAGGGGCTGATCCAGTATGGGCAGCATGGGCCGAGCGGTCAGACATAATACTGAAGCCAAGATGGTGTCCAAGCAAGGTGTTTCCGAATTCTCATGATCCAGCCTCCACAATCCTCTGGAACAAGAGTCTGGTCCATTGCAAGGAGACATTTTGTAGGAGGACTTTGCAGGGTTAGAATCAGAGAAAGGAAAACAAACTACCTGAAACACTAACAGAATCAACTATTACGCTTATTCCAAAAAAAGATAAAGATTTAGAAGATCCGGGCTCGTACAGAGCTATATCACTTTTAAATACAGATCAGAAAATTTTAGCAAAGATTTTAGCAAGTAGATTAAGCAAATATATTAGTAAACTGATAAACCCTGATCAAACGGGGTTTATACCTAAAAGATACTCATTTAATAATCTGAGACGCCTGTTTAATATAATGTACTCGCATAAAGTAGAGGAAGAAGATATATCAATTATTTCTTTGGATGCAGAGAAAGCATTTGATCAGGTAGAGTGGCAATACTTATATAAAGTACTACAAAAATTTAACATGGGAGAGAATTTTATAACATGGGTAAAATTATTATATGATAAAACGATGGCAAGAATTTTAACTAATAACATGTTATCTCAAAAATTTCAACTATCAAGGGGTAATAGGCAGGGATGTGCACTATCACCCCTGCTATTTGCCCTTATGATAGAACCCCTGGCTGAAAGTATAAGAATTCATCCGAATATTCAGGGCTATAATACCAGGGACTCAAAGAATAAAATCTCATTATATGCAGACGATATACTTTTATATATTACAAAGTCACAAACGAGCATACCAAATTTATTAAACTTAATAGAGGAATTTGGGTCTTTTTCTGGATATAGAATAAACTGGAACAAAAGCGAAATCATGACATTAAAACCTCAAGAACCTACACACTTACTGAAGTTCCCCTTTAAAATCGCAACAGAAAAATTTAAATATTTGGGTATTCAGATTACTAGAAAATATAAAGCATTATTCAATGCTAATTTCATACCTTTATTAAATAAACTTAATACACGGATTAAATTTTGGAAAACACTTCCCTTATCATTATTAGGTAGAATAAATGCAATAAAAATGATCTTCTTACCACAATTACTATACCTATTTCAGTCTATACCGGTATATATACCAAAATATATTTTTTTTAAATTAGACTCTAACATTACAAATTAGATTTGGGACTATAAATCACATAGAATCACAAAAAAACACTTATGTAAACCAAAAGAGGTCGGGGGACTTTCACTTCCGAATTTTATGTATTATTACTGGGCAGTGCATATTAAGAATATGATTTATTGGTTGGATAGTTCTACACAACAGACAGAATGGATAAAAATGGAGAAGGAGGATTGTCATCCTTGTAATATAGGAACGATCCTCTTTTCCCCCAAAAAACTGAATAACACAATATATAAGAAGAACCCAATTATATATGGTACAATAAGAATTTGGAAACAAATAAAATTATCTTTAAAATTAAGAAATCTATCACTGTTAATGCCAATTGCGAATAACCCTTTATTTAAACCGTCTCTTATTGATAAGACATATAACCAATGGGAAAGTCTCGGAATTAGAAGGATCAGGGATATGTACGAAATAGGAAACCTACTATCATTCCAACAACTACAATTAAAATTTAAATTGAAAAACAACCAATATTTTAAATATCTTCAGATTTGCGACTTTGTGAAAAAATGTATACAAGGATATCAAAAAGTAACTCCTGACTTATTGGAAGAAGCAATGAATATTGAAGCTGACTCACAAAAATTAATATCCTATTTATATAATAGTATTCTAAATATAGACCTACCATCGACAGAGGTACTTAGAGAAGAGTGGGAACGGGAATTAATGATAAAAATTACGAAGGTTAAATGGGAAAAATACCTGATATATATTCACAAATGTTCAATTAATGTAAGACATAATCTAATACAATTTAAAATTGTACATAGATTATATTATACAAAAACAAGATTGAACAAATTTTATCCAAATATATCCGCCACTTGTGATAAATGTCTAGCCCAAAAGGCAACTATAACACACTCCTTAGTTTCCTGCATAAAACTTTATAAATTTTGGAATGATATTTTTGAAATACTTACAAAATTATTCAAGACAAGAACGGAACCTAATACTGAAATGATTATATTTGGTGTAATGGAAGATGGGAATAAATTGAACGCGTCTCAAAATCTATTCCTTAATTATGGTTTAATAATAGCAAAAAAATTAATACTTAAATTTTGGAAGGGTACATCAATACCAACGCTTAAAATGTGGATTGCAAGTATGTTGGACACCGCTCATCTTGAGGAAATGCGATTCCTCCTAATGGATAAATCAGACCAATTCATAACGAGTTGGTCTCCATTCGTCGTTTTTTTGGAATCATATGGTGCAAAAAAAAAAAAAAAAAAAAAAAAAAAAAAAAAAAAGAATCAGAGAAAGGAGTAGATTACATGGAGAGCAACATGCAAGGTGCTGTATGAACTCATCGGGTCAGGTAGTATCTGTCGAAGGAATGGACAGGCAACGTTTCAGGTCTGTACTCTCTTCGGACTAATCACATGGGGAAGTTTTGAAAGGTGGGTACTTCAGGGGATTATACTATGAAGAGGATGTTCTTAAAAGTATTCCACCACAATAGTTTGAAGAGGATGTTCTTAAAACTATTGTGGTGGAATTGAGCAAAGTATGATATTTCAGGATATTGTAGAAAGGGGTGCAGGAAGCAGAGGTGACAAGTGCAGATGCTACAGGTGTGATATCAGTCGGAAATATTGGGACTTCTTTACCTCCACTGCAGGGACTCGGTGTCCAGCCCGACTGATCTTTGACAATGGAGTGATATCTTGAACCGTTGCATTCCTTCCTGACATATTGTCATTCGGGGAGTTCCAGGAGTGAGATACACCACCCATGAAGGAAAGGTATATCTTTACACGCATGCATTACACACGGTGGTGTCCCCAGGAGTTCTGGCGATAGAAGGTGCGGTTTGGGAAGAGGTGGTTGGAGTAACATAGCTTCCAGGTGGTGGATGCACTGTTGGTGGGAGCTTTGGATGACAGCAACATGGAGCAGTTGGAGGAAATTCTGAGAACAAGTCCTCGCTGATCTGCTGGATCTCTGCCCGGTGTCCTTCCAAATGAACTGGTATTTTCACCTTTGATGAAATATTAAAGCAGTTTCGAACCTTTCAAAATATATATTATCCGAAACTCAAATCGGAATTTTAAACATCAGTGGTGCAGTCAGAATGAGGGATGATGGATCCCAGGAGAGTGACTGGAGAAGTCAGGCCGGAGAAATTATCCTTGGCTGCTCACCAGCCCAATGTTTCCTCTGAACATTTTCAGATTAGTTCTCCAAGGCTTTCATGCAGGAAGAGATTGTTAGAAACAGAAACATCAGCTCCATTGAGATGGTGCGTACATCTGAGGAGCTCGGAGAAATACTGAACTAATGAACAACTGCTGTAAGAAAGCAGGAGGTTAGCAGGAAGTCATAGGAGCAGATCGACCTGGAGGGAGGAGGCCCTTTAGTCTTTCAAGCTATTCTATCAAATACGGATGATGAATGAATTAATCTTACTTTCATGGTGAAATTCTTTGCTTGCATACCTAAGGTATTGAGGGGGGATCTTATAGAAACTTACAAAATTCTTAAGGGGTTGGACAGGCTAGATGCAGGAAGATTGTTCCCGATGTTGGGGAAGTCCAGAACAAGGGGTCACAGTTTAAGGAATAAAGGGGAAATCTTTTAGGACCTAGATGAGAAAAACATTTTTCACACAGAGAGTGGTGAATCTCTGGAATTCTCTGCTACAGAAGGTAGTTGAGGCCAGTTCATTGGCTATATTTAAGAGGGAGTTAGATGTGGCCCTTGTGGCTAATGGGATCAGGGGGTATGGAGAGAAGGCAGGAACAGGATACTGAGTTGGATGGTCAGCCATGATCATATTGAATGGCGGTGCAGGCTCGAAGGGCCGAATGGCCTACTCCTGCACCTACTTTCTATGTTTCTATGTATGTACAAATGGCCACATAAGAGTGCTGACAAATTTACAAATTATACACAGCATCCACACCAGGTCCCCCTTTACTCTCCCCCTCTCCCACCCCTTCACAGCGGCCCCCCAATGTCAGGTTACTATTGTCCATTGTTCTCACCCCCTCTCATCAGGATCCATGCATCATTGATCTACATTTCTTCCTCCTGTCCAAATTACTTTAAGAGATCCACTAATCTCTGCCACTGAGCTCCTTTGTCCATTTGGATCACGTACTTGTGATTTTACCATTCCTTTGCATGAAGATGTTTTCTAATTAGGCTCCAAGTTCTAACTAAGATCATGTTTGATAATGTTTAAATAAACCAGTTTTGTTGGTTGAGGAATAACCAGGACACCAAGGACACATGTGATGTACCTACAGCATAGCACAATGGTCCACATACGCCTAGCCCCACCTCTCTACATATACCCTATCTCTCATTCCTTTCTCCCTACCATCAGCTTGGGCTTGGCCATAAAAACCAGTGCTCCTCCTCACAATCTCTCCACACAGTGAACATCTCTTGCTACCTTGCCCAAGTCTGCTTCCGGCTCCTGCATGCTGATTACCCAGAGAGTGAAAGCTGAATAATTCTGTGAACTGACAGAAAGTGCTTGTAAATTGTGAGTCCATGAAAATCATCTCAGCCCAGCCTACAGCCTAGTTGTACAGAGGCAGTGAATTCTGTTCTTCCGACTGTATGAATCAATTTGGTTCAGGCTGTATTGATTATAATGTGCCTTGGAAAAACAATGGTCAAATATTATTAATGAATAATTACTTTGATTGCTTTGAATGATATTCAAACCAAATAGCTGATCAAACTTAAGGGAAGGAAGTACTATCTTTTTACAAGTCGTTGTCCTCTCTATTTTGATCTCCTCCAATAGATTGTCATTCCCTTTTTTACATCACCAAATTATCTACCACAATTGGAGTAAATGTTATAGAACTGTACAGTATGGAAACATGCCCTTCAGTCCAAATTATTCATCTGATCATATTGGTATTCTGGGCTGGCCCAGTTCCCCTGTATTAGGGCAATATCCCTTTAAATCCTTCCTTTCCATATATCAGTCCAAATGTCTTTCAAAAGTTGAAACTGTATCTGCTTCTATAACTTCATCTAGCAGCTCATTCTGGATACAGACCACTTCTGAGTGAAACAGTTGCCCCTGAGGTCCCCCCTAAAGCACTGTTCTCTTACCTTGAGCCTGTTCCTTCATGTAATGGAATGCTCTTCCATGAACAAAGAACAAACAGCACATGAATAGACCCTTCAGCACATGATGTCTATGCCAAACATAATGCTAAATTAATCTCCTCTGCCTGCAAATGATCCTTATCCCTCCATTCACTGCCTATCCATGTGTCTAACCAAATGCCTCCACTAACGCCCTTGACAGGGCACTCCAGGTACCCACCACTTTGTGTAAAAAACTTGTCCTGCACATCTACTTTAAACTGTCCCTTTCACCTTAAAACTGTTCTTGTTTTTTACCCAAGTTAGGACCTTAACGAGAGGACCAACCTTATCCCTCTCCAGAACTACAGAAACGTATAAATTATGCTCACTGTTTCAAAAGTGCTCCCCAACAGGTACTTTCACCACCTGCTCCCTAACATTTCCTTGAACAAATGCAATCCATTCTATGGCCAGACTATCGATAGACTGTGATATCTGCAGTGGTAAACAGTACCATGAACAGCAGTGACAAGCAACTCTACTCTGTGCTAATAACTGTTCAGTGTTACCTCCCTTGCCAGTCCTATGGGCAAATGCACTGGAGTTTAGGGTCAGTTATTGTGGTCAAATTCTGGCCGCTTCCTGCTAACTGGAGCAAGCGTGTCATATTCAGCTCATGTCAATGCGGGGAGGAGTGGGAGGAAGAGAAACTCAGAAACATGGAGGAAATATACGTCCAGAAGCAATGTGCTTCTATGGAGATATTTCTGAAACATTCAACTACATGTAAAAGAAGAAGTTACAGTCATAGAGTTGTACAGCACTGTACCAGGCCCTTTGGCCCAACATGCCCATGCTGACCAAGATGCCCCATAGAATAGAATAGAATAGAATAGAATAGAATAGAATAGAATTACTTTATTAATCCACTTATTCAGGGGAAATTCAGATGTCCTTGCAGCACACTAATAAAAATACAACATAGCATTCAAGAATTTCAACATCAAAACATAAAAACACTGTGGGGGAAGGCACAAAATCCAGTCCCCATCTTCTTGTCCACCCAGAGTCGGGCCTATGGAGGCCTCCACAGTCACCGCTTCGGGGCCCGATGTTCCTGGCCGTTCTCGCCGGATGATGGTACTCCGGCGTCGGGAGAACCCTCAGAGGCTTGGGGTGCCAGGAACGGCCGCCCTCCTACTGGAGACCGCGGCCTCACAAGCCAACAGACCGCGCCGGACGAAGCTCCACACACTGGCGATCTCGGCGAGAGATCCCAGGCTCCGGGATGTAAAGTTCAGCGCCGCAGCTGGCCGCTCCACAGAACCGCGGCTCCACGATGTTTCTATCGGCGGTCCCAGCATACTGGAGCTCTAGCGCGGTGACCCAGGCAAGGCATCGCCCGCTCCGCCCGCTCCGCGACAGCGCTCCATCTACACTAGTCTCACCTGCCCACGTATATAGACATAGCGTCAAAAACTGTTCTTAAAGAAAGTAAACTGTCCGGGTGAGGAAAATCTATACTATTTGACATGAACCTGATTGTAAAACCCAATCTGTGAAGGCAGGAAGTTTATCACCCTCAATGTGTCTGACATCAATAAGAAGCAGGAAGGTGAATGATGCAGGCAGATGCTGAAAGGGATTCTGGTGCTGCCAGTGGGAATGGATGGTGCACAGCGCTGTTCATACTGTCTGATCTGTGTGACAGAACATGACAATTGCAGCTCTCCATCACTTGTATACTCATAGAGTCATACAGATTAGAAACAGGCCCCTTCAGACCAACTTGCCCACACCGACCAACATGCCTCATCGACACTAGTCCCACTTGCCTGCGTTTGGCCCATATCCCTCTAAGCCTGTCCTATACGTGTACCTGTCTAAATATTTCTTAAATGTTGCATTGCATTGTTTCATCCGATCCAGTAACAGCTGAAGAGAATGGTAAAAACAGAATGGGAGCTGCGGTTTCACTTCCTGCATCAGATTCTAGCATTTCGCGTGTCTGGTATCCAAACAATGTTTTATAAAGTTGCAACTATACTTAGCAACTTTTTTGTTCTGTGCCCCAACGTATGGAGGCAAATACACCGTATGCCTTCTTTGCCAGCCTGTTTACCTGTGTTGCCCACTTCTAGGAAACTATGAACTTAATTCCCAAAGTCCACTTGTTAATCACTGTGTCAGTGATGCTGATATTTGCTAATCTGACTGAAGTTCTTCAGCACTGAGCTTTGGGGCTTAGCAGGGATAACAAGCCAAGAGCATTCAATGAAATGGAGGATCTCTGGAGGGAACAAGATGGTGAGGGGAAAAGGGGGGGGGGGGGGGGGGGTGGAGAGCAATCAGAGTCATTGGGGAAAGCATGGGAAGGGGGTGATGGACGTTCCCTTGTACCCATGCACGATGAACATTTTATTCATCTGGCACACAGCTCGGTTACAGAAGGGGGACAGCCATGGAGGTGAATGCTCAATGTTTTGATCTGGGGTAGTTAGCCATCACTAATATCACCTGTCCTATTCTGGTCTGAAATGTTGGAACGGTAGCGTTCTCTGCACTCTGCAGGAGCGAGAGGGCAAGCCAGATCATATTTGAGAAATAAAGACCTAGGAGACCAGTTGAAAGGGCAAACTCAGAAGGCAGTTGGAAAATCAGAGCGATTAAAGAGAAGGCTTCAGCCTGTCCCAGAGCAGGGGTCATGAACAGGATATGCTGATGGAAATGAAGCAGGCCAGGAGAGGGAGGTGGAGAAAAATAAGGAAATGTCATTTGAAAGACAAATACAGAAAGTTTATTCTACAGAACATGAAGAAGTGCAAAGTACTGAACTCTATAAATAGAACCGAATGGATGACTAATTTTGTGGTCAAAAGAATATGATAGGAAAGTTTAATGAGGCTTGACAAAGCCCCATTAACAGTGTTAATGCCTCCACCTGCACCGCTGATACAGATGACACATGCTGTGCATGAGTTGCTTCAGGTTGTCACCAGCAGTGGCTGCTCTCAGAATGCTCGGGAATTGATGGAAATGTCGCTGTGAACACATTACGCCAAGAGGCTGGCATCAGACCTACGAACAATAATGCCTAGTCACAGTCCTAAATAAGTGTCATTAAGGTATCAATGCTGGGATGTTGGCCAGAGAGAGATTTGTAAAGACGTGCTTGGAGGTGTCACCTGTCTGGTGTTGGCTTCTCAGAAGGCTTCAGAAGGTAGGGATCAGTGCACCCCACAAATCTGGGCTTGCTGGTGTCTTCTCAACTCTAGCCCACAACACTCTTGCCACCAATCCTCACCAGCAAGATATTTAGAAGGTCATATCCCAACGAGATAATACCCTGGCCACAGGAGCAGATGGCATTCCTGCCTATGCCCCAAAGCTTAGTGCTGAAGAACGTCAGTCATGAGTCCACAACCTCTCCATTCACCTCCGAAGTGGAGGATGTAGCTGGGATGTTGGGCATGCCGTAATATGGTCATCTTCAGGAAGGAGACAGATGTCACAGTGGTGGCTACAAACTGGTCTCTTGGCTACGGTGTGGGAAGAACTGCTCTTTAAATGGTAGAACCCATCCTGATATGACCCTCACTGTGTGATAACATGAAGAGAAGAGGGGCAGCACAATGGCGCAGTGGGTAGAACCACTGGCTCAGCACTGGAGACCCGGGTTCGATCTCGACCTCTGGTGCTTCTGTGTGTAGTTTGCATGTTCTTCCTGTGACTGAGTGGGTTTCCTCCGGATGCTCTGGATCCCTCCCACATCCCAAAAATACGAGTAGCAATGTTACAACATTTTGAGATTTTAAAAATCAAGTCTGCAATTTATCCCATCAGATAAAGCATAAAAAGAAGTTTAATTTGACACCTAATTCACTTTCATATCTTCAGTATTAAAACAGTTATGGCCATTTTCATACTCGGAAATTAGCTTCCTGTTCCCTATTGCTTTTCCATTGACTTAATTGCTTTTGCTTTTGACAAGGTCCCACATAAGAGATTAGTATACAAACATAAAGCACACGGTATTGGGGATTCAGTATTGATGTGGATAGAGAACTTGCTGGCAGACAGGAAGCAAAGTGTAGGAGTAAACGGGTCCTTTTCACAATAGCAGGCAGTGACTAGTGGGATACCACAAGGCACAGTGCTGGGATCCCAGCTATTTACAATATATATTAATGATTTGGACAAGGGAAGTGAATGCAACATCTCCAAGTTTGCGGATGACACGAAGCTGGGGGGCAGTGTTAGCTGTGAGGAGGATGCTAGGAGGCTGCAAGGTGACTTGGATAGGCTGGGTGAGTGAGCAAATGCATGGCAGATGCAGTATGTGGATAAATGTGAGGTTATCCACTTTGGTGGCAAAAACAGGAAAGTAGACTATTATCTAAATGATGGCCGATTAGGAAAAGGGGAGATGCAACGAGACCTGGGTGTCATGGTACACCAGTCATTTGCAGCAGGCAGTGAAGAAAGCGAATGGTATGTTAGCATTCATAGCAAAAGGATTTGAGTATAGGAGCAGGGAGGTTCTACTGCAGTTGCACAGGGTCTTGGTGAGACCACACCTTGAATATTGCATACAGTTTTGGTCTCCAAATCTGAGAAAATACATTCTTGCCATAGAGGGAGTACAGAGAAGGTTCACCAGACTGATTCCTGGGATGTCAGGACTTTCATATGAAGAAAGACTGGATAGACCCGGCTTGTACTCACTAGAATTTAGAAGATTGAGGGGGGATCTTATAGAAACTTACAAAATTCTTAAGGGGTTGGACAGGCTAGATGCAGGAAGATTGTTCCCGATGTTGGGGAAGTCCAGGACAAGGGGTCACAGTTTAAGGATAAGGGGTTATCCTTTAGGACCGAGAAGAGAAAAATATTTTTCACACAGTGAGTGGTGAATCTGTGGAATTCTCTGCCACAGAAGGTTGTTGCGGCCAGTTCATTGGCTATAGTTAAGAGGGAGTTAGATGTGGCTCTTGTGGCTAAAGTGATCAGAGGGTATGGAGAGAAGGCAGGTACATGATACTGAGTTGGATGATCAGCCATGATCATACTGAACGGCGGTGCAGGCTCGAAGAGCCGAATGGCCTACTCCTGCACCTACTTTCTATGTTTCTATGTTTCTAACACAAAAGCTGTGATCGTAGACAGTCAAAAACCCATAACTTTCTTAAAATTTAAGAGAACTGAAAGAAATTTTCAGTTATTATAGATTGAAGCATTCTGAGACAAATATGAAACAATCTTACTTTGAAGACCTGAAATTAAAGCATATAATTAGTTAGTTACCCAATTGTAGCTAATTACAAAATTCAATTACTAGATCTAAACATCTATCCATTTCTTAAGAAAAGATTAACATTTTTAAATAGCCTAAGTGTCCAAATAACATTCACACAAGAATTCACAATATAACATGATTTTTAAATCTCATTGTCATGAATTTATAGGCCAAATGGAAGGAATTTAGTGTTTAATTCCCGTCAATAAAAGGCCATTTTAATCATCTTGCGAATGGGATTTTGTGGAACGCGATCGTTTGGAACGTTGCATTTGCAGTGAATTTAAACCCCATATCGGCCTAAATCACCTTTTCGCAACATAAAATTTGGATTAAGGTAATCCTAAGAAGCACGTTTATATGTAAAATAAATGGCTTTCCTTTCGCTGTCCCTTACCTGAAATCCGTCCCCGTTGTCACGGAATTAGAAGCTTTATTTTACTCCAGCGCTGAAATTGTCCAGCGATTAAAAAAAAAATTCACTGACCGGCAGTCGGAACAAACCTTCAGCATTAGCTAGCACCCCGAGAAAATAAAACTCTGGCATTTTTAACCCTGACCCCCAACCCCCCCCCATCCCCCCCCCCCCCCCCACCCCCCCCCCCCCCCCACACCACATCCCCCTCAAAGTCGCGCACACAGCCAGTGACAGAACTGCAGCGCCGCTGCAGGTAAGTTTTGTAACATACCTAATATGTGGGTTCATTAACCTTTATAAATTACTTCCAGTGTGTACCTGGGTGATAGGATCAGAGGAAGATGGTAATGTGGGGGCAATGAAATTGCATGTGTGAAATGGTCAGCATAGACCTGATGGGCCAAAGGGCCAATTTCCATGTTGTATAACTGTGTGAAAGACTCTTCATAAATACCATTACCACCCTCTTCATGTCACCAAGTTGCACTGGTAACACCGAGCCACAATAAAGCGCGGAGATGGGATAGCAGTTAACATGGCAAGAATAAGCACCCTATGTGTCCAAGAGTGACTTGATGTGATCCAGAGAACTCGATTCAGGCCTCTGCTTCCTACCACCCTTTCCGTTTCCTATTGCCAATATCTTTTAAATTAATATACAAAGCAAATTATAAGGAGCACCATTTGTCAAAGATTTGCTTGATTCCCTTCTTGTGACCGTACCTGTCAGACTAATTGTTAAACCGCTGAGACACTGGAGGATGGATGACAGGTTAACGGGGATGCTCAGCCTCAGAGAAGCCCAGGAGTGGATGATGCATATAGAGGAATGACCACAGCCCAGCACCGGGACAGAGGGTTGGAGAGAAGGAGGGATGGAGGGAGAAAATTAATGAGAGAGGGAGGGAGGGTGGTAGGGGAACAGGACAGAGGGAGGGAGGGTGGGATGGAGGGATGGAGTCAACAGAGAGACAAGGGGAGGGAGAGATGGAGGGATGGGTGGGAAGGAGGAAGGGAGCAAGGGAAAAATGGTGGGGGGAATGGGGGAGAGGGAGGGGGAGGAATGAGGGGGAGGATGAAGGGAAGGGAGGGAGCGAGAGATGGAGGAGAGGTTGGAATGAAAATATAGAGGGAGGGAAGGATGGAGCAAGGGAGGAAGGCAAAAGATATTGAGGATTGTGAGCAAATTGTGGGCTGCAGTAAAGATCTGGAAAAGGATTTCAGGGGAGGTGTAATGGGTATCAATGAATGACGGGGTGGAGAACAGATAACCTGGATGGGTCAAAGACATTTAAAGCACCTGTATCCAGCAGTTCTTGCTTCCAGTTAGTCATCTTCCTTCCTTATTGCTAAGAAATCCACCTATGAACACTGAGCACCAAAGTAGGAAGTGAACTTCAGTTGCACAGCGTTCAAGAAGGAACTGCAGATGCTGGACGAGCGAAGGTACACAAAAATGCTGGAGAAACTCAGCGGGTGCAGCAGCATCTATGGAGCGAAGGAAATAGGCGACGTTTCGGCCGAAACCCTTCTTCAGACTGAGTTTCTCCGGCATTTTTGTGTACCTTCAGTTGCATGGCACTATCTCTGGAGAATGGATTGATCACATACACCTTTCCATTGAAAACTGGAAACAGTTTACATTTATTGTCCAGGTTTTAGATTGTAAACCTCTCTCCAACGTGTAGGTCAGCTAATAGTTGATCACTGAGCCTACACAGACACAGTACAATGAGGTCGCAAGGAACTGCAGATGCTGGAATGTTGCGTGATCACATCGGATAGCACAGCTGGAGTAACTCAATGGGTGAGGCAGCATCTCTGGAGGACATGGACAGGTGATGTTTTGTGTCGGGACCCTTCTTCAGACTGAAGAGACTCTATCCACCTGCTCGGGTGGAAGCGGATGATTCAATGGGACTCTTTCACAAGCAATGACCTGGAAATTTGAGAGTGCTCTTGGCTTGATCAGCTGGGCGTGGGGGCTGAGGAATAGCAAATGGAGTTTAATTCAGACAAGTGCAAGATGTTGCATAATCGGAAATCAAAACAGGGCAGGACTTTCACAATGAATGGTAGAGTCTTGGGGAATATTATAGAGCAGCGGGATCTAGAACTGCAGGTGTATAAAAGTGGCATCCCAGGTAGATAGGGTGGTGAAGAAGCATTTTGATGTTAGCCTTCATTAGTCAGGGGTTTGAGTATAGAAGTTGGGACAATATGTTACAATTGTACAAGATGTTGGCGAAGTAAAGGGCTTGTCCCACTTGGGCGTTATTTGCGTGTAATTTACGTGAAATCATTTACACGTCACGACGCATGCATCGTGACACACGCGTAATGTGCGCATGGCGTGCACTACGCACGCATGGCGCCTGGTGAGGCGTGGTTGCGTAGGCAGTGATGCGCGGTAGCATGCGGCGCCCCAGGATTTTGGGATTGTCAAAATCCTCGCACGCCACCTGCCTGATGGGCAAATGACGCCCAAGTGGGACAGGCCCTTAACACTTGGAAATTTGTGTTTAGTTTTGGTCACCCTGCTATAGGAGCGATGTCATTAAGCTGCAGTGAATGTTGAGCAGATTTACTAAAATGTTGCTAGGACATGAGGGCATGAGCTATAGGGAGAGGTTGGTCAGGCTAGGAGCTTATTCCTTGGAGAGCAAGAGAATGAGGTGATCTTACAGATATGTAGAAAATCATGACGGGAATAGATAGGGTGAATGCAGAATTGTTTTTCCCAGAGTAGTGAACTCATAATTTAGAAACCACAGGTTTAAGGTAAGGGGGGAGAGAATTAATATGGACCTAAGGGGCAAATTTTTTCCACACATAGAGTGGTGGGTATAGTGAACATGCTGCCAGAGGAAGAAGTTGAGGTAGGTAAAGTAAGAGCACTTAAAGGACATCTAAGTTGGTATATGGATAGGAAAGGATTAGAGGGATATGGGCCAAACGGTATTAGCTTAGATTCGGCATCTTGATCATCATGGATGAGGGGCTGAAGGGCATGTTTCTGTGCCCTATGATGGTAGATATAGTTCTTAATGTCAGAGAGACGGAGGTAGTTGAGTGAAGGTGGGAATAGGCACTCAGGTGATGATTCATGATCACATGGAATGGTGGGATAGGCCAGGAGGGCTGAGTGGTCTGCTCCCGTTACAATTGTCATGTTTTCATGTCTATGCTTTAAAACATCTTTAATGTGTGGGAAGGGCTTTGGAACCTCCTGAGAGTGGAAGGTGTCATATAAATCCAGCTACATTTACGGGAGTGTGCAGTCATATTGACACACTGCTGAATGCAGTTCTGGACTGTGAGCTATAAGTGTTTGTATTTCATTGGCTGTGAGGCACTTTGGGAAATCCAGAGCTTGTGAAAACTCAGTATAAATATATAATCCTTCTTATGAAGGATTTGGTCAAGTGGGAAAATAAATCAACCTGAGGTACACTGACTGTTGCACTCAGTGGTACAGACCCGAGGCTGTGGGGAGATAGATAGAGGCAAAGACCTCCTCAGACGGTTAAGCTGCAGGGCGGGTGGGGAGGACAGGGGGGATGTCCCTGAGTGGGTAAAATGAAAGACCAGGAAGATACTGTGTGACAGGTGAGTGAGGACATTGACAACAGAACACTGGAGTTGTGAACGATGGGGAGGGGGGGATTTGATGCAGGTCAGACCGTGACTGTCTTGCACCCCCAGAGGGAAAAAGTGGGAACAGCTCCTATCCCAGAGCTGAGGAAAGGTCGCCATCATGCAAGGTCAATGTTGTATCTCTCTCCACGGACGCTGTCCGATGTGTTGAGTGTTCCCAGCATCTCTTGCTTTTATTTTAGATTTCCATCATCAGCGATTTTTCCTGTTTTGCTCATGCATTGAATATTCTAGCGGAAATCTCTCCATGCTGAATTATTCTGATTGTTCAGACATTGGGTTTGGAGCTGCCTTCCCCAGTTACCTTCCCGTGGCCTCTTTGGTCACACACGCCCACCATTTCCATCTGATTCCCTCTGGCCAGTCACCAACTAACCTGCCAATCTGTGCATTGTTGAGCTGTCGGAGCCAACAGGAGATCTCAGGACAACCCAAGTGGTCCAAGGGAGAACATACAATATACTCAGACACAGCTCTGGAGCTGGGGTCGAACCTGCGTCACCAGAGCTGGGTTTCTCTGGCAACATGAAAGATTTTGGTGTGAAAAGTGTGAAAAGTTGCAATTCTCTCTCTTGCATGAGAGAACATAACACGTTCGTATTGCTGGTACCATTCGAGGTTCTGGAATGGTTACACTGACCAAACCTCAGTCTGCCCTGTTGTATCCATTCATGTCCCACAAACATTACCATTCATGGCCATCCGAGGGGGGGGGGGGGGGGGGGGGGGGGGGGGGGGGGGGGGGGGGGGGGGGTTGGGTGCTACGGCACCCCCCCCTTTTTTTCCCCCCTAAAAAGAAATCACAAAAAAAAAAAAAATCGGGTGGAAAAAAGACAGTCAATTACTGCAGTGGCGAGTCACAATCACAGCATGGATACAGGTCGTGCGGCCCATCTTGTCAATGCTTAACCGAGTTGCCTTCTCCTGGCTGGTATTCCTCCAACCTTTCCTCTCCATGTCCTTATCTAAGTGTTGTGTAACATTGTCATGGTACCAACCTCCACCACCTCTTCTGGCAGCTTGTTCTATATATCCACTAGCCTCTGTGTGAAAAAGTTGCCCTTCTGTACCTTTTAAAATGTTCTGCTCGTATCTCACAGAAGACTCATCAAATGGTGCGGCATGGTGGCACAGCGGTAGAGTTGCTACCTCACAGCATTTGCAGCGCCAGAGACCTCGGTTCGATCCCAACTGCGGGTGTTGTCTGTTGTGAGATTGTCCGTTCTCCCCGTGACCGCATGGGTTTTCTCTGAGATCTTCGGTTTCCTTCCACACTCCAAATACGTGCAGGTTTGTAGGCTAATTGGCTTGGTATAAGTATAAATTGTCCTTTGTGTGTGTTGGTAGGATAGTGTTCATGTGCGGGGATCGCTGGTCGGTGCAGACTCGGTGGGCTAAAACTAAAAATTAAATGTGTGGAGCTAATGAATAGAAAGAGAGCAATCATTTTTCCTCACAGTGAGTAGGAAGTATGTATCATCGTACTTGAATTTCAGCTTCCCCAACATTAACTGGGACCACCTTGGGTGTGAAAAGCTTGGACGGGTGGAATTTTTAAAGTCCACCCAGGGGAGTTTTATGGGGCAGTAGATGGAGCTGCTGGTGAAGGGGCAGTGCTCGACCTAACTTGTGGCAATGTAGTTGATAGGGGCTGGGGGAACAGTAGGGATGGTATTTCAAGACCATTTCAGGGTGGTTATGGAATGGGATGAGGGTGATCCGGCACAAAGTATAAGTAATAAAGTGGATGAGCTTGAGGCTCAGTTAGAAATTGGCAAATGTGATGTTGTGGGAATTACAAAAACATGGCTGCAAGAGGACCAGGGCTGGGAACTGAATATTCAGGGGTGTATGTCCTATTGAAAAGACAGACAGGTGGGCAGAGGGGGTGGGGTAGCTCTTTTGGTAAGGAATGAAATTCAGTCCCTTGGTGACATAGAATCAGGAGATGTAGAGTCAGTATGGATAGAACTGAGGAATTGTAGGGATAAATAGACCATAATGGGAGTGATCTACCAGCCCTCAAACAGTCGCCTGGATATAAGGTGCAAGGTGAATCAAGAGTAAAAATTGGCATGTCGCAAAGGTTGTTATGGGAGATTTCAACACGCAGGTTGACTGAGAAAAATCACTTGATGATATTGGTCATTCCATTCGAAAGTTGAGGAGTTCAGTGTATATGGATGTGCAGTGTGCCTTTCACCCCCACCGATTCTGATTGACCCATTGAGTTTTTCCAACAAGTTGTTTGCAGCTTCAGGTTCAGCTGTCTCTTGTATCTATCTTTAAAATCCAATTTGTCTAGTGTGGTGTGGTTGTTGATATAAAATTACACTCAGATCCTGCAGTTTACCTCAAATTTACTGCTTTCAATAAAGCATGTTCTGTTGACAGCTCTTTCTCAATTTATTTGCTTACATGGACCGCAATTGAAAGGAATCTAAAGATGCTGATTTAAAACATTGATCAGGCCACAGCTGTGTGCAGTCCTGGTCTCTACACTGTAGGAAGGATGTAATGGTGCTGGAGAGGGTGCAGAGGAGATTCCCTGGGAGCCTGTGATGGAGTGGCCTAGTGACTGGAGAGGCTGGTTCTATGTCGCAGGAGCAGAGGCGGCTGAGGGGGGATCTCAGGGAGATGTGAAAGGCATAAGATATGTTAAGACACAAAATGCTGGAGTAACTCAGTGGGTTAGATAAACTCATCAGAGACAATGGAGCTTCACTGGAGAATATAGCTATTTGACGTTTATGGTCAGGAACCTTCTTTAAACATGTTTCAGGTTGGGACCCTTCTTCAAACAAGAAGGGTCCAGACCTGAAATGTCACCCATCCATGCTACCTGATCGATGCTCCCTTCAATTTGAAAAAGGGTCCCAACTGGAAACATGTTTAAAGAAAGGTCCCGACCTTAATTATCACCTCTCCATGATCTACAGGGATGCTGCCTGACCTGCTGAGTTACGCCTGCATTTTGTGTCTTTCCTTGGTAAGGACATGGGCATGCAGTTCCATGTTTCTGTGGTAAGATAAGGTTAGGTGTTTACACAGATTTACACTCACACCTAGCTAATGGAATAACAATTGACATCTCCCATCAAGGATGGACCTTGCAGCAATGTAGCACTCCTGTGGTACTGCACCAATGTCTACCCTGACACGATAGCAGTGAGCATAGCTTTAACCTACCGCTGGGGTTGGCTGTCACCCCAATCACTGCATATTACAGATGAATGGGCCAAAGCCCTGCTCCCATTCATCCAAATTATTGGTTTATCATTTAAATGATGTGATGATTGCTGAATTAATTATGTCAGGCTTCATCTCTTACAAAAATTGAGCAGATAATGGTGCCCCTTTCAGAAACATGCATGAGCAATAACTGCATATATTAATATTTCATAGTAAGAACAATTTTAATTACCCTGAAGATTTAATTATGGCTGCTCCTCAAGCTTTGTAACATTCCTCACTGGAAACTAATGGGAAATGAAAATTGATCCCTGTTGAGTTCTCCTCATCTGATTCAAAGTGTGTTTAAAGGAATAAATCTCAATGTCTATACAGATTGATTTGAATTTAATCAGAGCGTTGAACTTACTCTGCATCTTCCACTTCTCTGCTCTCAATTTGTGGAAAATGTTGATGTTAACACCAATGCATGTTTCACGATGCACCAAGGATGAGCCGAGGTCATGAAAGGCCATTTGTCCCTTCAGTCTCTCCGTCCTCTCCCACAATTTAGTGCTCACTCTGCCAGAGCACTCAGGGCGGCACAGTGTTACAGCGGTAAAGTTGTTGCCTTACAGTGCCAGAGATCCGAGTTTGATGCAGACTACAGGTGCTGTCTGTACTGAGTTTGTATGTTCTCCCTGTGAGCACGTGGATTTTTTCAGGATGCTCTGCTCTCGTCCCACACTCCAAAGACACGCAGGTGTTTAGGTTAATTGGCTTTGGTAAGTTGTAAAATTGTCCCAGAGTGTAGGATAGTGTTGGTATATGGGGGATTCTCTGGTCGGCGTGGACTCAGTGGGCCGAAGGGCCTCGTTCCATTCTGTATCAGGCTAAAGTCTAAAGAATGTCACCGGATACAGAAACGACAAAGGCTGATTTCCCCACGGTTTACGAGATAAATGTAATGTTTCAGTGACCCTCTGGGGGACATGAGCTAACACAGAAGAGTCAGATCAGTGCCCCTCCACGTATCCCAGTTCCCTTTTACCTTTATCAGTGTAACAATGAGATTCCTTCTTGGACACAAAGTACTGGAGCAACTCAGCAGGTCAGGCAGCATCTCTGAAGAACAGGGATGGGTGATGTGTCGCGTTGGGACACTCTTTCAAGCTGATTCATTCACGGTTTAACTCCCCACTCCGCAGTTGTCACCATTGATGAGATCCAGTTCAATTTGTTTGGCTCCCCACCTGTGCCACATGCTCATGCTTCATGTGATTGTTGGGTGTCTATTTGATCATAGAAAGCTAGGTATAACACCGTACCTTGTCCTCGGGAACTTCCAGACAAAGGTGTATGCAGTAAAAGGTCTCTCTCACTCCCCTCTGCCCCACAAGAGAGTGCAGATTGGCTTTAAATAGGAAACGGGATGTGCTGTCGCTGCATGTTAGAACTTGAAGAGACTGATCCCAATCCCCTCTCCATGCTGCTCTAGGGTGGTTTCTATCAATTATTAGTGTAGATCTTTACCAATTAGATGAAAGCCTGCAGGAGCACGGTAAAGGCAAGCTTATTTTCAAACCTTGACTTCAAGGTGAAAATCACATTTTAATTAAATACAGAGATCTGCTCGACCAGATAGAGATGAGAATCCATCCCACTGGAAGTGAATGACAATTATTCTCCACAATGCAGCCTGGTTAAATAGGAATGAGTAACCTTCAGCAATCTCTCACTGGGTGGAGGGTAAGAGCAGGGCCCACTTGGACAACAGGGGAAATCTGTGCATGGAGTCAGAATTATTGGTGACATCCCAGATCGATAATTTTCATCAGTATTCACAATGGGAAGTGTAGTCGAAGAATTCAGCAAAGGGGAAAGTGCAGGTTTCCATAAATAAAGGGGAGGCACTTGGTGCGTCAGTGAGTTTAAAGGTGGATAAATCCCCTGGGGAGGATGGGGTATATCCCAGGCTGGTGTGGGAGGCAAGGGCAGAGATTGCTGTGGCTCTGGATGAGATTGTGAAACCTCTGCCAGCCAGAAATGTAACTGGAGAACAGCAAATGTGGATCCCATTTCAGGAAGGGCAGCAGGGAAAGGCCGGGTAACTACAGACTGGTAAGCCCAATATCAGTGATCGGGACTACTAGAAAACGATATAAGGACAGGGTTAATGATGACTTGGAGAGGCAGGGACTGTTCCTAGATTATCAGGTAGCTTTCTCAAGGGTAAATCCTGTCTGACCAGTCTGATTGGATTTTTTGAAGAGGTAACAAGATGCATTGATGAGGATAGTGCACTAGATGTGGACTTCAGTAAGGCCTTTGACATTTCAGAGGTTTTAGGGATTGGGGCTCATGGGAACCAGGGAAAATTGGAAAATTGATCCTAAAATTGCCTTGGCACGAGGAGACAGAGAGCAACACTTCTGGTCACCACACTGCAGGAACGGTATGCTAGCGTTGGAGAGGGTGCAGAGGAGACTCACCAGTATGTTGTCTGGGATGGAGTGGTTCGGTGATGAGGAGAGCCTGGATCTGAGGGGGGGGGGGGACCTTTCTCACCCAGAGAGTGGCCAGTACCTGGAACACACTGCTGGAGACAGGGGTGGAGGCAGAGTCACTGACAGCATTGAAGAAGTGTTGAGACCAGCACTGGAATTGCCTAGCCATTGAAGGCTCCAGGCCAAGTGCTGCTGGAAGATTCAGATTCAGATTCAGATTCAATTTTAATTGTCATTGTCAGTGTACAGTACAGAGACAACGAAATGCATTTAGCATCTCCCTTGAAGAGCGACATAGCAAACGATTTGAATTAAAAAAAATAATAAGTGTCCGGGGGGGGGGTGGTGATTGGTGGCAGTCACCGAGGTACGTTGTTGAGTAAAGTGACAGCCGCCGGAAAGAAGCTGTTCCTCGAAGGTGGGATTAATATGGAGATGCCCACTGGTCAGTGCAGACATGATGGGCTGAATGGCCTGTTACCATTTTATTATGCAATGGAATGCCACTTGGCCTATCACATCTTTGATAGATCTTCACCAAACTCATCCACATTGTCCCACCTCCCTTGCATTCTTCTCTTTGTAATTTTTTTCATTTTCAATTTCAATTCCCTGTATTCAGTTGCTAACAAATCTCTCCCCACAAATCTTTCAGGCAGTTCAATTTAATGTGCAGAAATTAATATAAGAATTTCTGCACTGCGCTCTCCTTTCTAAGTTATCTTCATCGTTTTCCTTTTGTTACTGACCCTCTTGATCTCTGACGCTTTGCATGAGACTAAAGGCATTTCTCTGAATTTGCTCTATCAATGCCAGCATAATTTTGAATGTCTTCATTACATCTTTCGTTAATCTTCTCTGGTCCAGGAGAGAAGCCTCCACATGTGTGCGATTCCTTGTCTTGTATAGCACGCGGGAATCTTTGCCCACCTTCCATGGCCTAAGTACAAAACTTCGGAAATTCGTTTTGTTATCGTCCTTTGAAAACCATCACAGACCAAAATGGATGAATTGAGTTAAAATGTTAAATTATGCTGTTCCTCTGAGATGTTCATTGAAATGATCCCACCTTGAGATGTGGTGCTGAATCTAATTAACTAACTCTTCAGTAAGGTTTTACTGCTCTTGCTTAACATAACGCCAAACCAGATGAAGGGAACGATAAATTTACAGACAACCCTATACTTCTTTAAAATATGTAGTTTCCATGGCAGCAAGATGTACTGTATTTCATCAGATGCCTGGTTTGCTTCAAGGAGGAAATATCAACGGCAACTCATTAGGCCTAACGCAGTTAAACCTCCCAAGGTACTTTGCTTGGGCATTAATAAGCAGACTTCAAATCAGCCTGCACAGAGATTTACAAACAGCAACCAAAGCTTCGTCAGAGTTAAAGAGGTAGAGAGGCAGCGGAGTTCAGGGACGTAACTCTAGGAGTACTCCTGGGTAGCTGTTGAAGATCGACAGTGTACAAGAGAACGTTTGTTTCAGTCTGAGTTTTGTAAGGCTGTGGGAATTAAGGCACGGTAGGTCACAGTGGGATGTGGAAACTGAGACCAATGTTCCTGCGTCTTTCCTATTCTGATAGTGGCTGAAAGTGTGAATTTTCCTCTATGCATTGCGATACATTCACCATGTCAACACCCCTCAGGATATCACAGGCATCGATCAGCTCACGTCCTCACTTGGTAACAGTCCACAACCTACTCACTGAGCCACAACACGGACACAGGTTCCTCGGCCACCGAACCCGCAACCACCATCAAGTGTTCCTTTGACACTCATTCATCACCAATTCCATTTTATTCGACTACACCCAGATTCCACAACCGAAAACGGGCAGCTTTACGGTGGAGAATCAGCCAACCAACCCACGTGTCTTTTGGATATGTGAGGAAACAAGAGCAGCCAGAAAACCGGGTGAACGTGCAAACTCCACAGAAGTAGCACCATAAATCAGGATTGTGCACGCGTTATTGGAGCAGTATTCCTGGGGTGCAGCCACTAAATGCCAAGAACAATGATGGCTCTTCATTGTTCCAACCTCTCACTCCTCCTCCCCTTTCTCCCTCTCCCATAATTCCGTCCTATCTCCCTTCCTCTCCTATCCTTCCCCTCTCCCCCTCCTATCCCTCCTCCTCTCCTTCTCTCCCTTTTTTCCCTCACCGCCTTTCTCCCCCTCCTCCTCCCCACACTACGCCCCCCCCCCCCCCCCCTCCCCATTTCACTCCTCTCCTCTCCAACCCCATCTTGAAGGTAATTAGCCTCTGTAAATTGTATGTAGGATAGAACAAGAAATAGTACAGATGATTGCTGGTCGGCATGGACTCAGTGGGCCGAAAGGCCTGTTTCCACGTTGTATCTGTAAACCAAACTAAACTAAGATTAAAATAAGACTAAACTAAAACTCAGTAGGGCAGGCAGCATCTTTGAATAGATGAGGTTTTTGGTCAGTTCCCAAAAGATGATGGTTGACCCATCGAGTTCAGCACAGTGTCATTTTTTGTAGTTAAACTTATATCTTGGAAATATATGCCACTGTGGAAGGACAGAATCCTTTGAATCAGCTGTCCCTTTGCCTCCAATGATAATGACATTGATGCAAGCACAGGAGGCTGGGCTACTTGACCAAATGAAATAATAATTGGAGTTACGATAACGTGAAGAGTTGAGGAGATGAGGACACACAGAACCAAAAAAGGCTTTGGACGAAATGAAAGGGTATAATTGGTAAAAGAATAGTTGGAGGCTGACAGGAGAGTTGAGACAAGTTGCATAGTCTATGATGGACAGAACTGCCTCTTCTGAGACTCCGATTTCTGACTGCATCGAGACAACGGGCTTCATGATGTGAAGGGCACGGAATTTGTCAAATGCAGATGCTTTTCAGAAATATCCAATCATTAAGTGAAGCCGTTTACCAGCTCTCAGTGGCACATCGTGGCGGGCATGTTTTCAATAAGGCGCCCAATTTTGGACATTATACTTAATAATCTGGGATCTGGCAGTCTGCTGATTTGACTTGGCAACCGGCCATTGTTGGAAGTGTTGACACCGCACCTGTATCCAGGACATTGAAAGAGACTGAGGGCCAAATGGATTCCTGACCTTGGGGGACTGTCAGGAGTTCATGGGGCCATTTGCCAAGGGAACTTGTTTTTCCTGCAGTTGTAAAAGGCAGAGATGCGTGCGTGTATGCTCAGGTAGAAGTGAACGTGGATAAATGCTGAAAATACCATTTAGAATTCCCCTGCCTGATATTAAGATGCAGAGTTAAGTGATTGAACAAGCCCGTTAAAATGGAGCCAACAGAATATAACACGCACAATAAAAATTGTGGTTGTTAATCTCACCAATTATAATTCCCAACCTGAAGGCAGTTTCTACTATTCCAATCAGTGTGCTGCTGGCTTTGATGTTTCTCAAATCTTTGATGGCAGAACCTTCTGGAATTATTAAAAAGCTTCGGTCCCAAGGAGAGTCTGGAGAGCCGAGCTTGCAACGAACATCAGAAGGTGGACGGCCTTTCAGCTGAAGAGAATGGTGCAGCACCAGAGGCTACAGAGAGGAGCAGAGAGGAATGTGAGCAGAGAAAGTGATTACCAACTGGATTAAAAGGCAGCTTCAGGGAAACTTTTAAACTCGCATACAGAATTAGAGAGGCTCGAGCAGTCAGTTCAGGCTGCAAAGCTGCGGCAGCGAGAAGGGCGGCATGGTGGCACAGCGGGTAGGGCTGCTGCCTTACAGCACTAGAGACCCAGGTTCGATTCTGCCAATAGGTGCTGGTATGGGTTTTTGCATGTATGGGTTTTCTCTGGGTGCTCCGGGACCCTCCCACGTGCAGGTTTGTAGGTTAATTGGCTTCTGTAAATTGTCCCTCGTATGTAGATAGGCCATCTGATGATCGTTGGTCGGCGCGGACTCAGTGGGCCACACTGTATCTCTAAACTAACTAATCTACACAGAAGGTGCCAGTTACTGCAGATGCTAGAATCTGTAGTGAAACAATCTGGAGGTAAATGGAGAGGCGATGTTTCAATAATCTGCATTGGTGAGATAAATTGCTGGATGATTGAACATGGTGACAGGTAACCACAGATCGATAGTCCTAGTTGGATGCGATGATGTTAGGCCTAATGCCGGTGGATAAAGCTGAGACAGGGGTTAGAATTACAGTGAGTAAACCCTGTGAGTAGCAAATATCACTCGATATGTTTCAGAGAAAACTATAGAAATGGACCAGACATTATGCATCCAAATTGGGGGAAAGCTGATTCCCCAATGACTCCCTTGCTCTTAATAAGCCTATAAATGGCCTGGGGGGAGGGGGGGGGGGGGGGGGGGGGGGGGGGGGGGGCGCATTCCATTAATCTTTACTGCCAGTGATATTGTGCTCATAATGGTGCTCGCCATATGCGGAGTGCCAGATGATTGGAAGATTGGAAGATATCTTTACACTGGAGGGGCAGCGGGGATAAACCAACGGGTTAAAAGGCATTATACAGATTGATAGCCACAGGGAAAAAGGATCTCTTGGGGCATTCTGTGTTGCATCTTGGTAGAACCAATCTGTTGCTGAAGGTACTCCTCAGGTTGACCAGTGTGTCATGGAGGGGGTGAGCTGTATTGTCCAAGATGCTCCGCAGTTTGTGGAGCATCCTCCCCTCCAAGACCACCTCCAGTGAATCCAACTCCACCCCTAGGACGGAGCCAGCGTTCCTGATGAGCTTGTTAATTCTGTTGGTGTCCGTGGCCTTCACCCTGCTATCCCAGCACATGACAGCGAAGAAGATGGCACTGGCCACCACCGTTTGATAGAACTTCTGCAGCATCTTACTGCAGATGTTGAAAGAGCGGAGCCTCGTCAGAAAGTACAGGTGGCCCTGTCTCTTCCTATACAGTGCTTCAGCATTCCAGGACAGATTACTGTCCAGGTAAACTCCAAGGTACTTGTCCTCCTTTGTAAACTGCCCATCCCCATCCTGATGGAGACAGGGGGGCAGGGGTGTTCCTCCCCTCCCAAAGTCCACCACTAACTCCATAGTCTTATCGGTGTTGAGCTGTAGGTGATTCAGCCCACAACACTCAACAAAGTCAATGACTACACCTATGTATTCAGCTTCCCTCCCCTCTCTGATGCAGCCCACAATCGCAGTCATCTGAAAAGTTCTGCAGGTGGCAGGAGTCCAAGTTGTATTTGAAGTCTGAGGTGTAGATGGTGAACAGGAAGTTGCTACTGGACTATCACCTTGTCATTTCTCATTAACCTTTTTTATTTCCCCTCACCTTCCTGCCATTATTGAGTGTAAAACCTTACCCATAGCCCTAGTTTATGATTCAGTGGGATGGTTTGTTTCAGTTCCACCAGTATCAGAATTTTATTTGAATTTTGATGAAATCTCATCTGATTTTTCCATCTCTAGAAAATAAATGACCACGATCTTTGAGCCTGCAAGAATACTGAGGTAGCTATTTTGCCATTTCTTCTTATTTTCTCCAATTGTAAGAGGAGAAGAAAATGTACAGTTGGTAGAACTGAAACAACACATTACGATGGATTTAGTAACTTTGGAAATGCAGTAATCACTAAAATGATTTTGGAAATATATTTTCATTACTGTCTTGAGCTGAATTGAGACTAACTTGGACTGTGAGAGTTGCAGTGAATGATGAGATATCAAATGGTTGGCACAGCGTTCTAGTGAGTTATGTTAGGTTGCTCTGAAATACATTGTGCTGGGTTGTGATCCATCCATTCCACTGACTTGTATTAAATTGAGTTGAACAGAATATGTTGCAATGAAATAAAGACAGAACATGAAATAAATACTCGGGTGAACAGGCGACATCTGTGAGGGACAGAGTTAATGCTGCCGATAGAGTCACAGAGTCATAGTCATACAGCATGGAAACAGGCCCTTTGGCCCACTTGGTATCACACTAGTTCCCTCTGAACCTTTCCTGTCCATTTACCTGTCCAAACGTCTTTTAAATATTATTTTAGTACCTGCCTCAACTACCTCCTCGTTCCATATACCAACCCACTATGAAAATAACCTTTCATCAAAGTAGATTCACTTTGCAGAGTGTTGGGCTGATGTGACATTGGAGTATTTGTGCTCAGTTGTGTTGGGCTGCATCAATTTCTATGGATAGCTTGGGGCCTATTGTGGGCACTGTGCTGTGATGTGGGGTTGTTCTGTATGGAGCTGAGTGGTGGTGAATTCTACTGAGCTCTGGCGCTGCACTAACTTCAGAGACGTGGAGAGGTGCCTTACACATGAATCCTGCGTTCTTCAATTACGAAACGGTTTCTGTGTGCAGAATTGCCTTATGATTCATGTGACATTAAAATCATTTATGTTACCCGAGAAAACTACTGATAGTCCTAAATAAATATTTTACTCAACAATAAAAGTGCTCTGCTCGAAGATTTGACTGATTATCCAGTTCAGGTTGTGATGTAAACACGTCACCGATGAAATTAATAATGGCAAAAGGAAGAATCATCTTGCTTTATGCTATTACAATGAGGAACAAATAAACTGGCTGTGATTCACATTTTCTGCTTAGCCCAATAAAAACAGATTCAAATCCATTGAAGTTAGAACCAGCAGAGAGAAATCCAGAGGGGCTTGGAGCATTTCTGAGTGAGGTTTTGATGTTTATTTGTGTTCAATGAAAGAACTCACTGCAGTCTATGTGCACAGATGCACAAACAGACGAGCAGTGATTGGATTTGGCTCGCTGTTTCCACTTCTCTCTACTCCATTAATCTGATCCCTCTCCTTTCTGACTTTCCCCAACCCACTCCCCACTGCACCTCAGCCTTCACTCCCACCATTTCAATGATACTTTATTGTTACATATACCTAAGTAGAGTGAAATGCTTTGTCTTGCATACAACCCAGTAAAATCATGCAGCAGACCTCACCTAGGCAGTACACAATGTCGCCACGTTTTGGCAGTAACAAAGTTATAAATGTTCACCGAACAGTCCTATCTACTGACTGCTGCCGCATCGAACATCTTACCTTTACACTGTTATGAAGTGAAAGGCTGAGTGAAACATCATGGGATATTATTAAATTTAATCATATCGAGCAGCAGGCAGTCATTATAAGCTCCACAGTGATCTTGCCTTCAAAGGGAAGGGAAAGTGAAAAGACCAATGGATGTGATCAGTAAAGGGTAATTAATACAACCAGGGTGTGCAGTTCTGAGCCAGCAGGAATATGGTCAAGGCCAAACACATTGAAAAACCTTGCTCTGCAAATGCTGGAAATCTAAAACAAAATCAGAGTGCTGGAAATAGGGTGATCGAGACAATTCCATCAGCTGGAGGGATTGTAATGTGAGCATGTTCAGTTCTAGCTGGCCTTGAGTGCAAACTGACAACATGACTTACTGGGGAGGAGGAAGCACGCTTAGCCCAAAGCAAGGCTTGGTAAATAAATAAGCAATTATCTTTTACTGGAATAAATGCAACTAGTCGTGAACTTGTGTTTCAATTCTCAAAGAATTAGAGTTGTCTAAAATGGTTGTTTCTTTTGATGACTGTCTCGGAGAGTGCAGGCAGGACCAGGGAGAAGCTGATGAGCTCAAACTGCACAGGAGTGTATTCTATTCTGAAAGAAGGCTTGAGATACACCGGTGGACAATTGACCGTAGTGCTGCTGTCAGACAGATATTTCATTTAACCTCTCCTGTGAGAGGAAGATCATGTAGGTTTGTTAAAACTCGGCAGCAAACGGCGGCACAATGGGGCAGCGGTAGAGTTGCTGCCTTACAGTGCTTGCAGCGTTGGAGTGCTGGGTTCGATCCTGACTATGGTTGCTGTCTGTATGGAATTTGTACATTCTCCCCGTGACCACGTAGGTATTCTCTGAGATCTTTGGTTTCCTTAATTTGCTTGGCATAAGTGTAAATTGTCATGTGTGTTACTAGGATGGTGTTAATGTGCAGGGATCGCTGGTCGGTGAGGACTCAATGGGCCAGAAGGGCCTGTTTCAGCACTGTATCTCTAAACTAAACTAGACATCTCCAGGGTGAAGCCCGGGTCGGGCGAAGCAGCCGACGGAGCCCGCGGCTGGAGGCCAGGTCGGCACCACAGAGGCATGAAGTGGGGCGTCAACGGGGGTGAGGTCTCAGCGGTGGCAGTAGTGAAACCTCACGATGATGGGGCCTCGGCAGTGGTGAAACCTCACGGCGGCGGCGATGTTCATTGCGAGCGTGGAGAACCACTGTGAGGAGAGAGGGGAAGAACAAAGGACAATGGGGTCCCAGCCTGGGGGAATTGCTGTGGTGGGGGAGGAAGGGGGTGTATTCCTATCCTTCCTATCCTATCCTAGTTCCTTTTCATGAATCAAAACATCATGATTTTTGTTCCACTTATTCTGCATGTTGCTAATTCTAAAGTGATTATTGCACCATTGCAAATAAAAACACCTTCATCTCTATATCCTCGTCTAATTGGTTGCTAAATAATGACAGCTTTAACTGAGCCATTGACCCTTTTATTAAGCGATGTCAAATGTTTCTGACAGTCCCATGAAATGATGGGATATCTCCCTGTGTGAAGGGAACATGGACCAGTGCACTGGGGAAATGCACAGTGCCTTTAGCATAGATTGTGCTCACACAATCAAGTCCAACTCCATTATGCAGCATTTCAATGTTCACTTTCATTATATTCATGTCCCACGTCGATGAAAGCACTAAACAGGGTGAAGAGTGTCTGTCATCGTTATGTATCTACCAAAATATCAGTGGATCTCTTCAATGGACTTTATTTCAGCATCCCAATATAGTACTTGACTGATCTCATTATTGAAGGGGGTCCCTGGAGGCTTCCAACCACAAGCAGAATGGAAGCTGGTTTGAGCCATGCCATTAAGATGCAGAAAGTAGATATATTGAGGTTGGCACGCTCAATGAAGGATGCAAGGCCAGGGCCATTAAATAAGTGGAGCAGTTCTTTGGGACACACAATGCCCTGAAATGGGATCAGCAGAATCAATGAAGGTGTGAAGTGAAAGGTTTTGGGATTCAGAACCATTTACAAAAAATGCCCAACCGAGTTACTGTTCGTCTGTGGGCAGATGTGGACTGACAGCAGATTTTCTAAATGCACTTAGGACGTGGCTCAGAGCTTTACCCTGAGTGGTTCCATTTCTTGCTGACCGAGGTTTACTGTTAATGGACGCAGACAATGCTTGGAAATACTTTAATAACTTTCCTAAAGTAATTGTGACCCATTTTGATTTTGGCCAGTGATGCAAAATGGGTGATAAGGCAGTCATACATTGTAGATCAGTGCATGTTCCTTTAACATAGTGACCTCACCACTACTAACCACTCCCCATTATCTTCAATTTAATTGTAATCTCCCCACCTCCAGCTCTCTCTCTAGCTCCAGTGACAGACCACGGACAGCTAGGGCACAAATGTGTATCAATATAAAATGTTAGTAATAAAACTAGTTGTGAAGACATTGTGTATTTCAACACTTCTTTACATACATCTTGCCCAGATTTCCCCCCAAAAATGAGAATCTTAAAGGCTTTGTGCAACAAGGATGATTGGTGCGACTGTATCTCTTGCTTCAAAAGACTTTTGTGAGCTTTACTTAACCTGGTTCCCAGCATTATTCTGGACTTCTGAAGGTTGAAAGTGCCCTGCCCCTGCCCCAAGGAATCATTCACAAAGGTGTAGGGTGAAGACACTGACTCCCAGGCAATGGATTAATTGCAGCTGGCATAGAGACGTTGTGAAGGCTCATTTTGGAATCATCCATTCTGCCTCTCCCTCAACAGTGCACCCACAGATGCCCAACACAAACTGAGGATGGATGAGAATGTCATCCTGTTCATATCTAATGCTTCTATCACTGATATCTTCTGCAGCACCACCATCCCTGTCGTTGGTCGACTTCAGTAATTTACGAGAAAGATGGTGAACTACCAACAAAAGCAGGTCTTTGAACCCGAAAGGTCTGTGCCAACCATGATGCTAATTTAAACTGCCCACCTGCCCACACATAATCCATATCCCTCCATTCCCTGCATATCCATGTGTCTATCCAAAAGCTCTTAAGTACCACAATCCTGTCTGATTCCACCACCAGCCTTGGCAGTTCAAAAAACATGCCTTGCAAATTTTCTTTAAATTTTTCCTCTCTCACCATTAACAAATGTCCTCCTGTCTTTGAAATTTCCATCCTGGGAAAATAACTCTGACTGCCGACCTCTCATAGTTTTACAAACTTCTATCAAGAGTTCTGTAAAGAGAGTAGGTGGCGCGACTGATGTTGCAGCGGCCTCTGCAGTCCGTCTGCCTTTTTTGTATTTTTTTGTCCCGTTGAATGTATAGTTTTTGTTGCGGTTTTTATATTGTTCTTAGCTGTGTATATGTGGGGGGTGGGGTGGGGGAAACTTTTAAATCTCTTCCCTGTACGGGTGACCTAACCTTTTCTCTGTCGGGTCTCCGTTGTCGTTGGGGCCTAGCACCGTGGAGCGGCCTCCAACCGGAATGACCTGGGGGCTCCAGGCGTGGAGCCGGCGGGGTTGCGGACTTACCATCGTGAGGCAGTCCGGCTTCGGATCGCCGAGTGCCGTAGTGGCGTGTGGCTGCGACCCGACTCCGGAGCTCAGAGGCTCCAGCCGCATGTCCGGTGGATGGTGACATCGGGAGCTCGCGGGTCCCTGGTGGGAGATGGCTTTTCGGAACTCCCGCAACGGCAACGCCCGAGTTGCGGGGTTGAAGATGACCTGGAGCGGGGCCTTACATCGCCTGGTGCGGCCTTAATTTCGTTTGAACTTCTTTTGAGGTTCAAATGACAATGAATTTGTATTGTATCAGTTCTCTCCCCCAGCCTCCAACAATCTAAAGGAAACAATCCATCATACCTCTCCCTGTAGCTAATATCCTCTGATCCAAGCATCATTCTGGGAAACCTCCCATGCACCCTCTCCAAAGCCTTAACATCCTTCCTGTAATGGGGCGACCTGAACTGCACACAATAATCCACATGCAGCCAATCCAAAGGTTTTTTTTTGGGGGGGGGTTCTATTTATTTTTATTAGAAGTACAGTAAATTACAATAATACACATCACATATATCTTATTACATTTGTTGTACCACTTCGTTTTTCGAGCTTTAAAAAAGGTAGAAATAAAAGAAGTAAGGAAAGTGAGCAAGAATCGTGAAGTGCAGGAAAGTGTAAGGAAAAGAAAGCCCCTTAGAGAAGAAGTTAGAGAAGGAAGTAAAGAAAGGAAATAGACCCTAGAAAGAAAAGAAAAAAAAAGGAGAAACTATCGCTCTATTCTAACACAAAACTCCGCAAAAAAGGATATACCAACCGTGTTTTTTTACCCCCCGTTACCAGATCCTGGTACCATTTATTTTTTAAATTACTATTGCACCTTATGCTTGTAATAGTTCCATAAATGCAGACTTTTGGAAGTGGTCTGCTTTGCCTGCTTGGAGGAGTCTCATCTCTACCAGGTGTAATGTTTAGAACATGTTTGAAATCCATATTTTTATTGTTGGTATTGGAGCGTTTTTCCAGAATTTGAGTATAAGCTTTTTTCCCATTATTAGCCCGTAATTAAGTAAGTTCTTTTGAAACACGCTTAGTTCGGGGTTACCTTCCGATATTCCATAAATGATCCATTCTGGTTTTGGTACAAGTTTTATTTTAATTAATTTTGTGAAGATTTCAAATATTTTGTTCCAGAATTTTTGGATTTTTATACAAAAAACAAAAGAGTGCGCTATGGTAGCTTCTTGAGACTGACATTTATCACAAGTGGGTGAGACATTGGGGAAAGGTTTATTTATTTTGTTTTTTGAATAATATAGTCTATGTAATGTTTTGAATTGAATTAGAGTATGTCGTACGTTGATTGAGCATTTATGCATATATAGTTAGTGTTTATCCCAGCTCTCTTTTGAAATTTTTATAGCTAGTTCTTGGTCCCAGTCTCTTCTAATACCATCAGTTGTAGGTATTTCTATATTTAAAATAATGTTGTATAAGTATGATATTAGATTTGCTGATTCAGCCTTTGTCTTCATTGCTTCATCCAATAAGTCTGTAGGCATGTTATGGTAGTCATTTGTGTCTTTTTTCAGATAGTCACAGATTTGAAGATATTTAAAATATTGATTATTTTTCAAATTATATTTCAGTTGTAATTGTTGAAATGATAATAATTTTCCCAATTCATACGTCTCCGAGCGTTTTGATTCCCATTCTTTCCCATTGTGTAAATGATTTATCTATAATTGAAGGTTTAAACAACGGAATATTGACTATTGGCATTAAAAGAGATAGATTTCTTAATTTTAGATTCTGTTTTATTTGTTTTTATTGTAATTTTTGTTATTCAGATTCATTGGTGAGAGGAGAGTCGCTCCTGTATTACACGGAGAGCAGTCCTCTTTCTCCATTATAATCCAGTCCACCTGCTGGGCAGAGTTGTCCAGCAGGTGAATCATATTTTTAATATTTACTGCCCAATTATAGTACATAAAGTTAGGGAGGGCTAGACCACCCATCTCTTTTGGTTTACTAAGGTGTGCTCTTTGTATTCTGTGGGATTTATAATCCCATATAAAATTTGTGATGTCTGAGTTCAATTTTTTGAAAAACTTTTTTGGAAGATATATAGGTATTGATTGAAATAAATATAGGATTTGTGGTAAAAAGATCGTTTTTATAGAATTTATTCGACCTATTAAAGACTTCGGGAGCGTTTTCCAGAATTTGATTAGATTATTTCGTTTCTGAAGTAAGGGACTATAATTGGCATTAAACATAGCGTGATAGTTTCTAGTAATTTCAATTCCCAAATATTTGAATTTTTCTGTGGCTATTTTAAAGGGGAATTTCAAGAGATGTGTTGAGTCTTTCGATTTTATCGACATAATTTCACTTTTGTTCCAGTTTATCCTGTATCCTGAGAATGATCCAAAGTCCTCAATTAGATTTAATATGTTTGGTATACTGTTTTGGGGTTTTGTGATATACAGTAGTACATCGTCTGCATACAAAGATATTATGTTATTTGAATATTTTGTATCATAACCGTAAATATCCGGGTGTGTTCTGATTTTTTCAGCTAAAGGTTCATTTACCAGAGCAAATAACAATGGTGATAATGAATATCCTTGTCTATTGCCCCTTGATAATTGGAATTTAGTAGATAGTATATTATTAGTTAATAATCTTGCCGTGGGTTTGTTATATAATAATTTTATCCATGCGATGAAGTTTTCTCCCATTTGAAATTTTTGCAATCCAATTTGCCCTCAATCTCATCTGATCTTGATGTTTAAGATGCGTTTCTTGTAGAAAAGTAATGTCCGTGTTGTATGATTTCAACTGAGCTAGTATCTTGCCCCTTTTAATTGGTTCATTAATACCCCTTATATTCCAGCTACACAGCGTGATTCCTCCCATTTTCTTTTGTTTATCATCTTGCATTTTCGCTGATTTTATAATAACAATAATCTTATTTATATAGCACATTTTTAGTCAACTTGCATCAACCCCAAAGTGCTTCACATAATTATATTACATTTACACACAGGCAAAATTTTAATACCCTTATTTATTATGGTGCATCCATACCTCAGGACTCTGGATATTTGGGGGGCGTTTATATTATTGACTTCCTTGGTAGGTCCCTTTTGCGATTGTCCTTGAAAAAAAACACATAGTTGTGACATATTGTGATAAAAAAAATAATTGAACAAGTAAAATTACAGTGTCTGGAGTATTCAACACTGTAGTGAGTGTCCCACCCTTCTGTGATGTTCAACATCTATTCGACTTCCGAAGTTGATGTTGTACAATTAGTTCCGCTCCCTTTATTACTCTAAACCTAGGAGGGCGGTACCATTTCAAAATCAGTTATATTTCACCCAATTACACTATATATATATATATATATTTTTTTTTTAATTCAGACTTATCAGATCTTGTGTTCAGCTACTGTGAAATTTATATATCTAACACTTTTATCTACTAATTATTTATAATTAGTTATACCTTTGATAATAGTAAGCTGTTGGCTGAAAGGATTAACCAGAATCAGGCTCCTGGAATTATGCCAGGTGCCTGAGTCTCCTCCCTTCCCCACACGAACTACATAGCACTTAAACTTTCAGTATTATCTACGTTAGTTCTAAAATTTGTTATTTATTATTTCTTTATCCCTGCTTAACTGTCTCGCTCTATATACGAGCTAGTCAGTCTTTTTAACACATTATTACATTTTGCCCATTATATAGTTCAAGTTAGTTTCCATTTCTATTTCTATATTAGTATTGTTAATTATTGTTAATTCTCTATATTTTGTAAAGCTATTTTAAGATCTTAAACCGCCATTTGTCCTTGTGATATTTTCCACATTCGGTTCTGCTGTTCGTCTCTGCATTGTTTATCAGTCTTTCCTTCATTTTGAACAAAGAATGTCCTTGAGTTGAATTCCAAAGTGTCCAAAGGAGATAAGGTGTCTAGACCAGCGCACGTGGAAATGCTCTTCCATTTTAAACTTTTAGAAAATGGTGTTTCTTCCCTTATCTTCAGGTGTTCTCTGTGAAGTAATAAAAGGAAAGAATTTGTCCATATCGTCCCGCTGCCTTGATTAATCTTCTGTTTCTGCCACAATCTCTTGGGCATATTTATAAGAATTAGTGAAAGTTTTCTCTTTTCCCTTGAAAGTAATGCGCATCCTGGCCGGATAAAAAACGCCATATCTGACATCTTTAACTCCATGGAGAATCTGTCTTGTCTGTGAGAACTTTCTTCTCTTTTGCACGATCTCATAGGGATAATCCCGGAGGAGTTTGATAGAGTTGTTTCCAAACGTCATCTTCACTCCGTATTTGATTTTTTCCATCAGCTCTTCAAGTGCTGAAATGTCCCGAAGTTTGACTATGATCTGTTGTGGGTGGGCTGGATCTGCTTGTGATCTTGGCTTAAATCTAGGTATTCGATGTGCCACTTCAATTTCCGGTTCCACAGGTAAATTGAGTACATGTTTGATTAAGTTAGCAGTGAACTCACGGGCGTTGTTTCCCTCGAGGACTTCAAGACTATAGTTCGCTATAGGTGGTAACGCATGTGGATATATTGGTGAAAAAGGCAAATAGCACACAATCTAGAGATAAGATATGATGTTGGCACTTTATAAAGAACCAAATAGGCCATACTTGCAAGTATTGTGTGCTGTTCAAGGTGCAACACAAAAGGAAGGATGTGGTTTTGTAGGAGATAGTTCAGAAGACATTCACCAGAGTGGGGTTTGGACTGGAGGTCTTTAGTTATGGTGAGAGATTAGATAGGCTTGCTTTCCCAGAAGCGAAGGAGGCTGAGGGATGATCTGAGAGAGTACATTAAAAAATAAAAAGCATAAATCGTGTAGATAGGCAAAATCTATCACTCATGGCGGGGTATCATAAATAAGTGATCAGAGATTAAAGTTGTGAGGAAAGGGTTTCAAAGGGAATCTGAGGGAAAAGTGTTTTATATGGTGAATAGTTCATATCTAGCACTCAATGCCAGAGGACGTGATGGAATCAGATACAATCACTATGTTTGAGTTATTTGGATCAGCACTTAATTGCTGAAGCATAGAAGAACAGAGTGGTACTGTGGACAAATGGGAATAGTGTAGATGGGCAAGAAGGTTGGTATGTGTGTGGTGGGCCAAAGGGCCTGTTTTGGTGCAGTTCAACTCCAGCGCTATAACTATAGCACCTTACTAACTTAGTGCTGCAGGAGATATACACACATATTAGATTAGAACTGCGCTAGGAATTTCTCTTGAAAGAACAACAGTTTATCTTAAGAAATAATTGAACTACACAGACACTAATACATGTAAATTTATTCAGACTTATTAGAACACCAGAAGGATGGAATCTCTGTGGTATTGAATGTTGCAAACAAAATACTCTTAAACAAATCTGAAATAGAGGAAGCAGGATATGTATCAGCACCTTCATGGATTTGATGGTGGATCATAGAACATAGAACAGAACAGTACAGCACAGGAATGGACCCTGTGGCCCACAGTGTCTGTGCTGAACATGATCAAATGATCATATCTGCCTGTACATGATCCATATCCCTCTATTCCCTGCACATCTATGTGCCTATCTTAAAGCTTCTTAAACACTACTATTGTATCTGTTTCCACCACCATCCCTGGCAATGCATTTCAGACCCCACCACTCTCTGTGTAAAAAAAACGTGCCCTGCACATCTCCATTAAACTTTCCCTCTCTCATCTTATAGCTATGTCCTCTAATGTTGGACATTTCCACCCTGGGATAAAGGTTCTGACTGTATATATGCCTCTCATAACTTTATATACTTCTATCAGGTCTCCTCTCAACTTCCGATGTTCCAGGGGAAACAATCCAAGTCTATCCAACCTCTCCCTGTAACTGAAACCCTCTAATCCAGGCAGCATTCCGGTAAACCTCCTCTGCACCCTCTCTACAGTCTCTACATACTTCCTGTATTAGGGCAACCAGAACTGTAGTGTTGGTGTCATCAGCAAACTTACTGACCGACCCTTTTACATTTACGTCCAAGTCTCACAAATAAATACAGCATATCAGCTAACATAACTGATATATTTACAGAATATATATATCAGAATCCCATGCATCTTAATGTTCTGGATTAGCCTATCATGAAGGACTTTATCAAACGCTTTACTAAAATTGGTGCATTCAACAGCCACCTTCATCAATCTCCTTCATCACTGACAATGGTCAACTGACAGTTGTAAGCATAAGGCTTTATGAAGTTCCGCACCCAAAACATTGTCTATCCATTCCCTCCTTGGTCTATATTTTCACACCAGACTGTGCTGCCCAGCTGGAGGTGGCCAGATGTCTGCACAGAAACAACCTTCTGACGTGATGCTCTTTGGCTCCATGGAATGCAGCAAGTATAACCACTTACCGAATGAAATGAGGATGGAACAGTCCTATACTGGGGATCCCACTTCTTCTGCCTGATTTTGTGACTATAGCTGGTGGAAATCATAAGAAAGATAACACTCCAGATGGGTCTGTAGGAAAATCTCATCTTCAGTGTGAATACGATGGTTACAAAAAGCCTTTCCAAGTGAAGCACGATTCACTTGCGCTTCTTCCACTCTCGTGCCCTGCCTGCGGTGTTCACATCGTAGTCGCCACCATCACGGGATGTCAAATGCAGATCACAGTCCACAGGAGCCCTGAGCTTCCTGTTCGCTCATCCTTTATTTCCCCAGCCTACTCCCACTCTCTCCGGTCACAGTGAGGCCTAATACAAGCTTGAGGGACAGCATCTCATCTTCCACCTGGGAACGGTGCAGCCTTCCCTACTCAACATTGAGTTCTACAACTTCAGGTAGCTTGATTTCTCGGTTACCGTCAGTCGCCCATCCGTGATGTGGCTGAGCTTCTTTCCTACCCTTTTGTGAGTGGAGGACAGGTCCTCCCTGACCTGCCAGCCACATCTTCCTACTGCATTTTACAATTCCCTTATTCTCATGACTATCCTCTCACTCTCCAGCTGATCCCAATCACTCATGGACCAGATGCCCTCGTTTCCAGCTTATCCACATCTGGCTTTACGCTGTCAGACACATCCCATTGTCATCAGTTCGACGGTAGTTGAAGTAAAGGATGAGCTTCAAGAGAAAGTAGTAGAAGTGGGTACAATTACAATATTTAAAATGCGTTTGGACAGGTATATGGATAAGAAGTATTTAGATGGACAGTGGCCAAATATGACTGACTCAGGACACCTGGCATGGAACAGTTGGGCCGAAGAGCCTGTTTCCTGCTGTATGTCTCTGAGTTAGCCAGGGACAGGTTTATTTAGTAGGAAGGTGAATTGAAGTAATTTACAATTAATCTGTAATTCACAATGTGCTGATCTCAAAAGCTCATGAATTACATATTAGCCCTCTAGCTCTGATTCTTGAGAGTTTCAATTATCTCTTTTCCATTAAAGATTGTGTAAATCGCACTGTTCTGCATGGTTGCTGAGCACGAATAAAAGCAAATAATCTCCATATAAAATCAAAGCAAAGATATCGCAGAAATAAAGGACCCATTGACCGAAGATTTACAAGACTCACTGAGTCCAGCAGCCGGTGAAATGGAAGCATAACTCCATTCTTTACGAAAGGAGAAGACATAAAACAGATAACTATAGTCTTGTTAGCTTTACATTTGTTGTTGGTGAAGCACAGGAGTCTATAATCATGGAAGGGTGACTAGTCATTTAGAGATAATAGAGGTAATCAAACCAAGTCAACACGACTCAATGAAAGATATGTCATGTTTGACAAGTTCATGAAGGGTTTTAAACTTGACCTAAGGTAATGAGGGGGTGAACACATCCTTGTCCTCAATGTTGTAGTTGCTCTATGGCTTCACGTTCCTCAAGGCATCCACGTCACCAACAGCCTAACCTGGTCCTTTCACACTGATCCAATGAAAATCATCTGGGTATTCTCGAGTGTGATCCACAAAAACAGTTTGCATGCAACTGGTTTAAGTGACGACTGTCTTATTGGCCTTGGTGCCAGGGCACTGGAGTTCGGGAATAGGGAAGTGTTGTCTCAGTTGTGCAGGGTTCTGGAGAACTGGGCACATGCCTGGTCCCTTTATTTTGGAAAGGATGTGCTAGTTAGTATTGGAGGCAGCACAGAAGAGACTGGCAGGAATAATTTCTGGGTTGAAAGGATTGTCCGACTGTGAGCAGGCACCTGGATTCTTTGGATTTTGAAAGGAGGCAAACCCATTGAGACATAAAGGATTTTTGGGGGGAGGAAGATGGGGACAGGGTAGAGATTGAAATGTTTCCACCATAGGAGAATCCCAGAGATGGGCCAATCATTTCACACTGCGGTACATTGGAATGTTTCTCCCAGGGAGCAATGAATCTCTCTGCCCTGGGGGTTGTAGAACCATAATCATTGACGGCATTGAAAGGCAATGTTGAAAGATCAGTGAATGGGAGTTTATGAGGGCAGGAGAGGAGGCGAGGCTTAGGGCAGATCAGCCATGATCACATCCAATGACCAGCCTGATTTGAACGGCTTGCTCCTTTCCCATTCCTACCTGTTATTATCACGTGATCTCCCCTCAAGAGCAATGTCAGTGAAAAGCAGAGAAGTTTTGTGAAATTTGACTGCGATCTATATTACACCATGCTGTGAATTCTATCAACATGTATTCTCCATTTATTCTGCTTGGGTGGCTTACAACTATAGACCTGTAGAGTCATAGAACCAGGCCCTTTGGCTCAGGTCATCCATGCTGACCAAGATGTACCATCTACACTTGTCACACCTGCACATATCCCTCTAAGCCTTTCCTCTCCTTGTACTTGTCCAAATGTCTTTTAAATATTATTATAGTACTGTCTCTACTACCTCCTCTGGTAGCTCATTCAATATACCCACCCATTTATACTGTGTGAAAATGTTGCCCCTCAGGTTCCTATTCAATCTTTCCTCGCTCACCTTTAATCTAAAGGTCTTCTAGGTCTTGATTCCCCTAATCTGGATTTAAATAAAAGCTCCATGCATCTACCCTATCTATTCCCCTCATGATCTTATCTGTAAGATCACCCCTCAGCATCCTGTGCTCTAAGGAATAAAGTCCCAGCCTGCCCAACCTCGTTAATAGCTCAGGCCCTTTTTATTGCTCAGTTGTGGCAACATCCTCGTTAATCTTCTCTGAACACTTTCCAGCTTAAGCCAACCGCATTCTTCAATTTTAGGTAACTAAACAACCCCCTTCTCTCCCCCACCCCCTTCTTAATACCCCTTGTGTCACCTGTTCTCCATTTATGATTGATTTGGTGCAGCAGAATTAATGTAGGAGTTGACCAGAGACTCAACCTCTCTCTCTACGACCTGCTGCTTATTCAGTTGATGCTTTGCAAATCAAAAGCTGTTTCTTGTAATCATTTCATGCCACATCAGATGCTCTTGACAACATGGCCAAGTGGACTTCTGGTACGTCAGGTTTGTAATGAAACCCTTGGGCACCTGCTGCCAATATCGCTGTCCCAGATAATTCCCCAGCCTGTCCTTGATTAAACAAAGGAATGCAAGGCTCTGTGCACCACACAGAAAGCAAAGACAAATGTGGCTCATCAGGCAGAACAAGTGTGTGGCAGGCAATGATTGTGATGGTTTAGATCTGGCCCAGTCAGTATATTTCCTTCAATCCTGCACTAATTGAAATGAAACCTCTCCTTACAATAGATTACTGATCACACTCAGAGTGAACTGGGACAGAGTGAATATGACAAAAAGACAAGATTGATGACATGACATCTACACTGATCATCTTCCAGTGTTTATTGGTGTGCTCTCCAACAGTGCCACAGTCTGCTCTCGCTGTCTTCATGCTATGCTGAGAATTATATTGAAACAGCAGCCACATCGACTCACAGACTTTTCATATATTTACATGGTCTTCAGTCAATTTTCCTTAAATAGTATTGGGCCTGATGATTATTATGCTCACACAATGGTTGTCTGTAACACAGCAGAGTGACATGTGACCAAGGTAGCATAGAGGCGCAGTGGTAGAGTTGCTGCCTGAGACCCAGCGCCTGAGACCCAGGTTTGATCCTAACTATAGTGATGTCTGTAACAGAGATTGTACGTTCTCCCTGTGAGTGTATGGGATTTCTCTGGGTGCTCCGGTGGCCTGCCACACTCCAAAGATGTACAGGCTTGTAGGTTAATTGGCTTCTGTAAAATGTAATTTATCCCTAGTGTGTGGGATAGTGCATCTAGTGTATGGTGTGATCACTGGTCCGCATTGACTCGGTGGGGCTTGAATCTAGAACTAAAGGAAATCAGGGAAAAGGAACAGGAGTAGGCCATTCAGCCCAAGACTGTTCTACCCAGCACAGAAACAAGGTGTTTAGTCCACCATATCCATGCTGGCAATCGGGTATCTATCTGTACTGAACCATTTACCAATATTTGGTTGTAGTTTTCTTCCCCTTGACAATTCCAGTGCTCATGGAAATGGTTCTGCAATGCATGGGGCATTGAAACCTCGCCTCTGGCAGAGCTCCAAATTCTAACAATCTTCTGGTGAAAAACACCTGCTGAATACCTCCCTCACTGGAAATGGGGCTGAATACTTGATGGCTGACATGGGCACGATGGACCGAAGAGCCTGTGTCCGTGCTGCATAATTCTACAGGTCTTTATTAGTGTAGATTTCAATATTTCCCAGCTACTGACGTCAGACGAACATATTGCTGGCCTTCTCTCTCCCTCTTTCCCTAACTACTGGAGCTACAACAGCTGTCTTCCAATCTACAGGGGATGGTTCAGTCCAAGCATTCTACACAATGATAACCAGACTATTTAGTATTTCCAAATTATTGGCAACATTCTGGGACATCTTCGGATCATTGGGATTTAACTGTTTTAGTTCATTAGCACCTCTAACAATGTTTTTTTCACAATTCTTTTTAAATTCCTCATTTGCAGCATTTGGAGAGGGTGCAGAGTGGTGAGTGCCTTGTGTGTGCTACAAGGGAAGCTGGTGAAGAGGCATGTAGACAGACACATGAACAGGCAGAAAGTTCAGCGGTATTGACCATAGAATTTGTTCATGTTAAAGCCAGCACAGACTTGGTGGGCCGAACGGCCTGTTCCAGTGCTATACACATCTGTGTTCTATTTTCTCAAAGACTATAAGAGGTAGATATTTCAGAAAGCCTTGTGTGAGGTTTGACATTGACATTGAAATGTGTATCTCTCATACCTCATAGCCTCAAACTTATCTCCATGGTCTTGAAGGAGTTGGAACAGCAGAAGATGGAATGAGAGGAATATGTCTGATCCTGCTCCACACAATAACCCACACAACACTGGGCCAGACTACTCCAATGTGCTGACCTGCTTGGCTGTTCTTAGTATCTCCCGCTTAATGCTCCATCCATGTGGGGGTTAGCTGAGATCTACAACCAGAGATCTACAACCAGAGAAGCACATTGCAGGCTGTGTACCAGTTATAATTAACAATCCTCATCGGACATTCATGGCAGATAAATACTCTGTGCATTCAGCCTATCTGTTCCTCAAATATGTTCTTACAAAAGGTACATGATGTTGTAAAGATTGGCAGCAGACCAAGGTACAGAATGTTTCTGGAAACAAGGGAATGATGACGAAATTATTAAGAGGGAGAAGATAGACTATGTGAATAAATTAACAAATAACATGAAGGCAGATGGTAACATTTTCGACAAGTGCATAAACAATGACATGATAACTGAGTCCTGGACTGGATATGAGTGGGACATCAATTATAAAGAAGAGGCAGGAATGCTTAGTTCAGATCAGTCTATATGTTAGATGACACTAAAGATATCTCTTGAATGGAGGACAATTAAATGATTAATGAAAGGAAGGGACTTCAGACAATTTCTATCCAAAGGAAACAAGTTTACATAAAACATAAAACAGGAACAGGCTCTTCAGCTAACAATGTCCATGCCGAACATGATGCCAAGTTATACTAATCATCTCTGCCTGCATGTGATCCATATCCTTCCATTCCCGGCACGTCTACGAGTCTATCCACAGGGCTCTTAAATGGTCTTTGTCAGAGCTCTCATGTTGTTGAAGAGCGAGAGTCACAATCTTTTGCTTTCACTGTGGAAGAGTCCTCGGTCTTAAATGTCTCAGGAAATCAGCTAGAATAGCAAACTTCCAGATGCAGGGACAGTTTGTTCCCAACTAGTATCAAGCAACTGAACTGTCTTCTCACCAGCTAGACGTAACCTCCTATCTACCTCAATGTATACCTTTGAACTATGTTTAATCAGACTATCGGTCTTTAATGTTATATCTTGCATTAAATGCTGTACCCTTTATCTGTGCACTATGGGTATTGATTGTACTCATGTATAGCCTTTTCTTTGACTGGATAGTACGCAAGTTTCACCGTGTGGAACCTCCGTGCTTAGAGAATCATGGAGTTATTGACTCTATGACTGTAGCTTGTGATGCACAGGCGCACAGAATATGCTTAAATTCTTTATCAACCCATTCTGTTTGCCCAATGATATCTGGAGACAGTGCAGACTGCTGCCATCCAACTAACATTCTTTGACAAGGTCATTCCCCACTTCACCTTCCAGGAGACAGAATAATCCTGAGGGAACCCGAGAGACTGTATGCACCGTCACTTAAAAAGGAATCTTAATCACTAAAACATAAAGTTAATACTGGGCTATGAATAAATATCAGGCCGTAATGTACAGCGATCCCTGCCCACTAGAGATGGTGGTGTTACAAACCTGAGAGATGACAAGATGAAAGACCAAAAGCAGCCGCTCTCAGAGCTGAGAGGGGAAGGAAAAAAATTGATAGAAAATTGGTTGGCAGACAGGAAACAAAGAGTAGGGTCTAATGGGTCCCTTTCAGAATGGCAGGCAGTGACTCGAGGGGTGCCGCAAGGCTCGGTGCTGGGACCGCAGCTATTTACGATATACATTAATGCTTTAGATAAAGGGATTAAAAGTACCATTAGCAAATTTGCAGATGACTCAGAGCTGGGTGGCAGTGTGAGCTGAGAGGACGATGCTATGAGGATGCAGGGTGACTTGGATAGGTTGGGTGAGTGGGCAGATGAGTGGCTGATGCAGTTTAATGTGGATAAATGTGAGGTTATCCACTTTGGTGGCAAGAACAGGAAGGCAAATTATTATGTGAATGGTGTCAAATTAGGAAAAATGGAAGTACAATGAGATCTGGGTGTCCTTGTTCATCAGTCACTGAAAGGAAGAATGCAGTTACAGCTGGAAGTGAAGAAAGCTAATTGGCCTTCATAACAAGAGGAGTTGAGTACAGGAGCAAAGAGGTCCTTCTGTAGTTGTATAGGGACCTAGTGAGACTGTGGCGACTTCATGCCCATGTGGTTTTTCGGTACAGCTTTTTCCCATTGCATAGTCGGTGTTGGCCTGAGTAGCTGCATAGTTCTCGTTGCCTGGTATTAGATGTTCGTCGGCGGAAATGGTTTACCGCACAACTCTGAAGCCGCACAGCGAATTTGTCGAACCGATTCCCACAGACAGATCCTATGACACAAACAGGTATGTTGATCGGTGAACTAAGCAGCTACTCAGGCCGAAACCAACGCGGCAAACACCTGCAATGGTCTATGTGCCTGCTGATCTTCAAAGCTGCACACATGTTTGATCCGACATGACACTATCCACGCCTACCCAAGAGTTTCGTAATCAATCGGAACGGAAAAATTGACACTGTATCTGTCGGCCGGTGAAAGTCAGCATATGTCGAGAACCTCACTCACCGAGCAGGCGAAGTCACAGGACACGAACACTTCCTCCCACACTGTAGTACCAAACGACCGGAACAGGGCAGGACAAAGCCAGGCAGTCGCCACCTGGTGTGACTCGGTGGCTAAGGGGGGAGCTGTGACGACTTCATGCCCACGTGGTTTTTAGGTACAGCTTGTTCCCGTTGCCTAGTAACAAGCAGTGTCACGTGAGGGTCGAGAGCTGAGATTCAAACCCCGAGGACAGAGGGCATAACGGGCTTATCTGTACGAGGAGTTTGAGGAGATTTTATTAAACGAGGCACAAGGTGTTTGGCAAAACTTGGCGTCGCTTGTCCTTTACTTTTGGTCGTGAGATTTAGTGGATCCTACAAGACCACCCCTGGAATATTGTGTGCAGTTCTGGTCTCCAATTTTGTGGAAGGACATGCTTGCTCTTGAGGGAGTGCAGCGTGGGTTCACAAGGTTAATTCTTGGGAAGGTGGGACTGTCATATGATGAAATAATTGAGCGACTGGGCTTGTATTCTCTGAAATTTAGAGGGATGAGAGGGAATCTTATAGAAACATGTCAAATTATTAAGGGATTGGACACTCTAGAGGCAGGAAACTTGTTCCCGATGTTGGGGGAGTCCAGAACCAGGGGCTTCAATTGAATAATAAGTGGTTGGCCATTTAGAACGGAGATGAGGAAAACTTTTTTACCCAGAGTTGTGAATCTGTGGAATTCTCTGCTTCAGAAGGCAGTGCAGGCCAATTATCTGGTAGTTTTCAAGAGAGAGTTAGATATAGCTCTTAAAGATGGCGGAGTCAAGGGTTATGGGGAGAAGGCAGGAACGGGGTACAGATTGTGGATAATCAGCCATGATCACAGTGAATGGCGGTGCTGGCTCGAAGGGCCGAATGGTCTACTCCTGCACACATTGTCTATTGTCTATGAAACTCCCTGGATGGGAGAGAAATCCGTGATCAGAAGGATGGACTGGATGGTGGAGTCCCAGCATTGTCAGGAGGGAAGGGCTGAGGAAGGGAGTGCCAGGTCTCAGGTTGTCTGTGGAGCCTAGTGAGAGTGTGACAGTGAGCGCGGGCAGGGAGGTGGAGTGATGGCAATAGAGTTTGTTCCCAGCCAGTTCTTCCTCTCTTCCCACTGCAACCCACAACACTTTCCCTCCGTGTGCCTTGTATCTCCCCACTGCTAGTCCTCTCTTTTCTTTGCTGCCAACGTTCCCTCTAATTGCAAAGAAATTACAGTCCCGATCCCCGAGTTTAATTAGAGTTTCTTTCAGCTCCAAGGGGCAGAGACAGATGAAATCCTTCAGCTGCAACGAGGATCACCTCCCACTGAACAAAGCCATCCTTCAGCTCAACACTGATGCACTGATTCAATATTTAATGTACTGCCCTGTGGAAAAATATGATGGAAGCCATCACTCTAAAAAAACAAGCTGAGACGTGATGCTCGTCTATTCTAGTCCAGTTATAGGGCCTTGTGTCACAGTGATGAAGATGTTTGATTGTCGAGTGTTTTTTCCTGGATTTCTATATCCTATCAAAGTAAATAGTAACAATCAAGAAAAATGTTAGTCTGTCAGTGTGAAAATATTTCTGATCATTCACTTACATTGGGCAAAACCGACGTGTCTTCCATGTTCTATGTAATTTTCTCATGACTCATGGCTGTAGGACCATGTATCGTTTTATAGCTAGCACCACACACAGACACACCACATAAGCCTCCCTCAGATTGCCGTTGTGTTCTGTTAGCTCTGGGTTAATTTATAAGATGCAAACTTCCCGTTGACCTGCGCTCATTTTTGAATATACAGAATCCAACAGAATAAATATATTTATCAATAGTTTTAATTTAATGTATAGATACTGCACAGAAACAGGCCCTTTAGCTCACTGGCTCCATGTTGACCAATGATCACCCATACACTAGTTCTATGCTACACACTGGGGACAATTTACTGAAGTAAATTAACCTACAGATGACAATAAAACATTCTTGACTCTTGACAGGAACAGATGAAACAAATTAAAATGCACCTTGTTCACTTTCGATTGATAGTCACCTGGTACAGGTCTGATGCTGCTGATCCTTTCCTTGAATTCAGTGATGAAGTATTGGCTTGACCAATTAAGGCAAGGATGGCAAAGTCTGCTTCACCGCCCCGTCCACGTGTCTACACTTTCAGTGAACCATGTACTCATTCACAGAATGTTAACATGTTTGGTAAGCTTGCAGATGGCACAACAATTGGTGCTATACAGCAGTAGACAGTGAAGAGATCACAACAGGATCTAGGTACACTGGGGTAGAGGGCCAAGGAATGGCAGATGGAGCTTAACTGGAGAAGTGCAAGGTGTTGTTGGTGAGTTACACCCAGGCAGCACTAACAGGGTAAATGGTAGGTCCCTGGAGGGTGTTGTAGAACAGAGAAAGCCAGGGGAACAGGTACATAGTTCACTGAAAGTAGACACATAGGTGGTGAAGAATACATTTGGCATCTTTGCATTCATCGGGCAGGGCATTGAGTTCAGGAGCTGGGACAACATGTTCCAGCCATACTTATTACTGAGGCCATACTTGGAGTATTGTGTGCAGTCTGGTCACCTTGATATGGGAAGGATGGCACTAATCTGGAAAGGGTACAGAAAAAAATCAGGAGGCTGTAACCAGGATTGGAGTGCTTGAATTATAAGGGAAGTTGAATAGGATGTGAACTTATTCCCTGGAGTGTAGGAGGAAGCAGTGACATTATTGAGGTATATAACATCAGGAGCTGATGAGGTATATAACATCAGGTGACAGTCTTTTTCCCCAGAGTTGGGAAATTTAAAATTAGATGGCCTTGGTTTAGACAAGAGGGGAATGATTGAGAAGGGACCTGCGGGTCAATCTTCACACACAGATGGGGGTGGGTATATGGAATGAGCTGCCAAAGGAGGATGCAGAAACAGCTACACTTAACCATTTAAAATACATTTGGACAAGCACGTGTATCAGAAAGGTTTAGAGGGATATGGTTGGAATGGTAGCATTCAAAACTCACCTCTTTGGAACCCGAGTATAGCTCCTGGAAGCTCGTATTGTAGCTGAACCAGTGCACTACCTCACCACGGCATCACTCTCTGCCAATTACCACCAACAACCAGAATATCTCGCAACACATTGTTTACAATGACTTGACATATTCACTATTGAGACAGCGTCACTGACATATCTTATCAGTCCCCATTCAGCTTGTTAGTGATATTCCATTATTTATGAATACCATTTATACTTGTCACTCTACCTTGAGATCCAGACAAATATTGCAAAAATTTGCCACAATGTTCTCAATGACCTTACTCAACTTGTTACACAGAAGGGGAGGAATGAGTCTGGAGAAAGATAAGGTTATCAATGATATAAAAAAATGTTGTACTGCCGCCCTGATGTCAGAGATGTCTCAGGGCAGCTGCTGGATGTTTGGAGTGGGAAGGTTTAATCTGGGATGGGACTGGAGGGGGAGGGAGGGGAAGGGAGTGGAATAGAGGGGAGGGAATGGGAGGGGAGAGGAGGGGGCAGGGAAGGCGAGAGGGGGTAGTGGATGGATGGGGAGGGGTGTGGAATGGGGTCAGGTGGAGGAGGCCAGATAGAGAGGTACAGTCACCAAGTGCAGGAAATGTTAGCAGGTCCAGTCGGCAGAGCAAGAGGGTAAATTCACATGAGGGGAATAAAAATCAAAATCATATTTATTTTAATACAAGGAGTCCAACTAGTGAAGTAAATGAAGTTAAATCTTTAATGAATACTTGGGATGATGAGATTATTGTCTCATGAGACAGCTGAAAGATGGGTAGATCTGACAACTACCAAGGCCTTACACATAGGGTAGGGTTGGTGAGGGATATAAACTTGAAGGTTGTGCTCCACAGTTTGACATTGTTGCCTCATTGAGACAGCTGTAAGATGGGTAGATCTGGCTACTATCAAGACCTTAGATAGAGGGTGGAGTTGGTGAGGGATGTAAATGAGAAGGTAGTGTTCCACAGTTTGACAAGAATTGTGTTATCTCAGTAAAGACTGAGGAATATCCTAGAAGGCTCCTTAAAAGAGACCACTAGGGCAGGGATTAGGAACAAGAGGTTGCTGTCACTTTGCTTGGGGGTATATACAGAGACTTACACTTCTCACTTATACCTTGCCTTGAATCTTCCAGGCCCGTTTCTGGAAGATATACAGTACTTGAATTCAGAAACTCTCTCATCTGTTCTTTTTCCCAAATGCTGATTGAAAGCCGATCTTCTCAATCATGGTTTTAGAGACGCATTTCCTCAATACGCAGTGGGTAATTATGTACCCCTGGGAAACACTGGGTAATTCCTGGATTTGCTGGCTAAATTCTGTATTATTTTTCTATTTCGCACTACCTTGATGTGCACATGTACAGTATGATTATACTGGGTTGCATGCAACACAAAGCGTTTCACTGCATTTCGGTACACGTGGCAATAATAAACCAATACCAACACCAAATTCTCAGGAAGGCACGGTTTGGTCATTAGGTCATAAAGTAATAAGTGATGGGTGCAAATTAGTCCATTCAGCCCATCACATCTACTCTGCCATTCAATCATGGCTGATCTATCACACCTAACCCCATTCTCCAGCCTTCTCCCCATAACCCCTGAAAACCTAGCTTGATTTAGGAACAGCTTTGCTTGAGACTGCAAGAAGTTGCAGAGATTTGTGGATGTAGCCCAGTCCATCACACAGACCAGACTCCCCACTCTCGGCTCTGGGATGGGGAGAAGGACCTGTAGGAAGGAACTGCATATGCTAGTCCATACCCATTTCCATGCTGTATCTCCAAGCTAAGGTAAAATATAATTGAAACCCTTTCACATCAGAAGGAACCGGGTTTCCAACTGTCCAACAGTGACAGAATGCGTCATGATATGATTGCATTTCTGGGCACAAACGCACAACTCCTTGCATTAACATGCCTCATTGGAAACAGCAACAAATCAGCAACATGGAACTTTATTACCAGTTGTCAGTTCACTTTAACGTATGAAAAAACATCAGCAACGCGAGAATGAGTTAATGGTATGTGTTACAAGCTTGCATCACTTTGTGGTACTGTGGAGCTCTCAAGGTGATTATCTGAAATGTCAATTCTTTGGAGCATTGCAGAGATAAAGTGGATTGATTTGAGGCTGAGGAACCACCGTGTCAGCTGCGGTTTCATGACTTGCGGGGACAGTCTATTAGCAGCACCACAATGGTCGTCGCACACCAATCCCTCACCCCCGGCAATAAGCCAGCAACGTCTTTATCATTTCACTCATTTCCCTCTCTCTCCTGCCCTGTAGGGCACGATATTACTTCAATATTGTCTTTACTGCTTCCACTGAAAGACCAATGATAATATTTTACTGCATCCAGCAGATTGTTTGTGCATCACGCAGCATATGATGTGCTCATTATGCTGGAGCTCGGCTGCGGCTGAAGATTCTGGCACAGGTCCAACATTACACCATTTTACAAGGTGCTTTATTACCTTCAAACTATTCTCAACGCCCAGAGTTGTGAGAAGCACTAAACAAGCACAGCTCTTTCTTTTAAACTCATTGAGCATTCAGAGTGCCCACAGCTTTGCTGGCCTGGTGTGGTAATGGCTGGTCTTCCATTCACTGTCTGCAGCATGATTAGTCTTCATGATTAGTGCAGGTGTCAGTGGTTATGGGGAGAAGGCAGGAGAATGGGGTTGAGAGGGAAAGATAGATCAACCATGATTGAATGTTGGAGTAGACTTCATGGGCCTAATGGCCTAATTCTGCTCTATGAACTTATGAACCTACGCAAGCAGCACTGCCAATCAATGACCAATGTTTATTACAAACCCACAAACTCCTATTACATGTTTTTACAAGCCCATAAACTCCTATTACTTTGCATTACGAGACCACAGACTTCCACAGAAATGTCTACTGCCCCTCCTTTCAGGGGTGGTTCTCGAGAGATACTGCCTGGCCCACTGAGATACACCAGCACTTTGCATCTTATTTTGTAAACATGTAACCATCTCCCTGATCTCCTTCATCTGCACCGTGTGGCAGACTTTCCCTCCGTTCTACCCACTTTAACCATCTCTGCAACACTGGTCGCCCACTTCTACCCTGAAACACCGACTACATCTCTCTCCTATGGATGTTCCCTCACCTGTCCATTTGTTTTGTATTTCCAGTAACTCGGGGCACTTTTTGCTCAATTCTGGATAGATTGCTCATTAAAGCTGGGCAACTTTTAATTTTGAATGAATTTTCTCCAATGAATACCAATGGCCAGTTTCTATAACAATCATTCTATGTGAACACAATCAAGTAACTTATTTTTCTGTGTCCTACTGTTGTAAATAGTAAGTGATAATGTCTGTCTCTCGTGAGGGTCTGTTTCACATGCTATTGACAGTAACTTTCTAAATTATTCCTTGGTTATAAATATCATTAGTTGTTTCAAACGAGTTTTAATGGGTGTAAATATCGTTAAGCAGCTTCTACTCTTAATATGCATGAACTGTCAGTTGTTTGGCAGGTTCTACCCATAATAATCAGGTTATAAATATTTCCAGTCTGTTTCTACCCATAATATTAACAATTTATCAATATCATTGAGCAGTTTCCAGCTGCAGCAAGTACGGGTTATCGATGTTCTTCATATAATATTTGCTGGTGTATAACTATCATTCAACAGAATCTCTCTGCATTGAATACATCAGCAATACCATTAAATATATCTGCTTCACAGACTAGTTCTATCTGGGGATCCACTGGCATTTTCGGATGCCGTTGATAATTACCAATAAATACCAGAGGGCATTTTCTTATGATATTATTTTAGGTTATAAATAATTTTGTATTTGTGGTAATTAGTTAAAATACTGGGAGGAGAGCTTCCACCTACCAGATAAACCAGATGTAGTAACTATGAGAATTTATCTGTAATGACTCCAGGCTATGCTCTCTAGTGTCTGACATTTCAACGTTTCAAGGTTTCAAGGTCAGTTTATTGTCACATGTACCAATTAAGATTCAGTGCAATTTGAGTTAACATACAGCCATACTAAGTGAAAAGCAACAAGACACGCAACCACATTAAAGTTAACATAAACATCCATCACAGTGGATTCCACATTCCTCACCATGATGATAGACAATAAAGTTCAATCTTTTTCCTCTTTGTTCACCCATGGTCGGGGCAGTCGAACGATCCGCAGTTGGGGCGATCAAAGCCCCTGCACCCGTCGATCAAAGCCCCCATTGGGGTGACCGAAACCCCCGCATCGGGGTGGTTGAAACTCTCTCCGCAGCATGGAGCTCCCGAATCGGCCTCTTCTTACCAGAGACCGCAGGCTTCACGATGTTAAAGTTCACCCTGTAGAAAAGATTCTGACTGTGCACTCTATCTATGCTACTAATATTTTAATATACTTTTATCAGGGTCCCCCGAGCCTTTGAAGCATCAGGGACAACATTGCACCAAAGCTACACATGGAGTTACTGCGCTGAAAGATGCTGAAGCTCACATTTATATTTTCAGGCCCTTTATGTCCCCTGACTCCAGTAAAGTGAGCTGATGCACAGTTACTTGAGCATCTTCTATCTTCAATAATCACTGGTTACAAAAAGCCATCTCCATGCTCTTTAATTGCAGGCACGACATATCTTCTGGCACTATCAAAATAAATAATAATGAGATTTAAACAGCTCTGGGTAATTATCTACAATGCTTGCTGGTCACAGAATCGGCAGCCATTATCCATCTGTACGAATAAGTTGTTATAAGGATTATCTAGAATTTACTGACCTTATAATCATGGGCTCTAGATACCATCAGGCTGTATCTATCCATAACAATTACTGGTATGCTTCGAAATGCCATCAGAATTTATCTATCACAACTACCAGCTGGTTAGAAAAAGAGCTGACATCATTGATTAAAGAAATAAAGTTGGGCTCTTTCTAGCAATAATAATCAGCTATTAATACAATATGATATGATATGATAGAACATTATTTATCCCAGGAGGGAAATCAATTTGCCAACAGTCATAAAAAACACAAAATACATGAAACATGAAATTAAAGTGACGAGTGGTAAGGCTTTGGGGATGTGCAAAGATTGAGGAGGCGGTGGTCAGTCTCAGTTTCAGATTATCCCAGGACAGAAGGGGGAGGAGTTGTACAGTTAGATAGCCACAGGGAAGAAGGATCTCCTGTGGCATCCTGACCTGCATCTTGGTGGAACCAGTCTGTTACTGAAGGTACTCCTCAGGTTGACCAGTGTGTCATGGAGGGGGTGAGCTGTATTGTCCAGGATGCTCTGCAATTTGAGGAGCATCCTCCTCTCAAAGACCACCTCCCAAGAATTCAACCACCCCCAGGACGGAGTCATCCTTTCTGATGAGTTTGTTGATCCTAATGGTGCCCGCAACCTTTGCCCTGCTGCCCCAGCACACGGTAGCAAAGAAGATGGCACTGACTACCACCGATTGGTAGAACATCTGCAGCATTTCACTGCAGACGTTGAAGGAGCGGAGCCTTCTCAAAAAGTCGGATCTGTCCCTTCTCGTACAGGGCTTAGCGTTCCTGTACCAGTCCAGTTTACTGTCCAGGTACATGAATGAATGAATGAATGAATGAATCTCTTTATTGTCATTGCACATGGTACAACAAAATTTAAAAATCAATCCCACGGTGCGATTCACAAGAGCAGTTTAAATATATAAGATAAGGTAAAAATACATACATATAATAAAAAAAAAAAAAAAAATTACAGATAAATAACAATAGCAGCTGAGGTAGAGCCATTCAGTTGAATGTGAGTGTTATTACTTATTTTGCATTGTTAAGTTCACGTATGGCTATGGGGTAGAAGCTGTCTCTGAGTCTGTTTGTGCGAGTTTTGAAAGACCTGTACCGTCTGCCAGAGGGCAGCAGGTGGAACAGGTTGTGTCCAGGGTGGGAAGGGTCCTTTGGGATGTTGGCTGTCCTGTCAAGGCAGCGAGAGCTGAAGATGTCCTTCAGGGAGGGCAGTGGGCAGCCAGTGATTTTTTGTGCGGTGTTGATGACCCTTTGAAGGGCTCTCCTGTCCGCTGCAGAGCAGCTGGCATACCATGTGGTTATACAGTACATTCCCAGGGATTTGTACTCTCTGGTAAACTGCACATCCACACCATTGATGGAGACAGAGGACAGGGGTGTTCTTCTTCCCCTAAAGTCCACCACTAACTCCTTAGTCTTGTCAGTGTTGAGCTGCAGGTGATTCAGCCCACACTACTCAACAAAGTCGTTGACTACACCTCTGTATTTAGCTTCCCTGCCCTCACTGATGCAGTCCACAAATGCAGATTCATTTGAAAACTTCTGCAGGTGGCAGGAGGCGGAGTTATATCTAAAGTTCGAGGAGTAGATGGTAAACAGGAAGGGAGAGAGGACCTGTGGGGCCCCTGTGTTGCTCACCACCATGTCCGAGCCACAGTTCTGTAGCCTGACATATTATGGTTGTCCAGTCAGGTAGTTGGTGATCCAGGACACCAATGGAGCATCCACCCGCATCTTCGTCAGTTTGCTCCCATCGCAGTGCAGGCCAGATCGGGTTAAAAGCACTGGAGAAGTAAAACAAAAACATGGCTCACAATGCTTCCCGGCTTATCCAGTTGAGCATAAGAACGATGGAGCAAGTGGATGAAGGTGTCCTCCACCCCCATCTTTGCTTGGTAAGCGAACTGCAGGGGGTCCAGGTCGGTTTTAACCAGCGGTCACAGGTGAGTGAGCACCAGCCTCTCCAGGGACTTCATGATGTGTGAAGTCAGCACCATCAGTCTGTAGTCATTGGAGGAGCTGGGCGCATCCTCTTTGGTACAGGAACCAGGCAGGATGTCTTCCACATCACAGGAACCCTCTCCAGGCTCAGATTCAGGTTGAAGATATGCTGTAAGAAAAGCACTCCACACACTGGCTGCCACACGCCTTGAGTACCCTAGGGCTGACACCATCGAGACCTGTAGTTTTGCCTGGGTGGAATCTGCTCAGCTCCTTCCCCACCTGCTCAGTTTTGATGGTCAGGCTCGGAAAAGAAAGGGTAGAGGAAGTGGACTAGGGGCATTGAGCGGGAGGGACTGTCGGGGCGAAGGGAGAAGGGTAGGCAGAGGCCTCACCATCATCTATCTATATTACTAAAAGTCTGTTCTTGACCGGTTTTGGCCATCTGTGCTGCGACCACCCATGGCCGTCATTTGTGGCCACCTTGCTCAGAGCCCCACTCTGCCGCATGTCTGCCGAAGATTTTTTCCCGTCGATTAAAAATGACAGAGATATTAATGTTTTTACAAAATTCCCCATTCTCTCTGCTGCCCCCGCTGGCGGCAGGGGGGAGGGACTATAAAACCAGGAAGTGGTGTGCCACACAGTCTCTTCAAAGTGGAGGAAGGCAGAGGGTCACGTTTCTCTGAGCTGTGAATAACACTGAACACATATCTACTCAAATGTGAGTGCCCTTAGTGGTTCTAAAATGCTTGCAGAATGTGTCTATTGGTTCTAAAGCTTGAAAAAAAATGTCTATTGGTTCTAAAGATTGCAAAAATGTGTCTATTGGTTCTAAAGCTTGCAAAAAAAAAATGTCTATTGGTTCTAAAGCTTGCAAAAAAAATGTCTATTGGTTCTAAAGCTTGCAAAAAGTGTCTCTATTGGTTCTAAAGCTTGCAAAAAATGTCTATTGGTTCTAAAGCTTGCAAAAAAATGTCTATTGGTTCTAAAGTTTGCAAAAAAATGTCTATTGGTTCTAAAGCTTGCAAAAAATGTCTATTGGTTCTAAAGCTTGCAAAAAAGTGTCTCTATTGGTTCTAAAGCTTGCAAAAAGTGTCTATTGGTTCTAAAGCTTGCAAAAAAAAAGTGTCTATTGGTTCTAAAGCTTGCAAAAAAGTGTTTATTGGTTCTAAAGCTTGCAAAAAAAATGTCTATTGGTTCTAAAGCTTGCAAAAAATGTCTATTGGTTCTAAAGCTTGCAAAAAAAAAATGTCTATTGGTTCTAAATCTTGCAAAAAATGTCTATTGGTTCTAATGCTTGCAAAAAAAATGTCTATTGGTTCTAAAGCTTGCAAAAAAAGTGTCTATTGGTTCTAAAGCTTGCAAAAAATATCTATGCTTTGGCTTGCAGTTGAAAGACACTACTTACTGCAAATGGTGACATGAAGTTGAAAGCACTACTTACTGCAAAAGGTGGCTTGGTTGCTTTGGCTTGAAGTTGAAAGACACTACTTACTTCAAATGATGGCTTGCTTGGGTGTGGCTTGTGTGTGGCTTGTGTGTGGCTTAGAGTTGAAAGACACCACTTACTGCAAATGGTGGCATGAAGTTGAAAGGCACTACTTACTGCAAATGGTGACATAAGGTTGACAGGTATTACTTACTGCGAATGGTGGTTTGGGTGCTTTGGCTTTAAGTTGAAAGGCACTACTTACTGCAAATTGTAGCTTGGGTGCTTTGGCATTAAGTTGAAAGGCACTGCAAATGGTGGCATGAAATTGAAAGGCACTACTTACTGCAAGTGGTGGCTTGGGAGCTTTGGTTTAAAGTTGAATGGCAATATTTTGCTGCTAATGGTGGCTTGGGAGCATTGGCTTGAAGTTGAAAGGCACTACTTACTGCAAATGGTGGCATGAGGTTGACAGGCACTACTTACTGCAAATGGTGGCTTGGGTGCTTTGGCTTTAAGTTAAAAGGCACTATTGTAAATGCACTTACTTCCTGTTTGCACTGTATATTGATTTTAGATAAAACGCTACCACTTACGGCTGTGATTTTTGGCCATCTTACTCAGTCCCCCTCCGCTGAGCATATAACCCGGAAATGTGGGTGTGGCTCAGTCTCTGCAAGATGGAGGAGGAAGAGGTCACGACTCGCTGTCTTTAGTGGCTTTGCACCCTACTTCAAATGGTATGAAACTGCACTTGAATTTGGTGGCCTTATACCCTGCTTGAAATAGAATTTCAAGGATTAGCCATGAGTCAACTACCAGCCCACCAGCCGTGAGTGAGTGAGTTGCCAGCACAACAGGCTTGATTGACTGAGACGCCAGCCCAAGAATCCATTTGGTGCACAATTTGCATACTAGCCCTCTGGAAGTTAGTCCCTTCAGCCCACAACATCCATACTAGCGCTCCAGAAAGCCCACCCCCCCCAACTGGCCACCAATATTAGAATTGGTGGAGAGGTGAAATATTGCGTTGGATGACCAGCCCTCCTGTATGATGCTGGGGCCCAACGGGTCCCACTTAGTCTAGAATCTATTAAAAAACAGATTTAGCACATTGACCCATTCCTGATTGCTTTCCCTCCCCAGGCCACTGGTTTACTTGTAGCCTATAATCCTCTTCATCCCGTTCCACACATCCCTCATGTTGTTCTGCTGAAGTTTCCATTCCAGTTTCCTCCTGTAGTCCACTTTGCCCTGTCTTAGTCTTGCCTTCAGGTCTTTCTGCACCCATTTCACCTTCTCCCTGTCACTATTCCTGAAGGTGCACTTCTTCAGGTTGAGAAGGGCCTTTATGTCACTGGTGACCCAGGGCTTGTTGGGGAAACAGTGTACAGTCTCCTCATCAACTATGTTATTCACACTGAATTTTATGTAGCTGGTAATACAGTCCATGAGTTCATCAATGTCCTTTCCATGGGGACTACAGAATGCATCCCAGTCTGTGTCCTCAAAACAGCTCTGTAGAAGGTCATTGGCCTCCTGTGACCACCCCCTCACTGACCTTGTAGTCACAGGCAGCCTCTGGACCATTGGCTTATACCTGGGTAGGAGGTGAACCAGGTTGTGAACCAGATCTTCCCAGTGGCAGAAGGACTATAGAGATGTATGCCTCTTTAACCTTGGCATACAGGTCCAATGTTTTCATATCACTGGTGGGACAGTCAACAAACTGAGTGAAAATGGGTAGGGTAGCGTCCAAAGTCACGTGGTTGGTTCCCCGAGATAGCGATGAAGCACTCGGGTGTTGTGACTGGAGTCTCGCGGTGACTGTGTGGATGAGGTCACACTCGCGCAGAGGGCTGGCGGATGGAGGAATTTAAACAGCCATCACAATGGCGTGTGAGAATTCCCAGGGCATAAAGTATGGACAGAGACCCACAGCCATCAGTTCAATGTCCGGGCTACACACACGCTCCTTAACCATGATGTGACCAGGATTGCACTATTTGTTGTTAATGAGAATAGCAAGTCCCCCACCAGAATCACTGCATTAGGCCTTATTTTTAATGAACAATCACCATGAGTTAAACATAACATGACCCACAGTCATGATTATTATAAAGATCTTTGGATGTTGCAGATACCTCCAGTGGCTTATAACCATATAACCATATAACAATTACAGCATGGAAATAGGCCATCTCGGCCCTACAAGTCCGTGCTGAACAATTATTTTCACCTAGTCCCATCTACCTGCACTCAGACCATAACCCTCCATTCCTTTCCCATCCATATACCTATCCAATTTATTTTTAAATTATAAAATCTTCTACAATCATCTGTTGAAAGGACATGGGCGTCATCTGTAACAATGACAATTGTTGACTGTAAGGACCATTGGGCAGAGTCTTGTCCATAAAATCACTGATTAAAGTATCTGGCACTTTCAAACCCATTTTAATCACTGGTTAAAAACACCACCTGGTGGTTCTATCTATTAACATCCAGGTGATCAATGCTGTTTGGCAATGTGTATCTATCATCACTGGTTTAACAATATCACCTGTTAACTTTGGTCACCACAATTAACAAGATGGTACAGTTGTGCAGAAACTGCATCGTAGCTCCAGCAGCAATCATGGCATGGGTGCTGTCAGTGTGGAGTTTGCGGGTTCTCTTTGTGACCGCTTAGGTTTTCTCTGGGTTCCCGGTTCCTTCCATAACCCAGAGACATGAATGTAGGTAGGACTCTTGATCTACTGTGTAGTTGAGTTTGTGTCTGTATCTGTGGGGAGAGGGTTTGCTGGTGAGAATGTGGGGTGAATATAATGGGATCATTGTAAGGTTAGTGTAAATGGGTGGTTGGTGGCCAGCACGGACTAGTTGGGCTGAAGGCCTGTTTTGGAGCTATAATCATCAGGCACCCCTATCTTTAACCACCACTGATTATGAATACCATTAGGTGCTATCTACCCTTAATAATCAGTGATTATAAATACCTCAGGAAGCTTTTATTGACGTTAACTGGTTTATATACCATTAGGGATCATCTTTAATAAGAACATTATGCAGCATTTATCTATGAATTTTACTTGCTGTAATTTGAGACAGGTATTTTATATTGAGAATAAGTGCCAGTTATAAATACGCACGGGATGCTTTAATCTGTAATAACCGTCAATGGTAAGTACCGCTGGGCGTTCCTATCTGGTGCAGGCAAGAGTAAAAGTGATTGGAGCTTCCAAGACAAGCTGTCAGATTGAAGCCACGGAGCAGCTTCCAGAGTGTGCATGAGTTGCGAATCCAAGTAGGCAGTCTCTGTCCCAATGACCGGACTACATCATGTCCAATATCAGCATGTGTAGGAAAGACCTGCAAATGCTGGTTTAAATCGAAGGTTGACGCAAAATGCCGGTGTAACTTAGCGGGACAGGCAGCATCTCTGGAGAGAAAGAATGGGTGACGTTTCGGGTGGAGACCTCAGTCTGAAGGGTCTCAATCCGAAACGTCATCCAACATCAGCATGTAGAGTAGATATTGATGGCAAATTCATGGGATTGACTCTTTAAAATAATAATTTGCTCTGAAGTTTGGCGCTCCTCATGACTGAGGATGATATTTGATTGTTACCGATGATGTGGGGAGGTGACCTCGGCCCTCCCAGTAATGGGAAGGGAGGCACCCTCTCCACACACGTCCTATTAAAGGCACAGAGAGGGACGTTCATGTTATTTGTTCAGGCTGATTTGAACCCAGGAATTTGGGCTGGGAGGAGGGGTGGGGGGCAAAGCTTTATGTATATAAAAAAAAAAGGAAGTGCAGATGCTAGTTTACACAGGACACAAAGTTCTGGCGTAACTCACAGCATCTCCAGAGATGTTTTGTGTCGGGACCCTTCTTAAGACTCCTTATTCTGGTCCTCAGTGGCAACAGGCAGAGTGAATGATGGTGCATATCAGACAGTGTGTGTAATCTAAATGTGGAAACAAAGGACCTCAGATGCTGGTTTATCAATGATAGGCACAAAGTGCTGGAGTAACTTTGTGGATCGGGCAGCATGTCTGGAGACAAAGGATGAGTGACATCTCGGGTTGGGTCTGAAGAAGGGTCCCAACAGAAACGTCAAAGGTCTGAAGAAGGGTTTCGACCCGAAACGTTGCCTATTTCCTTCGCTCCATAGATGCTGCCTCACCCGCTGAGTTTCTCTAGCATTTTTGTCTACCTACGAAACGTCACATGTCCTTTTTCTCCATAGAAACCGCCTGACTTTGTGCCTATCTTTAGTGTGTGTAACCAAGTCCGCAGCAGCCCTTCCCTCAAAAACTGTGTAGTCACATTGACACCAGCACTGCCAACATCATGAACAAAAGCAATATTTTACAATTCTCTTGCCTTAAGATCCCACACGATCCATTCTTTTATTAAAGAGATACACAGCGACACTTCATAGGGGTTTGCTCAGCCTTTGGTAGGTATTAAAATAAACGCCTATAAAAGTAAATAAAACCAGAAAATAATGATCAACATATTCTCATGGAGCTATTAAATTGTGTTATTGTGGTTATTACAATTACTACGGTTTTAAAGTTGGCTGAATTACTTGTAATAATTTTCCTTACAAAGCGATTATTTTACATTTTATCGTTAGTAACATTAATCATCAAAGGTTTAAGACGAATCATTAATTTAAAATATATCCTGGCAATAAAGGTTACTGAGGCATTGCTGAACTTAAATAATTATCAGTTCAATAAAACCAAGCTGCCAATCAGAAGCATAACTGGGGGGAAAACAGTGGTGAAATGTACGGTTTATGCGGCACGCGGTTTACTGAGAATCGCACGCCAAATCTCCGTGTGACTTACACCTTCTATGAGTCAACTCGTGAGCTGTGCTGTACCGTGCTATACCATGCCATGTGTGCCATGCTGTGCCAAGCAATGATGCAGTGTGTTGGGCCGTGTCTTCAATGCTGTGCGATGCCATGCCATGCAATACCATGGTGAGCCATGGTGTGCCATGATGCGCAGTGAGTGCCATGTATGCAGTGCCATAGTGTGCCACGGTGTGCAGTGCCTACACAGTGCCATGGTGTGCAGTGCCGTGGTGTACAGTTGCATAGTTTGCAGTGCTATAGTGTGCCATGCCTTTCTGTGGTGTGCCAGGCATTGTTCACACAGAGAGAAATGCACCAGTGCTCGACTGCACATTCCCCAAACATTGACCATCAGGGAATCGGCTGCCATGCTGTACCATGCATTGGTCACACAGAGAGGCAGGCTACACAGTCAGGCTGCGCACTCTTCAAACATTGCCCATCATGGAATTAGCCAGCATGCCGTACCTTGTCATCTATTGGTCCTGAGAGAGACACATGTGGTCAGAAGGAGAGTGTGCATACTCCACACAGCCAGCATGTATTGGGTATCTGGGTGAGTATTGGGTATCTGGGAATGGGATTGTGATTCAGGGACTCCACCACTGTGCAATCTGAGCAGACGGTTAGCCCACTAAACCACAGCATCTGTTGAAAGTGGCAGTAAATATTATCTTTTATTTTCCTTCTGTCTCTTTCCAGTCTCTGCTCTAGAGGTTTGCCGAGACCAGCAGCATGGCTGCGACTGTTAGTCTGCACATAATATTTTTACCTTGAAGCGTCTGATCTCGTCACACTTGCCCTCTGAATGTTTGATGTCAAATGTGCAGAGGGAACTTTGCCTGGTATCAGAGCCAGATCCGGGGAATATTTCTGGGAGAAGTGCGAAGGTACAATATACCCTTTCCTTGGGCGCAGAATTAAAAAAGGATTCAAGTTCAACCTCTTGAATTACTGACTGCACTTTGCCTCTCTCTGTGGCTCTTGGGCAAAGTGGCACAAATGTCCTGCAGTGAAGCAAGTCCTCACACAGTATTGATGTTGATTTATTATTGTACATGTACCGAGACACAGTTAGAAGCTTTGTTTTGCTTGCTTATGCAGGTAGATCTTACCGTACATGAGTACAACATACCTGACCCTCTGCCTGCCATGGAGCATCTGAAAGGGTTGATACGGCCAATGGTACCCACTCCCTCTGGTGTGGATGTCGCAGTGTTACACTCGCTCTCCATTCTCCACCATTGCTGTAGCCACCCCCTGGTGCCTTTAGCAGTTCTCCATTGTCAAAGCTGGGTCCTGTGGACAGACAGACAACATTAGCAGTTAGTGTCATCTGTTTTGATCACCGGATTGCATTTTGTGGGTTCCCTATTTTTACTGTCATCGTGAAAAGATATTTTGAAATAGTTAATGTTTTGAAATAGTTAATGTTATATTCTCCTGAAGCATTCATTTTCTTCCAATATGATCAATCAAAAATATAAATAGAAAGATGTAGGTATGTTACAAAACCTACCTGAATCGTGGCTGAGCATCTGCCCTACCCCGTGTGTATGATTTTGGCGCTGTTTAGAGGGGGCGGGTTTAAAACGCGATTTTTACTAGGCTGTTCCAATCGAAAATGTTCAGCCTAGTAAATCATTAACGGAAAATCGCTGAAAGACCCCGTCGCAAAAGGTATTATTAGTTTTTATGGCCTTGTATAATATTTATAGTAGTTTAAAAATCACTCTCTCACTCCGCAACCTCTCGCAGCCCCAGGGTTTTATAAAGCAAACAATTAAAGGTATGTACCTTATTTTTACATTAAATGGGGCTTGTATATAACCCTGTATTTAAAGTTTTCTATAGTGAGTAGTTCATTTTGGGCTCTTTATATCCCGCAGTATTTTTCTGGGCATTTGAGGGCACAAATCCAGCGCAATGTGAACGTTCTAAACCAGCGCGTTCACAGGAACCCACTAGAAAGCCGATTTAAATTGACTTTAATTTACAGCAAATGAACACTAAATTCCTTCCATTTGGCCTATAAATTGATGTAAATGAGATTTAAAAATCATGTTTTATCGTGAATTATTTGTGAATATTATTTGGACACTTGGGCTATTTAAAAATGTTAATCATTTATTAAGAAATGGATAGATGTTTAGATCTAGTGATTGAAGTTTGAAATTAGCTACAATTGGGTAACTAACTAATTATATGCTTTAATTTCAGGTCATCCAAGTAAGATTATTTTATATTTGTTTCAGAATGCTTCAATCTATGATAACTGAAAATTTCATTCAGTTCTCTTAATTTTTAAGAAGGTTATGGGCTTTTGACTGTCCACGATCACAGCTTTTTTGTTATGTCCATAGAAAATCAATAGGGAACAAGATGCTAATTTCCGAGTATGAAAATGGGCATAACTTTTTTATTACTTGAGATATGAAAGTGAATTAGGTGTCAAATTAAACTTATTGTTATGCTTTATCTGGTGGGATAAATTGCAGACTTGATTTTTTAAATCTCAAAATTTTGTAACATTGCTAAAAGATGTATGGTATGCTTGACTTCATCCAAGGCATTGAGTATAGGAGTTCAGATGTCATATTACAGTCATACAAAACATTGGATAGTCTGCACTTGGATTATTGTGTGCAGTTCTGGCCAGCACAACTGTAGAGAATACCTGAAGAAGGGTCCTGTACTGAAATATCACTAACTGTTTTCCAAAGATGCTGCCTAACCTGCTGAGTTACTCCAGCAAGGAGGATTGACATGGGTAGGGTGGTGGATGATACCAATTTTTGTTTTGTAAACCACCATCTGCAGTTCCTTGTGCTTCCATAGAAAGTATGTGATTAAACTAGAGAGGGCACAGAAAAGATTCACAAGGACAATGCCTGGACCAGAAGGACTTGAGTTATCAGGAGAGATTGTATAGACTGACTCTGGAGCAAAGGAGTCTGAGAGGTATATAAAGTAAAACATAGCTAGGTTACCTGGTGCCTGTTTCGCATGGCATGGATATCTAAAACTTGAGCATAGGTTTAAGATGAAAGGGAGGAGGTTCAATGGAGATCTGAGGGGCAGCGTTTTCACACAAAGAATAGTTCGTACTTGGGGTGAAGTGGTGAAGGTGGGTATAGTAATAATATTTAAGAGGCACCTGGACAGGTCCTTGAATGTGCAGGACAGGGAGGAATATGGAATTAATGCAGGCAGGCGTGGGATTAGGAAAAAAATATGTCGGCATAGGCGCGGTGGGCCAAAGGGCCTGTTTCTGTCCTGTATAATTCTGTGACTGTTTAAATGTATGAATTTAACAATATTTCCTGGAGGGCATTCTGAGGAACAGGATCTACCAACATTTGGAAAGGCAAGGACTGATTAAGAACATGGAGAATTGAGTCTCACTAGGGCTGCCAACACTGGGTGAGAGTTGAGAGTGAGAAATTGCGAGGGAGCGTGTTCCCCCTCCCATAGTAGACTCCGGAGGTGGCACCAAAGCCCCCACTCACCAGGTCCGCTCCTAGCTCCGGGCCGGGGTTAAAACTCCATGGAGTGTGAACGGAGCGGTCGACGGACATAGAGCCACCGGAGGTGAGGGTGGGAGGTGTGTGCCGTGCCTCGGGGAGGAAGGGGGAGGGGGGTTGGTGCTGGTAGTTTGATAGCCCTGCTTTAAACCAAAGTGAGCTAGCCAGCCGGATGCAAGCTTGGCGTGGTGGTATGAGTTAGAGGGTGGTGGCGGAGGGCTGTGTGTACCATTCACGATTTTTGCTACCCTGCCTACGTATGTCGCCATTCTCAGAGAACCTCTCAGTTACTCTGTTCTACAACATTTTCCAAGGTCCTGTCACTTACCGTGTGAGTTCAGGCCTGGTTTAATTTTCCAAAACGCATCACTTGGCATTTCTCTGATTTAAAATTCCATCCGTCAGTTGATCTGTTGTAATCTTACACAACTTTCTTCACTCTCCACTGCACCATTGATTTTGGTATAATCAGCTAACTTCCTAATCATGCCAACTACACTGTCATTGATATAGTTAATATGGATGACAGACAGCAGTACACCCAGCACTGTAACCTGTAACACACCACTGGTCACAGGCCTCCAATCTGAATAACAACATTCCATCACCACCCTCTGATTCCCTCTACCACAGTGTTCCATTGCTCGGCTCACCCTGGATCCCTTACGATCAAATCTCCCGGACCTGTTTATCACATGGGGGGGGGGGGGGGGGGGGGGGGGGGGGGGGGGGGGGGGGGGGGGGGGGGGGACAAACAGAAAACGTCCAAACAAATCAACACAAAATTATTTTTTTCTATAGGTGCAGTTGTGCATTGAGAAATATTGTGATGCAGCCCGTATTGGAATGCTGTTGTCATGTAACGTAGAGAACACGTGCAATCAAAGACAAGATCTGCACATATTTCATGACGTGTATTATGTTGCATGGGTTTGAACACATGCCCTTTATATTCCCAGAAAAACCTAGGAGTTACATTCACCCAAGTATGTTAACAAAGACCCACAAGAAATATGTTTCATCATTTCACCAGGGAGCATATGCACTGTGAACTGACTGAGGTATTTCCCATCATGCAGTCAGCACCTGTGTTACAATTACCTGATTCATTGCCAGATCAGGGGAGTGGCCTGACCGCTGAATTGTATTAAAGGCTACTTCTTGTGATGAATGCGGATAGTGTTATCCAGGTACTTTATCAAACTGTTGTTTTCTGAAGTGTAACTATTATAAACAATCTGTTCCAAAGACAAAGAACTGAGACTTTTTGATGGATTCACACTCAGAGCCGTCATCCTGTCAGTTAATCAAACATTGCCTTCAGAAGTGCAGGCATGCTGGTGCCATCATTCCCCTGCATTTGACAGCTGACCTGATATATCTGCTCAAGTAATGCGGGCTGGTGTTCAGAGGACAATGCACCAATGTCAGCAATGTTGCAATATTGGACCTAAATGCCCAATACAGCCTTTATATGACTCTTGGAATTTAATCAGCCAACTCACACTGACAGAAATTTATCAAACTGACAAATACCTGTATCCATTAAATGACAAACTTGTCAACTCTGTGGTTGTTGGAGCTTCAAGGTTACAAGAAGAGCTGTTCATTCCTCTACTTTCAGATATCAGAACATCTTAAGGGAGAGCCCTCCAAAGTTAAAGACAATGCAGCAGACGTCGACACCAGTGTTGTGGGGTCATAAAGGCATGCAGCATGGAAACCAGCCCTTTGGCCCTTAGCATGCATGCGGGCCATTATCTATATTAATCCTATGCTCGGGCAATTCAAGTGCTGATTTGGTACTTCTTCAATGTTGTAAGAATGCCAGCCTCCAACATAAACTCAGGCAGTACATCCCAGATCCCTCTCCTCTCTTCCATCTGACGTGATCCTGCCATCCTATATCCGATTCTTGAGGCTTGCTTTCCACCAAGTCCCCTTCTTTCCTTCACCTGACCAGGGACATAAGCTGATGGTGTGCAAGGTACGTCTTGTTCTTGGGGTTGCGGATGAGGGGGCGCAGCTCAGGCTGTGATGTCTCCGGCCACCCCCTTGTACAGGAGCTGAGACGTCCTGTCCAGGGGGGTGACCGGAGACGTCCTGTCAGCTCCTGTCCAGGGGGGTGGCCGGAGACGTCAGGACCAACGGGACACCGACTGCAAGCACGGAGATCCCAGAGACTCACAGCCAGCAGCAACTCTAGCCCAGCCCCGTTCCAACTCCAGAGGAACCCGGGTTGTGGATGAGGGGGCGCAGCTCGGGCTGTGGACGAACTGACACTTGTGGCTGTAGCGGCCCATCGGGGAGCGGGTTCCTGTTGGTCCTGACGTCTCCGGCCACCCCCCTGGACAGGAGCTGAGAGACGTCAGGACCACCAGAAGCCGCTCCCCGATGGGCCGCTATGGCCACAAGTGGCAGTTTGCCCACAGCCCGAGCTGCGCCCCCTCATCGGTACATCGACCCCCAGGCCCACTGCAAACACGGAGATCTCAGATCAGCAACTCCAGCCCAGCCCCACTCCAACTCCAGAGGAACATGCGCTCCCCATAGGGGCAGAAGCTGATGGTGTGCAAGGTACGTCTTGTTCTTGGGGTGGCACAGCTCGGGCTGTGGGCGAACTGCCACTTGTCGCCATTGCGGCCCATCGGGGAGCGGATTCCTCTGGAGTTGGAGGGACAGGGAGACACAGCGGCTTTTGAGAATGGTGGGCAATCACTTCCAAAGTTCTGCCCACACAGTCAGTACACCTCTCCTACACTTGTCTCCCGCACTAAGATCATCTCGCAGAGAATGATCCAGCCTAACCCTCCCTATTCTCTCCTATTCTGCAAGAAAAAACTACATTGAAGACTCAAACTTGCGAATAACTGCCGGGATCGAGGCGCAAACTCGCGACCTTGCGGATATGAGCCGGGCACTCTACCACTGAGCCAGCCGTTAAAATCTACGCTAAATATCTTCCAATCGGAAAGCCGAAAAATTCCGAATTACGAAAGTGTCTGGTCCCAAGGCTTTCGGATAAAAGGTTGTGCACCGTACAACATGCCTAATTTATCCCGACTGGATTTTCAAACTCATCTGAAAACCATGGGCTTTGGTAACTCAGGAGGCAGCCAACCTTCACTTACTCAGTTTCCCTGCAAACATTGGTCTTTTACACTTTTAGACTTCAGAGATACCGTGCGGAAACAGGTCCTTTGGCCCACCATGTCCATACCAACCAACGATCAGCCTGCATGCTAACATGATCCTGCACACTAGGGACAATTTACAATTTTAATTGCAGCTAATTAACCTACAAACCTGCACATCTTTGGAGTGTAGGAGGAAACCAGAGCACCCAGAGAAAACCCATACAGGTCAGGGGGAGAATGTACAAATTCCATACAGACAGCACCCGTAATCAGGTTCAAACACGGGTCTCTGGTGATGTGAGGAAGCAACTCTACCACTGCACCACTCTGGTGCCCCAATGCATTAATGCAAAATGCATAAGAAGAATAAATACAAGGGAATACAGATGCTGGTTTACAAATAAGGACATAAAGTGCTGCAGTAACTCAGCAGGTCAGGCAGGTCTGGAGAATATGGATTTGTGATGTTTTGGGTTGGAATACTTTTTCAGACTGCATTCTTTGCCTCAGAGAGGTCGCTCGCTGCTGAGGTAAGAGGTCACCCATTGCCCCCCCCCCCCCCCCCCATCCAACTATCCCCAGTTCGAGGTGGGCTGGACATCGGCCCACCTTGCAGGGTGCCCAGGTGCGCAGGCATTTAACCAGTGCACTCATAACAACCCTATACTGCAGAACATGTCACCCACAGATGATGTTTAGATCGGTCTGGAGATATTCTGCTTCTCTATCATTCCCAATATAGCAGCAGCAGCAGCACACAGAACATTGCTTCGCTGCAGTGACCACAACTTTAGAGGGATAGCTGCAGGAACTTGCATCATAGGTTGGTTAGGAAACAGCTCTGCCCAGGACCAGAATCAGAAATTATCTCCCAACAAAGTGGTTAACATGCAGTGTTGTAGATATAGCTCTTTCATCACAAACAACGGGCTCCCCACCATTGATTCCATCTATACTTCATATTGCATTGGAAAAACAGCCAACCTAATCAAAGACATCCCGCTCTGGTAATTCCTTCTTCTCCCCACTCCCATATGGCAGAAGATACAGGATTGAAAGCGTGCACCACCTGACAGGAGCAGCTTCTTCTCCTCCATTATCAGGTTTCTGCATGGTCCTTCCACAAGCTTGTGTGTTGTCTACCTCGCTGAGGACATTGGACTGAGGAACTGATGCACTACAATGCTGAGAACTATATTCTGTGCCCCGTCTTCCCATTTGCTCTATCTATTGTACTTGAGTCTGAACTGATTGTATCTATAGTACATCTGATCTGTTTGGATAGCATATAAAATAGTAAGATTAAACGAGAACTTACCAGTTTGAATTGATCTTTATTTTATGAGGAGTAACGTTGAGGGAATACGTGAAGAACCCCACCAGGACGCATGCGTGTCATTCTTCAAAGCAGCGGTGTGAAATCACAGATAACTGTAATGACTAAACATAGTAAGATTAGAGAAGAGGTACCAGTTCAGGATATGATCAAGGGTGAGAGCGGAGGGCACGTATTCCCTCAACGTTACTCCTCATAAAATAAAGATCAAACTTCAAATGGTCTGGACTGGCACTGTTTTGAGTGGCTGTTTGTAGCTGATTAAAGTGACATTTCTTTCCCTCTGATGATCTTAGTATACTCCATATATAATAGTAAGTGTGTTACAATACAGAGACGACCATCTGTCGGGTAGGCCCTAAATTCTGTTTTTAGGCCTGCTGACCCCTGTCTGTTCTGTTTGACTATTTCATTGATGTGAAACGTTAAATTTCCAGATGAAATAATCATGTTGTCCAACCTTTGTTTCTGTAGTGACTGGACCTTTAGTGCCGTAACCAAGGCCATCAGCATGACTGTTTTCATAGTCTGTTTCTGTAGGGACAGAGCTGTAGATGGAGACCAGATTCTTAACATGGTCAGTTCAATACTCACATCCCATATTTGGGAGTGCCTGGTTCTTGGGGAATTAATATTAAAATGCCCCTCATGAGTTTGGTTACCAGGGTGTGTGTCCCAATGCTCTGTTCCTTGCGCCAGGTATGTTGAAAGAGCACTTCTGACGCAGTTGATGGCACTATGACTGAGCCTCTCATCATAATGGAGGCTTGCCAGGAATTCCAGAACAGGCGGGATATTCATAGATCTGTGGGTGATGTTTATTGTTGTGACAGTACTTCCCATTTCTTGATGACACCAAGTACTGATTTTTTGGTGGACTGTCTGTGGCCCGCTGAAATAATTCCACTGTTTGGTCCGTCAGTCCCAGGTGTAGTAGAGGTGCTTTCAACTCTATAAATTAATAGGTTTATATAATTATGACATGGGTAACTCCCCTTGTTGCGGGAAGAACCAGTAAATTAGGTTTATGATGGATGGTGATGCATGGTTCTAAAACCATGTCGATATCACCGATGGTTGAGTAGGCCAATCAGGTGCTATGAAAATACCAGACGCGGAGTCTACTGTTTATTCCTAAATACCCGACTGATGAGGCAGAAGGAGGGAATGCATAAATAATCCCCCAATGCAGCGAAAATGCATCTGTAACCACTGCCCCAGGTTCTGGTTCCCAAGAACCTAATTCGATAACTGGTGAGAGCATGGATGTGAATAGGTCGTTATCTGGTGTTCCATACCGTGCTGTAATTCCAGCAATACATTTTTTTATCCAACATCCATACAGTGTTTTCATAGACTTAGCGTGACCTGTTGTCTGCCACTAAATTCAGTTTACCTAGTAAGTTGGTAGCTGATATCCTAATATCTTTCTGGATACATTATTGGGAAATTGTGTTGGCCTGATAGTCACATGATGTCGATATGTTTCCACCCATATGGTTGACATATGCTACCACGGTGGTGTAGTCAATTAGTAGTCTAACATACTGGTGATATAACCCAGAACAATATGACTTAAAGCCATGGAATGCACTCAACTTTCCCAGGTATTTATGCCCAGCGTATGTAATGATGCCTCCTGTGCATTCCATCTCCCCCACATCTGGAGATGGAATTGGTAGCATCCCATCCAAGTGCCCATCAGTATGTAGGTCCATAAACGGGTAGCTGTTAATGTTTGGATAGGAACAATGCCTAATGTTATGTTTCCACCATTTTTAGTACCATTGTGGCCTCTGTTGGTAGCTTCTTTGGTCTGTCAGAATGACCCTCATAATTTTTGAGTGCACGCATGTTTGCGCTCAGTAATTTGATAATGTAAAGGTCCGATTTATGTGGCTGGAGCACAGTTTAGTTTAGATGGTTTAGTTTACTGCAAGCCTCCATTAGGCTGTAACCTTTTCTTACGATAAAGTCACTGACATGTGAGCTGAGTTAAGAGTGAAACCGCAGATGATCCATTACATAGAAACATAGAAACATAGAAATTAGGTGCAGGAGTAGGCCATTCGGCCCTTCGAGCCTGCACCGCCATTCAATATGATCATGGCTGATCATCCAACTCAGTATCCCGTACCTGCCTTCTCTCCATACCCTCTGATCCCCTTGGCCACAAGGGCCACATCTAACTCCCTCTTAAATATAGCCAATGAACTGGCCTCAACTACCCTCTGTGGCAGAGAGTTCCAGAGATTCACCACTCTCTGTGTGAAAAAATTTCTCCTCATCTGTGTTTTAAAGGATTTCCCCCTTATCCATTGTGTTAAATACATCTGTGGTCACCTCTAATGGGTACTATATAGTAAGCATTTTTTTAAAAATACGATGCTTGCCATGTAGTAACCTAGGATCAATTCCTTTGCAGTAACAAAGGTTCCCATCTAGTAATTAATATAAAGTACGAAAGTATTCAAATTAGTCAAATCTATGATGACGTGGCAACCACCATCTATTTTATGATAAAGATTTTTGGACACAAATTCCTGTGATTCATGTTGGATGTCCTCCATTACCCCTTTTTTTTATTTGGGCACTGTAGTTCAGTATGCGCTTTTGATTATTTCTTTACCTGTAAGCATGAACATTCAGTTCGGTATATGCTGAACTGGAGGATTATGTTTTGAAAAATTCTATGGTATAACCCTATACTTCTTCCTCCATGGTTACTATTAGTAGATTTGTTACTTTTTCGGCATCCTCTGTGGACGTTGAGGTGCCGGTGTCTGGATCTGTAGTTGGGTCTGTGTTGAGGGTTAGCGCATTCCCCAGGAAGTAGTTTTTAGATGTTGCTTTAATGAGCCCCAGGGTTTCCCTCTATGTCAAGGTCCTCCTTACCTGCTGTTCCCGGCTTTCAAATTTTGCCGCTAAGGGAATGTCGTTCCCCCTGCTGTGACTCGTTGCAATGTGTGTAGCGATATGACACGCATGCGTTCTGGCGGGGTTCTTCACGTAGTCACTCACGTGACTCCGAAGTAAAATTAAGCTTTTCACTGTACTTCGGTACATGTGACAACAATAAACCTAAACGTGCTAGACTTCAGTAGATAATGACGCACTCGGTCCTGGGAAAACCCATCAATTCTCGTTCATGACACTTACAATAAAACAATTAGCTCTACTTACAGCCTACGCAAATAGCATTTGGGTGACACGTTCAACATCGTTAGAGTAGCGTGGAGTAAGGTGTATGTATGCCTGTGTCATAGATACCTGGGAATCAGAAACTATCTCCCAACAAAGTGGTTAATATGCAGACGAGCAGAATAATTGGGACCAGAGTTCAGGAGCAAAGGGAATTTTGCAAGTCTTCATGTTTCCTGAGTACACAGCCTTTCGTGCACTGGTGGGTGCTCTTCAAGAAACCTTCCACCGGTGGTCAAAGAAACAGAAATCCTGTAGCCACAGGACAATTCACAGACAGAGGGGAGAGCAGTGTGACAATCAGGAGCAGGTAGAGTTGAGTGATGTCTTGGTGCAAACCACCTGACATGAGCAACAGCTCAGGCGTGTAGCAATAACCGTGTAAATACTTGCTGCAATCCAGTGAGGCGACATCCAAAGTGAATGATCGTAGCTGTGCACACATTAAACCAGGGTAATAAATCTTCAGTTGAAGAAAGGAAAAGACAAATAAACATCGTGGAGAGGTTGTGGTGTAAAAGGCTGTATTTGTATTGTGGCATAATTATCTTCAAACGCAAAATGCATTTTGTGAAAAGTTTGCTTCGCTTTCAATATCTGTTGTAGTGTGAGGGAATGAAATAACAAGCTCAGTGTAGGAGATATTACAGATCTTGTGCCCACTTTATGGCTGTACATACTCTTCACAGTTTCCCAATTCAGCTGATATTCTAGATACTGCACTCATCCAATGTAAGTAATTTTACAAAGAATGTGCGGGTCTGAATCAGTAAAACTGTGGCGAGTGTCTCCTCTGCTGTGCCCAGTTAAGCCTCTTAAACCAGCCACTCCATGTGTTGTTTACAGCATAAAGACCATAAGACCATAGGCCATAGGAGTAGAAGTAGGCTATTCAGTCCATTGAGTCAACACCACCATTTGATCATGGCTAATCTATATTTCCTCTCAACCTCACTCTCCTGCCTTTTCACCCCTTTAACATCCTAATCAAGAACCTATTAACCTCCGCTTTAAAAATACCCAATGACTTGACCTTCACAGCTGTCTGTGGCAATGACTTTAACAGATTCACCACCCTCTAGTTAAAGAAATACCTCCTCATCTCCATTCCAAAGCTACGTCCTTTTATTCTAAGGCTGTGCCCTCGGGTTCTAGAAGAACCCATTACTGAAAACATCCTCTGCACATCCACTCTATCTAGGCCATCTTTTATTTGGTAGGTTTAGGTAGGTGAGATCCACCCTCATCCTTCTAAACTTCAGCAAATACTGGCCCAGAGCCATCAAAACGCTCCTCAACATTAACCCAATCTTCCCAGGATCATTCTTGTAAACCTCCTTTCCAAAGCCAGCACTTCCTTCCTCAGATATGGAGCCCAAAATTGCTGACATTGTTCCAGTTTTGGTAAAGATGCTGACCTCTTTAATGTAACCAACTCTATCAAGGACACCTCCAAATTTTAACAAGCCATCCTTATTCCCCCTTTAAGGCAGGGAGAAGATTTACCGAGTGATAGAAGCTTAGAGAGACCCAGCATGAAAACAGACCTTTCAGCCCGAAGACTCTGTGCCAACCATCAACCATTCTTTTTCACCCTTCCAGCATTATTCACATTTTTAATTTGTTGTAGGCTTCCGGCAAAGTGCAGTCCCTGGAGTCCCATCTGTTGCTTTTCATTACCACATGCTTGGACACAAATGAGAAAGAAAATGAGGAAGCTGAGTAAGGTATTTAACAAATTTACTCTTGCCAAGTCTGATTTCACCTCCCATAACAAAAATGGATCCCCAAGCCGAGTTAAGAAGCTCTCAGCATGGCGGCTATGATGTTTCAGATTGCCAGCATAAGCGAGCTTTTGATTTTTTATTATTATATCTGCCCTGACGGTATTTCTGGTTTCCGGACCCAACAGTGTATATGCTGTCCCTGGAGAGGCAACCACAACCACTGAGTTCAAAGAGCCTCAGTGAAAGCTGGCAGCAGTGAGATTTATGAATCTTCAAGAACTGCGAGGTTGCATCTCACCATATAATTTGGGTCACACACACACGGTTGCAGGGCACCACACGGTCTTGTGTTGATTTATCCTGGAGTAGATTACATTGGAAATCATTTCCATATAGCATACAGCACGGAAACAGCCCCTTCGGCCCAACACATCCATGCTGACCAAGATGAAGTATGAACCAGAATTAGATCAGTCCATTAGATGAGTGGAGCTGATGTATTCACAGTGTCATGAACACACCAGACCACACTTTTGTTCATGTGATATCCGCTTCTGCTAATACTAGAAGCTCCACGGTACGATAGACGGAGGAAATTTGGTGGAATCAGGAGCAGCACGTTAATAAGTACGTTTTTTTGCCATTTATGGGACCAAGCACCTTCAGAACCCATGACTGGCCGCTCAAACTCCAACGTCCAATGTAGAAGCGTTCCTCCAGCTGAGATGGTCACTCCGTGCGACACTGCTGGCCTCCCTCCTGTCCTGGAGACATCACTATGACCATGAAAGGGGCGAGGATTAGGAGCGACACGGCAAGAAATGGGCTCGTCCTTGAAAAGTTCAGACCCAGAGAGTCTCCAGAGATTCCTGCCTGGCTCTCTCAAACGAACAAAATCTTCAGGTGCGGCAGAGGTTCACCTGCACCTCCTCCAACCTCATCTATTGCATCCACTGCTCTAGGTGTCAGCTGCTCTACATCGATAAGACCAAGCGTAGGCTTGGTGATCGCTTCGCCCAAAACCTCTGCTCAGTTCGCAATAACCAACCCGATCTCCCGGTGGCTCAGCACTTCAACTCCCCCTCCCATTCCGAATCCAACCTTTCTGTCCTGGGCCTTGTTGGCCAGAGTGAGTTGCACCGTAATTTGCAGGAGCAGCACCTCATATTTCGCTTGGGTAGTCTACACCCCAGCAGTATGAACATAGACTTCTCCAATTCCAGGTGGTCTTTGCATTCTTGCTCTCTCCTCCCCTTCCCAGCTTCCCACTGCCTCCGCCTCTTCCTTTTTCCTCCCCCCCCCCCCCCCCCCCCCCCCCCCCCCCCCCCCCCCCAACGACATCAGGCTGAAGAAGGGTCTCAACCCGAAACATCACCTATTCCTTCGCTCCATAGATGCTGCCTCACCTGCTAAGTTTCTCCAGCATGTTTGTCTACCTTTAAAGTCTTCACAAGCTCGGTTGTCCTCAGCTGTCGTCGTTGTAAAGCTCGAAGTTCTGAGGGACGACCTTCTGCTGACCTCACTCTGGGGGCCCATTCTCACCTCTGAACCTCGCCAAGTTGTTGCTGGGTCACCATCATGCTACTTGTCACCAGATTTATAAAGAAATTATTTCATGGAACAAGGCTTCAGAGGACCAGGCGATGGCCCGTCAATGCGATCTGCCGCATTGCTGACTTCCCAGTAGCAGTGGCATGTACCAAGATCTTCTCTTATTCTCTCAGCTGCAGCAGGTACCCCCCCCCTCCACCCGCCCTCCTGCAGAAGGTACATCTGCTCTGTTTGTAGCTTAGAGATAAAAAGTCCAATAACATAGTCAATAGACAATAGTCAATAGTCAATAGACAATAGACAATAGGTGCAGGAGTAGGTCATTCAGCCCTTCGAGCCAGCACCGCCATGCAATGTGATCATGGCTGATCATCCCCAATCATCCCCGTTCCTGCCTTCTCCCCATATCTCCTGACTCCACAATTTTTAAGAGCCTTATCTAGCTCTCTCTTGAAAGCATCCAGAGAACCCGCCTCCACTGCCCTCTGAGGCAGAGAATTCCACTGACTTGCCACTCTCTGTGAGAAAAAGTGTTTCCTCGTTTCCATTCTATATGGCTTACTCCTTATTCTTAAACTGTGGCCCCTGGTTCTGGGACTCCCCCAACATCGGGAAAATGTTTCCTGCCTCTAGCATGTCCAAACCCTTAACAATCTTATATGTTTCAACGAGATACCCTCTCATCCTTCTAAACTCCAAGTCAAGCCAACAATTTGTTTGTATGCAACTCATTGGGATGTTTTTCTAGTATATGAATTGTACTGTGATTTGGAGATCTTTTGTAAACTATAATCCCATCAAAGGGGTGGAAGATTACAAGCTTCACGTGGTCTGCCCTGTTTCGACAAATGCAATCAATCTGGCGTGCACAATCAGATAAGATCAGATGGAACAAGTTGTCCTACAACTTTAAGCTGTGTACGCCAGACGCAAGAAGAAGATCCCATCAGAAATTACTCTTCAGAATTAAACTTGCTTTGTTATCTGGAAGTATTTCCTCCTTGGTTGGGAATGAGGACCCGCCGCTCAAGACAGTGATTATTCACACCTAAACTCACTCAGGTAGTAAGTAAATTTGTCTTTGAACTATAGATTGATACAGTATAATCTCTCTAAAGGGATGGTGGTAGATATTATAACAGAAAGGTCTTAACATTTGACAAGTTGAGGACCCCAGAAAGGGTCTAGTCAATATCATTACAGTGGTGCAGCTGGTAGTACAATTGCCTCACTGCGCCAGCGACCCAGGTTCGATCCTGACCTCAGGTGCTGTCTGGGTGGAGTTTGCACATTCTCCCTGTGACCACATGGGTTTCCTCGGGGTGCTCGGTTTTCTCTCATATCCCAAAGGTGTGGGTTTCATAAGGTCATAAGTGATAGGAGCCTAATTTGACCATTCAGCCCATCAAGTCTACTCCGCCATTCAATCTTGGCTGATCTATCTCTCCCTCCTAACTCCATGCTCCTGCCTTCTCCCCATAACCCCTGACACCCGTACTAATCAAGAATTTGCCTTAAAAATATCCATTGATTTTGCCTCTACAGCCATCTGTGGCAAATAATTCACCAGATTCACCACCCTCTAACTAAAGAAATTCTTCCCCATCTACTTCCTAAAGGAACATCATTTAATTTTGAGGCTATGACCTCTGGTCCCAGACCCTCATCCTCCACCCTATCCAAGCCTTTCACTATACGGTATGTTTCAATGAGGTCCCCCTCATTCTTCTAAACTCCAGTGAGTACAGGCACAGTGCCGTCAAATGCTCATCATATGTTACCCACTCATTCCTGGGATTCTTCTTGTAAACGTCCTCTGGACCTTCTCCAGAGCCAGCACATCCTTCCTCAGATATGGTGCCCAAAATTGTTCACATTGGTTTGTTGGTTAATTGGCCTCTGTATGTTACCCCAAGTGTGTAGGGAGTGGAAAAGTGGGATAACATAGAACTAATGTGAACGGGTGATCTATGCTCGGCATGGACTTGGAGGCCCAAAGGGCTTGTTTCAAGATTCAAGATTCAAGAGAGTTTATTGTCATGTGTCCCAGATAGGACAATGAAATTCTTACTTTGCTTCAGCACAACAGAATATAGTAGGCATGAATACAGAACAGATCAGTGTGTCCATATACCATTATATAAATATATACACACATGAATAAATAAACAGATAAGGTACAAATAAACAGATAAGGGTCTATTAATATTCAGAGTTTTATTTCATTTGAGTTTAATAGCTTAAAGGCTGTGGGGTAGTAGCTATTCCTGAACCTGGTTGTTGCAGTTTTCAGGCTCCTGTACCTTCTACCTGAAGAAGCGGGGAGATGAGTGTGTAGCCAGGATGGTGTGGGTCCTTGATGATGCTGCCAGCCTTTTTGAGGCAGCGACTGCAATTTATCTCCTCGATGGTAGGGAGGTCAGAGCTGATGATGGACTGGGCAGTGTTTATTGCTTCTTGTAGTCTTTTCTGCTCCTGGGCGCTCAAGTTGCCGAACCAAGCCACGATGCAACCGGTCAGCATGCTCTCTACTGTGCACCTGTAGAAGTTAGAGAGACTCCTCCTTGACATACCGACTCTCATACCGAATCTTCTCTGGAAGTAGAGGAGCTGATGTGCTTTCTTTATAATTGCATCAGTGTTCTCGGACCAGGAGAGATCTTCAGAAATATGCACGCCCCGGAATTTGAAGCTCTTGAACCTCTCTAGCATCGACCCATTGATATAAACGGGACTGTGGTTCCCCATCCTACCCCTTCCAAAGTCCACGATCAGTTCCTTGGCTTTGCTGGTGTTGAGGGCCAGGTTATTGTGCTGGCACCATATGGTCAATCTGTCCATCTCTCTTCTATACTCTAACTCGTCCCCATCAGTGATACGTCCCACAACAGTGGTGTTGTCAGCAAACTTGATGATGCAGTTCGCACTATGACTGGCTACGCAGTCATGAGTATAGAGTGAGTACAGCAGGGGGCTGAGCACGCAACCTTGAGGTGCTCCCGTGCCGATTGTTATTGAGGCTCACACATTTCCAACAATACGAACAGTCCATGGTCTGTGAATGAGGCGGTCGAGGATCCAATTGCAGAGGGATGCGCAGAGACCTAGATCTGTGAGCTTGGTAACCAGCTTGAAGGGGATGATTGTATTAAATGCTGAGCTGTAATCAATGACTAACAGCCTGACATATGAGTTTTTGTTGTCCAAGTGGTCCAGAGCAGAGTGGAGAGCCATAGATATCGCATCCACCATTGATCTGTTGTGGCGGTAAGCGAACTGCAGTGGGCCCAGGTTTTTGTCGAGGTAGGAGTTGATTTGCGCCATGATCAACCTCTAAAGCACTTCTTCTTCTTTCGTGTGGCGTGCACATCCTAAGGTTGTTGGACAACTTATTCTATTTGATCTTCCATTTGTGCACGTCGAGTTGTTTGCATTAGTCGAAACAGGGCGGACCACGTGAAGGTTGCAATCTTCCACCCCTCAAAGCACTTCATCACCACCGACATTAGTGCCACTGGTCGATAGTTGAGGCACGTCACCTTGCTCTTCTTGGCCACTGGTATAATTGATGCCCATGCTGTATCTATAAATTTACTAGACAGTGCATAATCTAGGACGTGTTGCAGTGTGCATGACTGATGCTAACGGCAACCTACACATTACCCAAAATATCATAAACCACAGCCATTTGTCCCTATCACAGTGTACACAAAAGCTCACTGCCTGATCCACACACATAATACAGAACTAATAGGAGATTCAAACCCACTGATGTAAGAACTCAATGCCCCTGGGGGAAGTGGTCGATATTTCAACCCATAGTACAGCATCAGAATTAAACCTGAGTCATTCTACATTCAATCCTTATTCATGGTGGTTTGCCTCCTGCATTAAATTGAAATTTCACGTTAAATGCTGCCTGTGTGGAGTTTGCATGGTCTCTCTGTGACCCTGTGGCATTTTCTCAGCAGCTCCAATTTGTCCCATATCTGAAAGACATGCATGTTGGTGGGTTAATTGGCTATTATGGGAATCCCTCAGTGTGGAGGTGAGGTGTAAAATCTGTGGGGCGTTTAGTTGATGGGAGTGTGGGGAGAGGAGAACAAGGTTGGTGTGAGAATGGTATTCACAGGGGCTGGTTGATGGCCATGGTTTAGGGCTGTGGTACAGGGAAGATTCTACTGCTCTACCCTGGGGCATCCTGTTACACTCCAGGCAGCAGCCAGAAATGGTCTAGAGATCAAGAAGCTGAGTGATCATGACCCTGACTTCGTTGGGTAAAGCAATCTTGGTCAAAGTGCAATATGTTTGTGCCCTGGAAATAGATTTAACAAAGAGTCGATCTCTGTTTAACCCCAGGCAACACCCAGTGCCAGGGGTCAACACACCTGAGAAAAGGACACAAAGTGCTGGAGTAACTCAGCAGGTCAGGCAGCATCTCTGGAGAACATGGATAGGTGACGTTTTGGGTCGGGTTCCCTTCTTCAGATGCACCTCAAGTAGGTGAAAGGCAAGTTACAGACATCCTGGTCCCGTCAGTTAACCATCAGGCTGCTCATTCTCCTGAGGATAACGTTCAGATGTTGAACTCTCTCAATGAGTTTTGCCAACAGAGGTCTGGGTCTGAGTCAAACCTGTTGCTCCTGGTGCCTTGATATCTGTTACCGTCAGCTCCATCACTGGGGCACGCCTGATCAATGCCGACAATAAGCTGATATTGTTTGTGTGATGCATTGAGTTTAAAGCGTGCTACCGTGGGAACAGAAAATCCATCTCATTATGTGAACTTTATTCCAGAGCTGAACCCTGTCAGCATTACTTTAAAAAATGTGAAGTCCTTGATACAAGGGCTGGAATGTGTCCCAGTTTACAACGGTAGGCAAACAATTGGTATTGCCAGGATCTGAGCCCTCTGCTTGATAGACAAGGCCCTGTCTGCTTGAAGGAGCAAAGGAATTGGAACTGCAGCTGGAAAAGCAGAAATTGCAATGTTAAACAAATCACTTCTTTGGAGCTGGTTCAAGCTGTCATAGAAACCAGACCTGCTGCAGGCTTTTCAGTGATCCCGGTGTAAAGATCTTCTTTAACTAAAGGAAAACTTGCATAAGCATTTTAACAAAGAAAGCACTGTTAAATAAACTACAGTATGCAGGTGCTTATTAATCAGCCCTTTTCATTATGTGTCATCCTTTCCTGCAGCTCTTTCACTCTACCCACTGCTACAGAGAGTAGGCGGAACCTTTCAAGGATAAGGCACGGTTTTACACACAATAATTGGCAACTTTTCGTGCTTCATGATATTTTTCAATCATTCCTGATTTGCATCTGTCGTTGAGGCACAAAAGACTACAGATGTTGGAATCTGTGGCAAAATAAACGATTGCTGTTGGAGGAACTCATCGGATCAGGCAGCATCCGTGCAGGGAAATGGAGAGTCAACATTTGTGGCTGAGACCCTTCATCTAACTGGATGGATGAGAGGGGAGAGAGCTGGAGGGAGGTGGTGGTGGTGGCAGCTGGGAGATGTAAGTGAGATAAAGGCTGCAAATTCTGGAATCAGGTGGGAAAGGAAAGTGAGGAGTGGCACTGAGTGAGGAGGGACTGTGATAGAAGGACCAATGGAGAGAGGGGATTGGTGAGCAACGAGGGGGGAGGGGGGGGGAGGGATTTAGTGTACGGTGTGCAGTCGATGGGTTCTCCCCATCCCCCGCTCACCCAATGGACAATCCGCCAATTAGCACTTCCTCACCAGGATCCACCTGCCACATGCCAGCTCTTATCCCACCACTCCCCTTTCATCTCTTTATAAGAAATACCTGGATGGAAGTCGCCTACAGATGTTCCTGACCTGCTGAGTTTATCTAGCAATCTAATCACTCAGTGGGCCAAGCAGCATCTATGCAAGATTTTAGACTTTAGAGATACAACATGGAAACAGGCCAGCCCTCATTGTCCTTGTTGTCCAGCATTCACCCATACATTAACACTATCCTACATCCTAGGGACAATTTTACCTAAGCCAATTACCTAAGCTACATACCTCTACATCTTTGGAATGTGGTAGGAAACCTGAGCACCCTGAGAAAACCCTGGCGGCCTCAGGGAAAACCTGCAAACTCCGTGCAGACAATAGCTGTAGTTAGGATCGAACCCGAGTCTTTTGGTGCAGTAAGGTAACAACTCTAGGTATTTGCGCCGCTCTTGACTTCTACCCAGACAGAAACTCAACCTAAAATATCAACTGCCCATTTCCTTCCACCGGTGCAATCTGGTCCATCGAATGGGTTTTGTCAGAAAGCCCAGCTGGATTCCCTATTCATGGCCTGGCCTCCCGGTGACTCCAGATCCGAAACAGCTAATCCTGCAGTGAGTGGGGAGGCACTCATTTGTCAACAACACCTACTGAAGCAAAGAAGTGACTGTAGTCTAAATTGTACTAGTGATTGTGTAGCTTTTTACATCCTCTTATTGATGTTTAAAAATTGTGCCAGAACCTGGCAATTCTCTGCTGGGGCTCTGGAAGAGGATCTATTATACTCATATACAGTATGTTTTGACTGGATAGCATGAAGAACAAGCATTTCTCTGTATCTCTGCACGGGTGACAATAATAACCATTGAACCATTGGAATGTGCTCTATACAGCAGGTGATGAACTTTGAAGTGAAACCAATAGAAGTGACCACAGAGTGGAATAAGTCAATGATGATATAATCTACTGATCTGGCAAAACAGCCCTTGGCTTTAGGAATATAAACAGATGCAACAGGTACCGTAAACAGATTAAGGACACTCAATATTATGCAGTGATTCACAAATTCTTTGTATTATATGAATTTTACATGAACCTTTTATGGCACATGGATTGCACGCAAATAGTAAGATTTGTAACAAGAATCAGTATAGTCGGCATTGTAAATTAACATGAGTCAAGTTCAGAAATTGAAATTCACAATTTGTTAAATATGTAGCATTAATAGCTAATGAAATCATCTACAAAAATCCAGGTTGGTCAAAAAGTCGTCTGCTACCAAAGCGATCATCTCTGTGTGAAGCCGCAGGGGATGGGCAAGGCCCTAAATAAGTTTTTTTTTCTCCTCTGTTTTTATCATGGAGAAAGACATGAAGGCTGGAGAACTTGGAAATGTTAATGGTAATATCTTGAGGGCAGTCTGCATTATAGTACAGAAGCAGATAACGCGCCTATAAAGTTAGATAAATCTCCTGGGCCTGATCAATATGTCCAAGTGTGGGAAGCTAGAGAGGAAATTGCAGGCATTCTGGCTGAGAGATATGAATCATCATTTGACATAGGTGATGTGCCGGAAGAGTGGAGTTTGGGGAATGTCATGCCTCTATTTAAGATGGGCTGCAAAGAGAAGCCTAAGAACTATAGACCAGTGAGCCTGACATCTGTGGTACGCAAGTTACCAGAGAGTATTCTGAGGGATAAGATATATGTGGATTTGGATTAGATTAGGGACTAGCAGTAGTCGGCATGGTTTCATTTGTGGGAGAACATGTCTCATAAATTTGATTGAGTATATTGAAGAACCAAGAAGGTTACTCACCTACTGATGAGGTCAGGGTCATAGACACAAGTAACTGCAGATGCTGGTTTATAAAAAAATACACTAAATGCTGGAGTAACTCAGCAGATCGGGCAAACATGGATATGTGACTTTTGATCCCCAGCCAAAATATCACTTATGCATGATCTCCGGAACTGCTCCCTGACCCACTGAGTTACTCCAGCAATTTGTATTTTTTCAGGGTCATATACGGTGTCTATATGAACCAGCAACGCCTATAATAAAGTTCCACATGGAAGGTTAGATTGCATACTCAGATGGCTAACTTGATCCAATTGACTTAATGATAGAAAGGATGGTGGTTGGTCGCTTATTGGGCTGGTGCAATGGGTTTGGAATATCAGGTGAGTCATTGACTGCAGGATATCCAACTGGGTTTTTGTTCAATGGTGACATCCTGGGGACTCAGTTGTAGCAATGTTGTTGAACGTTTAGGGTTGGAGATTTGACTGTTGCTGAAGCGATCACTGCCACATATCAGTGAATGCCTGACCACTGCCCAGGCCCAGCTGCATGCCGACATGCACGGCTTTGTCTGTTGATGTGAAAGTGGAATGGATCATTGCGCAATCTTCAGCTAACACCCCAGCTCTGATCTTATCATGAGGAAGGTTGTTGATGAGGAGCTAAGTATGACTGGGTCTAGGACACTGTAGTGAGGAACGCCTGGGGTGATGTTCTGGGCCTGACATAATTGGCCTCCAATAACTACAACCATTTCCCTGTGTGTGAGGTGTGACTGGCAATCACTGGCTCTTCTCATTTATGCCAACTGGTTTCGGTTTTACAATGGTTTCATATTATCACAGTTGATTAACCATTACCTTTGGTCCACATTTGAGCAAGGTCGTGAGCTAAGTAATTCTGGCCAAACTCAAGCTGGGCATGGATGAGGAATCTTTAGTGAACAGTGCCACTGGATGACATTGCGGATGACAGCTCCCATGGTTTTGCTGGTGATTGAGAATAGACCATGTTAGACTTGCAGTGAGACAGCTCACTCAAGGTGTAGCCCGATCTGGGGCACAGACAGATCATGGAACATAACTTAAAGAACAACACAGCAACAGGCCCTTTGCCCCATACTCTGTTCCAACCAAGCTGCTGTCCTAAACCAGTTTCAATATCCTGCATGTCCAAACCTTTCCTATCAACGAACCCGTCCAAATGTGTTTTAAACTTTGAAATTGTACCCACCACTATCACTTCCACGGGCACCTTATTCCATATACCCACCACCCTGTGTTGAAAAGTTGCCCCTTAGATCCCCTGCACTCGAGTCCCAGCAACATCCTTATGAATCTTCTCTGCACCCTCCCTTGCTTAATCACAACAACCTTCTCAACTAAAACTGCACACAGTACTCCAGGTGCAGTCTCACCGGTGTCTTGTACAAATGTAACATGACATTCCTAAAGGGCCTGTGTTTACGAGTTTACCCAAGAGCTCTCCTGAGTTAAAAAAAAAAATCAAACTTGTGGTAAGTATGTAGAATGTACGTAGCGGGTACGTCGGAGCTCGGGACATCTCTTAGCGGCTCATAAATCTAACGGCAGGTACACGGAGAACACGGTAAGCTCGTGAAGTTTTTTCAACATGTTGAAAAATGTCCACGAGAGCCCCGAGTACCTACGAGCGGCTATTACCGTAATTCTCCGAGTTCGAATCAGGGGAAACTTGGGAGAAATCTTGAATTACCCTTAATTCTTGTTTCAATGGCCTGTCCGACAGAGGAATCACATGCCTCCATCACCCCTCTCCATCGAACCATGACACCATTTTCAGGAGGATAGTTCAAACACTAAGAGCACCATCGTGAATTACTGCTCAATCCATCACCAGTGCAATAGGATCGGAAGATTAGAACGTGCATTCTCCAAGCCCACCCCACAGCAGGGTAAGGTGGCTTGTGTTTCCACTTCTGAATTAATAATCTAGAGACTTACAGTATTAATTCTACTGTGAGTTCACAGCCCATTACCTGAGTTAAAATCCAACTCTGTTCATAAATCTGGAACAAAGTGGCTGAATGGCTTTACAAACTTTACTGGATAATTAATGTTTTTGCTTTTGTCAGAGACTATAAATTTGTGCTCTCTAGAGTATAGGGTATTTTTAAAACCTATTATTACTTCAGCTACACCACCCGCAGAGCCTCCTTGTTCTTGTAAACACTGTCTAGGAGAGAAGTGACTTCCTGCTAGTGTACTGAACCAGGGACAAAGGACTCTTGCTGCACATGCTATTTGTGGAGATGTGATGCGTGGTTTGACAGCAGAGAAGTCATGAGCAAGGGCAATGCATTCACAGCTTCCCTGTACAAACAGAACCTTGTTTCAAAAGAAACCATTGATCGGAATCAGGTCTGGAACTTCAACGGCTTCACTCTGTCTTTGGAAGAGCAACAGAGACATGTTCAGAGAACCACTATCTATGCTGTTGAAGGAGATCCAGTCTTCAATAATTCCGATTCTGTTACAGGGTGATGGCTGTCCTGTGACAGTAACTGTTCCTATCTCCATAGTTGCTGCTTGATCTGCTCACCAGAATTCTCTATTCTTGTAGAAACAAGGAACTTCAAATGCTGCTTTACAAAAAAGACACAAAGTTTTGGAGTAACAGGTCAGGTACATCTCTGGAGAACATGGTTCCATGGCCAGGATTGCCAGTGTCCATTTCCCAGGAGAACATGGATCCATTTTCATGTTCTGTCTCGACACAAAACACTGGAGTAACTCAGCAGGTCAGGCAGCATCAGACTTCTTCAGACTGAAGAAGGGTCCCGACGTGAAACGTCACCCATTCCTTCACTTCAGTGATGCTGCCAGTCCCGCTGAGTTACTCCAGCATTTTGTGTCTACCTTCGATCTAAACCAGCACCTGCAGTTCTTTCCAACACATTTCATGTTCTGTCTGACCTGCTCAGTCGCTCTAGCACTCTTTCTTCTCCAGTTTTGTTTCTGATTTCCAGATTCTGCAGTTGTTTTTTAACTCCATTGTGCCAACTGGATGGGTGAGAACCCTATTTCATCGGATTCTCTTGACAAGTTTGAGTCTTTATTGCAAAGACATTTGAAGACAGGAATATTTGTGCTGAGTTTATGAGACCTTGGTGAGAGCACACCTGAACTGTTGTGTCAGGTTTTAGTCTCTCTACACAAGAAAGAATATTCTTGTTGTCGAGGGAGTGCAGTGAATATTAACTGGGCCGTTCTGAGGGCTGGTGAGTTTACTGTACAGGAAGGTTACATTTTCCAGAGTTTAAAAGAAGACGAGGTTTCATTAAAACCAAGTTCTTACAAAACACAGCAAGCTAGTGGCAGTGAGGGTTATTCACTTGGTTGAGGAGTCTTGAATAGAAGGCAGTTTCATCCTCTGCCTCAGAGAGCGGTGGAGGCAGGTTCTCTGGATGCTTTCAAGAGAGAGCTGGATAGGGCTCTTAAATATAGCGGAGTCAGGGGATATGGGGAAAAGGCAGGAACGGGGCACTGATTGGGGATGATCAGCCATGATCACATTGAATGCTGGTCCTTGCACGAAGGGCCAAATGGCCTACTCCTGCACCTATTGTCTATTGTGTAATGTCTATTACAAGGGGTAGGTGTGTTGGTTGGTAAGTTTGCAGGAGACACAACATCAACCTCCCCACCCTCATCAATTATCTTCATGACTTCCTCAAAAGACTCAATCAGTTTGTAACAACATAACCTGTCGTGCACAAAGCCATGCTGACTATCCCCGATAAAAAATGTCCACATTGTTCCACATATGATTAAATCCTATACAGAATGAACTTCACCCATAATTTACACTTTTAATTTGGTTTTAGAGATGCAGCACGGAAGCAGGCCTTGCAGTCCACCATGTCCACGCCGATCATCGATCAACTGTTCACACGTGTTTTATGTTATCCCACATTCTCATGCATTCCATACACACGCAGAGAATTTTACAGCGGCCAATTAACCTACAAACTCGTAAGTCTTGGGGATGTGGGAAAACAAATTGGAGCACGCAGAGGTCACTCACAAAGTCACAGGAAGAACATGCAAACTCCACACAGAGGGCACCCGATTGAACCAGAGTCTCTGGTGCAGTTTGGTAGCGGCTCTACCAGCTGCCCTACTGTGCGCCATTGTAATGCTCCCCAGCCTATAATATCCTGGTTGTTGCCATTACCCTTCTTAAACAGAGGAACAACACCAGCTATGGACCTCGCCTTCAAGTCAAAGATCTCTGTCAAGTCCCCAGCGATGTCCTCTAGATTATTTAAAGACCGATCCAATACAGCCCTGGTGGGTTTATACTCCTTAACTTTTTTCAAGAAACTTAACACGTCCTCCTTCTTGAACCCAACATGCCCCAGAATATCAACATACCCCTTCCTGATCTCATTATACTCCATGTCCCCTTGCAACGTACCTCTGGTTCAGGATATACATTCCCTCTTCCAGCCTGCAGTGGTTTACCCTCTCCTGAGCGACTCTACTGTTGTTAATGTATTTATGAACATCTCTTTCATTCAGCTCACCAAAAACATCCCTCCTGATTCAGTTTATTTTCACTCCTGCTTTTATATTGTGAAAGAACCCCGTCTGATTTCAACTTCCGACAACTTACATATGTCCTTTTCCTTTTGGACTAAATTTACAACATCTCTCGTCATCCATAGTTCTTGAAACTCAGTATATCCTTGTTTATCTTCCTCACTGGTGGCCTTGAATCCTCCTCTGCTCCGTTGGCATATGGGGTTCCACAGGGCTCAATTTTAGGCCCCCTGCTTTTCTCCCTTTATCTACTTCCACTGGGCTCAATTTTAAGAAGGCATGGCATCTCCTTTCACTTTTACGCGGATGATAGCCAGTTGTATATGCCACTCAGGAAAGAAGATAATTATTCCCTAAAATCACTTCTGTCTTGTCTTGAGGACATTAAGTCCTGGATGGCCTTAAACTTTCTGGGACTTAACGAAAAAAAGACGGAAGTGATTTTGTTCGGCCCTAATGGCTGCCGTGAACCTCCCTCGGTTGACTTGGGTCCACTTGAAGTGTTTGAAAATCCAACAGTTTTAAACCTGGGTTTTATGATGGACAGTGATTTTAAATTAGATAAGCAAATAGGCGCAGTGGTTAAGTCCAGCTTCTTTCACCTAAGGAAGCTGGCAAAGGTGAAGCCTATTCTGGAGCGGCAGCATTTTGAAACAGTAATCCATGCCTTTATTACATCTCGGCTGGATTACTGTAATGCGCTCTACACTGGAGTCTCGCGAGCTTCGTTGGCGCGTCTCCAGTTGGTCCAAAATGCTGCCACTCGCCTTTTAACCGGAACTCGAAAGAGGGAGCACATTACCCCAATTTTGGCCTCCCTTCACTGGCTTCCAGTGCACTTTCGAGTTCATTTTAAAATTCTTTTATTTGTTTTTAAATCTTTGAATGGCCTCGCCCCGCCTTACCTCTCTGAGCTGCTCCACCTATATGCTCCTACCCGGTGCCTCAGGTCAGCGGATCAGCTGCTCCTTGAGGTACCAAGGTCTAAGCGGAAGCTCAGAGGGGATAGAGCCTTTTCTGTTGCTGCACCGGCACTTTGGAACACCTTGCCGTTGCAGATCAGACAGGCCCCTTCACTGTCCATCTTTAAATCCTCCCTAAAAACGCACTTTTATTCACTGGCTTTCGACACTGGCTGAGACTTTGTTCCTGTTTTAGTGCTTTTAATGTCTTCTAATTTTTTACTGTTTTTATAGTCCTGTCGTTTTAATGGTTTTAGTTTTGTGATAACTTTTTGTTGATTTCCATTGTACAGCACTTTGTGGTAACTGATGTTGCCTAAAAGTGCTTTATAAATAAAGTTATTATTATTACTGGGACATGCCAGTACCGCAACTCTCTCCCTCTGTTACACCTCTGTATCGCATCAGAAACATCGTAAAATATCGAGAAACGCAGACAAGATGCAAGTTGCAGTAACCTGCGGTTGAAGTCCCCTCCAATAGTCTAACCTACTGAATAATGAAAACCCTTGTTGGAGTGGATGTTTTCACTGGTGGGAGAGTCTAGGTCAAGTGGGCACAGCCTCAGTATAAAAGGAAGTACCTTTAGAATGACGAGTCAATGAATCTGTGAAATTCATTGCCACAGATGGCTGTGGAAACCGACTTTGGGTATTTTTAAAGCAGAGATTGGTAACTCCTTCATTAGTAAGGGTGTTAAAGGTTATGGGGAGAAGGAGAAGAATGGGGTTGAGAGGGAAAAATAGATCAGCTATGATCGAATGGTGGAGCAGATTTGATGGGCTGAATGGACTAATTCTGCTCCTATGTCTTATGACATCACCCGCAGTGAGAAAGTCTGGTGAAGTTTCCAGAGTGAGCCAAATTGGTGTGGAGAAGATGGTTATTTGCTTTCACTGTAGGAACGGTGCAGGTTCAATCACACAGCACTGCACTGAAACATGTTACGTGACCAGATTCATTCACAATGTCTTAAAATGCACACATTGACTTGATGCTACACAAATGCACAATCTGTTTTCTGTAGTGGAAGCAATCACCCTGACCTATTTAGCATTCACTCTCTCCCTTGCTCTCTAATGATACATGTGGTACATTAAGGCACAGCTGTGCAGAAGACAACTGAACAACGCATGTTCCTGTCCATCGATAAGCAAGGCGGCACCAAATGAGGCAGAACCTTTTGATTCATGGTGATGTAATGGGCTCAATGAAACGCACATTAATCACTTTGGGCATAATTGTGTTGATACTGACAGGCCAGAGAATTGGGAAGGTGAAACATTTTAATGAGCACGACAACACATGATCCAGCATCAGCCCCTGGTGTAGAATGAGGTCAGAACCACGCGTTCTCTCGGGCACACCTCCGGGGCACACCATTTGGTTGTTTTGCCATTAAAGTTGTATTGCATACTTCATTCCAAAGTTAAGCGCCGTTTCTCAAACTGCCTCCCTGAAGTACTTTATCACCTGTCGTTTCACTTTAGAGCAAGAATGACAAAATTACCAAGTACCAAAGCTCACAGCATGCCTCTTAGTCCAGCTCTATAACAATTCGCCCACATTTCCTGCTCCATTTACAGCTAAACATTTCCCCGGAGTGCTAACTAACGCATCTCCACATAGCTGGATACTTTTATATTCGATTCTTCTCACCTCTCCAGTTCCTTGCTGAACATGCACTATAATTGTTGAGTCCCTGAGAACACCGGCAGCATTTCAGCCTCATTGGTCAATTATACTCACGTTATTTACTTCTACTAAAGTAGACGACCACAGATTGTTCCACGATACATTCCTTTGGACATGTCCTTACCCATTCCCTCAGTCTATCCATATCTCACTCCATTCTATAGACTCTCCGTAATTTCCTAGCACCCAGCTTAATATTATCGGCAAAGTTGGATATATCACACTTGACCCATCATCCCAATCCCTGATCAAGATCAGGAATAAATGGTGTCCCTGCACTGCTCCCTGCTCCCAAACTGTAGATGATACCTCTAGTTTGTCTAATTATCTCTTGTGTGGCACCTTATCAAAGATCCTTCCAAAAGTCAAAGTATGCCACATCATCTGGTTCATGCTACCTATCCTGCTTGTCACACCCTCAAAAAACATCAATGTTGAACAAGACTTTCCTTTACTAATGTGCCTGTAAAACTGTGGTACATAGGTTTTGTAGTTCTGTTCCAGGTGCATGTAACAATTAAACACCCTTGACTCTTGAATCGCTGTTGACTTACCCAGTCCACCAGCAATCTTCCTAATGCCTTGTCACCACATTCATTGTAATGAGTGCTAACATTTCCCAGTGACAGATGTCCCTCTAACTAATCCACATTTCCCATTTTCTCTCTCTTGCCTCAAACTGGGACGTATATTTGCCACCCGGCAAGAAATTTTGGAAGTTGATATTTGTCCTTAGTGTTAGTGTAAAGGGATCGTTGGTTGGCGGGTACTCGGTGGGCTAAAGGGCCTGTTTCCACATGGTATCTCTAAACTAAATCCAGGCCAAGAAGAGTTCAAGGCCATGATCTCAGTCATCCAGCAGTGCAACAGTGATCTACAGTACATCAGCAGATTGACCACAGCAAACCTGGCCAGTTAACAAATCCCTGCAACGCAATAGAGTTCTGTACACAGATGGGCAGGATCTGCTGTGTCCACAGCTTGTTGGATCATTTCTCAATTCTCCTACCAGAACCTCCAGCACAGTGTCTGAAAAACATTGACATTTTCCCCCTCTTTCTCTCCCATGTTGCCTGTGACCATCAAGGACCTGTCCATGAAAGCAGTAATCGCCTCAAATATTACTGGATGTAAATTTGCTGCATACACAGGCAATCACTTAATTGGCCTGGATAGAGTGGATGTTTCTAGGAGTGGGAGAGTCTTGGACCAGAGGGAACAGCCTCAGCATAAAATGACGTACCTTTAGAATGGAGATAAGGAGGAATTTCCTTTGCCAGAGGGTGGTGAATCGGTGAATTCATTGTCACAGATGACTGTGGAGGCCAAGTCATTGGGTAATTTTATACTATGGAGATTAATAGTAAGATTAAACGAGAACTTACCAGTTTGAAGTTTGATCTTTATTTTATGAGGAGTTACGTCGAGGGATTACGTGAAGACCCCGCCAGCACTCATGCGCGACATTCTTCAAAGCAGCGGTGTGGAATCACTGTAATAGTAGTTGAAATAAACATAGTAAGATAAGAAGAACTAGGATACCAGTTGACCTTTATAAGAGGGTGGCTGTGGAAGGCACGTAATCCCTCGACGTAACTCCTCATAAAATAAAGATCAAACTTCAAACTGGTAAGTTCTCGTTTATTTTACTTCGAAGTCACGTGAGTGACTACTTGAAGATTTTAAAGATCTGTGATTTCATGCCATGGAACAAATCCATGCTTCACTCACTGCCGAAGTCATCCAAGGGAGGAAGTATGTTATTATATTCAGACATTAATCAAATTCAAACAATAACTATTTATTTTAACAAAATAATGCTCCCTTGGGCTAATTATACTACAGAATTCAAACTAGATTCTGCAACACCGCAGGTTTGGTTATTGGCTTATTATAAAATAATTGGAAGGTCTTCTCTCTAGACCATCCTGCTGTTGCCAGGATATGGTCCATAGGCACTTCCATGTCTCTAGCTGCCGATGTTGCTGCTGCCCTTGTGGAATGAGATTTAAAATGTCAGTATCCACCCCAGCAGCTCCCAAAACCTGTCTGAACCATCTAGAGATGGTCTGTGCTGATACCCGGCCATTAAGCTGTTTATAGCTGACCCATAGTGCCAATTTACTCCCTCTTAAAGTTTTAGTAGTCTTAAGGTATAGTAGAAGGTGTGTCATTACACACAGTCGGGTGTCAGATGGGTATGCCTGGAATTCCAAATTTATTCAGATGTTTCTGGTCTATCTTGTTTAACCAGTTCCAAGATGCGAAAGTTATCTTTTCTGGAGATGCCATCATATTATCCAGTCTCAGTTTATGTAGAGACTGTACCCTTTGAGCTGAAACCAGTGCCATCAACATACTGTTTTTAATGTGAGCTTTTCCAGGGACAGGGACATTGCTGGTGACCAACCCCTTAGCAATGTTAGTACAACACTGACGTCCCAGATCTGAGAGTACCTCACTCTAGGAGGGTTAGTGTTGTAAATAACCCTCATAAGTTTGGCAACTAGAGGGTGAGATCCCATGGAGAGTTGGCGTGGTGCCTGCCACCAGTAAGCTGACAGGGCACTCCTAATGCAATTATAGTGCTGCAGCTCAGTCCTTCATCTATATGTAGGCTGGACAGGAATTTCCATGACGTTGGTGATTGTAGCTGTATTATACGCTACACCAGTCCTTGAGCAATACGACTCCCATATTCCTATGCTGGAGATGTACTGCTTTTTGTTGATTCTTGATAGGCCGCCGTGATCATGTTCATGGTCCTGTCCATCAGCCCAGATCTAGCATGATGGACTTATGGTTCAGAGACTATGTCAAGGACCACAGGGACCCATGGCTGTGTAGGCCAATCAGGTACTTCCAAGACACCTGATGCTGAGACCATATGTATTTTACATAGGACCCGACTGATGAGGCAGGAGGGGGAAAAAGCATAGTAAACAATTTTCCACAATTCAGCAAGAAACGTCCATTGCTGCTACCCCAGGTCTGGTTCCCAAGCGACATATGTTGGTAACTGGTGATTGAGTCTAGATGCAAACAGATTGATATCTGGTGTCCATATCATATAGTAATATCAGCAAATATTTTTGTGGCCCAACAGCCATTCGGTGCTGTCATTAAATTTTCATGACCTGGTGTCTGCCACTGTATGGAGCTTACCTGGTAGGTAAGTTGCTGATAGCCAAATATGTATGTTAACACACCATTTCCAGATTGTATTGGCCAGATTGACACATGATATCGATTTTATTCCACCCATATGATTAATATATGCCACCATTGTGGTATTATCAATTTGGAGGTGGACATACAGAGGGTGCATTGTGAATAGTAGGCTTTTAGCCCATGAAACGCACCCAACATCTCTAAATAATTTATACCCAGTGTTTTTAGTAATGATGAGTCCTAATGTTCAATCTACCACCAGTTCTGGATATAGTGTTAGTAGCTCCCCAGCCATGAGCGCTGACCTCCGATTGCAATGTGAATGATGGTTACTAATAATGATGGGGCTGGAACTATGCCAAATATTTCCCTTCCACCATTGTAACTCCGAAATTGCTTTGGCTGGTAACTGCATAGGTCGATCAAAATGACCTGCAAGGTGTTTTAGCGCTTGCATTTTTGCCCTTTTTGAGCTTTAATAATGCAAGGTCCAAACTGAGTAGCTGGAAATGCTGCTACTAGTTTCCCAATTACTCTTGCCACCTGTCGAATAGATGGTTTATTTTGTAACAATTTTACTTCGGAGTCACGTGAGTGACTACATGAAGAACCCCGCCAGGACGCATGCGTGTCATATCGCTTTCACGCTTGCGAAATGACAGGCGGGGTGGAGCGCTCCCCCGCAGCGGTAAGTTTGAAACCGCGACCTGCAGGTAAGTGATTTACTCTGCGGTAGTTTTTGTCCCCGCACTGTTTTTTACACAGGGGGGGAAGCTGGACAAAATAGTGTCCACAAGTGCTGCGAGTGAAGCTGGCTGGGGAGGACCGCGAAGTTGCGGGAGCCAGCAGCAGCTGAAGGCACAAGCCCCGTAAGTGGGATCAGCTGTGCCGACTTTTGGTCCCGCGCTGGACAGAACACCATGGCCGGGCGGGAGACTATTCAGATGGGGCCGCCGACTTTTGACAAGTCGAAAACGGCAGGAGGCGGGGTGGAACGACGTTCCCCCGTAACGACAATTTAAACCAAGACCTGCAGGTAAGAGCTGCGATCTTTTTGTGTTTTCCCATGCTGATTACAGGTGCAGAAACCAACGGGCTGCGACAAAGCTGGTGGGCTAACAGCAGCCAGCGGCACTTGAATCACCTATAATGGGATCAGCTGTGTCCGATGTCGCCTCCGCACCGGCCAGATCCACTCCGCGGCCGGGCAGGAAGGCAAGACAAAAAACCATCAAAGTCATGGACTCAGAGGAGTCCGACTTTGAGCAGCCGCGGGCGGCCAGCGACCGTGAGTGCTGGAGCCGGATGGAGCAGTGTGTGGAGCATTTGCTCCAACGTGACAGGCTCCGGGAGATGGAGTCGAGTCACCGTGGGCTCTATATAAAACCCACAGCAGCACCTCTTGTAGGGCTGCACAGTGCTTTCTCCCTCATCAGTCGGGTATTAAGGAAAATACAGCAGGACTCTGCGTCTGGTATTTTGGTAGTACCCGATTGACCTACTCAACCATGGTTCCCAGAGATAATGAACATGGTATTAGAACCATGCATCACCATCCCAAATAGACCAGACTTGTTGGTTGATCCCGTAACAAGGGATAGCCACCCATGTCATAACTATTTGAATTTATTAATTCGTAGAGTCTAAAAATACCTCTACTACAGCAGGGACTGACGGACCGAACATTGAATATGATTTCGGCGGCCCAAAGACAGTCCACCAAAAAACAGTATCTGGTCAATATCAGGAAGTGGGAGATGTATTGTCACAAAAACAGCATCACCTACAGAGATATGAACATCCCGTCTGTTCTGGAATACCTGGCAGGCCTCCATTATGATGAGGACCACAGTTATAGTGCCATCAACTGCGCCTGAAGTGCCTTATCGGCTTATCTATGGCAAGCGTCACTCTGTTGGAACTCACCCACTGGTAACAAAACTTATGAGGGGAATTTTAATACCAATCCCCCAAGAACCAGGTACTCCCAAATATGGGATGTGAGTATTGTCCTGAAGATGCTCAGGAGTTGGTCTCCAGCAACAGCTCTGTCCCTACAAAGACTGACATTAAAAACAGTCATGCTAATGGCATTGGTCACGGCACAAAGGGTACAGTCATTACATAAATTAAGACTGGACAACATGACTTCTTCATCTGAAAACATTACGTTTCATATTTATGAATTACTGAAACAGAACAGACAGGGATCAGCGGGCCTCAATATCAAATTTAGGTCTTACCTAACAGATGATCATCTCTGTATAGTAAAACATTTGTCGTTATATATGGAGAAAACGAAAATCATCAGAGGCAATGAGAAGGCACTTTTAGTCACCCTTAAGCAACCACACAAAAAAGTGTCGGTCCAGACCATCTCAAGATGGCTGAAACAGGTTCTAACACAGGCTAGGGTGGATAATAATATTTTAAATCTCATTCCACCAGGGCTGCAGCTACATCGGCAGCAATGCAGTTGGATGTACCAATGGACCAAATCCTCAAGGCAGCAGGATGGTCAGGGGAAAAAACACTCCAACTATTTTATCATAAACCAGTCATTAAACCTGGAACATTTGCAGAAACAATTTAAGTTCTGTAATTTAATTACCCCATAAATAGGGGCTATAATTTGTGTTAATCAATTCATGGATTTCAATGTCGGATTCATGTCTAAATTATGTTGACACAATTCCTCCTACAGTCATCAAGGCAGATGTGATGCATGGACTCGTTTCCACGGCATGAAATCACAGAGCTTTAAAATCTTCACGTAGTCATCACGTGACTCCGAAGTAAAATAGTAAGATGAAACGAGAACTTACCAATTTGAAGTTTGATCGTTATTTTATGAGGAGTAACGTTGAGGGATTACGTGCCCTCCGCTCCCACCTTTGATCATATACTATACTCAACTGGTATCTCTTCTCTAATCTTACTATGTTTAGTCATTACAGTTATCTGTGATTTCACACCGCTGCTTTGAAGAATGACACGCATGCTTCCTGGCAGGGTTCTTCACATAATCCCTCAACGTTACTCATCATAAAATAACGATCAAACTTCAAACTGGTAAGGTCTCGTTTAATCTTACTATTAATTTTGTTGCAGGCTTCCACCTAGTCTGCTGCTTTATTCTTTGGCAATGTTACAGACATGTGGATAATGTTAATTGTGAATCCCCGAAAGTCAATAGTTGTGGATGGCGTAAACTTAGATTTATCTGAATGGATGATGGACCCCAGAGTTTCAAACCAATGTTTGGTAGCTAAAACTGCTGATTTAGCTAGTTCCAGGGTTTTCCCCACAATTGATATATCATCAAGATATGCCATGACAATATGTTTTGTTTCCTAAGTATTGCCAAGGCCAGTTTTAATATCTTGATGAACAGGTTTGGGGCTGAAGTTTAACGCATTAGGCAACACTATATACTGCCATAGTTGCCCCATTCAGTTAAATTTTAGGTATCGACAATGATCCCTATGTATGCATACTGAATAGTATGCATCTTTTAGATCAATGCATGCCATGAAGTATCCCTCTGAAACTAATTGTTTGGCAGTAACAATGTTTCCACAGTGGTAATAAATCACCATGCCTCACAAAACAAATGTAACGTTCCCCCTGTTAGTACAGGTCCTACACCTTTTGTGTTCTGGAAGGAACCAGATCCACCTACCTCCCTGGTTGCCGGTGGTACGTCCCCTTCTTCAGCTTCTGCGCGACCCTCATGCTTTCACCAACATACTGGTGTTGATGCCTGCTGGTGGATGCTTGGGGTGCTGCCGTCTGAGGTGTGTGGTCTGCCCGTTGCTAATGACACCCTCATGAGCCTGATGGCTTTAAACTCTTCGTAGAGCTCTGTAACTTGTTTAGACAAGTTTCCTCTCCAAACAGCAGTATCTGCGGTTGTGTTGCAGCTGTTTCGCACAACCCTGCAAATTTGGGGTTCAGTGCTGGCTCTCGCAAGCCATTGATTTCATATTGGGTATTGCACAGCAATTCCAGTGTCCTGCTGAGTGTCCGTCATCTCTGTACCATCGACTGAACGAGCAACCAATGATATGTCCGCTGTCAGAGGTTTTAGAATCTTCTGTAGTTTGACCTCCTGGATTCTTATGCCAGTCCCACTGTACCCCCAGTTCACATTGTTTACTGCAGGTACTTTTAACGAAGTAAAATTAACAGGAGGCATGTACTTCTCCGTAGTTTTGTTAACCACCTGTTGCTGCAGAGGATGGAAGTACAGGTAGTCGATGCTGGCCGCCAGCTTGGTCTGCAATGGTACTCCTGATTCCGGTGATCCGCAAATTTGGTGACCACTCCCAGTAGTTCCTTAGGATCCTGCACCCCCAGCACACTGCCGTTTTCTTCAGCCACGTCCCCTTATTCAGGACCAGCCCAGTCCTGGCCCGCAATTCTCCCCTCTGTCGAAGGAGATGCATTGTTTGACAGTCCTCGATAAGGTGCTGTTATGGGAGTGCGAAGACTCCCATAGTGAGCTTGCTCCATCTCCCGGAGCAAGTCACGTTGGAGCATTTGCTCCATCAACCGCTGACGCGGGAGAGGCGGCACCTCTGCTGCACTCGGGCAGCGCGTCCTCCCGACCGGACTCAGATGAGTATGATCGGCCGGGCCGACTCCTGCTGGGCTTTGCCTCCAGCCTGCTGCGCTGACTCGAGCTGTACAGCTCGCGGTGCTGGACTCGGCTTAGTAGAGTTAAAGTCGGTAAGTGGACCTCAGCAACCACTCCAGACGGTCCATGCCCTTGGGCAGCGCTTCCTCCTGGCCGGACTCCCCCGAGTCTATCGGCCGGACCGACTCTTGCTGTGCTTGCCTCCAGCCCGCTGCGCTGTTTCTGGGTGTACAGCTCACGGCGCTGGGCTCAGCTGTGCTGAGTTTACGTGACTGTGGACCGCAGCCTGCGGTCCAGGTGCCACTGGTCGCCCCCGGCTGTCGGGCTGTCGGAACTTTCGCAGTTCCCCGCAGCCATTGAAACGCGAACGGTTTTCTTCCCCTTGTCCAAAGTTCTGCAACACAAAGCACAGCAAGGGGAAGAATTACGACCTCAGCATAAATTTTCTTACCTTCTAGGTCCGCTTCTCAATTTAGCCGTGGGAGCGCTCTTCCCTCGCCTGTCGCTGGTGCAATGCGCGTAGATGATATGTCACGCATGCATGCTGGCGGGGTCTTCATGTAGTCACTCACGTGACTCAGAAGTAAAATAGATTAGTAAGGGAGTCAAAGGTTACAGGGAGAATGTGGTTAAGAGAGAAAAATAGATCAGCCATGATTGAATAGCAGGCAGACTTGATGGGCCGAATGCCTTAATTCTGCTCCGATGTCTTATGGCATGATATTTTCAATTGTGGGAGTAGTACTGACCATTCTCATCTCATCTATGTGGGGCCCATGACAATTATGCTTTGTCACATATTAGATACTAGGTTAGCTGTCCATCAACTCCACTCCTCACTTGATCCCACCTATCGCCCTCCAGTCCCCGCCTCACAGCTCCCCTCTCCTGTCATTCCTGGCACTGGGACCCAATCAGTTTGGATAAACAGTAGAGAACAAAAATAATACATTGCACACTGAATGTTCTTCAATACAGGTTCTGAGGTGATGGGAGTTAATTGCAATTCACGCCAATGGAACTGTCCTGCACATAGTCTTTTCACTTTCTCTTGCTTTTGCCTGCAGCATCTGTATCTCTACAAATGAATCAGCCGTTATCAACCCTCCACACGCTTAAACTCCTGCCTTTGTACAGATCTCTCCGAGAGATCCTGCCCTCGGCTCTGCAGTCAAGCTCTGAATCCTTGGAATCCCGTGTTGGATGGAGTTTTGAGCAAAATGGATGTGTGGGGCTGCAAGTATTATCACCGTTTTAGAAGAATCACAACTAATCGAAGGAACAAAGAGGTCCTGAAGGGAAAGAGCAGTCATGTTCCACCAGCTGTTAGAAATTACCCAAACGTCACATTTCATTGCCATGTTAATCACAGTAAATTACTTTTCAAATGTTTAAATGTGACTAAACGGTCCCGAAATAATACTTAATTCAATGGCCGTTAGCTCAGCTAATTTTGATTCGCATTAAACTCCCCGCAGTATCTTTTAACTTTAAAACCTGAAAAATGTGGACTAATTTATCAAGTGCGATCCGAGTGTAAGACAGGGCAGGTTTGTGGGAGATCATCTCACCAGTTGTTGGAGGAGCGCTGGGAGCTGTCTGTAACATGCACGGTGCTGCAGTCTGAGGATGTCAGGTTCAGAGTTCACTTGCAGCCTCAATCTCGCATCTCTCTTGGACCCCGAACTATCAGCTCCTTCTGATGATGAAGACAAATTACACGAGATTGTTGCCAGGAATCCTCCACATCCCATTCCTATTGAAGAGTAAAGGGAAAAAGAACTGGGGCGGCACAGTGGTAGAGTTGCTGCCTTACAGCAACCGAGACACGGGATTGATCCTGACTATGGGCTCTGTTTGTTCGGAGTTTGTACATTCTCCCCGTGACAGCGTATGTTTTGTTCTGTGTATTCCACTTTCCCCCCCACACTCCAAAGACGTACAGGTTTGTAGTTTAATTGGCTTCGGTAAATTGTCCGAAGTGTGTAAGATAGTGTATGGGTTGATCGATGGTTGGCACGGACTCGGTGGTCCGAATGGCCTATTTCTGTGCTGCATCTCTAAAGTTGAAAATTTGAAGTAAAGTCTAACTCATCCCCACAACCTGGTTATTCAACTCAGACAAGGACTGTCTGCCCCCTCTACTCCACTGATAAAATAAACCCTTGCAACAACAGACCACAGGGGTTGGGGGATACTGTTCGCTATTGCTGATTGTCCGCTATAACCGAGTGAAGGAGTAACGTTTAATTCAAGTCCAGGAGTGAAGAAATGCAGCGTTGGAGGGGCGGATGTGTTGAGGATTAGATCAGGGGGAATTAACAGGCCGGGGTGCCGTAGAGCTCCCATCCGCACAAGTGGTGCGCCAGGGACATGCCTGGTTCTCACACTGCCTACATGTTGCTCACTCTCTCTGCTCCCACAACTGGAAGATCCTGCCATGTATAGCCAACTTGGTGGGTTACTGGCAGAAATGGGAGGGGATTGCAATGGGAGCCTCGGTCCACTTAAACCAAAGTCCGCTATATAAAGGTCCGTTCTTGCGAGGGTTTATTGTACTTAGAACATACAGCAGTACAGCACAGGAACGGGCCCTTTGGCCCACAATGACCTGATAGGCACCCCATCACTGTGGACCAAGTGCTGGAAGATGGGATTAATGAAATGGGTGCCCACTGGTCAGCATGGACTTGGTGGGCTGAATGTCCTGTTTCCATGCTGTGTGAATGTGACTCTGTAACTTTCAAACAGCACTGATCCCAAGCCCTGAAACTACTGTCCTCTATGTCTGCCATTCTCTAATTTACATTATAGAACATAGAGCAGTGCAGCTCAGGAACAGGCCTTTCGGCCCACAATGTCGGTGTAGAACATGATGCCAATTTGAAAGAATCCTCTCTGTCTGCATGTGATCCATATCCCTTATGATGTCAGGGATGACACTGGGTTAACAATGACAGCACTGACATACTAATAATAGGGTGAACTCACGTGAAAAGATTTATTTATAGTGACGGACGGTTAGGTCTGGGTTTGCGTGGGGGTGCATTCCTTCATCGTCTATGAGGAGACTCTAGCGGTGTCAGGCTTGCACCAGCAGCTCATTCTTGATCTCAAGGGAAGTGCTAGCTGTGTAGGGCGTTGATCTCCATGTGAGGGCAAAGTCCCTCATTGTCTCTGGCAGGTGAGGGGATGCTAATGATCTCAGGCTTGTCCACTGCTGGCTGGTTCAGTTTTCATCCTGACCTGTAAACGGGATACAAAGCCAATAGTGAAGCATCCCCTTCCTCTCTTTTTCCTCGCTCCATCTCCACCTTCCTCCCTTCCTCCCCTCCTTCCTTCCTTTCTTCCTTGGGCAGTAAATAAGGGGAGGAACCTCAATAATCTCTCTATTTTGTCCACATGTTTTCTATTATTAGTATTCTATCAGGAGGACAGATACAAAATCTTTGTTCAAATTTCTGCCCCTTCCTTAAATTCCATTATTAATGCTTCGACCGCTTCATCTGTGGGTCACTTTCCTCAGTTCCACTTCCTATACACACGTTGAATTTCTGTTTTAATTGTCCTGATAGCTTACTCTAATAATCTTCACTTTTTTTTCACTATTTAATCATTCTTTGCTGCTTTCTTAGATTTTCCCAAACTTCTGGCCTGAGACTAACTTCATGAACATTGGATTATTTACAGAGTCGTAGAGAGATACAGTTTTTCTTTCAATTTGATCGCTTTCGTAGGTTACTCAGTTAATCACAAAATGCATTGTCCTTTTCAAATAATCTTTATTTCTCTTTACAATACATTTTGTACGTCATGAGCACTGTGAAATATTTCTTTGCATTTCCATTACTATCTCCCCTGCTAAGCTGTTTCCCGCCCTCTTTGTACATTCTGCCACCGTATTTCTGCAATTGCCTTCATTTAATTTACAGGCTCCAGTTTTAGGCCGAGGTTTTTCATGCTGAAACCAAATATTAAATTCTATCATGTTATTATCACGCCTCCCCAGAGGATCCTTGATGATGTGTTCATTTGTTAATCCTGTTTCATTACACATAATGAGATCTAAAATAACCATTTCTCTCATTGCTTCACAACATATTATCCTATCTGTGTAAAGATTAAAGTCACCCACAAACATTGTATTACCATTCTTGAAGGTTCCTATTATGTTTAACAAAACATAGAAAATAAATCAGTACAGCACAGGACCAGGCCCTTTGGCCCATTATGTCTGTGCTAACCATGTTGTCAATTTAAAATGCACATTGCCTGTATCGTTCTTCACCCTGTCTGTTCATGTCTCTGTCTAAATCACCCTTAAATACTGCTACCATATATGCTTCCACCACCTTTCCTGACAGCATGTTCCAGACATTCATTACTCAGTGTGTGGTATGAGAGGTCATAGAGTCATTGAGTGATACAGCGTGGAAACAGGCCCTTCTGCCCTACTTGCCCACACCGGCCAACATGTCCCAACTACACCAGTTCCACCTGCCTGCGTTTGGTCCATATCCCCCCAAACCTGTCCTATCCATGAACCTGTCTAACTATTTCTTAACCGTTGGGATAGTCACAGCCTGAACTATCTCCTCTGGCAGCTTATTCCATACAACCACCACCCTTTGTGTGAAAAAGTTACCCCTCAGATTCCAATTAATTTTTTTCCCCTTCATCTTAAACCAATGTCCTTCTCGTCATTGATTCCCCTACTCTGAGCAAGAGGCTTTGTGCATCTACCTGATCTATTCCTCTCATGATTTTATACACTTCCATAAGATCACTCCTCATCCTTCTGGGTCCCAGCCTACCCAACCCTATAGCTCAGACCCTCTAGTCCTGGCAACATCCCTCAGTCCTGGCAACATCCTCATGAATCTTCTCTGAACCCATTCCAGCTTGAAAACATCTTTCTTATAACATGATGCCCAGAACTGAACACAATACAATAAATAAGGTCTCACTAACGCCTTATACATCTGCAACATTCAGATTCAGATTCAGATTCAGATTCAATTTTAATTGTCATTGTCAGTGTACAGTACAGAGACAACGAAATGCATTTAGCATCTCCCTTGAAGAGCGACATAGCAAACGATTTGAATAAAAAATCCTCTCAGTGTGGTGATTGGCAGTCACCGAGGTACGTGTTTAGTCCATAAGAAGCTGTTCCTCGACCTGCCTCGGAGAGACCTTCTGGCCTCCCGGATGGTAGGAGGGTAAACAGTCCATGGTTGGGGTGAGAGCAGTCCTTGGCGATGCTGAGCGCCCTCCGCAGACAGCGCTTGCTTTGGACAGACTCAATGGAGGGGAGCATGGAACCGGTGATGCGTTGGGCAATTTTCACCACCCTCTGCAGTGCCTTCCGGTCGGAGCAGTTGCCATACCATACTGTGATGCAGTTGGTAAGGATGCTCTCGATGGTGCAGCGGTAGAAGTTCACCAGGATCTGAGGAGACAGATGGACCTTCTTCAGTCTCCTCAGGAAGAAGAGACGCTGATGAGCCTTCTTGATCAGAGTAGAGGTATTGTGGGTCCAAGAGAGGTCATCGGAGATGTTGACTCCCAGGAACCTGAAGCTAGAAACACGTTCCACCTCCGTCCCGTTAATGTGGATGGGGGTGTGCGTGCCACCTCTGGACTTCCTGAAGTCTACAATGAGCTCCTTGGTCTTCTTGGAGTTAAGGGCCTGGTAACCTGCCAACTCAGACGTGTCATGATGCAGTATAGAACCTTGGTGAGACTGTGCTTTGAATCTTGAGAATGTAGAAACAAGAAACTGCAGATGCTGATTTACAAAAAAATGACACAATGTACTGCAGTAACATAGCAGGTCAGGCAGCATCTCTGGAGAACAGGTCTGAAGAAGGTTCCAGATCCAAAACATCACTTATCCATATTCTCCAGGAATGCTGCCTGACCTGCTGAGTTATTCCAGCACTTTGTGTCTTTCCTCAGCTAGGTTGCGGAAACATTTTCAGCATGTTGAAAAATTTTCCGCTAGTAATAATTGGTCGGCATGGTTCTTTTGAACTCGTAGCGCAGTGGAGTGGGGCATTTTAATTGGCTCATTGGAGTTTTCAGGACCAAGGAAAACCGACTGGTTGGTTAAATGCCCACTAAACTTTATTATAAGTTGGCTGGCTTCTTAAAAGTGTGTCCTCTCCTTCTCTCCCCCTTCTCTTCCCTTCTCTCTCCTTATTTCCCCCTCTCTCGCCTTCTCTCCTTCCACCCCTCCGCGCTCTCTAAAGGACTTACCATAAACTGTTGTAGCCGTCTTTTACCTTCCTCTTCATCGCGGGTGTGAATTTCAGACAGCGCTCCCCCCACTTTTCCTGGCCCCCGCCTTTGCGATGTGTTTGTGTGTGTGGTCGGTCGATCCAGATCGCAGTTTCATCGCTGATGGTCGATCCAGCTCGTGGTTTTTCAGGCGAGTGCCCTCAAGCTTCAATGTCGAAGACACTCTTCTGAACACGCGGATTAGGTTGCAGCAGTGGGACAGCCCCTTAAGAGCTCTATGTAACTCTCTTTTGAATGCATCCAGTGAAGCGGCCTCCACTGCCTTCTGAGACAGAGAATTCCACAAATTCACAACTCTCTGTGTGAAAAAGTGTTTCCTGATCTCAGTTCTAAATGACCCACCCCTTATTCTTAAACTGTGGCCCCTGGTTCTAAACTCCCCCAACATCGGGAACATGTTTCCTGCATCTAGCATGTCCAATCCCTTAATAATTTTATATGTATCTATAAGATCCCTTCTCATCCTTCCAGTGAAATCCAGTGAAAACAAGCCCAGTTGCTCCATTCTTTCATCCTATGACAGTCCCGCCATCCCTGGGAATTAACCTTGTGAACCTATGCTGCACTCCCTGAATAGCAAGAATGTCCTTCCTTAAATTAGGAGACCAAAATTGCACACAATAATCCAGGTATGGTCTCAACAGGGCCCTGTACAACTGCAGAAGGACCTCCTTGCTCCTATACTCAACTCCTCTCGTTATGAAGACTAACATGCCATTAGCTTTCTTCACTGCCGGCTGTATCTGCATGCTTACTTTCAGTGACTGATGTACAAGGACACCCAGAAAATTCCCGAAGATTTGTTAAGCATGATTTCTCCTTTGTAAATCTATGCTGACGAAGACTGATCCTGACTAATGTGAATTTCCTTCAGTTCCTCCATCATCCTAGGTCCTCTGTCCTTTAATACATCTGGGAGATTGCTGTGTATTCCTTTGTGAAGACAGAACCAAAGTACTGTACCTATTCAACTCGTCTGCCATTTCCTTGTTCCCCATAATAAATTCACCTGTTTCTGTCTTCAAGGGACCCATATTTGTCTTAACTATTTTTTTCCTATCTGGGGTACATAGAAGAAAGGTGGTTTAGTAGAGCTTTGGGGGATAATGGGTCAAAGTCGTGACTCAGTCGTGTGAAGCCAAGGGGTTACTTTAAAGAGCTTCCCACAATGCTTCTGTTATAGAGAGTATGGATGCAGTTTGACATCCATCAGCTGTGCAGAGAATTTTGTTACATTGATTTTGCCAGTAGGAACTAATTGTACCTTGTATGTTTTCCCCTTTCAACCTCCCAAAGTGCAACATCTCACATTTGCTCGGTTTAAACGCCATCTGCAATTTCTCAACCCATTTCTGTAGCTGATATACATCCCAATGTATAATTTGACAGCCTTCCTCACTGTCCACAACCCTAGCAATTCTGGTGTTCATTGCAATCATATTCTGCTTGGGTAGCTCAAAACTCAACAGCATGAATATTAAATTCTCCTATTCTGCACCTACGCTGCTTCCTGTTTGTTCGCGGCTTGAAACAACTTATTTTGTTTAAATGGCAAAGGAATTTAACTTTGATATTTGGGAATAAATTGCATTTACCTCATTAGCATCTGGAAATTGATATCTGTTTCCACAGTCATCAGCATAAAAGGATCTTGAAATGGAATCTTAATGAGGTCATTAGACAGACCAAACCAAAACACTTGTTCAGTCTTGTAATTATATCACCATAACCGGCAGCCCCAAATGACTGTTGGCAGTGGCGCTGCAGAGAAAATGAATCTGTTTACAACCAATCTGGGACTCAGCATCAAAAGACCAAGGGAGAGCTCAAAGCAGAAATACACAAAAGTGAGCAGAAAGTGCGGTATATAACCAGGACGTTGGGTAGGCTTGGTGCAGGAAGAAAGTCAGAATGTTTCGATTGAACCTTCACCAGAAATGGGAAAAATGACAGCAAAATAAAGTCAGATTTATTGTCAGGTGAAGACCGTAAAGGAAGAACAGATGCTGGTATCTGAAGCAAAACACAACATGCTGGCGAATCTCAGAGGGTTAGGCAGCATATGTAGAGAGAATGGACAAGTGATTTTCCAACATGCTGGCGAATCTCAGAGGGTTAGGCAGCATATGTAGAGAGAATGGACAAGTGGTGTTTACACTTAGTCCCTTCTTCACACTGATAGAGTGTGGGAGAGAAAGCTGGGAAAGAAAGGTGCGGGCAGGACACAGCCTGGCAAGTGATAGGTGAATACAGGTGTGGGGGATTTGATCAGCAGATGGGTGGAGTAAGTGACAAAGGCAAGAGGTGAAAAGGGGACAAAAGGATGTTAGATAAGGAGAGAAAATCGGAAGTGAAATGTAAAGCTGGAGGGAAGGATATATGTAAGAGGGAAGGGAAGGAGAGGGGGAAGAAGGGGAAGGGGAAATTGGGTCTCTGAGATGGGAAGTGGGGGAGATGACCATATGGAGGAAGGGAAAGTAGCAAATGACTGGGAGGGTAGGAGATGGTGGAAGAAATATATGCACAATGGGTGGGTGTTGGCAGAGGATAGAGAGGCAGGGTATGGGAATATTACTATAATTCAATGGGAAAATTCAATATTCATACCATTGGGTTGTAAGCTACCCAAGTAGAATATGATTGCGTCTTACACAAAAATTGGTGGAGTTGTAGATTGTGAGAAATGCTGTAAAAGTATACAGGGGATATAGATTAGCTACAGAACTAGGCAGATAAATAGTAAGATTAAACGAGAACTTACCAGTTTGAAGTTTGATCGTTATTTTATGAGAAGTAACGTTAAGGGAATGCGTGAAGAACCCCACCAGGACGCATGCGTGTCATTCTTCAAAGCAGCGGTGTGAAATCACAGATAACTGTAATGACTAAACATAGTAAGATTAGAGAAGAGATACCAGTTGAGTATATGATCAAGGGTGGGAGCGGAGGGCACTTATTCCCTTAACGTTACTCCTCATAAAATAACGATCAAACTTCAAACTGGTAAGTTCTCGTTTAATCTTACTATTTTACTTCGGAGTCACGTGAGTGACTACGTGAAGATTTTAAAGCTCTGTGATTTCATGCCGTGGAACGAGTCCATGCATCACATCTGCCTTGATTTTGGGGAGAATAGAGTTAACATCATTAGACATCAATACGATATTGAAACCCAACGGTAAAATATTAACACCAATTATTGCCCCTATTTATGGGGGAAATTATATTATAGAACTTAAATTTGTTTCTGCAAATGTTCCAGGTTCAATGACTGGATTGTTATAAAGTCGTTGGAAAGTGTCCTCCGTTGACCATCCTGCTGTTTTGAGGATTTGGTCCATAGGAACGTCCAACTTCATAGCTGCCGATGTAGCTGCAGCCCTGGTGGCGTGAGATTTAAAAATGCTAGTGTCTACTCCAGCCTTTATTAGGACCTGTATTAGCCATCTAGAGATGGTCTGGACTGTCACTGTTTTGAGTGGCTGTTTGTAACTGATTAAAGTGACATTTCTTTGCCTCTGGTGATCTTGGTATACTCCATTTATAATAGTAAGTGTGTTACAATACAGAGACGATGATCTGTCGGGTAGGCCCTGAATTCTGTTTTTAGGCCTGCTGTCGTTCTGTTCTGTTTGACTAATTCAGTGATGTGAAAAGTTGCATTTCCAGATGAAATAGTCATGTTGTCCAGCCTTAGTTTCTGTAGTGACTGGACCCTTTGTGCCGTGACCAAGGCCATCAGCATGACTCTTTTCATAGTCAGTTTCTGTAGGGACAGAGCTGTAGCTGGAGACCAGATTCTTACACACATCGTCAGTACAATGCTCACATCCCATATTTGGGAGTACGTGGTTCTTGGCGGATTAACATTAAAAATGCCCCTCATGAGTTTGGTTACCAGGGGGTGTGTCCCAACAGAATGCCGCTCTGTTCCTTGCCACAGGTATGTTGACAGAGCGCTTCTGGCGCCGTTGATGGCACTGAGCCCCTCGTCGTAATGGAGGCTTGCCAGGAATTCCAGAACAGACGGGGTGTTCATAGATCTGTGGGTGATGTTATTGTCGTGACAGTACATTTCCCATTTCTTGATGTACACCAAGTACTGTTTTTTGGTAAACTGCCTGTGGGCCACTGAAATAATCTCCACTGTTCGGTCCGTCAGTCCCAGGTATAGTAGAGGTGCTTTCAACTCTATAAGTTAATAGGTTTATATAATTATGACATGGGTAACTTTCCCTTGTTGCGGGATGAACCAGTAAATTAGGTCTATGATGGATGGTGATGCATGGTTCTAATACCATGTCGAGTATCACCGGGAACCATGGTTGAGTAGGCCAATCGTGTACTATCAAAATACCAGACGCAGAGTCTTGCTGTATTTTCATTAATACCCGACTGATGAGGCAGAAAGGAGGGGATGCATAAATAAACAATTTCCCCCAATGCAGCAAAAATGCATCTGTCGCCGCTGCCCCAGGGTCTGGTTCCCATAAAACATAATTCGATAGCTGGTGATTGAGCCTGCATGCGAATAGGTCGATATCTGGTGTTCCATACCGTGCTGTAATTTCAGCAAATACATTTTTATCCAACATCCATTCAGTGTTTTCATTGAATTTGCATGACCTGGTGTCTGCCACTAAATTTAGTTTACCTGGTAAGTAGGTAGCTGATATCCAAATATCTCTCTGGGTACACTATTGCCAAATTGTGTTGGCCAGATTGTCATATGATGTCGATTTGTTTCCACCCACCCATATGGTTGATATATGCTACCATCGTGGTGTTGTCAATTTGTAATCTAACATGCTGGTGATATAACCCAGAACAATATGACTTAAGGCCATGGAATGCACTTAACATTCCCTGGTAGTTTATGCACAGTGTTTGTAATAATGGTGCCTCCTGTGCATTCCATCTCCCCCACAGCTGGAGATGGAATTGGTAGCACCCCAACCAAGTGCACTGGCATCAGTTTGTAGTACCATAGACGGGTTGCTGACAATGATTGGATTGGAACAATGCCTAATGTTATCTTTCCACCATTTTAGTTCCATTATGGCCTCTGTTGGTAGCTTCATTGTCAAAATGACCACCATAAATGTTTGAGTGCTCGTATTTTAACCCTCTGTAAATTTCGATAATGTAAAGGTCCGAACTGGAAACGCAGCCACTATTTTGCCAATTATTCTTGCTACCAGTTTGATGGATGGTTTAGTGATGTCAATGATTTTGCTGCAAGCCTCTATTAAGGCTGTAACCTTTTCTTTCGGCAATGTCACTGACATGTGAACTGAGTTAATGGTGAACCCCAGATAATCCATTGTGTTAAATAACATTGTAGGGGTTTTGCGGTTCCCTTTACTCCACTTCGGGCCCAACCACCCGAGTTATTCTCTCCCTTGTCGGAGGGTCAAATGGCCACCACTCCACTCGAGCGGTTTCCAAGAGAGAGAATACAAAATGGGATTCCCTTAGGTTCTAGACCTCGGAATTATGGTGGGATATGATTAAAAGGTTGAATTGACCAGAGTGTGCCGATGAGAGAAAACAGAAACCAAGATGGACTCAAAGCAAGTCTAAAATTTACAGGCTTTATTAAATAATGAGAAATCGAATTTCACCAACACTTCATAATACATGGCTAAACTTATGCTTTAAACAAAGACTATGGACGGAAAACTATCGGGCACGTCGTAAAACAATTTTACCCCCCTTTCCCCTTTATCTTCTCAACCTCTATCCTATTTCGGGAATTTCACCAGGTCACCGGGATACTCACAGCTAGGTCGAGACAGGCCTACGAGCTGTCCAGCAGATCAGAAAGAGAAAGAGTTCTGGCTTGACTCCTGTTTTTATACCTGAGCTTCCTTTGAAACCCCCAAGTGGTCCTCTGGATAAAAGGGTTCTTTTGATGATTCCCAGTTTCGATCTGGCATGAACACTAGGCTTCCGATGATAAGGGGTTTGCTGATGTCATGATCCCTCAGCCTGATCGTTATCCCATCGCCTGGATGGGCTCCTATTGTCTCAATGGATGGGTCATCCAAGATGGTGATTGTGCTTGTGCTGACCTGTTTACCACCATCTGCTGAGGCTTGGTTCCTTCCTTTGTGTATCCAAGATAATCTCGTTATCTCCGTCTCAGCCTTTCCTGTCCATACCATTCGCTTAGAGGTGTGATGCCCATATCCACAGGCCAGACAGGTTTGAAACTTGAAACTGCTTCTTTCTGTGGATGGGGGGGGTTTTTTTGTCCTTTTTAAATATGCAGCTTATCCGAGTTCTTCCATAATTTTGGGGATTTGCCCTAACTTACCTGGGGTCGCCACCTCTTCCGACCGGGTACTAAAATCGTGAAGCAGCCGTAAATTGGGGAACTCCAAGCTTTGGAGCATGTCTCCCTGATCCATCCCCCAATGTTGGAGTTTTGATCATCCCGACCAGAGACCGGGGCTTGTAGGCGCGGCGCGAACTTGCCATCACGGAGCCTGGATCCTTTAGTGAGGGAGCCAGTTGGAGCTCCGACCCGGGACCCTGCTGACTGAAAAAAACGACGCGGAAGACTCACTGAAATTTATCCCCTTCCATCACAGTGAGGAATGCTCTGACCGCTGTCCTTAAAACTGAAGCCATCCGGGATGCCGATTTATGTTACGCTCTGTTCTGATGCATCCCGTGTTGGAGTTTTTACTCCCTATGGCTGTATGGTAACTCCAAATATCACTGCAGACCTTCAATTGGTGCATGTGACAAAAAAATGGAGGAAACTTGAAAACTTCCATGAGGAGGATGTGGATTCTACTGTGATGGATGTTTAGTACAATCGTCATTGTCCATTTTTTACCCTAAGGTAGGTAACTCTGTGGTCAGTGATGGTGACAATATACCCATCTTGAACTTGCCAGTGGAGAGTAATGTCCCTCCATTTCCCAGGAGGGCTGTGGTCAGGATGGTGATATACCCATCTCCGCCAGTGGGTTGTGGTTAGAATGGTGATATACCCATCTCATCCAGTGGGTTGTGGTTAGGATGGACCTGCATCTCAGCTGCCCTGTGCAGGTGCACAGTGCAGGCAGAGCTGTGCTGAGCTTTGTTCTCATGGTCTTTGTCATAGTTCTCATGGAGCTGAGTTGCGTTTAAGTGCAATTGACATTCAGAGACATTTAAGAAGGAAATTCAATGTCTAAACTGATACTTACTCATATTCATAGAAGTACCATGGCAAGCAAACGATTGGGTAGCAGCACAACTGGATTGAGAATGCCCAAGATTGTCAGAAGTAGCAGAGTTGTAGATAGTTCAGTCCATCACATCAACTAGATTTCCCACCATTCACTTCACTCTACCTCAGGCACCATAATTGCGAACCAGTCATTTCCCTTTCTCCCCTCTCCCAATAGAGTACATGCTTTCAAATGCTTGAAAGCATGTACCACCAGATTCAGGTACAGCTTCTTCCCTCCTGCTCTCAAACAGACCTCTCATGTACTAAGCTTAAATGCCTGATCTCCCAATCTACCTCACTGTAGCCCTTACATTTTTTTACCTGCATTTTCACTGTATCTGTAACATTATATTCTGCACTTTGTTTCCTATCTCTTTTGCAATCCATCATACTCATGAATGCTATGATTGCACTCTATGGATAGCATGCAGAACAAAATCTTTCATTAAATCTCAGTAAATATGACAATAATAAACCAATAGCAATATAAATACAATTCAGTACATGTCGTTGAGGTAATCTATACAAACATCAATCAGGCCTCATGCATGATACCACATTCAAATGCTGGTCCAGAAGGCAAATTGGACCCATAATTGGCTTGGCAATGGGAGGCAGAAGGTGATGACGGAAGGCTTTTTTGTGACTCCCGGCCTATAACCAGTCGTGCACCATTGGTTCAATTCTGGGAATGCCACTATTTCTGACGTAGATCACTGACATAATGAGAATGTCGTAAGAATGATTAGTAAGTGAAATCTTAGGACACAGAATGATATTGATCAGCTGGTAAATCAGGTAAAGCAATGGCAGATTAATTTAATCCATCTAAGTGCAAGTTGATGTATTTTAGGAGGTCGAACTAGGTTAGGATATAAACGATACATACCATGGAAAGACTGGAAAATACGGTCCCCATGCCTAAAACACTCAGCTGTGACTGAGGAGGGGCTTTTGGAACTGGCATTGATGAATCTCATGATTTTCGTAGCTTTCTGAAAAAGCATTAAGTTGGTCATTAATGGTTAGCACATTTACCATTGTTAAAGCATGAAAGAAATTGTCGCCAAGATTTTGATGGATCGATTTTCCATTGTTAAATATAAAGTTATCCTGGAGTACTCCAGGCCTCCATTTACTGCAAGCTGTTCTATGCACAGATTGGTGCGTCTGGTAATATGCTATATCCAATTATCCTCCTGCCAGTGACTCGATTTATTGCCCTGTTAGTTGGGAGGAGGAACTTTGGTCCCTGATATTTGGAAGGGGTTCACATGTAGTAAAGTCCTCAATCAGTCAAGACCTAATAAATACACTCTAATTGAAGTCATGGCTTAATGCAATTTACATTGGACTTCCAGTAAATGTGCAGGTAGACCAGGGATTGATAGTGGCAACTAGCAAGGAAGCTCATTCATATTTCACTGTGTCAGTCTGCAGAACATGACCTGCTTCTGTGGTATTCTTTCGTCCAAGTCTTGGAGGGAATGAAACAACATATTCACATGTTTCAGTCGCATCTGCATTCAGTGAGCATAGGACCCTGCTTCTCCTGAGACTGATCCACGCGACATGGGTGACAGATCAAAACGTGCCAAAGGTCGCAAGTTCAAGAAAGGAAACAACAGACTTTTACTTATGTAGCACATGCCCAAGAGGCTCGTGTTCAATGCTTGGTTTATCCAAAGTCCAACAAAGTCTAAGATAAGGGGATGTATGTACACACGTAATGGCTTTATAAAACTTTGGTTAGGCCACATTTGCAGTATTGTGTGCAGTTGCGGATGCCCAATGCAGGAAGGTGGGGAGGTTTTGGAGAGGGCGCAGAGGAGGTTCTTCTTCTTGCGTTTGAGGTAGCAGAGGTCTGCAGCAGGGTGATGCCATCCGGTTCGACATCCATAGGTACCCGTCATAAAAAGGGTGAATGCTCTGGGTTGGCGCCAAGCTGCGGTGCTGCTGCTGTCTCTTTTTGTGGTCGTTTGCCTGACTGAAGTCAGTTGACAGGGCTCACCACGGGGAGGTCGACAACATGAGCCTCGCAGAGGAGGTTTATACCAGAACACTGTCAGGTTTAGAAGCTATAAGGTGAGATTGGACACACTTGGATTGCTTTCTCCGGAGCATCGGAGATGAGAGGAGACCCGGTGAAATATATAAAATTATGAGAGGCATAGATAGGATAGACTGTCAGAACCCCTTTTCCATGGCGGAAATGTTAATGAAGGGAGGGCATAGCTTTAAGGTGAGAGGGGCAAAGTTTAAAGGAGCTGTGTGGGACAGGTTTTTTCACACAGAGGGTGTCATTGGGGGCGCTGCCAGCCAGCTGCCCTGGCAGCAGCATGTTAGTTTTTTCTATTTTTTGGGGTTTTTTAGTGTGTCTTAATGTATGTTTTTAATGTTTATCTGTGTGTCTTGTGTGGGGCGTGGTGTGGTGTGGGGGGTTAAGGGGGAAACTGCTTCAGTCGCCTGCTCCATGGAGAGGCAAATTTTTCCATATCGACTCCCTCGTGGCCTAACCGAGGATCCGTGCGGCCTTTCCCAGAGATGCGCCCGGGGCTACAGCTGCGGGCGTAGCGAGGACTCTTTCGTCGTGGAGCGGGCGAGCCCTCGCTGGGGGTCGCTGGAGAGGAGAGCTCCGTTCGCTGGCCCGCGGCAGCCTGAGGCCGCGGTCTGCAGAGCTCCAGCTGGCGCCGCGCCCGGAGCCTGGGATCCCTCATTGGGGACCCAGGAGGAGAAGAGCTTCGACCGCCATCCCGCCGCCTACTTCTACCGTGGGTGTGGCGGGGACTTACCATCCGGAGCGGGGTCCATCGCCGGGGATCCCTGGAGAGGAGCTCTGACCGCCAGCCCGCGGCCTACATCATCCAGAAGCCCTGCGGTCTGCGGGAAGTCTGCTTCTGGCTGCGGCACGGCGGGAACCACTTGTTTATTGGTTCAGCCTGGGGCCTACACCATCTTCAAGCCGCGCTCTCCGGTGGGGAGGCACCGATTCAGGACTTACCTGGACTTACCTTGTCTGAACATCTGCGGAGGGTTGTGGTCCCGACCACAGGGGAAAATGAAGGAGGACTGACCAAACTTTGTGCCTTCCACCACACTGATGAATGCTGTGGTGGATGTTTGTGTTAAATTTTTTTTGTGTATTGTGTGTTCTTTTTTTATTGTACCGCTGCTGGCAAATTTATTTCACTGCACTTTATGTGCAAGTGATGAATAAAACTTGACTTGAGGTCCCTGGAACATGCCGCCGGGGTGGCGGTGGAAGCAGGTACGATAGTGGCATTTAAGAGGCATACAGATAGACACATGGATATGTAGAGAGTAGAAGGATATGGATCATATGCAGACAGAATGGATTAGATTAATTGGTTCAGACATCATGGGCCACATGGCCTGTTGCCACGTTCAATTGCTCTATCTCCTTTGTGTGAAGATCAGGTGCTTAACTAGTGGAGAAAGGCTGCCTTAGACTTCATCACACTGTGCCAGATCTTTAACATCTGTGAATGTATTTTTGGTGCCTTAGTTTCATGTTTCCCCAGATGGATCAGTAAAAAAATGAGAGAAAAGAACTGAACTGCACAATTATTAATTCCCAGGGTCTTGTAATTATCCCTATCTCCTAACATAGCACCTCTCATAATGAATGCATAGACACTATCTAATTAACCTTTGAGCTTCACTCCGTGCATAATCTTTCCAAACACATCACAGATCTCCACAAGGTGCCTTCAGATGTTCTGCACAATAGGGCAATTTCACTTGTTGGAGGCGGTCTGACAGTCCACAACCGACTGTTCGTGCTTCCTGAGAAAAGGGCCGTTTCCCTCCCACTGAGTAATGCTGGAATACACAGTCTCACCGTGACCTCCTTCTCAACCATAGTACAGCTGGTGAAAGGCACATTTACTGAGAACCAGAGGACATAGGTTTAAGGTGAGGAGGGAAAGGTTTAATAGGAATCCGAGGGGTAGCTTTTTTACATAAAGGGTGGTGGGTGGGTGGAACGTGCTGCTGAAGAATGTAGTTAAAGCAGGTACTATCGCAACATTTAAAAAACATTTAGACGGGTACATAGATAGGATAGGTTTAGAGTGATAAGGACCAAACAGAGGGAGGTGGAACTTGTGTAGATGGGACATGCTGGTCAGTATGGGCGTTGGGTCAAAGAGCCTATTTCCACACTGTATAAATCCATGACTCTATGACCCCCAGCATCGTGCAGTCCACATGTCCCAGAGTCAGTCCATGCTCATCTGATACTGCTGCCTATCATTTATTTAAAATGCTGGAAAAATCATGGGTGTGGTGCCCTCTTTTATGGTGGCATTGCACCCTGCATGTAAACAGAAGTAAATCTTGTATTTTTTGTTCAAGAAGGGACTGCAGATGCTGGAAAATCGAAGGGAGACAAAAATGCTGGGGAAACTCAATGGGTGAGGCAGCATCTATGGAGCGAAGGAAATAGGCAACGTTTCGGGCCGAAACCCTTCTGTGACTGGTTCTTAAATTAATATTTGATGTTCAGAGGGTAAACTAGGATTGTTTTCTCTGGAGTGTGAAGCTGAGGGGAAACCTGATCAGTTTCTGAAATTATGAGTGGCAGAGGCTTTGGAGAAGGTGGAGAAGAGATTTATATCAGAATGCTGCCTGGTTTAGAGGGTATTAGCGATAAGGAAGAGGTTGGACAAAGTTGGATTGTTTTCTCTGGAGCATTGAAGGGAGAGATGATTGAAGTGTATAAAATTATAAGGTGGCGGGTAAACTGTCAGAGACTAAAGGCATAGCTTTAAGGTGAGAGAGGCAAAATTTAAAAGAGATGTGTGGGGCAAGTTTTTTACACAGGGCTGTGGGACCCTGGAATGTGCTGCCAGGGTTGGCAGTGGAGGAAGAGAACATAGCGGTATTTAAGAGGTTTTAAGAGGCACGGATGGAGGAATGGAGAGATATGAATCACGTGTAGGCAGAGAACAGTAATTTATCTTGGCATTTTGATTGCCACCGACATGGCCTGAAGGGACTGTTCCTGTGCTGTTCTATCTATGTTCTAAGTGTTGTTGCATTAATGAATGCATAAATTAATGAATACAAAATTCATTCCAATCTGATGCATGTGATAATTGAGTGTTCTTGACTCCCCTCTGATGAAGGCCGTCCATCTGAAGCATACCCTCCCCTTCTCTCTCCAGGGACCTCACTGTTCACAGTTCCAGGTTTACAAAGTTCACAGGAGCCCCTGTTTCTGATTAAATGTGGTGCTGGGTCACATCAGGGCCCATATTCAGGGATGCAGCCTGTCGAGTGACATCCCATCACACAATTGTGATGGGCCAGTTGTGTCGGCATGATGGTAAATTGAGTTTCTCGTCACTCCCAGGTCCTCTGGAGACCAGAGTTCTATGTTCGGGGAGGGATTCCCTCAGCACCACAGTCGTTGTTGTCCATCCTCACAGCTCCCATCTCAGCTGTCGTGGAGCGCGGCCACTCTGTCCTGGCGCCTGTGGGTCTACTGGCACAATACACCGGGATACCTGCTCCTGACACTCACTCCCAAACCTACTCCCTAGTCCTCATCACCCCTCCATCCACAAATCTCCAGTCCACTGTCCACTGTCAGCTCTCGCAGTCCCTGCATTGCCGAAAAAAAACCTCGACTGAGCAACAGAATGTTGTTCCAGACAGTGTGCTCAGGGTGTGTGTGGGCCCTAGGGGAGGGCAGTGAACCAGTCACTGCTGCCTGGCACTGACACAAGGTGGTGGGTGAACAAGGTTACCGATCCCCCGGCCTTGATATGGAAGCGGTGGCGGTAAGGGAGGCGTAGGAAGAAAATGTCAGTAGCAGCACAAGTGAGTTCACTACCAGCATGTGTCAGACCATTTCAACAAGTTGTCCGTCTGCCAGGGACTATCTATCTGTTTGGAGCTGTCTGCCCATCTTGAACTGTGTGTGACTGCCTGCCTGGGACTGTCTAGAAACATAGAAAATGGGTGCAGGAGTAGGCCATTCGGCCCTTCGAGCCTGCACCGCCATTCGATATGATCATGGCTGATCATCCAACTCAGTATCCTGTATCAGTATCCTGTCGGACTCCATTCCCGCTGTCTTTCTTTCTGTCTGGGAATGTCTATATGTGTGACTGTCTGTGTGTTTCGGACTGTCTGTAGTCTAGGATTATCTGCCTGTCACTGCTGTCTGGGACTATCCGTGTGTCTCTGACTGCATGCCTCGAATTGGCCTGTCTGGGGAGAGGAATTACATTCTCTACAGCTTGGATTTGGATATAACAATCTGTTTTCAGATAATTAAGCTTATTTCAGCATTAGACCCCAGATTTCGAAATATATGCTCCTGCTCTGTGATTTTATTCGAGAGACCAATATTATCCTCGATGGCAGCCGTGCTTCGGAAAACGGCGAGATGCCCACTCCGTGCTGAGGTCTCACGGGGTGAATTTACAGAGCCGAGACCACAAACATACCCACAGCCAAGAGCTAAGAGGGGTGGGGGGCGAGCACACACCAACGACCTCTCCTTCGGCCGTCCCGTGTCGAGGATGTAGAAGGGATCAGCTCCACTTGTTTATTGGCTCAGCCTGTGAAAATATTAACTCACCACTTATGCTGAACTGGTCTTGTCAACAGCTGGGGTTAAGGTGAGTCAGAGAGAATGTTGTGCAGCACAGGGACTGCACTTCATGCCGTGTAGATGTACAGTTAAACCTCCTGCAACCTCTCAGTGCTGAATATCCTTCAACCATCCTTCCCGCAGCACGTTCCCAGATTATTCTAGGTCTCACCAGGGCTCAGAAGGGTACAGGTTCAGAGGTCATTCACAGGTTTGAAGAAGGGTCTCAACCCAAAACGTCACCCATTCCTTCTCTCCGGGGATGTTGCCTGTCCCGCTGAATTACTCCAGCTTTTCGTGTCTATCTTCGGTTTAAACCAGCATCTGCAGTTCCGTCTGACACACTCACTCACGGGTTTCTTTGCTGCAGATGAAAATGGCTAAACCTTCAATAATTGAAATGCAGATTCAAAGGAGAAAATATCGTTTCTGCATTGGACATCACACTCGATACCTGACTGAATGTTTGCATGAATCAGAAAAAAGAATTGACACAAGTTTAAAAATGGACAGAGACAATACAGAATTCAGCAGGAAAATTAACAGTGAGTTATCATTTTCACAGGCAGCATCTAATGAACGTTGATAGGAGAGCGCCAAACACACATTTCATTTTAATAGTCGCATCGCAGTAGATTAATGGATTAAAAACAGCAATTTATTCCATTACATTTAACGATCCCCTTCTGAGGAAAAAAACTAACTCGTTTTTAAGCCATTTGATGATATAATTTCCTGTTCAGAGAATAATGAGCCCATCTCTACCATGGCCCCTTACTTTTCCTCATTTGAATTTCAGATGCCTTGGTATGCCAGCTGCCCTCCAAATCCATTATCAACTCACTGAGCATGACATGCTAAAAATATGCTTAAATATTGATGCTCTGCTATTCTGTGACCATATTCTCTTGGTTTTAAATATTACATTGCCCTAAAAATATCCCTTTTTTTAAATAAATAGCTCCACTTTTGATCCCATAAATTCTGCAGTAGAAGAGGTAGGCATGGAGATATTTAACTCCTTGTGGGATCACCTGATAAAGAACGGCAGGCTGGCGAAGGAAAATTTCTTATTGTGGTTCGTAAACGCTGCTATTGCACATGTCTCCACTACCACCCCAAGCAGCGGGTTCCAGGCACCCACCACCTTCTGCATAAAAAATAAAATTGCCCCGAAACAACTCCTGCAAAGCTCGTCCTCTCACGTTAAAGCTCTACCCTCTAGTCTCTGACATTTCCAACCTGGGCAAAAGACGACTGAAGCTTACAAAAGCACATTGTGGCCTTGTAGATTTTTAACTTCTTGCCAGGTCGGGTTTCTTGATCAGCAAGCACTCTCCCTGAACTGACTAAAGGCATTGTAGGCAGTGGGAAGCCATATCAGTGATGCCACCCACATTATCATGTCCTGGTGCTAATAGGTCACTCTGCTATACCTCATTAGGAAAGTCTATATAACTTGTTGCCGATTCTCACAAATGATTTGTGAGATCTTTAATGCAATATAATGAAGCCAAACTCTTCAATTAAAGTCCAGCTTTTAAATGCACCTAGATATTCATGATCATTGTATAAACCTTCATTAGTGTTCTGTTTGAAAACCACCGCAGCATGTCAGTCATTTCACATACAGCCTCTGGAAAACCTCAATTACTGTATATTGCAGCCCACAATTCACACTGGAGAATGAAGTGCAGATTGAAGAAGCAGAAATGTTTATTAATACTAAGTAATGTCACATCCACAAAGCTGATATGTGCAAGTGTACTAATTATTGCTCAGTGCAGCCTAAAATTGCGGGTGTGAGTGAATTGCCGCTGTAATCTGTCGCATTTGGCCAACCGCATCATTATTTCATCTCCATCAGGATGTGTGGCTGAGAATTTCCAATTTGCTTCCTGACTCGGTGAGTGATGTGCAAGGCTGGATCCATTCTCTGCAGAACTAGTGGCTGTGGTAAGTATTTGTATGCAGGAGATATCTTGTTCAATACATTTCTCCCAATATGCTATTTTATTGCTTTATCAATTATCATCAACATATTTAGAATTATTATATTTCATAAAATATTATCTCTGAAGCACAATGCATGTGATGTACCCAGCTGTGTTGTGGATGCACTCTCTACCCCCATTGCTAGCCCGGGCTAGCGGCTGGGATTTCTGCCTTCATCCCCAAGCACCTGCTTCCCTTGGTTTGTCAATTAGCTGTTAATATAATGTTTATGGCTCTAATTGATTGGCAGTCACAACTACACGTGCACCTGTGGTTAAAAGCTTGGCTTGGAACTCAGCAAAGTGACAGAGACTGTGGGTCTGTTGGTAAAGCTATGTGAATAGCCACTGAGTGAGTGGATTGGGGAATCTCTATTCAGGATGAGTCTGACCCGCCTGCCAGTCTCATCCATTCCTCTTCACTTCATGGTCTGCACAACTACACGCTGCACTTTCAACAATAATTAACAGTTATCAATCCTCACGAACATACATAAGCTCCCCTACAAAGCTGCTTATAAGTGTATAGAGAGAAATAAAACATATTGAACTGTTTGCAGATTAGGGTTTAGCTCAGACTGGGAGGAATATTGGGAGCTGCCAAGCTTACTTCCAGCAGTCTTGCATATAAGAAACATTTAGCCAAGTGGAAAGAATTCACGCTTCGCAAGCCATCTGTTTTGGATGAACTAGGGATACCAGGCAACAAACTGAAGCCAATCGTACTTATAAACAGAACATTTCTGTGATGCTGTTTATTTAACAGGTTTGAAAGAACAAGTTGTAAACTAGTGCTATGCAAGCTGCCCCCATTCCTAATATTTTATTCTCCAGCAAAGGAGTTACCCATGACTGGTTTAAAGATTTATCCAGTTTAGTGCCCTCTGGTGTATGCGTTTGCATCCTAAAACCTGCGGGAAGCTCCCTCCCACTGATGTGAGACACATCAGCCTATAATCCCCTGGATTATCTCCATTTCCCATTTTAAACAAAATAACTACATTAGCTCCTCTCCATTCCTCTGGGATCTTGCCTGAGACTAGAGAAGAAACAAATATCCTTGTCAAGTCCCCTGCAATCTCTTCTTTCAAAAACTGTCATCCCATCAGTTCCTGGAGATTTAGCCACCTGAATGCTGTTCAAGAGCCCCAACATCTCCTTAATCTCAAACTGCGCTTGCATATTAGTGTTTTCCACATTGATCTCACTATCCTCAATGTCCTGCTCCTTGGTGAAAACAGATTCTAAGTAATAATTTAGAATCTCATCTATATCCTCTGGCTCCAAGCACAAATTTAGTGCTTTATCCTTACACAATCCCACCTTCTCCCTCGTTACCCTTTTGATTTTAATGTGGATATAAAAAGCCTTGGGATTTATTTCAGTCCAATTTACTAATGACATTTCATGGCCCCTATTGGCCCTTCTAATTGCCCACTTGAGTTCTTTCTTGCTCGCTTTCCTCAATGTCTAATTTCCTGTCCAATTTCCATCTTTCCAAACTTTACACATGCTTCCTTTTCCTTTAAGACCAAATTTACGACCTCGTTAGTCATCCAATATTCCCTTACTATACCATCCTTATCCCTCCTCCTCACTAGAACAAACCTAAACATTGATCAACTGGCCTTAAAACAACTCCAAGATGTCAGACATGGATTTACCCAATAACAACTGCTCCCAATTTACACTCCCGAGCTCCAGCCTAATAATGCTGTAACCGACCTTCCCCAATTTATTGCTTTTCCCAAGGTCCAAACATTCTTATTCATAACTGTTAAAAAGTATAGAGTTTGTTCACCACCCCTAAAATACTTTTCACTGAAACACCAGTCACCTGGCCAGGCTCATTGCCCAATACAAGGTCCAGTATGTCCCCTTCTCGGTTTCGACTTTCCACATAATGTTTCAGGAAACACTCTTGGATCCGCCAAACAAATTCTGCCCCATCGAAGTCTTTGGCACTGTGCGAGTCTCAGTCAATACTAAGGAAGTTAAAGTCACCCACTAAATCAACCCTTGTCCATATTTTGTCCACATATCTGTACCTCTATCTCCCGCTGCCTATTGGGGTTCTACAGTACAGTCCCATGAGTTCATGCACTTTTCTTATTTTTAAGCTATTCCCATATCACCTAAACTGACTAACCCTCCAGTATGTCCTCCATGAGTGCCACCGTGACAGTCTCCCTAATCAGCAGCGCAACGCCTCCACATCTTTTGCCTCCCACTCGATCACAACCTTGAAACACTGTAACATTCAGCTGCCATTCGCATACCTCCCACAACCATGTTTCTACAATGGCCACATCATCACAGTCCCAAGCATCAATCCAGGCTCACAGTTCATCTGCTTTCCCCACAATACTCCTTGCACTGAAATAAACACACTTCAGCCCATCAGTGTCACCATATTCCTTCACTTCTACCTGCCTGTCCTTCCTTTGAAACAACTGGTCCTGGCCTCTACCTTCCAATCACTGACCTAGTACTCTTGTTACCACCCGCTCTGCCACTCTAGTTTACACCCTCCTAAGAAGCTATACCGAACTTCCCTGCAGGATACTGGTCTCACTCCAGTTCAGATGCAACCACCCCTCCCTTACAGGTCACCTTTGCTGCAGAAACAAAGAAACATAGAAAATAGGCGCAGGAATAGGCCATTCGGCCCTTCGAGCCTGAACCACCATTCAATATGATCATGGCTGATCATCCAACTCAGTATCCTGTACCTGCCTTCTCTCCATACCCCCTGATCCCATTAGCCACAAGGGCCACATCTAACTCCCAATGGTCCCAAGAGATCCCTATGGTCCAAAAAGCCGAATCCCTGCCCCCTGCACCAACTCCTCAGCCACGTATTTACCTGCTCCTACCCTCACTAGCACGTGGCACTGGGAGTAATCCAGAGATTACTACCCTGGAGGTCCTTCTTCTTTAACCTTCTGTCTAACTCCCTACATTTACTCTGCAGGACCTCATCCCTTTCCCTGCAGATGGAATTTGTGCCAATGTGCACAATGACCTGACTGCTCACCCTCCTCCTTGAGAATGTTCAGAGACATCCTGGACCCTGGCACCAATGAATCAACACACCATCCGGGAGACTTATTTGCTGCCTCAGAATTTCCTGCCTGTCCCCCTAACTATTGAATCTTTCACAATGGCTCTGGCTGACTGCAGACTTCTCTGTGTCTCAGAGCCAGACCTGGTGCCACACACCTGACCGCAGTTATTGCTCTCCCCTGGCCAGTCACCCCCCCCAACAGTGTCCAGAAAGAAATGTAAAAACAAGGAACTGCAGATGCTGGTTCACAAAACACACAAAGAGCTGGAGTAACTCAACGGGTCGGGTAGCATCTCAAGAGAACATGGTTAGGTGATGTTTCAGGTCAGGGCTCTTCAGTCTAACTGAAGAAGGGTCTTGCCTCAAAATTTCACCTATCCAGATTCTTCATAGATGCTGTCTGACCCGTAGAGTTATTATAGCACTTTGTGTCTTTCTCCAAAAGGATCTACTTGTGTTGGAGGGGGATGGCCACAGGACTTTTCCGCATTCTGTGCCTACTTCCTTTCCTGGTGGGTCACCCATCCACTCTTTGCATGCACCTAGGCATGACCATCTCACCGTAACTCTATTTCCCTCTCGTACTCCCGGCAGTCCTGAGGTCGTCCAGCTGCTGTTCCAGTTCCCTAACTTGGTCTGTAAGGAGCTGCAGCTGGATGCAACTCCCACAGGTGTAGTCCTCAGGGACACTGGAAGTCACCCTGAACTCCCACATCTTGCATGAGGAACATATCACTGACCTAAATGCCGTTTTCTCTGCAAAATAATCTATCTGGATCTCCGAACCTGTGCTGGATCTTTGAATTCATTATTTACTGCAGTCCATTTTCTGCATCCTTCCCATTACTTTTAAATTCTATGGAGAAATAAAATCATACAACACAGAGTTAGGCATATTTTTACCACTAAAAAAGGGTCTACGTTCAGTGGGACGACTGCTCCATTTACATAATGGGATGATTTATGTGGTGAGTCTGCATGGGTTGTAAATGCAAGCAGCTTCCATCAGCCCTCCGAGACCAAGGAAGGGATAATTTGCGAGGCAAATTGAAGGCAGACAACAAATATCAGTTGAATAAATAGGACAGTGTAAGAAGAAAGGAGGAGCGCATGCTGAGTGCCAGATGTCTGACCTGGGGCAGTAGATTGTGTTTTTTTGTGCGGCTTCTAGGAAATTCAACGAGGAAAACTCTAGTGTGAGAAACAGCGGTCTTTGCCCCATCTCAACACATGGGTCCAAAACTGTGACAACAAACCCAAGAAGCTTGTCCCTTTAAGTGGGAGTCACGAGTAGAGTGGGGTGTTCGCTGGCACCCAAAAACTAACACATTATGCACAGGGAGATGAACATCAGACATGAGCAACTTGGAGCATTTTCCCAGCTCCCGCTGTACATTCTCCATGTGTTTACTTGCAGACACAAGGAACTGCAGATGCTGGACCCTTGCATAGAACACAAAGTGCCGGAGTAACTCAGTGGTTCAGGCAGCTTCTCTGGAGGGAATCACCAGGTACCGTTTCTGGTTTGGATCCTTCTGGGACTCTAGATTGGTTAGGCATGAACTGGAGGGCCTGGAAATGAAGCAAGAAGATAGTGGAATACAACAGGGACCTGTGCTGAGACGCCCACAATTCACACTATAGCTGAATGACTTGGACAAGAGAATAAAGTGTAATGCCTCCAGATCTGTGGTCAGCACCAAGCTTGGCATGAGGAGGATAGCCTCGACGAGGATGCGGAGAAGGTCGATTTTGGGCAGGTGGAGAGAGTGGCTAGATGTGTGCTGTGGATGGTACGATGTGGATAATGTGAGGCTTCCCAACAACTGGAAAGGTGATATTTATCTCCCTTGTGATGGATGAGGAAAGGGGCAGATGTAATGAGAAACCTGGTGTCCCTGGAGACCATATAGACCAAGAGTGGAAGGGGACCATGTGGACCAAGAGCATGTGGATCACAGCAGAAGTGGAACATGTGGACCAGGACTGGAAGGGCACCATGTGCACAAGCAGGTGACCGAGATAAGTGGGATGTTGCATTGTAACAAGACTTGTGTTCAGCGGGGGGGATGTCTTGTTGTACAGAGCCATGGTGATACCACACCATGAGCACTGTGTGTGGTTCTGGTCTCCTGATCGAAGGAAGGATGCTCTTGTTGTGCAGGAAGTTTGGTGATAGTACATCTGACTGGATCCTGTCATCGTAAGAAGAGAGATAGGGGCTGGTATTTATTCACGTTTCGAGGAACGAGAGGGAATCATAGAAACCTGACCTTCTCTGAAATGGTTGGAGACGGGAAGAACATTGCGGCGGGCCAAGAATTCCGAGGTCAGGGTCATTGGCTCAGGGTCAGGGGTATCTCATGTAAATATCTGAGGAGAAGTTTCTCCCAGAGTGTAGTGAAGCCGCGGAATCTCCGATCACAAAAAGCAGAACATGTCACATCAGTAAATATATTTCAGAAAGAAATGGATATTGCTCTTGGGGAGCCTGAATGGTGAACTGTATTTGGAGCATTAAACAAGCTTACTGGAGGATCTCAGTGGGTCAGGCAGCATCCGTGGAGGGAATGGACAGATGTTGTTTCAGGTTGGATTGATGAGATTAATGGAGTAACAGGGAGAATGCTGGAAAGAAGAGGTGAGGTGAAGAGGTGGGGCAAGAAATGGCCAGTGGCAGTTGAAGACAAATGAGGAGAGGGGAAGGATCCCAACTCCAAATATCATCTGTCTATTTCTACACATCAGTGGCTCTAATTTTTAAATAGCTGAGGCCAATCCTGTCACCTTACAACTGTGTCACTGGATTAGATGCAGGCATTGCCTCGGAAGGAACTGCACATGCTGGTTTATACTGAAGATAGACACAAAGTTCTGGAGCAACTCAGTGGATTATGCAGCGTCTCTGGAGAAAAGGAGTAGGCGACGTTTCAGGTTGGAACCCTTCTTCAAACTGAAGAAAGCAGTCTGAAGAAAGTACCTGAGCCGAAATGTGACCTGTTCGTTTTCTCCAGAGATGCTGCCTGACCCACTGAGTTGCTCCAGCACTTTGTGTATATCTTAGTTGCCTTCTCATCCCATCCGCTGTATCATTCTAAGAGGCTGGGATGAATAAGGAAGATAATATTTGAAACTGCAAAAAGAGTAATGAGATAATGAACATCAAAAGCTGATAGATAGCTCCCAAACTGGCATGAAAATCACAGATTTGTGTCAGAGAGTCTAATGACAGGAAATACGCAAGTTATCAAATTCACTGAAGGAAAAGGAGCATCGACTGCTGGGGATAGCTGTAGAGATAAGGGGATGAAAGATGACAAGGACAAGGCAAAGACTTTATAATCTCTGCACTGAAATTAATGATATTTATTGGATTTAAATGAATAATTAAAATTATATTTGTGCAGCAATTTAGAAATGATTTTCATGGAAATATAAGTAAAGTGGTAGGAATTTAATAAGTGACTTTTAAATGTTAATGGATATTTAAATTTTTCTGAAGATTGCCTATCTGATTCTAATATTTAATTAGAATTTCATAGGTTTATTGGATATTAATATGTGTGTTGCTGTATGTGTGTTATATTTAGTAATATCCTGCAGATTAATTATGAGAAGCTCAATGAAAGTAAACAAGGCTCAGACTGAGGATATTTGCTGCGAAAAGATTAAATAATTATTAAGCAGACTGTCATTCACTATGGAGAATGGCCTAGATAGAGTGGATAAATTGTTGATGTTTCCTGTACTGGGGGAGTAGGACCAGAGGGCACAGACTCAAGAGTAAAAGGACATACTTTTAGCATGATAATGATGAGGAATTTCTTTAGCCAGAGGGTGGTGAATCTGTGGAATTCATTGCCACAGACGGATGTGAGGGCCGACTCATTGGGTATTTTAAATGCAGATATTGATAGGTTCTTCATTAGTATGGGTGTCAAAGGTTACCAGGGAGAATGCAGGAGGACGAGGTTGTGAAGGAAATATTGATCAGCCGTAATTGATTGGTGGAGCAAACACGTTGGGACAAATGGCGTAATTATGCTCCTATGTCTTAAGGGCTTATGAGAACCAAATGTATTGAATAGATAATGAAAATCAAACATGCTATTGGAAATCTGAAACTATTTGTTCTCACCTTAAATCAATATCCATTTGGTGTTGATACCCCTACTATGGGAAAGGGTTTTGTTTATCTCCCCTGATAATGTCTCCCCAATCCTGTATACTTCTTTTTGCCCCTGTTACTCTTGCTCATCTGCAAGCCTAGCCCCTTCCATGTCATAATTCTCGTGTCACTCGGATTAACCTGCGAGAACATCTCTAGGATGTGGGAGGAGCCCTGGACATATCAGTCACAGGGAGAATGGCAATCTGAACACAAGGACCACTGGAGGTTGCTCGAACCCAGGTTCTTGCGCCAACATCTCTCGAGGCCACCATTACCGTTCATATCCACATCCTAACTTTCCGAACCCCATTCTCTATCTACTTCTTGCAGCTTGATAGAACAATGGTTACGATGCCTTTGGAGTATTGCGTGCAGTTCTGGTCGTCCCATTACTGGAAGAATATGGAGGCTTCAAAGAGGGTGCAGAGGAGGTTTACCCGAATGATGCCTGAATTAGGGGGTATTAGCTACAGGGGTTGGGGAGACTTGGATTATTTTCTCTGGAATGCCAGAGGTTGAGGGAAGACCTGATAGAAGTATATAAAATGAAGAGAGGCATAGATAGGGTAGACAGTCAGAACCTTTTTCCTGGGATGGAAATATCAAATACTAGAAGGCATAGCTTTAAGATGAGAGGAGAAAAGTTTAAAGGAGTTGACTGGGACAAAATATTTGCACTGAGGTTATGGGTGCCTGAAACACATTGCCCGAGGTTGCAATAGTAGTGTTTAAGAGGCTTTTGGATAGGCACATGGATATGCAGATCATGGAGTGATATGGATTACATGCAGGCAGAGAGGAGTTTGTCTTGGAATTATGTGTCTGCACAGACATTGTAGGTCGAAAGGCCTGTTCTGTGCTGTACCGTTCTATGTTCTAACTGTATCACTGACTTGTCACAGTCTTATTTAGCAACGTCCTTAGCTTGACTTGGGCCAGGATGTGGATGCTGTTAGTTCTGTGGCTTACAGGGTAAGCGACTGAGGTAGAGCAGTCAACTGAGTATCCTTTTATTGAAGATAGACACAAAATTCTGGGGCAACTCAGCAGGACAGGCAGCATCTGTGAATAGAAGGAATAAGCGACATTCAGACCAAAGAAGGGTCTCGACCTGAAATGTCGCCCATTCCTTCCATCCAGAGATGTTGCCTGTCCCACTGAGTTACTCCAGTATTTTGTGCCTATCTTTGGTGTAAGCCAACATCTGCAGTTCCTTCCTACACTATCCTTGTATTGAAGGTAGTGAACACTTCACCAATGACAGAGTCAAGTTGCAGCAATGCTTCACAGCCATGCATTCATTCCTTAGAGCTCTAAACCTGCCCCTCACATTCCATGTGTCCTGGTGTCCTGACTGGGTTGGGGGGGGGTTAACTCTCTGCTGGTTCAGCATTGGGAGGTTGTATTAGAGTTGCATACTCTGTGGGGAGCTCCCCTGTGTCTCGGAGACCCTGCCTTGGGCGATGTAGGTCACCTGGTGGCCCTGCTTCCAATAAGAAAAAGCCACAAGTGCCCAATCTTGTCCTTGTGAATCCCCAAGTTGACTGGGTTAATGGTGGAAGAGGTATTGGGTGCTGAAGTCACAAGGCAGGAACTGGCAGGATGGCCACTGGCTGATCACAGAAAACACCAGGGAGCAGGGAGGTGATGGGCTACCAGCCGGGGATACAGAGCAATCACATGGCCATCCTCGCACTCACCCTCAGCAACTCTCCCGTCTCCCACCCCTTACTCACAAAGCTTCTCATCAGTCGCATTTTCTCAGGCTATTTCTAGCTGTGTTGCGGACGAGCTGATTGCAGCAATTAATCACCAGGAAGGTAAATGATTGCAGTGTGATCTTCCTCTGAACTCTTACCAACAACAATTTAAAGGCAGCCTCTGTCGGTCATGCTTGTGTGACTGTGGAGTGAGGCAGGTGGGCACAGAATGCTGGTGAAGATGGCCATGTCAATGGATATGATGTGGATGAGGTCTGTGCACTGACTGGATGAAATATCACAAACTGCAGAATCTGAAGGGCAAGAGGCAGGCACGAGAGAATTAGAATAAATCCAATGCAAACTACTAATTAAAGCACTGCTGCTCATTAAATCAAGCACCTTATGTACTTTCCTCCCTTTCACAGCCCTTCATCAAATGTTCAGTCTCCGCTGCTTGTAATAATTAGTTTGTTTTCTTTGCATAAAGCATTTGTGCCGCTGCAAGGCAGAGTAAGATAAATCACGGTGACAACCCTTGGTGCTGGTCAGATTAGCAGCGTCAGGAGTTATTGACGAGTGCCATTAAACTACTTTGAGTCACCTGCAGCCCCGGTGTAACATTACCATCTCTACATCAGAAGGCAGGCCTCAGCAGCGCTGCAGTAATCAAAGGCATTGACTTCCCTGTTCCCTGCTTACAGGATCTGAGAGAAGCCAAGTGTCAAGGCTGGTAATATGCAGAGAAGGCAAGTCTGCGGTCACTCTGTCAATTAACTGGCGGAGGAAGAGAGGGAAAGTGGAGTGCATTTAGTTCTTAGAGGCGTATTTTGTTGCAGAGTTGGTATGTGATTTGGTAGGATTTAATTTGTGATTCTTCTAAATGTAATTTGCAGTAAATAATGTGACAGGCAACACTTGCCCCGGACCTGTTCTGCAGCTTTCATTTACTTCACAAATAAATGTTTACTCAGATGTCAGTCGAAGGAATGGGAATGGTGCATTGAGTTGTATATTGAGTGGACGGGTGCCTGGCTTCTGCTGCAGTCTGCCGAGGAGCTTGAAATCTGTTGTAACATTAGCTGATAGCCCACCAGATTCAGCACGCCAATGTTGATCTCACTGAGGCACAGGTACAGGAAAGAAAATAATGATCTTCTTATTTATGAACAAGATCTGGATATTAGACATTATGCATATCTATTCCATACCTTAAAAGACATTTGGACTGGTACATGGATGAAATCGTTTAGAGAGATTTGTGCCAAACATGGGCAGGTGGGTCTAGTGTAGATGGGGCATCTTGGTCAAGTTAGGTGATCTTGGTGACTTGGTCAAGTTAGGCTGAGGGGGTTTGTTTCTATGCGGTATGACAGAGAGGAGTGGTTGTAGTAGTGGGCTGTGTCTGGAGTCAACCTGGGCTCGATGGGGCAGGAACCACAAACGTTCTCCCTCAATTACATCAGTGAACCAGCTGGACTCTGACCACCATCACAGTTGCCACTACTGTGGCCACCTTTAACTCAATGATATTTGACCTTGTTCTCCAGCTGCTTTGGCGGGGCTCTGATCCTGCTTTGGGCCAATGGTCTGGAAGTCTGGCTGTGAGTCTAGTCCCTGAACATCACTGATGCAGAAAGGGCTACATTAATGCAGAATACAGTTACACTCAGCGCCCACATAACCAGGAAGGTCAGTGTAATCCAGTCTGTACGTGACCAGGAATGGTCAGTCAGATATTGGATACAGATTTGAACATAAATATTCAGTGATTGGTTCATGGAATCCAAGTGAAAGGAAATCTACAGGTAACACAAGGTACTGCACACCTGAGGCAGTTTTAGCAGGGTCTGACCCTGACCCATCTCAGACCTACCATGGAGAACTTCACTCATGTCTGATCCAGCTGTCTCAGACACACTAAACACACAGCAGGCCCTGACCCTGGGCAGCCTCTGACACACAAGGATCTGACCCTTACCCATCTCAGACATGCTGAGGGAGCTTGGTCAGTCTGACTATGACCGTCTCAGACACAACAGGGGTCAGCAGGTCACGGTTACGTATGACTGGAATCACGCAGGAATCCTAGTGTCAATGCAGAGATGTCCTGGCGGTGACCAGGGCAGGAGCTTTGGTGGGACGGGGTCAGGAGCTCCAGGACCGCCCTTCATCCTTCATCATCCACTACAGCACCAGTTGGGGCTGTTCCAGGTCCCTGGGTTGTCTCTGCCACTGACCTCAGCACTCTGTGTACCAGAGGGCAGGCAGTTGTCTAACGCCACCCCTTTTACTGACAGGAGGTGGGAAAGGGAATCGGGCACAACACACTGCGGTCACTGTAATCTTGAGCAAAGAGCAAAGAGCAAACAGCTGGAGGAAATCATCAGGTCAAACAGCTGTCTGAAGATGGGTCCCGACCTGAAACATTGTCTGTTCCTTCCCTCTACAAAGGCTGCCTGAGTTCTTCCAGCACTCTGTGTTTTGCACGAGAGCGGACTGGCGGAAAGTTAATACAGAGCAGAGGTTGAAATCACCCTTCCCTCTGTCTACTGCAGCAGACTGGGGTTAAAATCCTGAACCCTCCCCCCAGCTGTCTCCTGCCCCCCCCCCCCCTCCCCCCCACCTCCCACCCACCCCCCTTCACATCCCTCACTGCCCCCTGCCCTTCACACTGGGAGTCAGTTAAGTTTCGAGATACAGTGCAGAAATAGGCCCTTCGGCCCACCCCATATACTAGCACTATCCTACACACTAGAGACAATTTACAATTTTCACCAAAGCCACATTAGCCTACAAATCTGTACATCGTTGGAGTATGGGAAGAAACAAGAGTAGCTGGGGGAAACTCACGTGGTCACGGGGATAACATACAAACTCCCTATAGACAGTAGCCATCGTCAGGATTGAACCTGGATTTGTGCCGCTGTAAAGGCAGCAACTCTACCGCTGCCCAATAGGGAAACTCAACCACTGCTGCCCCCCCTGCATCATCATACTGCCCCAAGTAGTGACTGGTTAATTGTGGCCAAGGATTTACCCTGTAACACTGAGGAAGGGCGCTCATGACAGCAGCCTGCGATACACCCCGTCACTACAGGCCTTGCTGTTCATTGTCTCTCACATCACACTCTCAGCAAATTCAAGGTCAGGCAAATCTATCGAGATTGGATACATTTTACTAATGAGTAAGGTTATCAGTGATTTGAATTCTCCTAATGGAGATATTTTGTTCAATAAAACCTCGAAACATATTCAGGAAACAATGTTTTAGAATTCACCTTCACTCCTATTTTGTAAAAGCCTCCAGCAAAGTACATTTTATATATTTTCAGCCATCTCTTTCCTTCTTCCAGTTCAACATTCTGTCCTCCAAGGAATCAGATTTCACATTTAAAAGTTGTATTTCTATGAATATGTTTATAAAATACTTTGCTGAAATGTTTTAATATTTTATGAGTTTCACCCAGTTCCTCTTGCTTTTCGTAACTATTTCTAAACTTGATTCTTATGTCCTATTTTTATCGTACTAAAAACATGTAGAATAACGTGTATAGAACAGTGCAGCATAGAAAGAGGCCCTTTGGCCCACAATGTCTGTGTCATGATGCCAAATGAAACTAGTCTCCTCTGATGCATCGGATCTATATCTGTGCACTTCCATGTGCCTATCCAAAAGCCTCTTAAATGCCACTACCATACCTGCCTCCACCACCACCTCTGGCATCTCATTCCAGGCACTCATCATTCTCTTTGTAAAAAAAAATCTCCTGCACATCTTAGAAACATAGAAACATAGAAAATAGGTGCAGGAGTAGGCCATTCGGCCCTTCGAGCCTGCACCGCCATTCAATATGATCATGGCTGATCATCCAACTCAGTATCCTGTTCCTGCCTTCTCTCCATACCCCCTGATCCCTTTAGCCACAAGGGCCACATCTAACTCCCCCTTAAATATAGCCAATGAACTGGCCTCAACTACCTTCTGCGGCAGAGAATTCCAGAGATTCACCACTCTCTGTGTGAAAAAACTTTTCCTCATCTCGGTCCTAAAAGATTTCCCCCTTATCCTTAAACTATGACCCCTTGTTCTGGACTCCCCCAACATCGGGAACAATCTTCCTGCATCTAGCCTGTCCAACCCCTTAAGAATTTTGTAAGTTTCTATAAGATCCCCCCTCAATCTTCTAAATTCTAGCGAGTACAAACCGAGTCTATCCAGTCTTTCTTCATATGAAAGTCCTGACATCCCAGGAATCAGTCTGGTGAACCTTCTCTGTACTAAGCTTTGCCCCTGGCACCTTAATATATTTTTATAGTATATATAGTATATACCCTATAGTATATAGTGTATATAGTGTAGTATACTATACTGTATACTGTACCCTATATCCTATACTATTTAATATTTTCACCCTGCGAAAAAGGTTTTGACTGTCAGCCCTATCTATGCCTCTCATAATTTTATATACTGCTACCAGGTCCTCGCAACATCCACGAGAAAACAATCAGAGCCTATCCAATCCCTCGAGGCTAATATCACCTGATCCTCAGCAGTCCAGTAAACTTCCTCTGCACCCTCTCCAAAGCTACCACATTTTTCGTGTAACCGAGCAACCAGAACTTCATTCATTACTCCAAAGTTGGCCTAACCCTAACTAAACTTTTATAAAACTGCATCATGACTACCTGATTCTTATGCTCATTGCCTTGACTTATGAAGGTAAGCCTTGTTTACTACTCTACCTACTTGTGTTGCCACTTTCATGAGTTATGGTCTTGGACCCCAATGTTATAAAGAGCCCTGCCATTAACAGTATGTTTTCAAGCTTACATTCGAGTCTCCAAAGTGTAACACCTCACATATGCTTGGATTAAACTTCAGCTGCCATTTCTCTGCCCATATCTGGAATAGATCGCTATCCTTTGACGGCCTTCCCCACTGTCCAGAACTCCATCTATTTTAGTGTCTTCTGCAAACTTACTAACCTGCCCATTTACATCCAAATCATTTATATACATCATAAACATTGAGGTCCCAGCCCTGATCCCTGCTGCTGAACTGTGTTTATTTTTACACAAAGCACAAAGTGCTCGAAGAACTCAACGGGTCAGGCAACATCTATGGAGGGAATGGATAGGCGACATTTGGGGTCAGGACCATTCTTTTGATTGATTGCAGTCAGGGGGGGGGGGGGGGGGGGAGAAAGCGGGAAAAGAGAGGTGAGGTCGGGATGAAGCCTGGCAAGTGATAGGTAGATACAGTGAGAACTGCCAAATGTGGAGGCCTTAGTGAAAGAACACTAGCAAAATTTTTACAGTAGGAATCTCATTGTCCCCACTGCTTTTTTTATACCAGCGGTGATGTTCGTGTTGAGCACATGAGGTGAAAGATGAGCGACGAGCAAAAGATGAGCTATTGGTTGTTACTGCACAGAGTTACTTTGTTAACGATGCTCTGGGTGGTGGCAGGAGTCAGGTTTATTGTCATCTGCATGAATACGATGAGGTACAGGCAGCATCGCAGGCACATGGACTGACAATAGACTATAGACAATAAGTACAGGAGTAGGCCATTCGGCCCTTTGAGCCAGCACTGCCATTCAATGTGATCATGGCTGATCATCCCCAATCAGTACCCCGTTCCTGCCTTCTCCCTATATCCCCTGACTCTGCTATATTTAAGAGCCCTGACCACACAGAATAAAAATTATATATAAATTACACAAAATTTCTAAAAATATAGAAGACTGCCCAACAAAAAAGACATGAGTGCAAAACATTTCAGAAAATAGAGTCCACACTGGTGCAAGAGGTGGTCCACGGTGTTTCATTGTCAGGGTAGGATTAGGGTCAGTTCAGGAACCTGATGGTAGTTGAAAAGCAGCTGTTCTTGAACCTGGCGGTGTGGGACTTCAGGCTTCTGCTGATAGTAGCAGTGAGAAGAGGGCATGGCCCAGACGGTGGAGATCCTTGATGATCTAGATCAGAACATGATTATAGAACGGAAGAGTAGCATGTAGCAGGGGAGTAGTGAGAGAGGGCCGCACAGAACTGTTCTTTGGTTCTATAGTTTTTTGCTCCACTGCAAAATCTCCTACTCCTTTTACAATCCTCCTCCTGTCCAAAAGGAGTTCAGTGCGACCATCTCTCACTGCTCCCCCTCTGATTCCTGCTGGTCTCGTGCTCTAGGATCAAGTTCTGACCCAGCCTCGCTACCACAGCCATGTGTGTTTTCTCGGCTCTTGCCTGTGCCGCCATCTTGTTCCTCGTGACTTCCAGCTCCGGCTCCAGGCCTCCCAATTTGGACCCAAACAGGATGTCAGGTAAAAAATTAGAAGGCTCCCGACCTGAAACATCACAAACCCACATTCCCCAAAGTGTTCCCTGACCTCTTGAGTTGCTCCAGATCTTTGTGTCCTTTATTTGTAAACCAGTATCAGCAGTTCCTTGTTTCTACAGGAATACTGTGGACGTGTGTTTTAGTGCTGCGGGTCAGATGAGAAGTTAAACCCAGCTCCTGCCTCCTCTCAGTATCCACACAGCCAATTGTCAGGCGAACTGGCCAAAATATGGTCCTCAACCATCTCCACCCGAACCACACTGCCTGGTCATCTCTCTCCCCTGCCGTTGCTCCTGCTTGGCTAAGCTGACACTGATTGTATTTGAAATATTCACTCAAAGCCTTTGTAATACTTTGGATAATGGAAGGCACCATGTGGAAGTCAAGTTACTATTTGATGCCTCTCAGAATTGATCAGAGTCAATTATGTAACTGCAGTCTTCTTCATTTAACTCATCGTTGTCGTCCATCAGGATGCTTGCTTTTGCTTGCAATAGCTCAGGACCTGCACCCACATTTAGCCACGTCAAACCACTCCTGCCCTCATAACCTGGGATGAATGAGATCATACATTTCCCCAGGAGGTAAATGGTGATACCGTTGTATTTACCATCGGTGTTACACTCAAGTGAGTGAAAAATCAACATTTGTGAGGCAAGGGATATGCCGCCACAGTGTGGCCATGGTGCGGTGTAAGAGCCCAGGTTATAATCTCCATTCTGTGTTCAATTCTCAGCTCAATGTCACATCTGCACCAGAGCATCACAATCTCTGCCCTGGGCGGTGACTCAGCACAGAGCTGCATTTAATACTGTGTTCAGAATCTAAACTAAATAACATGCTTACATCTCTCTATCATGTCAATGGCTGTCAGATTTTTTTTATAAACCAGAGTTAGAACTTCCCAAAATCCTTTCAATCAGATTTATTCCTTAAACTCATTTGTGTAAATTATGATTTATGGTCTCTGACGAGAAGTTAATCTCTGAAGAAGGGTCTCGACCTGAAACGTCACCCATTCCTTTTCTCCAGAGATGCTGCCTGTCCCGCTGAGTTATTCCAGCATTTTGTGTCTATCTTCTAGTCAACCTCTGCAGCCACATTTGTCTCGGGGCAATGGCTGCCAGAATATTCCCAATTTCTTGGACAAAGCACGAGTGTGACTTCTCAGGCGACCTGGGTAGTCTGGATCGGTTCCGGGCGGAGTGTGGACATGGTTCACATGCACCAGGAAGCACGGCGTGAAAGGTGATATCATTCCTCAGATGTGATTAGATACATGTCCTGGGATGCTCACACCATGGACGTTTCAAGCCCTGACTGACCCAGACTCTACAGCACCCTCCATGTCTTCCACCTCCTTCACTTCGTCAGACCCCCTCTCTACACCATGTGGGGATTGCAGCCACCCAGCTGTGTTTGCTTTCTGAAGAGGAGACCAGAATGCAGCTTTGGGGCCAAATGGCCTCTGCCCTTGCTGTAAGTTATTTGTAATTCCATACTGAAATATTAGACTAGTCTATTGTTATATACACTAGGGAGCAATGAAATTCCATGTTCACATAAAGCTCACAGAGTGAACAGTTAACATATGGTGATAATAGATATAATAACAAGTGCAAAACAGCAGAATGGTGCAAAATTGTAGTGAAATCAGATGTAATGCAAAATAAAGTGCAATAATGGAATAACTGAATGAGGTAGCTTTAGGAGGAAGAGTATGTGGCTGAACCTCTGGGAAGGGGGTGTGACAGAGGTGATTGGTTGGGGAGATCGACAGCAGCGGGGAAGTAGCTGTTCTTAAGTTTGGATATCTGAGCTTTCGAGTTCTTGTATTTTCTCCCAGAAGGTAGAAAGGAGGAAAGCAAATGGCTTGATTTGGAGGCATACATGACACTGTCGAGCCTGTGATGGACCGGGCTGTGTTTACCATCTCTGTGGTTCAGGCAGTCAAGAGCAGAGCAGTTGCCAAACCAGGCTGAGATGCATCCTGTCAGAATACTTTCTATAGCGGGCCGTAGAAGTTGAGAGAATCCTCGTGGACATGCCGAATCTTCTCGGCTGCCTCAGAAAGTAAATAAGCTGATGTGTTTCCTTGATCACCACATCAGTGTGACAGGGTTTGCGGCTGGCGATGTGAATGAACCTGAACCTGTAGCTGTAGACTATCTCTGCAGCAACCCCACTGATAAGAAAGTTAGAAAGTCCTGCCTTACTTTTCCCTTTGACCATTCTAGCCAGAGGTCACTTCAGCTCCAGGCTTCCCACAAGAGCAACGCAGCATCATTTCAGAAAACAATGCGTTAGTCACAGGCTTGCAGCGAGATGTACCAGGAGATGAGTGATTGTTGTCATGACCTTGTTTCAGACCACTCGATGTAATGTATTTTATCAGCCTCCAGGCAGATTGCTGGCAACTGGTGCTGGCTTTGGAGTTCTGTTCTGTGATTGTTTATCTGTTCCATCCTCTCGGAGATCAGTGTGAGACTCGGGGCTGTGCTGGCACCACACGTGACGCCAGAACCTTCTGCCCTCAACTCCGGTAGTAGCGGTTTGTCACATGGACAGGACCTGTACCTACTTCAGACTCTTGCTCCAGTCCTACCCCCTGCTCCTTTATCAAGAGACAACCTTTCACTCACAATTAGTTGCTCATTCATACCGTTCACTTTGAGTGATGAAAATATCCTCTTGACCTTGTTGGGTTACCCAAGTTTTAACCTGGTGAAAATTCAATTGATTAAACAAAGTGCAGCACTGTGGCACAGCTGTAGAGACCCGTGCTCAAACCTGATCTCAGGTGCTGTCTATGTGGAGTCTGCACGTTCTCCCTGTGACTGCGTGGGTTTCCTCTGGGTGCACGGGTTTCCTCCCACATCCCAATGTCATGCGGGTTTGTAGGTTAATTGGCCCTCTGTAAATTCCACCCCCCCCGAGTGTGTGGGGAGTGGATGACACACTGGGATAACTAGTGTGAACAGGTGATCGATGGTTGGCGTGGGCTCAGTGGGCTGAAGGGCCTGTTTCCATGCAGTATCTCCACACTCTGAGCTGTCCCAACACTGAGCTGGTCTTTGCTACACCCAGCATTGTGGCTGCATTACTGAGCTCAATGTGAAGCATCTCTTTACCTGCCTTCACCGTTCTCCAGGCCCCACAACTATCAGCACCTAACCTGCCATTGCAGCTCTCCAAACAAAAGATCATGATTAGTGTTATGGGAAATTCAAGATCCGCTAGAGATTGCACACTTTGCAATGGTTATAACTAAACACAGTAAATCCATGTTAGTGCATTTAACTGTAACCATAGCAAAGTGTGCAATCGGTAATGGATCTTGAGTCTGCCACAGCACTGATCTCCCATCTCCACAAACCTGAACGCTTACAATTGCTGCCGTGTAATCTTGCCTGGTGCCAGCATGTTGCTTCCTGCAGGAGCTGAGACCAGTGATCTGGGACTTGAGATGGTCTGAGATGGATTGCCCATGCACTACCCAACACCGCGGTTTAAAAGGAGCTGGCGTCACGTGTGGTGCCAGCACAGCCCCGAGTCTCACAATGATCTCCGAGAGGGTGGAACAGATAAACAATCACAGAACAGAACTCCAAAGCCAGCGTCAGATGCCAGCAATCTGCCTGGAAGCTGATAAAATACATTACATTGAGTGGTCTGTTCCTGGTGTCAACTCCTGTACATTGGCGAGACCAAGCGCATGCTCGTCGATCGTTTTACTGAACACCTCAGCTCAGTCTGTCTTAACCTACCAGTTCTCCCTGTTGCTCAGCACTTTAAGTCCCTCTCCCATTCCCAATCTGACCTTTCTGTCCTGGGCCTCCTCCATTGTCAGAGTGAGGCCCAGTGCAAATTGGAGGAACAGCCCCTACAGTATATTTTGCTTGGGTAGCTTACACCCCAGCGGTATGAACATTGACTTCTCTAACTTCAAATAGCCCTGCTTTCCCTCTCTCTCCGACCCCTCCCTTCCCAGTTTTCCCACCAGTCTTACTGTCTCCGACTACATTCTATCTCTGTCCTGCCCACTCCCCTGACATCAGTTTGAAGAAGGGTCTCGACCCGAAATGTTACCCATTCCTCATCTCCAGAGATGCTGCCTGTCCCACTGAGTTACTCCAGCATTTTGTGTCTACCTTCGATTTAAAGAGTGCACACCAATGGTTCCACAACAGGCCAGGAAAGGGGTAAGTGAAGGGAGCGATGCACTGGGGAGAATACACTGGGAGTGATGCACTGGGGGAGTGATGCACTGGGGGAGGTTGCACTGCTGCAGGATGCACTGGGGGGAGTGATGCACAGGGGGAGGTTGCACTGCTGGAGGATGCACTCGGGGAGTGATGCACTGGGGGAGTGATGCACTGGGGGAGTGATGCACTGGGGGAGGGTTGTACTGCAGGCAGTGATGCACTGGGGGGTGATGCACAGGGGGAGGTTGCACTGCTGGAGGATGCACTGGGGGAGTGATGCACTGGGGGAGTGATGCACTGGGGGAGTGATGCACTGGGGGAGTGATGCACTGGGGGAGTGATGCACTGGGGGAGTGATGCACTGAGGGAGTGGTGCACTGGGGGAGTGATGCACTGGGGGAGTGATGCACTCGGGGAGTGATGCACTGGGGGAGTGATGCACTGGGGGAGTGATGCACTGGGGGAGTGATGCACTGGGGGAGTGATGCACTCGGGGAGTGATGCACTGGGGGAGTGATGCACTGGGGGAGTGATGCACTGGGGGAGTGATGCACTGGGGGAGTGATGCACTGGGGGAGTGATGAACTGTGGGAGTGATGCACCGGGGAAGATACACCGAGGGAGCAATGCACCATAAGACAGGATCACAATTAGGCAATTCAAACCATCACATCTACTCTGCCATTCAATCATGGTTGATGTATTTTTCCCTCTAAACCCCATGCTTCTGTCTTCTCCTAATAATCCTTGACACCCTTACTAATCAAGAATCTATCAACCTTTGTTATAAAATACCCAAATGCCTTGGCCACCACAGCCTCAAAAGGAGGGGTGAACAGTGGAGCCTCAGGGGGGCATTGACACCACCTTAAAGAGAGTTACCAGCAGCATACAGACTACAGGACGCCTCCCACAATATTCACAAACCTTCTAGGCTGGGTGTCCTTCACCTTCGAATGATCTGAAACATTATCCGTCCCTGGCGTCTCTGTACTTCCTATGTGTTTACAGTACATGTGCCATGAGTACTAATTTTGATTTGATTTGAGTTGATTAGTAAGGGTGTCAGGGGTTATGAGGCGAAGACACGAGAATGAAGTTGAGCGGAAAAGATAAATCAGCCATAATTGAATGGTGGAGTAGACTTGATGGGCCAAATGGCCTAATTCTGCTCCTAGTACCCATGAACCCATGAGCACAGATCTCCCTCTGTTCTTCACAAGGTTGCTGTACAGTCCGGACTTACATCCTGAACAGAAAAATCAGAAGCCTCCACAGAATAATTCCTACCACATGCTTTAAAATTTAAGGCACAACTAAAATGCAACCCCATTGTCAATTTTAATATTTAATTGAAAAATGTAATATTCAGTGATTTGGCAGATGCGATTAAATAAAACTATTAAACATTAATAATTTTGAAGCTACGTGCGTACCTGGTCCGTGATTTTAACAACATCAGCAATTTGGGTAGTTAAAAATTTATTCATTCCATTTTCGACTCTCTGCGGAGTGAGTGAATGTGTCTCACAGATCTGCTGAATGATGAGGGAGAAGCAAGAAAGGACTGGCTAGGGTTCACCTCTGACTATTCAGAGCTGAGCAGACATCACAGGTTGTTATTGAAGAAGCGATGCACTGAGAGCGATGCACCGATCTAGGATGCCCCGAGTGACCAATGCACCAAGTGAACGATATGCAGCCCAAAACTACTCAAAATACTCCAACCGTGGCCTCACCAGCACCTAATAAAGTTTCAGCATTACATCCCTGCTTTTATATTCTAGTCCCCTCAAAATGAATGCTAACATTGCATTTGCCTTCCTTACCACTGAATTTACTTGCAAATAAACATTTTGGCCATCCTGCACCAGCACTTCCAAGTCCCTTTGCACCTCCAATTTCTGAATCCTCCACCTATTTAGAAAGCCACCAATACCTTTATTCCTTCTACCAAAGTGCCTGACCATACACTTTGCTACACAATATTCCATTTGCCTCTCTTTGCCCATTGTCCCAACCTGCCCATCTGTAGCCTCCCTGCTTCCTCAACACTGCCTGCAGCTTCACATATCTTCGTATCATATGCAAAACTTAGTCACAAAACCATTATCGGGATCATTAATAGACACAAAAAGTAACTCAGTGGGTCACACAGCATCTCTGGAGAAAATAAATATATGCCGTTTCAGGTCTAGTTGCTTCTTCAGACTGAGAGTCAAAGTAAAGGGAAACAAGAGATAAAGACAGTGATTTAGAGAGATATAGAACAAATGAATGAAAGATATGCACAAAGCAATGGTAATAAGGGAAAGGTGGAGCCTATCATCCTGATCATTGTTGCCTCTTGTATTTCATTTGTTCTGCAGTCAACTGGAAACATTTACAACCAATGCCTCTTCCTTCCCAACTACAGCCTCAACCGACTCCATGTAACTGCAGAGAGAACATGGTATCATCAGGTCAAGCTACAGAGGAAGGCCAACCTGGGTCAGTGTACACTGGGCAGGGTGTGGCACTGGGAGATCTCTGTACACTGGATGCATGAGGCACCCTGGGCCACTGCGCACAGAGGGGGATTGATGGCATCATTGGGTCACTGCATTCCTAGTTTGGTGGCACTGTTGGGGCGGCATGTTTGAAGGTTCTTGTTTCCAGATAAAATGTTAAAGAGAAAGAATTCCCAGTAGGTGAGGGCAATGTGTTGGTATGATGGGCTGAGAAACGGCAAACGGAGTTTAACCCTGATAAAGGTGAGATGATGCATTTTGAGAGTACAATGAGGTGAGGACAAACACCATGAATGGTAGGGACTGAAGGCATATTAAGCGGAACAAACAGCAGGCGATGGTCCGAGGGTGTATTGAGGAAGAGAGGGACCTGGGTGTACAAGTCCAAAGATCCTTGAAGGTGGCAATTCAGGTAGATAACGTGGTTAACAAGACACAAGGGATAGCGATCGTCATTAGTTGGGGCATTGAACACAAGAGCAGGGATGTTATCCTTCAACCTTTTAAACCCTTGGTCAGAGTCAGTTGAAGAACTATGTGCAGTTCGGGTCACCACACTACTGGAACGGTGCGATAGTGGTGGAGAGAGTGCAGAGAGGATGATGCCTTGGATGGAGGGGTTCAGTGATGAGGAGAAACTGGAGAGGCTGGGTCTGTCAAGAATTACTGCAGGTGCAGGCATTGATGCTGGTGCAGGAATCACTGTGTGGGAATCACTGCTGTTGCAGAGGTAATGCACAGCTGCAGGAATTGCTGCATCGCAAGAATTGGTGCAGCCACAGAAATGGCCACGTGCAAGATCACGGGCCACTGACACATGCACAATGAGCTGCTCATGGTCACATTCAAGAGAGCTTACTTGACATCTAGACTGGACATGAACCAGAACAATTAACTCACTTGCTGCAGCTTTGCAGGCACATTAACGCAACACCACTGATGGTAAATATGCAACAAATTGAGTTACTCTCAATAACGCGGACCAGGGCAGTGCCAAAACCGCCGTGTGTGGGGCAGATATGGTGGATCGGGCTGGTTGCCGAGGGAGGGGCTAACTTTGCTGGCCCATGCAAAATCCCTGATTCACTCCTTCACCCACATCCTGGTGAATGCTGGAACTCAGGCCCCTGCACACTCTCCCCCTCACAGAGAGGGAATGCTGGCTCCTTCACTCGACAGGATTTGTAGCTGACAGGGACATCTTGTCCTGAGTGCAGGTAGCCCTGGTAAGATAACACCTGCCTGGGAGATCGCTGGTCTGGTCCCCTAGGACGGGTGACTTGTGATGGAGGGAAGGCAACGAGTCTAGCTCTTAAGAAGCCCATTTCTCATACCAGGAGCGATTAGGCTGCCTTCACGCTCCTGGAGTCCACGCTCCTGTGAGCATTTGAGTTTATAAAGACTGAGAGATGATCTCAGTGAAATGTGCTATGGGGAAGATATAACATTTACAATTCTTCCTGGCCTGATATTTGAAACTAGGGGGCATAGTCTCAAAATAATTCATTTATAGTCACAGAGTCATCCAGATGGAAAAAAAGGCCCTTTGGTCTTCAAGACTGTACTGGCCAGCAAGTAGGCCATCCTTTTGACTCATTTATATTTGTTATTAACATAGAACATAGAACAGTGCAGTACATAAATAAGCCTTTTGACCCACAGTGTCCATGTCGAACAAGATGTAAATTAAACTAATCTCCTCCGCCTGCACATGATCCACATCATTACAATCATATCAATGTGCCCATCTAAAAGCATCTCAAACACCACTATCTAATCTGCCTGGCAGCAAGTTCCAAACACTTACCACTCTCTGTGTAAATTAACTTGCCCTACAAATCTCTTTTAAAAAGTGCCCCTCTCATCTTAAAGCTATGCTCTCCAATCTTTGACATTTCTACCCTGGAGAAAAGGTTCTGACTGCCTACCTACATTCAACCCACATTCCCATAAACATTCCCCAAATTCTACCCTTCAGTGACACGCTAGGGTCAAAGTACTGCAGTCAATTAACCTACAAACCTGAACGTCTTTGTAATGTGGGAGGAAACAGGAGCATCAGGAAACTCCACACAGACATCACCAGAGGTCTGGATGGAATCTGGGTCACAGTAGCTCGGATGCAGCAGATTCACTAACTGCTCCCTGTATTGGGGCTGAGGAGGAAAATTACTCCTTCATGGTACGATACTATGTTTTAGGATAGAACTTTATATATCCCAGGAAGGAAATTGGTCTGCCAACAATCATAAAACGCAACAAGATACATGAAATACCAAATCAAAATGATGTGGAAAGTCCAAGATTGAGGATGTGTAAAGATTTTTTTTTGGGGGGGGGGGAAGGAAAGGGGTGTCAGTCTACTCCAGTCTACAGAAGAGGTAGGAGTTGTACAGTTTGATAGCCACAGGGAAAAAAGGATCTCCTGTGGCATTCTGTGCTGCATCTTGGTGGAACCAGTCTATTGCTGAAGGTGCTCCTCAGATTGAACAGTGTGTCATGGAGCGGGTGAGCTGTTTTGTCCAAGATGCTCTGCAGTTTGAGGTTCATCCTACCCTCCAAGACGACCTCCAATGGATACAACTCTGCCCCCAGGACAGAGCCTGCCTCCCTGATGAGCTTGTTGATTCTGTTGGCATCTGTGGCCTTCACCATGCTACCCCAGCACATGCCAGTGAAGAAGATAGCACTGCCCACCACTGATAGTTAGAACATCTGTAGCATCTTATGATGATACTAAGATAGGTGGTGTTGTGGATAATGAAGTAGATTTCCAAAGTCTACAGAGAGATTTAGGCTATTTGTAGGAATGGGCTGAAAGATGGCAGATGGAGTTTAATGCTGATAAGTGTGAGGTGCTACATCTTGGCAGGACAATTCAAAATAGGACGTACATGGTAAATGGTAGTGAATTGAGGAATGCAGTTGAACAGAGGGATCTAGGAATAACTGTGCATAGTTCCCTGAAGGTGGAATCTCATGTAGATAGGGTGGTAAAGAAAGCTTTTGGTGTGCTAGCCTTTATAAATCAGACCATTGAGTATAGAAGTTGGGATGTAATGTTAAAATTGTACAAGGCATTGGTGAGACCAATTCTGGAGTATGGTGTACAATTTTGGTTGCCCAATTATAGGAAGGATGTCAACAAAATAGAGAGAGTACAGAGGAGATTTACTAGAATATTGCCTGGGTTTCAGCAACTAAGTTACAGAGGAAGGTTGAATAAGTTAGGTCTTTATTCTTTGGAGCGCAGAAGGTTAAGGGGGGACTTGATAGAGGTCTTTAAAATGATGAGAGGGATAGACAGAGTTGACGTGGATAAGCTTTTCCCATTGAGAGTAGGGAAGATTCAAACAAGAGGACATGACTTCAGAATCAAGGGACAGAAGTTTAGAGGTAACATGAGGGGGAACTTCTTTACTCAGAGAGTGGTAGCTGTGTCGAATGAGCTTCCAGTGGAAGTGGTGGAGGCAGGTTCGATTTTATCATTTAAAAATAAATTGGATAGGTATATGGATGGGAAAGGAATGGAGGGTTATGGTCTGAGTGCAGGTAGATGGGACTAGGGGAAAAAAAGTGTTTGGCACGGACTTGTAGGGCCAAGATGGCCTGTTTCCGTGCTGTAATTGTTATATGGTTATATATATTACTGCCAACATTGAAAGAGCAGAGCCTCCTCAGAAAGTATAGATGGCCACCCAGAGGCCAGTGACACTCTGGAGTTTTCTTCCCACAAAAGCAGTGGAGGTTCAGTCACTACAAATGTTAGTGGAATGAAGGGATGTGTGATCAATGTGTTTAGAGTGGCCACTGGATGCCCCTAAAGTGGGCAACCATCAGGGGTGCAGTGCTGCCGGAGCTCATCGGAGCGCCGCTCCGCCTCTGTAAATAAAAAAAAAAAGTGGGGAATTTTCACACGCGGGTATGTGATTAAAAGATTGGGAAAGGGAAGAGGGGGGAGCACTAGGACCCAGCGGTGTCAGACCACGTGCTGTCTGAATCGTGGAGGTTGTGGATATGGTGCTGAACCTGGAACTCTGGTGAGGTGACGGCTCTGGTCCGCTTGTGGCCGGTGGAGAGGCGAGGGTCGGCAGAGTCGCTTGTGGAGGCGTGTGGGGGGCTGGAGATACAGGCAGCAGCATTGCTGGCCTCGGGAAGACAGTGAAGGTCGACAACAGTGGCTGCAGTGGCCACGCCCGTGGCAATGGTGAGAGTCGACGACAGCGGTGGCCCCACCCTGGGATGCGGTGAGATGTGGCAGGTTTGGTGGTCTAGGCCTGGGTTTGGCTGGGAAGGTGGTGAGGGTTGGAGGGGCGGTGGATGTTGTTCCTGGTCTGCATGGTGGCCATCTCGGCCTCGTGGTGGTCGGGCAGGCAGCGACGCAGTCCAGCGGTGGAGCACTGGGCCTGTGGGTGGGTGGTCGAGTCGAGGAGTGTCGGTGAGGGGAGGCGGGTAAGCTTGTGTCCAGGTAGGCGAGGAAGCATTTGTGAGGGTGTGGATCTGGCATTGAATGGAGTACAGTGTGGTCCATTGCAGGTGTGAGTGGGTGAGTGGGTGAGTGAGTGAGTGAGTGAGTGGGTGTGCGTGTGTGAGTGTGCTTGTGATGGGTGGGAGTGAGTGAGTGAGTGAGTGAGTGAGTGAGTGGGTGAGTGGGTGAGTGAGTGAGTGAGTGAGTGAGTGAGTAAGTGAGTGTGCGTGTGTGAGTGTGCTTGTGCATGGATGGGTGGGTGTGAGGATGGGTGTGTGAAGGCCCAGAGCTGCGGGAGTGTCAGGGCGAGTTGTTGCCGGGCCGGTACCTCTGCATAAAATACATGATTACCTGTTTGATAATTATATTTCATGATAATTAGTGAGTGCAACCATGCAATATTTTTTCATATTATTAAATGAAGTATTATATGTTTTATTGTACTAGTTATACACTGGGATGTAGTGATAGTCTGGAATCTTGTTTGACCCTCTTGGGAGACTAGCTTCCCCCCCACCACCCCTTCCCCAAGCAAAACTCAAATGACGCCCCTGTTTAACAGCTCCGGCAGCTAAATAATTAGCACTGCAACACCGGCTACCGTGCCCTGGGTGGGTGGTGCAAACTCCCTGTCCTCAGGGTAGCAATCCTGACCTCACTTCTTAACATCCCTCTGCTGATAGAGGAAGGTTAGGAGTGATCGTAGATCCACAGAGTTGCCAATTAATATATCAGCCTGAATTGTTCCTTGAAATACAGAACAAGCAGAGGTTGGGTAGGCTAGGACTATATTCCTTGGAGCGCAGCAGGCTGAGGGGTGATCTTGTAGGGGTGTGTAAAATCATGAGAGGAATAGATCGGGTAAACGCACAGTTTTTTACCCAGGGTAGAGGAATCAAGAGCCCGGGGGCATATGTTTAACGTGAGAGGGGAATGATTTAATAGGAAGCTGAGGGGCATCTTTTTCACATGGAAGGTGAAGGGTGTATGGAATGAGCCGCCAGAGGAGGTAGTTGAGGCAAATATTATAACAACATTTAAAAACCATTTGGACAGTTATATGGAGAGAAAATTTTTAATGAAATATGGGCCATACGCGGGCAAGTGGGATGAGAGTACATGGGGCATCTTGGTCAGAATGGGCAAGTTGGGTCGAAGGGCCTGTTTTGGTGCTGAATGACTATGACATATATAACATTTTGGCTATTACTATCCGCAGTGCAAGGTCCTCTCTCTGTATGTGTGGGTTCAACGGCATGTGAATACCAGAGGAACTGGGAAATAAATTGTGGAGTTGGGTATGAGATGGTTTTGACGGTGGAGCAGATACCTGGATTTCAAAGTTAATATGTGTATGCGCTTAACAGCTTTGTCTCTTGGGCTGCGGTGCTGCAGGAATTCTGTATTTCTGCCATATTCCTAACAGCCTCCAGCGTTCATTCCTGAAAGAGCATAGCCTGGGTGTGAGGGCAGCTGCCCAGCGGTGAGACCAAATCAACAGCAGAGTCCGGCGCTCGGCTGATGCATCAGCCCCCTCCTGTATACTCCCTCCCACCCTCCCTCCATCCTCTGAGTGGGTATGTCTGCACACACCACTTACTCGTCTTCTCTCCCACCAAGCTGATGTGATTAAATGCCCTTCAAGTTCACAGCCAGAGCCCTGGCTCATCCACCGGCTCTGGCTTTGCTTCCTCAAGTCTATTGGAGAGGTCAGCGTAGTTCTCCAGCGCTGAAAAAAAACATGTGGGGATGGCAGGTGTATTATAGCTGGGGGTGTGTTGGCAGCTCTCACCCCTCAACAGTGAATGGGCTAAATGTCACGGACAGGAACGTGGATGACTCTCTTCAGGTTCTCTCCCTGACCTTGTGGGCTGAAGGGCTGTGTCAGAGGACGGGTGCTTAGTATGACCAACGTGTGGGAAGAGGCGACCCCCTCCCCCGGGCCAGGAACTGGGATGGGACATAAGATGTCCGACTTGTACACAACTGTGTGGTGTGATAGCGGTGAGTAAAGATCTCCAATCCAGGGACGTCTGGAACACAGGGCTGGATTCAATGTGTTTCTCCTGGGACCTCTGGAACGAGGCTCCCTGTCCCAATGTAAGGTCATCCATCAGAGGAGAGAGATGGTAGTAGATTTCTTCATCCCGCAGATGGTGAATCTTTGGAATTTACAGCATGAAAGAATTGCAAAGGTTCAATTGGTTAACATCCTCAAAAAAAGCGATCAATAGATTTAAAAATATTTAAGGGAATCAAAATGTGCGGGGAATCAAAATGCTCCTGAGGTGGAAGATCATGTGTGATCTCAGTGATTAGCTGGGGGCAGGCACAGTAGGGGGAAACATCACTCCTGCTGCTACTGTTTTTCTATGTTCTCTTTAAGTTTGTTCCTGCACACAATAAGTAAACACCATTATAAATTAAGCAGTTTTTCTTTATGCCTTGAATAACTTAATTACAAATCTCTTCCTCACCCGTTTCCGCTCCACTGCTCTTACTGGAATCAGCCCGTCGATGTAGATTGAATCTCAAAGAATGAACAAATGTGTGTAATCACAAATACATTCAATACAGAGAAAAATAACAAGAAGGCTACTTACAGCACAGTGAAGGGATTCTGAGACCAGGAACATCAGGAGTCAGGGGTCCAAGTGATACATAGAAACATAGAAACATACAAATTAGGTGCAGGAGTAGGCCATTTCGGCCCTTCGAGCCTGCACCGCCATTCAATATGATCATGGCTGATCATCCAACTCAGTATCCCGTACCTGCCTTCTCTCCATACCCCCTGATCCCCTTAGCCACAAGGGCCACATCTAACTCCCTCTTAAATATAGCCAATGAACTGGCCTCAACTACCCTCTGTGGCAGAGAGTTCCAGAGATTCACCACTCTCTGTGTGAAAAAAAGGTTCTTCTCATCTCGGTTTTAAAGGATTTCCCCCTTATCCTTAAGCTGTGACCCCTTGTCCTGGACTTCCCTAACATCGGGAACAATCTTTCCTGCATCTAGCCTGTCCAACCCCTTAAGAATTTTGTAAGTTTCTATAAGATCCCCTCTCAATCTCCTAAATTCTAGAGAGTATAAACCAAGTCTATCCAGTCTTTCTTCATAAGACAGTCCTGACATCCCAGGAATCAGTCTGGTGAACCGTCTCTGCACTCCCTCTATGGCAATAATGTCCTTCCTCAGATTTGGAGACCAAAACTGTACGCAATACTCCAGGTGTGGTCTCACCAAGACCCTTTACAACTGCAGTAGAGCCTCCCTGCTCCTATACTCAAATCCTTTTGCAATGAAAGCTAACAATACAAGCATTAAAATTAGCAACACATGTAATTAAGCTATCATCAAAGCGAAGGACCACTGTGGTTGTTTATCAGTAGTTTTCACACTTGTATCGCACCTTGTTTTAGTCAGATTTGCAAAGTTGTGGGCAGTTCTTTAGCTAAACCTCACCCTAATGCATATTTTAAAAGGATATGTTAGGGAAAAGGCAAAAATGTTTCTAAATATAATACTGAGACTAAGGGGATTTTCCCTAAAGGAAATGGTGGTGCAGAGGTAGAGATGCTGCCTTTCAGCGCTTGCAGCGCCAGAGACCCGGGTTCGATCCCGACTATGGTGCTGTCTGTACAGAGTGGGTTTCGTGATCGAGTGGGTTTTCTCAAGATTCTCGGTTTCCTCCAACACTCCAAAGACATACAGGTTTGTAGGCTAATTGACTTGGGTTTGTATACTTGGTATAAGTGTAAATTGTCCCTAGTGTGTGTAGGCTTGTGTTAATGTGTGGGGATCGCTGGTTGGCACGGACTTGGTGGGCCGAAGGGCCTGTTTCCGTGCTGTATCTCTAAACTAAACTAAACCCTGAATGACAATTAATGCTGCCTGATTCAGATTCAGATTCAATTTTAACAATTACAGAGACAACGAAATGCATTAGACAACGGAATGGATTAGAGGGTATTAGTTATAAGGAATGGTTGCACAAGCGGATTGTTTTCTCTGGAGCATCAGAGGCTGAGGAGAGACTTGATGGAAGTATATAAAATTATGGAGGCATTGGTAAGGTAACAATGAGAATTTTTTTCCCAGGGTGAAAATATCAAAGGCTAGCGGGCTTAGCTTGAAAGTCAGAGGGTGAAAGTTAAAGGAGATGTGTGGGGTATGCCATTTTATAAAGACCCTGGAAGGCACTGCTGGGGTTGGTGGTGGATGCAGATATGATCATGGTGTTTAAAATACATTTAGATAGGCACATGGATCTGTAGGGAATGGAGGGATATGGATCACTTGTAGGCAGAGGAGGTCAGTTGGCATCATGACCGGCACATACGTTGTGGGCTGAAGGCCCATTCCTGTTCTTTTTCCCGTTCCTGTTCCTGTTCTGCATTCTACTACTCACCTGCTCACTGGTGTCAATGTACCGTGGCCAGTTAACCTATTAATCCACACCTCTTTGGGGCATGGCGGCAAGCTCAACTGATCACAGGGAGAACATGCAAACTCTACACAGACAGCACCCGAGTTCTGGATTGAACATGGGTCTATGGTGTTGTGAGGCAGCAGCTCTACCAACAGTGCCAGTGTACCGCTCAAAATAAAAACATTTGACCTTGTGAAGGAGTCCAATAGTATGGGGGTAAATATACGAGAGCAATCAAACAATCCCACCATTGCATTTCAAGTTGAGCTTTTGCACCCAAGAGACGGGGGATGTGAAACTTGCTGATATTGGAGAGGGGGGAGTGAGATGTTTATGGGATGCTGGGGCACTCCAGAAGATATTTCGCTATTAACACCAGAATTAATTGGTTTTGCTAAAAAAGGAATATATTCCGCAAAATACGTCCAAAACTGATCCCCCAGAATTCACACAGAAATAAACAAAGCCTTCATTCTAGGGAAGCATTTCAATAGCAAGTGTGAGGCAGAGAGAATGTAAATAATTGAAGGACTTGGCCCAGATTGTCACTGAAGGGAAGGTTATCAACACTGCGGTTTGCAGTTTGTCAGGATCTATTGAAGAGCTATTTTCTCAATGTAACACTTCTGATGTTCCAAATGTAATTAAGTTCTGCTACATAACATTAGCACCACTATCATAGAGGCCACATTTTTAATTTTGCTGACATGAACCCTGATTTATGCCTTCTGAAATTTACAGTGAAAGAAGGAGGGATATTTCTTGGAAAGTGTACTCTTCCCCTTCAGGAAATGAACTGTGCAATTAAATACTCTTGCCACATGTTACATAGTGGATTGGATAAAGGCTCAGAAGGTGACAGAAACATAATCAGGACAGCATGTGAATGAGTCTGCTACAAAGCATAGCTGCCTCTGCATTGTCATTGTCTCAACAAACATCCGTCAGGAGGTGTATGTGAATAGGGAATCAGTAAAATTCCTTCATTAAAGTCCTTTAGAGCACCCCCTGAAATGTAACACATGAGCTAATCTTTTTGATTATGGATACATGTAAATTGATCATAAATACCCCACAGCCTTCAATATCGACTTCTCAGACTCGCTTTTTCTCAGAGTAAGAGATCCTAAACTTATCAGGCAGAGGTTGAAGGTGAGAGTGGGCATATGGAAGGAGCTGGAAGAGGAAGCCATAGAGGAGGGTACAGGTACAATATTTAAAATACATTTGGACAGGTACATGGGTAGGAAAGATTACCAGATATAGGCCAAACACAGGTAGGTGGGACTAGCTGAGATAGGCATGGGCGGAAGGGCCTGTTATCATGCTGTTCTAAGATAGCTGACGTCCCATATATAAATATATCTATTGCAAGGGTCTGCAAGTTTTGAGGAACTGGTTTAGTATTTTAGTATCCTTATTGGATGCATTTTGCAAATCGCACTCCAGGATTCATTCACAATGGAAGTTTGGATTTAGGCGAGGTGAGTTGATGAGGTTGTTCTGTCTCTGTTTTACATCCATGTTTGAAGTGAACTCCAATGAGTAGTGGAGACCTATGATGTAGCTCCACATAGGTTTTCTCACTCACCTGTATCTGGCACAGGGTCTGACCCTGAAGCATTAACCTGCTTTTCTTTCCATGGATGCCGCCTGACCTGCTGAGTGTTCCCAGAGTTTTCTATTCTGTCCATGGTCTCATGCTCAGCTGCCCATCTACATGGTAAACACATGGATCAGCACTGCTGTGTGCTAATCTTCACCGAGTCACCCTCCAGCCCGGTACCATCCGCCTTGCCCAGCGTCTTGCGTTACCACCACCCTCATATGAACAGTCATATCGGGAAACACTGTGAGAGTCATATCTTTTTTCTTCTCCAGTGCTTGTAACACCATCCAGCCTGCACTGCTGTGGAGCAAACTGACGAAAATGTGGGTGATGCTCCATTGGTGTTCTGAATCACCAACTACCTGACTGGCCGACCACAATATGTCATCTACAGAACTGTGTCTCGGACATGGTAGTGAGCAACACAGGGGCCCCATAAGGGGTAGTCCTCTTTCCATCCCTGTTCACCATCTACACCTCAGATTTCAGATATAACTCGGACTCCTGCCACCTGCAGACGTTTTCGGATGACTCTGCAATTGTGGGATGCATCAGTGAGGGGAGGGAAGCTGATTACAGAGGTGTAGTCAACGACTTTGTTGAGTGTTGTGGGCTCCAACATCTGCAGCTGAACACTGACAAGATTAAGGAGTTAGTGGTGGGCTTTAGGAGGAGAGGAACATCCCTGTTCCCTGTCTCCATCAATGGTGTGGATGTGCAGTTTACCATGAAGTACAAAATACCTTGGAGTGTACCTGGACAATAAACTGGACTGGTCCAGGAACGCTGAGGCCCTGTACAAGAAGGGACAGAGCCGGCTGTACTTTTTTGAGAAGGCTCCGCTCCTTCAACATCTGCAGTAAGATGCTGTAGATGATCTACCAATCGGTGGTAGCCAGTGCGAGTTTCTTCGCTGTCATGTGCTGGGGCAGCAGGGCGAAGGCCGCAGACGCCTACAGAATTAACGGACTCATCAGGAAGGAGGCGGAGATACATTCATGGGAGTTGGTCTAGGAGGGGAGGATGCTCCTCAAACTGTGGAACATCTTGGACAATACAGCTCACCCACTCCATGACACACTGATCAACCTGAGGAGCACCTTCAGCAACCAACTGGTTCCACCAAGATGCAGGACAGAATGCCACAGATCATATTTCCCTGTAGCTAGTAAACTGTACAACTCCTCCTCCTTCTGTCATGGGGTGGACTGACTCCCCCCCCCCCCTCAATATTTGCACATTCCCAATCATTTCCACTCGACACTTTAATTTCATGTTTCATGTACCTTGTGCTTTATAACTATTGGCAGAATAATTTCCCCCCAGGGTAAATCAAGTTCCATCATATCATATCGCATCATATCATATCAGTGCTGGCATTTCACCTGTCCATGCCTCAATAAAGTGGTGTGTCTTCGCAACTCTCCGAGATCTCCACACCCTTTTACTCTGGCCTCCCACCCAAGTCATGGCTCCAAGAGCTAATATTCTGACCTTCTTCTGTCAACCCATCCACAACTCCAGCCCAAGCTCTTGCTCTAAGCCATCATAGAGCCATTGACATTATTCAGCACAGAACTAGGCCTCTCAGCCCAACGTGTCCATCCTCCGATGCCTGTCAATGTGTCAGCTTCTACTTTCTGCTTCAATGGAGAAGTAGTGGATTTTTACGCAGTTTAAATATTTCACGTAACGAGTGGTTGAAGAAGGAACAGAACTGGCAGCACAGTGTTCCAGAGTGTAGAAGCTTCAGCTGTGGGAGGGAAAGAAGTCAAAGATGAGGAGGCATTGTAATACTGATCGGGGCGACCTTCACTGTAGTAATGACGGAGGATGTCCCAGGATCTATACACAAAGCCCTGTAGTCAAGCTGAGAAATAAAAGGGCAACCCACAGGACCTGCAGTGGGGCCAGGCGGGATATATGACAGAGAGCAGTGGGGCTGGGAATGGCACCATCTCCTGTATAATGAGCATCTGCATGAAATGCCAAGAGAGGCGGACAGTTTCAAAATGTATCCAAGAAATGGCAAATGACTGGACGACAGCAAAAGTGCTGCGTTTATTCAAGAAGGGCAGGAGGGATAAACAAGGTAATTACTGGCCTGTGTGTCTAATGTCAATGGGGGGAGTTATTTGGAAAGTTCTGAGGGACAAGCTAATCTACACATGACTAGGTAGTATTGGCCAGGGATCAGAGAACATCTAAAAATGACCTGGATTAATCACCAAGGCACAAAGGCCACAGAGCTGGTGCTGGAATGTATTACAGGTAGCTGGCTGTTCCATGGTTGGCCGTGATATGATGAGCCTTGCTCTGTGTCCTCAAACTCTGTCATTGGAAGTTGTTGTTGCATGGTTCTTACTTGCTACTATGTGGGACCCATTCATCTCTGAATATAAAAATAGAGCAGTCCTAAAGGAGGGTCTTGAAAAATATATAAAACTATGAAAACTAAAACTAGAGGTGGATAGTCAAGAGTCTTTTTTTTTTCCCATGGTGGAAATGTCAAATATCAGAGGGCATAGGTTTAAAGTGAGAGCGGAAATGTTTAAAGGATGAACCGTAGAATCGGGGCAGACTCATGTGCTGGTGGGGCAGTGTGGGAGCAGGAAGGCAGAGATTCACCTTCCTATAGGCTTGAGGAAAAGAGTGGTTACCTGCTGGTCCTGACAGGCAGGTTGGAACATTCCCTGATGGCCACAGGCAACGAGGACAACAATTTATAAGAGCAACAGCAGACAAATCCGTGTATCGCTACTGGAGTGGACAGTAACATCCACCCCAGCGAGAGAGCTTACTAGCAGTTGAAACTGGGAACTGAAGTGAAGCCTGAAATAATCATTCAAAAGCTTTCAGTGAGGCCGATCTACTTCAAAACGCCTCACCAGCTTCAATTGCTTCCTCAGTGGGAAATGCAGAGAATGTGAAGGGGTTTTGCTGGGAAGACAATGAGATGGCAGCCGGGATTCTGATGTACACTGACAGTGCAGTCCGCTGGGCAACGAGGCACAGCTTTCAGAAAATCCATAACCAAACATTAGGAGCACTGAAATCTTTGTAAACACCAGAGGTATCAACATGAAGTGCAATATTAATTATCCAGAACAGTGCTTCGCCTTGGTTTCTACTCCCTGAAAAAGCCTTGTTATAAAAACACCTCTCTGGTCAGCCAGATGGAACAAATCACATTCCGCATTCACATCATCAGTGCCAAGCGAAGGGCCTGTACCATCCCAGAGGCGGTGGACGGCAATGAGGTCCTATATGCTGCAGACCCATTTTATTCACCAATTTATAGCAAAACAGTATGCAGTATGTTCATATCAGCTTGTATACGTCTTCTACGTCAAGCACATATATGGGTACTGACATGGGTTGAATTTCCAGCAAAAAGCGTCCAAAGAAAGTGGTCAGGAATTTGCCATTCCTCATCCAGAACTTTGCAAGGTCTCTCTCTGAGGTGGCTCGGTAGGTATCTGTATGATCTTCCATCAAACTAACATGCATTGCGTCAAATATCCCACTGTTGTGTAGGAGGAATACATTTTACTTTCTTTATTTCACCAATATCCTGAAAAGTGATACAAGTAGTCACATCTTTCAAAGTTTGAAAACGTGGTGATTTGTTGTACTGATACAAATGCCACAAATGCAGCAGATTGAACACCAGAGCACATACATATTGTTCGTTATCTGTTCTTACCAGCAGTCAAATGCAAAGATTCATGTCTCAAGCTGAGATCTTTCAAAACACAGCTCCAGCGAACCAACTTCATTAATTATATTTTCATTGCTACATTGCCAGTTCTTGTCATCCCAAAACAGATGAGCCTTTGAAAGAAAACTTCTGTTGCACCTGAAGAGAGAGGAAGCGATGCTCAAGGAATAGGAGAAACTATAAGAAGGATGTTGCCAGGACTCAAGGGTACATGAGTTACAGGGGGCAGGTGAGGCAGGCTAGGACTTTACTCTTTGGTGCGTAGGAGTGATCTTAGGGAGGTGTATAAAATCATGAAGGTAATAGAAATGTATTCACGAAGGAAAGGAGTTTGCAGTTGGGGAACTCAGCAAAGGAGGGGGGTGAAAATTTAATGTAGGTCCCCATTAATAAAGTGGAGGCACTCGATGCCTCAGTGGGATTAAAGGTTGATAAATGCCCAGGGATAGTTGGGATTCATCCCAGTATGGTGTGGGAAGCAAAGGTAGAGCTTGCTGGGGCAGGCTGGGATTTTTAAACGTCCGCTGGCCATAAGTGAGGTACCAGGTGACTGGAGGACAGCTAATGTGGTTCTCTTTTCAGAAAGGGCAGCAGGGAAAGGCCAGGTAATTACAGACCGATGAGCCTGACATCAGTGATTGGGAGTGACTGGAAAAAGTTCTGAGGACAGGATTATGACTTGGAGATGCAGGGAGTGATTGGAGATAACCAGAGTGGCTTTGTCAAGGGCACATCTTGTCTGGCCAATCTGATTGAACAGAGGAAACACAAAGTATATTGATGAAGCCAGTCCAGTAGATGTGATATGTATGGACTTTCGTAAGGCCTTTGACAAGGTGCATATGGGAAACGGATCTAAAAGGTTCAGGCACATGGGATCCTGGGCAAGTTGGGAAATTGGATTCAAAATTAACTTGGCAATAAGAAACCAAGGGCGATGGTGGAGGGTTGTTGTTGTGACTAATGGGTATTTCACATAGATTAATGTGGGAACCCTTGTGTTTGGCAGTCTTGGGCTACAGGGTGATATTGATGTGTTGGTGAAATGGACTGAGAAATGGACTGAAAAACAGTTGGTGAGGGTCCAAGGGGGATCTTGGCGTACAAGTCAGCAGATCCTTTAAAGTGACAGCATGGGTAGATAACTTGGTTAATAAGGCAAGCGGAATACTGACCTTCATTAGTGGGGACATTGAACTTAAGAGCAGGGAGCTTATGCGGGGACAGTTTCTTTCCAGGTATTATCAGGCAACTGAACCATCCTATCACCAACTTGAAAATGGTCCTGACCTACCATCTACCTCATTGGAGACACTTGGACTATGTTTAATCAGACTTTACCTTGCACTAAACTTTATTCCTTTTATCCAGTATCTGTACACTATGGATAATGATATACCCCATGGTTTGAAGAAGGGTCTCAACCCGGAACATCATCCATTTCTTCTCTCCAGAGATGCTGCCTGTCCCGCTGAGTTACTCCTGCTTTTTGTGTCTATCTTCTGTACACTATGGATATCTTGATTGCAATCATGTATATTCTTTCTGCTGACTGAACAGCATGTAATGAAAAGCTTTTCACTGTACCTCAGTACACACGACAATTAACTAAGCTAAACTATACTCCAACCTAATAAAACCTTGGTCAGATTCAGCTGCAATATTGCACGGAGTTCTGGTCACCACACTACAGGAACGGTGTGATAGCGCTGGAGAGGATGCAGAGGATACTGACCAAGATATTACCTGGGATGGAGTGGTTCACTGATGATGAGTGACTGGAGAGACTGGTTCTGTTCTCACTAGAGCAGAGGACGTTAAACGGGACAACTGGGGTATATAAAATGATGATGCGTTCATGGTAGACTGCAGGAAACGTTTCCACTTATCTTAGGTGAATATAATTAGAGCACTCAGTCTGAGGAGTAAGAGACACAGAGGAGATCTGAGGGGGATCTTTCTCAACCAGACGCAGCCCAATTTCCTGAGACAGGTGACACCACACCATTATAAGGTTCCAATGGCATTTGGACATGTATGAGGACAGGTGAGGCAAGGAGGGATACTGGATTAATGCAGACAAGTGTGGTTAGTATCGACAGGTATCGTGGTCGGCATAGACGAGGTGGGTCATGAGGGCTGGTTTCTGTATGAATCCGTGGTTCAATATTTCTCCTCTGAATATTTATCCAATTTTCTTTTGAAGAATCCTATTGAATCGGTCAGACACCCCACCAGGCAGTGCACTGAATCTGAGCCTTGCCTCCAATTATGTTCTGATCCACCATGACTCCTGCTATCTTATCCTGGCTGTTTTTATCTCCCTTGCGCTTAACATATCACGATAAAAAGAAACTTCTGATAACTCCGTGACTTGGATTATATTTGAATTGATGCCAAAAAAAAGTAAGAAGAAATCAAAATATTGAATTTGCTCCTTTCATTTTTGCATCCTTGGAAGTTTATTTTCTCTCTTCATCTATGGGTTTTTCTGATGAGGGAAACATTTTCTATCCAAGCCCAGCTGCCTTGAGAATGTAGTGAGAATCTGGCAGCTTGTTTCATATAATCACCACTATGCAAAAAAGTTGCCCTTCAGTTTCCTTATAGGGGAGGGCACAGTAAATGGGGAATTAGGGGTGAGCTGAAATTGGATGTATCAGTATTAATGTTGAGTTAAAGTAACTTTTAGTCCAAGAGGGAGGAGCTGGTTAATGTTGATTGGAAGGGGAACCTAGTAGGAATGGCAGTGGAGTAATAATGGCAGAAGTGTCTGGGCGTAATTCGAAAGACTGGGATCTTTTCATTTTCTCATCCTAAAGAGGATGAAACATGATAAGGGGAGAATATGGTTGACAAAGATATATAAAGAGTAAAAGAGGCAAGAGTGGACATTGTTTTACAGACTGGAAGCTTGTGATTAGTGCCTGGAAAAGATCTAGAGAAGATTTACGAGGATGTTGTCAGGACTTGAGGGCCTGAACTATAGGGAGTAATGAACAGGCTATGGGTTTAGAAGAGGGAATAAAGCTGTAGACTATTTTCTAAATGGGGAGAGGACTCAGAAATCTGAGGCGCAAAGGAACTTGGAAGTGCTGGTGCAGAATTCCCAAAAGGTTAATTTGCAGCTTGAGTTACTTGGCAGAAAGGGAAATACAATGTTAGCATATACAGGACTAGAATATAAAAGCAAAGATGTAATGCTGAGCCTTTTTCAGGCACTGGTGAGGCCACATTTGGAATACTATGAGCAGTTTTGGTCCTCATATTTGAGGAGTGATGTGATGGCTTCAGAGAGGGTCCAGCAGAGGTTTACAAGAATTATTCCAGGGATGGTTGGGTTAGTATGAGGTTTTTGATGACTCTGGGTCTGTACTCATAGAAGCTTAGGTAAGGGGTTTCATGGAAAACTTAATGAAAATGAAAGGCTCGGTAAAGTGGATGAGGAGGGTTTTCCTTGCCACAGGTAACCTTGAGGGGAATTATGGGAGTGCACAAGTATATGGGGAATTAGGGGAGAGCACCAGCAAATGTGGAATTATGGGGGGGAGTATTAGTGAATGGGGAATTACGGAAGTGCTGACACCGGGATATTAGGTACTGCATGGAATATAAAGGATGGGTGCCGGCTCTTCTTACTTAGAGATAATCATTCATGGCATGGATGACATATAGTCATGCAGGCCCTTCAGCCCAATTCTCCCATGCTAACCAAGTTGTTCACCTTAGCTACCATTTGCCTGCATTTGGGCCGTATCCCTCCAAACCTGTCCAAATCTCTTTTAAACATTGTAATTATTAATGTTGGAAAATAAGCTGCACTAATGCTCCTTCAATTGCCAAATAAAGTGAATTTTACTTTATAAACATGTTTACAGAGCTGTGGGAATGTGTGTGTAGAAGGGTGTTTCAAAACTTGTAACAAGTGGTATACCGCAGAGATTGGTGCTGGAACCATTGTAGTTTGCAAATTCTATAAATGACTGGGTAAGAATTTAATGGTTTGAACGGTCAGTTTTCAGATGCCACAGACGTTGGTGTTGTCATAGTGGAAAAGATTACAAGTGAAAAAGGATGTCTCAGGATACAGCAGGATATTGATCAGATAGAAAGTGTGGGGAGCAATGACAAATGGCGACCAGAACAAGGTACGACCCTTTGTGAGTAGTCGACCCTTTGGGCGACTACTCACGACCATACAGGCTTCACACCGTGACATGTTGCTAGGGTGTCGCCTGTATGGCCGTGAGTGGTCTCCTCAGTCGCCCAAAGAGTCGTAGCGTCTTTCTGGTTGCCACTGAACTTTCAACATTTTGAACATTTTCGGTGACCTGCAACGACCTATGACCGGTGCCGGCAGTCGCCGATAAAGTTGTGGAAGTGGAACAAGCCCATTAGGCAAGTGTGAGATAATGCACTTTTGAGGTCAAATTCTGGTAGCATATTTTGAGTAAATGTTTGGGACATTTGGTGCTTTGATGTACAGAGAGACCTTGGGATGAAATCATTAGCTCGCTGCAAGCCATGGATAGGGTAGAGAAGGTGGCATTTGGTATGCTTGCCCTCATAGGCTGAGAAATTGAATTCTCGAGTAAAGTTCCAATCACCCCACAGTGAAAAAAATGTGGTGACAATAGACCTCTCTGAATCTCGCTGCTGCCTCTATATTGTTTGACATCTGGTACTAGATTAGCAGAATTTGTTCCCACTGGGGACACTAAAGTTGGTGTGGTAAGTTCTTAGTTTCTTGGGCTAAACCTGCAATGTTGTACAAGAAGTGTGCAACCTTCACATCCAACTATTGTTTCCCTGGGCTTCCATTATCCCCTTGGAAACAGTCTGATGCTGAAACAGAAAGCCTGTAAGTTGATGTTCTGAAATGAGCTTTAAACCATCTATGTGCAACATCATTAGTGTGCCAATGTTGTCTGTGCCCAACTCAGCTCAGCTGCCCCTGAGATCCCCAAGGACTTTCTGACCACTCTCACAGCTGCCCTCCCAAGCTGCCCATCTCGCAATCTGCCAAATTCATACATTGGCTTCCGGTCCAGAAAAATTCTAAGTTCTAAAATACTCATCTAAAGAAAATCTTGTGAATGGTGGGACTAGGAAATAAGAACCGCAAATGGTGGAATTGCTCGGCAAGTCAGACAACATCTATGGAGGGAGAAACCGTTAATGCTTTGTCACTGATCTTTCATCAAAATTGGGGAAATGAAACAATTTTTAAGTTGCAGTGAAAAGAGCGGAGAAAACAAACAGTGGGTGGAGACCAGGTGACATTGACTCATAGAGTCACATGGAATAGAATGGGCCATTCAGCCCACCATGTCCATTCCAACCAGTGGGAACCCATCCCATATTAACCCCATCCTCCAACACTTGGTCCCAGGCCTCTGAAGTGTTTGTGCATGAACTAATTAAATACATCTCTAGTGTGAACCTCCTATGCCGTCCATGTGGCGTTTGCATGTTCTCTCTGTGGCTGTTTGAATTTTCCAGTTTCCACCCACATCCCAGGTTAGTATGTTAACTGCCCCTTGTGTGTAGATGAGTAGGGTATTTGGGGAAGTTGAGGGAAATGTGGGGAATAGAAGATACCATGATGTTGGCTTTGGTGTAAGTATGTGTTCAATGGTCAATGTGGAATCGGGAGGGGGTGGGGGGGAGGGGGGGATGGATGGATGGGCATTGTTGGGGGTGGGCTGGGGGAAAGGGCCTGGCTCCATGGTACTATGCCCCCAATATATGATGACCTACATCTGAAGCCTATGAGGGAGGTGCCTGTCCAGTAGCAGACGGGATTGTCATTGTCCAGAACTCAGCAGATTCTCCCACAGTTTCGCAGCCTGGAGATTTAACCCAACTGCTTCAGAAAGGAGGGAGTGAAACCATGGATCTATTGACCAGTTAGATTGGCATTAGTGGTGGGGAAACTTTAGAATCTATCACTGGGGAAGTGGTGACCTCTAACTGAGAAAGTAACAACAGGAATAGGCAGAGTCAATGAGGATTTATGGAAGGAAGTTCCATGTGGTAAACCTATTGTAGATGGTTTATGCATGCAACCTATAATGTAGCTACCTCATCACCAGTAACACGCCCCATCATATCAGTATAACTATGATATCCTCCCCTTTCCTCCTCCCATTTTGTCCTGGTACGCCTGAAGGCTGGATGCAGCCAGTGCTGGGACGTGTGTGCCATGTGCTATAATAAAGGCTCTAGTAAAGGCTACAGTGCATCAGACTAAGCTCCTTTACATGCTGTCAGATAGTTAGACTCGCGCCTCCCGTTTACCGGTTTTCTTTTTATTCTTGCCCGGTATTCCCTGTTAGTTTTCCCTTTTAATGGCCTCCTCGTGCAGGAAACCATCTCCCCTTGTCTTTGATGCAGACATTGCGTAGCGATGGGCTACTTTTGTAATGGACTACACCCACTTCGTCAACATTGTGCACAGGAATGACCCAGCTGCGGTCCGTGCCTCCCTCCTGCTTAATCTGGCAGGTCCTGACGCTATGAAGAGAGCTCAGGTTTTCGTCTACGATCCAGCAGTCCTGGATGACAACGGTCAGCTCGTCGTGCCAGCGGAATCTGCCGACGACCCGGTATGTCTTTTGCGTAAATTTGCCGAGATTTGCGACATGCCCTCCAACCGCATATTGGAGCGGGCTAGGTTTTTCTCGCAGAAGCAACAGCCAGATGAACCTGTTTCATCGCTGACCTGCGCTACCTTGCTCAGCGGTGCCGTTTTGAGAATATGCGTGACCAGCTCACCAGGGACATTCTCGTTACTGGCATGTTAGACCAGAAATGACGTGCTGATTTGCTGCAACGACCTGACCTGACCCTAACTCAGGCAATGCATGCGTGCCGCATCGCCGAGGTGGTAGCCCCTACGCATGGGGTGAGGGGATCTGACAGCCGGGCTGTCCATCTGACTGGCGTTAAAGGGCCACGACGTTTGCAGGACAACTCTCGCCCTCCACCGCGGCCCGCCCGTACGTCTCGGGACCCGCGGGCTACTAAGTGTTCTAATTGTAACTATGTCCACCCCGTGCAGTCTCAGTGCCCGGCTTTCGGAAAATCCTGCAATTTCTGTAAGAAAATTAATCATTTTGCAGCTGCATGCCATTCCCGTGGGAATGTGCCACCAGCTACTAGGCGAATCCTAAACAACCTTCAGCAACTTGATAGTGAGATGGACTCTCAGTCCACTGTCGACACTGCCCCCGACTCTGTGCTCGGATATTCCATGGGAGAGTCAAGTGTTTACACAGTCCTTCACAGCCACTCTCGCCTCCCCGATCCTTCTGTGCTCATTACGGTGAATAACAAGTCATTCTCTGCTAAACTCGATATGGTGCAAAAGTCAATGTTATGTCAACATCGCTTTTCAACAAGATAAGGAATAATGAGCTGTTGACTGCCGATCGCTCTGTTTTGCGTGCCTATGGGGGAGAGGAACTAACACCTGTGGGGAAGGCCACTTTCCACTGTGTGCTGCAGAAATCATCCCGTGACCTGTTGTTCTTTATTCTGGATTGCGACTGTGTCACTTTGCTGAGCAACCAGACCTGTCAGGATCTTGGTCTGGTATCCTTCGACCGGACGGTCCACGAGGTACAAGCTGTGATGGATCCGCTATCCGAGTATCCAGACCTTTTTGACGGTAAGCTGGGGAAACTGCCGCTGGTGTACAAGATTGCAACTGACCCCTCCGTGGTGCCTGTGATTCGCCCGCCGCACAGAGTGTCGTTCGCCATGAAGGGCAAGGTGGAGGCTATGCTAAAGGACATGGTCGACATGGGAGTGCTGGCGTCTGTCAGCGAGCCCAACGAGTGGGTCTCCACCATGGTCGCCACGATGAAAAAAGGAAAGGATGAGATACGGGTGTGCATCAACCCCAAGGACTTGAACTTGGCAATCAAGCGGCCCCACTACCCAATGCGGACCGTTGAAGACGTCGCTGCCCAGGTCGGACAAGCCACGGTGTTTTCCGTCCTCGATGCCAGGAGTTCATTTTGGCAAATACCCCTGGACAAATGCTCCTCTGACTTAACAACCTTCGGTACACCCTTCGGCAGGTTTAAATTCTTGCGAATGCCGTTCGGCATCAACTCCGCTAGTGAGGTATTCCAGCGCTCTATGGAGCAACTGTTTGCAGGTCTGCCCTGTGCGATCATTGCTCCGGATCGCTACAGAGACTTCGTTTAGCTTCGCAGGTCCTGTATAATTAACCTGCTACTTTTGCAACCTTGTTTAAATTGTATGGGAAAGGATGTAGATGGTTTATGCATGCAACCTATAATGTAGCTACCTCATCACCATTAACACTCCCCATCATATCAGTATAACTATGATATCCTCCCCTTTCTTCCTCCCATTTTGTCCAGGTACGCCTGAAGGCTGGATGCAGCCAGTGCTGGGACGTGTGTGCCATGTGCTATAATAAAGGCTCCAGTAAAGGCTACAGTGCGTCAGACTCAGCTCCTTTACACCTATCATTGAGTTAGTAACTGTTTGCGTGGCTACGTTGGTGAGTATGGTGCATTTGGGTATTCAGAAGACCTTCAATAATACGCCACACAACTTATTAATGAAATTGCAGCACAGAGGGTTTGAAGGAGCATTGTGGCATGAATAATTCATGATCAGCTTGTGAAGCTCTGACTAACGGAGTTCCACAGGGATCGCTGTTGTTTTGTTTACAGTCCACCAACTATCTGGACAAGGGGACCAAACAACATCTAGCGAAGTCTGCTAACTACACACAGTTGGCTGAGAAATGGATATGTGGGCAGGTTGCAGACAGTGAATCAGGGGAATGTGTTCAGGCAAACGGAGTGATGAGGGCATAGCAGATGGAACATCAGAAAGTCATCGACTTTGGTAGAAAAACAGAATATCTTTAAAAATGGTGAGAGCTAGATAGATATTTCTGAGAGGAATATGAGGGTTCTCGAATCGCTAAATGTTGACATGAAGAATTTGTGTATGAGCATCATTGTGCAGGTACATAGAGCAGGGGTACAATGTGGTGTGTGAGTCTCACCAGGATTATACGTGGGGCTACAGCTTGCCATCTGTGCCAGGCGTACAGGTTCACTTGACAGTAAGAGAGAGAGTGTAGCCAAGCTCATCGGCTTTGTGAATGTATTTGGCTTCTCGCCCACTGGACACCACAATCAATCAATGCCCATCCCGCAAGCAGAGTGAAATCCCAATCGTTTCAGGGACAGTGAAGAGTCACTGTGGGAGTGACCATGGAGGGACCAGCAGGAACAGGCTGGCAGGTGTCCTGTCTCCACGTATACCCAATGCACTTTTCAAGCAACTTTGTTGCTCATCTTTACTCGAGCCTAATTTGCTTTTAAATTCCACTGCGGCTGTGGTAAGATTTGAACTTGGGTTTCTGGACTGTTAGTCCAGCCCTCTTTAACTATCGGGAAGTGGATGAGAGATGCTGAGGACACTGTTGGATCCCAGACATGAGTCCAGCCTGGAATCATAGGAACAGGGTATTCTCTATATTGTTCTAAATCCATCTAAAAATAATTGAGTGAACAAAATCGATTCAATTTATCTACGCCAAAACATTGCTGACAAGAAATAAATGCTCAAAGCTCTGTAATAATTGATAAAAATTGTTACAACAGCAAATTCTGATCTCACTAAATCAATCGCAAAAAACAACAAAGGATGCCGTTTCACAGGTTAATTTCTTTATCATATGATAGAGGTTTAAACTGAATTTACTGTTAAATTGAAGATTTTGTTTGCCAATATTTGCCACTTGCTTTGATCAATGGAAAGTTCAGTCTCGTCGGATTTATCTGTGATCGCATGAAAGCATGTTTGTCCACGTGTTACACAATACAGCACTGTGAGTCCTCGGCAGCACCATACCTCCCCATTACAGCCCCCAGGATCAATGACGCCTTCCAACCTTACACACGCAGTTTAGGCCCATCCTTTCTGGTGTAAATCTCCAGTGGGTGACTTTAATTTTCATCAGCAAGAGGTAAACCGAGTGTGAGCAAAACCTGACCCTGACCTACACCCAAATTCACCCTGACACACTCTTGGCCCAGGTTATAGATCCCACACTGTTCCCACACTCTTGCTGACCCCAAACCTGATCCCAATGATAATTGCTCTTTTCTGAGCTCCCCCCCCAGTCTAGTTTCAGTAAAAACACTGAATCAAGCACTTGAAATGATTAAAGTTTATTTTACCAACAGTGCGTCACAGATCAAACACTGTACCTATTCCCACCGTGGGTTCGATCCCTGCGTCTGTCTGTTCAAGCCCTCTCGGCCTCGCGCAGACCGAGACACTCCAGAAGTTCTCCAGAAGATCGACCTCGAGCCTCGTGATCACGGCCTTTTATATGCCCCGCGAATCTGAGGGCCGATCCACACAGGGGGTTGTCTTACAATTACCCAATAACAGATATCGATTAACCCCATACATACTGTATCAGACGTTTCCCTAACCCAATAATACAACAGCTCAATACATTGTATTACACAGAAAGCTCTCGAAGGAAGCTAACAAGAACAAACATTGAAACATGTGCCCTGGAAAACCAACAACTTCTCCAAGGCTCAACAATTCGACCAATCATCAATTTACAGGATGACCATCTTGCAACATTATATATATATTATATAATATATATTATATATATTGTTTTACAATGCATTTGCAGCCACCCAATAGGAATAGGAATTTTGGTGGCAAAAATAGGAAAGCAGACTATTATCTAAATGGTGGCCGATTGGGAAAGGGGGAGATGCAGCGAGACCTGGGTGTCATGGTACACCAGTCATTGAAGGTAGGCACGCAGGTGCAGCAGGCAGTAAAGAAAGCGAATGGTATGTTAGCTTTCATTGCAAAAGGATTTGAGTATAGGGGCAGAGAGGTTCTACTGCAGTTGTACAGGGTCTTGGTGAGACCACACCTGGAGTATTGCGTGCAGTTTTGGTCTCCAAATCTGAGGAAGGACATTATTGCCATAGAGGGAGTGCAGAGACGGTTCACCAGACTGATTCCTGGGATGTCAGGACTGTCTTATGAAGAAAGACTGGATAGACTTGGTTTTACTCTCTAGAATTTAGAAGTTTGAGAGGGGATCTTATAGAAACTTACAAAATTCTTAAGGGGTTGGACAGGCTAGATGCAGGAAGAATGTTCCCGATGTTAGGGAAGTCCAGGACAAGGGGTCACAGCTTAAGGATAAAAGGGAAATCCTTTAAAACCGAGATGAGAAGAACTTTTTTCATGCAGAGAGTGGTGAATCTCTGGAACTCTCTGCCACAGAGGGTAGTTGAGGCCAGTTCATTGGCTATATTTAAGTGGGAGTTAGATGTGGCCCTTGTGGCTAAGGGGATCGGGGGGTATGGAGAGAAGGCAGGTACGGGATACTGAGTTGGATGATCAGCCATGATCATATTGAATGGCGGTGCAGGCTCGAAGGGCCGAATGGCCTACTCCTGCACCTAATTTCTATGTTTCTATGTTTCTATGAATGATGCATTTGAGGTCAGTTTGCAGAATCACTATATATGTTATCAATTTTAAGGAAACATGGAGAAAACCTGGACCATTTACCATTCTACATATCAGCCTGAGTCTAGACTAGCTGACGCCAATCGAAGCCTGTAAAGTTCAGCTGGCAAGGGTTAAGCAATGCTGACAAATGCAGGGAATCACCATTTTATGATGTCTTTAATTTAGCCAATATTAACAATCCCAGTCCAGCTCCAACACAAACCATGACCCATCTACACATTCCAGTCCAGAGCCCGCTCTCAATACCAGCCTGGCTTCCTAATCCAATCACTTTAGAATATAGAACATAGAACACAGAACAGTACGGCACAGGAACAGGCCCTTTAGCCCATAATATCTGTGCCGAACATGATGCCAAGTTAAACAAATCTCCTCTGTCTGCACGTGATTCATGTCCCTCCATTCCCTGCATAGCCCTGAACCTATTGAAAACCTTCTTAAACGCACCATCATTTTGGCATCCACTACCATTCTTGGCAGTGCTTTCCAGGCCTCAACCACCCTCTGTATGCCCCAAACAGCTTTAAATTTGGCCACACTGACCTTAAAGCTGTGCCCTCTAGTCTTTTACATTTCCACCCTAGGGAAAAGGTTCTAAATGTTTACCATATCTATGCTTCTCATAATTTTATAAATGTCTATCACGTCTCCTCTCAGGCTCTGACACGTCAGAGAAAGTAATCCAGGTCTATCCCACATAACACATGATGTCAGCTCATTTACTGATCCTAATCCCAATTTATAATTTAAACCTGAACAGGATCCCAATCCCAACATCACCACAGTTCTTGGACTCAAACTTGACCCCCAATCCCAGCCCATCGCCTGACCCATACCAACCCCATCCCTGACCATAACCCACCTTCTGAACACAATGCAGACCCTCACTCTCAGACTCTCACTGGCAGACCAGGCCAGCGTCGGGTTTGGGGAAGAGGTGACCTTAATACAGTGTTGACCCCGGCCAGTTTCTGCTCCTCTGGTACCAGGTTCACGTCCACTGGCCGCACCACTGCCCTAGCCCTGGGTAGTTGGAGGGAGCTCTGGGAAACACTGGGGTAGTGGGATACACTCCTGAGTGGCCCTGCTTTTGGGTTTAAAATGGTATTTGGCCTGAAGCTGTAGGGCTGCTTGGAGACTAGGCAAAGGATCTGTTTAAGGAGATTATCAGGATCAGGCATCACGAAAGAGCATAAATGTAAAATTTACAGCCATGGAGTGAATACCTGCACTCAGTGAACTGGTGCACGGCAACCCAGTGATGGAGGGAGAGCCCTTGTGCGTGGGCATAGTCACACTTACTCTCTCACACACACACATATACTGCACACTCACACACACACTCACACACCCACATATACTGACATACATACTCATACACAAACATACACACAATCACATACATTCACACATGCAGATGCAGATGCACACACAATCTCTTACACGACACACACACTCACGCACAGGCACACATTCACACACATTCACACAATCACACACAATCACACACACACACACACACACACACACACACACACACACACACACACACACACACACACACACACACACACACACACACACACACACACACACACACACACACACACACACACACACACACACACACACACACAGATGATGTGGTGTCAGGCATCTTCTGTGTAATGCCAGGCTGCTGGTCATCATGCTGGGACAGGCTGCAGTTGTGGTTTTGAAATACACGTATCACAGTCAAAAGCTTGCAGAATCCTCAGTGATGTGAAATAAGCACTGTGGATAACTGCATATGATTCTACTGACCAGCCTGAAGTCGGTCTGATGTCTAATCTGGGTACTGTAATTGAATTTTTATCTCTGGGCTCTGGAAGCTATATATTAGCAGCTTCTCATCCATCTTCATGTCCATCTCCACACGCAGGACCAAATCTGTCACTGCTCTCTGCTGCTCATTTTTCCTTCTGTGTTATCTGCACAATGTTCCCCAAATAAACTCACTGTGTGACTGTGGCACAATGACAGACACTTGTCACATCCCAGGGCTCAGGATTCTTTCCAGGGCAGGGACTGTGTCCATTGCTACTGCAGGCGGGTGGAGCCAGGGTGTAGAGGGAGCAGGAGACAGCTCAACAGGAGCTGGAAGTGAAGGTATCTGATGGGAAGAATCACAGCGCTGTAGGTAAATCCGTGCTTTTGGGAAACTTGGTCTGACATACAGCATGGAGCAGAATTAGGCCATTCGGCCCATCAAGTCTGATCATAGCTGATCTAGTTTTCTCCCTCTACCCCATTCTCCTGCCCCTTCTCACAGTAATAAAGTTATAGAGTGATACAATGTTGAAACAGGCCCTTCGGCCCAACTCGCCCACACCAGCCAACAATGTCCCAGCTACACTAGCCCCACTTGCCTGCGCTTGGTCCATGTTCCTCCAAACCCGTCCTATCCATGTACCTGTCTAACTGTTTCTTAAACAATGGGATAGTCCCAGCCTCAACTACCTCATCTGGCAGCTTGTTTCGTGCACCCACCACACTTTGTGTGAAAATGTTACCCCTCGGATTCCAATTAAATATTTACCCCTTCACCTTGAACCTATGTCCTCTGGTCCTCGATACCCCTACTCTGGGCAAATAACTCTGTGCATCTCAGATTCAGATTCAATTTTAATTGTCATTGTCAGTGTACAGTACAGAGACAACGAAATGCAATCTACCCGATCTATTCCGCTCATGATCTCCCCTCATCCTCCTGCCCTCCATGGAATAGAGACTCAGCCTACTCAACTTCTCCCTATAGCTCATACACTCTAGTCCTGGCAACATCCTCGTAAATCTTTTCTGAACCCTTTCAAAGTTGACAATATCTTTCCTAAAACATAGTGCCCAGAACTAAATACAATATTCTAAATGTGGTCTCACCAACGTCTTATACAACTGCAACATGACCTCCTAACTTCTATACTCAATACTCTGACTGACGAAGGCCAAAGTACCAAAAGCCTTTTTGACCACCTTATCTACCTGCAATTTGACCTTCAAGGAACCATGCACCATCCTAGATCCCTCTGCCCTACAACACTACCCAGAGGCCTACCATTTACTGTGTGGGTCCTGCCCTTGTTTGACGACCCAAAATGCAACACCTCACACTTCTCTGTATTACATTCCATCAACCTCCGCCCACCTGGCCAATCGATCCAGATCCTGCTGCAATCGTTCACAACCATCTTCACTATCTGCAAAACCTTTGTGTCATCAGCAAACTTGCTAATCTTGCCCTGTATGTTCTCATCCAAATCATTGATGTAGATGACAAACAGTAACGGGCCCAGCACCGAACCCTGAGGCACATCACTAGTCACAGTCATCCAGTCCTAGATGGATCCTTCCACCATTACCCTCTGCTTCCTTCCATGGAGCCAATTTGCTATACATGCAGCTATCTCTCCTTGAATCTCATGCGATCTAACCTTTCAGAGCAGCCTTGCATGCGGAACCTTATCGAACGCCTTACTGAAGTCCATGTACACAACATCCACAGCTCTGCCCTCATCAACCTTTTTGGTCACGTCAAAAATCAATCAGATTTGTGAGACACGACCACCCATGTACAAAACCATGCTGACTGTCCCTAAACAGCCCTTTCCCATCCAAATGCCTGTATATCCTATCCCTCAGAATACTCTCCAGTAACTTACCAATGACAGATGTTAAGCTCTGCGGCCTATAGTTCCCCACATTTTCCCCATTTTCCCTGCAGCCCTTCTTGAAACAAGATACACCATTTGCCACCCTCCAGTCTTCCGGCACCTCTCCTGTATTTAAGGACCACTCATAAATTTCAACCAGGGTTCCCATCATTTCCTCTCTAGTTTCCCACAATGTCCTCGGATATATCAGATCAGACCCTGGAGATTTGTCTACCTTCAAAAATGATGGTACCGTCAGTACTTCTTCGACAGTAACCCTGCCTGCTCTCAAGACACTTCCAGTGACTGCTCCAATTTCTTCCGTCCTACTGTATTTCTCCTTGGTAAATAGAGAGGAGAGATACTCAATTAGGACCTTGCCCATCTACTGTGGCTCTACATAGAAGTGACTGCTTTGATTCCTGAGAGGTCCCAATCTCTCTCCAGTTACCCCTTATTCCCCTTATGTATTTATAACATATTTTGGGATTGTCCTTAATGCTACCCACCAGAGCTATCTCCTGGCCCCTTATTTAGTTTACTCCTTAGTTCCCAAAGCTCCTCCAGGGATGAACTTGATCCCGGCTGCCTATGCAAGTCCCATGCATCCTTCTTGTTTTTGACTAACATCTCACTTTCCCTGGTCAGCCAAGCTTTCTTACGTTTCCCTGCTTTTCCCTTCACGCTAACAGAGATGTACACATCCTGAGCTTTCTTCAGTACTCTTTTAAAAACATCCCATTTGGCCAATCCTCCTTTCCCCTCTAATAACCTTCTCTCATACCCTCAAAGTTGGCCTTACCCCAGTTGAGCATTTTAACACGTGGGCCCTCTCGGTCCCAATTCATAACTATCTTAAACCAAATCGAACTGTGGTCACTAGTCCCAAAAGGCTCCTCCACACACACTTCACTAACATGCCTTTCCCAATTTCCCAATACTTGATCCAGCGTTGCCCTCTCACGCGTGGGGCCCTTCACATACTGCTGAAGAACACTCTCCTGAACACTTTTGTGGAATTGCACTTCATCTGAAATCTTCACGCTGTGACTTTCCCAGTCTATATTGGGAAATTTAAACCCCTTACTACAACAACCTTATTTGACCTGCGGCCGTCTACAATCTCCCGGCACATTTGTTCTTCTAATTCCTGTTGACTATTCGGGGATCTGTAGTACACCCCTAACAAGGTGAACTTCCCTTTCTTGCTCCACCCAAATAGCCTCACTAGATGAACCATCCATTATGTCACCTCTGAACACTGCCCTGACATCCTCCTCAACCAACAATGCAACCACCATCCTCTTTTTCCCTCACCCCTGACTCTCCTGAAGCTCCTGTGCCGCAGACCATTGAGCTGCCAGTCCTGCCCCTCCCTTAACCAGGTTTCAGTCATCACTACAACATCTCAGTCGCTTGGACCTATCCATGCCCTAAGCACATCTGCCTTACCTGTCAGGCCCCTTGCATTAAAATACATGCAGTTTAAACCAACCCTTCCTCGCTCTCCGCCTTTCATCTGCTTATTCTGTCTACTAACCTTTCCCACACCGCCCTCCATATCAACTTCTAGCCTCTCACATGCCTCTGTCCTGCATGAGATCCCACCCCCCTCAGTCTAATTTAAACCCTCCCCTGTAGCATTACCAAACCTTCCCGCTGGGATTTGGTCCCCCTCCAGTTTAGGTTCAACCCGTCCCTTTTATACAGGTCACCCCTGCCCCGGAATAGATCCCAATTATCAAGAAATCTGAATCCTGCTCCCGTGCACCAACTCCTCAGCCACACATTCATTTTGCCTATCTTCCTATTCTTACCTTCATAAGCACGAGGTTCTGGAAGCAATCCTGAGATCACTACCTTGCAGGTTCTGCTTTTCAATCTTCTACCCAATTCTGTAAATTCATGTTGCAGAACCTCCTTCCTCTTCCAGCCTATATAATTTGTGCCAACATGCAAAATGACCTCCGGCTGCTCCCCCTCACTCTAGGGGATGCCGTGCAGCCGCTCCAAGATGTACTGGACCCTGGCACCAGGGAGGCAACACACCATCCAAGAGTTTCGCCAGCTGCCGCAGAATCCCCTATCCGCACCTCTGATGATGGATCTCCCATCACTACGGCACTGCCTGACGTCACTCCTAAAGATTGAGCCTCGGCACCAGGGTTGGAATCACAGCTCTGGCTACCACTCAATCTTGTCGTGTCATCCACTCCTAAGAGGGCATAACTTTTTTCAGTAGGTACAGCCACCGGGGTCTCCTGCACTCCACGTTTACTCCTCTTTCTCACAGTCACCCATCTTCGTCTTGTCTTGTTCAGGAAACTCTTGTTTTCTCGGATGACCCCGAGGTCATCCAACTGCTGCTCCAGTTCCCCAACACGTTTATTCAGGACCTGGACCCAATATCCGCAGGTGTAGAAGTACCAGGAGTGTCTCTGACTTCCCACATCCTACAGGAAACATACTGCACCAACTTGCCTGCCATTTCTTGAGTGGACAAAAAAAATCACATATTTCAAATCAAGTGTAGCTTCCTTGCCTCAGCCTCCTCACCGAAGACTCTCGAGCCAAAGACTCACACTTTACTCACCAAGGCACTTCACCTCAACAAGGTCGCTCCCAACAAGGCCGCACTGCTACAGCTGCACTTCTTTATCTGTTACCTAATCAACTACTTTAGAACTAATTTATAAATTACTTGAACCTTGCACTTTGGCATTCTTTTAAAATCTTCCTTCCCTCCGACTCACCTACTTCCAGCCAATATTTGGTCTCGTTGTTTCTGACACTCTTGCTAATCAAGAATCTATAAATCTCCACTTTGAAAATACCCATTGACTTAATGTTCACAGCCATCTGTGGCAATAAGTTCTACAGATTCACCCTCTGGCTAAAGAAATTCCTCTTCGTTTCTAAGAGGTGCTCTCCCCTAAATCCCCATTTACTGGTGCTCTCCAATAATTTATAATAAATCGGAAGATCACAAGACATCAGCAGAATTAGGCCATTTGGCCAATCGAATCTGCTCCGCCATTCGATCATGGCTGATCTATTTTTCCCTCTCAACCCCACTCTCCTGCCTATCACTGTAACCTTTGACCCCCTCACTGATTGATTGAACCAGTCAATCTCTGCTGTAAAAATACTCAATGATGCTATGACCCAGAAGAGTGAGTGAAATAGTGAGCAGTAAAGGCAGGGATTAGTGCTCAACTCGACAGTTGTCGGGGACATAGTGAGAGCTGGAGACCCAAGCATCAACAACTACCTCACCCCACGCTCACAGGGAGTTGTTGACTCAACAAAACCAGGCATTTAACATGTAGCACTGAGGCAGAGACCCTGTGGCCAACAGCCCGGTCGGCTTATGCTGGTTTCCAAGGGTGACGGATAAATCTCCTGGGCACTGACTTGTCTCCATACTTTGCTTTTGTTTAATTTATAGATACAGTGTGGAAACAGGCCTTTCAGCCCACTGAGACCTCACCAATGTTCACCTGTTCATACTAGTTCCATCTTATCTCATTTACACATCCACTCCCTACACATTAGAAACAATTTACAGATTCCAATTAACCTACAAGCCCGCACGCCTTTGTGATGTCGAAGGAAACCCGGGCACCCGGAGAAAACCCACACATCGCAGGGATAATGTGCAAACTACACGCAGTCAGCACCCGAGACCAGGTTTAAACCCAGGCTCTTTGAGGCAGTAGCTACACCCACTTTGTCACTGTACTGATTGAAGTGCAGAAGTGCCCAATGAGCCCCCACCCCTCCCATTGATCACAGACACAGCCTGACACACATCATTGACAGGGAATGAGAGGCAGCCAGCGATGAGTACTGAGAACAATAATCACAGGAGCAGCAGGAACTCTGGGCAGACCTGGCACATGAAATCCCAGATATCCACATGGATTCCATTAAAAATGTTTAAAAACCACAGCATGCTTATCCATGAACTACCTGGAAGAGTGTTTATGGGGAGATAACAATCACAACCTCTCAACCAGGAGGAGAGCTGCCTGCAGACTAGCAAATCCAACATTTATCGTGCTGCTCAGATTCCAGATGTTGTAAATCAAGGTGAATGAGTTAATTGCCATTGACCCACCCATGATATCGAGGGTGGTTTGGTGGAGTGACCAGGGCTATTGATGGCAGCCCGGATATCCCTCAGCTTCAGGACAGAACTGACCTGCTGGTTCCTGGATAAAGGCCAGGCACCAGACTCTGCACTGTTTACTGATAGATTTGTAATTGAGAACAGCTTTTTTTACACAGCACAACAGGAATAACAACGCCGGCTTTTTACAACATGGTTCCTGCTTCTGATGCAGAAGTGTTGCATCTAGTACTAATGTATGTTGAGTGTTTGAAGGCTCTGGGCATGAACTCATTGGAGTTCAGAAGGATGAGTGGGTCCTCATTAAAACTTACGAAATAATGAAAGCCCTTGATAGAGTGGATGTGGAGAGAATGTTTCCAGTAGTGGGAGAGTCTAGGACCAGGGGATACCGCCTCAGAATAAAATAATGCAACTTTAGAATGCGGATGAGGAGGAATTCTTTTAGCCACAGGGTGGTGTATCTATGGAATTCATTGCCGCAGATGACGATGGAGGCCAAGTCATAGAGAATTTATAAAGAGGTTAAAGAGATTAAAGAGGATCTTGATTAGTAAGGGTATCAAAGGTTATGGTGAGAAGACAGAAGAATGAGTTTGAGAGGGAAATGTAGATTAGCCATGATCGAATGGCGGAGTAGACTTGATGGGCAGAATACCCTAATTCTGCTCCAATGTTTTATGACCTTGTGGTCTTCTGTTGTTCCCTGGTCTGGGAAGGCAAGTCTCTGTCCGATGAGATTTAAAGAACCCCTTTAAATCTTGTTTTGTTCCCTAGCATTAGGCGGTCAAAGAATGTGCAGCAGGTGAATAGAGATAAGTATGAGAGGGAACTCTCTTTGCCCAGCGCTGTAACTGCCGGTTCGAACCACAACACATCCTTGGACTGATGCTCGAATATCCTTGCTCATTCACTCCATGAAGTAATCTATTCCATGCAGAAGCAGCTTCCGATTGCACAGTTATGTCCCTTCATTACCCTCAGTATTTATGCCTTGGTTCCAGTCAATGCCTTTCCTTCCCTGCCTATTAGATTGAGAACTAGTAGGGGGTATCGTGCACCCTCACACCTTCACTCCAAATCCGGGAGCATCGCAAAGATGGAGTTGAAGGGCTTCACCATCGCAGATATAAGGACACGGGGTGCAGAGACCTGGCTGTGGACCTTGCGATGGCTCTCCTCCCAATTAGCCCTCTGCCCACTGAAGAATCAACAGCGGATTGACCCAAACTAGGAATATCATTAACAGCTCACAGCACATGCAGCTAATGTAGATGTGCCCGTGGGCATTGTCCTGGGCTCTGGCTGCTATTTATTGGGTGAACGCCAAATTGATTGTGATGAAGTGACACATTATCATCGGTTATCGTCGTGACCACACGGAAAAAAACATTAATTGAGACACCAGTGCTGATGAACTAAATATGGGTGGTACTGTATCTAGACCATATTCCAACATGGCACTGCCAAGTAATGTGTAAGAAAGAACTGCAGATGCTAGTAAAATCGAAGGTAGACACAAAATGCTGGAGAAACTCAGTAGATGAGGCAGCAACCATGGAGCGAAGGAATGGGCAACGTTTCGGGTTGAGAACCTTCTTCAGACTGATGTCAGGGGAGGGGGTGGGACAAAGATAGAATATAGGCGAGACAGTAAAATTAGTGGGAGAACTGGGAAGGGGAAATGAAGGAGAGAGAAAGCAAGGGCAATCTGAAGTTGGAGAAGTCAATGCTCATACCACTGGGGTGTAAACCAAGCAAAATATGAGGTGCTGTTGGGTGTAAACTACCCAAGCGAAATATGAGATGCTGTTAGGTATTTCACTTTCGCTTGGTTACATCCCAGCGGTATGAACATTGACTTCTCTAATTTCAGATTGCCCTTGCTTTCTCTCTCCTTCATTTCCCCTTCCCAGTTCTCCCACTAACCTTACTGTCTCCGCCTACATTCTATCTTTGTCCCATCCCCTCCCCTGACATCAATCTGAAGAAGGATCTTGACCCAAAACGTCACCCATTCCTTCTATCAATAGATGCTGCCTCACCCACTGAGTTACTCCAGCATTTTGTGTCTACCCGAACTGCCAAGTAACATGCCTCACAATGCCAGTGCCACTGATGGGTCTTTGGAGTTCTGCACCGTCCTTCCCCAGCGCTCCAGCTCTCCCCTCCATTGGCGGAAGTAACCTTATGGACTTCTTAATGTGTCCTGTAGAAAATGTATCACTAATGCCTGGGAATCCCATGCCCACAACCACCCAGAATGGGAACGGAACATCGATGAAGGCACCAGATCCTTCCAGTCTCTCTGACAGTAGCCGTGGGAAGATTTTCCCGGATAATGATCTGCTGTGGCTCATTCCCTCATTCCTCAGGCAATTTCCACAGCATTGGCATTTGTATAGCGAGGGAATGATCATTGATTTAATGGAAATACCTGAGAAATGAATGCTGTTCTTCGAGATAAGAGGCACCATTCTCCAGTCTTGGAGCACTGCCCTTTCCTACCTGTCTGGTTTAAATGCTCCGAAAGTAATGGCATTGTTTTGCAGTTAATGAGTTTCCTTACAACTCATTATGAATTTCAGGAACCTATGATTGGGTTGCCTGAGCATAGACTGTGTGTGCATATAATCACCGTCAATTATTGCCTGTATTGTTTGTGCTCACACACTGTGGCCGAGAGAATGATGAGAATATATTTCCATCCTCTGATAGCACTGAAGTGGTCTGCAGGAGAATGAATCACTGCAAAGTGTTCTTGTATTTTCTTTCTGCTTTTAAGCATTGCATAAAGCAATCTGGGTATTATAAAAAAAATATATAGATGGTGCTTTACAAAATAACAAGGTAAGGGAGTAACTCAGCATGTCAGGCAGCATCACTCACTCTCTCTCTCTCTCTCTCTCTCTCTCTCTCTCTCTCTCTCTCTGTCTCTCTCTCTCTCTCTCTCTCTCTCTCTCTCTCTCTCTCTCTCTCTCTCTCTCGCTCGCTCTCGCTCTCTCTCTCTCTCTCTCTCTCTCTCTCACATGGATAGGTGACATTTTGGGTCAAAGCCCTTCCTCACACTGATGTAATTAACCTGTATAATTTGTCAGTGAGACCGCATTTGGGGAACTGTGTGCAGTACTGCTCACACGGCTTTAGGAAGGATGTTATTAGGTTGGAAAGCGTGCAGGAGAGATTCACCAGGATTTTACCTGAATTTGCATGCTTGAGTTATAGGTTGGATGGACTGGGATGTTGTTCTTTGGAACGCACTGTAAGAAGCTGAGAGGTGACATTATTGAGGTGAACTCGATCCCGAGGGGTGTGGATAAAGTAAATGTTTTTCCCCAGTGTAGATAATTCTTGAAATTGGGGGCATAGGGTTCAGGTGAGAGGCGAGAGATGTATAAGGGGCCTCAGAGGCAACTTTCTCACACTGGCGACCACTGACTTGCTACACACTACTAGGATTCATTTTCGTTTTCCAGTGTCTGCCAGCGTTTTGCACCAATATCCATTAAAATTCCATAAAAAAACACCACTAGACACTCGGACAAAACTCTGATTATTAATAACCCATTTACTGTTATTTGCACTTTATCAATTTATTTATTCATGTGTGTATATATTTATATTATGGTATATGGACACACTTATCTGTTTTGTAGTGAATGCCTACTATGTTCTGTGTGCTGAAGCAAAGCAAGAATATCATTGTCCTATACAGGGACACATGACAATGAACTCACTTGAACTTGAACTTGAACTTGCCCACCTGCTACTTTATTCAGCTCTTCAAATAATTCAATTTAGTTGACCAGGTGTGACCTGCCCTCAAAAATCTAGGCAGCTTTCTGATCAGCTGAAAATTTCCAAAGTGTTCAGTCATGCATCATTAATTATTGACTCAGTTATATCTTGACAGCATATGTTAAGCTAACAGGTCTATAATTCTTTGCTTTCCCTCACTTAGCTTTGTTGAACAGCAGTATCTAGACAGAAACTTGAAAGACAGCCCAAAATCAACAGAATAATTATTCCAATGTCATGCTTGGCTTTCTGATTAAGAAAAACAAGGATATGATAGTTGTTGTGTTTGCACCTCTCTCCCCTACGTCTCCAAAGCTGCTTCAACGTCACAGAGTGCACTGTATTCCTGTTACTTTACCTCCACCTGTTCAACCTGTTTCTATCTCTGATCTGTTGCCTCCGTACATTCAGTAAACTCCCCTCACCGAAGTCCACAAGGAAAATAAATATTCATTACAATCAATGGAGTAGAACTCTGATCAGCGGGAGACATCTGTCTGACCAACCCCTGCTAGCAGACAATATTGTTGTTTATTTTAGCAATTTCTGCAAGTTTCCTTGTTGCATTTATTAGCGACCCGGTCAGTCCTCACTAGAGGTGGATAATGTGCACGCAGGATACTGATCTTCATTAGTCAGGGCATTGAATACAAGAACAGGGAGGTTATGCTCCAACTTCATAAAACCTTGGTCAGACTCATATGGAGAATTGCGATCAGTTCTGGTCACCACACTACAAGAACTGTGTGATAGTGCTGGAGAAGGTGCAGAGGTGACTCACCAGGATGATGCCTGGGATGGAGTGGTTCACTGATGTGGTGACACTGGAGAAGCTGAGTCTGTTCTCCCTAGAGGCGAGGAGGTTAGAGGGTCATGACTGGGGTATATAAAATTATGAGGGGTTTAGAAAGGTCAGACTGCAGGAAATATTTCTCATATGATATCAGAGTTGTCCACAACTAGAGAACATAGATTTAGGGTGAGGGGTAAGAGTTTTTGAGTGGATCTGGAGGAGACCTTCTTCACCCAAAGTGTGGTGATTACCAAGAACACTCTTCCAGAGATAGAGATGGAAGCAGTCATTGACTCCGATGAAGAAGTGTCGAGACGTGATCTTGAATCACCGAGGCATAGAGGGCTACAGACCAAGTGCTGGAAGATGATACTAGTACGAATGGGTGCCCACTTATCAGTATGGAAGTGGTGGGCTGAATGGCCTGTTTCCATGCTATATGATCACATATCTCAACTTTGCAGGGAATGGAAGGATATGGATCGCATGAAGTCATGGGAGATTAGCTTAGCTGGCATGTTCAACACAGACGGACAGCAGGGCCTAATCCTGTTCTGTACTGTTCTATGTTTTCTGTTCTCCCTGTGACGTTGTGAGTTTTCTCTGTAGATGGCAAGTGATAGAATTTGTGGGCAAGTGAGAGACAGCAGGCTATGGGGGGCGTGGTTGGTGGGGTGGAGAGAGAAGGCTAGGATATCACAAATCAGGCAGGCTGTAGAGCGGGCATGTCATAGAGACATACGGCGTGGAAACAGGCCCTTCGGCCCAACTTGCCCACGCTGATCAACATGCCAACTGACCAACTAGTCCTGCCTGATTTGTGATATCCTATGTGATAGTTTAGTTTAGTTTAGTTTGGAGATACAGCGTGGAAACAGGCCAACTAGGGACATTTCTGTTTACATTTATCAAGCCAAATAACCTTTGGAGTGTGGGAGGAAACCGAAGATCTCGGAGTAAACCCACGCAGATCACGGGGAGAACGTACAAACTCCATACAGACAGGACCCGTGCCCGGATCGAACCCGGGTCTCCGGCGCTGCATTCGCTGTAAGGCAGCAACTCTACCGCTGCGCCACCGTGACTGGCCTGATAGAGATCAGCTGTGTAGGGAGTGTCAGTAGTGGGTGTGTGGAAGAGAGCCGACTGGTGGGGGGGGGGTGTTAGTGGATGTGTGGGAGACAGCAAGCTGTGGGAAATAAGCAGGGATTGAGACTGATGGGTTGTTTTGTAAGATGAGTATGGATGAGCTAGGACCACATAGCAGGGCAATGACAAACATCAGATGGTGATGTGGGTGAGATGCGTGAGTGAGAGCAGTACAAAAGTAATGTACTGTGATTCCAGAAGTCCCTTTGATCACATTCAATTTGTACGGCTTGTTTATCAGGTGCGTTCACCCAACTCGTGGCGAGAGGTGTAGGTAGGTGGACAGTAGGAAACTATTCCCCCTATCAGGGGTGAGTAGAACTAGAAAGCATAGATTCAGGGGAACAGGTTTCGATGGGATCTGACGGGAACCTTCTTCATCCAGAGAGTGGTGAGTACCTGGAACACACTGCCAGAGAGAGGGGTGGAGACAGTCATTAAAAGCCAAGATCAGCAAGGGAAGGGAACGAGGCTGATGCCCATACTGGAGCGGCAGGGGGAGGGGCGAGATGGTCACCCGTCCAATATTGGAGGGGAGGCAGTAGGGATGGGCGGAGATGAGTGAAACTGAAGGGGCAGGCATCATAGATGGAGGTGAGGGGGTCACTGATGCCCATGGTGGGGGAAGGGGGAGGCAGCAGAAGAAGGGGTGGCCAAAGCTGATGTTGATGCTAGAGGGGGGGAGCAGTAGGACAAGGGGTGAGGGTGGACCTGATGCCCATTATGGAGGAGGAGGCAGCAGGGACAGGAAGCGAGCGGGGGGGAGCTGTGATCAGTACTCTGTACAGGCGGACGGACACCTCTGCTTGGTGTCCTTCTCATCTCAGGGTGTGCATGATCCAACCCAGTGGGGGTTACAAATCTGAAATCAGGTATGTATGTGTTGAACCCACTTCCTCTCACGGCCTGAGTCCATACAAACTCTCGTGGTGTGTAGCCTCAGTTGGTCGCTTCCATTACGGAGCAGCTCACAACTGCACAGCTAGGTCTGTTCTTGCAGTGGTGCTGCCTCTGTGCAAGCAGACAATTACTGTGACTGAAGCCTGTGTGAGACTCTGACAGGACAATTAAAGGCTCCCTAATCAGACTCACTCTTGCCTGCGGTGCGTTTATATTCAGATTCTCCTCACCACACTGCCCAGCAATACTTTGGCCTGTCAGTGCAAATTGAATACAATAACAAACTTTAAAGCTAATCAGACAAGGTAGCTCTACATTGTTACCGCACCAACATCGTGGAATCGTGATCATTTCCAAACCATTCATCTCATGTGAATATTAATGCTGGATGTAAGTGCTTCCTGGGGAAAACTAGCTGAAGCTGATGCAGCTTGTTATTAACAGCGTGAAATTGTTTTAAATGGAAAATGCCACCATTGCAAGGCTGATGCATTAGACATTCAATACGCCTGCCAGCAGTGTATCCATTGGTGCAGCATGCGCCTGCATCATTGCCTCTCACAGTTTGTGTATTTAATTTAGTTTACAGAGGCAGCATCATCGGTGTGATACCATACCAGAGTTATCAAACCAAATATTGAGCGGAGAATGACAGCGTGCTAATTGTTTCTTTAGAGAGAGGCAACACTCGTCCTTATCTAAAGTTGGCTCCAGCCAATGTCACAATCTCATGGACCTGCCGGGAGTGTGGACTTTCCAAAGGTTCATCGAATGATATAAGATGGCTTAAGGGCCTGTCCCACTTTCACGACCTAATTCACGACCTTTGCCGAGTTTGCCCTTGACACATACTCGCAGCATGGTCGTCACGAGGTCGTAGGAGGTCGCAGGTAGGTCGTAGGAGGTCGTGATGCTAGTCGTAGGTACTCGTGGCATCAAGTAGGTCGGGGTGTTTTTCTAGCCTGATGAAAAATGTCCACGAGTAAAAAAGGTCATGAATTAGGCTGTGAAAGTGGGACAGGCCCTTAAAGCTCTTCCTGTGAACCTGGAGTTCCACAATTTAATCCGAGCAAGTGTGGTGTTGCACTTTGGGAGTGAATGTAAGAGAAAAATATACAATTAATGGCACCCTTAACAGCATTGATGTACAGAGGGATCTTCTGGTCTAAGTCCATTGCTTCCTGAGAGTGGCGGCACAAGTAGATAGAAGAGTAAAGAAGGCATACGGTCTGCTTGCTTTATCGATCGGGGAATTAGGTATAAGAATCAGAAGGTCTTGTGCCAGCTTTATGAACCCTTGATGAGGCCACATTTGCAGCATTGTGTGCAGTTCTGGTTGCCCCCGTCAGGAAAGATGTGGAGGCTTTGGAAAGGGTGCAGAAGAATTTTACCAGAATTATACCTGGGCTAGATGGTATTAGCTATAAAAGGAGGTAGGACTAACTAGAATTGTTTTCTCTCGAGCATCGGGGGCTGAGGGGAGACCTGATAGACAAATACAATATAAGATTATTAGTGGCATAGATAGGTTAGACAGTCAGAACCTATCCCGGGCTGAAATGTCAAAGGTCATAGTTAGATGTAGGTGAGAGGGGCTAAGTTTGAAGGAGGTGTGCGGGGACATTTTCTACACAGAGTTTTAAGAGGCATTTATACAGAACCTTTAAGAGGCATTTAAGCAATTAGGGAGGGATACAGAACATGTGCTGGCAAATGGATTAGTTTAATGACATCATGGTCAGCACAGACATGATGGGCTGAAGGGCCTGTTCCTGTGCTGTACTGTTCTTCATTGATGTTCCAGTGCAGCTAGCAGTCCTGGTCCTGTAAACAGCGTCTCTCCCACATTTTACATATTACCATTAGAATAAGGAGTAGAATTAAACCATTCAATCCATCGAGCCTCTCTGCCTCAATCATGGCTGATCTATTTTTTGCTCTCTACCTCACTCTCCATTCTTTTGCCATAACCTTTGATGTCCTTATTAATCAGGAATCTATCAATTCCCCTTTTAAAATACTCAATGACTTGGTCTCCACACATCTGTGGCAAAGAATTCCACAAATTCACCACCTTCTGGTTCTAGATTCTCCCTTTACTGAAAACATTCTTTCCATGTCCATTTTAACTAGGCCTTTTATTATCTGCTAGGTTTCAATTTGAATGCTAGATCTCCCCTCATCTATCCAAACTCCAGTGAGTATAGGACCAGAGTCTTCAAAAGCTCCTCATATGCTCACCCAATCATCCCTGGGATCATTATAAAGTTCATCTTGAACCTCTCCAAAGCCAACACATCCTTCCTCAGATACAGGGCCTAAAACTGCTCATAATACTCCAAATGTGGCCTCACCAGCACCTGATAAAACTTCAGTATTACACCTTCACTTTTATATTCTAGTCCCCTCGAAATGAATACTAACATTATGCAGTTGACTCAATGGTACAAATTAACTTTTAGTAATCCTGCACCAGCACTCCTAAGTCCCATTGCATGTCCGATTTCTGTCTCCTCTCCCCACTTAGAAAGTAATCTTGTCCTTTATTCCTTCTACCAAAGTGCATGACTACACTTTGTGACACTGTATTCCATCTATCACTTCTTTGCCCCCTGTCCCTAACCCTCCAAGTCCTTCTGGAGCTTCCCTTTTTTCCTCTACACTTCCTTCCCCTCCACCTTTCTTTGTATCATCCGCAAACTTGGCTACAAAGCCATCAATTCCCTCATTCAGATCATTAACATATAATGTAAAATGCAGCGGACCCAATACCGAACCTAGCGGAACACCACTAGCAAAACGGCCCCCTTATTCCCACTCTTTGCCTTCTGTGAGGCAGCCAATCCTTTATCCATGCTAGTACCTTCCCTCTAATATCATGGGCTCCCATCTTGTTTTGCACAATCATGTCCGCCACCTTATCTGACTTTCTGACAATCCAAGTAAACAACATCGGGTGGCAGGATGGAGCAGCAGTCGAATTGCTGCCTAACAGCTCCATAGACCCGGGTTCAATCCTGACTATGGGTAGTGCCTGTTTGGAGTTTATACATTCTTCCTGTCACCTCGTGGGATTTCTCCGGGTGCTCTGAATTCGTCCCGTATTCCAAAGACGTGCAGGTTTGTAGATTAATTTGCTTTTGTAAATTGTCCCTTGTGTGTAGATTGGAACCAGTGTACGGGTGAATGCTGGTCGGCGCGAACTCGGTGGGCTGAAGGGCCTGTTTCCACACTGTGTTACTAAACTAAACTAAGCATCCACTGACTCTCCTTTGTCTATCCTGTTCGTTACGTCTGCAAAAAACTCCAACAGATTTGTCAGGCAAGATCTCATTCAATAGCAAACAGATTTCCAGGCCATTGACTGATCTCTCCATTTAGAGCAGCTGAGATTCCTGTCCTTCCTCCGTTTGCTTTTCCATCTTCAGTAGTACTTTGTCTTTTTTGTCATTGTTGAATTATTGAAAACGGAATGTTAGAGTGAACACCAACATTGGGCAATATCAGCTCGCTAAGGCTGGAGGTGTAGGGTAGGAATAGTGGATTTATGCTCACATATTTGTCCATTTATATAGTACCTTACCTGATCAATGTTGTTAACATTCCTGACAGTCAAGTAAATCCTCTCATGGTGCTGTCACTGTGGGATACAGCAGCCAATTAATGTTAAACCAGGTCATCACTGTGGGATACAGCAGCCATTGAATGTTGAGCCAGGCGTTCGAGGAACAGAGGGACACTCAGATTCTTAAATCTATAAATTAAAGGAAGGATCTGGATTTCAAACTGATTTTTATGGAACTCCGAACTGCCCTATGCTAGCACAGTGTGCAGTGCCCACTCCTAGTGTGATCCCATTGCCCGTGGTACTCACTAACCATAGACCTGATGTAAAGAGAGAGTTAGATATATAGCTCTTGGGGCTAACGGAATCAAGGGATATGGGGAGAAAGCAGGAATGGGGTACTGATTCTGGATGATCAGCCATGATCATATTGAATGGCGGTGCTGGGTCGAAGGGCCAAATGGTCTACTCCAGCACCTATTTTCTATGTTTCTATGGTTCTAAATGCTCTTAGAACATGGTCAACATGCAGCCAGCCAAGCAGCTGAATAAAATTCAAGAACAGGTTAACTGCAGTCCGCTGCTTGTGGGAGCAAGTTCTACTGTAGGCCCAGTGAGAAGACCTATTGGGTGGAATGCAGTTGTGGAGTTTGGAGAGTGATGACCTTTGATGAGTTGGGATGTGGTGGTGTGTTGCAGCTGTAGTATGTGCAAGATAATGGAAACTTCTCCAATCCACATCTGCAGTAGGTGTTGACACATACAGGTGGAAAAATCCCAGGTGGGATCTACCCCAGAAAGACCTGGGAAACAAGAGAAGAAATAATTGCCTCTAATGGGAAGCTTTGCATCTTTGCTAGCCGCAGGTGAGATGTAGAGGACAGGAAGGTGGTTGATGTTGATCTTTTTTTTAAGAAGGGCTGAATGAACAAACACGGTAGCTACTGGTTGATGAGCCTCACATCCATCATTGGGAAATTATTGGAGAATATTCGGAGAGATAGTCTTACGTACATTTTGAAAAATAAGAGTTGATCAAGGATAGTCAGCATGGCCTTGTGAGGGGGAAACCCTGTCTCACTAATTTAATATGCAAGGTCATGCACTTTGGGAAGTCAAGTAGGGGTGGGACGTCTACAGAAAAGGATAGGGTATTAAGGGACATTGATGAGTATAGAAGTTGGGGATCATGTTACAGTTATATAAGATGTCGGTAAGACCACATTTAGAGTATTGTGTTCAGATCTGAGCATCATGTTATAGGAAAGATATTGTCAAGCTGGAAAGGGTGCAGAGAAGATTTATAAGGATGTTGCCTTGGAGCGCAGGAGAATGAGGGCTGATCTTATAGAAATGTACAAAATTGTGAGAGGAATAGATCAGGTAAATGCACAGAGTCTTTTAACAGAGTTGGGGAATCGCGAACCAGAGGACATAGGTTTAAGGTGACGGGGGAAAGATTTAATAGGAAACTAAGGGGTTACTTTTTTACATAAAGGGTGTTGGTGTATGGCACGAGCTGCTGGACGAGGTTGTTAAAGCAGGTACTATCACGACATTTAAGAAACAATTAGACTCTTACATGGATAGGACAGCTTTAGAGGAATATTGGCAAAATGTAGGCAGGTGCGACTAGTGTAGATGGGACATATTGGTTGGTGTGTGGGCAATTTGTGCTGATGTGCCTGTTTCTACGCTGCATGATTCTATTACATATAACAGAGGGTCCTCAGCATTCCAAGTGAATGGTTCCTTGTAGGTGGTGACAGAAATCCATCGGTGGTGAAGGACACACACTGTAAGCTCTGCTTCATGGGTTGGGGCATAGAATATAAACATTGGGATATCCTAATTGATGGAACTGATTTGCTGAGATAGTTAGATTTGAGCTAAGTGCTAATGGGCTTTTAGGGACGGGTGACCATCAGGGGATGGAATTTTACATCAAACCTGAATGTGTTCGGTTCAATCTGAAATCTAAAATCGGTATGGAAACCACTTGTGAAGGTGTGAGATGCGAGTTAATTCGGACTGGCCTGAAAACTGTATGAAAAGTTATGTATGAACAAGCATCCACCACAAGCCAGTGGATTCCAGGCACCTCGCACTCATTGTGTAAAAAAAACTGGCTTATGAATCTCCATTCAACTTTTCCCCTCTCACCAGGGTAGAAATGTCAAACACTAGAGGGCATAGCTTTATGGTCTGAGTGGGAGAGTTTAAACCTTTTAAACTTTTTTTACCACAGAGAATGGTGGATGTCTGGAACACACTGTCATGAGAGGTGATGGAAGCAGGTGTGATAGAGGTTTTAAGACGCATTTAGACAGGTATATGAATATACAGGGAATGGAGCAATATCGATTATGTGCAGACAAATGAGAGTTTATGTCGTCATCATTATTAGCACAAACATGGTGGGCTGAAGGGCTTTTTCATGTTAGAACATAGAACAGTACAGCACAGGAACAGTGCTATAGTTCGGCTTAAATCTGCACCACCAAGTTTTTTACACCCTGGGAAAAAGGTTCTGACTGTCAACCTTATTGGTGTCTGTCATAGGTTTATGTACTCAGGCTCGGTTCATCCCTCAGCCACTGTGCTCCAGAGAAAACAATCAAAGTTTATCCTATCTCTCCTTACAATAGATACTCAACAATGCAGACAACTAGAACCAACCCCTGACTCTTGACATCCTGAAAAACGTCCTCTGCACCCTCTCCAAAGCATCCTCATTCTTCCTGTGATGTGGTGACCAGAACTGTGCACGATAGGCGGCCAAACCAAATGCGGCCTATCCATAGTCTTATACAATTGCAACATGGTTTCCTGACTTTTATACTCAATGTCCCGACCAATGAAGGTAAGCATATCATAGCATCGTCTGTACCACTCTATCTACATGCTTGGCTGCTTTCAGGGAACTGTGGACATGCGGACCAAGACCTCCCTGTACATCTACTTTACTAATGCACATGACACCCCAAAATGAATCACCTCACTTGTCCAGGTTGAACTCCATCTGCCACCTATCTGCCCATAACTACAGTTGACATATACTGCAGTATTATTTGATAACTTTCTTCATTATCCACATCTCCACCAATTTTCAAGTCTTCTGCAAAATTACTAATCAGACCACCTACATTTTCATCCAGGTCTTTTGTATATATTGCAAACAACAGAGGTCCCTGCAGACCACCACTGGTTAGAAACCTCCAGTCAGAATAGCACCCTCCACCACTGCTGAATGCCTTCTATGATCAAGCCAATTTTAGATAACAAAACCATGTTGACCATCCCTAATAAGCCCGTGCATTTCCAAATGCAAGCAAGTCCTTCAGAATGTCTTCATAATTTCCCTACCATGGATATGAGGCTCACAGGCTGATAAGTTCCTGCTTTATCTGTGTGGTCTTACCTGTCTTCTTAAACAAAGGAACAGCATTGGCCAATATTGGAATGACAAGATCAGTCTGAAGAAGGGTCCTGATCCAAACCGTCAACTAGCCATCTCCAGAGAAGCTGCCAGCCCCGTCAATGTTATTCCAGCATTTTGTGTATTTTTTTGCAGTTCTACTGTCAACATTGGTTATTCTCTAGCCTTCCTGGACCTCAACTGTGGCTGATCAAAGATCTCTGTCAAAGCCCCAACAGTGGTTTGCAAAGTGACCAAGTTTGGAAATTAAATAGTCCAGGATACTTAACGTTTGGAAGTGAAAGGAAATGGAAAAGGTGGAGGGATGGATTGACAACAGAAAACTGGGGTGAAGCAGCCAGGAGGAAGTCAGGAAGTTGGATGGAGTAAAGAAATAACAAGAATGAGGAGGTTCCAGTGCTCTGGGCCACTGTGATAAGGCAGGACATGGTATAAATCATGAAGTTATGGATCCATTTAGCAAAATCCCACAGTCACAAATTTGGTCTTTAATTTGCACGTCGACTGGGGAAACTGCATTGGCAGCAATACTGTGGAGGATGAATTCATGGAATACATAAAGAATAGTTTTCTAGATCAATAATTTGAAGGACTTACGAGGGAATAGATTTCTTATATCTAGTAGTATGCAATGAGAAAGGATTAGGGGCCTTTGGGAAGAGACAGAATTTCAAATCAAGATTGAAGGTGATTTAATTCAACCAAGGTCTTGAATCTAAACCGAATGAACAACAGAGGTATGAAGTGTGATTTGGCTGAGGTAGATTGAGAAGTTACGATAAGCAGTAGCTTGCAGTTAAAGAGCTTGTACATAATTCACGAATAATATATATCCCTCTAAGGCAGGAGCACCAGAGAGAAAGCAGTCAATTTGTAGATTGCAAGAGAAATTACAGACAGCATTAACTGAAAGGAAAAGTTGCTGTTAAAAGCAGTAGGTATGAGGAATGTAACAGTGTCAGAATTCAGCAAGAGGTGATGATGCCGTTGATAAGATAAAATAAGTAGAATATAAGAGCAAACTAGGAGGAACAGATGCAGACTGCAAAATCTTCCAAAGGTATGTAAAACAGACTGACAAATGCTGTGCAGTCTCCTTACAGAGTAATAATATTCAGGGATAAGGACACTGCAGATAAATTAAATATACAATGTGTTTTAGTTTTTGTGGGGCAAAACTGCTTGGAAACAATCGCAGGGCAGCAGGACCGAGGCAGGTGAGGAGTGACGAAAATTAGCATCAGGAGCAACCGTTCGAGAGAAAACACTGGGTTTATCAGTCTATAAATCCTAAGGTTTCAAACAAGCTGAGGACAGTCGTCCGTATATTGGTTGGCATCTTCCAAAACTCCATGGATTCTGGAACAGTTCCCAGAGATAAATGTACAAGTGAAGTCATAGTTGTACAGCAGGGAAACAGGCCCTTTGACCCAACTTATCCATGCCAAGCAGGATGTCTATCTGAGCCAGTTCCATTTGTCTGTGTTTAGTCCAAGTCACTCTAAACCATTCCCATCCATGTATCTTATTCCCACATCAGCTTGAAGCAGTGCTTCCAGATTATTAGAACATAGAACAGTATAGCACAGGAACAGGTCCTTTGGCCCACAATGCTTGTACTCCACATGCTGTCAGATTGATCTCCTCTGCCTGCATGTAATGCAATCCATGTCCATGTCCCTGTCTCTTAAGCAACACTATCATATCTGCCTCTATCACCACCCCAGGCACTCACTATTTTCTGTAAAATAATTGTTTTACACATCTCCTTTAAACTTCCCCTTCTGATCTTAGAACTGTGCTCTCTAATCTTTGACATTTCCACTCTGGGAAAATAATTCGGACTGTCTACTCTATTTGTGCCTCGCATAATTTTATGCACTTCAATCAGGTCTCCCCTCAACCTCAGATGCTTCAGAAAAACAATCCAGGTTTATCCAACCTCTCCAGAAAGCTAAATGCTCTCTTGTAATAGCAGAATTCCGGTAAACTTCTTTACTCTCTCTAAAGCTTCCATATCATTCCTGAAATGGGATTATGTTAACATGTCTCCAGATAGTCCAAAGTCTCTGATGTTTCCCTTTCTCTCATTATTACTTCCCAATCTGGGGCTCTCCTTTCAACATTGTCACAGTTTCTGGGATCTTTCAATCTCCTGTGCAAAGCCCTGATCAGGTGCTCTCAGATTTGACGAGTGCTTTCGTTGGTAACTACATAAAGAGCAACTTTGAGGTGTCTCTGGGCAAGAGCCGTACAGCATGGAAAGAGGCCCTTCGGTCTAACTCATCCTTGCCCACCTGGATGATGTACATAAGCTAGTACCATTTGCCTGTGTTTGGACTATATCTCTCCAAATGTTGCCTAACCCTATACCTGTCTAAGTGTCTTTTAAATGACGAAACAAGGAATGTCAGATGTTGGATTACAAAACAAGACACAATGTTTACGCAGGAGTAACACAGTCATGAAACATGACTGTGCTACTGGAGAACATTCGGGTGATGTTTCGAGTCTGGACCATTCTTAAGACTGATTGTAGCAGGGGAAAGAACGCTGGAAGAGAGGAGGGGCAGGACAAAGACAGGCAGATAATTAAAAAAAGACTACACAACAAAAAATACATAAGTGCAAAACATATTCAGTAAAGGAAGTCTACAGTTGTGCAAGAGGTGGTCCATGGTTGTCCGTTGTTGAGGTAGGATTAGAGTCAGTTCAAGAACCTGATGTTTGTAGGAAAGTAGCAGTTCCTCAACCTGGTGGTTTGGGACTTCAAGCTTCGATACCACCTGCCTGATGGCAGCAGTGAGAAGAGGGCATGGCCCGAATGGTGGAGAGATGCCACATTGTTGAGGCAGCACCATGTAGATGCTTTAGGAGGAGGGGAATTGGGGGGGGTGGGGGGGGGGGGGTGCTGTGTGTTCGGATGGGCTGGGCCAAGACCACACCTGTCTGCAGCCTCTTGTGTTCCTGTGCTTTGGAAAGTCAACAAATGAAAGTTAGTGAAGTGCAGTCAGGCCTGGGTTTTGTTTAAACAGTCACTGCCTGCCTCCGAAGGTCACCTCCACTACCACACTTCCGAGTTGTGTGACAATCTGGGATTTTTTTTCAGCACAATACAGGGAAATATTTCAATGAGATATCTCTAGGTCGAATCAGTTCCGACACAAGGAGACTACTAATCATGATTGCTGGAGCTTCACTTGTTTGACCCTGGGATTATTGGTTGAAATTTCACACCTCAGTCTGACGATTGCTGCTCCAAGCTGCCAAGTTATCTTTCACCCCCCATTAATTGTGATGCTTGCTGAGATTGCACCAGGAGTCCATACATTTAACCTGTGTCTTGTGTGTGCCAATTAATTTGGCTCAGATTTGGCTACAACATTGACAGTGAAGCTACAAGTGTTCAGCGCAGCGGTGAGCAGAACCTTGGGGTTTGCATGTGAGTACAACCTACTGAGGAGCCTCAGTGCTGCCAGTAACTCAGCCACTCAGAGACTGACAGACTTACCCAGTCCCATCAAACCCCAACTGCCCTAAACACGTGCTTTTTACAAGCTAATTCTACTGATAAATACCTTGAAAATATTACACAACATAAAATAAGGTTATAGGGAAGGTAGTGCATCCGTGAATAACAAGTGAAATCAGGGATAGTATCAAAACAAAAGATGAAGCATACAAATTAGCCAGAAAAAGCAGCCTGCCAGAGGACTATGAGAAATTCAGAGTCCAGCAGAGGAGGACAAAGGGCTTAATTAGGAAAGGGAAAATAGATTATGAAAGAAAACTGGCAGGAAACATAAAAACTGACTGCAAACGTTTTTTATAGATATGTGAAGTGAAAAAGATATAGGTTAAAACAAATATAGGTCCCTTGCAGTCAGAAACAGGTGAATTGATCATGGGGAACAAAGACATGGCAGACCAATTGAATAACAACTTTGGTTCTGTCTTCTCTAAGGCAGCCATAAATAATCTGCTGGAAATAGCAGGGGACCAGGGGTCAAATGAGATGGAGGAACTGAGTGAAATTCAGGTTAGCTGGGAAGTGGTATTAGGTAAATTGATTGGATTAAAGGCCGATAAATCCCCAGGGCCAGATAGGCTGCATCCCAGAGTACTTAAGGAAGTAGCCGCAGAAATAGTGGATGCATTAGTGATAATTTTTCAAAACTCTTTAGATTCTGGAGTAGTTCCTGGGGATTGGAGGGTAGTTAATGTAACCCTACTTTTTAAAACGGGAGGGAGAGAGAAAACGGGGAATTACTGACCAGTTAGTCTCACATCGGTAGTGGGGAAACTGCTGGGGTCAGTTATTAAAGATGGGATAGCAGCACATTTGGAAAGTGGTGAAATCATAGGGCAAAGTCAGCATGAATTTATGAAAGGTAAATCATGTCTGATGAATCTTATTGAATTTTTTGAGGATGTAACTAGTAGAGTGGATAAGGGAAAACCAGTGGATGTATTATATCTGGACTTTCAGAAGGCTTTCGACAAGGTCCCACATAAGAGATTTGTATACAAACTTAAAGCACACGGTATTGGGGGTTCAGTCTTGATGTAGATAGAAAACTGGTTGGCAGACAGGAAGCAAAGAGTAGGAGTAAACGGATCCTTTTCACAATGGCAGGCAGTGACTAGTGGGGTACCGCAAGGCTCAGTGCTGGGACCCCAGCTATTTACAATATATATTAATGATTTGGACACGGGAATTGAATGCGACATCTCCAAGTTTGCGGATGACACGAAGCTGGGGGGCAGCGTTAGCTGTGAGGAGGATGCTAGGAGGCTGCAAGGTGACTTGGATAGGCTGGGTGAGTGGGCAAATGCATGGCAGATGCGGTATAAGGTGGATAAATATGAGGTTATCCACTTTGGTGGCAAAAACAGGAAAGTAGATTATTATCTGAATGGTGGCCGATCAGGAAAAGGGGAGATGCAACGAAACCTGGGTGTCATGGTACACCAGTCATTGAAAGTAGGCATGCAGGTGCAGCAGGCAGTGAAGAAAGCGAATGGTATGTTAGCATTCATAGCAAAAGGATTTGAGTATAGGAGCAGGGAGGTTCTACTGCAGTTGTACATGGTCTTGGTGAAACGACACCTGGAGTATTGCGTACAGTTTTGGTCTCCTAATCTGAGAAAATACATTCTTGCCATAGAGGGAGTACAGAGAAGGTTCACCAGACTGATTCCTGGGATGTCAGGTTTCATATGAAGAAAGACTGGATAGACTCAGCTTGTACTCGCTAGAATTTAGAAGATTGAGGGTGATCTTATAGAAACTTACAAAATTCTTAAGGGGTTGGACAGGCTAGATGCAGGAAGATTGTTCCTGATGTTGGGGAAGTCCAGAACAAGGGGTCACAGTTTAACGATAAGGGGGAAATCTTTTAGGACCGAGATGAGAAAAACATTTTTCACACAGAGAGTGGTGAATCTCTGGAATTCTCTGCCACAGAAGGTAGTTGAGGCCAGTTCATTGGCTATATTTAAGAGGGAGTTAGATGGAGCCCTTGTGGCTAAAGGGATCAGGGGGTATGGAGAGAAGGCAGGTACAGGATACCGAATTGGATGATCAGCCATGATTATATTGAATGGCGGTGCAGGCTCGAAGGGCCGAATGGCCGAATGGCCTACTCCTGCATCTAATTTCTATGTTTCTATAGTAATTGTTAATGGCTTTCAAAGTCCGGTTACAGGTAAGCACGTGGCTAAAAAGAAAATCAGTATAGTGTTGGAAGGAACTGCAGATGCTGCTTTAAACTGAAGATAGACACAAAAAGCTGGAGTAACTCAGTGGGTCAGGCAGCATCTCTGGAGAAAAGGAATAGGTGACATTTCGGGTTGAGACCTTTCTTACTCCAGCTTTTGTTGTCTCTAAAACGAAACTGATATTTTTAGAGACATGTAATAATTTCCTTGTAGATTGCTGAAGGGATGTCTGAAACTATTGTCTCAGTCACGAGGGTAATGAAGGTCCGTCAGATGGGCTGAAAAATGGTAAGTGTTGCCCGTTGATTTTGGGAAAAGGCAAGATGGCAATGAGTTGTACTATAAATGGAGGATTCGAGAGATCTGGAGGGGCTGTTCAGTCTGAAGAAAGGCTCCGGCCTGAAAAGCCCATTCCCTCCACACATGCTGTTTGACCCTCTGAGTTACTCGAGCACTCTGTTCTGTTAAAGAGTTTGTGTGAGACTTGCCAGCTCACACCTAATTCAACCTGATGAAGAGACTTGTGACTGTGTGTAATCGCTCTAGGTGCAGGTACAAAGTGTTAAGGTTATATCTGGTACACTTGACAAGGCTGAGAGTGAGAGTCAGGCCTTGGGCCTATCTCGCTCTCTCCCGCTGTGTCGAATTCCCTGCACATTCCCATCCTTCTGTTCATCCCTCTCTCTCGCTCTCTGATCCCACACTTTTTGTGATTTTCCTCTTTGACCTTACACCCCCCCGCCCCCACATTCCCTTCAGAAATGCAATGACCTTTCATTAACGGATGATGGCGGTGGCTCTGGCTTCTTCTCACTCTATTGGCAGCCGGAGTAACCGCCTTCTTCCCTGTTACTTCGCTCACAGACCCGCACCTCCCTGAACGCAATGCTCAGAAGTATTCTTCACAAAGGTCGTTTGGGAACTCACAGCCCCTCCTTTGTTCCCACCATCTCTGGACATGTTATTGACCCTGCTTACTTTAGCTCTCACCGTCTGATCACACTGCTGGTGGATTTCATGTAGTTGTTCTGTCTGTCGAATGACAGGAGTGGGCCTGAGGTGAAGGTAGTAGAGGCGCTGACTTACTGCTCTAAGGATCTAGGTTCAATCTAACCTCGGGGGGGGCTGTCTCTGTGGAGTTTGCACGTTCTCGCGATGATCACGTGGGTTCCCTCTGGGTGCTTCTATTCCTGCCCACATTCCAAAGCTGTGGATCAAAAATTGCTGCTTGTGATAGACTGTGAGGAGAAGTTGAAGTAGGGAGAGTGCAAGAGGTTTAATGTAAGTGGCTCCTTGACAGTGAGTGTCAACTTCGTCGGATGGAGAACCTTTGTGGATCTGTGACTCCATAACTGCAGGGGTGACCCGAAACATCATCTATCCATGGTCACCAGAGATGCTCTGACCCGCTGAGGTACCTGGGCACTTTGTGTATTAACCAGCCTCTGGAATTCTTTGTGTTTACTTCAACGGGTGACGTTTGCTTATGTGTGATATTGACACGTGTAGATTTGAACATGTGTTAAGTATGTGTTTTAGCCCACGTGTTTCCCTACCTGGTTCTCCAGCATGCTGCCAGGGTGTGGATGTACCTGTGGCAGTCACCTGTGTGATGCACCTTCCCTCTGCCTGACCACAGGTCTCACAGCCTGGATGCCTCTCCTCATTGAATGGTCCGGAATATATCTCGGAGACCATTCAGCCCATCGTCTTTGTTCTTGAAAATAAAGAGCTATCCAACCCATCCTCGCTGCCGGCACTGGTCCGTGACCCTGAGGTCACATCTTGTCAAGTCCACTCCCAGATCGTCTTTAAATGTGGAAACGTTTCAGTCCCCAGTCCTCTCAGCATTGTTCCAAACACCTATGTGGTCACTTTAATTGTCACCCTTTGCCCCCCCCCCCCCCCCCATTCCTTCAAACAATTATTGTGAATCCATGTCCCTCCTCTCTTTCCCCTATCCAAGTCCGTCATAGTTATAAATAACTTAGTTGAGCCTCTCCAAGGGCTCCGTTGAAAAAAAACAAGCTTGCCTATTCCAATTTGTTCCCAGTCTGCAGCATTTGCCCGGTCTATTCTCATCCCTGGAATATCTATGTCAGCTCCTGGTTATTGACTGTAGCTCCATCTTCAACTACACAAGTTCAACCTAACCCAGCTTCAAACTCCAGGATCTAGGAGTCAGAACGCCCTCTGCCACTGGATCCCGACTTCCTGACCCTTAGGCTACAATCAGTGAGGATAGGCAACAAACTCAACAAACTCAACAAACAAAATTCCACAATAATTCTCAATACCAGTGCCCGCAAAGTTGTGTTCTCAGTCGGCTATTGTACTCCTTATACACTCACAACAGTGCGACCAAATGTAGTTCTTACTCCATTTACAAGTTTGCAGATGACACGGCTGTGGTGAGCTGGATCACAAACAATGATGAAACGGAGCAAAGGAAGGAGATAGAAAGCTTAGTGCCATGGTGGCAAGACAACAACGTCCTCCTCAATGTTAGCAAAATGAAGGAGCTAGTCATAGACTCCAGACTGGTACATACTCAGCTGACCCACAGGTAAAGGATCCCATGTCCCACCTGCACAGACTCACCTGCCCACCAGTACAAATTCATCTATTCCCTGGTACAGACTCACCAGTTCCCTGGTACACACTCACCTGTCCCAAAGGTACAGGGATCACATGTCCCACCTGTATATTTAGTGCGACAGGATCTTCACTGCGCAATGCCATGCTGACTATTCTGATCTGTCAAATAAACATAGTTCCTATCCCTGAGGATTTTCTCCACAGTTTCCCTGTCGCTGGCCTGATGTTCATCCTCTTTTTCGATGATATTTCTGGATAAAGTTCTGAAGCCACTTTTTTAAAGTGACCACAGACTGAAGGATATGTTTGTGTGTAGGAGCTGATGTAGCTCCACCTAGGAACGGAATGGTAGAAACTTTGTTCGTCTTGTGACTGACATCTCTGCCCTGTATCGAGGCTGAGTCAGCAGAACTGTGGCTGGTGTCACGGGAATGTCTCATACTGAAGTCAACTCTTGTTCGGAAGAAGAAACAGTGGCCATGTACCAAATGCTTTATTCATTGAAGGTCTGAAAACGTCTCTGTTTCTGGAGTGGAGACCAGCTCAGTGCAGCGCACGATGGAAATCTCCAGAATAATTATAGTTTAATCACGGCTGGAAGCAGGTGCTTTGGGGGATAGATAGATAGATAGATCCTTTATTGTCATTCAGACCTTACGGTCTGAACGAAACTATGTTGCCTGCAGTCATAGAAAGAATCAATAATAACAAAACATACAATAAACACCAATTAAACATCCACCACAGTGAGTTCACCAAGCACATCCTCACTGTGATGGAGGCAAAGTCTTAGTTTCCATCTCTTCCCTCCTTGTTCTCCCTCTGCGCTGAGGCGGTCGATCCAGGCCGGAGATGCCGCTCTCCAGTCCAGCGGACCTCCGTGGTGATGTCGCCGCTGCCGATAGCCGGAACGCCATCCCCGCTCCGAGACGGCCCGCCACAGTATCAGCTCCGGGGCCGCACGCCCCAGCTCCATACTCGATGCCCCAGCTCCAGGTTCTCCAGATCCTGCAAGCACCGGGCCGCTGCCCCAGCTCCAGGCCGATGCCCCAGCTCCAGGTCGCTGCCCCAGCTCCAGGCCGTAGCAAGTCGCTGCTCCAGGTATTCTCCGGGCCGCTGCCCCAGCTCCAGATGCTGCAGTCTCCGCTCTGGGCCGCTGCCCCAGCTCTGCTTGCATCAGCCCCAGGCCGCCGCCGAAAGCCAGAACGCCGCACCAGCAAGTCGGGCCACCGCTGCTCAGCCCCGAAGACGGCCAGCCTCTCGTTGGTAAGTCCTGGCTGGCTCTGCCTCCGGAGCCTCGGGGTCGGTCGCAGGCTGGAGGCCGCCAGCTCCGCCATTAGGCCTGCGCAGACGGAGGCAGAGAAGGGGGATACGACATGAAAAAGTCGCATTCCCCCGAAGGAAGAGACAGAGAACATGTTCCACCCCCTCTAACACAACCCAACAAACTAAAACTTAACCAAAACAAGACAAAAAAACCAACAGAAAAAAGTAAAGACAGACGGACTGCAGGCGAGCCGCAGCTGTTAACAGCGCCGCCACTTCCGGAATTGAGATCAAGGAGGAGATGCGGACTGAATGATTCTTTCTGATAAAGTAAGATGTCAAATCTTCCACTGGAAGGGAAGAAATGCTGGCAACACGGAATTTATTTTCATCCCTGCTCCTGAGATTACACATTGTTTAAGTATATATACAATCCTTGAAATGAACCACACTTGAAAGGTTTCATGGACAACTGAATGATGGAATGTGTGGATGTGTGAACAGTGAATTGTACTCGACATTACCACGCACCGCTAGTCTGAGATCCCAGGGTCCAAACACAGTGGTCAGCGCTCATGGTGGATGGGAAGTTCGAGTCAGCAGTGAATCACCGCCATTGAGGCGGGAGGAATCCACTTCCTTTTGTCAGAGTGTCGTGCGAGGGAGGTGGGATGAGGTGATCGCCGGTGGCTGAGGGATGATACAGTCACTGGAGGAGCAGCAGCTCAAAGAGAGGATTGTTGTCCGGACCACTAACCTGACTGCAGCTGCGTGGGTGAGTAACAGAGTCAAGTTTTGTCCAGTGCTGCTCCCACCCATCCTGCCAAGTACATGCTCCTTCAGCAACAAGAGAGACTTGGACTGTCAATACACAGCTGGCCAGTCGATGGGCTAAAAGTGGGGTGATCAGCTAGATCCATGATCACATCGCAGGCCTGTCTGTCGGGAACAGCTGCAGGCAATGGCTGCTGAGAGCTGAGCTCCAGCAGGGTCGGACATTTGGCACTTTGGAAGTTACTCCACATCCAATGATCTACAGTTGGCATTAACATTATGCTGCTCATTTAGAAACACATTCAACAAAGCGACAATTACCTAAGCAGAATACTAATGGGATAGGAAGTAGATTTGTTCCAACAGGAATGCCTGCCAACTCTGGCTGATTGGCTCAGTTCTGCAATAGTTGCAGAATAACCACACACAGTCAGACACAGTCCGACTGACGGGCAGGCAGACAGACAGGCAGACAGGGAGTCACGGAAACAGGCAGTCAAGCAGATAGGTAGATGGACAGAGAGCCAGGCAAGCAAAACAGATAGATAAATGACAGGTAGCCAAAAGGCTGAGTGGCAGATAAACAACCAGAGTGTTAAACGGAGAAACAAGGAAGGAACTGGTTTACAAAAAAAGATGCAAAGTGCTGGAGTAACACAGCCGTTCAGCCAGCATCTCCGGAGAACATGAATAGGCTACATTTCAGCTCGAGACCCAAAGGGTCTAGTCTGAAGAAGGCTCCCTTGATTAGTAAGGGTGTCAGGGTTATAGGGGGGAAAGCAGGAGAATGGCGTTGAAAGGGAATGATAGATCAGCCATGATTAAAGGAGTAGACTTGATGGACCGAATGGCCTAATTCTGCTCCGATAACTTATGAACTCCTGGCACAAAACATCACCTATCCATATTCTTCACAGATGCTGCCGGACCCATTGAGTTACTCCCAACAGTTTGTGTCTTTTAGATGGACCGACAGAGAGGTAGACAAACACAAGTCGGCACTGAACAGACAGATGGGCAGCCAAACAAAACAAGACAGGGCATGACAAAAAGGAAACTGGGAGCATCTAGAGGCAAGTCCACATCTGCACAGTGGGAAGCACTCAGAGGAGAAATATTGAGAGGTCAGGGCAATGTGTTCTGCGAGAGTGAAAGCCAGGAGTAACAAGTACAGGGAACGCTGGGAGTCGAGGGGTATTGAGGGTCGGATAAGGGCAAAAAGAGAAACAAATAATACTGAAGACGGGAGAGACCTGTCTACAGTAGAAAGTCTAGAGATGCGCTTAGAAGCGAAATTTGGAAAGCAAAGAGGGTTCACAAAATATCACTGGCAGTCATTTTAAATATGTTTTCAAGGTATATTAAGGACAAACAAATATCCAGGGAGAGTGTGTGGCCTATTGGAGGCAACAGGGCCCATCTGTGTGTGGTGCCACAATCAGTGAGGTCCTAAATGAATAGTTTTACTCAGGTTTCACAAAGGAAACAAATGTCGTAGTTTAGACTTTAGACTTTAGAGATGCAACGCAGAAACAGGCCACTCGAATCATCAAGCAATCAACCCGTACACCAGCACTAACCTACACACTAGCGACAAATTAGAATTTTTACCAAAGCCAATTAACCTACAAATCTGTATGTCTTTGGTGTGTGGTTGGAAACCAGCGCATCCGGAGAAATTCCACATGGTCACGTAGAGGACGTACACACTCTGTCTTTCTTTTAAAATCTTTTTATTGGTTTTTTTTTCCAAACAAAAAGCAAAAATAAAACATAAAAAAACAGAGCAAAAAGAATAATGATAAACAAAACAATGGTATTGATACATAGGGATCAGGATTACATTAATAGCAGGTATTACCTAATATGAGACCAGTGTCAAAATACACAATGAATATAGACCTCCCGATCTCTATGTAAATATAGTTAAATCTTTAAAATGAAACATATAAATGTAAAAAAAACCACAAAGATAAAAAGATAAAAAGGAAAAGAAAAAGAAAAACTCCATACAGACAGCACCCAGAGTCTGGATTGAAGCTGGGTTTCTGGCGCTGTAAGACAACAGCTCTGCTGCTGTGCCACTGTGCCACCTTCAAGAGGAGGGGGGGGGGGGGGGGGGGGGGGGGTTATAGATAGGGTTGACTGCAGAATACATCCCCCATATCAGGGGTAAACAAAACAAGATATTGATTTAGGATAATAAGGGCGAGCTTTAGAAGGAGACATTTCTCATGCAGAGAGTGGTGAATACCTGTAACACATTAACCGAGAGAGTGATGAAGGCAGAATCATTGACAGAATTGAAGGAATTATAGACCAGCCTTAAATCGCTGCGGGAGAAAATGCAGGTGGAATCAATATGGACATGTGCCCACTGGTCAGCATAGATGTGGTGGGCTGAAGGGCCTCCTTCCATGTGTATGACAAATGAGGAGCAGCAGACAGATGGATGAATGGGGAACGGGGGGGGGGGGGGGGGGGGGGGGGGGGGGGGCATGCAAGGGTTTAGAAAGGAGGTTAATGTGCAATATAGAACTGTTGGCACCTTGGCTTGAGAATAAACTCACAATTATCCAGCATCATTCACGTCACTGTGCCCTCTGCAGGCAGTGAGTTTTGCAGTGTAGTTACATCTGCAGTGGAGAAAACACAGCACAACTGTGTGTATCGATGCAGCCAGTAATCCCCCAACACCACACGCACATAAATACAGCTGTTGTTTGTGATGGAAGTGGAGGCTACAGGAATACTTTTCTGTTCTCCTTGCAACGGTGATTTAGTATCTTTTATATCAGCCAATGGGACAAATGAGATATCGATCTTTTTCATGAAAAATATAAAAGTTGCACTTCAATTTTTTTAAAATTGACTTTCATGATTTTTTTCTAGCATGAGACCACAAATCAACTTTATTTCGGAATAACTGCAGTAGCTTTTGAACGAAGCTCGAACTATTGTCCCACTTCCAATCCCACTGCAATATCTGACCCCCCTGACATTGCGCAGTACTTTATAATGCTGCTCTTGAATGTTTTAAATCAAACCACATCTTCCTCCCTAAAAAACGTGCATCCTACCTCAAACCCCTCGCTCCAAACAAAACCCTCTCCTACATTAAACCTCCCTCTTACCTCAAACCACTCCCTCCTGTCTTAAACCTACCTCAAACCTGTTCCCCTTATCTCAAACGTCCCCCTATCTCAAAACTCCCTCCAACCACAAATCCCTTCCTTCTACCTCAAACCCATCCCTCTCACCTCAAACACACCCCTCACACCTCAAACCTCCGCCATAACTCTCTTTCTCCCACCTCAAACCTTTTCCTCCTCCCTCATTCGGTGCTGGCTCGAAGGGCCAAATGGCCTATTCCTGCACCTATTGTCTATTGTCTTTGCCATTCAGTCTTGGTCTCAAGGGCCTGGCAAACAGGATCACAACCTGTGGCCCTCCAACCAACAGGAGTGTAAAATGCCTGCAGCCTATCTGCTGCCCTGAACTCCACCTTGATAAGCGCCTCTGTCTTACCTTCTCGATCAGCAAGAAACAGGAACTGCTTTGATGAGGATGATCAGTAGTTCCACGAGCTAAATAATTCCAATCACAGGGCTCGTTGGATTGCTCTTGTGTGATGTGGAAGATGTCCAAAACGTTGTAATTAGTTTAGATAAGTGACATTGTACAATCTACTTAGTTTATTAAAATGTGATGACATGTAGAACCACAGGTGTGATGACATCTTCACTAAAGTGCTCGACCTTGCATCAAAGTACTTGTAATATAATAAGAAATCCTTTCTACAAAAGGGAATGGATGGGTATGGAGTCATACAGTCATACAGCATGGAAACAGGCCCTTTGGCCCAACCTGCCTATCCCAACCAAGATGCCCCATCTAAACTAGTCCCACCTGCCCACTTTTGGCCCATATCCTTCTAAACCTTTCCAATTAATGTATCTGTCCAAATATCTTTTAAAAGTTGCCATAATACCTGCCTCAACAACTTCCACTGGCAGTTCATTCCATAAGCCCACCACCTTGAGATACAAACAATGCCCCTCAGGTTCCTATTAATTTTTCCCCTCTCACCTTAAACCTACATCCTCAGGTTCGTGACTCCACTACTCTGGGTAAAAGACTTCATTCATTCACCCTATCTAGTTCTCTCATGTTTGTATACATCTTTATAAGATCACCCTTCATCCTGCTATACTCCAAGGAATAAAGTCTTAGCCTGCCCAACTTATCCCTACAGCTCAGGACATTAAGTCCTGGCAACATCTTCATAACTCTTCTCTGCACTCTTTCCCGCTTAACAACTGAACACAATACTCTATATATGGCTTCACCAATGTCTTGTACATAGCATCCCAACTATATGCAAAAACCTGACTGATGCTTTTACCAATGTAAAAAAGCATTCTTGACAAAGTTATCTACCTGTGGCGCCATTTTCAATAAGCCATTTTCTTGCACTCCTAGATCTCTCTGCTCGTCAACACTTCCCACTGTCCTGCCATTCAAGTCCTGCCCTGGCTTGACTTCAGAAAATGCAACACATCGCACTTATTTGCATAAAATTCCATCGGCCATTCCACAGCCCACCTGACAAACTGATCAAGATCCTGCTGTAATTTTTGATAACCAACTTCGCTGTGTGCAATATGAACCACTTTAGTGCCATCCGAAAATGGATCAGGTGCAGGCAGAGTTTAACTTGCCATCATATTCAGCACCGATACAGCAGGCTGAAGGGCCTAATCCTGTGATGTACTTTGCAATGCTTTTTGTTTTAGATTATGGTGGTCATTTGAATTGGCTAATCAATTGACGTGGCTCACTCAGCTTAGGAGAATGGAGGCAGGCAGAGCCAACAGCACCCACACTCTGAATGTAACCAAGCATCCTATGGTTGATCTTGGGAACCCTCTTGAAAGAACAGCTCTGACATTCCAGGCGAGAAGCCTTCACCAACGGCCACTGCTCGCATAGCTCTGTGGAATTTGCTCTGCAGAGAGCTCTGGCCTTTGTTCTGTTTCCCTGTGAATCATAACAGAAATGGGATGATTTTCTACATTGCTGTGTGGCTTAATATCTGGAACAAATCTATTAACATCACATCGTATCACTGCAGTGCACGGAACAGAGTCAGATTTGCAATTGCAATATCTTAGTCTTGCACAACATAATTTCCTTTCAACAGACTTAAGCCAAACAAACCGCTTCATGAATTTTAATGAAAATCAAAGGCAGAGAAGGTGGAGTACAAACGGCAAAAAATTACAGAGGAACAAAGAGGTTTGTGGGAAGGGGAAAACTACTGGTGGCCTTACATCTGGTTATTAATTTGAAATGCATATCCACCAAGACGGCGAAAAGATGCATGAAAGCATTTGCATTAAAACCATTATTCAAACAACCGTGTAATACTGCACAGGTCAATAACAAATTGTACTTTTCACCAGCAATTCATTCAACTGGTTTGGAATTAAAAGCTGATAAAAAGTGCCAATAATACACGCATTGCAATACAATAAACTTACTGTGTCAATTGAAATTAATTTCCAATGATCTGAAAATGCAGGTCCCATCTTATTATCATCTTTAACTTTGCAATAATAGAATGACAACTGTGCGATCTGTTGGATGGGATACAAGGAACTGCAGATGCTGGTTTACAAAACAAGTCACCGAGTGCTGGAGTAACTCAGCAGGTCAGGCAGCATCTCTGGAGAACATAGATAAGTGACTTTTCGGGTGTAATCTTTCTTCAGACGCGAGATTTGTGGCTTAATGTACTGTACTGCTTCAATGTGCTGTGCCAGGCATTGAGACTCCTAGTGCACCTAGTCGACCCGCTGTAGTGAAGACACTTTGTTGACTTACCCCACACCAGACTCCTGATGCAGTCTCACTTTTCCAATCTTCACTGTGGGAAGGGACAAAAGAATAAATTCAAGAATTTTCTCAAAGCCTCCTTGATAAAATGTGCAGAGCAAGTTTTGTTTCACAGAGTGTAGTGGATGCCTGAACACAATGCCAGGGATGGTGGTGGAGGCAGATATAATAGTGGTGTTCAGGGTGCTTATGGACAGACTCATGGATATGCAGGGAATGGAGGGATATGGATCACATGCAGGGAGATGAGGTTAGAGATGCCCTTAGCTCCACTGCCACAATGATCTCCCACACCCAGGCTGGTCCTTCTGTCGATTGCCCCCCCCCCCAACCGTTACTCCCTGGGACACCCAGGCTGACCCCCTGATCGACTGGAACAACGGCCACTCTGCAAGGCCCGGCTCCGGGACACACGAACAATGTACCCGAAACATCCAGCGGTATCTTGGTGCCATTGATGGAGGCTCTTTGGATCAATCTCTCCCAGCTATACCATGAACAGATATTGTAATGGGAGCAGCACAAAGTGCTGGCGTAACTCAGCGGGGCAGTCAACTTCACTGGTGAACATGGACAGGTGTGGTTTTGGGTCAGGGTCCTTCTAGACTGATTTTAGGGGGGGGGAGGGGAGAAAAAAACTGGAAGAGAGATGGGAGCAGGACAAAGTCTGGAAGCTAAAAGGGTTGATACAAGAGGGAGGGGTTTTTGATAAGCTAATGGTTGGACAAAGGCCAGAGATGAAAAGGTCGAAGGATTTCAGAATTGCGAAATGTGAAGCGAGAGGAAGGAAAGTAGGAGGAAGGGGAGGGGGAGGGGAGAAATAGGTGCGTGTCCATGTAGGGGGTCTGAAGGGTTTTGTAGTTTTAATGTCCATACCATTGGGTTCTTCTTTTTATGCAAACCAGCATCTGCAGATCCTTGTATCCTCTTGCACTAGGAATAGGTTTATTTTCTGGGCATCGAACTGGGAAAGTAGCCGATCCATGTCTGTGAAAGGAGTACAGTCAGATGTCTAGAAGAGCACAATTTCACTCAGGAAATTGTATGGTGTTCCTGGAAAAGCATTCCGCATATGTACGGCTCCACAAACACAGCCTTACCTGACTGAATTCCATACAACGGTCCTTTGCTATTCTGGCATTTTTTATGTTCTATTTTGCAGTTCTCTGTGCAGTTGTAAAAATGATCCAAGACCTTCTGCAAATCAATTTTGCAACAAGTAGCTTCAAGCACCGATCCGAGCATTGTGAAAATTGCAGAATTCGGTAAAGGAGAAGGTGTTAGTGAGGAAGGAGGGGGGGAATAGAAATGAGGCGAGCCATAGAGAAGTATACAAGCAGATGTAGAGCTTCTGTGGATGTGTTAAAGGAAAGGACTAGCACAGTTGTCCTTTCCTTTTTAGATTGACCTGGGCAAAACTAATAAAATGGAACTGCAAATGCTGGTTTATACTAAAGGTAGACACAAAATACTGGAGTCACTCAAGGGCTAATCAGTCGGGTGAAATTGAGGGTCAATCAGCTGGGTGAAACTGTGCTGAGCAGGAAGATAGAGTAGAGGAATGAAACCACAGTTATTTGTCTACATTCATGGGGTGAGACATAGAAAGTCTCCTGAATGACAGGTCAACATCAGAGAGGAGCAGGAAGAAGAGAGCATTTGTCACCATACAAGTATTGGTGAAATTGAAGGGACCGAAAGTGGAGAATCTACGTAGTCTGTTACCCAGAGGATGGGAATCAAGAGGACATAGGTTTAAGGCGAGGAAAGATTTAATGAGATCCTAAGGGGCAACTTTTTTACACAGAGGGTGGTGAGTATATGGAATGATCTGGCAAAGGAGGTAGGTGAAGCTGGTACTATGATGTGGCCCTTGTGGCTAAGGGGATCAGGGGGTATGGAGAGAAGGCAGGTACGGGATACTGAGTTGGATGATCAGCCATGATCATATTGAATGGCGGTGCAGGCTCGAAGGGCCAAATGGCCTACTCCTGCACCTAATTTCTATGTTTCTATGTTTCTATATAACAACATTTAAAAGATATTTGGACAGGTACATGGATAGAAAAGGTTTAGAGGCAAAATGCCATCAGGTGCGGCCAGGGTGGATGGGACACCTTGGTCGGCATGGGCAAGTTGGGCCAAAGGGCCTATTGCCGTGGCTCTGTGAAAAAACTTGTAGTTTATATTCAAGAATACAGTTTTAAAACAATGTCAATATTCTTAAAGATGTTTCCGGTTGCTGTTGTTGGAACTGAGGAGATAGGTAGGGAGGGAATGAGGGAAAGAGACTAGTGGGATGGCTAGAGCTGGCATTGATTCGATGGGCCAAATGGTCTCCTTCTGTTTTGGAATATCGTAATGAGAAATATGTTTTGGATACTGGGTAACAGAAGAGTCTATTCCATCTGTGATCAACCTCTTTCTCGGGGATCCTGTGGAAATACCATCAATACCAGGCCACATCATTTTTCAGAGGGTAAATCAGAAGCTGCAAATGCTGGAAATCTGAAATGAAACAGAAAACTCATCACGTCAGTCAGCATCTGCCTGGCTTTCTAAATGTGTGCAGCATTTTGTGTTGAAGCAGTCTCTAGGTTCTACAGGAAGATGGACCTAGTTAACTAAGTTTAAGAAGGAACTGCAGATGCCGGAAAATCGAAGGTAGACAAAAATGCTGGAGAAACTCAGCGGGTGCAGCAGCATCTATGGGGCGAAGGAAATAGGCAACGTTTCGGGCCAAAACCGTTCTTCAGGCTATATAGTTAACTATATGTCTTTATGACAACGATTGTGGTTCTACATTTATCTGTATCATCAATGAAAAAGCAGCTTCAACTGATCTACTGATGAGAGAGATATGCAGGAAATAAAGGGGTGGCACAGTGGTGCAGCAGTAGAGTTGCTGCCTTACAGTGCCAGAGACATGGGTTCAATCCTGACTAGGGGTGCTGTCTGTACAGAGTTTGTACGTCCTCCCTGTAAACCTGCGGGTTTGCTCTGGGTGCTCTGTTTTCCTCCCACACTCCAAAGACGTTCAGGTGTGTAGGCTAATTGACTTTGGTAAAATTGTAAATTGTCCCTAGTGCGTAGGATAGTGCTCATGTATGGGGTGATCGCCTGTCGGTGCGGACTTGGTGGACCGAAGGGCCTGTTTCCGCACTGTATCTGTAAAATGTCTAAAGATGATTCCCAATCACTGTATCTCCTCAGATTTCACTCCCACGGTGAGGCTGGATCTTACTGGCCGGCACAGCTCCTGGCACAACTTGCCGAGCTCCTACCCTGACCACACCGGGAGCTCCGTCAGCCCAATGAGTGACCGGCTCAAAGCCCCATTCCTCAAGGGTAATCAGATACAAGCAGCAAATGTTATCCTTATTAGTGAATAGCACATTTGCAAATTAATATAAACAATCCCCCTTAAGCAGCAACAGCGCTGGCATCATATGGCATGTTCCATAGTTATTTCTAGTAGCGATTAAAAAAGACAGTCAACATTAGAATCAGGAGCTATTTTTCCACAAAGGCCAGATTTGGTTGATGAATTGGCTGTGGGCTATGATCTGTGACAAACAGCCACCCTTTCCACGTTGGAAATATCTCTCACCTGCTGCTGTGAATGTTCCATAAAACAAGAGCCCTTGAGGAAAGTAGTCTCATAATTCATGCAAATCAATTCTGAGCCGGGCATACACACACTCATAAATATACAAATATATGGCCTGGTTAAAAGGCTTTCAGTGATAAAGCTGTATCTTTAATTGTGACTGAGCTCAAACAGGGCCTGTGACACTGTAGCAAATGCTCACACTTTAACTGACTTGCTTGCAGCGAACTGTAAATGAATTATATTAAGTCTAATTGAGATTTATTGTGGTGAGTAATTTTACATTTCATTTCTGATTAATGGTGACTACCTTTACAACCCCGTTTTTCAAAAGGACAATGACACTGGACTTCGAGAGCAGCCTTTGCTTACAGCTTCATTCAGAAGCTCGACTGGAGACAGAGTGGAGGAATGCGAGGACCAGAGGAAGCGAACCTAATGATTGTAACCAAATGGATCGGGTGGTAAGGGGAACTGAAATGGCGTGCAATTGGGATACACAGACTTGGCGACCAATTTGTGGAGCATCCCGCTCAGTCCGTAATGGCCTTCCCAAGCTCCCAGTTACATACAATTTCAATCCCTGTTTCAGTCCCACACCGACATGTCCAGCCTTGGCCTTCTCCACTGCCAGGGTATGGTCCAATGCAAACTAGAGGATCAACACCTCATATTCTACCTGAGTAGTCTGCAGCCCAATGGTATGAACATTGTTTATTCCAATTATAAATAACTTTACCCTGCTCTCTGTTCTCCCATCCCTTCTATCTCTCACTCTCTTTAATCTTCCTTGGGATTCTTCATCGTAATTAAGCTGGTCTACAATCTCAGTGATCACCTGGAATCTCCCACCTTCTTCTTCTTCTTCTTCTTACGTATGGCGTGCACAGCCTAAAGTTGTAGGACAACTTGTTCTATTTGATCTTACTTGATTGTGCACGCCAGGTTGATTGCATTCGTCGAAACAGGGCGGACCACATGAAGGTTGCAATCTCCCGCCCCGAATCTCCCACCTGTGACCACATTACTATACTTGATATAATGGCAAATTGAGACACATTGTTAACAGATGAGAGAGAAACAAAATCAATGACCTCTCATCAGTGCTGGGGCATATAACTGTTTAAAGTTGCAGTGACAGTGGGTCAGGGAGGAGTGGGAAAGAGGGTCTGTGGTTGAACGAACGCCCAAAGAGTTGAAGATGGATTTGGGTGTATGAGGGTGAGGACATTTCATGAAAGGTAGCTTTACTATTACAACCATTACAACGGTTCGCACTCCTGATTGGGCCAATTCTTCGGCCTCTTACAAAACCAAAGCTCAACGTAAGCTCAAAGATTAGCACCATATTTTGGGGCCAACCTTGGGCTCGAGCAGTGTCTCCCACAAACACAAGCTCCACGTAAGCTCTGAGGTCTGGAGGAAGGATTAGCACCATAAAAAAAAGAAAATTTGGGGCCACCATTTGTGGTTACCTCGATTCTCCCCCCCTCCCTTCCCCCACACCTGCCCTGTGGTCTCTTGCCCTGCTCCAATAAAGCCTGATGAGGAGAGGTCCCTCATCTTCTGCCCAGGCACATTGCATCTCACTGGACTTTATACCAAAGGCAACTCTTCTAGATAACAACACAGAACATAGAATAGTGAAGCACAAGAACAGGCCCTTCAACCCACAATAGATAGACACAAACTGCTAGAGCAACTCAGCGGGACAGGCAGCATCTTAGGAGAGAAAGAATGAGTGACATTTCGGGTTGAGAACCTTCTTGAAACTGAGAGGTTCTCGATCTGAAGAAGGGTCTCAACCCGAAACATCACCCATTCCTTCTCTCGAGAGGTGCTGTCTGTCCCGCTGAGTTACTCCAGCTTTTTGTGTGTATTTCTGGTGTAAACCAGCATCTGCAGTTCCTTCCTACACCTTCAGCCCAAAATGTCTGTGCTGAACATGATGCCAAGCTAAACAAATCTCCTCGGCCTGCATGCTATCCATATCCCTCCATTCCCTGTGCTCCCATGCGTCTATCTAAAATGATACCATCGTATCTGTCTCCACCAACACCCCTGCTTATTTAAGGAATTCAAAGGCTGGTTGAAAGTTATTTTCCTTGTGAAATATTTGCTCAAAATTCTTTATCACATTCATAGTTTCTAGATGTTTTATTGTTACATCTTTGGGTAAAGATCCCTTCATCTTTCTGACAATAATTGATCCATGTTGCTCTGACTCTGTTTTATCCTTACATTGGTATGCTGTAATCACTTTTGCTGTTCACTTGACATTGAACTCTGACATCCTTTAATTTATATGTGCCTATCTGGAAGCCTCTTAATCACCACTAACATAGCTGTCTCCACCACCATCCCTGGCAGCACGATGCAGGCACCCACAACTCTCTGTGTAAAAAAACTGCAACACACATCTCATAGAAACATAGAAACATAGAAAATAGGTGCAGGAGTAGGCCATTCAGCCCTTCGAACCAGCACCGCCATTCAATATGATCATAGCTGATCATCCAAAATTAGTACCCTGTTCATGCTCTCTCTACATAGCCCTCGATTCCATTAGCCCTGAGCTATATCTAACTCTCTCTTTAAAGTTTGCCCCTCTCACCATAAAGTTATGTCCTTGTCTTTCACATTTCCACCCTAGATAAAAAGGTTCTGACTGCCCTACAATTTTATATATTGCTGTCAGGTCTTCCCTCAACAACCGATGCTCCACAGAAACCAATCCAAGTTTGTCCAAACTCTCCTTCTAGTTCATGCTCTCTACTCCAGGCAGAATTCTCGCAAACCTCTCCTGCTCTCTCTCCAAAGCCTCCACAACAGATGTTGATTACAGGACCTGTATTCATGGACAGCTCCAGACTGGCATGTAGGGTGGTTTCATCAACAATTCTCACCAACTCCAACCCTCCTGCCTCATCCGGCTAATCACCCCTCGGGCTGACAACAGAGAGATAGACACAAAATGCTGGAGTAACGCAGCGGGTCAGGCTGCATCTCTGGAGAGAAGAAATAGATGACGTTTCAGGTCAAGAACCTCTTCAGACAGAGAGTCAGGGGAGAGGGAAACTGGGTGAGAGAGCTGGGTAAAGGTTTCCAGGAAACAGCAAGTTGAACAGTGCTCGGATTCTGTTCAATAACATCATGACATAATCACCAGGAATTAAATGCCTCTCATCTAAAGGACAATAATTAATACCTTCTCTGCCAGTAAATTCCAAATATTTTAGGTCAGGCGTAGTTTGGCTGTCAGTGATGCGTTAGATTATTTTAATGATAGTATTTAAGAAGATGTGATTGTTGCCATGGCTCCAGCCACACTTTGCAGGTGAGGTACCAGAATATTTTTGGGAGAAGCACTGATTCCACAGACATGAGAAAATATATTGTCGCCAAATGCAAATGAGGTGTAATAATAGGTTTGGAAATGTCATTGCACAACATTCTGTACCTCTGTCAATTGGTACAATTTAATTTCAAAGGATAAGTAAATTCAATATGAATAAAATGATTATATTTAAATTACATCCTGGTGTATGATTGTTTAACTTCACTTTGCTCTATGTTTACACTAATGTTAGTTCTTTAAATTATACCAAACTGGAGTTGTCTTGCTGGAATCTTACCTTTAAAAATAAATATGTTGTGTCAATTTTAGAATACAGAAATATACAGCACAGAAACAGGCTGTTGTCCATGCCAACCAAGATCACTACCTGACCCAGAGCCTTTGGCCTATGCTTGGCCCTAATCCCTATCAATAGTTCTCTCCATGTACTTGTGAAAATGTCTTTAAAAAATTGCCATTGTATCCACTTCTATCACATTCTTTAGTAGCTTATCCATTTGTTTAGCAGCACCTCATTGTTTCTGAGGTACTTTTTAAATCTTTCTCTTTTCACCTCAAATCTATACTCTCTAATTTTGGACTCCATTACTGTTGGAAGAAAGACTGTGACTATCTAAAGATTGTGACCCTCATAATTTTATATACCACTATACATTCACCACCTATGCTCCAGTGAAATTACCCAGCCTATCCAGCCTCACTCACCTTGCAACTCAAGTCCTCCAGCCTTGGTAACATCCTCTTTAATCTTCTCTGCATCTTTTCCATTTTAATAAGTTCCTTCTGGTAGACTGCACACAGTACTCCAAGTATGGTCCTTCTAATGAATCGTGCAGTTGTAAAACTGGAGAGGGCAGGTCTGTTCTCCCTGGAGTGGAGGAGGTTAGAAGCATGAGATATATAAAGTTACGAGAATTATAAGGACCGCAGGAAACTTTCCGGAGGTGAATATAACTGGAAGGTACAGATTTATGATGAAGGGTGAAAGATTTAGGGAGGATCTGAAGGGAACTCTCTTCATCCAGTGAGAGTGTTGAGTATCTGAAAAACACTGCCGGAGAGAGAGATAAAAGCATAGTAGACACAAAATGCGGGAGTAACTCAGCGGGTCAGGCAGTATCTCTGGAGAAAAGGAATAGGTGATGTTTTGGATCAAGACCTTTCATCTAAACAGAGTCACTGACTTCATCACCTATCTCGATGAGCTCTTGAATCACCGAGGCGTTGAAGACTCTGGGCCAAATGCTGGAAGATGGAATGAACACAGACAGCTCGCCACTGGTTGGTATAGAATTGATGGGCCGAATGCCCTGTGTCCATGCTGCGCGATTCGAGATCAAGATGATCAACATGACTTTCAGTTTCTTGTAATTGTCAACAACAGAACATCCTGAATGCTTAGCTTGGTGTTAGCTTACAAAAGCCCTCACATTTCTGAATTTGTTCACCAGATTTTTCATTGCCGTTGGCATTTCCATTTGATCCATTGTAAAGGACATGACCTCCAATCAAGCTCATTTTGGTTGTTATTTCACCACTGAACTTCACATTGCAATATGGTTGTTGTCCCTGAGATTTGCACAGATTGTAGTTTGAATGTGGCTGGCAATACAACTCTGTGGTGATGAAAAGGCTGTTTCTGATTTGTCGAGCAGAAGCTCGTGATCCTGGCAACATCTCAAAGGTCTCAGGAGCAGACATCTAACAAATCCACTGCCAACAAATAAAGGCTGCAATAAACACACGGCTGGTAGAACTCACTGGGTCAGACAACATCTGTGGGAGTAATGTACAGTTGACGTTTTGGGTCGGGACCTCTCCTCTGGACGGAATGAGTGAGGGAGATGGGCAGAGGTGGGGGTGGGGGCGGTTGGGGGACAGTGGGGAGGGCGCAAAGCCACCACGTGATAGGTGGAGCCTGGGAAGTGGGTGGGGCAGAGGCCACACCTGATAGGTGGGACCAGTGGAAGGAGTGGGGGAGTGGCGTGTGATTGGTGGAACCATGGGAGGAGGGTGATTGGCGGATGGAATCAGGCGGGGGAATGGGGTGGAGATAGCAACAGAGGCTGGGACGTGATTGGCGGAGGTAACCAGGGGGTGCAGCAGATTGAGTCTGAATGGACAACAGTGGAGAATGGGGCCATGCAAAAGATGAGGGGGGGGCAGATGGAATAGAGGGGGGAGGGGACTCAATGGAGGAGTGTGGGGTTGATGGGCAGGTGGTGAGGGATGGGTGGGGGAGGGGTTGGTAGGGGGTTATGGGATGATGGGTGGGAGGGGACCCGGTAGGACATGTGGGGGGGTGATGGGAGGTGCGGGGCATGTGGGGGGTAGGTTGGTGGTGATAGTGTGATGAGCTGGTGGGGGGGGGGGGGGGGGGGGGGGGATGGGGTGGGGGGGGGGGGGGGGAGGGAGTGTGGGGTCATGCCCAGGGGGAGGGGAGGAGGGGGCTTGGTGGGCAAATATTTGACTTTTGAACGTTTCTTTATTAACACAGCTGAACGCAGAGAGGCAGCGAGGGAAGTTATTAATGTGGAGTGGATGGGTGAAGGTGAAAATCCAAGCTGTTCCTTATACTGGAAGCAAATCCATTGACCCCAGCATACATGGTCAATTAAACAACATTGGAAGAAATAGTATTGGTATTGAAGCCAACAATCTTTAACAATGGAAAGACTTTACAATTCATTGTAAATAATGACACAGATTAAATAATCAATTAGCCTTTAAAAAGTGTACCATTAACAGAGTCTTTTCCAAGCATCTCATCTTTCTTCGCTGATAGCTTTCTGTTGAAACACTTTGCGTGACCTTGGAATTAAATATGCGTGTGTTGATTCAAGCAGGACAAAATCTAGATAATAAAAGAAAAACGTTTTTGTCACGGTAACTAAAACACCTTTCATGCCCTCTACTCATCTGTTCCCCGACATTGGAACTCCTGACTACCTTGCCCAAATGGTCACTCGTTCATGTATAATGCTGGGTAGCAGATCTTAAGCAACCTGTCCATTCCCTAGGAGCTGTCACATTCAAATCCAGTCACACTCCCTGTCACCCTTCAATACCTCTAGCTCAAGCATAGCTCAAACGGACCTGATCAGAAGTCTAAATACATTTGTAGTTCAAAGTCAACCAAATTCCAGAGAAGCATAATATACACCCGAGATAATTAGTGCAGTCATTATAACATTTGAAGACCTAGGGCTGTGGGAGAATGACTTTGATTCATTCAGTCAAGTAAGATCAACATTAAGTAATGAATAGGTTTCTACTAAACCACTGTATAATTATTGTACATTAGGTGGCCAAATAGTACAACTGGTAGAGCTGCTGTCTCCCAGTGCCAGAAACCTGAGTTTGTGCGAAGTTTACATGTTCTCCCTGTGACTACATGGGTTTCCTCCTGGTGCTCCAGTTTCCTCCCACTTCCCAAAGGTGTGCGGGTCTGTTTCCATGCTGTATTTTTCAATCAATTCAATAAATCAATTTGGTTGCATGAAATATAATTTTTCTGTTTAAGATCTTAAAATTGTTTGTCATCGAGTCATACAACATGGAAACAGGGCTTTCAGTCCAACTTGCCCATTCTGATCAACATGCCTCATCTATATGAATCCCACCTGCATGCATTTGACCCCTATCCCTCCAAACATTTCCTATCCATGTACCTATCCAAATGTATTTTAAATGTTGTTAGACTACCTGCCTCAACTACCTCCTCTGGCACACCAATCCATATACCCACCATCCTCTGATAATGTTGCCCTCAGGTATTAAATCTTCCCTTCTCACCTTAACACAATGTCCTCGGGTCCTTAATTCCTCGACTCACTAAGCTAGACAACATCCATGGAGAGGGAAACAGCTAACGTTTCAAATAATTAACCTCGCATCGATTTATTAAAGGAAAGGAATAGCAAGGTGTTAACAGCAATAGTTTGCTTTATAATATATTCTTTGGTACAGAATAAAAATATATGAATATTTCTATTCTTCTTCAAATTAACATTTTAATAACAATATTTTTGCAGAACGTTAAAACCTGCTCTTCAGGTAACCCTGTACTTTCCAGTAAAAGCTGTCAAAATAACAAAGTAAAGAAGCGTGTCTCTGTGGATTTAATAACATCCCTCATTGCCTCTCTGCAATTTCAGCTGAATAAATGAAGAAACTCTGCTAAGTGAAACATTTATTCTTATGTTAAGTGTGGTGTTCAAGTGGAAAATGGTGGACGATTCATTATTTGTATCAAACCACATCTACCAGATGTACAACGAGTGGTTGCAAAAACAAAATGTAATGTTGTCACCACAAAGTCTTACAGCTCTGGAGACCACTTATGGCACTGGAATTTGCTCTTTTAAACAGTTGACTAATTTAGTCCCAGGCTCCAATTTCTCCATTGCCATAAATGATGCTACATCTGAATAAACAAATGAGGAACAAGAGGAGACTGTTGACTCCTGTTGGTTAGTTCTGCCATTTAATCAGGTCAGGGCTGCTTCCATTAAATGCTCAACACCATATTGTCACCACCCCCATTAACCTTACACTCCCCACCCCTCCCCCCGACAAACAAAAGTATGTGTATGAAGGAACTGCAGATGCAGCTTCATACCGAAGGTAGACACAATGTGCTGCAGTAACTCAGTGGGTCAGGCAACATCTCTGGTGAAAAGGAATAGGTGACGTTACGGGTTGGAACCCTTCTTTAAACAGAAGTATTTTTGGTGCTGTTTTAAAAACTCCCAAGGCTGTTTACGCAGGCCATTAAGAAAGAGAATTCCAAAGACCTCTCTAAGAAAAACATCCTTTTAAATGACAACTCCAAATGGGCCTGTCCCACTTAAGTGATTTTTCGGACGATTGCCGGCGACTGTCAAGTCATAGAAGGTCGCTGAAAAACCCGCGACCGGAGCAGCGACTGGAATGGTGACTGTCGAGTGGAACACAGATCCATATCGCTTCCTTCACGAGACAGTAATACAGGCGGGGGACAGGGCAAGCGGGGGGAGTGCTGTCTGAGTGAAATTCACACGGTGCAAAGCCAATGTGATACAGACACACACCACGATGAACAGGAAGGTTGGCACTGTAATTAAGACGGGCAAAGCACTGTGTACGGGAAGAGTCACTTAAGTCCTTTAAAAGAGGGGGGGAGAGGGAGGGTGAGGGGGGAGAAGGGGGTAGAAGAGGGAGACGGGGTGGGGAGAAGAGTGGAGACAACTTTTGAGAAGCCAGAGATACACGGCTGTGAAGCTCGACAGTCATTAACATTACCGGTCGGTTATCCTTGGTTCTGAAAACTACTGTTTATGGGGTTTTTTCCCAATGAGCCAATGAAATTCTCTTGTCAGCACCGGCTACAACTTACAAGAATCTACGACAACCTACGACCTCCTGGCAACCCACTCCCACTGCACCTACGGCACGAGAATCCTCGCTCCTCTCCATGGCGGCTTCATTCTGGTCGCCGCTAATTTTTCAATAGTTCAGAGAATGTGGGAACTACTCACGACCATGAAGGTGACTCCCCGACAACCATCCGCGAGCATATGGCGACCGCATAGTCTCCTGTAGTCATCTAAAAAGTCGCCTGTGGGACAGGCCCATTAGTTTTAAATATTGAGCTCAAATTCAAGATTCTGCAGAGAAGGAAACACCCTTGCCAATTCCATTCTTCCAAGGCCCTTCACAGAGTCACACAGCACAGAAACAGGCTCCTCAGACCACCAATCAGTTTTAACCATTGAGTACCCCTGTGGTAACCCTGATATCTTAGTTTATCCACCAACCACTTATGTCAAATGTTTTTTGGAAATCTAAATGCACTACATCTTTATGTTCCCCTGTGGGACATCATGTCATGTTACAGCTATAGGATATTGGTAAGGCTGCCTTTAGAGTACTGCGTACAGTTACAGAGCCACACAGAATGGACTCTTCTGCCCGACTCGTCTATTTGTAACGTTTCATTCTCTGTCAATGACACGAGAAGCAAGGAAGCAAGGTGTGAGATTTGGGAGAAATCAGGAATATCTTACGGCATGGTGGAGCAGCAGTAGAGTTGCTGCCTTACAGCGCCAAAGACCCGGTTCCTGACTATGGGTGCTGTCTGTATGGAGTTTGTACATTCTCCCCATGACCTGCGTGGGTTTTCTCCAGTTTCCTCACATACTCCAAAGACGTACAGGTTTGTAAATTGGCCCTAGCATGTGTAGCATGGAGTTAGTGTGCGGGATCGCTGATCGGCGTGGGCTTGGTGGGTCTGAGGGCTATCTCCATGCTGTATCTCTAAACTGAACTAAGCTAAAAAAGTCTCAAGTCTCCCACCTTACTTGTATCAAACACATAGTAACAGGGATAAAATCAAGATATCCTTGATAAAATGTGTAATGGGATGCAGCAATATGTGTGATGTTGAGGACTGGAGTTCTGCTTGTGATCCAGGGTGCTTTGAGGACAGTAAGGATAATGACTGCACACCACAGTTGGGTTTTACGCTCTGTTGCAACCAAAGGAATAACTTGATATTCTTGCAGATGATAAACCTTCTTTGGAAAAATCACCAAGTAAGTGATTATTTGCAAAACATTAGAGAGTGAAAACCATAGGGGTGAGAAATATTGATTCCATTCAATCATAAACCAATCCTTATTTCTAAAACAAAGTAATTATTTCAGCATTGTGGATTGGTCTTTCCAGTTAATAACAGTATTTATAAAACCAAGCTTTGTGAAAAGAGACTTCACTGAAAAGCAGAGATTTGTCGAGGATTTCATTTCACTCACAATGCTGCATATGATTTCATGCTTTCCCCAACTCCCCGTAGTTTCAAACTGCACCTAACCTCTGATTCTAAGGTAAATGGACCAGGAGCAAAGTGCAACCTGTGGACGTCAAGCTGTGAATCAAAAACTGTTTGAAGCTTCTCGATCGTTATCACAGGTACTGGAGGGCCGGAGAGGAGATGTGGAGCCCTGTCTGAATGTACAGGGTGGGTGGACTCACCACTCTGTGGTTGAGTGCTTGCCAACAGGAGTGTGACTGAGATCTGCAGGTGTGATCTATGTCGCCAGACTTTGCGGTCTTGGAAGTTCAAGTAGGCACAACATGGCCTGTTATCCAGGCATTGTCATGGAAACGTAGAGCTTCCGAACCACATGAAGACAAGGCAACTACCCCACAGGGACATGTGGGTGATGTGGTGGGTGAGGGGATAACATCATATCAAGTGGGCTTCACAAAATGCAAGTTGGTGCTTCCAGTCAGTGGGTATGTTGAGAGAGGATTTCTCCCCAACCAGAGGGTCATGTTTGGATCACAACTGAGTCTGGGTTGGGTCTGGCCTGGTCTAGGTCTGGTCCAGGTCGGGGTTAGATGCATCAGTTTGTCTATGACGTTGCCTCTCTACCTCCCTATGACAGTTGCTTCTACCACACCTCTTCTACAATGGGAAATTCCTTGGAGTTTGGGAACAAATCTCTGAAGAAACAGAGATGCAAACTAAGCATAGAGTGGGATTCGCTGAAGATGCTCGTGTAACTCAGGGTGTCCGACAGGATCTCTGGAGAAAAAGGATGGGTGCACAAGGGTCGTGATCCTTCTTCAGATTGAAAGTATAGGGGAGGAAACTGTAGGTAAGAAAAGAACAAATCAAAGCAGGGCTGGAAAACAGACAACCAAGGAAGGGAGTGTTCAAGAAGGAATTGCAGATGCTGGAAGATCGAAGGTACATAAAATTGCTGGAGAAACGCAGCGGGTGCATGCAGCAGCATCTATGGAGCGAAGAAAATAGGCGACGTTTCGGGCCGGAAACCTTCTTCAGACCAAGGAAGGGAGATGATAAGATGTGGTGGAATCCCATTGGGGATGTCAGAATTGTCAGATGATGATGTGTTGTAAGCAATGGCTGATGGGATGAAAGGTGAGGACTGGGGGGATTCAGTCCCTGTTACATCTAGGGAGAGGTGGAGCAAGAACGGACTATGGGAAACAGATAAGACAAGTGTGAGGGCCTCGCCTGTGATTCTCCGACTCCCAGCAGGACCGGTGAAGCAGTTAATCATAATGCAAGGTTGTGCTTGGAGCTTTTTGATTGATCTAGTAACTGGTAACTTGGCTCTTCAAATATTTCCTCTGACATTCTAAATTTTTAATACATGTACTTTTGTTTGTATAAAACATCTGCTTAATTCCATTTTCCTGAAAATAAAATGAATGCTCTTTGCTTCACCGCAGCTGTCAAGTTGTTACAATATTTCTTCGGCAGCTGCTTTCATTTCAGTTCAAACTTGCAGCAGCTTTTTGGCTAATCCCAGGAGTCAGGTCTGATTAAAACCATTCCCCGCTGGCCCTGGCTTTGTGCTCATGCACTTACTCCTCATATCAGGGTTGCTGGCACTGAGCTCGAGGAACAATTCTGCTTCCATCTCATTTTTCTAATCTGGATTCAGATTCTGTCAGGTCAGCCCCCAGAGATTGGCGCGGCTTTAAAGTTCTGATCTCAGCTTGGGTGGAACTTTGACACCACACTCCGCCTGCCCAAAGCCACCCCATCCGCATTTAAAAAGTTCACCGTTCCTCTGATTAAGTCCAATGGAGGAGAGACAGGAGGCCTTCATTTAACCCATAAACACACAGCCAAAGGCTGACCCGGTGGCAACTTCCAAAAGGGAGCTGTCTACTACTAGATACGGGCTGTGGAGGGTGAGCAGATAGTATTGGACTGGTACAGGTACAATGGGCCAAATGGCCTCACCTGAATCATTCCTTGAAATGTTACATTTGGCTAAAGATGGTGAACAGGAGAGAGTAATTGTATTTATCGACCCCGTGACTGAGCTGCTCTAAGCCTAACCCATAATTAATGTCCCAACCTGAAATGACACCTATTTGTGTTCTCCAGAGGTGTTGCCTGACCAACTGAGTTACTACAGCATTTTGTTGTTTTTTTTCAGTCTGGTAAGCCTCCTCTGCACCTTTCTAAATCCTCCACATTCTTCCTTTAATGAGGTGACCAGAATTGCACAAATTACTCCAAATGTGGTCTAACCAAAGTTCTATAATGTTGCTTCATGACTTCCTGGTGTATACTCAATGAAAGCAAGTATACCATATGCCTTCTTTATGACTATCTATTGTGTTGCCACTTTCAGGGAGTTCTGGACTTGGACTCCAAGATCCCTCAGTACATCATTGGTGTTAAGGGTCCTGCCATTAATTGTACATTTTTCCCAAACATTGGACCTCCCAAAGTACAATATCTTGCACTTGCTTGGATTAAGCTGCATTTGCATTGACATAGCCCTCGCTGTTCCTTTGAACCTATTTGAAATGATTTATTCTATTATACCTACCTGCTTATTTCCTCTCCTCCTTTCTATCAAAACAGAACACTCTGCATTCATTCTGATCTATCAATACCCATCCCCCCCATTATCTCCCCACATATTTTGACTCATCTGCAAATTTGGAAAACTTGAAGTGAGAAAGTTATAGACATAATTTATTAGAGTGCGAACTAGAACTCTGCACAAAACTCCAGCTGTGGACTAAACAATGTTTTATAAAATTGCGTCAAAAACCTTATTTCAGTTTTTAGATCAGAAATACAGCAGGGAAGCAAGTCCTTCAGCGCATCCATGCCAACCATCGATCACCCATTCACACTAGTTCTATGTTATCCACTTTCGCATCCACTCCCTACACACTTAAGAGAATTTACAGAGGCCAATTAACCTACAAACTCGCGCGTCATTGTGATGTGGGAGGAAACTGGAGCAGCAGGAAGAAACTCACATGGTCACAGGGAGAACATGCAAACCCCACACAGGCTCCACAAAGGCCAGGATCAAGCCTGGGTCTCTGGTGCTGTAAGGCCGCGGCTCTACCAGCTGCATCACTGTCCAACCCTGTTCTTACATCCTCTGCCCTCAACAGGAAAGACTGCATGTTTCTTTACCAACTTCTTCACCAACTTGATGATGGAGTTCGCACTATGACCGGCTATGCAGTCATGAGTATAGAGTGAGAACAGCAGGGGGCTGAGCACGCAGTCTTGAGGTGCTCCCATGCTGATTGTTATCGAGGCTGACACATTTTCAAGTTGACTTCCTCTCGAAGTCCATTTTGAATACAATGTATTGAACTGTTGTATCATTGGGTTAGGGGAATGCCTGTAATGTATAGGGTTAATCAATATCTGTAACTGGGTTATTGAGAGACTACCCCCATATGGTTCCTTCTTCACCGACTTACTTCTTGTGCGGCCTCCTGTGAGATGTAAGCCGATATCCTTCTGCACCTCACGCTCCCTAGCACCCTACCCAAATCCTCCCCTAATGCATGTTCTCACTTTTATCAGGATTGAATTCCATCTGTCCTCGCTTTTCCCAGAGCACACACAATACATGCGCTGAGCTCACTTTAAAAAGAGCCCCTGAAACGCGAACTATATCCGCTCCCACATATAACCCACAAACATCCTGGTAAGTGGTGATTTGCAGAAGATTCCACACTCCAAAGGCTCTCCCATCAAACAGCATTATATCTGTGATTAGATATACCATATCACACCATGCATTCCTGATAACTGCTCGTTTCTAAGCTTCCCCCCAGTCTAGTTTCAGTAAAGCACTGAATCAAGCACTTGAAACAATTACATTTTATTTTAACAAAACGCATCACAGATCACACACTGTACCTATCCCACCGTGGGTTCGATCCTCGTGTATGCCTGTTCAAGCCTCGCTCAGACAGAGGCACTCCAGAAGTTCACTCAGTCCCGAGTGCTCTTCCAGAAGATCGACCCTGAGCCTCCTGATCACGGACTTTTATATGTCCCGGGACCTCGAGGGGCCAAAACATATGGGGGTGGTCTCTCAATAACCCAGTTACAGATATCGATTAACTCTATACATAACAGGCATTCCCCTAACCCAATGATACAACAGTTCAATACATTGTATTTAAAACAGACTTCGAGAGGAAGTCAACTTGAAAATGTGTCAGCCTCGATAACAATCAGCATGGGAACACCTCAAGGCTGTACTCACTCTATACTCATGACTGCGTAGCCGATCATAGTGTGAACTCCATCATCAAGTTCGCTGAAGACACCACTGTTGTGGGACGTATCACTGATGGGGATGAGTCAGAGTATAGAAGAGCGTTTGAGCGACTGTCGATATGGTGCCAGCGCAATAACCTGGCCCTCAACACCAGCAAAACCAAAGAATTGATTGTGGACTTTGGAAGGAGTAGGATGGGGACCCATAGTCCCGTTTTTATCAATGGGTCGATGGTTTAAAGGTCAAGAGCTTCACATTCCTGGGCGTGCACATCTCTGAAGATCTTTCCTGGTCCGAGAACACTGATGCAATTATTAAGAAAGCACATCAGTGCCTCTACTTCCTGAGAAGATTACGGAGAGTCAGCTTGTCAAGAAGGTACTCTCTCTAACTTCTACAGGTGCAAAGTAGTGAGCATGCTGACCAGTTGCATCGTGGCTTGGTTCGGCAACGTGAGTGCCCTGGAGCAGAAAAGTGTGCTTTACATTTCCCATCTATCAGTAACACAAGATGATGATGTTTCTTCTCAGAATCTTGTCAAGCGTCTCGAGTTTTCAAGGGCATAACATCACAAGTTTTCGTGGGTGCAAATTCCCTCCATCCGTGTTCCTGCCCAGTCTTCCATCACTTTCCACAGTCGAACCTAAACCCTAGAAAATCCTAAGAAGCTTGGGACAAAGCAAGTTACCATCATGCACTCGTGCTTTCCCACACATTCACTATTTCTATTTCACATAAACCTATTCTTATTTATCTATCGAACCTATTGTATTGTGCTCTATTCTGTTCCTAATATATTCTTTACTATTCTAGGATCGACACTAATTAGCCTTCTTCATACTCACAAGGTGTTATAATATGTATATCTGATGACAGGTAATCATATAATTTTCAGCTGGGTTCAGTCCAGATTCCCCTACAGTTTGAAGCAAACCATGACAAATGTTCCAATTTAACCAAATTCAGTCTCAGCCTTCAATTTACTATTTCAAATTTCAATGCCCATTTCCTTTTTCTCATTCCACAGCATTGTAGCCGCTAATACAATTCCCCTCCAATTCCTGTGGAATTCCCAGCTGTTCAAATTTAAACAATCAATTTCCTTTGCTATTAATTTTATCCTAAGTCCAATCAAAAATGCCAAATCCAGGGACAATTTCTTTCCACCTTGATAATATAAGCCTCTTTACCACCAAGGGTTAAACAATTCAAACCCATCGGGCAAATACACATCGGCTCTGCTTTCCCCCAACAGTTAACCAAGTCTTTCCTTCAGTATCTCCTCTTATTTATGTATGCAATCCTCACTACTGTAACTCGTTACTATGCTGATTCTCCACTCTGTTGGTTCTTTACTCTATTCGCACTTACTATATTTGCTTCGTTCTCTGTCTAGGCGTTTGCGCTTTTACAGTTCTTAAGTACTGAATTGTTTCTTAGTCCGGTCTCTCAAAGGGAAGTCCTGTTGCTCACGGTTCCTCTTTTGACCATTCCCAATTATAACTCCAATTCCAATTTCAATTCCCATTTTAATTTTCAAGTTTAATTCCAATTTTAATCCTGATTTTAATTCCAACTCATATTCCCTAAGAAATTCCATGTTACCAGATCTTCCCAAGTTCCATCTCTCTTGATGCCCTTTGAACAATCCTTTCCATCTTTGTCCACCTTTCTGAGGATGAGATAATGACAATGTCAGTTGATAATCAAACTTATAGGTACCTCCTCCTGCACCAATTTTCTATGTTTCTATGTTTCTATGTTTCCAGTTAATCCTATCAGAATCCCCAAGTCTATTCCAAATCTCAAAAATTTTAAAGTTCCTCCAATCTATCACCATACGATTTCGAGACAGAGTCCACAATTTTTAAATTTATTTCTAAAACCCATAATTTAGACACAATTCAGGTATGCTACTCCAAACCACAGAGACATATTTTATTTGAAATTAGCCGTTTAGAGTGAGGTTTGTTCCAGAAGTCATTACAAGTCGCCGGTGTTGTTTCTTTCAAAGATGATTAAAGTGTCCTTTATTCTCCTTCCTTATATTCCTCCAGTAGCTAGGTGATATTAAAGTTGGGCACTAGGATAGGTCTTTTTCTTCCTCCTTTCTGATGATGGTGTCGGTTACTAGGGAGTGGAGACACTGAGGAGCATGTTGCTCGGCCTGCTGGCCTTCCCAAATGTCATAAAGGGGCAGGACAGTATCAATTCTTCCTGCTGGTTACATTTTTCTGGGGTGCTACATTACCTTTCGCTGTCTTCTTTCCATTCTTAGGGGGTCTGTGCATTCTTTTACCTCACTCCCCAGACAGTCTCTTGTTGACATAGAGTCCTACAGGCACAAAACTCAGCAACACATTAATTCAATATCCTCTTTCCCCACTCCCATTCCTCCTGCACGGTAAGTTTGTTTCTTCTCTCCCTAGTGCCATTTCCATTCCTTAGTTGTTACCTCTCCCCACGCTAGCTACTACGTTTCTTTTCTTACTTTCTTTATTGCCCCTTGATTTTTCTTCATTGTTCTGCTTTCTTGCTGGACACGCCTTACTCCAGTGTCCTGATTGGGTGCATATTAAAGAGGCTCCTTGATTTACAATCTTCTTTGCTCTAAGGGCTTTTCTGGGGTAATCAGAAGAGGGTTTATAATTTTCTTCCATAAAATTTCCAGTTTTTACTGCAATAGTACATCCAATCCACTCATTCTGGTAAATTACTTGAGAGGGATCTAGAGAAGGGGTCATGTCTCCATGCCCACAATTCCAGGGCGGGTTGGTGAGTCAGGACTGAGAAAATGGGTTAGCTTGAGTAAACCGTGTGTGACTTCTCAGGTCCTGAAATTTGGGCTATCTCTGTGTGTGTTTTGTTGGGTCCCAGTAGTTTCTTGATTTAAAGGACCTCCCATAATTCCTTGGATTTTGGATATCTCCATATTCTCTAGGATCTCTAAATTCTTCATAATCCTGGAAATCCCTTCTTTGACCCCTCTCTTTAATCCGTTTCTTCTTTGGACAGACCGTATTCCAATGTCCCATCCCTCCACAAGTATAGCATTGTTGGTCTTATTCTACCCCAGGGAGAGACTCAGATACCTACACACAGACACACCCTCTGCTATGTACCGAGGGTCCAGTGACTAGCCGCTTCGTGCTGTGAATTATCGATGCTGTTGTTTGAAGCACACCTTTTCGCTCCCAGCAGCGATCCGATCGAAGGCGAGACGTGTCTTTTAATACCCCACCAATTCGGATACCAGTCTAACCCTGGGCCACTCCTCGCCCGATGAAGCGCGTTTGGCTCTCGTTAAAGGCAGCTGCAGTCTGCCCAACTTTGACCAGTTTTGGGACTCTAACCCAGGAAAGGGCCTCTAACCCAACTGCACCAGGGCCTCTAACCCCAGCCTGGTTTTATGGGCTTTCAACCCAAAGGCGTGCTAACCACTCTCCCGTGCGTGCTAGACTCTGTTCTAATGATCATGATTAGACCCTTTCCCAAGTCCACAAATGATCAATCCACTCCAACTCATGAAGTGCCGAAAATCAATATGAAAACCGCACAGTGAGCCCGATTTCTGCACTTGCGATAGAAACAGCTCAACACTCTTGATCGCAAACTTGTGTTTAGGGGTCTTTTGAGATCCTGGATGATTCCCCAATGATAATTGCTCATTTCTAAACTTCCCCCCAGTCTAGTTTCAATAAAAACACTGAATCAAGCACTTGAAACAACTACATTTTATTTTACCGAAAGCGCGTCACAGATCACACACTGTACCTATCCCACCACGAGTTCGATCCTCGCGTCTGCCTGTTCAACCCTCTAGGCCTCGCTCAACAGAGGCACTCCAGAGGTTCACGCAGTCCCGAGCACTCTTCCACAAGATTGTCTCTCAGCCTCGTGATCGCGGACTTTTATATGTCCCGGGACCTCGAGGGGCCGAATCACATGGGGATGGTCTCTCAATAACCCAATTACAGATATCGATTAACCCTATACATAACAGGCATTCCCCTAATCAAATCATACAACAGTTCAATACATTGTACTCAAAACAGTCTTCGACTTGGACACATTTACCCTGATTTACTGAAAACCCAGACAAGGCACAGCACCTCATCCAATGAACACTTAGCAAAGTCAAATTCTGCAACATTATTTACAACTATTTACAAGGTGTATGTCTGGTTTGCAGCCCTTCCAATCCATTCAATGCATTTTGCACCAGATTGACAGGGTTTACAGATCTTCCCATTCTTTGCTTGCAAATTGTATCTAAACTCCAGACACTCTGGCACCTCTCCACAGCTTGTCCCAGCTCTGCAGAATAATTCCAATTTGACCAAATCTCCCAGCAACACTGAAATTTAACCCCATTTTGAAGTCCTAGCTGCTCCAATTTAGCGAGGATTAACACTAAGTGGCCTTGGTTTTTATCCACATGTCGGCTCCGTCCAGTCACATGAATTTTATTATTCTTAATGACAAAGAGAGTTCCCCGCTGATGGCGTTTGGTGTGTTTGTTCACCTGAAACTGCAGCAAATTAATAATTTAGGAAAACAATGAAATAATATAGATGTCAGAGGATCTAAGGTGATGGAGGAACGCAAGGAAATTCACATGAGACAGGAAATAGTGTTGGCTAGACTGATGGGATAGAAGGCAGATAAATCCCCAGGGCCTGATGGTCTGCATCCCAGGGTACTTTATGAAGTGGCTCTAGAAATTGTAGACAGCATTGGTGCTTAATTTCCAATGTTTTATAGATTCAGGATCAGTTCCTGTGGATTGGAGGGTAGCTAATGTTATCCCACTTTTTAAGAAAGGCGGGACAGTGAAAACAGGAAATTACAGACCAGTTAGCCGGTGGTGGGGAAGATGCTGGAGTCAATTACAAAAGATGAAATAGCAGCACAGTTGGATAGCAGTAGAAGGATTGGTCCGAGTCAGCATGGATTTATGAAAGGAAAATCATACTAATCTTCTTAAATTTTTTGAGGATGTAACTAGGAAAATGGATAAGGGAGAGCCAGTGGATGTAGTGTACCTGGACTTTCAGAAAACATTCGATAAGGTCCCACATAGGAGATTGGTGGGCAAAATTAGAGTACATGGTATAGGGGTAGAGTGCTGACATGGATAGAAAATTGGTTGGCAGACAGGAAACAAAGAGTAGGGATTAACGGGTCCCTTTCGGAATGGCAGGGAGTGACTAGTATGGTACCTCAAGGCTCACTGCTGGGACAGCTGCTATTTACAATATACACAATGATTTAGATGAAGGGATTAAAAGTAACATTAGCAAATTTGCAGATGACACAAAGCTGGATAACAGTGTAAACTGTGAAGAGGATGCTATGAGGATGCAGGGTGACTTGGACAGGTTGGGTGGGAGTGGGCAGATGCAGTTTAATGTGGATAAATGTGAGGTTATCCACATTGGTGGCAAAAACAGGAAGCAGATTATTATCTAAATGGAGTCAAGTTGGGAAAAGGGGAAGTACAACGGGATCTGGGGGCCCTTGTTCATCAGTCAATGAAAGTAAGCATGCAGGTACAGGCAGTGAAGAAAGCAAATGGCATGTTGGCCTTTAACAAGAGGAGTTGAGTATAGGAGCAAAGAGGTCCTTCTGCAGTTGTACATGGCCCTAGTGAGACTACATCTGGAGTATTGTGTGCAGTTTTGGTCTCCCAATTTGAGGCAGGAAGTTCTTGCTATTGAGGGAGTGCAGCGTAGGTTCACCAGGTTAATTCCCGGGATGGCGGAACTGTCATATGTTGATAGAATGGAGCGACTGGGCTTGTATACTCTGGAATTTAGAAGATTATTAAGGGTTTGGACACACTAGAGGCAGGAAACATCTTCCTGATGTTGGGGGAGCCCAGAACCAGGGGCCACGTTTAAGAATAAGGGGTAAGCCATTTAGAACAGAGATAAGGAAAAACCTTTTCACACTGAGAGTTATGAGTCTGTGGAATTCTCTGCCTCAGAGGGCGGTGGAGGCTGGTTCTCTGGATGCTTTCATGAGAGAACTAGACTAGAGCTCTTAAAGATAGCAGATTCAAGGGATATGGGGAGAAGGCAGGAATGGGGTACTGATTGTGAATGATCATCCATGATCACATTGAATGGTGGTGCTGGGTCAAGGGGCCGAATGGCTTACTCCTGCACCTATTATCTATTGTCAGAAGAACTCAGTGGGTCAGGCAGCATTTGTGCAAGGAATGAATAGACAATATTTCAGATTGAATAAGGGTCCGAACCCAAAATGTCACCTGTCTACACCCTCCACAGATGCTGCCTGACCCTTTGAGTTCCTCCAGCACTTTGGGCTTGGCTCAATATTCCAGCATCTGCTTTTCCTTGTGTCATCAATGAAATAATATACTTACCCTCCATTATATTCTGTTGCCCGTACTCTGAGAGACATGGTCTTGGAGGTCCACTGTACAAATTCACAAATTCTAACCATTCCAACAGCTTTGTGCTGCCATCATAATCTCATGTGTCTAATTCTGTAGCCAGCCTTGTTTCAGTATCCTTTGGATGTCTATGGACATGCACAGGTTGAAGATGATGTTGCCTGGATTGGACGACTATAGTTGTGGGGAGAGAGATGATAGACTGGGCTTCTCTGGAGCAGAGGAGGCTGAGGGGGTGATAGAAATATAAAGATATCATAGGTATAGATATGGTAGAGTATATTTCCCATTGTATGAGAATTAAAAAAACTAGAGGGTATTTGTTTAAGGAGACGGGAAAGAGCTTTAAATGGCATCCCATGGGTAAATGTATTATACACAGAGAGTGGTTGATATCTGGAACACACTTCTGGAGGAGGTGATGAAATCAGATGCAATCACCATGTTTAAGAAGCATGGGAGCATACCCGGGGCTGCTCAGTGGCAGCAGTAGAGTTGCTGTCTTACAGCACCAGTGACCCAGGTTTGATCCTGACTACATGTGCTGTCTTTACGGAGTTTGCACATTCTCCCTGTGACTGTGTGGGTTTTGTCTGAGTGCTCCGGTTTCCTCCCACATTCCACAGACTTGTCGGTTATTTTGCTTCCATAAAAATTGACTTGAGTGTGTAGGATAGAACTAGTGTACGGAATGCTGATCGACGAGGGCTCGGTGGGCCGAAGGGCCTGTTTAGACGCTGTATCTCTAAATTAAACTCTACTCCGGGAATTGAAATCTCTCCCTCCTGCTCCAATGTTAGGTTCAGAGCTTCATCTCGACTATGTCTACACTCGCGGGTGTGAGGTCCCACAAGTCACCAGGGATCACTACCTTAGAGGTGATCTTCTCAAACTCTTTCCTAACTTCTTAATCCTGCTGGCAGTACCTCATGCCCTCTCCTTCAATGTGTATCACAACTCTGCCTCACTCTCTGATCTCCTGGAGACTACTCTGCACCCACTCAGTGATGTAATTTACCCTGACACCAAAGAGGCAACACCCGTGATACACTTTCGTTGACATCACAAAAATACTTGTGGTTGTCTTATTTATGGAATCCCTGAGGAAAAGAAGACTTCTGCACTTCACTGTTCTCCCAGTTCTTTGCCCCAGTGGTGTCATGTTCTGGACTTCTATTCTTCAAGGAGTGATCTCTGCCAATTTCTATGTTGAGCCCTGGTTTGTGGGTGGTACACCTTGAAGATCCCTCCTTTTCCTTTCTCCTTGGATGGCCTCTGATGTCCTCCTGGGCATTCGATCTGGGCAGCTCCCTCATGCCCAACATTGACCTGCTGACCCTCAAGCTTGGAAATCCTGAGCTTGCCATCAACAGCTGCAGATACTGCCTGCACGCATGTTCATAAGAGATAGGAGTAGAATTAGGCCATTCGGCCCATCAAGTCTACTCTGGCATTCAATCATCTATCTTTCCCTCTCAATCTCATTCACCTGTTTTCTCCTCGTAATCCCTGACGCTCGTTCTAATCAAGAATCTATCAATCATTGCCTTAAAAATATCTATTGCCAACACAGTCGTCTGTTCCCAGGATACGGAACATATTCTGATGTTTCCATGTGTCACAGGGATGTCAGTCACGGGTCGCAGCTTCCCACCATGGTGGATGGAACCTGGCATCTCCTCTGGCCACTTCCAGATACGCATTATTAATTTGTAACTCTGCTTGAAATACTCCAACCTTCTTTAGTCTTGGATTCTTGGGTTTATAACTATGGTTTTAGGATGGTGATCTAATTATTGTTTTTGCATTAATTTAACCCGGTCTTTTTTTTAAATATTAAGCAGTCCCCTCCTCTTCGCCTCACCTATGCAGCTATTCTATAGGGAGAGTACTCTCTTCAGTGCACACTCTCAGCTGGTGAGTTTGTAGCGCCACATTTTAAATTGCCCCCAAAACTCCTAACTTATCCCAATTTGACGTTATCTCAAGGACTGATTGAAATGGAGAGGCGCAACTGTGGGAGATTTGAGCCACACATTTAATGACCAAATCTGACCTCAAATCTATTGGTTACTGGGGAGGGCAATGATTGGTCACTGGGGAGAGCAGTGATTGGTCACTGGGGATGGCAGTGATTGGTTACTGAGGAGTGCAGATTATTTACTGGGGAATGCAGTGATTGACCAATCACTGGGGGGGGGGGGGGGGGGGTGGTGCAGTGATTGGTCACTACAGGGTGCAATGATTGGTCACGAGCAGGGTGCAGTGATTGGTTACTTGGGGGGCGGGTAGTGGTTGGTTATTGAAGAGTACAGTGATTGGTTGGGAGGGCAGTGATTGGTCATCGTGGGGAGCTTAGTGATTGGTCACTGGGGAGTGCAGTGATTGGTTGCCCTCCACAGACCTGCCAAGGTGGGGTTACACTGATGTAACTAATGTAAAGATGTTTCTCACATTCTGAAACTGTCGAGAGTTTTTTCCATGAACAAGCAGCAGTTACAAGTTCGTTAAATTCCGCATTGCATTTCCCACTCTTCACACCAGCATGTTATCACTCACATTCAGTGATGTGTTCGGCTCTGAAAGTATTTATTTTGTGATAGACTTCTTACAGATAATAATAAATAAAGCTGCCTGGATTTAACCCAGGATTGAAAACAATTACCTGACTTTCCACAATGTCATCTTTCCTGTCCAGAATCCTTTCAATTTCTAAAGCTCTTCAGCAAAGCAGTGAAGATTTTCCACAATGCTGAGACCATCAATTTGGTAAATGAGTAGTAGAATCAAGGGGTGTGTTCAGCAAAGTTTGTTAACAAAGTTCCCATCTTTGTCTCTTACCCGTACATGGACAGGCTGACTCTGACCTTTTATTATCGACTTGTAAACACAGCTCACTTATTGGATGGTCTTTCTCCGCTGTTCCCGATCTCCCTTCCCAAGGTCCTATCTTACACTATCAAAATCTTCCTTCTCCCAGTGTGGGGCCATATCTTAAGGTCCATCCCTATTTTTTCCATGACTACTATGAATCTTACTGAACTATGGTCATGGTTCCCAAAGACTCCTCCACAGTCACCATGTTTACCGGCACATCTTCATTCCCTCAGATCGGGTCAAACATAGCCCCTCCAATGTAGGAATCTACATGCAGCTTCATAAAACCTCTTCAGAAATCACTTCCATACTCTCTGTTGTCTTAGGCAAACAGGGAAACCATCTTCTCCAACAGTTGCTGTCTTGACCGATTAGTATTGTGAGCCCTGGTGCGAGGTAATTACAACAGCAGACCTATTGAACAGACCAGGACATCCATACATTCCTGGGCACCAACATGACCTTCTGTCTTCCTACCAAAGATGTCCTTAGTATCTACACATCTCATCTCACCTGTCATTCTGATCTTCATGCGGGGGGGTGGGAAGGTGCAGGAAAGAGGCTCACAGTGAGCCACTAACAACTCTGATGTCAAATCAAGCACCACTATAGACCTTTGGGCATTGTCAGATTTTAACACTTTGCATGCACCATTCAGCATGTGGAAAGATTAGATTTCAAACCGGATTTATTAGTTCAGATCATGAATTTATTATGTGTAAGAGGGAACTGCGGATGCTGGTTTAAACCAAAGATAGACACAAAAAGCTGGAGTAACTCAACTTAGCTGGTGAAGCTCCCCTTTAGCTGTGCTTTCAGGTGGAACCGCTTAGTAGGATGGTTGGCGGGATTGTAATAAAAATTATCCTTATATTTTTTCTTTTAAGACTGTGTGCTGCTCTCTTTGAAAACACTTCATTTAATTTACTTGTTTCTTGACATTTAATGGAAAACAATTATGGCGCAGAAATCGCAAGCCTTAGCGGGCATAACTGTGATTGCAGATAGACATGAACAATACATCAAGCACATTATCTTGAATCATTGAGCTGTCATTCACTGCAGCAACATTTTCCCAACAGTTATTAAGGAGTTCTTTTGCAAACATAAAAATTCAGTTAATGGGTAATTCATCTACAGAAGTTCCAGAACTTGGCAAAGTCAGTCCAGAATTGCACTTTGCACAGTTGCAGTTGAGGTGCTAAGATCAGAAACATCAGAAACAGAGCGGAGAAAGGGAGAGCACTGGGCACATACAGTATAAACATTGAAATATAGAAAATAGGTGCAGGAGCAGGCCATTCGGCCTTCGAGCCAGCACCGCCATTCAATATGATCATGGCTGATCATCCAAAATTAGTACCCCTGATGCCACTGGACAAGCAGCAGTTGGCACTGCGGAGGGTGAGGCAGACTGCAAGAAGGTCCCACCCGCAGCCCCAATGTTCTTGGTCACCGGGCCACCTTTGATGGGCCCCAACTGTTTGCAAAGCAGGTTACAATCGAACCACCCGAGTGGTAAACCCAAACCCAAACACTCACAGATTTGTCTTCAGCATACTGGTTGATTGGCTGATGCAGACAAGGCAACTGCTGCATAAACATCATTTGGTGCAACCTTCATCTTTATTTTTATAAACTAGTGCCTGATCTCAAGAGGATCAGAGAGGGAAGTTACAGAAAACAAACTGTATCGAGCCTTCAGCAAAAACCCACTGAATATTCATAGCATTCCAGGAATGATTCAGTTTTGAGGCTCAGACTTGTCTCCAGGGTTGACATTATTTTCAGAAGAGCTGAGAGAGGGGCAGATTTGGTTGGGGTTGGCTGGGTGCTGGTGGGATGCCAATAGCCTGAAATAATTGTTGAGGAAAAGGTGTAATTTATCATGAAGGATGAGTAGGCGAGCACTGGGAAAATAACAATAGGATTAGACAGAGGCAACATGGAGTTAATGAAAGGGAAATCATGTTTGACAAATCTTTCGGGATTTTTGGAGCTTGTAACGAACAGAATAGATAAGAATGAAATAATTGATGTGTTCTGAGCAGCACACTCAGTGATGGAGGAACTCAGCGGGTCAGTATCTGTAGAGGGAATGGACAGGTGACGTTTCGGATCAGGACTCTTCTTCAGACTAATAGTAAGATTAAACGAGAACTTACCAGTTTGAAGTTTGATCTGTATTTTATGAGGAGTTACGATGAGGGATTACGTGAAGAACCCTGCCAGGACGCATGCGTGTCATTCTTCAAAGCAGCGGTGTGAAATCACAGATAACTGTAATGACTAAACACAGTAAGATTAGAGAAGAGATACCAGTTAAGTATATGATCAGGGTGGGAGCGGAGGGCACGTAATCCCTCATCGTAACTCCTCATAAAATACAGATCAAACTTCAAACTGGTAAGTTCTCGTTTAATCTTACTATTTTACTTCGGAGTCACATGAGTGACTACGTGAAGATTTTAAAGCTCTGTGATTTCATGCCGTGGAAACGAGTCCATGCATCATGTCTGCCTTGACTGTGGGAGGAATAGTGTTAACATAATTTGGACATGATTCGTCATTGAAATCATAAAATTTATTAACATAAATTATAACCCCTTTTATGGGTTTAATTAATTTACAGAACTTAAAATTTTTTCTGCAAATGTTCCAGATTTCATCACTGGTTTATTGTAAAATAACTGGAAAGTTCTTTCCCCTGACCATCCTGCTGCTTCGAGGACTTGGTCCATGGGCACATTCAGTTGTACTGCTGCCGATGTAGCTGCAGCCCTGGTGGAATGAGATTTTAAAAAGTTAGTATCCACCCCAGCCTGTGTCAGCACCTGTTTCAGCCATCTTGAGATGGTCTGGACCGACACTCTTTTGTGAGGTTGCTTATGGCTGATCAGCAGTCCCTTCTCATTGCCTCTTAGGATTTTGTTTTCTCTATGTATAATGACAGGTGTCTAACAATACATTGACGGTCATCTGAAGGGTATGACCTGAATTGTATATTAAGGCCTGCTGATCCCTGTCTGTTCTGCTTTACCAGTTCGTAGATGTGGAACGTAATATCGTCCGGTGAGGAGGTCATGTTGTCCAATCTGAGTTTATGCCGTGACTGAACCCTCTGTGCCAGTGAACAGTGCCATTAACATGACTGTTTTCAAAGTTAGTCTGCGTAGGGACAGAGTTGATGCTGGAGACCAGTTCCTGACAATGCTTACATCCCAAATTTGGGAGTACCTGGTTTTTGGGGGATTTGTGTTAAATATTCCCCTCATGAGCTTTGTTACCAGAGGCTGAGTCCCTACAGTGTAATGCTCTGTCCCTTGCCATAGGTAAGTTGACAGGGCACTTCTGGCGCTGTTGATGGCACTGTAGCTGAGCCCCTCATCATAGTGGAGGCCTGCCAGATATTCCAGAACAGACAGGATGTTCATGTTTCTGTTGGAGATGCCGTTCTTATGACAGTACATTTCCCACTTCCTGACGTAGACCAGATATTGTTTCTTAGTTGATTGTCTTTGGGCCGCCGAGATCATGTTCGCTGTTCGGTCCGTTAGTCCCAGTTGTAGAAGTGGTGTTTTTAAACTCTACAAATTAACAGGTTCAAGCTTTTATGGCATGGATGGCTATCCCCTGTCACGGGATGTAGCAACAAGTCTGGTCTATGTGGGATGGTAATACATGGTTCTAATACCATGTTTTGCACCACTGGGAACCATGGTGTGTAGTCCAATCGGGTACTACCAAAATACCAGATGCAGAGTCTTGTTGTATTTTCCTTAATACCCGACTGATGAGGCAGAAAGGAGGGAATGCATAAATGAACAATTTCCCCCAATGCAGCGAAAATGCATCTGTTGCTGCTGCCCCAGGATCTGGTTCCCATGAAACATAGTTAGGTATCTGGTTGTTTAGTCTGGATGCGAATAGATCGATATCTGGTGTACCATATTTTGCTGTAATATCAGAAAATACCATTTTGTTCAACATTCATTCGGTGTTTTCATTTAATTTGCGTGACCTGGTGTCTGCCACTAAATTTAGTCTCCCTGGTAGGTAAGTGGCTGATATCCAAATATCTCTCTGGATGCACCATTGCCAAATTGATTTAGCGAGATTGTCACATGATATCGATTTGTTGCCACCTATGTGGTTGATGTATGCTACCACGGTGGTATTGTCTATTTGTAATCTAACATGCTGGTGATATGACCCAGTAGAATATGACTTAAGGCCATGGAATGCACCCAACATTTCCAAGTAGTTTATGCCCAGTGTGAGTAAGAAAGATGCATCCTGTGCTGTCCATCTACCTCCACAGCTGGTGGTGGTATTGGTGGCTCCCCACCCAAGTGCACTGGCATCGGTTTGTAGTACCATAGAAGGGTTACTGACAATGATTGGGTTGGAAAAAAAACAGAGGTTGTCTATCCACCATTTTAGTTCCGTTTTGGCTTGGATTGGTAGTCTCATAGGTCTGTCAAAGTGACCTGTATTGATTTTGAGAGCTTGTATTTTTGCTCTCTGTAAGTTTTGGTAATGTAGAGGTCCAAATTGTGTGGCTGGGAAAGCAGCCACCATTTTACCAATTATTTTGCTACCAATCTGATGGATGGATTTCTGATGTCAATGAGGTTGTTGCAAGCCTCTATTAAATCCCGATCCTTTCCCTTAGGTAGAGTCACAGTCATGTGAACTGAGTCAATGATGAATCCCAAATAGTCCATAGTAGTGGACAGTGTTAGTTTAGATTTAACTGGATGGATGATAAATCCCAGTTTTTCAAATAACTCTTTTGTGGCTGTTACAGTTTGTATGGCCAATTCCAAAGTTATGCCCACAATGAATATGTCATCTAAATATGCCATAACCAAGTGATTACGTTTCCGTAGAAACGCTAGGGCTGGTTTTAAGATTTTCATGGACAGTCTGGGGGCTGATGATAGCCCATTTGGCAGTGCTTTATATTTCCAGTGTTGTCCCATCCAGTTGAATTTTAAATAACATCTGTGGTCACCTCGTATGGGTACTGAATAGTAAGCATCTTTTAAATCGATGCTGGCCATGTAGTAACCTTTGGAAATTAATTGTTTAGCAGTAACAAAGGTTTCCATTTTGAAGTGAATATATTGTACAAATGTATTTAATTTTGTCAGATCTATGATGATGCGACAACCACCATCTTTTTTGGTTTCGGTAAAAATATTGGACACAAATTCTAATGGTTCGTGTTGAGTTATCTCAATTACACCTTTTATGTAAAACCGCTCCAGTTCAGCTTGTGACTGATTTTTCTTTATCAGAAAGTACGAACACTGGGTTCGGTCTATGTTGGACTCGAGGGCTGTACTTGTGTATAAATTCTATTGCACACCCCTGGATACTGTTTAAGATGTAAGTATCGGTTGTTAGCATGTTCCATGCATTCAAAAACCAGTGTAGTCTCCCCCCAACACCCATGCTCTCCATATCTTTTAGGGAACCAGACCCACCTACTTCCATTGTTACCAGTGGCAGGTTTACTTCTTCTTGTAGTTCTTCCGCTGTTGTTGTGCTGGTGCCTGGTTTCTCGGGTTGGTTGGTGTTGGCATTGGGGTTCCCCGCATCTTCCAAGAAGGCCGGCCTGGGCCATGGCCTAAAAAAGACTCATGTTTGTAAAACCGTGCCTTCGAGCTTTCACCAGTTCTGCTGGTGGGTGCGTAGGGATGCTGTCTTTGGCTGTAGTGGGTTTTTGTTGGTGTTCCTTTTATTAATCCCAAGGTTTTGGCTTCCTCATCGAGCTCTTTTACCTGCTTCGATAGGTTGCCACCGAACAAGAGAATTGGTGGTTTCGTGGCCCCAGGTTTGCACAGTCCCGCAAATTTTGGGTTCAATGTGGGTTGTATGGCACTTTTCCTGATGTTATTTATTTTGTGCTGGGTGTTACAGAATAGTACCAGTGCATCTTGTTGGTCCTGGGACATATTCCTGTCGTCCACTGTATGGGCAAACGCTGTTATCCCTGCGGTCAGTCATTTTTGTACTTTTTGTAATTTCACATCCATACTCCTGACCCCTGTTCCGATGTGTTTCCATATACAGTTGTTGATAATTGGAACGTTCAGGGAGATGCAATTGCCCGGTGCCAGATGTCTTCCTGTGGTGTCCAGTACAGCCTGCTCTTGTATCTGGTTAAGTGACATGTAGTCAATACTGGCAGCAAGCTTTTGGCTCCAGATTTTTCCCAGTCTGTTCCGGCTGTATAAAATTAGCCACCATGTCCAGCAAGTTCTCTTTTTCTCGCACCCCATGCACACTTATCTGTTCTTCTGCGGACCCCTCTTCCAGGTCAGCCCAGAACTGACCCGCAGTGCTCCCTTCCGGTGAGGTGGAAACACTATGCAGCCCTTGAAAATGTACTGCTGTGGGTTTATCATAGGGCCCACAGTGACCCGACTCCATCTCCCGGAGTCTGTCACGTTGGAGCAAATGCTCCACACACCGCTCCATCCGGCTCCAGCGCTCTCGGTCGCTGGCCACCCGCGGTGTTTCAAAGTCGGACTCCTCCGAGTCCACGACCTTGTTAGATTTGTATTTTGCCTTGCCGCCCGGCCGCGTGGATTTGGCCGGTGCGGCGGCGGCATCGGGCACAGCTGATCCCACTACGGGTGATCCAAGTGCCGTCGGCTGCTGCTGCTGGCTGCCCGCTGCTCCGTGGTCCTCCCTCACCAGCTTTGTCGCAGCCCTTGTCTTCTTTGTTTTCTCCATTTCCCTGCCTGTAGTTGGGAAAAGAAACAAAAAAGACCGCAGAGTAAACCCTTACCTGCAATTAGCGGCTTTTAAACTGCCGCCGCGGAGGAACGTCCTTCCACCGCGTCTGACGTTTCGCAATCCGTGAAGCGATATGACACGCATGCGTCCTGGCGGGGTTCTTCATGTAGTCACTCACGTGACTCCGAAGTAAAATCAATATGTCCAGTTTGCCTTTTCAGAATGCCTTCAATAAGATGCTCTCATGAGATTATTAAACAAATGTAATGCAAGATTGTTTCAATCCGACTATGTTTAGGGGCTTGGTGTTATCTCACCAGCACTATAGTGTGCTGTTTAGTTAATAAAAGGGTATATTTGGTGTGGAGGGAGTGCAGTGAAATTCACCAGACTGATCCCTGGGATGACAACTGTCATATGAAAATACTTAAGAGTCAACGGCTGTAATCACGGGTTTTCAAACAAGAAAACCTGACATAACTGAAGCATAAGAACCATAAAACATTGGAGCAGAATGCGCCCATTCGGCCCATCTAGTCTGCTCCGTCATTTGATCATGGCTGATTTATTTTCCCCTCTCAACCCCATTCTCCTGCCTTTTCACCGTAACCTTTGAAATTATGACAGAATGAGACGGGCTGGATGTAGGAGAATTGTATTTATTGTTGGAATATCTAGAATCAGGGGCTGTAGGCTTGGAATATGTGGTTAGGTATTTAGCATTGAGAAAAGGAGGAACATCTTCACTCAGAGGTAGTCCTCACAAATGCACTTTGTTACCTCGTCAAATAGGGCCTGCCCTTAATGGAGCCACGCTGGTTTTCTCCGATTACTCCCTGCATTTCCAAGTCATCATTAATCGTGTCCCTCAGAACGTTTTCCAGTAACTCCCACCCACTGATGTCAGGCTCACCTTCCTGAAAAGTGAACTATATTTGCTGTCCTCCAGTCACCTGGCACTTCACTTGTGGCCAGTGAAGGTTTAAAAATCTCAGCAATCTCTTCCCTTGCTTCACACACCAGCTTGGCATAAACTTCATCCACCCCTGGGGACATCCACCTTTAAACTTCCTAAGTCAGGAACCTTTTCCCAGGATCGAAAAATCAAATACTAGAGGGCATAGCTTTAAGGTGAGAGGGCAAAGATTAAAGATGTGCGGGGCAAGTGTTTTACACCGAGGGTGGTGAGTGTCTAAAACGCTCTGCCTGGGGGTGGTGGTGGAGGCAGGTACAATAGTGGCATTTAAGAAGCTTTTAGATAAGCATGGATATGGAATGGAGGGATATTGGTCATGGGCTGGCAGATGAGGTTTGTCTTGGCATCATGTTTGACATGGATATCGTGGGCTGAAGGGCCTTGTCCTGCGCTGTACTTTGTTCTTTAGTTATGGAGATTTGCATTAGACTTTCACCTTCTCCTCCACTGTTCTCCAACCACAAAGGCAGTTTTCACAAGGGGTCGGAGGTAGGTAAAGGCAACTCCCCCACCGCCCCCTCCCCCGGAATGGAGAGAGCCTTCCCCGGATGCCTACCTTAAAGCAGACACCCACTTCACAGAGAGCCTAACACATGGTGAGATTTTGGGTGCTGGAACAGGCTCGGGGCTACGATGGACAAGACATCCATGCATTTGCGCCAACATACACCTGGTCAGATTCTGCCGAGCTGCACAATGACAGGCAGAAAAAGATTCGCATTTGTACTATCCCACAGCTTACCGCTGATCACTGTGTTATAACTCTGCCTGTGGTAAACATAACGAATTTAAACTAACGTGTGGCTGTAATTTATTCCGATCGTAATAATCTCATAAATTGTGGATGGAACGTGAGTCATGCTGACTTGAGAACGTGTGCAAATTGCTCAGGTCGCTGGTAAATGAGATGATTTATGAGTGAAATACATTTCACTTCAGGCAGCAGGGCGGGAGATTCTGGGAGTGAAGATAGAGTTTATCTCCATTGTTATCCCTTGAAACAAGCCCTGTGGAATGAGGGAACAAGCTAAACTAGAAAGAGTAATGAGATGCAAATATTAATGTTTAATTACTGAGTAATTAATGGATCTGCTGTAACATCAGATTAAAAATTAAAATTGCAAATGAATTGAGCTTATAAAATGTGTTCCACACCAATCAGTTGGTAAATAAAGAAATTGCATGCCCTTCAAAGAGTGCAATATAAATAGCAAGTATTGATCCTATACAGCAGTGACATCAATAAACCCGCTCCGCAAGTACTTGTGGCACCTGATAAATAATAACTCTGGGGATTTGCCATCTAAATAAGAATAAATAATGTCCTGTCTAATCGTAAGATGCGAATGAAAACTTGCATTTAAATAGCACTTTACATTAATTCAAGCTCCCTCTCATGTCTCACCACCTGGGAGATGTTGCATGCACCAACAGTCAGACCCCTGTTTTAATATATGGTCTCCATATCTCAGCCAATGGTCTCCGGATCGAAACTCTCCTCTGGCGAGAACAATGTTAGCACAGATTCCATCAGGTCTTCCAGATCTTATTTGAATTTGTGTCCACGGCTCCTCGAATGGTATCCAGTTCTCACCCAACCAATCCCACCCCATCCACCGCTCCCATCCCAACCATTCCCACCCCAACTAATCCCACCCCAACCCCTCCATTCCCATTACAGCCAATCTCACCCCACTCCATCCATTCCCGCCTGAACTAATCCCACCCCAACTAACCAAGAAAATCAGAAATTTACTGTACGTTTTCTGTAGTGATATGATTTGCTTTAAGTCCTTACTATCTTTTACTACTTGGTAAATTGTCATTTTTATTATAGATTTAGTATCTTTTACCATGAAGTCAGATACAATATGTATGTCTCTTCCATTCCCCCTTTCCTCATTATTCATCTCACCATGTCAACGTCTGAAGGTCTAACATCTACATTTGCCCTTCCTTCCCTGGTTTGTCGAATTTCTTCCATTCTGATTTTAATTGTGTTGGAAGCATTAGGAGCATTAGGAGCAGGAGTTTGGAGAAGAAAAGTTTAGAGGGATATGGACCAAACGTAGGCAAATGGGACTAGCTTAGATGGGCACCATGGATAGCATGGATGCGTTGGGCTGAAGGACCTGTTTCTATGCTGCATGATCATCTCTATAACTCTGTGTGGTTAACCTGACCTTTGAGTCTGCTGTGTCATTCATCAGATCTCACCACCACTTCACGGCACTTACCCCACAACAATCAAAAATCAACTGATCCCTGCTTTGAATGAACAATGACTGAGGGTGCAAACCGCTGATGTAGAGGATTCCAAAGATTCACACCAAATGCATGAAGAATCTTCCCTTCCTCTCTATCCTAAATGGCCAAGCCCTTGGTCTGAGAGTTTGACCCTTGGAATCGGACTTATCATCCCTGTCAAAACTTCCTTCCTACACCCAGCCTGTCAAGCCCTGTGAAAATGGTATTAGTTCTAATCAGGCCTGTACGAAGCTTTTCAAAAAGGGGGGTGGCATGACACGATTACAAAAAACGTAATGTGAAATAATGTGCATGCTGCGCACATCACGAGTGCGAAGCGTGAAGTCCCTCGATGCCAGGGTCCAGGGCCCGCTTAAGGGCCCTGGAAACGCAGGGGTTTTAGTTGCTCTCTGGTGCATTCTGTGCCTTATTTTGGAGCTTTTTTGCACCAAATTTATGACCAATATTTCAGAAATTAACAGCTACAGAGAGGTAGCTTTTTCACACAAAGGGTGCTGGGTGTATGTAACGAGCTGCCAGAGGAGGTAGTTAAGGCTGGGACTATCCTAATCTAATATTTAAGAGACATTTGGACACGTCCATGGATAGGACAGATTTAGATGGATATGGGCCAAACCCGTGTGAGTGGGACTAGATTAGATGGGACATGTCGGTCGGTGTGGGCAAATTGGGCTTAAGATTTTTGCCTTCCATCACAGTGAGGAGGTGCCTGGTGAACTCACTGTGGTGGATGTTAATTTGTGTTTATTGTGTGCTTTTGTCATTTTTACTATATGTAGGACTGCAAGGCAACAAAATTTCGTTCAGACCGCAAGGAAACATCGTGAGAGACAGCAAGGTCTGAATGACAATAAAGGCTACTTGACTTGACTTGACTTGAAGGGCCTGTTTCCACACTGCATGACTAAAAAGTGAAGAAGAAAAATGCATGTAGATAAGTAGAGCAGATTTGAAAGAGGAGTGAAATGTAAAGGCAGAGAGAGGTTAAGGGTGGAACGGAACATAGGAAAGGAGGGGGGAGAGTGGGCTTGGACAGGTGGGTGAAGGGAAAATAGTCACAGTGCTGGAGTAACTCAGTGGGTCAGGCAGCATCTGCGGAGAATATGAATAGGCGACATTTCACAGAGTGCTGGAGTAACTCAGCGAGTCAGGCAGCATCTGTGGAGAACAAAGTATAGGTGACATGTCACAGAGTGCTGGAGTAACTCAGTGAGTCAGGCAGCATCTGTGGAGAACATGGATAGGTGATGTGTCACAGAGTGCTGGAGTAACTCAGCGAGTCAGGCAGCATCTGTGGAGAACAAAGGATAGGTGACATGTCACAGAGTGTTGGAGTAACTCAGTGAGTCAGGCAGCATCTGTGGAGAACATGGATAGGTGACGTGTCACAGAGTGCTGGAGTAACTCAGTGGGTCAGGCAGCATCTCTGGAGAAAAGGTATAGATTATATTTCGGGTCAAGACCGTTCTTCAGTAATATTCATGATGTGACATGCATAGACATTCCTGAATGTTACCCAAACCATCGTGAGCTATATTGTTACGGTGCTTGCCCTCTCCTATAATGTCTCTGCTGCCTTGGGTGATGCAGGACAGGACACAAGATTTGGGACACGATGTGAAGCTGTTGCCGTCTGTCACAGCCTGGTTAAAAATCTGGATGGAGTGGATTTGGAGAGGATGTTTCCACTAGTAGGAGAATCTAGGACCAGTGGCCACATCCTCAGAATTAAAAGACATTCCTTTAGGAAGGAGATGAGCAGGAATTTCTTAAGTCAGAGGGTAGTGAACTGTGGAATTCATTGCCACAGACAGCTGTGGAGGTCGTCAATGGATATTTTTCAGGAGGAGATTGATAGATTCTTGATTGATACTGGTGTCAGAGGTAATGGGAGGAAGGTGGGAGAATGGGTTTGAGAGGGAAAGATAGTCATAGTGATACGGTGTGGAAACAGGCCCTTCGGCCAAGCATGTCCCATCTGCACTAGTACCACCTGCCCACGTTTGATCCATATCCCTCCGAACTTGTCCTACCCATGTACCAGTCTAACTGTTTATGAAATGTTGCGATAGTCCCTGCCTCAATTACCTCCTCTGGCAGCTTGTTCCATACACCTACCACCCTTTATGTGAAAAACATACCCTACAGATCCCTATTAAATCTTTTGCTCTTCACCTTAAACATATGTCCTATGCTCCTCGATTCACTTACTCTGGGCAAAAGACTCAACCATATCTATTAAAATCATGATTTTATACACCTCTCTTAGATCATCCCTCATCCTCCTATGCTCCATGAAATAGAATCCCAGCCTACTCAACCTCTCCCTATAGCTCTCGCCCTCTAGTCCCGGCAACATCCTCATAAATCTTCACTGTACTCTTTCCAGTTTGATGACATATTTCCTATAACATGGTGCCCAGAACTGAACACAATACTTTGAATGCGGCCTCACGAACTTCTTATGCAACTGCAACATGACCTCCCAACTTCTATACTCGGCCTGGCCCGCTGAGTTACTCTAGCACTCTGTGAAACATCACAGGACAGGGCAAGATTAGCAAGTTTGCTGATGATACAGAAGTGAGTGGTTTTGCAGATAGTGAAGAATGTTGTGAAAGATTGCAGCAGGATCTGGATCAATTAGCCAGGTGGGCAGAGAAATGGTTGATGGTTGCATGGTTCCTTGAAGGTTGTGTCGCAGGAGTAGAGGAGAGGGGAGAGTACACATCTTGCGGTGCTCCTATGCTGAGCGTTTGCGGGTCCGTGATATGCTTTCCCATCTCACATGCTGCTTCCTGTCAGAAAGCCGGTGATCCACCGACAGAGGGGTTCAGGCACAGTCAACTCAGAAAGTTTGGAGCGTAGTAGCTCTGGCACAATGATGTTGAATGCAGATCTAAAATCAATAAAAAAAAATCCTCGCATATGTTCCCTGGCGGTCTAGGTGCTAGAGGATGAAGTGCAGGCCCAGATTGACTGCGTCATCCACAGATCTATTGGCACAATATGCAAAATGCAGAGGGTCCAGCAGAGGGATTGTGATATTTTTCAGCTTGGACAGCACAAGCCTTTCAATGGTCTTTGTGACTACAGAGGTCAGTGCGACAAGCCTGTCGTCTATAAGACCAGTAATCCTTACCTTTTTGGGGTCAGGGACAAAAGTAGAGACTTTGAAGCAGGCAGGGCCAGTACATCTTTGTTAAAATGATTAAAAATTAGTAATTGGGTGTGAAGTGGTGATTTGAGTGGGGTGGGTGTAGAAGGGCCCAGTCTTTGTAGACTGAGGTCAGGCTGTGAGTGTGTGTAAAGTGTTGGTTGGGGTGGGAAAGGGTCCACTCTTTTCATACTGGAGTCTTGCTTTAAGTAGGTGTGAAGTGGTGAATGGGAAGGAGAGTGTGCAGGGTCCATTCTTTGCAGACTGGGGTCTGGCTGTGTTTGTTGGGGAGGGGGTACCAGGGTTATGTTTCTAATTTTCAAACCCGCAGTAAAACTCATTCAGGTCGTTCGTCAGATGATGATTGTCCAAAGAGCGGGGGGCTTTCCTCTTATAGCTGGTGATTTCTTGCATGCCCTTCCAAACTGAAGAAGAGTGATTAGCTGAGAACTTGCTCCTCAACCTCTCAGAGTACCTTTCCTTGGCAGCTCTGATTCCTCTTCTCAGCCCTTTATCGATTAGGCTATCTTTTAACTCTTTAACGATTAGGCTATCGGCTTGACGCATATTCCCCCCCCCCCCCCCCAGCCCCCACCCCCCCTCCCCCCGATCTCAAAATTGAAATGTTACATCTGTATATAATGATCCCATTAAAATGTGTATTTATGTCACAAACTATGGAATTCATATTTTTCAGTATTGTTATCAAGGAAAAGAAAGCAGTTCCAATTGTTTGATTTTATTTGATATTGTTTAAAATTATTTATATTAGGGAAAAAATATAATAGCTCTAAAACCTACCTTAATTTTGCAATCTCACTAAAGATAATCCCCCTTTCCCCCTCCCCTCCCATCTCTCTCTCCTCTCCCTTCCCCTCTCTCTCTCCCCCTCCCCCCCTCTCACATCCCCCCTCTTTCTTGTGTGGGGGGGGGGGCGAAGATAAAGGTGGCGCGCGGGCCCAGCGGGCAGGGGGGGGGGGGATGAAGGAGGCGTGGGCCCAGCGGGGGTGGTGGCGGGGGCCCAGTGGGGGCCCAGCGGGGGTCAGTGGGGGTGGCGTGGGCCCCGCGGGGGTCAGCGAGGGTGGCGTGGGGGCAGCAGGGGTGGCGTGGGCCCAGCGAGGGGTGGCGTGGAGCCAGCAGGGGTGGCATGGGGCCAGCTGGGGTGGTGTGGACCCAGCGGGGGTGGCGGGGGCCCAGCGGGGGTGGACCCAGCGGGGGTCAGCGAGGGTGGTGTGGACCCAATGAGGGTCGGCGTAGGTGGCGTGGGCCCAGCGGGGATGGCATGGACCCAGCAGGGATAGCGTGGGCCAAGCTGGGGTGGTGTAGACCCAGCGGGGGTCAGCGAGGGTGATGTGGAACCAGCGGGGTTCAGCGGGGGCGTGGACCCAGCGGGGGTGGCGTGGGCCCAGCGGGGTTGGCATGAACCTAGCGGGGGTGGCATGAGCCCAGCGGGGGTGGCGTGGGCCCAGTGGGGGTCAGCTGGGGTGGTGTGGGGGGAAGATGGCTTGGGCCCCGGCGGCGGGGGGAGGCGAGGGGAGCGGGCTCCGCCGCAGTGGAGTTTGGTGTTGGGGTCACAGCCGTTGGGTTCAGATTCAGCTACTCCCGCCTGGCGACGGGAGAACAGGGAATTGGCTGTTTTCAAAGTGGAAACGTTGATTTTTTTTTCCGATTAAAACATTTTTTTTTAACCCGATTTTCTTTTTTTTTGTGACTTTTTCTTAGGGGGGAAAAAAGGGGGGTGCGGTCGCACCCAACGCACCCCCTCCTTCAGACGGCCATGCTAATGGTCAGTAACGTTGTGAATTCTAGAGAATGCAGACCTGGTCTACTAAATATCTCTTTCTTTCTTAATCAGCATTTTTTAATTAACTTTTGGTGCTTTCTAATTTTCCCCCAATTCTCACAAACTCTCCCATTCCTTACGTTGAATCTAAAACCAAAATAGATGGGTTACTTTTACTGAGTGCCCATTTATTATGAATCTTGAAGCACTTTTCTTGAGCAGCTGCCCCTGTTGAACCATTGTCACACCTGCCTTGGCATATCGATTCTATACTCATTGCCTGAATTATAAGCTGCTCCGGTCACACACATCAAGGGTCGATGAAAGGTTATTGATCTGAATATTAATGTCCTGACACCTGCTCCAACTTAACAACCTTTGCGTTTTGGAGCAATTGGCTCAGTGTGTGAGCTCCCCGCTTGGGAAAAACAGGGAGCAATTTCAATGCTTGAATTGCTCGAGTACAGAGAGATTAACACGTCTTCGACAAGTTAACTGGGCCAGAGTTTCTTAGGCTTCCTGTGCTGAGAGCTGGACAAGGACACAGCAGCTATTCACAGCACTGAGGGCACAGAGAGGGACATGCTAATGATACTGGCAGCTGCTCCCTGGCTGTGAAAGGCTTCTTTGAAAGACTTTGTTCACAAGGCTGAGAGACGACTTTTATAACTTGGGAGGTTACTTCTACAACTTTAGATCTATCACCTCATTGCTGTCAGAGACACCACTGCCCTCAACACACTCTTTTGTGAACCTACAGAACATAGAACAGTACTACACAAAAATGGGCCATTCGGCCCACAATGTCGATGCCGAACATGATGCCAAGCTAGACTGATCTCATCTGCCTGCACATGATTCATATCCCATTATTCCCTAGACTTCCATGTGCCTATTTAAAAGCTTTTTAAATACCATTAAGACTTGCGAGTTGCAGATAAAATGCCTGCTGTAAAATTGTTCCAGTGAGTAGACGTGGTGCATTAATGGGGGATTGAGAATAGAGTGGGTTAGAACAGATGTACTGTAAAATGAGTGCCGGAAGGTCTGTATGGAAATGATAGGCTGGAGGGCATTTGCAGACCTTCTGTGGTCAAACAAACCTAATTCACAGCACAGCTCAAAGTCACGATCCAGCTCCTCTGTGGCTAGCAGAGTTTTTCATTGCCTGTGTTTTGTTTTTATTAACATTTTACCCAACAGTTATGTTTATGTAAAAAATCCCATGACATTAGTTGCATTAAAGGGTACATTAACTGCCAGCATCTAAGTTATTACAGACACAAATGTAATTTGAGTGTTTCATATTATTATATTATTGGTTGTGATTACTTTATAACAATTATGGATTTTCACAAGGTTGTAATAAAATTTGACAAGGTCACATTTATTGTTGGATTTCAACACATCAGACGAATATTTCCAGCAAGAGACAATTTAGAAGCACAATCTCCTTTCTTTAGTGGGCTAACCGTTAGTAAATGGATTGACTTCGCTTTCTCTGGCAATACCTCTGGCGGAATACTGTGGTGGGTCACAATTCCCACTCATTGCAGATGTCTCCTCTTCATTCCAGATGAACTGACCTTGTGGGATTGGAGCGTCTCTGAGTTATCATTCTGCTCCTCTGGGGACAGGGGTTCACGAGAATATTCTGGTGATAGCTCTGGCCTGGCGCTGTGCCAATGAGAGTTAACTCTTTCAAAGGCTGCTCCCACTGCTCGCTTTTAATCTCCGTGGCTAGCAGGTTTCTGAATTCCTTGGCGTTGCTAAATCGGACATCTCCAAATTAAAAGGACACCTGGGATTGGAAGCAATTTCCGTGGCGTTTTAGTGGACGCTAGGCACCACTCCATGACTGGTCCATGTGATCCATGCTAACACGCATGGTCAGTGGTTGCAATGAGCTCTGTTGTGTTGGGGGAAGATGTCCAGAGTGGGAGGGAGGCAGGGGAAGGGCACAAATCCTCCGTCTCCACCTGTATCTCTTTCTGTAGCAGCTGCCTGGGCATTCACTGTACTCAGCAGGGCACTGGTGAATCTGGTTCCCACATATCCCCCAGCTATTCCCTCCACAGTTGCTGCCTGACCTGCAGAGTTCCTTCAGCACTTTGTGATTTGCTCAAGAGTCTCACATCAGTGGTCTCTTGTTTCACCATGAGAGATCTATCAGGTAAACTGGGGATAACAATAAACATGGCAATCACAGTCACATCTTGCACATAATTCAAGGAAATACTTCACAATGCAATGTCACGTTAAAAAAAAGTGCATAAAAATAAATTAAATTATAGGGCAATTGGCTTCTCACGATTGTAAAAAGCAGTAATTTCAGACTCACACAGGGTATTACGTTCCCAAATCTAATAACCCACAACTATTAGACAGTTGAAGGCCATGATTAGCAGGGAGAAGGGAAATTCAGAGGCAGAGATATCACCAAGCCTTGCTGTACAAATCTTTGTTAATTTTTGCTTAAATTGTCATAGATATGAGACATAGAACAAGCTCTTGAATAGGCTATCCCTTGTTGCATGTTAATTTAAGAGACAACGACTGCAATTATGAAAATGAAATAACTCCTCATATGTCTTTGGATGTTTAAGAACTGATACCGCTTGCAAGCTCCTTGTCCCTGTCACTACTGTTTAGTGATGGTGCTCTGCAGACGATGAGACTACAACACTGAGAACATCTGGTTCAACAGTCACCTCACTTTGTTGAAGGAAATTGGAACCAAGTACTCTCACAGCTCACTGACTACAACATGAATCTAAACGTCATCACCAGCTTTCTGTACCTGCTCTGGCTCTGCAGCCTTTTTAGGAGCTGAAGGGAATCCACATTAGTCAGAAAATTGTGTTAGATAAACTGTTGGGACTGAAGGCAGATAAATCCCCAGGGTCAGATGGTCTGCATGCTAGAGCCTCACGAAGGTGGCCCTAGAAATCATGGATGCATTGGTTATAATTTTCCAATGTTCTCTCGACTCTGGATCAGTTCTTGTGGACTGGAGGGCAGCCAATGTAAGGCCACTTTTTAAGATAGGAGTGAGAGAGAAAATGGGGAATTATAGACCAGTTAGCTTTACATCAGTAGTGGGGGGGGTGCATGAGTCGATAGTTAAAGATGTTATAGCAGCGCATTTGGAAATCAGTGACAGTATCGGTTAAAGTCAGCATGGATTTATGAAGGGGAAATCATGCTTGACTAATCTTTTGGACATTTTTGAGGATGTAACAAGTAGACTGGATAAGGGAGAGCCAGTGGATGTGGTGTATCTGGACTTTCAAAAAGCCTTTGACAAGGTCCCACACAAGCGATTAGTGTGCAAAATTAGAGCACATGGTATTGGGAGTAGGGTATTGACAATGATACAGAAGTCAGCAGACAGGAAGTAAAGAGTGGGAATTAACGGGTCCTTTTCAGAATGGCAGGCAGTGGCTAGTGGGGTGGCGCAAGGCTCGGGGCTGTGACCACAGTTGTTTACAATATATATTAACGAATTGGATAAGGGAATTAAATGTAGCATCTCTTAGTTTGTGGATGACACAATGCTGGGTGGCAGTGTGAGCTGCAAGGAGGATGCTATGAGGCTGCAGGGTGACGGATAGATTGGGTGAGTGGGCAGAAGCATGGCAGATGCAGTATAATAGTAAGATTAAATGAGAACTTACCAGTTTGAAGTTTGATCTGTATTTTATGAGGAGTTACGATGAGGCGTGTGCTCAGAGACTGTGCTGACCAACTCACAGAGGTTCTCACGGACATCTACAACACCTCTCTGAGCCAAGTCATCATATCAGCATGCTTCAAAGCCACCACCATCATACCGCTACCCAAGAAATCCCCAGCCTCAACACTGAACGATTACCGGCCCGTAGCACTCACGTCCATCATGATGAAGTGCTTTGAAAGGTTGGTCAAGGCCCACATAACATCCAGTCTCCCCTCTACACTTGACCCATTCCAGTTTGCGTACCGTCCTAATCGTTCCACTGATGATGCCATAGCAACAGCACTCCACCTAAGCCTGGCTCATCTGGAAAACAATAACAGTTACGTGCGGATGCTGTTTATCGACTTCAGCTCCGCCTTCAACACAGTCATCCCCCAACACCTGGTGAATAAACTCGGCGAAATAGGCATCAGCACCCCACTATGCAACTGGTTACTGGACTTCCTCACTGACAGACCACAGACGGTAAGAGTTGGCAAAAACTCATCAGAGACCACCATCATGAACACCAGGGTCCCACAGGGATGTGTGCTGAACCTGCCCTCTGTTGTTCACGCTGACTGACACATGACTGTTGTGCCAAACACACCAGGATTCGAACCACATCATCAAGTTTCTCCGATGACACACACAGTGGTGCTCCCATCCTGCGTTTGGACTCATCAGGCGCCATGATAAACAAATCCACTCAGCCTACAGAGAGGAGGTATGTACAACAACTCATCAGCTGGTGTGACATCAATAACCTTCAACTCAATGTCAATAAAACAAAAGAAATAACTGTGGACTTCAGGAAGAAACAGACAGCACACACCCCACTCACCATCAATGGCAGTGCAGTGGAGTCTGTGAAAAGCACCAAGTTCCTGGGAGTGCACATCACAGATGATCAGACATGGTCCACCAACACCATCTCCCTAGTCAAGAAGGCTCAGCAACACCTCCACTTCCTTTGACGGATGAGGAGAGCCGACCTCCCCCCTTCTGCCCTCACCACTTTTTACAGGGGTGCCATTGAGAGCATTCTTACCAGCAGTCTCTCAGTCTGGTATGGCAGTTGCTCTGCTGCTGACCAGAAGGCACTACAGAGAGTGGTGAGGACAGCGGAGAAGATCACCAGATCACCACAACCTGCAATCCAGGACTTATACCCATCTCGCTGTCGCAAGAGAGCAACCAATATCATCAAAGACACCACCCACCCAGCACACAAACTGTTCACTCTCCTACCATCTGGCAAGCGCTACCGCAGCATGCGGAGCAAAACCACCAGATTCAAAAACAGCCTTTTCTCTCAGGCCATCAGACTACTTAACACACACAAGAAAAGTCCATGAACATTACACAAACAAAGACCAACTGTCTGTCAAATAATTTTAACTCAATGTCTGCAGTATGCTATTTGCACTTTTCTATATTGCACCTTTTATTATTGCACCTTAATAACATACCTCAAAATTTTACTACATTCTGGCACACTGTGAATATTTTAAATAATGTATATTGTCTATCTTATTGGTAGGTTGTCTGTCTGTGTTATAAATATTACTTGCACATTTGGAGTATGGGGAAACGCAATTTCAATCCAATTTATTTGAATTGACAATAAAGTTTACTTTGAACTTTGAGGGATTACGTGAAGAACCCGTTCAGCACGCATGCGCGGCATACTTCAAAGCAGCGGTGTGGAATCACAGATAGACACAGTTATTGAAGTAAACATAGTAAAGATAAGGAGATAAGCAGTTTATGAATTTGACCCATATTATTGAGGGTGGGAGCGGAGGGCACGTAATCCCTCATCGTAACTCCTCATAAAATACAGATCAAACTTCAAACTGGTAAGTTCTCGTTTAATCTAACTATTTTACTTCGGAGTCACGTGAGTGATTCCATGAAGATTTCAAAGCTCTGCGATTTCAAACCGTGTAACAGTTATTACTACATCACTGCCGAAGTCTTTGAGGGAGGAAGTGTGTTATCGTAATCAACCAATGAATCTGTTTGTAGAAAAAACACAATGGTATTTTTTAACAATAACAACAAAGAAATTAAATTGTTCACCTGGCCTTAAATTAAATATTTGCAGTCTGTAAAATCTTTCCTGCAAATAAAACAGGTTTTGCCAACGGCTTATTATAAAATTTCTGAAAGGTCTTACCCCCCACCATCCTGCTGTAGCCAGGATGTGGTTTATAGGCAAGTCCATTCTTTTAGCCGTCGACGTGGATGCTGCCCTGGTGGAATGAACTTTGTACATGTTAGTTTTTATCCCAGCAGCTTTTAGCACCTGCTTGAGCCATCTCGAAATGGCTCGTCACCCGACCATAAGGTTTTTTATGACTGACCCACAAGGCTTTTCATCTCCCTTGAATATTTTCATTGTGTCTATGTAGGATAATAGGGTCATGGCACATAACCGTGTTTCTGGCGGGTAAGCCCGGAATTCCACGACTGCATTAGGTGTTCCTGGTCCGCTCTGTTTGATCATTCCCTGGATAACATCTGAGTTCTGGTCTGGAGCTGTGAGCATGGTGTCCAGTCACAATAGGTGTAGTGACTGGACCCTCTGTGCAGCTACAAGTGCCATCAACATGAGTGTTTTGAGCATAGATGGTTTCAGGTTGAGATATCTGGCTGGTGGGCATCCCCTGAGGTATGTCAGGACCACACTGACATCCCATATATGGTTGTACCTTGGTCAAGGGGTTAGAGTTGTAAATACCCTTCATTAGTTTGACCATCAGCTGGTGGGACCCCATGGCCTGTTGTCCTGGAGCTGGTTTTAAATAGACAGGCAGGGCAATTCTAGCTGTGTTGATGGCTCTGTAGGTTCGCCAGGAATTTCAGTACGTTGGTAACTGTAGCGGTTGAGTAGGTGGTCCCTGTATCCAAGCAGTACTTCTCCCATTTTTTGAAGCTGGACAAGTGCTGTTTTTTAGTGGATGTTCAGAGGGATGCTGACATGGCGCCGATGGTTTGTTATGATAATCCCAGTCCCAGAAGTGTTTTGTGCAGCATCTGCAACCCAGGAGTTTGATTTTCTCATGGCACGGTGGCTTGTGCCCAACACTGGGTGTTAATAACTCTGGGTCACTGGGGAATACCATCGGAGTTCCAACAACCATGTCATGGAGTATTGGGAACCATGGCTGTGTAGGCCAGTCGGGTACTATCAAAATACCTGAAGCAGAGTCCATTTGCACTGTGCGTAGCCCCCGACTGATGAGGCAGAAGGGAGGAAATGAATAGAAGAAAAAATTCCCCAATTCAGCGCGAACGCATCTACCGCTGCTGCCTCAGGGTCTGGTTCCCAAGCGACATACATAGGTACCTGGTGATTTAGTCTAGATGCAAATAATCGATATCTAGCATGCCATATTGCTTGATAACTTTTGTGAAAATATATATTTTTGGGGTTTTAACATCCATTCGATGTTGTCATTAAATTTACGTGATCTGGTGTCTGCCACTGTATTTAGCTTACCTGGTAGGTAAGTTACTGATAGCCAAATATGTCTTTGGACACACCATTGCCAAATTGTATTGACCAACTTGTCGCATGATACCGATTTTATGCCGCCCATATGGTTAATGTAGGCCACCACCGTAGTATTATCTATTTATAACCGTACATGCAAATGATGCATATTTATGCATATGCTTTTAACCATAAAAAGTCACCCAAACATCTCTAGATAATTAATGCCCATTGTAAGTGGTAACGATGATTCTGGGTTAGTCCATCTACTACTTGTGCTGGATATAGAGTTAGGTGCTCCCCAGTCTTGAGCACTGGCATCTGTTTGGATAACTGACGTAGGGTTAGTGATGATAATAGGCTGAACCTATGTCAAACGTTTTTTGCCCACCACTGTAGTTCTGATATTACTTCAGTGGGTAACTTCATGAAACGACCATAATGACCTGTATGTCGTTTTTGGTACAAAGGTCCGAATTATGTAGCTGGAAATGCTGCTACCATTATCCCAATTACTCTGTTACTTGTCGAGTAGTTGGTAGTTTGTTGACCATTAAATTGTTGTACGATTGTGCCAATTCAACTATGTGTCTCTTGGCAATGTTACAGTCACGTAGACTGAATTAATTGTGAAGCCCAAGGAGTCCATGATAGAGGATGGCTTAAACTTAGATTTATCTGGATGTAAGACAACCCCAGGGTTTCGAATAACTGATAGCTGAACAGCTAACATAGTCAAATTCATGGTCTTGCCTACCATTTAGGATATCATCAAGATATGCCATGACAATACGTTTTTGTCTTCTGAATATTGCCAGAGCTGATTTTAGTGTCTGGGTGACACTCTTGGGCTGATGTGAACCCATTGGGTAACGCTTTAAACTGCTATAGCTGCCCCATCCTGTTAAATTTCAGGTATCTGCGATGATCCTTGTGAATGGTACTAAATGGTAAACATCTTTAAGATGAATGCTTGCCATGAAGTATCCTCTGGAATTTAGTTGTTTGGCAGTAACAACCGGTTCCATTTTGATGTCAGGGTAGCGGACCACCCGGTAAGCGGTCCTACCGCCTTGTTGCTGCCCCCGCGAGATGAAACGTTGCTCCGTGGAGTTGAGCGGGGGGGGGCAGGTCTGTGCAGGCGGCTGTCTCTCCTCCCGACCGGGTGGAAAGACGTCCCGTCCGATAAGTCGGAGCCACCGGCCGGACGCCTCCGTGGCGTTACTTCCAGCCCGCTGCTTAGGCGCTAGCGGGGTTGGGCTCGGCGCGGTGTCGGGATAGTGGAGCGCTGGGTAAGCGGTCCTACCACCTTGTTGCTGCCCTCGCGATGGAAACGTTCCTCCGTGGAGTCGAGCGGGGGCAGGTCTGTTCCGTTGCTGTCCCCCCCAGATGGACGCTCCTCCGTGGAGTCCAGCGGGGGACAGGTTTGTTGCAGAGCCTTTCTTCTCTGCCGGACAGCAGAAGGCTCCCTGTGAAGGAAACCGATGTCAGCTTACCTGACGGTCCGTTCTTTCACCTCCATAGCGGGAGAGCCCGACTCCCGCTGTGCCGCTGTTGCTCTGCTGGACGTAATGCCGCGCATGCATGCTGAACGGGTTCTTCACGGAATCACTCTCGTGACTCCGAAGTAAAATGTGGATAAATGTGAGGTTATCCACTTTGATGACAGGAACAGGAAGGCAGATTATTATCTGAATGGTGTCAGGTCAGGAGAAGGGGAGGTGCAATGAGACCTGGGTGTGCTTGTACATCAGTTACTGAAAGTAAGCATGCAGATAGAGCAGGCAGTGAAGAAAACCAATTGGCCTTCTTTGCGAGAGGATTTGAGTTTAGGAGCAAGGAGGTCCAACTGCAGGTGTACAGGACCCTGGTGAGACCGCACCTAATGACCTCCTAATTTGAGGAAGGGCATTATTGCTTTTGAGGGCGTGCAGAGTAGGTTCACCAGGTTCATTCCTGGGATGGAGGAACTGGCATATGATGAAAGAATGGGTCGATTGGGCTTATATTTGCTAGAATTTAGAAGGATGAGAGGGTATCTCACAGAAACATATTACATTTCTGAGAGGATTGGACAGAGTAGATGCAGGAAAACTGTTCCCGATGTTGGGGGAGTCCAGAACCAGGAGTCACAGTTTAAGAATAAGGGGTAGGCCATTTAGGACTGAGATGAGGGAAAACCTTTTTAGCCAGAAAGTTGTGAATCTATAGAATTCTCTGCCACAGAAGGCAGTTGAGGCCAATTCACTGAATGTTTTCAAAGAGAGAGTTAGATTTAGGTCTTAGGACTAAGGGAATCAAGGGTTATGGGGGAAAAGCCAGAACGGGGTAAAGATTTTGGATGATCAGCCAGGATTATATTGAATGGCGGTGCTGGCTCGAAGGACCGAACAGCCTACTCCTGCACCTATTGTCTATGTTTCTATGTTTCCTTCAATAATGCATATGAACATTAAATGTGAAAGGACACTAAGGTCTGCAGTAACTCAGCGGGTCAGGCAGCATCTCTGGAGATTAGGTGACGTTTTGGCAAGGGACCCTGCTTCACAGTAAAATCCTCACGCCCACTGATTTCTCCCCCACACCCCCTTTCTCCCCCCCAATCTCTGTGCCCCTTCTGGACTAGCATCTATTTCTCCCCTACCCCAGCTGCCACATTCCTTCCTCTGGTTTTACAATTAGTAACTCTTCAATCCTTCTGTCCCACACCTTCTGTCTTCATCCCTGGTATTTGTTTCAACCATTTGCCTATCAAATCCCCCCTCACCTGTATCCACCTATTACCTGCCATACTTTGTCCTGCCTCTGCTCTCTCCCAGCTTTCTTTCCCTCCCTCCCTCCTGCTGCAATCAGTCTGAAGAACAGTCCCAACTCAAAACATTATTCATGTTCTCCTAATCTGCTGAGTTACTCCTGCACTTTGTATCCTTTCTTGTAAATCAGCATCTGCATTTCCTGGTTTCTACATTAAATGGGAATGTGATCTCTCTGGTCATACGCAGACTATTCCCAGGTGTGGTCAGACATCTGACCCTTGCATTTCACGGTGTTTGTGCCTGAAGAGACAGGAGAGCAAAGCACAAAATGCTGGAGGAACTGGGTCAGACAGTATCTGTGGAGGGAATAGGCAGGCATGTGCTTTGGTTTGGATCCCTTCTTCAGACTATTGAAATGTCGCCTGTCCATCAGTCTGAAGAAGGGTCCCGACCTGAAACGACATCCATCCATTTCCTCTGCAGATGCAGCCTGACCCATGGAATTCCTCCAGCACTTTTTGTTTTGCTCTGGTTCCTCACCCTGGGTCTCTCATTTTTCTTCCCAATCCCCCATTCCCTTTTCTTCAGTTCTGTGTCTTCTCCTTTGTTCTACCTCATTTTCCCAAAAAGGTGCTCACCCCCGGACATCTCCATCACTTCCCAGCCTCTATTCTAACACTAGATCTAGTCGAGCCCCTTCAACGTAAATGATCCTGCGCAGCCTCAATCTCCATTTGTCCTGCACGAGGATGCTGGGGATCCGGACTTTAATGGACGATGGTGCCACGCAGTCTGTACTGGGTTTGGGCACAGTTTGCAAACTCAAAGTGGCAACAAGATTCCTTTTTTTTTACTCTCTTTCCTTCTTTTGATTTGTCCGCATTTGACCCGTATAGAGAATACCAAGCCACTGTTGATCGGCCTGTTATCTGGTCTCTCCGGGACACTCAGCCTGACGGTGCTTCAGATGCCCTTGGTTCACTCGGCATGTCTGTCAGCCGTGTCAACTCAACCACAGAATGGGTTTCAGAACTGCTGTAAAAAAAAACTTTCATCAGTTGTGGCCCCTTATTACTTCCAAGATCATGAGTGATGGGAGGGCAAGAAGAAATAAAACGATTGCTTTTCGTTTACGCTGTGCTGAGTGTTGGATGCGATGTGAATGACTCGCACCCTCCCATCTCTATGTTGATGGAGGTGCATCTTTTGACCCTCTGATGATCCCGCATCACATACTGGATTTGCACCAATGTCTGACAAAGCCAACCTTGGACCTCTATGTTGTGGAGCCGTGATATTGGGTGATGCATGGTCCCACTGCCCATCAATAGAGCGGGCACTGAGAACGAAGCCGCTGAGACTGCTGACTACCTGGTGGACCACCTTGCTCCACCCTCAGTCGCATGGGAGGGTTCACCTATCGGCTGCAGTTTGGCACGTCCTGGGCACGTGCCTCTTGCTAACAGGAACCTGAACTTCCTCTCCTCACTGGCCCAGTCCACTCCCCAACCTCCCTCTGGTCACTTGTCAACCTGTGCACATGTCCCAGCCTGCCAGTTCTTTGCTTGATGAACATTAGGATAGTTGGTATCCCTGATTCCAGAGGCTGGTTGCCTTGGATACACATTTGCAGCAAACATTGGCAAATAACTCATGAACGTTTAGCCCTGAGGGAGAGACATTAATTCTTCCATGACCATTTTGTTAATAGACCAAAGTTGACGGTTGACTTTCTGAAACATACATTTGTATTCTTCATAGAGTGAAATACTGTTTGCCAAATGGATCCAAGATATCATCTAGAAGTAGACCTGAGGTTACAGAATAGCAGAGGCAAAGGGAAGTAACTCCAATGATCATCCCAGACCTGCACATAGTGGTAATCTTGCTGACAGCACCAGCAGTAATTATTCAGTCCAAGGAGAATTTGAATTGTTGAATCATGGTGTGAATCTTTTTTCACAAGATAAGAAGGCTGAGGGATGATTAATAGACGTCTTTAAAATTATTACAGGTTTTAACAGGAGTTCAATTCCGCAAAACTGCTAACTGCCAAAACATAAAAACCTGACTGAACAGTTAGATGAAATTCTTCACAGAATTTACACAAAATTAAACCCAGGTGATACTCAAGGACGTTCCACACAATGGTGAGGGATTGTCCATCTGAATACAAGTCAGACAGTCCACCACATTCATGCCGACCTGCTATTTGCCCACTTTGGGACCATTTTCTGCTCTGCCTTGCCCATTCAAGTGGCTAGCTAAATATCTTCCACCATAGAGATTGAATTTGAATCCACATAGTCACATCCAGATGTCAACCACTCTCTCTGTAAAAATCCTTCCCCTTAGATCCCTTTAAAACTCTTTCCCCTCATCTCAAATCTAGTACATATCGTTTTGACACCATCTTAATCAGGGATAAAGATTTTGACCATCTACCATATCTGTGCCTCTCATAGTTTTTATATACCTTTGTCAGTTCCCCTGGTCCTCATATTTCACTCCACTGCCCTCTGCATCCAATACATCATACTCTGACATGTCCACCACCTTCAACGTGATCCCATCACCAGTCATATCTTCCCATCCCTACCCCTTTCCGCCTTCTGCAGTGACAACTCCCTCTGTAACTATTTGGTTCACTAATTCCTTCCCACCCAAACCACCCAGGTACATTCTCTGCATTTTCAGGAGATGTAACACCTGTCCTTATACCTCCTTCTTCGCCTCCATCCAGGACACCAGCTGTCCTTCCAGGTGAATCAGGGGTTCATATGCACCTCCTCTAATATCATCTACTCCATTCAGTGTTCCTGATGGGACCTCCTGTACATCAGCGGGATCAAGCATAGACTCAGCGACCATTTTGCCAAACACTTGCGCTCGGTCCGCCAATGCCTGCTGGATCTCCCAGTTGCTAATCATTTAAACTCTTCTTCCCATTCCCATATTGACCTTTCTATCCTGGGCATTCTCCATTGCCACATGCAAACTGGAAGAACAGGACGTTATATTCCACATGGGTAGCTTACAACCCAATGGTATGAACATTGCATTTTCCAATGTTAGGTAACTACCAACCACCCCCACTTCTTCCCAGCCCCTTTCTTTTACCCCTCTCTCTCCCTGGGGCTCACAACTATTTCCCCCCTCCTGCTCCCCTTCCACCTACATTCCTTCACAATTTATAACGTTTTGTCTCACATCTGGATGGGAAGGTAGAAAAGGTTTAGAGGGATATGGGCCAAACACAGTCAGGTGGGACTAGTGTAGATGAGGCATCTTGGTCATCATGGGCAAGTTGGGTCGAAGGGTCTGTTTCCACGCTGTATGACTCTGACCTTCTGTCTATTTCATCTCTGGCCTTTGTCCAAACATCTGCCTATCAACACCCCCCCCCCCCTCACATCTACCCACCTGTTACTTGCCAGACTTTAACTTGCCCCAGCTGTCTTTCCCATCCCCACCCCCCCACCACAATCATTTTGAAGAAGGGCCCAACTGCCTGACCAGCTGAGTTACTCCAGCACTTTGTGTCTTTTTTATTTAATGGAATTGAATCCCTTGGACGCTCTGTTCATCAATATTTGTTAATGCCCTACTACTGACAGAATATGTCATTTGTGTTCCCAAAATTAATCATCTTGAACTTGTCAAGATTAATTTCTATTTACCTACTCTCCATCCAAAGTTTCATGTGATCTATATCCTATGAGCACAAGAAATCATAGAGAATTGTGAATGCAGCCCAGTCCATCGCACAAACCAACCTTCACCCCCCCCTTCCCCCATCAACACAGTCTACACTTCATGCTGCCTCGGGAAAGCAGCAAAACATAGTCATGGACCACTTGTACCGTGATCACTCCCTCTTCTCCACTCTTCCATTGGGCAGAAGATTCAAAAGCTTGAAAGTGCAGAGGACTAGATTCAAGAACAGCTCCTTCCCATCTGTAACCAGATTATTGAAAGGACCTCTCAAATGTTAAGAATTAATTCTCAATCCTCTAGTCTATCGCATTGCATTTCTTGCACTTTTTTAATCTGTATTTTCTCTGCAGCTGTAACACTACATTCTGCATTCTGATTCTTTTCTCTTTCCCACTAACTGATATACTTATGTACAGTAGGATTTGCCTGGGTAGCAGCAAAACAACGTTTTTCACTGCATCACATGTGACAATAATGTCTGATCCATAAACCAAACCAAATCTGGTAGTATGTGCTTTCAATATCTTCAGCCTGATGTGAGAGAATAGAAGAGAGAATGACCAGGATGTGAGTGCTTCTTGATTATGTTGGCTACTTTCCTAAAGCATTGTGAACTATAGATGGAGTTGCTGTGGGATGGGAGCAGGCTGGTGTGTCTCATGGATTGACAATTTTCCACAAATTCTTTCGGTCTTGGGCACAGCAGGTGTTAAACCAAGCTGCGATACATCCCATATGATTCTTTCTAACACTCCAGCATACTCTTACTTGACTTCCCAAAATGAATCATCTCACATGTGTTGGGATTAAATTCCATCTGCCAACATTCTGCTCAACTTTCCATCTGATCCATAGCCTGCGGTGGCCTGAGACAACCTTTCTCACTCTCCACAGCACCACCAATATTTGTGCCATCTGGAGATTTACTAATTATATCTTCCACATTCACACCAAGTCATTAATATATATTACTAACATTAAAAGTCCCAGCACTGACACTTATGATGCACCACACCTCATGGACTACCAATCAGAAAAACATCCCTCCTCTACTATCATCAAGACAAATTGGAACTGATTTGACAACTTGTCTTGGATTCCATATGCTCCAGCATTTTGCAGCAGACTACTATACAAGACTTCAAATGCCTTACTAAAGTCATATGGGCAACATCTATTGCTCTACTTCATCCATCTCTAGTTGACCTCTTAAAAATGTTCACTCGAATCAGTGAGACAGGATTTCCCATATATATAACCATGCCGAATATTCCTGATCAGGCACTGCCTTTCAAATTGTGAATAAATCCTGTCCATTTATTTTTTTTTACTGTGTAATTTCCCTGTCAATGATGTGAGTTTTTTTCAGCCTGTGGTCACCTGGCTTATCACTGCTTCCCTTCTTGAATAAAGGAACATCATGATCTATATCAATAATTTTGCTACCATACAAAAATGTAGAATTCTCTATTAGAGCCCCAGCAATCTCATCCATCACCTCCGTAGCAGCCTGGGATTGATCTCATCCCACCCTGGGGATTAGTTCATCCTTATACTGATATGCTCCAGATTATAATCACATACATGAATACAAGATCTTCCTCTTGATGAATACAGATGAAACATCAAATTTAATGGCAACAAATGTACGATAATACATTGTGAGAAATCAACTACGGGTAGAACGTATACAATAAATGGTAGGGCACGAAGGAACATTGAAGATCAGAGAATTCTTGAGATCCATGTCCAGAGATCCCTGAAACTGTTACACAGGTGGATGGGATGGTGAATGTTGAAGAAAGCATATGCCATGTTTGTCTCCTTTCGCTCTGGTATTTTATTTAATTCACATGTTTAATCAATATTGTTTTATTATTAATGTTTAATGTTTTATGTGTCATTCCTAACAGTCACTGTATGTCGTTGTCACTTGCGGGCGGAGCACAAAGGCAAATTCCTTGTATGTGAATACTTGGCCAATAAACTTATTCATTCATTCATTCACTTGGACGGAGCTTAGAATATTAGAGTTGGGACACTGTTGCAATTACACAAAACACTGGGCCACACTTGGAGTATTTGTGCAGTTCTGGTTGCCACACGAAAGGAAGGGTGTCCTTGTGCTGGGAAGAGTACAGAGGTGATCAACCAGAATAATGCCTGGAAAAGATGTCTATCCTTACAGAGAGAGATTAGATAGGCTTGCCATGCTTTCCTGAGAGTGAATGAAGCTGAGGGGTGACTTTATAAAAATATTTAAGATTGTGAGAGACATGGTCAAGATGGTCAAAATCCTTTGCCCACAGTAAGGGTATAAAAAACAAGAGTGCAGAGGTTTAAGATTAGAGTTAGGAGTTTCAAACAGGATCTGCAAGGTACATTTTAGAATTGTTAATATCTGATGACGCTGGCAAGGAAGTGGTGGAATCACAAACAGTTGCTATGTTAAGTGGCACTTGGACTGATACTTAAATAGGCAAGGCTGAGACTATGGATCTAATGTAGACAAGGAATTAGTGCAGAAAAGCAATAAGGTTGCCATGGATGTCGTGTTACAAAGGGTCAATTTCCGTGCTTCTGTGCTATGGTATTAAATATCTTGCCTTGCTAGAGAGACCTACATTTGGCTTATGAGTAAAGAAAAAGATTTTACCTGTACGATTACTGCCAACATATCACTAATACTGATGTTGAACTACAGGTTTATGTTAAGAGCAAATATGCATAATTTATTACTTTTCATTTCAAGATGCAGAAATTTTACTCTCCAAATGTTAATTTATGCATTTATTGTAAATCGGTTGATGTAGCCTCATCGTATTAGAATGTTTGCTTGTCATCTTCCAAAAGAAAAATGTTTATGAGGCAATGCTGAGATCACAACATGCAATATAATAGATTTCATTGCAACACTGGGTCACCTTAATATTTGTGTAGATATTGGACAGTTAATCCATTCTTCTGCTTAAAGGGGATATGAGTTCTGCTCTGCAGAAGTAGCTGGAAATGCTGATCCACACAAAATATCCTGGAGTAGACACTAAAACTCGCAATAATTGAAATGATTTATGATTCTTGGTACTGAACTGACACTAACAATTTTGCTGTACGCTGCAACCAGAGGAATTTCTATCTCTCAGTGGTGTTCTGGGAGCTTGGAATATAATGGAGTGCAGGTTATGCTTCAGTTGGACAGAGCATTGCTCAGACCTCAGTTGAAAGAACACTCTCAGTTTCTTGGTTTTGACCACAGCATCTCACAATGGAAATATTAACCTTGGAGGATATGTAGCGGGGATTCACTGGAGTGGTACAAGAGTTGAAGGTTATCTTACAAAGGCAGATTTCAAAAAGAAGAAAACTTTTATTCCATAGACTATATGAGTTTGATTAGCCATCAATCTCAGGAGTTTAAAATGATAAAAAAACATTCCATTGAATTGGTGGAGTTAAGCTATTTCCTCTCACAGTGTAGGCAGAATATAGGGTATAATTTAAAAAATACGAACAGGTCTTTCAGTCGTGAAGTTGAAAATGAATATTTTCTACAGAAATTGCGGCAGAAATTGAAAAGTTTTACTTCCAACTATGAGGTTTGGGTTACTGGGCATTTTCAGAATGTGCTTTGTTTGTAGGTTATGGCTCAACACTGGGTAAAGACAGTTCAGAACTTATCTCATTCCAGTTAAACTGTTTAAAGGGTTGACGCTGATGTGAGAGGGACAACGTTTAAAGGAGATGGGCAGAGCAAGTCTTTTACACAGAGATTGGTGAGTGCCGGGAACACGCTGTCAGGAGCGGTGGTGGAGGCAGATACGATAGTGGCAATGATGAGGCTTTTGGACAGGCACATGGATATGCAGGGAATGGAGGGATAGGGATCACGTGCAGACAGAGATTAGTTTGGTGAAGGTGAAGAATGATTCATTGCAACTGAGGATAGGAATGGAGTCATGCAGGGACCTCAGGAAGGTTCATGTCTAATGGAAATCCAGGTAAATATACCTACCATTCGTTATGCATTAAGCAGGCTTCGCATGGAGAACCAACCAGAAAGGAAAATGTATATACTATCAAATAACTCATTAAATAAAAATAGGGCAGCTTTCAGCCTGACTACAGCATTAAAACTCTGTCTGCATAGATCACAGCTGGAGTATTGCTTTCCCCTGAGGCAGGGCAGCCTTAGGGAACCATTCCCCGCGGCAGCCTCATGAAGAAGCAGGGAGGCTGCAGGAGATGAGGGGGAATGTAGAGGAGGGAGAGCATGATATTTAGTTTTAACTGGTCAGGCCATCCACCGTTACTATTTGTCCCAGGTCACAACAGCCATATGCAACAGCAAAGCAAGGGCCAACGTGTAATAGAGATCACAGCTTGGACCCTGTGCAGTGAATGATCTACAATGTGACATTAGAAATGGGACATCCAGCATGCATATTGAAAATACAATAGAGTTATAGTCAAAGAGTCATAGGGTGATACAGTGTGGAAACAGGCCCTTCAGCCCAACTTGCTAAACTTGCCCACACCATGTTCCAGCTACACTAGTCCCACCTGCCTGCGCTTGGTCCATATCCCTCCAAACCTGTCCTATCCATGTACCTGTCTAACTTTGTTAAACTTTGGGATAGCCCCAGCCTCAACTACCTCATCCAGCTCACCCTTTGTGTGAAGAAGTTACCCCTCAGATTCCTATCAAATCTTTTCCCTTTCACCTTGAACCTATGTCCTCTGGTCCTCAATTCCCCTACTCTGGGCAAGAGGCTCTGTGCATCTACCCGATCTATTTCTCTCATGATTTTGTACAGTTGCAGAGTAATACAACACAGAAGCAGGGCCTTTGGACCACCATGTCCATGCTGATAACAAAGTACACAAACCCCTTTTACCAGCCCTTGGTCCATAGTCTTCTATCCATTGATTCAAGTGCTCATCTAAATATTTCTAAATTGACGCGAGGGTCCTTGCCTGCAGAGTAATACCAGGCCATTGGGCAATGTGTTCCAGATTCCAACCAGCTTTTAGATGAAAATGTTCTTCCTCAGATCCTCTCTGAACCTCTTACCATTAGCCTTACACATGTACTAGTTTTAGACACTGATTCTAGGGGAAAGGTATTCCTACTACTTCCAGCTATCTATGCACGTGATAATTGTGTACGCTTCCATCAGCTCCTCACACAGCCTCTTCCATGCCATGGAAGACATGCCAGCCCACAGTCTCTCTTCATAATTGAAGCTACCCCCAAATACTCTTCCACTGATACTTCAACCAATTTCTTGGTGATACTACTTCATATTAGGTTGCACAGCCTCTATTCTGGTTCTAAAGGTTCTACTGGATACAGTTTAAAAAATCCACCTGGTCTAGATTTTCACACTTAAGAGGCCGACTACACTTACACCTCTTCTTGATTTGTCTACATATCTCCTCCTCTATCAGAGCCAGTAATACAGCCCTAAATATGAGTGCTCTACCCATGTGGTCTAATTTGAACAGCCCAGAATATCCTTCCTCAAGACAGGAGTAATGAATGCTTTCATCAACATTGCAAAATTATCTTCTCTTTTACTTCCTACCGTCACACCAAATGATTTGATGTCCTGGATTGGTGAGTTACTCATGCTACCTTCTTTCAACCATGTCTCTGTAATGGCAACAGTATAATATTCCCATAAACTGAAACATCAACACTTGAATAAATCTGCCCTGCAGGCAGGTCATATTCCTTGCATTAAAAAGGATGATGATTAGTTTTGCATTCTTCTCGTGTCTGCTGTGCCAACTGGACTGACTTGGTTATATTTCTATATGTCTCTCCACTAACTGTGCATCCCCTTTGTTCCCCAGTAACCTGCCAAATTAATCCTCTCTCCAGGACTGGGCCAGATCTGGTTCAGCTGTAAACCCGCACAAGTCTCACCTTCCCCCAAAACAGGGATTCAGAAATGTAAAATCCTCCATCCCACGCTATCCTTTTAGCTACACATTCATCTGATCCTTCCTTCTGTTCATTCACTCACTAGCACAGTGCTTTGGAAGTAATCCAGAAATGACACTGGCAGAGATCATGCTCCTTCATCTGTGACCCAGCTCCTTAAATTCAAATTGCAGGACCTCACCCCTCTTTTTTACCTCTGCAGTTATCACCAGCGTGAACCACCACCTCTGGTTGTTTCCTACCTTCCTTTAGAATACAGAACATAGAACAGGCCCTTCAGCCAACAGTCTGTGCCGACCATGATGCCAAATTAAACTAATCTTGTCTGGTTTTGCATGTGATTCATATCCCTTCATTCTCACCATATCCATATGTTTATCCAAAAGCCTCTTAAACACCGTTATCATATCTGCCTCCACCTTCACCCCTGACAGTGCATTCCAGGCACCCACCACTCTTATGTGAAAAAAACCTACCTTGTATGATGAAAGCAAGAATACCATATGCCTTTTTTTATCAATCCATCTACGTGTTGCCAGTTTCAGGGAGTTATGGACATGGACAGAAAGATCTTTCTGCATATCAATAGTTTTAAGAGTCTTGCAATCAATAGTATACGTTTCCCTTACATTTGACCCATCAAAGTGCAACACTTCACACTTGCACAGATTAAACTCAATCTGCCATTTCCCCTCCCATTTCTATAACTGATCTATATCCTGCTGTAACCTTTGCCAGCCTTCTTCACTGTACTCAACTCTACCAATTTTGGGTGTTATCTGCAAAATTACTAATCAAACCATCCACATATGTTGATCCTATTCATCTCAATTTTCTGGATCAGCCTACCATGAGGGACTTTATCAAATGCCGTAGCAAAATCCATGTAGACAACATTCACTCCCCTAGCCTCATTGACCATCTTCATTGCCTTGATCAAGACATGACCTGCCACAGATAAAGCCAGGCAATTAGTGCAGAACAATCAGTACTTGACACCCTTGACACCACCCTGGATTCAGTTTGGAGCTGCCTGTCCATTCCCCTCACCAAGTCTTCTCTCACCTTTGTCCTCAGACTCTTGATCCTCCCCCATGTTGTTGCAATCTTGGCCATGGTAGGATTCCTCGAGGTACATTCACCCCCACCATGTACCAAATGCAGAGAAAAGCTTTGCAGTGGGTTGCACTGTAAACTTCCCTTTCTCCATCTGGTGTTCACCCATTCCTCCTCTGACTCCATGTCCCTCAGCTGTCAAGTATATAGCTGATTGCATATATTTGAAATAAAACTGAAACTTTCCCCCACAAAACAGTGTAATTTATTTTACATGGAGACCTCCCAATGTTAGAAGGTTCAAGGAAAGGTAGAGGGATGAGCAGGGAGGGAGAACCAAGCGTTTCAAGGAGGTAGGTGACGACGTATAGTCACAGTTGTCGTGTACGAAGCTGCAACGACAGATAATTGTAAAATCACAAAGATGACAAAAACCAATGCGGTCATCTGTTTAGACTTGTTGGCCAGGAGCAAATATTAGTTAGGACACCAGGGATAAAGTTCCTGGTTCTCTTTAAATAGAGATGGCAGATGAGACATTGATTTCACGTCTGTTTAAAATACATCAATTCCAGTAGCACAGCGCCCCCTCATTAGTACACAAGAGTGGCATCTGAAGTGTGTGTCCATGTCTCTGGAATAGAATTTGAATCCACACCTCCTTACATGGGGAGAGAAGTGTTAACTTTGCTGACAATATAATAATATTCAGGAAAAGCATGAATCGGGGCTTTGCAAAGAGTATTACTGTGTGAGCAGATTCACTGCTGAGGATGCAGCATCTTACTCTCATTAGAGGTAACAAGAGAGAGAATCCTGGCCGTGATTACATTACCTGTAAGAATCAGAGAACCTAGGGACGTTTCATCACAAAACGAGATAACTCGACCCTTCGAGTGCTTCAGATCCCGGGGATGAATTAAAAAGAATCATAGGATAAAGCAGCATCATTGGTTCCGTACTTGTTATGTTGTGGAGCCTATATCTGCTCTGATTTATGAAGCTGATGTATGATAAAAGAACTGTTTCTAGTTTACCTGAATCGCATGCAGATAAAGCAGCTACTTGTCCCGTGCCTTCAGCAGCCAGCACCACACAATTCTTGTGTAATAATTTATACAATATACTTGGCATAGAAATGTGTGATTAGAACTTACAAAACAAAAGGCGAGACAGCTCTTTGATTAACGACACCTTGAACAGATGTTAAGAGCCCTGGTCCCGGGGAATTGCTGGCTTCCTCTGGCCTACTCTCAGGCTCTGCAGAGATTGCGATGAAAACTCTGCCCTTCACGAGTTGCTTCACCAATTTACAATCTTTCCATGAAAACAATATTAACAACAATTCTTCTGTTTTTGTGTTTATCTTTTGGACATGTACAAGATAACCACGCTCAAAGATTCTCTTCCCATTTAGCACTCAATAAGTGCAGTTGATTGCTGTACAGAAGATCAATAGATAACTTCATTTTATAGGCTTGGCAGCTTCAAGGCACAATTACAACCATAAATCCCAGAAAGATTTAATGGAACAGATTTTAAGTTACCTTATTGTACTTAATATGAGTAATACATTAAATTCATTGCAAAATTGTGACATAGTGTGACCAGCATCTCAGATATTTTCATGCTATATTATATATGTTTATGACAAGAAAGGAGAAAATTTCAACTCCTCAAGTCCACACAGCCGCACAAAACAATCCCACATCTCCTCCAATTTGGCCCGGAGACACATTTTTCACCCATACCTATTCCTTTCTCCGTGCTTCCAACACACATCTACTCAATTGGGGCAACCGACAATGGACCTAGCATCGTTAGAATGTGGGTGAATTCATTACATCTGGAGGAAGACCACGAGGTCACAGGGAGAGTGCAGACACCCCACTGACAGTACCAGAGGTCAGGATCGAACCCAGAGCACTGGCGCAATGGAAAGAACAGGCTTCAGCACAGACTTTGACTCTGTATCTCACCTGCCCTGATTAAATACAAGGGCAGAATACAAAGGAAAGCCAGATTGTGCTCCATCTCACTGCCCCACACCCAATCCCCCTCCCCACATCTGTCTTTTTTGCCCTCCCTACTTCATACATTGTCTGGGAATTATTTCTGCCTGCTCCACTTGTCTTTCTATTTCTGTTTTTCTCCATTTTCTTGCCTCTACATTATTATTTCCCCAAATATAGTTTATATTACTTTTACCTTTTCATCTCAAGGTTTCTTTTCCTTTGTATGAATGTTTACAGCCCATGTTTCTCTGACATTTATGTTAATGTTAACGTCTCCCTTCTTTGAATTATTATATTTGATGAATTTACTTCATAAACTTATCCCACCTATCCAGCTCTCTCCCCTCCTGATAAAGATCTTCACAGCTGACATCTCCAACCAAGTTTTGATTTCTTGTCCTTATAAGGCATTGGCTGGCATGAGACTTTGCATGATTTATGGCTCTTAGTTTAGTTAAATGGTTAAGAACAGGTGCAAATCCATCTTGAAAAGTCAAATGCTAATAGTTTTGAATTCTCCCGAGTCAGTGTATTTGCATAATTACAGCAATCTCCGATGAATCGGGGGAGCTCACTAATGGTGGAGAGAAAAATAGCATCTACATCAAATCTGGAGCTTTGCTGAAATTCCAAAGAAAATGTCACAATGGAAAGAAACTATTAAAGTCCTCAAGCAATGAAGAAAGCCCAAGACATTTTGAAGTATCAGAGTGATTGTCACGGCAGGTGTAAAACAGGAGACAGCTCAGTGGGAGACCAGGAGAGTGGCCAGAGCCCAGAGTAAGGTGAGAATGGAAAGGCCAGATGGCTGGGTTGCAAGCTGTTACCCTGGGACGTTTGCTCCAATCTCCAGATGGGTGCTTGTCCTGATAACCTTCTGACCTGTAACCCAGGAATTCCATTGAGTCAAGGCTGACATCAAATTAAGATGTCTTGTTAAACAGATTGTAACTCCATGTAGATTTGTTCTTGCAATAGAGGCTGGATTTCAGTTTATTTTTGAGTGCTTAACATTTCACTACTACTTGTTTATAAATGACTTGTTTGGCTGCGTTAGATATTTGTGCTCTACACTGTGAGATCTGAAACATTGAAATATGAGGCATGGAAACAAGACCTTTAGCCCCCTGAGTCCATCTCGACCATTCACACTAGTTCTATGTTATCCCACTTTCACATCCTCTCCCACCACACCAGGGGCAATTTATGCAGCCCTTTTATCAGCTGCACCACTAGTGTGCCATGTTTACCAGCAGAAGGCCCATAAACAGAATATTCAGTGTATTCAGTACAGTGGTTGACAGATAATTCTTGACCAACTAGCTGTGGTGTGCTTGGATCTCCTTTCATGCTGCTTCATATCATTTGAGGCCTCTGGTATGGGATGGGTTAATAATGCTGTCCTCTCACCTCAGGGCCTCAGCTTACCACTATTGCTTGTATTTTTCGTCTCAGGAAACCCGATGCTTGGCAGACTGGAACTGATGAAGTGTTGCCCAGGTTCCAATTAATCCGAGGCTTCTCAATACGAAATGGGTGATACAATTATTGTCTCATCAAATTGGTTTAATCTTCACAGACCCATTAAACTGCTGCAAGCACAAATTACATTGTTCTGTTTTCCCAAGAGTAAATCAAGCTTTGTCCTATCCTATGTAGGGCCCTCCACTACTTTCCTGAACACATTTGACAAATTTCACCCCATCTCAGCCCTTGCCACTATGACAGTCCCTGTCTATATTGGCAAAACAAAAATCCCCCACTATGACAACCCTATTAGTCTACCAAGTGCCTCCCCCTCTCCCTGGGTGGGGTCCAACATGGTGGACACCTGTGAAAAGAGAAAGTTAATAGTTTGTCAGAGCAGACCTGAAGCATTTCTCTTTCCACAGCTGTTGACCTGCTGAGTTTTCTGGTACTTTTTGTGTCTCTATTCCAATATTCTATGTCCTTGTTAAAGAAGGGCAGCACCCTATTTGCCTTCTTCACCACCTTAGCTACTTGTGCTGCCACCTTGATATTCTGCTCACCTTGGATCCCATGTGCTTCACCTTCTGGATCAGCCTATTGTAGTAACTTGTCATATGCATGCAGCCCTATTGGACACTAGGGACATATACGTCATGTTGTTCATCATTAACAGCTTGGTGTTCAACACCATCAGGCAGCATGGTGGCGCAGTGATAGATTTGCTGCCGTTACAGTGCCAGTGGTGCGGGTTCGATCCCAACAATGGGTGCTGTCTGTATGGAGTTTGTATGTTCTCCCCGTGACCTGCGTGGGTTTATTCCAAGATCTTTGATTTCCTCCCACACTCCAAAGACGTACAGGTTTGTAGGTTAATTGGCTTAGGTTTGTACACATGGTATAAGTGTAAAATTGTCCCTGGTGTGTGCAGGGTAGTGATGTGTGGGGATCGCTGGTCAGTGCAGACTGGGTGGGCTGAAGGGCCAGTTTCCGTGCTGTAATTCTAAACTAAACTAAACCATCATCCTCTTCAAACAGCATCAAAATCAGGGTCTCTGCTCTCCCCTATGTAATTGGAACCTCGACTTCCTCAGCAGTAGTCTAGGCAGTATGAACATAGAGCAGTACAGCACAAGAACAGGCCCTTCGGCACACAATGTCTGCACTGAACATGATGCCAACTTAAACCAATCTCCTCCTCCAGCATGACACAATCCCTCCATTCCTTGCACACGGCTGTGCCAGCACAGATTACGCTTTACTCTGAACTACATATGTGATATCGTGTATACTCGTTTTACAAAAGCACCAGATGGATGCGTATCTATCTCATTTTCACATAGTACACACAGTTCCAAACAAAATGAGGCGTTTAGAAAACATAAAAGCTCTATAGTTCTGTGAGTAATTTATTGTACGGACTTATTGTATCAATCTGTCTCTCAACGTTAGCAAGACCAAGGAGTTGATTGGTCATTTCAAGAAGGGAAAGCTGAGAGTCCATGCACTTGGCTTCATCGGTGGGACAGTGGTGGACAGAGTCAACAACTTCAAGTTTCTGGGAGTGCACATCTCTCAGTATCTAAGCTGAACCTAGCAAATTGATGCAATCACAAAGAAAGTTCATCAATACGTCTACTTTCTCAAATATTTGAGGAAACTTGGCATGTCGCCGAATATTCTATTGAACTTCTGCAGGTGTACAGTAGAGAGAATGAAGGAGACCGTAGAAAATGGTAGACACTGTCAGTCCATCAGAGGTACTGACTCCCCCCTCCCAACGAAAGGGATCTACAGAAGGTGCTATCTCAAAAAGGCAAGGAATATCCACCCGAGCTACAATGACCCACACTACCCTGGCCACACTTTCATGTCACAGCTACTATATGGAAGTGGGTACAGAAGCTTCTCAATCCTGACCTCCAGGTTCAAAAACATCTTCTCAGCAACCATCAGGCTTTTGAACAACACTACACAACCTTTCCACAACCCTACGGCCAGATCTACTTTGCCGTGGTTGCACTGCACTTCAGTTTGCACTATTATAACCTGGCTACCCTATTGTTACTGCTAACATTGTATAACCGTGTATTGTACGTTGGTTTTCTGTGTTATCACATTAACGGGCCTGTAAAACTACAGCAAGTAAGAATTTGATTGTTCCTTTTCTGCACTCTTGGCTCTTGAAAACATCCACTGTTCTTCCTTCATCAATCTTCAACGTTATACCCGAAAAAAAAAAAGTGATCGTTAGTGAGACACGGTTTCATCTCAGAAAGCTATACTGTCTCTCCCTGAACTGAAACATACATAAATCTGTAGGATTTACTCTAATTACTTGGTGAATTATTGATAAAATATTAAGGATGGACAGAACGGCAGAGATATCCTCCAGTCATCCATCAACCAATAATTATGTATGCTGGAAATCAGGAAGAGTACGTGGGGGCCTCTCACATTCTGGAGAATGAGCTACATTTCAAGCCTGAGTTGTCTCTGTCAAGAACCAAAGGGAAGCAGATCACATACAGAATGAAAACTTCAAAGCGTTTAATGTAACTGGTCTTATTCTTCTATTATAGCCCCCTTGGGGAATCTGTGTCCAGCAGCAGGTGTTGTCATTACCTATGGTGACAACTGCAGTTTGTTTCATCAGAGAGTTGACTGTCAGCTCAGATACTTGTATTTTGAAGCGACTAGTTAGTAAGATAATTGCTTCATGGAAGCTTCCCCCTGCATCATAATTGACAGGCTTTTCACTGCATCTCCTCCATTTCCCACATTTCTCCTCCCAGTCAGAACTAGGGAGGGACTTCCCATCTTCCCACCTTCCACCCCACCAGCTTCTACATCTGAAGGATCCTCCTCCATTTCTGCCACACTCAACAAGATCATATTCACCAGAGCCATCTGCCCCTCCCTTCCTCCCCCAGCACTCTATAGGGACTTCCCCCCATGACTCCCTGATACACGCTCTCACCTTCCTTTACTGCCCTTCCCATAGCACCTTCCTCTGCCACAATGGAGGCACAAAACCTGGCGTTTCACCTAAGATAGACACAAAATGCTGGAGCAACTGAGCGGGTCAGGCAGTATCCCTGTAGAAAAATAATATGTGACACTACTGGTCGAGACCTTTCCTTAGATAGGCCTTTTCCCTATTCTCTTCCCACTGTCCAGAGATCTAAGCATTCCTCCATGGAACGGCACTGATTCACTTGCTGAGGAAGGGTTCTGACCTGAAATGTTACCTATCCATGTTCTCTAGATATGCTGCCTGACCCGCTGAGTTACAACACTTTGTATCTTGTTTTGTAAACCAGCGTCTGCAGTTCCTCATGTCAACATTCACTTGCCCTTCTTGTAATACATTCAAATTGGTCTCATCTGCCATGAAGAAACCAAACACAGATTGGTGAACACATTGCAGAACATCTCCAGTTAGTCTCCAACAGTAACCCTGAGCTTCCAGATGCCCTGCGCAGGGATGGGCAATTAACTGCTGGCCCAGCCTGCGAGCGCACATCCCTTATAACTATCATTACTTCTACCAGTATGTTTGAAGGTGGGGATACCAAGGAACATTCATCTACACCTGTCTCTGACCTCCCTGTTGTCTTCTCAGGCCCAGACGCTGCTTCCAGTCAACTCGCCACAGAACCTCTGGACAATGTGGCTGGGACACACTGAAGGATGTCTCCTGAGATGTCCAGGACTGGGAAACACATCTCCAGCACAGCAACCTCTTCAACACCACACCCTCATGATGTGGGTTCAGGGTCTGGTGCCTAGGACTCCTGCCTCACATTGCTGGAGAGGAGACACATTGTGTGTGAGCATTGTCTGTCTCTGGGCAGATAGTAACCCCTGTAGCTATGAGAGGGTCGGGACAGCAGACAACAGCAGAGTGACAGCCCCATGGCAACTGCCCAGGAAACCCGAGCACAACTGCGGGGAGATCTGTACAGGGTCACAGGTCAGTAATACCGTGATGGAGTGAGACAACCAGTGTGGTTCCACAGAGGTGATCTCAGAGAGCCGTGTTGATGGGGGGCTGTGAGATGTCAGAGTTTCAAACCAAATGCTCACTCGCCCTCTGCAACTTATTTGAATGTTAATTGGAATCTATAAATTACACCTAGTGTGTAAAACTAGTGTGTGAACAGGTGATCAATGGTCAGCATGGATTCAGTAGGCCCAAGAGTCTGTTTCCATGCTCTATCTCTAAAATAAAAAAATGTATTAGTCTGACCAACAGAAGTCGGCAAGGTGGCACAGCGGTAGAGTTACTGCCTTACAGCACCAGAGACCCTGCTGTCTGTACGCAGTTTGTACAGTCTCCCTGTGACTGCGTGGATTTTCCCCAGGTACTGTGGTTACCTCCCATACTCCAAAGATGTACAAGTTTGTAGGTTAATTGCGTCAGTAAAAGTTGTAAATTTTCCCTATTGTCCCTAGTGTGAGGGATATTGTTAGTGTATGGGGATTGATGGTCGGCATGAACTCAATGGGCTAAAAGGGCCTGTTTCCATGCTAAAACAAAATCTGAATAACCAATCTTATGCACTTGTGGGACACCGATTGTAAATGACTCCAGTGGAGCCCTGGCAGGGAGCTGCAGGCTGCCCTTGGAGATGAAAGTGCTAGGGAGGTGAAGGTGGACATGGAGTTGAAATGCCCGGGAAGGTGAAGTGCTCGGGTAGGTGAATGTACGGTTGAACTGGAGATGCCAAGGACTCTGACAGTTACCACGTCCAGCGAACAGAAGCTTCCTGCATGACATCTAGAGCCCCCTGCTTGTCAGCCACCAGACATGCTGAGCACGGGTACCATCTGCTGTTACCCTGGTGTAGCTGAGTTGTAAAACTCTCAACGGCTCCCTTCTCTCCTTTCTAATTGCAGCTCTGTGATCATCTGTTGCTGATCACCTTGGACTCTTCATCTCATGTCTAATCTAAGCATCCAGCTGACCTAAGAGATCACAGCCCCAAAGTGGTGAAGAAATGGACAGTCAACGACAACAACAATGTGTTGAAGGAATCTCTAAGATATCAGCTCTAGAATATACTAATAGAAAACATGTCTTCACATGCAGCTGAGAAAACCTGCCAAGATTAATTGTCATTCATGGAATTGCTGAAGGCTCCTCAACGTTACCATGGAGTAATTTCATCTGGCAACTTGCAGGAAGCCTGGACATCTGGAAGAAAGATTTTAAGTGTAGTAAGAGGCGACCGTGGCTGTCAAGGGAAGTCAAGGACAGTATAAAAATAAAAGAGAAGGTGTATAACATAGCAAAGATGAGCAGGAAGCCAGAGCATTGGGCAAAGTTTAAAGATCAACAGAAGGTAACTAAAAATGGCAATATGGGGAGAAAAGATGAAGTGTGAAGGTAAGCTAGCCAAGAATATATAGTTAAAGCTTCTTTAGGTATGTGAAGAGAAAAAAAAAACTTAAGCCAATGTGGGTCCCTTGAAGTCAGAAACAGGTGAATTTATTATGAGGAACAAGGAAATGGCAGACGAGTTGAACAGGTACTTTGGTTCTGTCTTCACTAAGGAAGACACAATCAATTTCTTAGATGTACTATGGGACAGAGGACCTAGAGGGACAGAGGAACTGAAGAAGATTCACATTAGTAAGGAAATGGTGTTAGGTAGACTGATGGGACTGAAGGCTGATAAATCCCCAGGGCCTGATGGTCTGCATCCCAGGGTACTCAAGGAGGTGGCTCTAGAAATTACGGACGGATTGGTGATCATTTTCCAATGTTCTATAGATTATGAATCAGTTCCAGTGGATTGGAGGATAACTAATGTTATCCCACTTTTCAAGAAAGTAGGGAGAGAGAAAGCAGGGAATTATAGAACAGTTATCCTGACATTGGTGGTGGGGAAAATGCTGCAGTTGATTATCAACGATGTAATGGCGGCACATTTGGATAGCAGTAACAGGATCGGTCAAAGTCAGCATGGATTTACAACGGGGAAATCATGCTTGACAAATCTTCTGGAATTTTTTGAGGATGTAACAAGTAAAGTGGACAAGGGAGATCCAGTGGATGTAGTGTACCTGGACTTTCAGAAAGCCTTTGATAAGGTCCCACACAGGAGATTAGTGGGCAAAGTTAGAGCACATGGTATTGGGGGTAGGGTATTGACATGGTTAGAAAATTGGTTGGCAGTTAGGTAAAAAAGAGTAGGGATTAACGGGTCACTTTCAGAATGGCAGGACTAGTGGCATGCCGCTAGGTTCGATGCTGGGACCACAGCTATTTACAATATACATTCATGATTTAGATGAAGGAATTAAAAGTAACATTAGCAAATTTGCAGATGACACAAAGCTGGGTGGTAGTGTGAGCTGTGAAGAGGATGTTATGAGGATGCAGAGTGAATTGGACAGGTTGGGTGAGTGGACAGATGCATAGCAGATGCAGTATAATGTTGATAAATGTGAGGTTATCCACTTTGGAGGCAAGAAGAGGATGGCAAATTATGATCTAAATGGTGTCAGGTTAAGAAAAGGGGAAGTACAAAGAGACTTGGGTGTCCCAGTGCATCAGTCGCTGAAAGTACGCATACAGGTACAGCAGGCAGTGAAGAAAGCTAATGGCATGTTGGCCTTCATAACACGAGGAATTGAGTATAGTAACAAAGAGGTCCTTCTACACTTGTACAGGGCCCTGGTGAGACCACACTTGGAATATTGTGCACCGTTTTGGTCTCCTAATTTGATGAAGGACATTCTTGTTATTGAGGGAGTGCATCGTAGGTTCACGAGGTTAACTTCCAGGATGGCGGAACTGTCATATGATGAAAGAATGGAGCGACTGGGCTTGTATCACTGGAATTTAGATGGATGAGAGGGGATCTTATAGAAACATATACAATTATTAAGAGATTGGACATGCTAGATGCAGGAAACATGTTCCTGATTTTGGGGGAGTCCAGAACCAGGGGCCATAGTTTAAGAATAAGGGGTAGTCCATTTCGAACTGAGATGAAGAAAAACTTCTTCACACAGAGAGTTATGAATTTGTGAATGTCTCTGCCTCAGAAGGCAGTGGAGATTGATTCACTGGATGCATTCAAAAGAGAGTTAGATGGAGCTCTTAGTGCTAACAAAATCAAGGGGTATGGAGAGAAGGCAGGAATGGGGAACTGATTATGGATGATCAGCCATGATTACATTGAATTGCGGTGCTGGATTGAAGGGCCGAATGGGCTACTCCTGCACCTATTATGTATATATATGTGTCTATGTATTTATGTATCTATGAGTGCTATTAACCAGCCCAAAGCCAATGACGGTTCGATGTGCTGGCACCTCGACAAAATTAAATGTCACTATTTTGTTTTCCTGCCATGGGACGCATATGTTCATTCATCCTGCGTATCGGCACCTTTTTGTGTACATAAAATGTACTGCCCAAAACCATGGGCTGTTGCCCATCTCAGCTGAATCAGCCTGAGCTACTGACGGACTCATGGCATGCAGATCAGAGTAGGAACCCTGACTGCATTTGCCATTTTTTCAATCAGAAGTATTCAGTAAATTTGGCCATCATCCTTGGGCAACTAAGATTCATTAATTCAGCACAGACGCGTAATAAGACATGTGATTTCTCAAGTCTGTATGGTCATTTTCACACTAAGTATCTCCTTAATCAATATAGTTTCATACCAGATAATGAAAAAATGCACTGGCCTCTCGAGTAGAACCTTCACTTGTTTATTGGGTTTCTAAATCAAAATGAGAAAATTGCATATTTGTAACCATGGGAGTGAATGAATCATTCTGCAGATCGATCAACTACAACTGTCTTCAACAGTGGGGGAACACAGAGAGAAGGATGAAAACTACAAGAGTAATTGTCCTTATCATCTTCAGCAAGTGACCTTGCACTACCATCAGCGAGACTCGGTGATGGTTTCTCTGAACACTTGACTCCCGGTTGCTAACCATTTTATCTCCTCTTCCCATCCTCATATTAACATTTCTGTCCTGGGCATCTTCCATTGACAGAATGAGGCCACACGCACACTGGAGGAATAGCACCTTATATTCTTTAAAATGATGTCTTTAAAATGATGAGAGGGATAGACAGAGTTGATGTGGCAAGCTTTTCCCTTTGAGAATAGGGAAGATTCAAACAAGAGGACATGACTTCAGAATTAAGGGACAGAAGTTTAGGGGTAATATGAGGGGGAACTTCTTTACGCAGAGAGTGGTGGCGGTGTGGAATGAGCTCCCAGTGGAAGAGGTGGAGGCAGGTTCATTGGTATCATTTAAAAATAAATTGGATAGGCATATGGATGAGAAGGGAATGGAGGGTTATGGTACGAGTGCAGGCAGGTGGGACTAAGGGGAAAAAAAATTTGTTCGGCATGGACTTGTAGGGCCAAGATGGCCTGTTTCCATGCTGTAATTGTTATATGGTTATATGGTTATATTCCATTTGGGTAACCAATGGTATGAGCATTACATGCTCATATTTTAGGGCATCTCTAAAAAAACTCTCCTCCTTCCTTTTCCAATCCCCACCCCCCACCCCCCCAAACCCCCACTTGACATATCTATTTTTTCGCTCAACCTACACTTACATTCCTTCTTCTGCCTTTACAATTCACAACTTCAATATCTCACCGTTTTTTCCCATCTCTGGCCTTTGTCCGGCCATCTGCATATCAAAATCCCCCTTCGCTTGTGTTCACCTATTACCTGTCAGATTTTGATCTGCTCCCCTCCCATAATCAGTCTAAAAAAGGGTCCTGAAATGTCACCAATTCTTATTCTCCAGAGATGTTGCTTGACCCACTGCAATAACTTGTGTTTTTATGTGCACTACCATAACCTGTGCTCCAGGTGGAGGTGTGACAAAACATGCATAGCTCTTGGAGCAGGCAGAGATCCCACAAAATAACATCTGACTAGCATGTTGATCCAATGTAGAAGTGGATACAATTTCTGAAAACATAACTATTTGCATTGCTCCTATTTTTATGCTAAGTTGCCAATTCTGAACATCACCCTAACAATAGATTAAGGCTTCACTGTATATTGTTTCATTGTGAGGTAAACTGAATACAATTCTTTCCTACTTGTTGAATTTTAGGATGGTTCCCACTAACTTCCATGGGAATTGAAAGGCAGCTGACTTGATCTATAATGACCTGTTGCAGGGTGACCCAAAGCCACCCGTGCAGCTGATCGGTACCAGCCCAGCAACATCACATGTGTTACCCTTATATACAACATAAACTGATCATTGTCCTTCCAACTAATCTAATAAACATTACTTCATGATAAAATTGCACCAATTTTGAATCTTGTATTTTTCAAAATCACATTTATAAACTTGGCTTGATTAGCATATCTCAGTAAATGCTTCCACAAATTCATTTCACTGCACCTTCGGGTGCATGTGAAGAATAAAATTTACTTTGACTTTGATACAGTAACAGAACAAAGCTTTCGTACAAATTGTAGCATAAATACATTTCCCATCATCTCAGTCTTAAATGGCTCACTTTTTTTTCAGAGACTCTGCTCCCTGCTTCTTCACTCTTCTTTTCTGCATCCACTCTATCGTGCTTTGTGAGAATTGTGTACGTTTCTTTGAGTTCTTCACGCATTCTATGAAACTCAGAAGAGTAAGGTGACGTGCCTCAATGACTACCGACCTGTGGCACCAACGCCTGTGGTGATGAAGTGCTTCGAGAGGTTGATCATGGCGAAAATCAACTCCTACCTCGACAAAAACCTGGACCCACTGCAGTTTGCTTACCGCCACAACAGATCAACGGTGGATGCGATCTCGCTGGCTCTCCACTCCACTCTGGACCACTTGGACAACAAAAACTCATATGTCAGGCTGTTATTCATTGATTACAGCTCGGCATTTAATATCATCCCCTCCAAGCTGGTTACCAAACTCGCAGAACTGGGCCTCTGCGCATCCCTCTGCAATTGAATCCTCGACTTCCTCATCCACAGACCAGTCTGTTCGTATTGGTGGAAATGTGTCAGACTCGATAACAATCAGCACGGGAGCACCTCAAGGCTGCGTGCTCAGCCCCCTGCTGTACTCACTCTATACTGACAACTGCGTAGCCGGTCATAGTGCGAACTCCATCATCAAGTTCGCTGACGACACCACTGTCGTGGGACGTATCACTGATGGGGATGAGTCCGAGTATAGAAGAGAGATTGAGCAACTGTCCATATGGTGCCAGCACAATAACCTGGCCCTCAACACCAGCAAAACCAAGGAACTTGCAAGGAGTAGGATGGGAACCCACAGTCCTGTTTATATGAACGGGTCAATGGTTAAAAGGGTCAAGAGCTTCAAATTCCTGGGCATGCACATCTCTGAAGATCTTTCCTGGTTCGAGAACACTGATGCAATTATCAAGCAAGCACATCAGCGCCTCTACTTCCTGAGAAGATTACAGAGAGTCGGTTTGTCAAGGAGGACTCTCTCTAACTTCTACAGGTGCACAGTAGAGAGCATGCTGACCGGTTGTATCGTAGCTTGGTTCGGCAACTTGAGCGCCCTGGAGAGGATGAGACTACAAAAAGTAGTGAACACTGCCCAGTCCATCTTCGGCTCTGACCTTCCTTCCATCGAGGGGATTTATCGAAGTCGCTGCCTCAAAAAGGCTGGCAGTATCATCAAAGACCCACACCATCCTGGCCACACACTCATCTCCCTGTTACCTTCAGGTAGAAGGTACAGGAGCCTGAAGACTGCAACGACCAGGTTCAGGAATAGCTACTTCCCCACAGCCATCAGGCTCGGACAAAGCTCTGAACATTAATAACCCATTATTTGTTATTTGCACTCTATCAGTTTATTTATTAATGTGTTTTGTAGTCAATGCCTATTATGTTCTGTGTGCTGAAGCAAAGACAATTTCATTGTCCTACCAGGGACACATGGCAATAAACTTGAACTTCAACTTGAACTTGAACTCTTCAGAACATTGGCCTGGTTTATCTTGACATCATGTTCGGCACAGTGTTTGTGGGCCGAAGTGCCTGGTCTTGTGCTGTACTGTTCTATATACTAACATAGGCCTGGTTTACTCAACTCCCCACATATGCAAATCTACAAACCAATTGCTTCAACCCTTTCAGTGTAAACATATCCTTTTTAAGTATGGAGATGAAACTATACACAATGCTCCAGTACAGCTGGTGAACTCCTGGTGATTGTGCGATTGGGGATGTCAGTGCTGAGAAAAAAAGGCTTAGAATAAGCTCCATGCTGATCCTTGACGTCAAAACAACAGTGTTGATCACGTTGACGCAATGAGAGTTGCAAATAGAGTGACTATCGGCTATGAGGTCTATGAAATCTATCTTTAGTCAGAGAGTGGTGAATCTGTGAAATTCTTTGCCACAGAAGGCTGCAGAGGACTAGTCAGTGGATATTTTAAAGGCAGAGATAGATTTTTGATTAGTACAGCTGTCAAAGGTTATGGGGAGAAGGCAGGAGAATGGGTTAGGAGAGAGAGATAGATCAGCCATGCTGAATGGCGGAGATTTTATGGGCCAAATGGCCTAATTCTACTCCTTATGACATGACCTTATGAGGTGAAATACACTGTGTTAATGGTTTCCTCATGTGACACCATGCAGGAACTGATATTGTGATGAAAGAATGGATTGGCTGGGCTTTCATTCACTGGAATTTAGAAGGATGAGAGGAGATCTTTAGTAACTTATAAAATTCTTAAGAGATTGGACAGGCTAGATGCAGTAAAAATGTTCCTGATGTTGAGGGAGTCCAGAGCCAGGGGTCACAGTTTAAAAATAAGGGGTAGGCCATTTAGGTCTGAGATGAGGAAAAACATTTTTACCCAGAGAGTTGAGAATCTGTGGAATTCTCTGCCACAGAAGGCAGTGGGGGGCAATTCACTGAATGTATTCAAGAGAAAGTTAGATATAGTTCTTGGGCTAACGGAATCAAGGGATATGGGCAGAAAGCAGGAAAGGGGTACTGATTTTGGATGATCAGCCACGATCATAATGAATGGCGTTGCTGGCTCAAAGGGCTGAATGGCATACTCTTGCACCTATTTTCTATGTTTCTATGAAACCAATCCCACGGACAGAAAGTTAGTAATTGTAACATTGCCATTCACAAAAAGGAGAGAAGAGACCATGAGATCGGTTTTCATTAAAAAATGGAATCTAATACCGTGTAAGTGACGGCGACCCTTAGTAAATAATTTCATTCCAAAGAGCAAGAAAGATTCTGTACTAGGGGACCAGAGGGCCTAGGGTATTGGATGAACTGAAGGAAATTCACATTAGTCAGGAAATGGTGTTGGGTAGACTGATGGGACTGAAGGTTGATAAATCTCCAGGGCCTGATGGTCTGCACCCCAGGGTACTCAAGGTGGTGGCTCTAGAAATTGTGGATGCATTGGTGGTCATTTTCCAATGTTCTATAGATTCTGGATCAGTTCCTGTGGTTTGGAGGGTAGGTAATGTTATCCCATTTTTCAAGAAAGCAGGGAGAGAGAAAGCAAGGAATTATAGACCAGTTAACCTGACATCAATGGTTGGGAAGGTGCTGGACTCGATTATCAAAGATGTAGTAGGGGTGCATTTGTATAGCAGTAACAGGATCAGTCCAAGTTAGCATGTATTTATGAAGGGGAAATCATGCTTGACAAATCTTCTGGAATTTTTTGAGGATGTAACAAGTAAAATGGACAAGGGACAACCAGTGGATGTAGTGTGCCTGGACTTTAAGAAAGCATTTGATAAAGTCCCACATTGGGGATTAGTGGGACTTTATTAGAACACATTAAGGCTAGGGGTAGGGTATTGACATGGATAGGAAATTGGTTGGCAGACAGGAAACAAAGAGTAGGGATTAACGAGTCACTTTCTGAATGGCAGGCAGGTGACTAGTGGAGTGCTGCAAGGCTCGGTGCTGGGACCGCAGTTATTTACAATATACTGTACATTAATGATTTAAATGAAGAAATTAAAAGTAAAATTAGCAAATTTGCAGATGACACAAAGTTGGGTGGCAGTGTGAACTGTGAAGAGGATGCGATAAGGATGCAGGGTGACTTGGACAGGTTGGGTGAGTGGGCAGATGGATGGCAGATGCAGTATAATGTTGATAAATGTGAGGTTATCCACTTTGGTGGCAAGAACGGAAAGGAAGATTATTACCTGGATGGTGTCAGGTTGGAAAAAGGGGAAGTTCTTTGTTGCAAAGGGCAGAGGATACAAATAACAAATTCTTGCTTGAACCATGAGGGTTTTGGTGAGACTGCATCTTGAGCATGTTTGATCAATGTATGAGAAGAATATGTTGCCTTGCACTGAGCTGCATCTGTAAAGCTGCAGCAAGGAAGAATTTTGTTGTTCCATTCCCGTGCATATGACAATTAAACACTCATGTAACTTACTTCACCGCAAAATGTTCTTGGAAGAGAAATGGCAATATCTAAAACAGTGAAAACTTAGCAGAATGTAAGAAGATCTCATGGAAACCATGAGGGAGTCTGACAGGACAGATCTGAAAGGCCCTTTCTCAGAACCTGTGTCTCCAGATCTGGGAGGTATGGCCTCAGGATAAGGATCAGTTTATTCTGAATGAAGAATTGGAAGATGTTCTTTACTCCTGGAGTTTTATTGCTTCCAAAGGGATGGGCTTGAGAGATTTGATTTCAAAGGCAGTGAATGAACTGAAGATGAAGTCTACCAAACCACTACTTCACCAATTAGTGGAGACGACTTGTTTGATCCTGTGGCACGTGCTGCCTTTATTTATCGTGATGTATGCTCTCTGGCTATGAAATTGTCACTGAACAATTAGTACAAGTTGATTAATTTGCTATTATAAATTGTAAACTACACTTGTAAGTTGTCTATTATAGTGTGAGAAATGTACTAGTCAAGTCTAACACCAATTGGAAATTTCAGGTAACATTTTCAGTAGGAGTGTGAGTATACATCATTCACTATCAACCGCTCAACTAATCAAAATTCTGAGACTGCCGCAATACCTGAAAGTGATAGAATACTCAGCAATTTGAACAGCATCTATGGTGCCGGGAAGTGAGCTGGAGATTTCAAGATGATATCGTCTGCCAAAATTCATAAAAAGAAAAATGAAAGTTCAATAAAATTCTGAATAAAATGACTCAATTTCTCCCTTTATGTGCTGCCTGGACTGGTGAAGTATTCAACTATTTCCTATTTTCTAGTTTATTTTGCTACAGTGATAGATAGAGAAATAGGAAGAAGCACATTGAACATAGGATTGCACAGTACGGGAACAGGCTCTTCAGTCGGCAATTTCAATACAAAACATGTTGCACTAATCTCCTCTACCTGCATGCGACCCACACACCTCCATTCTCTGCATATCCATGGATCTATCTAAATGTTTCCTAAACATCACTATTGTATCTGCCTCCACCACCAGCTCTGGCACGTTCCAAGCACCCAACATCCTTTATGAAAAAACTTGCCCCACACATCTCTTTTAAACTTTGCCCCTCTCATTTTAAAGCTTAATTCTCTAGTTTTTGGAATTTCCACCCTGGGAACAAGGTTCTGACCGTGTACCCTAGCTATTTCTGTTGGGTCTCCCCTCAACTCTCGGCGGTCCGGAGATAGCATTCTCAATCCATGCAACATTCTGGTAAACCAGTTCAGCACCCTCTCCAAAACCTCCTCCTGAATGGAGTGACCTGGACTACATATACTACAAATGTAGCCTGTCCAAAGTGTAATAAAGCTGGGACTCAATCCTATAAAGTAATGGGAAATATATTGAAAATAACATAAATAAAAATGAAAGGAAATTTTGAATGGAACAAAATAAGACAACACACTTGGGAGAAGAGAAATAAAAAAGAAAACTCTCAGCAATGGTAAGATTACAAAAGAGGATTCATGGGTAGCAAGCCCTTGTTTCCCCGCTCAAAGGCAGGTAGAGCACCAGTAAAGTATGTGAACAATGATCATAGGCAGAGGAGGTTTTACTTCGGAGTCACGTGAGTGACTACGTGAAGAACCCCGCCAGGACGCATGCATGTCATATCGCTACACTCATTGCGAAACGTCAGGCGGGGTGGAACAACGTTCCCCCGCAGCGGCAGTTTTAAAAAGCCGGAACCAGCAGGTAAGAACTTGTCGTTCCACCCCACCTGACGTTTCGCAATGCGTGTAGCGATATGACACGCATGCGTCCTGGCGGGGTTCTTCACACCGGTCTTTTTGTGTGTTTCCTATACAAACTTACAGGTGGGAAGCATGGACAAGTCAAGGTCAAAGGTCAAAAACTTTATTTGCCATTTGTGCTTACACACATAGGAACTCTTGTGCGGTTGTTCAGAGAGTCAAGTCAAGTTAAAAAGTCACGCAGAAGACACATAATCTATAAAAACATATACTTCTCTAGAACTAAAAAAGAAAGAAAATGCCTATAACCCTATATAAAGGGGAAAGTGAGAGCATTGTAAGTTACACAAACCATATATAAAAAGTGTCAATTGCATTGTAAATTGCACAGGCCCAGGAGACAATATAATATAATATAATATGATGTGCTATGAGGTAGGTCAAGTCTAAGAAGGGCTGCGACAAAGCTGGTGGGGGTGGACCGTGGAGTAGCCGGCAGTCAGCAGCAGCCAGCGGCACTTGAATCACCGATAATGGGATCAGCTGTGTCCGATGTCGCCTCGGCACTGGCCAGATCCACTCCGCAGCCGGGCGGTAAGGCAAGACAAAAAACTAACAAAGTCGTGGACTCAGAGGAGTCCGACTTTGAGCAACCGCGGGCGGCCAGCGACCGTGAGCGCTGGAGCCGGATGGAGCGGTGTGTGGAGCATTTGTTCCAATGTGACAGGCTCCGGGAGATGGAGTCGAGTCACTGTGGGATATATGGAAACCCCACAGCAGCACTCGTGTAGCGCTGCACAGTGCTTCTCCCTCATCAGAAGGGAGCACTGGGGGTCAGTACTGGGCTGATCCTGAAGAGGGGTTCGCAGAAGAAAAATCAAGTGTGCAGGGGATGCAGGAACGAGAAAATCTGCGGGACATGGTGTCCAACTTCATACAGCCAGACCAGACTGGCCAAAACCTGGAGCAAAAGCTTGCTGCCAGTATAGACTATATGTCTTTTAACCAGCTACAAGAACAGGCTGTATTGGACACCACGTCAAGACACCTGGCACCGGGAAACTGTATATCGCTGAATGTTCCAGTATTCAATGCTTGTATATGGAAACATATTGAAATAGGAGTTAGAGGCATGGATGTCAAACTCCAAAAGGTATTAAAACTCCTAACAGCAGGGATAACAACATTCGCCCGCACAGTGGATGAGAAGGACATGTCCCAGGACCAACAGGATGCACTGGCATTGCTTTGCAACACTCAATACGAGATAAATAGCATCAGGAAGAATGCCATCCGACCCACTTTAAATCCGAAGTTTGCGGGTCTGTGCAAACCTGGGAACATAAAACCACCAATACTACTATTTGGAGTAACCTATCGAAGCAAGTCAAGGAGCTCGATGAGGAAGCAAAAACCCTGGAACTCATGAAAGGGACTTCATCAAAAACCCACTACAGCCACAGACAGCATCCCTACGCACCCACCAGTATAACAAGACAAACTGGTGAAAGCTCAAAGGTCCGGTACACCAAACATGAGTCTTTTTTAGGCCATGGCCCAGGCCGGCCTTCTTGGAAGATATGCGAACCTCCAACATCATCCAAACCACAAACCCAGACACCGGTGCCTCAACATCAACGAAGGATTTACAAAAAGAAGTAAACCTGCCACTGGTAACTATGGAGGTAGGTGGGTCTGGTTCCCTACAAAATACAGGGAGCATGGAGGTTGTGGGGAGATTACACTCCTTTCTGGATGCATGGAGCATGTTAACTACCGATACTTATATTTTAAGCAGTATCCAGGGATGTACAATAGAATTTATACACAAGTACAGCCCTCCAGTTCAACATATACTGAACTGAATGTTTGTACTTTCTGGTAAAGAGAAATCAGAAGCGCATTCTGAACTGGAACGGCTTTACGCAAAAGGTGTAATTGAAAAATCCCAACACGAACCGCTAGAATTTGTGTCCAATATATTTACCAAAAACAAAAAAGATGGTGGTTGTCGCATCATCATAGATCTGACCAAATTGAATACATTTGTACCATATATTCATTTAAAAATGGAAACCTTTGTTACTGCTAAACAATTGATTTCGAAAGGTTACTTCATGGCTAGCATCGATTTAAAAGATGCTTACTATTCAGTGCTTATACGAGGTGACCACAGATGTTTCTTAAAATTCAACTGGATGGGACAGCAATGGCAGTATAGAGCGCTGCCAAATGGGTTAACATCAGCCCCCAGACTGTTCACAAAAATTTTGAAACCAGCCCTAGCGTTTCTACGGAAACGAAAACACATGGTCATGGCATATCTAGATGCCATACTTATTGTGGGCAACTTTGGAATTGTCCAAACAAACTGTAACAGCCACGAAACAGTTATTTGAAAAACTGGGTTTTATTATCCATCCAGTTAATCTAAATTAATGCCTTCCACTACAATGGACTATTTGGGGTTCACCATTGACTGAGTTCACATGTCGGTGACTTTGCCAAAGGGAAAGGCTATAGACTTAATAGAGGCTTGCAATAACCTCATTGACATCAGTAAACCATCCATCATATTGGTAGAAAAAGTAATTGGCAAAATGGTGGCTGCCTTTCCAGCCACACAATTTGGACCTTTACATTACCAAAATTTACAAAGAGCAAAAATACAAGTACTCAAAATCAATGCTGGTCATTTTGACAGACCAATGAAGCTACCAATCAAAGCTATAATGGAACTACAATGGTGGATAGATAACATTTGGCTTTGTTTCAATCCAATCATTATCAGCAACCCTTCAATGGTGCTATAAACTGATGCCAGTGCACTTGGTTGGGGTGCCACCAATTCCATCTCCAGCTGTGGAGGTAGATGGACTGCTCAGGAGGCATCATTATTACTCACACTGGGCATAAACTACCTGGAAATGTTGGGTGCATTCTATGGCCTAAAGTCATATTGTATTGGGTTATATCACCAGCATGTTAGACTACAGATTGACAATACCACCGTGGTAGCATATATCAACCATATGGGTGGAAACAAATCGACATCATGTGACAATCTGGCTAATACAATTTGGCAGTGGTGTATACAGAGAGATATTGGATATCAGCTACTTACCTACCAGGTAAACTAAATTTAGTGGCAGACATCAGGTCACGCAAATTTAATGAAAACACCGAATGGATGTTGAATAAAAAAGTATTTGCTGATATTACAGCACGATATGGAACACCAGATAGTGATCTATTTGTATCCAAGCTTAATCACCAGTTATCAAATTATGTTTCCTGGGAACCAGACCCTGGGGCAGCGGCGACAGATGCATTTTCGCTGCATTGGGGGAAATTGTTTATTTATGCATTCCCTCCTTTCTGCCTCATCAGTCAGGTATTAAGGAAAATACAGTAGGACTCTGCGTCTGGTATTTTGGTAGTACCCGATTGGCCTACTCAACCATGGTTCCCACTGATACTGAACATGGTATTAGAACCATGTATCACCATCTCGAATAGACCAGACTTGTTGGTTCATCCCGTAACAAGGGATAGCCACCCGTGCCATAACTATTTGAGTATATTAATTTGTAGAGTTTAAAAATACCTCTACTACAGCTGGGACTGACGGACCGAACAGTGAACATGATTTCGGCGGCCCAAAGCAGTCCACCAAAAAACAGTATCTGGTCTATATCAGGAAGTGGGAGATGTATTGTAACAAAAACAGCATCACCTACAAAGATATGAACATCCCGTCTGTTCTGGAATACCTGGCAGGCCTCCATTACGATGAGGGGCTCTGTTATAGTGCCATCAACTGCGCCAGAAGTGCCTTATCAACTTATCTATGGCAAGAAACAGAGCGTCACTCTGTTGGAACTCACCCACTGGTAACAAAACTTATGAGGGGAATTTTTAATAACAATCCCCCAAGAACCAGGTACTCCCAAATATGGGATGTGAGTATTGTCCTGAAGATGCTCAGGAATTGGTCTCCAGCAAAAGCTCTGTCACTACACAGACTGACATTAAAAACAGTCATGCTAATGGCATTGGTCACAGCACAAAGGGTACAGTCATTACATAAATTAAGACTGGACAACATGACTTCTTCATCTGAAAATATTACGTTTCATATTTATGAATTAGTAAAGCAGAACAGACAGGGATCAGCGGGCCTCAATATAGAATTTAGGTCTTACCCAACAGATGATCGTCTCTGTATAGTAAGACATTTGTCGTTATACATGGAGAAAACGAAAATCATCAGAGGCAATGAGAAGACTCTTTTAGTCAGCCATAAGCAACCACACAAAAGAGTGATGGTCCAGACCATCTCAAGATGGCTGAAACAGGTTCTAACACAGGCTGGGGTGGATACTAATATTTTTAAATCTCATTCCACCAGGGCTGCAGCTACATCGGCAGCTATGCAGTTGGATGTACCAATGGACCAAATCCTCAAGGCAGCAGGATGGTCAGGGGAAAAAACATTCCAACTATTTTTTAATAAACCAGTCATGAAACCTGGAACGTTTGCAGAAACAATATTAAGTTCTGTAATTTAATTTACCCCATAAATAGGGGTTATCATTTGTGTTAATAAATTTCATGGATTTTAATGTCGGATTCATGTCTAACTTATGTTGACACAATTCCTCCTACAGTCATTAAGGCAGATGTGATGCATGGACTCGTTTCCACGGCATGAAATCACAGAGCTTTGAAATCTTCACGTAGTCACTCACGTGACTCCGAAGTAAAATAGTAAGATTAAACGAGAACTTACCAGTTCGAAGTCTGATCATTGTTTTATGAGGAGTACGTTGAGGGAATACGTGCCCTCCGCTCCCACCCATGATCATATACTCAACTGGTATTTCTTTCCCTAATCTTACTATGTTTAAGTCATTCCAGTTATCTGTGATTTCACACCGCTGCTTTGAAGAATGGCACGCATGCGTCCTGGCGGGGTTCTTCACGTATTCCCGCAATGTACTCCTCATAAAACATTGATCAAACTTCGAACTGGTAATTTCTCGTTTAATCTTACTATTTTGTATGATTACTTGCAGCACTGACTCTGGTGGGAGAATTAATGTGTTCACAAACTATTCTAATCACAACTATTCGTGCTGTTGGGATTCTATTTAAGTAATGTCAAAAGCTGCAAGGCTCCAGAGAAATCTCAATAGCATAGTTAAATAAATGTGGATTTTAAGGAGCATCTGGCAGATTTGAAGACAAAACAAAGGAGGCGAACTACTTTTGATCAATTGTTTTTTTTTAAGAGGCTGGTGCACAAATCCACATTGGCTCTAAACATTAATAATAGACTTGCAAAATAATAGGTCAATAATCTTAACCCACTTCAGGCATAAGAGTGCTAAACATGCTGAGCTGAAGTACATGCAGATAATGTATTGAGAGCCAGGGAAATCAAACTAAAAAATGTAACTTTCAAACAGTTGTAATAATATTATTAAGCTTTAATTAGAAGGGATTATAATGGCCATTGACACTACCCAATGTGAATTTTCTACCTGCAGGGCTCAAATTTTAGACAGGTGTATCGATTGCTTCAGATTCTGATTGGTTTCTTGTCAAACACTGCAGGGTGCATTGAAATAAGCAGTATACACAGGGATGATAAATAAAACATGACATAATCAATGACTCTGAAGCAGAGCAAACAAAAACTAAAGTTCAATAATGGAATCAAAGATTTCGAAGGTTTCAAAGGAGTTTTATTGTCGTGTGTAGCAATTAAGGTATAATGATATGCAAATTACCATACAGCCATACCAAAAAAGCAACAAGACACACAACTACATAAAAGTTAAAATAAACATCCATCACAGTGGATTCCCCACATTCCTCACTGTGATGGGAGGCAATAAAGTCTAATCTTCTTCCCTCATTTTTTCCACGGTCGGGGCAGTCTAACCATCTGCCAGGGTGATCGAAGCTCCCACAGCTGGCGGTTGAAGCCCCAGGTCGGGGCAGTCAGAGCTTCCGCATCGGAATGATCGAAGCTCCTGCGTCGGGGTGATCGAAGCTCCCCCGATCAGGGCGGTCAAATCTCCGGCGGCTTGGAGTTCCCAATGTCGGTCTTTAAGCAGAGACCGTGAGCTCCACGATGTTAAAGTCCGCAGGCACCCGCGGTAAAGCTCAGAGGTCGATCCCTGGCAAAGGGATTTGCGGGCTCCACAATGGTAAGTCCACAAGCACCCGCGATGTAGCTCTCGAAGTCGGTCTCCAGCAAAGGCCGCGATGGTAGGCCACTGTACGGACGGAGATACGATATGGAAATAAATCGCATCTCCGTCGAGGTAAGAGATTAGAAAAAGTTTCTTCCAACCCACTCTCCACCCCCACATAAAATAAGCTTAAGAACACTAAAAACATACATTTAACACATACTAAAAAAACAACAAAGAAGAAAGGGACAGGCAGACGGTTGGCGAGGCAGCTATTGCTAGCGCCACCCGGTGGTGGTAGAATCACCGAATAAGGTGGAGTTTAGAGTAGTAGTACATGGCAACATCTCTGGGAAGGCGATGTGAAAGAGATGACTGGTTCAGGTGTCTGATAGCAGTGGGAAATAAACTGTTCTGAAGTCTGGACATCTAAGCTTTCAAGCTCCTGTACCTTCTTCCAGATAGACAAGCTTTATATTTTACCTGTACCTGACTCTACTTGTGCATATAACAATAAACACCAAGAGAAAGGGGATAGACAGGGTTGGAGGTATCCTTGATGATACTTCCAGCTATCCTGATGCAATGCATTGTGAAGAAGGAGTGGATGGAAGGAAGTAACAAGCCTGCGATGGACTAGGCTGAATTCATCACTTTCTGCAGGTTCAGGCGGTCAAGAATGAAGCATTTGCCATACCAGGCTCAGATACATCCTGTTAAAATGGTTTCTAACGCACATCTGTTGATGTTTAGGAGAATTCTTGTGGACATGCCGCATCTTCTCACACACCCAAGGAAATAAATACGATAATGCATTTTCTTGATTACCACATCAGTGTAAAGGGACCAGCTTAGATTGATAAGAATTGCAGGGAATTTGAAGCCATTGATGATCACTGCAGCAGCTCCCAGACCAAACTCAGATGGTCATAGTCATGTATATCTCGACTGCTTTATCCACGGTGATCAGAGTTAAGATCACTCTTGGGATCCTAGCCTTGGGCTCATTCCTAGCGGCTGGTGACCTCTGCCAAATCCCACAGGTTGCTGCTCAGTGGCGCATGAGGGAGCTCCCCATCTCATTACAAGAGAGGAAACTCCATCAAGTTCATTCAGTCCACGATTAACATCCCTCTGTATTGCAATTCCCCCAACATTCAGTCAATCCTCATAGAAATTCTCGGCAACCTGCTGCTAGTCACACCGGGCTGCATCGCTGCAGGGTATCTGGGGCTAAGAGGAGTGGGGGTGAGGAGGGTGGTAGAGGATGGGGTGGAGAGAGAGCGGGGAGAGAGGAGGGGAGGGGGGGAGAGAGGGGGGAGAGAGGGGAGAGAGAGAGATGAGGGGTGTTAGGGGGAGGGAGAGGGGGGAGAGAGGAGGGATGCCAGGAGAGGAGAGGAGGGGGAAGGGTGGAGGAGGGGGTGAGGAGGAGGCAGGGAGAGGAGGACAGCGGCGAGGAGGAGGGGGGAGGGGCGAGGAGTAGGGGGGGAGACAAGGAAGAGGGGGGGAGAGGATGAGAGGGGGAGCAGGGGGGGAGAGGAGGGGGGGGGGATGGAGGAGGGGGAGAGAGGTAGAGCGGGGAAAAGGAGGTGGAGGGGGGAGATGGACCCGGCCCGAGATGGACCAGACCCCAGACCCATTGTGACGTCATCAGTGAAAGACGCCGTTTTTTTTCAGATTTGTGAACATTTTCATTAATAACTCAAGGAATAAAGCATGAATCTTTCTGATAAGGTGATTTCTGACTCCACGGGATAAATCTCTACCGGAATATGTAAAAATCTTACCATTAGCACATCATTTTTTTGAGAAGATTTGATTATACACACGCGCGCGCACACACACACACACACACACATCCAAGATCAGAGTTTTATAATTATAGAGATATAAAGTTATGAGAGGCATAGATAAGTAAGACAATCCAAACCTTTTGCCAAGGATGGTGGTGGAGGCAGATCCGATTGTGGTGTTTTAAAGCATAGAATAGAATAGAATGCCTTTTATTGTCATTCAAAAAGACAAGGTTTGAACAAAACGCTTCTAGATTTACACATGGAAGTGCACAGAATAGAGGGATATGGATCATGTATAGGCAGATAAGGTCAGTTTATCTTGGCCTCATGTTCGCCACAGACATTGTTTGCCAAAGGGCCCGTTCCCTTGCTGTACTGTTCTATGTTGCAGAGGCCTGCTGGTGTTGTGTACCTCACCCTTCGGACCTGCCCACAGAGTTGCACCTGTTGTGTTGTAACAAGAGTAAGACCCATCACACCTCATCACCATGCAACCGCCATCAGTGTCAGAGGTTGTTGAATTGAATTTCCTTTATTGTCATTCAGACCTTACGGTCTGAACGAAATTTTTGTGCCTGCAGTCATACATACAATGATACAATAATAACAACAATAAACACAAAATTAACTTCCACCACAGTGAGTCCTCCAAACACCTCCTCACTGTGGTGGAGGCAAAAATCTTAGGGTTGCAGTCTCTCCCTCTGCTCCCTCTGCGCTGAGGCGATTCCCCACCGGGCGATGGTATAAACAGTCCCGCAGCTCACCGAACCCCGAGAACGGGCCGGTTCAAACACTGCGGCCCGGGGTGGTCGAAGCCGCCGCACCTCCAGTCCAGCACACGCAGCCGCCGGCCCGCGGCTGAACCCAGGACTCTGGACACCGCCGCCAGAACGTCGTCCCAGCCCGGAGCACCGTCCCAGCCCCCGGACCGGATCGCCCTCACGTGAGTACCGTTCCACCCTCGGGCTGGGCCACTCCTGCGGGAGTACCGTTCCTCCCTCGGGCTGGGCCACTCCGACGGGAGTGCCGTTCCACCCTCGGGCTGGGCCACTCCGACGGGAGTGCCGTTCCTCCCTCGGGCTGGGCCACTCCGACGGGAGTGCCGTTCCTCCCTCGGGCTGGGCCAATCCAGCGGGAGTGCCGTTCCTCCCTCGGGCTGGGCCACTCCGACGGGAGTGCCGTTCCTCCCTCGGGCTGGGCCACTCCAGCCCCTCACCATGCCGCTCTCACGGGAGCACCGTTCCATCCCAGGCTGGGCCGGGAGCGAGCCCAGGACGAGTCCTGTCAGCTGCCTCCAGAGTCCCGAGGTCGCCGGCTCCGCTAGGCCTCAGCGTAGACGGAGGCAAAGAAGGGGGATACGACAAAAAGGTCGTATTCCCCCGAAGGGAGTGACAGCAGCCCCCGTTTCACCCCCCCACCCCCCTCCCCACATAAACACAGCCTAAAAACCAAGAACATAACTATACAAAAACGAAAAAAAACAATACAAAAAAGTAAAAACCAACGGACTGCAGGCGAGCCGCTGCTGCCAGGGCAGCGCCGCCACTTCCGGAACATTCAGAATCCGACAGTCCCTTCTAGCAGAAAAAAAATCTTCTTTCCTGCCACACTCCATGTTCTCCCACTGGACAGTTTTTAATCCAAATTTCCACCTCCTTCTGGGTCCCACTTCATTTTACTTTAGAGATTAATCTGCCTTTTGGGTCAAACATGCCGCAAAAGGCATTTGGTGGTTAAATGAAGTACTTATAAAATGAAGTCACTGCTGCAGTGTAAGAAATATGGCAGCACATTTTCATAATTAAAGATCCTCCAAACACCAATTATAATCAGAATATTTCTCAGGCCTGGAAGCCATTGAGACCATCAAGTCTACGCTGGCTCTGGCATGCCTTGCTCTTTCCACAGCTCTGCATATTACTCATTCAGACGTGCCTCTTGCATCCTCCTCCTCCTTTGAAATCCCTCATTCTTGTTGCAGGGAGGTATGTGTTGTGCTGAATGTGGACTTCAGTATTTGAAACCAGCACGTAAGTTGGAGTGGCACAAACTGAGGGGCACATGCCGTTGCTAGCTGACATGTTGCCGTCCAGTCCTTGTTGATAGAATTACTTGGATGAAATTAGTCAGAATTGGACAGAACTAGTTGTTGAAATGTCGGCACAAAATCCACATGTCAGTCTAAATTTGATGTATGAGTGTCTGAGCCAAAATGGCCAAATTGTGAACCCATGAATTTAAAGATGAAATGGAGAGAGTGAGAACTTTACTCAGTTAATTGACATATGGATATTGATCAGGATACCGAGTAGAGCTCACCTGATCTTTCCTGAATAAATCCCTCACAATTATTTTAAAGGGCAGGTTGCGCTTGCATTTAATACCTCATTTCAAAGTCAGCATCTCTGGCAGCCGAGGCCTCCCTGTGTTCCACACCAAAATGTCAGCCCTGCAGTGGGCTTGGAATACATAACCTCCAGATTAAAAAATCCAATTTGCTGAGCCATAAATATTATGAAATTTGAGAAAGGTTCAGCTTTTCAAATTGTTCTTGTTCTTTGCATCTGCACAGTGCGGTCTGAATCAGTGCAGTCAGACATCACCCACACGTACACATGATACACTCAGCGGGTTGTTCTCATGCAGGCTTCTTGCTCTGTGTGGGGGTATATGCGCCGGGGAGTTTTACCTTCCTTCACCACCACAATATGGGTTGCAAAGAAAAGTATCCGCTGGAGAAACGCAGCAGGTCAGGCAGAATCCGTAGAGGGAAATGTTTCGGTTTGGGACCCTTCATCTAGACTGAGAGAGTAAAGAGAGTAGGGAAATAGCTCATATAAAGAGATGAAGAGGTGGAGGGTGGGAACAAGGACCAACAAGCGATATGTGTATCTAGGTGGAGGGATTGAATGGTAGATGGTGTCAGGTGGGAGAGGGAAGGGTGCAGTGAGTATCAGGCCCTTGCATGCATTGCACGCTCCCTCAAAGTGCATCATGCACTGACACACACCACTACCTTCTCAGTAGAAGGTCAACTGTACCAGTGGGTTGTTTCCTGAACACATTGCTCTTCAGCAGCCTGTCTGGGTTCTTCTGAATGCCTGAGAGGACTGTGCTCCCATCACTCCCACCAATTACACATGCGCTAATTCTTTACCAACAATGGCTGTAAGAGTGCAACATGTATAGTGGTCTGATTCTATAAGAGCTATTTCATGAGGTCGCTGCTTTGAGGATCTGGTGGTGCAAAAAACAAATGGTGACCGTCAGTTTTTCTGAAACAGAGAAGCATCCCACCAGCCAGACAGTAATTTCACAAATTGTTTAGAGCTTATCAAACCTTAGAACGATTCCTGATCTCATTTTAACACCAAAAACTTGTGCAGATCAATTTCAGTTATGCTTTTAATACAATTTCTGCGTCTCCCATTCCGAAATACTAGCTTAATTTCCGCATCCCAAGCAAGGCTGATAGAATGACTACATTTATTCCACAACCCCAACCTTGTCCTGAAGCATTGTGTGGATAGTGCTGTGAAATACTCCATCACCTAAACTGTAACTTCAGATCATGTCTGGGAGGTATCTGTGTGATTAGTTGCACTACGAGAAACATAAATACTATCCTCAAGGTACTTACAGTATGTTTAAAATGTCATTATTTTTTATTCCAGTAGTCTTCCTTGAATTATAATTTTCTTTTAATTTACTGGGGAATTTACATTCTAAAGCGGTTATGCCGAGTCTGCGGCAGTTCCACTGCCAATAATTTTCCAATTCCAAATGGAAAGTACTTACAAATATGCAGAATGTTAAAAACTATCCATATATAATTCTTCTGCAGACATCCAAATATGGATGTTCAGCCTAACGACTCTGCATGAACATAATTATTAGAGTTGAGAGAATCCTTCAGGGGACTTTATACACAAAACAAGGCGGATTGAGAGTCATAGAGCCATATAATTATGCAGCACAGGAATCTCTTTAAACTTCTAAGAAAGTGCCTTATTTTTTATTCTATCTATGTTCTAGGCCCCAGGAGTGGTCAACCGGGATCCAGGAAATTGAAGCTGCTATCTCTCTATAGCGACCCACCAATGAAAATTGGAGTGTGGTCTCTGGACTTCACCTTTCCAACGTCAACGATTAGTTCCTTGGTCTTGTTACATGATATTGATTAAAAAAAAGTTGTTCGGCACGGACTTGTAGGGCCGAGATGGCCTGTTTCCGTGCTGTAATTGTTATATGGTTATATGGTTGTTGTTGTGGCCGGCACCACTCAACCAGGTGTGCTATCTCTCTCCATTACCTGACTCATTATCACTGGTGATTTTGCCATGAACGGTGGTGAAGATGGCATTGGATCTGTGCTGAGCCACACAGCATAGGTATAGAGAGAGCAGTGGCTAAACACCCAGTCTTGAGGTGCACCAGTGTTGACGATGAGTGGGGAGGAGATGTTGTTACTGATCTGCACTAAGGGTGGACTGCCGATGAGAAAGTCAAGGATCCAGTTGCAAAGGGAGGTACAGAGGCCCAGGTCTTTATAGGTTGGTGAGGAGTTTGGAGGGGATGTTGAATGCCGAGCTGTAGTGGATGAACTGCATCCAGATGTATGTGCTCCTATTATATAGAGTGCCCAGAGTAGAGTGGAGACCCAGTGAGACAGCATCTGCTGTTGACCTCTCATGGAGAATGGCAAAGTGAAGCAGATCTGGGTAATTTCTGAGGCAGGAGCTGACTAGTGCCACATCTAACCTCCAGAGCATTTCATTGTGGTGGATGTAAGTGCTACTGCATGATAGTCATTGAGGCAGGTTACCATGCTCTTCGTGGGCATCGGGACTCCAGATAACCTTTTCTCGCAGAAGTGAGAGATTGAAGATGTCTTTGAACAGATTTAAAGGTGACCTGAGGGGCAGCTTTTTCACACAGGTGGCGGGTTATGGTACGAAGTGAGAGAGGAGAATGCGATGACAATATTTAAATGCCATATGGAAAGATACAGGAAAGGAAAGGTTCTGAGTTATCTGGGCCAAAAGCAGACAAATGGGATTATCTTAGATAGGCAGTTAGGCTGTATGAGTTGGGCCAAAGGGCTTGTTTTTGTGCTGTGTGTCACCATGACTCCATGCCAACCACTTTATCTGTTTATACTAATTCCATTTGCCTGTAAGACATTCGTATCCTTTTTGCTTTGTCTATTTATGTGCCTATCTATTAATTTTTGAATATACATGAATTGGATGTGGGTGTAGGAGGCACGATCAGCAAGTTCACAGATGACACGAGGATGCCGTTTATAGTGTGGAGGATAATTAGACATCAGGGTGATATTGATATGTTGGTGAAGTGACAGGAATGGCAGAAGGAGTTTAATCCAGACAAATGTAACGTGATGCATTTGGGCATTATTACTGAGGCGAGGACTGTGTCTCAGGGTCTCTGGTGATCTGAGCTGGTGCTCTGAGCTGGTGATCTAAGCTGGTGCTCTGAGTGTGCTTATGGTCCTGTTTGAGGAAGATGTTCTTGCTGTGCAGGGAGTCCCGCAAAGATTCATTAGACTGGCAGGAATTGTGCATGAGGCATGGGTTCGCTGGAGTTTAGGAAGGCCTCTCCTTACAATGTCAAATCTGACATGGGACTGAGTGTTGCAGAGTGAATAGACAATAGACAATAGGTGCAGGAGTAGGCCATTTGGCCCTTCGAGCCAGCACCGCCACTCAATATGGTCATGGCTGATCATCCACAATTAGTACCCCGTTCCTGCCTTCTCCCCCATATCCCCTGACTCCTCTATCTTCAAGAATGTTCCTGGTGGATCTTGAATCCTGAAATCCTGAAGCAGGGCCACAGCCTCAGGGCCTCTCTATGTCATTTACAACTAAGATTAAAGCAAGGAATGCTAGATGGCAGTAAACCTGTAGAATTATCTGCCGTAGAAGGTAGTGGAGGTCAAGTTGGTACATAATTTCATGGAGAATGTGGTTCCATGAGCACATTATAGATTGGCAGATCCTGTTGGAATTTGTATGGCTGATATCAATGAGAAGAGTTGAAGTACGTGAATTGCCTCAGCAGTAATGGGCAATGGAGGTGAGAAGTGGTAACCAAAAGCTTTGTCATCTTTAACAGTCACCGTTTAGTAACTCTGGTCAAGAAATGCTTCTGTGAACACGACATGATGCACTACTGGACAAAACAGCTGGTGGCATTTTCTGTCAATGCTCACACTGATGAAAGGACAAACAAACTATCCAGAATCACATTCTGCTAACGTCAGAATGGAAATGAAAAAGATACAGGATCAAATAGAAATTCTAAATAAGTTTGGAGTGCTTCGAATTTGCACAACTTACAAATGTGTTAGAATTTCATTGTCAGAACTATCAAGTTACTGGAGGCAAATATTCTTACCTGCTGTTTGGGGGTAATGTTTTTCTCGGTATCAGTGATGCAGTAGCTATTGATTGCTGGATATGTGACCTCTAATCTGGCTTTTCGTATTTGTCATTAAGGAAGCACTGCCATATCTGATTGTTTACTTGAGACAGAAAATTCAGAAACATTTCTTGATGGATGGGATGGTTCTATCAGCGATAGGAAAGTCATTAGAACAAAATTGGACGGATAGGAGTAATCTACACTTGAAAAGACAGGAATAAATCAAAGATAGTCAGCATGGTTTTGTGGGAAGATATCCAATCTGACTGATTTGTTAGAATTTTTTGAAAAAATAACATTGATGCAGTTGAGATAGTCTGCATGGATTGCAGTAAGGCCTTGGATATGTCCAACATGGGAAAATGGTTCAAAAGGTTAGTGCCCTTGGGATCCAAGGCAAGTTGATAAATTGAATATAAAACTGACTTGATAAAAGCAGGAATGGTAAGTTATTTTTTGTGATTAGATGCCTGTGCCCAATAATGTACCCAGGGGTGCAGTGCTGCTGAAGCTCACCGGAGCTCACCGGAGTGCCGCTCTGGCACCTCTGTAAAACATTATGGCAAAAAAAAAACTCAACGGAAATTTTAACTAGTGGATGTGTGGTTGGGGTAACCTGCTTGAAAGAGGGGGAAGGGGAAGACCCATCGCTATTGAGGTTCCCTGTAAGGGGGGGGGGGGGTTGGGAAGGACCCAGCAGAGTCAGACTACGTGCTGTCTGCATCATGGAGCATGGAGGTTGTGGGACTGGTGCGGAGCCTGAAACTCTGGTGAGGTGACGGCTCCGGCCCATTGGTGGCTGGTGGTGTGGCGAGGGTCAGCGGAGTTGCTGGTGGAGGCCCATGGAGGGGCTGAAGTAGAGATATGGGTTGGCAGCAGCAGCATCGGTGGCCCCAAGGAGACAGTGAAGGTCGGCGACAACAATGGTGGTCTCAGGGAGGCGGTGAGAGTCGGTGGCCATGGAGTTTCAGTGGTCTTGGCCTGGGTTTGGCTGGGAAAGCCATGAGGGTCGGGGAGGCGGTGAATGTTGGTGCTGATCTTCGTGGTGGCTATCTCGGCCTCATGGTGGTCATCCCGGCCTCGTGATGGCCATGCAGGCGACGCCGTGGTCCAGCGGTGGAGCTCCAGGCTTGCAGACGGGCGGTTGAGTCAAGGACTGTCGGTGGATGGAGCGGTCTGGAGGCAGGCAAACTTAGAATCCTTGGTAGAGACCAGATAGGCGAGGAAGGGTTTGTTGAGGATGTGGATCTGGCGTGGACTGAAGTACAGTTGCGGTCCATTGCAGGTGTGACTGGGTGAGTGAGTGGGTGAGTGAGTGGGTGAATGAGTGGAGTGAGTGAGTGATTGAGTGAGCGAGTGAGTGAGTGAGTGAGTGAGTGAGTGAGTGAGTGAGTGAGTGAGTGAGTGAGTGAGTGAGTGAGTGAGTGAGTGTGAGTGAGTGAGTGAGTGGGTGAGTGAGTGATTAGATGAGTGGGTTAGTGGGTGAGTGGGCATGTGGGTGGGTGTGTGTGTGTGTGTGTGTGTGTGTGTGTGTGTGTGTGTGTGTGTGTGTGTGTGTGGGTGTGTGTGTGTGTGTGTGTGTGTGTGTGTGTGTGTGTGTGTGTGTGTGTGTGTATGTGTGCATGTGTGAGTGTGTGTGTAGGTGTGTGGGTGGGTGAGTGTGTGGTGAGTAAGATGGGCCAAAAATTGTAGCACTATCATGTACAGTTTTGGCGTAATTCAGAACATCACAGACACACAGACAGACAGACAGACAGAATCACAGACATAATACCAAAAAAGATGAAAGTTGTAGTAATATACTAGACCAAGTGTAGACCCGTTGGGTCTGCTCCCCCAATGGTGTGATCCCCCAACCCAATATTCCACCATGCACCCGTCTCCTCCAACGGAACTGAACCCGTTCCCAAATGTAAGATCCCAGCACTCCCCTGCCTCTCTCAGCAGTGGATTTAAAAAAAAATCCAATTTCACCTCCCTGCCTGCTGCAGCAGGTCCAATTGCAATACCCGGTCTGAAGAAGGGTTTCGGCCCGAAACGTTGCCTATTTCCTTCGCTCCATAGATGCTGCTGCACCCGCTGAGTTTCTCCAGCCTTTCTGTGTAACCTCCAATTGCAATACCAATTGGCCCTCCCCCTCCTGTTGAAGCACTTGCTGTGATTTCCCATTGAGGTGAAAAGTTCAGAGTGTTCCTGTCTTGCAACTTTGTTTTGAAGTGTGTTGGAAGCTGATAGGAAGGAGCAGCGAACCAAAAGGAAGAAAGGCAGCCGGCAGCCGGACGGACGGCTGGCAGGCGGCAGCCACAGACTTTTATATAATAATAGATACCGGACCAAGTAGGACCCGTTGGGCCCCGCTCCCCCAATGCAATATTCCACCACTCACCTGTTTCCCCAACACAACCCGTTCCTCCAACGCAATATTCCACCAGTCACCCAGAGCCCCCAACTGCGCAGTGCAGCTGACATTTTTAAAGTGTAAAATGGCAATAACTTGTAAAATATAAGATCAATGTGAATGCATCTCACTCTCCCTCTTCTGTCCCCTATTCCCCTCCTACATTATCCTCCCTCTCCCCGCTCTCTACCAAACGTCCTCTGCTTTCCTCCACTCATCCCCTTCCCCCCTCCTTTCCCTCCTCTTCCCCCCGCCCCTCCTCCATTACCTCACCATCCCGCTTCCTTCTCCTATCCTCCTCCTTTCCCCCTCAGCCTTCAGGCCTCGATCCAGCCTCAGCACCATGTTCATTTCAAATTCTGCACCTGCGGGGAAACATTCAGTTATCCGCATGTGCGGATTTTAAAATAACTGAAAGTCAGTCAGTCACATTTTGAGGGTGCGGTCTGGAGTGAGTCTGGAGTGTGGTCTGGGGGGGGGGTGGGAGGGAGAGGGAGAGGGAGAAGCCTCCCCGCGGGCCCAGAGCTGCAGCCCCCGAATCCCACACAGGTACGAACCCCAGCCCAGGGCCCAGAGCTGTGCTCAGGGCCCAGTCCGTGTCTGTGTCTGTGTCCGTGTCTGTGTCCGTGTCTGTGTCCGTGTCTGCGTCAAGCGGGCTTTTAAGGGGAACAGTAATTTAAAAAAATGTAAATGTGATCCCATTGTGATGTCATACGCTGCTAAAGGCAAGTGGGGGTGCCGTTGTAATATTTTTTAAAGATTAAAATGTGAGTATATCTACAATTGTTATATTCCGGACAGTAGAATGAACAATAACTTACACGCAGGCTAGCTGGATCACAAGAGAGATTTATTACCCAACATTCCCTACTTATATACAAGACCAACTCATTAGCATATAATGAATATGCATGAATACATTACACTGCTCTCCTTTTTTAAGTATTAAATCTAAGTACACAGTTACAATTTTCTTGTTATGATACTTGATTTAAACCAGTTTTCATTCAATTTTAAATGATAACACAATATATTTATTTTACATATTTACACATTTTCATTCTACCTAGACAGTGAGTTACTTAACTTAAAAACCTAATCTGACTACTGGTTTACGGATCCTGCCTGATCGTCTAACAGTAACAGGTTTAGGTGTTGACTCAACTGTAGACTTGTTTGGCTCTGTTTTAGTACTCTGACTTTGAGTAGAGGAATCTGTTTCTTTGTCTGTACTAATTGAACTTTGTATTTCAATCACAGTTGGCTCTTCCAACTCACTTTCTGATAAAGACTCAGGGATTAGGACTTCATGTTCAGTTTTTGGTTAATCTTTGGCTGGAATCATTTGATCAACATGAACACTTTTGATCCTATCTCCAACTTCAACTAAGTATCTTTTTGTTCCACACACTTCCACTATTTTCCCAACGTCCCATTTGTCTCTACTGGACTTGTTGGGAGGACTGAGAACACGAACCTGCTCATCTGGTTTGAAGTACCTCTCCTTTTTGTGGGAGTCGAAGTGACGTTTTTGACTTAATTGTTTTTGTTCAACTCTCAAAGCCAAATTGGGTTGAACTAGACTTAGGCGTATTCTTAGCCTTCTCTTCATCAACAGTTCTGCAGGTGAATAACCTGTTGTTGTGTTTGGTGTAGTTCTGTACTTCAGCAAGAAACTGGCCAAACGATGTTTCATGCTGAGCTTTGAACTACCCTGCAAAACCTGTTTCTTGAGAGCGTCTTTGACAACTCTAACAGACCTTTCCGCCGCCCCGTTAGAGGCTGGATGGTATGGGGGAACAAGTGTGTGTTTTACACCATTCTGCTGCATGAACTCTTTGAACTGTTCTGAACGAAACTGAGGCCTGTTGTCAGAAACAAGTTCTTCCAGTAAACCATGGCATGCAAAAATTGATCTCAACTCATCTATGGTACACTCAGTAGTAGTGCTTGACCCCATATGTTTAACCTCAATCCATTTGGAATGACTATCTACCAGCACCAGAAAGTGATCATTACCCTTTTCGCAAAAATCTACATGAACTCTCTGAAAAGGTCTACTTGGCCATGACCAGGGTTGCAGTGGTGTTTTTGATGGTTTACTCCGGCAATTTTGGCAGACGCTACATTTGCTCACCAGTGACTCAATGTCACTGTCAATACCAGGCCAATACACAAAACTTCTGGCAATTGATTTCATGCTTACTTTGCCAGGATGTTCAGCATGAAGTTCATTCATAACTTTGTTTCTCAAAGACTCTGGTACAACTACTCTGTAACCCCATTTAACGCATCCCTGCTCACATGATAATTCATGGCGTCGATTATGGAAAGGCTTCAGCTCTGAGTTCAGAACAGAGTTCAATCCACTATCAATCTCAGTCCAACCATTCAATGTCTGTTCATAAACCCACTTCAGCACATTGTCCCTTTCTTTGTTTCTGCTGCAATTTCTGTTGCAGTCACTGGAAAGTCTTCATCTACCACTTGCATTGTGTAGATTGAGTTCTCGCTTCCCACGTCAGAGTTCTCATGGGGCAACCGGGACAACGTATCTGCACGTAATGCACTGCACGCATCTGCAACTGCGTTGCACTTGGAGCTCCTGTACTCCACCTTGTAGTCATACTGGGACAGCAAAACTGCCCAGCGCTGCATTCTTGATGCCGCCATGGAAGGTATAGCTGACTTGGGACCCAGTATCACTAATAGTGGCTTGTGATCAGTTACCAGGGTGAATGGTCTGCCGAGAAGAAACTGATGGAATTTCTTGATTCCGAACACGATGCTGAGTGCTTCCTTTTCTATCTGCTCATAGTTGCGTTCACGCGATGACAGGGTGCGGGATGCAAAAGCAATAGGCTTTCCCTGTCCGTCATTCATTACGTGGGAGATCACTGCACCTACACCATAACTTGAAGCATCACAAGCTAGTTTCATCTCACGTGTCGTATCATAGTGAACAAGAAATTTGTCACTTGTCAAGTTTTCCTTGCAGATGTCAAATGCACGTTGCTGTTCCTTTCCCCACGTCCATTTCACGTCTTTTTGCAGCAGATGATGTAGTGGCTTTAGCACAGTTGCTAAATCTGGAAGGAATCGTGCATAGAACTTCACCATCCCAAGGAAAGATCGTAGCTCTGACACATTGTTGGGTTTTGGAGCATTCACAATTGCTTCAACTTTCGCTTTCACTGGGCGAAGTGCGTTGGCGTCTACCTTGAGTCCAAGGTAGACCACCTCTGACCGTGCAAATGCACATTTACTTTGACACAGTTTGACATTGTGGCAGTTCAGTCTTATGAGAACTTGCTCTAGGATTTCCAGATGTTCTACCATGTCTTCCGTGAATATCAATAGGTCATCCTGGTTGCACACACAGTGCGGAATGCCTTGTAATATTTGATCCATGACAGACTGAAACATTTTTGGGGATGATTTCACACCATAGGGCAGCTTTGTATATGAATACAAGCCCTTATGTGTGTTGATAGTCAAGTTCTGCTGACTTTCCTTGTCAACATTGAGTTGGGCGTAAGCGTGAGACAAATCCAGACTAAATTCTGCGTATAGATCTTGTGAGGTTGGTAACGGATATTGTTCGTCATCAACGGCTTGGTTGATTGTGACTTTGTAATCACCACATAGTCAAACAGTTTTATCAGACTTGGGTACGGCCACAATTGGCGTTGCCCAGTTACTCTGGTCTGTCTTCACAAGTACTCCATTACGCTCTAATCTGTCACGTTCTACCTCCACTTGTTGCTTTAGTGCATATGGTACAGGTCTTGGTCGACAATACACAGGCCTCACATCCTGCTTAAGTCGAATGTGTGCAGAGTACCCTGTTATTCCCGTGTCACTGTCAGCAAAAATGTCTGCATGTTTCCTTATGACTTTTTCAAGACGTGATTTGGACAAATTGACGCTGAAAATGTTCTTCCAGTCTAATTCTATTCTTTTCAGCCAATCCTTTCCAAGGAGGGTTGGTTTATTTCTGTAGCTGGCCACTATGATGGGCAATGTTACTGACTGACCATTATGCTGAACTTTACAGTTCATTTGTCCACAAGTCTCCAAAACTTCGCCCGAGTAGGTTCTCAGCTTGACCTCTCTCAAACAATGGTATCTGTGGGAACTTTGTTTCGTACAGGTCTTTGCTCATGACCGAACAATCTGCTGCCGTGTCAATACACATATCGATTAACTGTTTATTAATCAATAGTTTAGTTCGAAAGTCCTTGCTTTGGCTGGTCGTAGGCTTATTGATGTTGGTTGCATAAATGGTGTACAACCCAAGTTCATTTCCATCTGGGTTCACCTCCAAGTTGTGAACTCCTCTTCGGTGTTGTTGCTCGATTCCCGCAGATTGTTGGTTTCCTGTTTTATGCTTGGCCCGACATGCTGAGGCGATATGGCCTTTCTTCTGGCAGTTATAGCACTTGGCCATTTTGAACTGACAAAATTGGGATGAGTGATTACCGTTGCAAAAATAACAACCAAAGGACATTTCCCACCCCGGACACTCCCTGTTTGAACTGTTGCCTTCAGGCAGACGGTACAGATCTACAAGGACAAGGACGAACAGACTAAAAAACAGTTTTTACCACACTGCTATAAAAGCACTAAATGTAGCCGCCAAGGAACGCAGGGGCGATACATACTAAGGGACTGTGGTACACTGTGAAACCAACAGAAGGATGGAGGGTTGGGTGTTTATGCGTGCTATTTTCATGATATTTATTTTAGTTGTTTATCTTTTAATATTTTATTTTGTATGTATCGTTAGCTTTTAGAAATGTTTGAATGGTGCACTGACTGGCTGACATTTTTAAATTTCGTTGTACATGGTTCATGTTACAATGACAATAAAGAAACTATTCTATTCTATTCTACTATTCTAACTGACTAAACGTGGCTCCCCGCCATACTTTGGTTTTGGTTTAGCGCCTCATGGTTTGGCCATAGGCACTGCCTTGTGACTGTAAACGGCCACTGCAGTCCGTGGTGGATGAAACTCGCGAGCATTCTTTGATGTCATCTCTATTGTGGTAGCAATCTTGCATGCTTTCTCGAATGTGAGATCTGGAGTGTTCATCAGTTTGGACTGAATTCGTTCATCCACTAGACCACAAACAAATCTGTCCCGTAGTGCTCGTCCAAGAAATGTTCCAAAGTTACAGTGTAAACTTAGGTTTTTCAAGGCAACAGTGTCTCATTCTGCTTCTGGTTTCTAGTGCCAAATTTATAGCTTTCTGCAATTTCCAGAGGCTTTGGGTTGAAGTGCTCCTCCAACCTATTTATAATGTCATTGAATGGCACGTCTTTTGCCTTTAAGGGTGCAAGGAGATTCACAAGTGTGCCGTACACTTCAGGGCCGATCTCCGTGAGCAGAATTGCTTTCATGCGTTCGCAAACAGCCTTATTTGTTTCAGCCACTATCTCTCCTTCACCATTAATCTCTAATATATTGTTTGCCGTGAAAAACATGTTTGCTCTCTCCATGTAGGAGCTGAATGACTCTCTACTCTTGTCAAAAGTTCCAAGGTTCCCAATGTAGCCTGTGGACGCTGCCATCGTGTCGTTCTCTTTTTTTATTTTTTAATTAAATAAAAGGTCCGTTCAAAACCCCAAATTACTGTCTGTTCTGGTATAACAATTCACCTCAAACTTGGCTGTACAAAGACTATTCAGCTTGAGGAATCCGACAAAGAAAACTCAGTCAATAATCTTGTACACTCCCAAGGACGACATCTTGCCACGTAGACACAACATAGAGATAGCCTGACAAACTCTTGCCAATTTATCCAGCTGCTGTTTTACTACAGCCCCCTGCCTAGAAGGATCTGCAGGCCCCTCGTGTCCAGCTCATAAACAACTGCAACACAACTCCGCATTGACTGTTTAAACTGTTAAACAATCCTGCGTGTTGTAAAACAGTCCTGCACTGTATTTAAAGGATGAGTTCACAAACTCTATCCCATCCTCGTCACCAATTTTGTTATATTCCGGACAGTAGAATGAACAATGACTGGCTGGATCACAAGAGAGATTTATTACCCAACATTCCATACTTATGTACAAGACCAACTCATTAGCATATAATGAATATGCATGAATACATTACATGAAGAGGATGCTATGAGGATGCAGGGTGACTTGGACAGGCTGGATGAGTGGACACATGCATGGCAGATGCAATATAATCTGGATAAATGTGAGGTTATCCACTTTGGTGGCAAGAGCGGGAAGGCAGATTATTAACTGAGTGGTGTCAGTTAGGAAAAGGGGAAGTACAATGAGACCTGGGTGTCATAGTACATCGGTCACTGAAAGTAAGCATGTAGGTACAACAGGCAGTTAAGAAAGCTCATGGCAACGTCGGGCGACATGTTGCGGGACAGTCATATGATGAAAAAAGCTCATGGCATGTTGGCCTTCATAACAAGACAAGTGAGTTTGGGAGCAAAGAGTCCTTCTGAGACCACACCTGGAGTATTGTGTGCAGTTTTGGTCTCCGAATTTGAGAAAGGACATTCTTGCTATTGAGGGAGTGCAGCGTAAGTTCACAAGGTTAATTCCTGGGAAGGCGGGACAGTCATATGATGAAAAAATTGAGCTACTGGGCTTGTATTCACAGAAATTTAGAAGGATGAGATGCGATCTTATAGAAACATCTAACATTATTAAGGGATTGGACACGCTAGATGCAGGAAACATGTTCCCGATGTTGGGGGAGTCGAGAACCAGAAGTCACAGTTTAAGAATAAGGGGTAGGCCATTCAGAACTGAGATGAGGAAAAGCTTTCTCACACAGAGAGTTGTGAATTTGTGGAATTCTCTGCTTCAGAAGGCAGTTAAGGCCAATTCACTGGATGCATTCAAATGAGAGTCAGATGGAGCTCGTAGGCTAGTGGAATCAAGGGATATGGGAAGAAGGCAGGAACGGGGTTCTGATTGTGGATGATCAGCCATGATCACATTGAATGGCGGTGTTGGCTAGAAGGGCCGAATAGCTGACTACTGCAACTATTGTCTATGTATCTATGTATCTACTTGGTGTTTTACAGTGATACAGCATGGAAACAGGCCCTTCAGCCCAACACTTACACCATCCAACATGTCCCAACTACACTAGTCTCACCTGCCTTAGTTTGGCCCATATCCTTCCAATCCTGTCCTGTCTAACTGTTTCTTAAATGTTTGGAAAGTCCCTGCCTCAAGTACTCCTCTGGCAGCTCGTTCCAACACCACCACCCTTTGTGTGAAATAGTTCCCCTGAACGCATCTGAACATCTGAAACATCTTTGAACTGCAAGTGGCAATTGCTTTGTAATCTCTTAATAATACATGATGTTGCAGTCATGTCATTCTTAAATGTGATAGATACCACCTCTGCATGTAATGGGATTTATTGGATCCAAGTGGAAGACCTCTACTTCTGCTGATTACATCACCTACACGTTTAAGCTAATGTACCGACAGATCCATTTATATATTGCAAATAAAGCCAAAATATCACCTGGTATATGCAGATACTTAATCAACAAACTGGTGGAACCTGGTGTCAGCACTCCCTCTGCAATTGGATGCTCAACTTCCTGACCCAGAGACCACAATCAGTGAGGATAGGTGACAAATCATCCTCCACGATAATTCTCAAATGGTGCTGCACAATGATGCATTCTCAGTCCCCTACTATACTTCTAATGGGCCTGTCCCACTTACACGACCTTTTCGGCGACTGCTGGCAACCGTCATAGGTCGTTGCAGGTCATCAAAAATTTTCAACGTGTTGAAAATCCAGGGGCGACCAGAAAGACTCTACGACTCTTTGTGCGACTGAGGAGACTACTCACGACCATACAGGCGACACCCGGGCGACATGTCGCGGGGTAAAACCTGTATGGTCATAAGTAGTCGCCCAAAGAGTCATATCTTGTTCTGGTCGCCGCTGGATTTTCAACATGTTGAACATTTTCGGCTACCTGTAAAGACCTATGACGGGTGCTGGCAGTCGCCGCAAAAGTCGCATAAGTGGGACAGGCCCATTATACACCCACAACTATGCAAAGTTTTCAGATGACACCACTGTAGTGGGCCAGATATCGAATAATGACAAGACGGTGTCCAGAATGGAGACTGAGAACTTAGTAACTTAGTGCAAAGACAGCAACCATTCCCTCAATATCAATGAGACAAAGGAAATAGTGATGTGAAGCAATAGGCATACCCTAGTATACATTGATGACACTAAAGCAGAGATGGTCGGAGAGTTCAAGTTGTCAAGTTCTTAAATATTGGGATAGATCCTAGGAATAAATATTACCAACAATTTGTCCTGGACCAGCTACGTCGAAGCAATGGCCAAGAAAGCACCCCAACGCCTCTACTTCCTTAGAAGGCACAGGAAGTGCTGCATGTAACCAACAACCCTCATCAATGTCTACAGATGCGGCAGTGTCTAGGATTATGCTAGTGAATGGTGTGATGGCTGGTTGGCACTGTCTCCATGGGCCAAAGCGCCTGGTTCTGCACTGTATCTCTAAGGTCTACCACACAAAATGGTAAGATTAAACGATAACTTACCAGTTTGAAGTTTGATCTGTATTTTATGAGGAGTTACGATGAGGGATTACGTGAAGAACCCGCTCAGCATGCATGCACGGCATACTTCAAAGCAGCGGTGTGGAATCACAGATACAGTTATTGAAGTAAACATAGTAAAGAAAAGGAGACATCAGTTTAACATTTTGACCCATATTAATGAGGGTGGGAGCGGAGGGCACGTAATCCCTCATCGTAACTCCTCATAAAATACAGATCAAACTTCAAACTGGTAAGTTCTCGTTTAATCTTACTATTTTACTTCGGAGTCACGTGAGTGACTACGTGAAGACTTCAAAGTTCTGTGATTTCAAACCGTGTAACAGGTATTATTTCATGCACTGCCAAAGTCCTTGAGGGAGGAAGTGTGTTATCGTAATCAATCAATGAATCTGTTTGTAGAAAAACACAATGGTATTTTTTAACAATAACACCAAAGAAATTAAATTGCTCCCCTGGGCTTAAATTAAATACTTGCAGTCTGTAAAATCTTTCCTGCAAATAAAACAGGTTCTGCCAACGGCTTATTATAAAATTTCTGAACAGTCTTTATCCCCCGACCATCCTGCTGTAGCCAGGATGTCGTCTATAGGCATGTCCATTCTTTTAGCCGTTGATGTGGATGCTGCCCTGGTGGAATGAAATTTGTACATGTTAGTTTTTAACCCAGCAGCTTTTAGCACCTGCTTGAGCCGTCTCGAAATGGTTTGGCTCGTCACCCGACCATAAGGTTTTTTATGACTGACCCACAAGGCTTTTCATCTCCCTCGAACATTTTGGTTGTGTCTATGTAGGATAGTAGGGTCATGGCACATAAACGTGGTTCTGGCGGGTAAGCCCGGAATTCCACGACTGGATTAAGTGTTCCTGGTCTGCTCTGTTTGATCATTCCCTGGATAACGACAGAGATCTGGCCTGGAGCTGTGAGTATGGTGTCCAGTCGCAATAGGTGTAGTGACTGGACCCTCTGTGCAGATACGAGTGCCATCAACATGAGTGTTTTGAGCATAGATTGTTCCAGGTTGAGGGATCTGGCTGGTGGCCATCCCCTGATGGCCACCAGCCAGGGGATGGACCACACTGACATCCCATGTATGGGTGTACCTTGGTCTAGGGGGTTAGAGTTGTAAATACCCTTGATTAGTTTGACCACCAACGGGTGGGACCCCATGGCCTGTTGTCCTAGAGCTGGTTTTAAATAGACAGGCAGGGCACTTCTAGCTGTGTTGATGGCTCTGTAGCTGAGTCCTTCATCGTGGTGAAGGTTTGCCAGGAATTCCAGTACGTTGGTAACTGTAGCGGTTAAGTAGGTGGTCCCTGTATCCAAGCAGTACTTCTCCCATTTTTTGATGCTGGACAAGTGCTGTTTTTTAATGGATGTTCAGAGGGATGCTGACATGGTGTTGATGGTTTGTTATGATAATCCCAGTCCCAGAAGTGGTTTGTGCAGAATCTGCAACCCAGGAGTTTGATTTTTTCATGGCACGGGTGGCTTGTGCTTGACACTGGGTGTTAATAACTCTGGGTCACTGGGGAATACCAACAGAGTTTCAACAACCATGTCATGGAGTATTGGGAACCATGGTTGTGTAAGCCAGTCGGGTACTATCAAAATACCTGAAGCAGAGTCCATTTGTATTGTGCGTAGTCCCCGACTGATGAGGCAGAAGGGAGGAAATGCATAGAAGAAGAATTTCCCCAATCCAGCGCGAACGCATCTACCGCTGCTGCCTCAGGGTCTGGTTCCCAAGCGACATACATAGGTACCTGGTGATTTAGGCTTGATGCAAATAAATCGATATCTGGCGTGCCATATTGCTTGATAACTTTTGCAAAATTTTTTTGGATTTTAACATCCATTCGATGTTGTCATAAAATTTACGTGACCTGGTGTCTGCCCCTGTATTTGGCTTACCTGGCAGGTAAGTTGCTGATAGCCAAATATGTCTTTCGACACACCATTGCCAAATTGTGTTGACCAACTTGTCGCATGATACCGATTTTATGCCATCCATATGGTTAATGTAGGCCACCACCGTAGTATTTATCTATTTGTAACCGTACATGCAAGTGATGCATATTTGTGCATATGCTTTAAACCATAAAAGTCACCCATCTCTAGATAATTAATGCCCAGTGTAAGTGGTAATGATGACTCTGGGTTAGTCCATCTATTACCTGTGCTGGATATAGCGTTAGTTGCTCCCCAGCCTTGAGCACTGGCATCTGTTTGGATAACTAACATAGGGTTAGTGATGATAAATAGGGCTGTAAACTATGCCAAACGTTTTTTGCCCACCACTGTAGTTCTGATATTGCTTCAGTGGGTAACTTCATGACACGATCATAATGACCTGTATGTCGTTTTTAGTGCCTGTACCTTTGTTCTTTGTAAGTTTTGGCAGTGCAAAGGTCCAAATTATGCAGCCGGAAATGCTGCTACCATTTTCCCAATTACTCTGTTACTTGTCGAATAGTTGGTAATTCGTTGACCATTAAATTGTTGCATGATTGTGTCAATTCAACTATTTTGTCTCTTGGCATTGTTACAGTCACATGGACTGAATTAATTGTGAAGCCCAAGTAGTCCATGATAGTGGATGGCTCCAACTTAGATTTATCTGGATGTAAGACAATCCTAGGGTTTCGAATAACTGTTTGGTAGCTGATACAGCTAACATAGTCAATTCCATGGTCTTGCCTACCATTTAAGATATCATCAAGATATGCCATGACAATATGTTTTTGTCTTCTGAATATTGCCAGAGCCGGTTTTAGTATCTTGGTGAACAATCTTGGGCTGATGTGAACCCATTGGGTAACGCTTTAAACTGCTATAGCTGCCCCATCCAGGTAAATTTCAGGTATCTGCGATGATCCTTGTGAATGGTACTAAAATAGTAAACGTCTTTAAGATCAATGCTTGCCATGAAGTATCCTTTGGAAATTAGTTGTTTGGCAGTAACAACCTTCTCCATTTTTAAATGTATATACTTAACAGACATATTTAGTGAAGTTAAGTCAATGATGATGCGACATCCATCCATCTTTTTTGGGTTTAGTGAATATATTTGATACAAATTCCAAGGGTTCAGGGTTTCCCATGATACCCTTTGTAATTAGTCTCACCAGTTCAGCTTGTCCCTCTCGTTTCTTTAACGGAGAGGGGAAAATACCCTCTGGGGTGAATGTTGAACTGGTGGCAATTTTTCTAGTATGAATTGTATTTTTTATCCACTAATAGTCACTCACGTGACTCCGAAGTAAAATTGCAGAGTTGTGGACATAGCCCATATCGTCACACAAACCAGCTTCCCTTCCATCGACTCCATCTACACTGCCCACTACCTCGACAGCATAGCAGCATAATTAAGGACCAGTCTCATTCTGGTCACTCCTCCTTCTCCTCTCTCAAATCAGGCAAAAGATACAGAAATTTGAAAACACATGTCCCTAAATTCAGGATCAGCTTCTGCCCAGCTGTTATCAGGCAACTGAATGGTCCTCTCATCAATTCGAGAGCAGTCCTGACCTCCCATCTACCTCATAGGAGATCTTTGAACTTTCTTTAACTGTACTTTATCAGACTTCAATGTTACATCTGTGCACTGAATTTTGTACCTTTATGTTTGCACTGTTGGCAGCTTGATTGTATTCATATATAGTCTTTTTTTGTCAGGAAAGCATGCAATCAAGAGTTTTGCACTGTACCTCGGTACACGTGACAATAATAAACAAACAAACAAAGCCTCACACCTGCAGGGTGGTGGTCTGGTGTAGTGGTCTTGGCATGTTTACCACAGTGGAGCAGGACAAGGAAGAGTACTGTAAACAATGTGTTTCTTGTATTCCATCCCTGGGCATCAAGCTGTTTTGTCCATAAAAGTTAGTCCTCACATCTGCTACCGATTTACTGGTCAATCAGTGTTTACTAAATAATAATTGCCTGGGTTTTATGCTTTGGCACAGTGGGGGGAAGGTCCTGCATCGGTAAGGAAGCAAGAACATTTCAGCAGTGTGTTTGTCATGGCTTTCTGATTCAGCCACGTCATTCATTTATTGTTCCCAGGTCTCAGTTAATGAGTGCAATTGGGCACAGTGATGATGCGCACGGCTCTGCTCTCAGACACACTTTTTAAGGGGATGGTCCAAACATGACAATCGACAGATTACAGAGCTGAACACAAGACCAGGCATGCACGATATAAACTGGTTAAGTGACTCAATGCTGAGTGTCATTCTGGCAGCCACCCAGCAATGCAGGGACATTATATTCCAAGCTGGAGAGGAAAGAAGCTGCCTGAAACTCAGCAGTGCATCCGGAGGTTGCTAGGGTCAGCAGCAAAATGGGTGCTCCTATTTCCCTAATACAATACTGCATCATCTTGCTGATTAAACCGTTTATAACTGTGGACAGTTAGAACCTTTCTCTTAGGATGGATATACCAAAGACTAGAGGGCAAAGATTTAAAGTGAGAGAGGCAAAGTTTAAAGGAGATGTGTCGGGTAAGTTTTTTTACACAGAGAGTGGTGGGTGCCTGGAACGCGCTCCCACAGGACGTGGTGGAAGGAGACAACATGGTGGCGTTTAAGAGGCTGTTTGATTGGCACATGGATATGCTGAAAGTGGATGGATAAGGATCATGTGCAGGCAGATGAGAGTTGGTTAACATCATGTACGGCGTAAACATTGTGGACCAAAGGGCCTATTCCTGTGCTATATTGTTTGATGTTCTATAAGTTAACCCACCATCTCAGTCTTTCCGGTTATATCCACCCTGGCACTGTTGCAGTACCCCCTTCCCCTGGACCACCCAGCATTCACGTTCAGCATGATCTTTATACTATGCCATGTTCTCCCTCATTATCACTCTCAACAAACCACGCCTTCCATCTGCTAATCCTCGTCATCACTTCACTCATGGATCACATTCCTTTTTGGCAATGTTGCCAAGGTGGGATCACGGGTGGCAGGGAACTTCTCTGTAGTACCTGTCATTCTGGAGAGCATTTGCATCAGAGAGTTTGACCTCCCATGCCTGCCTTGTTGCAGAACTCAATCTCATGCATATACATTGCGTGCAGCACTCACAAAACGACTCAAAGTTAACAGTGGGTTAAAAAATGATTGTGTGCAAAATGACAGCCTTAATAATTATTACTCCGATGAATCTAATTTATGTATTTAGTCTCCCACAGGGCCTCCAGTGTCCCACGGGACATGCAGGGAGGCATTTGGCATAATTGCCATTTGTCATCACCGACAGACTCACTGAGGGGGTCTGCTAATAAAGAGAGGTTTTATCTGCTCACATAATAACTGGCATGAATAATCATCAAGGGTAGGGATGCTGCTGTGGGGAGTTTTCAGTTCTCTCGAGCATGTGTGGCATGACACCAATCTACGCTCTCACAAACTGCAGAATCCAAAGGAAACTGTACAGGATTATCCCAGCCTAGAGAGATGGATCTAAACAGTCTCTGTCCACTGCCGAAGAACTGATCTTCCAGGAAGAAGAGTGAAAAAGTGTAGCCATGTGAAGCTGTTCACATGATCTTAGAAAGACACAAAATGCTGGAGTACTGTACTGTAGATCAGCGGATCGGACAGCATCTCTGGAGAACATGGATTGGTGACATTTCAGGTCAGGAGCCTTTTGGAGACTTTGAATAAAGTTTAACTAACTTATTGTTACATGATTTTAGACTATTATTATTATTACGTTTTTTTTAAATGTTGACTTTCTCAATATTATTGGTTGACCTATACTCTGCCCCAGGCACACTTCAGCAATTATCTGGTGAGTGGCACATTGTGAGGCATAATCTGGCCCAGAGCAATGGGAATTGTGATATTTTCACAGGTGGTCTGTCTTTGCAAGAGGACTTGCATGAATCGGAAGAAATGGCATATCAGCCAAAGCAACCTGGAACTTGAGGAGCCACAAGCCACTATCGAACAAGCTCCCCACCCAGAACACATCTTGCCTGCACTCCTGCAATGCTAATGATGTTTTGATATGAGGTATATTTTCACAGGTGGTCTGTCACTGCAAGTCAAATGATTCACTATTAAGGATTCACTTCAACCCAGACATGTTCACATGGGCATGCTGCGATGTTCACATTACAGCAGTGGTGAAATATCGGTAAGTGTTCTGTGCAGGTTTATGCTGCAAACAAAACTCGATGAGAATTTTCTCTTACACTTGGATGGGTCAGTGGAAGCCAGGCTCTGAGTGATGCTCAGAAGGAATGACAGTAATGAAAATGGAAAATTTAAAAAGCTTCTCTCTCTAAAACCTCTTTCCAGTATTCCAAGGAGGCACAAGAGATTGCAGATGCTGGAATCTGGAGCAAAAATAAATGTTCCTCTCGCCTCTTTATACTGGCTTCTAAATGAGCTGTAAAAGGGAAGGTGAACTGAAAGGTTTGTGAGTCTAGATTCTAAAACACTGGACATAGTCCAATCTCATAGCCAGTACCACGGACATTTTTTTTTTTTGAAGTACTAAAGGCATTTTTTCGTAAGCCACAGAAACTGCCCAACATTGTTGTAACCAATCTTTAGTGACGCTTGCACTAACTGTGCCCGCTTTCACCAATGTGCAAGTGGCCATCTTTCAGATGATGGAAAAATGAGGTCACACAGCAAGTCCTTGTCATAAGTCATAGCGTCATGAGTGATAGGAGCAGAATTAGGCCATTTGGCCTATCAAGCCCACCCGGGCATTCAATCATGGCTGATCTATCTCTCCTCGCTGTAGATCAACCATATTAATCTCTGTCAATATAACCTTCACCACACATATAATGCATGATACACATTCCACCATGTAATCCAGTCCAGGATTTGAGTAGGAATGCAGCCACTGATAACAGCCTGCTCGGCTCTTAGTTTGTAGTCTGCAAAATGATGCGATGAGTGTAGCAATATGTATTGTTTTCTCTGCATGGATTTCAATAAATGCTTTGTGGTTCACATAATACTTTGTAATACTTTGATTACAAAACATGGTGTCAGAAGTGGGATTCAAACCCACGCCTCCAATTGGAGACCAGAATTGTTCTGGTCATGATTACAAAATGGTTTGATTACAAAACACTTCCTAATCCCATTCTCCTGCCTTCTCCCCATAGCCTCTGACACCCGTAATAATCAAGAATTTGTTCTTCAAGAAACCTTAGACAACAGTTGTGATCTCATCAGATACAAAACACAAGGTGCTGGAGGAACTCATCAGGTCAGTTAAACCCCTGTCTCACGGTGCGAGTCCACCCATGAGTGATCCCGAGTAAAAAACAAATCAAACTCGTGGTAATCACGTAGAATTAACGTAGCAGGAACGTCTGAGCTCGTGAACGTAACTTAGGCCTGGAAAGTGATACAGTACACTTGAGGGGGGAGTGTGGGGTTTGATTTGCAGATGGTTGGACAAAGGCCAGAGATGAAAAGAGGCGTGAAATGTGGGCAGAGGAAGGAAAATAAGTAGAAGGGGTTGGGGAGAAGGCGAAAGGAAGAAACAGCTACAAATCCAGTTGGGGCATAGGGATGAGAAGGGGGAAAAAGGGAAGGGAAAAGTGGTATGTTTGTAGATTAGTTACCTCAAATTGGTGAATTCAATGTTCATACCATTAGGTTATAAGCTATCCAAGCGGAATATAAGGTGCTGTTCCTCCAGTTTATGTGTAGCCTCAATCTGGCAAAGGAGTCGGCCCAGGACAGAGATGTCAGTATGGGAATGGGAATTAAAATAGTTAGCAACTGGAAGATCTAGCAGGTCTTGCGGCAGGAGATATAGAGATAAGTGCTTCATCTCCTGTGGTTGCAGGGAAAAGTACCTGCAGAGGGGTTGGTTCGAGTGGAAAGAGATGTTGTGGAGGAAGCGGTCTCTGCAGAGGATGGAAAGGGGTGGGGATGGGACGATATGACTGGTGGTAGGATTAGGTTGAAGGTGGCGAAAATGTCCGAAACAATGTTAGTTTCACTGAACGCTTGCACTCAGTCCACCAAGTGTTGCTGGATCTCCCGGTTGCTAACCATTTTAATTCCCCTTTCCTTTCCCATATTGACCTCGTCTATCCTTATATCACTTCTTGCCTTTTCACCTCTGGCCTTTGACCAACCATCTATTATTTGTCCCTCTCACCTTTATTCACCTATCACTCGCCACATTTGTCCCACTCCCAGCTCTCTTCCAGCTTTCTGCTCCCACTACCATATGGCTGATGAAGGGTCCCGATCCGAAATTTTACCTATCCATGTTCTCCAGCGATGCTGTCTGAACAGCATCTGCAGTTCCTGGTGTCTCTATGCCTTTTGCAATATCCATAAAAACATGGGACAAATTCATGGTAAGGAGTTACATAATGCACTGTTACATAAAATCCTGTAGAATCCACCCTTTAAGAGCATGGATTGAGTTGGCCTTGTACACGCCTGAGTAGAGTAATGTACAAAGAAACTTTGTCACATGCCAAATCATAATTGCACCCTGAGTACAATGGAAAGGAGTTGTCTTTCTAACAAATTGACAAAAACAAAATCAATAATCTTCACACTGAAACAAATACAACATGGCTCTGAATGGAAATTGGCCAGAGCTCGATTTGTGATACAACAATGCCATGGTAATGAATGTACTGGTAAACTGCATTTACTTTCACCTTTGATTAGAATATGCTCTTTGGAAGTTGGAGAAATGTTTCTCAGGAGATTGCACAAAACTGGTGCAAAAACCAGACGTGCAAAAGACAAATGAATTTACAGTATATTGTGTCAAACTGGCAGACAGTCGTTGTTGAATACATATTTTCAACAAACAAACTCATCTACCTTAGGTATTTAATGCTGATAAATGTGAGGTGCTACACCTTGGCAGGACAAATCAAAATAGGACGTACATGGTAAATGGTAGGGAATTGAAGAATACAGTTGAACAGAGGAATCTGGGTATAACCGTGCATAGTTCCTTGAAGGTGGAATCTCATATAGATAGGGTGGTAAACAAAGCTTTTGGTATGCTAGCCTTTATAAATCAGAGCATTGAGTATAGAACCTGGGATGTAATGTTAAAATTGTACAAGGCATTGGTGAGACCAAATCTGGAGTATGGTGTACAATTTTGATCGCCCAATTATAGGAAGGATGTCAACAAAATAGAGAGAGTACAGAGGAGATTTACTAGAATGTTGCCTGGGTTTCAACAACTAAGTTACAGAGATAGGTTGAATAAGTTAGGTCTTTATTCTCTGGAGCGCAGAAGGTTGAGGGGGGACTTGATAGAGGTCTTTAAAATGATGAGAGGGATAGACAGAGTTGATGTGGACAAGCTTTTCCCTTTGGGAATAGGGAGGATTCAAACAAGAGGACATGACTTCAGAATTAAGGGACAGAAGTTTAGGGGTAATATGAGGGGGAACTTCTTTACCCAGAGAGTGGTAGCGGTGTGGAATGAGCTTCCAGTGGAAGTGGTGGAGGCAGGTTCATTGGTATCATTTAAAAATAAATTGGATAGGCATATGGATGAGAAGGGAATGGAGGGTTATGGTATGAGTGCAGGCAGGTGGGACTAAGGGAAAAAAAAATTTGTTCGGCACGGACTTGTAGGGCCGAGATGGCCTGTTGCCGTGCTGTAATTGTTATATGGTTATATGGTTATACTCATCAGAACAATTACATCTCAGTGTTTCTACCAAGAAGGGAGGGGGGTGCAGCGGGGATGGGGTGATTGAGTGGAGAGGTGGAAGCCAAAACAGCAGTCTAATGAATGAGAAACTTGAAGCAAATGTAAAGGTCTGACCAAGTAAGTTCAGTAGGCAAGACAGGCAGGGGCTGGACCAAATTGTGTTCACTTTAATGCAAGAAGCTTCATAAGTAAGGTAGATAAATTAATAACATGGAGGGGTACATGGAATTGAGGTATTATCGTGATCATGGAAACATGGTTGAGGGATGGGCTGGAATGGAAGCTCAATTTCCAGGTGCCTCCGACATGATCAAAGTGGAGGTAAGAGAAGGGGAATTGCATCATTGATTCAGGAGAAGAGTATGGCAGGACTCAAAGAGGATATAACAGGAAAAACATTCAATGATGCCATAAGGTCAGAACATAGAAGAACTTAAATATCAGTTTGATGGGGTAATGTGATTGTATTGTAACAGAGGTAGCAGGAAATAGAGGTGCAGATATGTAGGGAGATCAGAGAGATGTAGCAATAGTGGGGCTAAATATAACATAGAACAGCACAGGAACAGGCCCTTTGACCCACTACGACTGTGCCGAACATGATGCCAAGTCCAAATCTTATCTACCTGCACATAATACATATCCCCACATTGCCTGCATACTCATGTGCTTATCAAAAAGTCTCTTAAATGCCACTAACATCCTGCAAAAAGGTTTTGACTGTTTACTCAATTTCTGCCTCCCGTAATTCTACATACTTCTATCAGGCCTCTCCATACATCTGGCATTCCAGAGAAAGCAATGTAAGTCTGTCCAACCTGTTCCTGTACTAATATTCCCTTATCCAGGTAACAAAGTGATAAACCTCCTCTGTACCCTTTCCAAAGCCTCCACACCCTCCCTGCAATGGCATAACCAGAACTGCAGACAGAACTGCAGACAAATGCAGCTTAACCGACGTCCTATAAAACTGCTTGGAGATTTCCTGACTCTTATACTCAATGCCCTGACCAATGAAAGCAAGCATACCATATGTAAAAATAGGTGATTTTAACCTCCTTAATTTTGACTGAGACCACTTTAGTACTAAACAACTATATGAGGCAGAAGTCTGAAGAAGGGTTTCGGCCCGAAACGTTGCCTATTTCCTTCGCTCCATAGATGCTGCTGCACCCGCTGAGTTTCTCCAGCTTTTTTGTGTAACCTTCGATTCTCCAGCATCTGCAGTTCCTTCTTAAAAACTATATGAGGCAGAACTTGTTACGGATGTCCAGGAAGATTTTTCAAAACTATACGTAGATGGTCCAACTAGAGAAGGTGTAAAACACAACTGCCTATCAGGAACTGAAGTTATGAAAGTGCTTGCTGTGTCAGCGAAGAGGCATTTTAGAGCCAGACGTGCCTATCTAAAAGATTCTTAAATGCCACTATCGTATTTGCCTCCACCCCCAGCAACTCATTCTAGGTACCCAGCGCTGCCTGTGTCAAAAACATGCCCCGCACATCTTCTGTAAAATTTTCCCCTTTCCCTCTAGTGTTTGACATTTAAGAAACACCCATTATAATATGTTATTATCCCATCATACTTTGATCATTTGAACATTCTCTCAATTTAATTATTATCATTTAAAAATTCAAAAAAGTCCATATCGTGGCTCTAAAATTTCTGAAGATTGAAGTGTTTTTATAGAATCATGGAATTATCCTGTTCCAAATAACAATAACCTAAAAGATAATGTTGCTCATTAAACCGCCATTAGATTTCAAGGTATAGAATGATTTTAAGAAGTAGAAACTGGGTTTAATCTATGAGGGCAATAAAAGCAGTAATAATTTATGAAAAGTAGGTTTAAGATAATCCAAAACATATTAGCCTGCAAATTCCGTCAGATTGTACGATCATAATCTCCATGCAATTGTTTTGGAGTTAAAATGGGATACAGGCTTTGCCACAGGTGGGACAGATGTGCTTGACAGGGCAATTTGGGTGGGTTGTTAGAGCACAAGATAGTGCATTTCTTGCCTCCATCCATACACTGGATGCCTGAGGTTGGGATGGGTGGTGCTGAAGTGGTGGTGGGCAACAAAGCTGCATCGTTTTTATTTGGTTCACCGGATAAACCCCACTCCCGTGTGCAGCGTGTTGGAGGTGAGGCACTGTGAGGAAGATTGGGGTGATGCCATGGCCTGACCTGACTGAAGTAGGCACTGAGTTTGTGTCTGTGGTGGATCTGTTGGTTGAAATCAAAGCTTGTAAAACATCATGGGGTAGAGGCAGAATGGAGGCAAGATCTGAGTATTGCCAAGTTTGCAAAGGATTCTTCAGAGTCAAAGGTTTGTCAGGTCATAAACCTTCAGTATAATGGTTGACACTGCTCCCAACATTTTCCTGTGATGAGTGTCATTTCCTTTAAACGTTTGCCTGTGTGACAATATTACTCGCAATAGTTTTTCGATAGGGCTAATGCAGTGCTGGAGTGGTACAATATTCTGCTGCTGCTGTTTCTTGTACATCCCTCAGGTAAAACTTAGGGAGGGATGTTATGAGAAATGACCGGATGCAATATGCAATGTCATAGTTCCCACCATTCAATTGCAAAATATTCCATTTGTTGTTGAAGGTACATGGTGCAACTGTTATCTCCCATTGACTATGAAGAAGCAAGTCATTTGGCCAGCTAATGGAATGCTAGCCTTCAATGCAAGGGATGGAGAATATAAATGTTCACTGATTTTGATGCATCTTTATGGGGAGCTGATGGGACCACACCTCGGTTATGGCTGATGATGTAAGGATCTGCCGGCATTGGAGGCAGTACAGAGAGGTATCATGGGGTCGATTCCAGGGACATAGGGTTGAGGTGTGAAGTGAGACTGAGCAAGCTGCACTGACCCTACCAAAGTTTAGAAGGAGAGGTTAGTGATGTAAGATCTTGAGGGAAATGGATTGGGTGGATGCTGAGAGAACCTCACCCCCATTTTGGGTGTACCAAGAACTGGTGAGCATGATTTCAGAAGGAAGGATCACCCATTTGAGGTAAGAATGAAGAATAATTTATTCTCTTAAAGGTTGTAACCGTTTGGAATTCTGTATCCCAGGCAGTGGTGGTGGAATCGAGGGAAATATTCCAGGAAAAGCTACAAAATTTACGCGGCAAGGGAGTTAAGAGGTATGGAAAAGTGGTGGTGAGGCCAAAATTGGATTGGTCATCATGACATAATAGAGTAATAGGGCAAACCAGAGGGGCCAAATGGCCAATTCCTTGTGGTCCCGTGGGATTGTCCAAGAAGTCTTGGTTGCTGCAACCCATTTGATAAAGGAATTTGTAAAGGAATTTTTTTGATTATTAATTTCTGTTAATTTATTTTTGATATGTGAAAACTATTTCTGAAATACAGGTAAATGCGAGGGCCAAATGGATGACTTCTGTACATCTGAAGAAGGGTCCTGATCTAAATCATCGTCTGTCCATTCCCTGCACAGCTGCCTGACCCGATGTTTGTCTAGTAGTTTGTTTATTGCTTTAACGCTCCTGAATCTGCAGTTCATTGCGTCTGCGGACTATTTCTGTTTCTTTTGCTCATGACCTAAATTGGCTAAAATACCTGAGGCATTTCCAACATGACTGTGTTCCTCGTGTGGCTGTTAAAGTAATGGGCAGTTTCCGTGTTTAATTAAGGGCCTGGTTTTTTGCCACACTTACACAGATAACATAGTGCAGATCACACTTATTATATTAGCCCAGCACAAACAGGTTTCGGCCCGAAACGTTGCCTATTTCCTTCGCTCCTTAGATGCTGCTGCACCTGCTGAGTTTCTCAAGCATTTTATTGTACCTTCGATTTTCCAGCATCTGCAGTTCCTTCTTAAACACCAATCAGTATGCATTTAAAAGCATGGAATTGGGGTGGAAAATTGCAACCTTCACGTGATCCATCCTGTTTCAACTAATGCAATCAACTCCACATGCACAAACGGAAGATCAAATAGAACAAGTTGTCCAACAACTTTAGGCTGTGCATGCCACACGAAAGTAGAAGAAGCATGGAAGTCATTCAAGGGTTCATTTTTAATTCTCTCTCGTACTGCCTGCTCCACAGTTTCATGTTCTTGATATTTTGAGACCAATGGTTGTAAAGTAACTTATCAGCTCCTGCAATAGAATACAGGGCTGTTTACTGCAAGACCTTTGCGAGTGCTTACTCATTTATCAATGTCACTGGACAAACGAGGGATGACAACAATGGTGTGAAGGAAATTTTTGTTCTTGCTATCCTATTAATACATCACTCAACTGGGAATAAAATATACGTTTCCGCTAATGATTGGGCCTTCAATCATTCAGCTTTGATGAAACTGATCTCTTCTCCACAGACTTGCTAACCCGCAATGTCTTACCAATATTTCGCACTCAGTCCACATCTCTGACTATCGCCATTAATCTCATTTTACAAAAGGTGCTGGTGGCATCTCATTTTATACCTCTGCCAAATTTTATTTTCATGCCCATTTCCTGTCAACTACCTTACTCTTTTGTACAAAATCAAATCCGATGTGTAAGACCAATCATGATATCATATTTGCATGTGGCTATATCATTTAAGGTCACATATTATAAGTAGGAAACACTTTTTACTCGACTGTCACACCGTATGAGCCCCTCTGTGCTGTAACTGAGATTCTGCAACTTATTTTTAAAAAGTAATTGACTTGAAATTTGTGCAGTGTACGTAGAATTCGCAAATTCTCCTCGTGACTGTGCGAGCTTTGGCTGAGTCCTCCAATTTCCTCCCAAATCCCAAAGATTTAACTGGGGAGTTAATTAACCGCAATAAATTATCCTTTGACATTGGCAAGTCACGAAAGAATCAGGAAGAGTCGATAGGGGTGTGGAAGAGAATAAGTTGCAGGATTACATGGAAAAGGAGAGCCATTATTGGACCGAGAGGATTACTGAACTGGGAACTGGCATGGAGTCAATGCAATGAATTGACTCCTCCTGTGGTTGTCTGATAAATGCTGTCAGCAAGCCTAGGCTTTTGGAAGTTTCGCTGACACACACACACACACACACACACACACACACACACACACACACACACACACACACACACACACACACACACACACACACACACACACACACACACACACACACACACACACACACACACACACACACACACACACACACACACACACACACACACACACACACACACACACACACACACACTTAAACACACACTTAACACACACACTTAACACACACTTAACACACAAAATAACAGGACAAATTCTAGTTCTGTGGAGTATTGCTTTCCAGGCCACAACTATAGGCTTTGGTGAGGGGAAATTTGGTGAGAGGGAGTCAAGCTCCTGAACCATGGATTTTTAAAGAAATTCATGCAGTAGAGAAACTTTGACATGTCAACAGGTGAGTCATTCACCCAAGATACTAGGAATCTGAGTTGTTATTGAAGTCACAATATTTAATGTATCTGATTAATGATGACTCCTATCACATTGAGCAGTACTTGGACATAAATGGAAGAGCTATGGATTAAGTACTGCTGGGATTCGCTCTTTCTCGAACAGCACGGCCTCAATGGGCCACCTGAAGAATCATTATTTTTTTGTAGTTAATTCCTTTTCCCGGTCTTGTTGATATTGGGTAACTCAGCAATAGTAATATACTGGACACTGTGGATGGGTAGTTAGACACTTATTGGAGATGGTTATTGCCTATAATTGCTGCACAAATCTTACTTGCCATCTACCACCTGAATATTGTCCAGGTCTTGCTGAATAAAAGCAATGGTCTGCTACAGTTGGTGTGCATTGTGAATTATATTGAACAACGTTCAATATTCAGCAAACATCGCACTTCTGACGTGAAGCAGTTGAAGATAACACTGACTTAAAGAACACTGGTGATGATGTATCTGATGGACCTCCAACACCCATGATCATTGTCCTCAGTAAGAGCAAGGACTCCAACCATCAGAGTGCTTTCCACTTCTCAACCATTTATTTCATTTTTGTCTAGAGCTCTTTAAAGCCAGAATTTGTGTCAAGAATAGTCATTCTCACCTCACCTCCAGATTTCCATGCTTGCACCATGACTGTGATGAGGTCTGATGCCCAGTGGTCCTGGAGAAACGAGCACATCATTAGTGATCGGGTTATTGGTGAGTAAGTACCATTCCACCATTTTGCTGATGTGTTTTTAACACACGCCAGTCCTCGGAATGAAGCTTGTAGACCAGGAAAGTTTAGTTTAGTTGTAGTTTAGAGATACAGGGCAGAAACAGGACCTTCGGCCCACCGAGTCCCTGCCCACCAGCAATTCCTGCATATTAACACTAACTTACACATACTAGGGACAATTTACAATTTCTACCAAGCCAATTAACCTACAAACCTGTCCGTCTTTGGAGTGTGGGTGGAACTCGGAGCACCCGGAGAAAACCCACGCAGGTCATGGGGAGAACATACAAACTCCTGTACCCAAATGTTATAAAATGACAGTTCTCATGCCCACTAGTACTGTATCCCAGAGCTATGCAGAAGCAGACCTCTATCCGCCAACACTATCACTGTCGTATAATGACGGATTGTTTTCCCATCATCACAATACAAGTGAGTTTGGCGATGGAAATGGTTCTCGATCTGGTTTTGGGTCGAGAGGTCCAAAACAATCTAATGTATCTGGTTCATGAACCATTAGTCCATGGGTCCTCAGTCTCAGGCTTCAATCCCTATTGCCAAGCCTACACTCGTCATGAACCCAGCTAAGTCCTTGTCAAGCCCAAAGTGGTCCCTGGCTCACTGGTCCTGGTCACTATCAGTTTGGCACTCAGTGTTGGAGTCAGATACTTACCTCCAAGTCTCCACTGGTCACCGTGTAATGAAGGCCATCAGGGTAAACTGGGTGTGTAGAAAGGAACTACAGATACTGTTCTTTTTGTACCTAAGATAGACATAAAATGTGTCAGGCAGCATCTCTGGAGACTGAGTCGGTCAGGCAGCATCTCTGGAGAAACAGGATGGGTAACGTTTTGGGTCGGAACCCTTCTTCAGACTTCTTCAGTTTGGAGAAGGGTTTTGACCCCAAATGTCACCCATCCTTTTCCCCTGGTCAATGCATCCCTTCCCACCCAAACCACCCCTCCCCTGGTACTTTCCCATGCAACCGCAGGAAATGCCACACTTGTTGCTTTACCTCCCCCCTCGACTCCATCCAAGGACCCAAGCAGTCTTTACAGGTGAGGCAGAGGTTCACCTGCACCTCCTCCAACCTCATCTAATGCATCTGCTGTTCTAGGTGTCAACTGCTCTATATCGGTGAGACCAAGCGCAGGCTTGGCGATCGCTTCGCCCAACACCTCCGCACAGTCCGCGTTAACCAACCCGATCTCCCGGTGGCTCAACACTTCAACTCCCCCTCCCATTCCGAATTCGACCTTTCTGTCCTGGGCCTCCTCCATGGCCAGCGTGAGTCCCACAGCAAATTGGAGGAGCAGCACCTCCTATTTCGCTTGGGTAGTTTACACCCTAGCTGTATGAACATTCACTTCTCCAATTTCATGTAGTCCTTGCTTTCTCCTTCCTTCCCCTCCCCTTCCCAGCTCTCCCACAGCCCACTGTCTCCGCCTCTTCCTTTCTTCTTCCCGCCCCACCCCCACCCCCACATCAAAAGAAGGGTCTCGACGCGAACCGCCACCTATTCCTTCGCTCCATAAATGCTGTCTCACCCACTGAGTTTCTCCAGCATTTTTGTCTACCTTCGATTTTTCCAGCATCTGTAGTTCTTTCTAAAACACTGAACTACTCCCGCAATTTGTATCCATCTTCGGAGGGTAAACTGGATGATGACTTCTCCCGAGAAGGAGTTGGACTCTTTTGGATCTTGCCAATCCTATTGCCAGAGCCTGTATCAATGTCATGGGAAAACTGGCTTTCCACATCATTGTCCCAGAGGCAGACAATTTTGTTTTCAAACATGAGATTGTCTTGTACTATACAATAACCTAATGTGTGAGCTATCTCTCTTGTGACATATTTAATTCCCCACAACTTTGGGATTTCTCTCTTCAAGGATTCTCCTCAAAGGCAGTCAATGTGTGTGAGTGCTGCCGGACTGTCCTGGGAGTTGTGTGGATTCACAGGCTGATGCCCTCTTCTAACTGCTACACAGCACGGTGTCAGAGTGGTCACTAACTAGGCGAGGTGCACACAAGTCACGATCTGAATTATCCTTCTGGCACTAATTACTGTACAGTCATCTGCGATCAGCTTAGAATACCTAAATTTGATGCTGCTGCTGCATGCAAAAATGTTTAAGTGCACTAACATATTAGCAAATACATTCAGATGATCTGTGCAAGGGGGAAAGGAGATATCAGCCATACTAATCAACTGAAAGTATATTGTAAACAGCAAATAGCAAAGAGGACGTCAAAAAGGGAATCTGAAAGATGAGCAAATAAGTCAAAAAAACAATTTGGAAGGCAGTGAGATTCTACAAAATTCATTTACCATGGAAAATAAATATAAAGTGATGAGTATGGAAACACAAATAATAGAGTTACGACGGGGAGAGGCGTCAGTTAGTTTGTCTTGGAATTTTCCAGTGAGAATTACAAAGTAAAGTGATATTGGAAGGAAAGATCAAAGAAGATATAAAGAAATTCAAGACAGAATGGTGGAAATCATTGACAAACTAATTAAATCCTGAAGAAGATTAAAACCTTGGCCTGAACCCTGGACTGAAACCATACATATCAATCACACCTGGGGCAGAAACAGCAGAGACAAGGCAGGGACATAAAAATTCATTGGGAAAGTGAACGGTGTCAGAGTTCTAGTGAACAGCAAAGGCGAGTACTGCATACCAACATAAGGGTAAAACAGTCAGAGCAACATAGATCAATTATTGTCAGAAAGATGAAGGGATCTTTACCCAAAGATGTAACAATAAAACATCTAGAAACTATGAATGTGATGAAGAATTTTGAATAAATATTTCACATGGAAAAGGCCATCCTCAACCAGTCTGTGAACCCCCTAAAGAGGGGTGACGATGGAGGCAGATGCGATGGTGGCATTTGAGGGTTTTAGATAGATACATGAATGTACAGGGAATGGAGTGATATGGAACACGTGCAGAGGAGTTTAATTGAACTTGGCATCACATTTGCCAAAGACATGTAGGGACGTTGGGCCTGTTCCTATGCTGTACTGCACCATGTAAGTAATAGGTGTTGACAGCTAACACAATAGATAATAAGAGCTGCTAAATCTAAAAATGGGAATTGGGATCATGATGTGGCATTAATCCAAAGGCATAAATTTAATTGTAAGCACATCTCTGTCCGCTGCTAATTGGGATGATTGCAGTAGCCCGGTGAAGGAGAGGAGATGGCAAAGTCTCAATGCCAATGCATCCCTTGGACACCTTCAGTCTCTACTCTCCAAACACAGGATAGTCCAGAGGATTTGATGGCGGCCATGGTACAGATTGCAGGGATACAGATGGCACCAGGATGAAGGCTGCCCACTCCATTCAAACCTTGTATCACCCAAATGTGATTTTATAACCCTAATGCCCCGTCCCACTTAGGAAACCTGAACAGAAACCTCTGGAGACTTTGTGCCCCACCCAAGGTTTCCGTGCGGTTCCCGGAGGTTGCAGGTGGTTGCCGGAGGTTGCAGGTAGTGGAAGCAGGTAGGGAGACTGACAAAATCCTCCGGGAACCGCACGGAAACCTTGGGTGGGGGGCAAAGTCTCCAGAGATTTCCGTTCAGGTTTCCTAAGTGGGACAGGGGCATAACACTTTAACGTAGAAGTGAAATTGTGTCATTAAGTGGAGTGTGAACTTAATGTTGGTTCCTGTGTTCACCTGCACTGATTCACAGTAGTGGACCAGGATCATGGATTCAGCTGTGATCCTATTGCCAGTGTCTACCTGCGTACATAAACATACCCACTAATTATTGTTAGGCCAAAATGTGCTGACAGCAGGGCTGCCAACTCTCACGCTTTCGGCGTGAGACTCACGCCCTGGAGCAATTTCTCACGCCCTCACGCTCACGACCGAGTTCTCACGCTGAGTTCAGTTTGTCCCTGCGCAATTTGTCCCTTACATCCGCGTGCCAGGGATCTGTGCGGTCCGGGGAAGCGCGTCAGTTGGCGGCTGTGAGTGACGATGCGCCTCTTTCTTGGTTGGATGTGCAGCCGCCGACAACATGAAGCAGCCGGAGATGGAACTGATCAGGTGAATCAGTTGTAAAACCTGGGGGGGGGGGCGTTCGGAATGGCCATGGATTATTAATTAAGTATAAATATGAGGAGTCCTCAGTAGTGTGTTTAGATCTTTTGCAAACTGTTCCCAATATGCAATATACGGGTTTTCGGCCCGTAACCTGAAAAACCGCGTTTTTATTTATCAATTCGTTTTTGCAGTATCGGGGCAGGCAAGCCGACCTGAGAACTGCGGCCAGTCCCTGGGACGCGAGCTGATCTGGGAATGGCAGCCAGTCACTGGGCACGCAGAATGCCAACTTAATCATCATGGACAAATTGTGCCAGCCATGTACATGTTGCATAACTGACTCTATACAGATCTGAATGGGCTTAAAATGACCATTTAAGCCAAATTGCTCCCACTTTCCACATTTTGAATCTTGAGATCAATATCCCTATACTCTGTTATTTAACAGCGTTAAAGTACTTATGAGGTAGTCAGGTTAGTTTGCTTTAATTTGTTAGTTGATTGTTAGTTGACTGTCATAATTTCTGAAATGGTCTTAAACTGTTATAAAGCAGTAATAAGTGATTTTTGTCCAAACAGTTTGAACTTGCATAAAATGTTTGTATTATTATTAGTGTGTATGAACAGTGAACAGGGCTGCCAACTCTCACGCTTTGAGTGTGAGAATCACGCCCTCAAGCAAACTCTCACACCCTCACGCTGATCAGAAATTTCTCACGCTCTGTGGTGAGAAATTTTGTGATCAACAAAAATTTCAAAACTCGGAAAAACTGCATGGTCCGCGGGTGTTGGAGAGCCCGGGCCGAGGGAGGGATGGAAGCAGCGGGCGGATACAGATGCGGGGAGCCGGGGCTGGTGAGTTTGCGGGGCTGACGAGTATTTGTGCGGCTAGCGAGTCGCTCGCTGCAGCTCGGCCATGGAGCACTCCGGACAGTGCGAGTGTCCCGGGCCGTCGGAGGCGTCGGAAACGCTGCTGCCGCGAGAGTCTCTGTGCCGAAGGGACAGACTCTCAAAGGGAGGTGGAGAGAGAGGGACGGGGAAAGGAGACAGGGAGACAGTTGGGGAGAGAGAAAGGGGGTGTGAGAGAGAGAGAGAGGGGAGAGACATTAAGCAAGGGGGGGGGGGGTCTGGGGTATTCTCTGGGTGAATATCAGAGAGAGATATAAGAGGGAGAGGGGAAAGTGGATGGGTAGGGGAGAGAGCCAGGGGGAGTGAGGTGGCAGGGAGATATGGGGGAAAAGAGAGGGAGAAAAGAGGAGAGAGGAGGAAAGAGTGATGAGAGAGAGAGGGTGGGGGGGAGAGAGAGAGGTGAGAGGAGAGACAGAGAGAGAGGGGAGAGATGGAGGGGAGAGTGTTTGGAGAGGGAGAGGGAGAGAGGGGGAGATAGAGTGGGAGGGAGAAATAGAGAGAGAGGGGGCAGAGATACTGGTGGGGGACACGAGGGGGAGGGAGAGAAGAGGGGAGAGAGATCAGAAAGAGAGGGAGGAAAGAGAGGGGAGAGAGAGTTAGGGGAAAGAGAGAGGACAGAGGAAGAGGGGGAGAGAGGAGAGAGGGGGGCGAGAGAGAGGGGGGAGGGTGATGTGGGGCGGGGAGAGTGAGGTGGGACGGGGAGAGTGAGGTGGGACGGAGAAAGAGGGAAGAGAGAGAGCGGGGGGAGAGATGGGAGAGAGAGGGGGAGAGAGGAGAGAGGGGGAGAGAGAGAGAGGGGGGGAGAGAGAGAGGGGAGAGAGAAGAGAGAGGGAAGGGGAGAGAGTGAGGGGGGAGACAGGGGAGAGAGAGGGGGGAGAGGAGAAACGGAGAGAGGAGAGAGAGAGGGGAAAGAGAGATGGAGGGGAGAGAGAGAGGGGGGTTGAGAGGAGAGAGAGTGCATCCTGGAGGACAACCAGTGGCTGCTGGAAGTAAGTACCAAGCACTGGGTAGAGACACTGGAAGGTAGTGGACTTCAAATGGGGGGTGGTTGGAAAAAGCATCCTGCTTGCCTGCTAGATTTTCACTTACTGTAACTGCAGGAAAATGCTCCCGATGCTGGGGGCGTTCAGAACCATGGGCCACAGTTTAAGAATAAAGGGGGGGGGCAGTTAGGACTGAGATGAGAACAAACTTTCTTCATGCAGAGAGTTGTGAATTCTCAGCCACAGAAGGCAGTGCAGGCCAATTCACTGGATGTTTTCAAGAGCGAGTTACATTTAATTCTTGGGGCTAACAACATCAAGGGATATGGGGAAAAAACAGGAAAGAGGTTCTGATTTTAGATGAATAGCCATGATCATATTGAATGGCAGTGCTGGCTCGAAGGGCCGATGGCCTATTCCTGCACCTATTTTCTATGTTTCTATGCTTGAATATATGGCAATAAAATTTGATCACTTGATTTTGAATCATTCATGCATGAGACCCAGTGATCATTCATGCATGGTGGAGGTATAATGTAGTTATAGAGTGATACAGTGTGAAAACAGGCCCTTCGGCGCAACTTGCCCACACTTGCCAACATGTCCCAGCTACGCTACCTGCTTTTGGTCCATACCTCCAAACCTGTCCTATCCATGTATCAGTCTAACTTTTTCTTAAATGTTGGGATGGTCCCTGCCTCAACTACCTCCTCTGGCAGCTTGTTCCATACACCCATCACCCTTTGTGTGGATAAAGTTACCCCTTAAAATGTTACCTCTTAAAAATACCATACAAAAAGCATTGAAATCATACTTTTACAGTGCACAGCAGTGGCGATTCGCTGAAGGAGTCTGGATCCGAAAGGAGGAATATTCCAAGAAGATCGATCAGTTCAGGATCATCTCCTTGCTAAGCGTTGAAGGCAAGATCTTCTTCAGCATTGTAGCGAGGCGGCTGACCAACTTCTTCTCCACCAATGGCTCCATCGACGGTTTTCCGGTCCGTTGGCATACGGAAAATGTCAAACTCGAAAGCAGCTCAGTGCAAAAGGGATGCTTATCTGCAGTGCCGGGGTGTCTAGAGCACACGGGAGTGGTGGCCCAGCTCATCAGAGAAGCCAGGGAGAACAAAGGAGACCGGACAGTGCTCTGGCTCGACCTGGCCAACGCCTACCGGAAGTGGCGGCGCTGCCCTGGCAGCAGCGGCTCGCCTGCAGTCCATTGGAAATTTTTTACTTTTCTGTGTAGAAATTTTTTTTCAAATTTTTGTCTAGTTATGGTCCGCGGGTGTTGGAGAGCCCGGGCCGAGGGAGGGTGTTTAGCGGGCGGATGGGGGGGGCCGGGGTGAGGTGGGGGGGGGGTGACGTGAAACGGGGGCTGCTGTCACTCCCTTCGGGGGAATACGACCTTTTTGTCGTATCCCCCTTCTTTGCCTCCGTCTACACTGAGGCCTAGCGGAGCCGGCGACCTCGGGACTCTGGAGGCAGCTGACAGGACTCGTCCTGGGCTCGCTCCCGGCCCAGCCCGGGATGGAACGGTGCTCCCGTGAGAGCGGCATGGTGAGGGGCTGGAGTGGCCCAGCCTGAGGGAGGAACGGCACTCCCGCTGGAGTGGCCCAGCCCGAGGGAGGAACGGCACTCCCGCTGGAGTGGCCCAGCCCGAGGGAGGAACGGCACTCCCGCTGGAGTGGCCCAGCCCGAGGGAGGAACGGCACTACCGCTGGAGTGGCCCAGCCCGAGGGAGGAACGACACTCCCACTGGAGTGGCCCAGCCCGAAGGAGGAACGGCACTCCCGTCGGAGTGGCCCAGCCTGAGGGAGGAACGGCACTCCCGCTGGAGTGGCCCAGCCGAGGGAGGAACGGTACTCACGTGAGGGCGATCCGGTCCGGGGGCTGGGACGGTGCTCCGGTGGCTGGGACGACGTTCTGGCGGCGGTGTCCAGAGTCCTGGGTTCAGCCGCGGGCCGGCGGCTGCGTGTGCTGGATTGGAGGTGCGGCGGCTTCGACCACCCCGGGCCGCAGTGTTTGAACCGGCCCGTTCGCGGGGTTCGGTGAGCTGCGGGACTGTTTATACCATCGCCCGGTGGGGAATTGCCTCAGCGCAGAGGGAGCAGAGGGAGAGACTGCAACCCTAAGATTTTTGCCTCCACCACAGTGAGGAGGTGTTTGGAGGACTCACTGTGGTGGAAGTTAATTTGTGTTTATTGTTGTTATTATTGTATCATTGTATGTATGACTGCAGGCACGAAATTTCGTTCAGACCGTAAGGTCTGAATGACAATAAAGGAAATTCAATTCAATTCAAATTCAATTCAATTCTACGGCTCCACCAGCTGATCCAGACAGTCATGGCCAAGAATCATGTGCTGGGCCAAGTGGCAGATCTCATCCTGGACTATTACAACCAGTTCAGCATGAGAGTCTCAGCAGGGTCAGTAACATCAGAGTGGCACAGACTGGAGGTTGGGATCATCACAGGCTGTACCATCTCTGTGATCCTTTTTGCCTTGGCGATGAACATGGTCGTCAAGTCTGCTGAGCCAGAGTGCCGGGGCCCTCGGACCAAGTCAGGAGTGCGACAACCATCAAGCAGAGCCTTCATGGACGACCTGACTGTCACCACTGAGTCAGTGCCAGGAGGCAGGTGGATCCTGCAGGGGTTGGAGAAACTGATTGGATGGGCAAGGATGAGGTTTAACCCAGGAAAATCAAGGTCACTGGTGCTGAAGAAGGGCAAAGTCATGGACAGGTTCCGCTTCAGCATCGAAGGGACACCAATCCCAACTGGTCTCCGAAAGGCCTGTGGAGAGTCTTGGCAACGTGTTTAACAGCAGCCTGAAGGATACAGAATCAGTCCGGGCAACCTGTCAAGAGCTGAAGAGCTGGTTGAGAGCAGTGGACCGGTTGGGGCTTCCAGGCAAGTTCAAGGCGTGGATTTACCAGCATGGTATCCTGCCAAGGATGCACTGGCCACTGCTTGTCTACGATGTCCTACAGAGGAAAGTCAGCAGCTTCCTCAGGAAATGGCTGCGAATGCCCAGGTGTCTTAGCAGCATCATCCTTTACGGAAATAACACCAAGCTCCAGCTTCCCGCGGTCGGTGTTGCCTTCCGGTCGCGAGGGGGGCCCCCGGTGGGTGTCCCTCTATGCAGGGATTCTCCCCTTTTACATTGGGGACCTGGGGTGGAGGGTATTGCACCGAGGAGTTCCCTGCAACCTGTTTCTCTCGCGGTTCACAGACTCGCCAGCCGCCTACCACATTTGCAGGTTGGAAGATTCTGTGTACCACGTGTACATGGAGTGCGTGAGGCTGCAGCCACTGTTTGAATATCTAAAGGGGCTGCTCCTTGCCTTCTGGCTGCATTTTTCACCCACCATCCTCATCTTTGGACACCCTGTGCGTAGGGGAGAGGGTAGGGCTGAAGATGTCCTGGTTGGGTTGCTCCTGGGCCTGGCCAAGCTGGTCATCTGCGAGTCACGGCGCCAGATGGTGGAGGGCTCTACTCAAGCCGGCTGCCTGCCACCTTTTCCGGTGATACGTCCGTGCCCGAGTGCCGTGTCTACGGGAACCCTGAGGGAGTTCCGCAACCGCTGGGCACCGAGGGGGGTTGAATGTATCCTGGACAAGGATTGCAATATAGTTGTTTAGCAGTTGCTTAGAATATGTGTTTGTCTTGTATTATGGTGGTGTTTTGTTTTATTGTATTGTAAATATTATTTTAATATATGAATAAATATTTTTGATTAAAAAAAAAAAAAAGCTCCAGCTTCCCTTGAAGTCCCAGGAGTTGGAGTTTAAGGAGACTCAGGCCAGAGAGATGATGCTGTATGACTCCAGCAACCCCAAGGTGGCTCAGGCAGGGGTGGAGGTGAAAACTGGGAGGAAGTGGAGAGCCGGCGAAGCTGTGCTGCAAGCGGAGTCTCAGATATGCCACAGAGTCCTGGTGGGAGCAGTGACTTGGGGAAGAGCCAGTTTGGGAATCTTCCCAACTCCACAGTTTGACAAGGCCAAGGGGAAGGAGAGGCGCAGGCTGGTCCAGGAGCATGTGAGGGCAGCGGTGGAGGAGGAGAGGTGTATCAAAGAGGTTGGCTTGAGGCCGAAAAGTCACATGGACTGAGCTCTGACAGGCTGACCCACAGCGTATCAAGTTCCTGGTCCAGGCAGTGTATGATGTCCTGTCCAGCCCATCAGACCTCTTCATCTGGGGCAAAGCAGTATCTCTGGATTGCCCGCAATGCTCATGCAAGTGGACGTTGGAGCACATCCTGAACTGCTGCCCAAAGGCACTTGGGCAGGGCCGGTACACCAGGTTCTTAAACCCATTGCAGAATCCATCAGCATGGGAATAAGCAGCTGCAGACGAGCACGCCCCACAACCCAGATGATCACCTTCGTGAAGGCCAGAGTGCAGCTGCCAAGAACCACAGCAGCCAAGAATCCGTCAGGAATCCTGGTGACTGCGCAGGACTGACAGCTTTCTGTAGACCTGGTGAAACAGCTGAAGTTCCCACAGCACATTGCCATGACCACCCTGAGGCCAAACATCTTCCTCAGATTCAGATTCAGATTCAATTTTAATTGTCATTGTCAGTGTACAGTACAGAGACAACGAAATGCATTTAGCATCTCCCTTGAAGAGCGACATAGCAAACGATTTGAATTAAAAAAAAAAAAAAAAAAGTGTCCGGGGGGGGTGATTGGCAGTCACCGAGGTACGTTGTTTAGTAGAGTGACAGCCGCCGGAAAGAAGCTGTTCCTCGACCTGCTGGTTCGGCAACGGAGAGACCTGTAGCGCCTCCCGGATGGTAGGAGGGTAAACAGTCCATGGTTGGGGTGAGAGCAGTCCTGGACTCCTGGACTCAGAGGCGACCAAAAACATTGTCTTGTTGGAACTGACAGTGCCGTGGGAGGACCGTCTGGAGGACGCCCACAAGAGGAAGAATATCAAGTACGAAGAGCAGGTCATAGACTGCCATATGCAGGGCTGAAAGGCAAGGTGTATACCCATCGAGGTTAGCTGCAGAGGTTTTGCAGGGCAATCGCTCAACAAAGCCTTGAGTGCACTGGGCATCAACGGAATGGAGAGAAGACCAATCAAGAACACCTCAGAGGCAGCGGAGAAAGCCTCGAGATGGCTCTGGATTAAGAGAGGAGGTCCATGGGGAGGAGCAAATGCCACCTGAACACAAGTCGTAGGTAGACAAAAATGCTGGAAAAACTCAGTGGGTGAGGCAGCATTTATAGAGCAAAGGAAATAGGTGGCGTTTCAGGTCGAGACCCTTCGTCACACTGATGTGGGGGTGGGGAGGAGTGGGAAGAAGAAAGGAAGATGCGGAGACAGTGGGCTGTGGGAGAGCTGGGAAGGGGAGGGTAAAGAAGGAGAAAGCAGGGACTACCTGAAATTGGAGAAGTCAATGTTCATACTGCCATAAACTACCCAAGCAAAGTATGAGGTGCTGTTCCTCCAATTTGCTGTGGGACTCACGCTGGCCATGGAGGAGGCCCAGGACAGAAAGGTCGGATTCGTAAAGGGAGAGGGATTTGAAGTGCTGAGCCACCGGGAGATCAGGTTGGTTATTGCGGACCAAGCGGAGGTGTTGGGCGAAGCAATCGCCAAGCCTATGATTGGTCTCACCGATGTAGAGCAGCTGACACCTAGAGCAGCGGATGCAATAGATGAGGTTGAAGCAGGTGCAGGTGAACCTCTGCCTCACCTGGAAAGACTGCTTGGGTCCTTGTGTTTAAGAAGGAACTGCAGATGCTGGAAACCCTTGCTTGGGTCCTTGGATTAATTCAAGGTGGGAGGTAAAGCGACAAGTGTAGCATTTCCTGCAGTTGCAAGGGAAAGTGCCAGGAGAGAGGGTGGTTTGGGTGGGAAAGGACAAATTGACCAGGGAGTTACGGAGGGAGTGGTCTCTGCGGAAAGATAAAAGGGGAGGAGATGGGAAGATGTGGCCAGTGGTGAGATCCCGTTGGAGGTGGCGAAAATGTCGGAAGATTATTTGTTGTATGTGACGGCTGGTAGGGTGGAAGGTGAGGACAAGGGGACTCTGCCCTTGTTACGAGTGGAGGGATGGGGAATGAGAGCAGAGTTACGCGTGAATACAAGTCGTGGTCTGATCAACCACAGCTGGGTTGCCTGGGTGAGGGTGTCTGATGTTGAAGGACCCGAAACACCCAATGACCCCAGGTTATATCACTGATGATGTGTTCAGGAGCATCAATAGTTGTATTTTTGTCAATGTGGTTACTGTTTAAAATGTCCAATTAGATGGCCAGTTGGCCATTTTGGTGATAGCTACCTGTGATTAAAGCAATAACTCCAAGAATTCTCATAACACATCTCATCGCCAAGTGCAGTCTATGGAAATTGCAAATTGTACCAATGCAGCTGCCTCCAATAGTCTCTGATGAATATATTTGATTGAACTCATAAAGGATCATTAATAGAACCATTTATTGAAATGAAATGATGTTCTTTGTTTGGCAATTACAAAAGCAAAGAAAGTGCCTGAAAAATACTGATGAGGAAATTCCAGGCATGTTATTTATGTAGATTAAGAACAAGGGAACTAAGGAAATAATATCCTACTTGAAATGAAAAATGTAACCTATGGAGGTGCAGAATGTCTAAAGTCCTAGCTTTGTGGCTGTCTTCACAAGAGGGAGGGTAAGTGGCATCGGCGATGAGTGCAAAATATTTGATAAAGTGTAAAAGAGGAATTATTAAAGAGCTTAACCTATTTGGAGATGGATGCATTGCTAAATCTGGATGAATTTTTCATTTTCAATCCTTTTTGGTACAAGAGTAGTGATGAATGACTGGGATTTGGCTGAGGTTAACCCATTGTTAAAACATGAGGAAGGGATTAAAAAAAAGGCCAATTAGTTTAACTTAGTCCCATGCAAATTATTGTAACCTATAATAAGAGAAAGTAAGAACCTTCATGTAGCAATGTTACAAAATTTTGAGATTTAATAAATCAAGTCTGCAATTTATCCCATCAGATAAAGCATAACATGAAGTTTAATTTGACACCTAATTCACTTTCATATCTCAAGTATTTAAGACGTTATGGCCATTTTCATACTCGGAAATTAGCATCTTGTTCCCTATTGATTTTCTATGGACATAACAAAAAAGCTGTGATCGTGGACAGTCAAAAGCACATAACCTTCTTAAAAATTAAGAGAACTGAATGAAATTTTCAGTTATCATAGATTGAAGCATTCTGAAACAAATATAAAATAATCTTATTTGGATGACCTGAAATTAAAGCATATAATTAGTTAGTTACCCAATTGTAGCTAATTTCAAACTTCAATTACTAGATCTAAACATCTATCCATTTCTTAATAAATGATTAACATTTTTAAATAGCCTAAGTGTCCAAATAATATTCACAAATAATTCACAATAAAACATGATTTTTAAATCTCATTTACATTAATTTTAGGCCAAATGGAAGGAATTTAGTGTTCAATTGCTGTAAATTAAAGTCCATTTAAATCAGCTTTCTAGTGGGATCCTGTGAACGCGCTGGTTTAGAACGTTCACATTGCGGTAGATTTGTGCCCTCAAATGCCCAGAAAAATACTGCGGGATATAATGGGCCCAAAATTAGCTACTCGCAACATTAAACTTTGTATAAAGGGATCTTAAGAAGCCCTTTTTATTGTAAAAATAAACAGCCTACCTCCTGTTGTCTGCTGTATGAGACCCTGCCGGTTGCCGGCCGTCGGGGGTTTAGAGGTTAATTTTTAAACTACTATAACACTTAGATAAAACTCGTAAAACTAATAATAGCTCAAGTGAGGGAATCTCCCAGCGAATTTTCGTTAATAATTAACTAGGCTGAACATCCTCGATTTGAACAGCCTAGAGAAAATCGCGTTTTAAACCCGCCCCCCTCTAAACGGCGCCAAAATCGCACACACGGGCTGGGGCAGATTTTCAGCGACGCTTCAGGTACGCTTTGCAACATACCTACTTCATGTGGAAAGGGGCAGATTCAGGAAGGATTTGTTCAAGGAAGTGAGGAGCTGCCTCCTTCTCTGCTCAGCACATTACAGGAAGGCACAAGAGAGAATACAGAGGAATTATGAGAATGTTGCCATAATAGGGATATCTCAGCCAGAATGAAGGACGGAATAGGGTGGGGGTCTTTGAATTAGTGGAGCTGGGAGAGGCTTAGAATTAGGAAAGACTCATTGGGTAGGGTTCTGGAACTTACTGCCAGAAGGAAATTGAGGGTCAGAGCCCTCATCATATTAGACAGCAATGGATGTGTACTGGAGAAGCCATTATGTGCAGGGCTACTGATCCAATGTGGGAAGTTGGGAATAGGCTGAGGATGTTTAATTGATCTATGTAGACATGTGGCTGAATGGGGCCCTTCTGCACTGTAAAGATTAATTGATTCTACAACTAATGTCATTGAAACTAACTTTTTGGTTCCTCTATATATTGGGGTGATATGATGCTCCCGCACTGAACCACAAAGTTACTTGATCTCTCACACAAGCAGACACACACATACTTTCATGTTTGACAGACTCAAGATGTTGGCCAGCTTTAAAGTCACTTCCTCTGTTTTTTTGCTGCAGTTGTATTTCAGACCTTGCTAATACCATCCACTGCCATTCCAAAGTTATTACTGTACAAGATTACATATCTGGGCAAAGGCAATGTGCAAGATGGAAAATTCCCCAAGGAAATGTCAGCGGAGCTGCTTGTGGTTACCACAGGAGCAGATAATAATGAGTCCTGAAATCAATATTATATGGACTAAATTCCAAGTTACTTTATAAAAGGGAGATCTCCGGCATCATTGACCATGGCTTTAATGCTATTTCTGGAGAAGCAAATCTCTGATCACCTCCAGCTCCCTGTCCATGTTGGGATGACTGAGGATGGGAACATACTCTGAGAGCTGCTTCTCTGACCTGGGGTCTGGCCACGGACATCAGACACACTCGACTTCCAATGAATTTCAAATACATTTACAAACAACCCTCTCAGACTGTGATTTTGTCCGCTTCATAAATCATCTGGACCTGATGTACAACGCTCCGAAATACCATCTCGAGCCTTCTTCCCTGCTATTGATTTTTTAATGTCGGTTACCTCAGAATTGTCTCACTAACACAGAATATTCATAGCAATTCTAACCCCGGGGCAGAGAATGATGACAATTCTCCGGTTTGTTTTATGGAGGGGGAGGGGGAGGGGGTCGGGGAAACTTTTTTTCAGTTTCTTACCTTGCCAGAAATGCGATTAATTTTCAGGCCGCATCTCCGGTCGCTCTACGGCCTACCATCGATGGAGCTGGAGGCCTCCTCGGACTAACTTGAGCCCCACCGTGGGGGCATGGACTTAACATCGGAGCTGATCCCTTACATGTGATTACTCCAACCGCGGCCTGCAGACTTACCATCAAGAGCTCGCAGTCGTGGGAGAGAGCATTGGGAAGCTCCATTGATGCAGAGACTCGACCAGCCCCAACCCGGGGTCCAATCACCGGCGTGGGGGAGCTGACATCCCCCCGATGCAGGAGCTGATCGCCCCGATGCTGAGGGCCCAAACGCCACCAGCTACGGGAGTGAAGATCGTCCCATCAACGGAGAGCTCGAGGCCCCCGACTGCGGGAGAGCATGGAAGGGAAGAAATTTAAACTTTTTTTCGCCTTTCATCGCAGTGAGGAATGTGGAGAAGTCACTGTGGTGGATGTTTATGTTAAAATGTAATTTGTGTGTTCCGTTGCTTTTAATTGTATGACTGACTTGGCAAATGAAATTCCTCGTATGTTGCAAAACATATTTGGCTAATAAAGTATTATTGTGATTATGATTGTGATATAACAAGTATGAAAACTGGGAACATTTATTTACTGGGGATTGTAAGGATGTGAAGCAGGTGTGTGTATAAATAATAAAACCTGCACATAGGTCTCCCATAGACAGTGGACCTCAGCTTTCAGCTTAGAATATCTTCTTCTACTTGATTGGGTTGACTTTCCCCAAAGCATTTTATTCTACTGACTCAGTAGCTGGAGATATAACCCTTCTACCCACCCCTCACCAAGGCAGCTGACTCAAGCCAACATTCCCGTTGGTCAACCAACAGACAATCACTCCAGCTCATATCTTGCATGATGATCCATGTTGAAAATATTTTTCACTTGTACTCAAACCTCACCTTTCGTTCTTCTTGTCAGTTCCTGCACCCCTCATAACTGAAGATGAGTGCTGCATGTAGGCATTACAGACTGGGATACTAAGTATGGATGAAACAAACTTAATTTCTGGAAGATTGGCATTCTGTTCTTTCATATTGAGCCCAGAGTCACCCGTGGTCCATCCCTATTTCCATAATATGATGATTTCCCACCCAGTACATTGCAGAGATCACCCCAGTACATGGGACATGCTCACCTAGCCCTAACCCCAACCCTGCTTCCTTAGATCAATAGTCAACTCTCTTGCCTTTCTGAGGAAAGAGCATGGATGGAGAACTGGTTAAATGGCAGTAGGGATGAAGCAGCTGTGATAATCTATGGCCAGTAGTGTATGGCACACATTAGCAGGGCATGAAAGACTGAAAGCTATCAGTCCAGTACAACAGGAAACAGACAAGTATAATGGGATGTGTAGGATGGAACTGCAGATGCTGGTTTATACTGAAGATAGACACAAAATGGTGAAGTAACAGGGGGTCAAGCAGCATTTCCGGAGAAAAGGAATAGGTAATGTTTAGGGTCAGAACCCTTCTTCAGACTGATCAGCCTTTTCTCCAAAGAAGGCTAATAGAATGTTGGCCTTTATTTCAAGATGGTTGGAGTACAAAAGTATTTCTGTAAATGGAATTGGCATTAACTGGTGAAACCGTACTAGAGTGTTGTGAATAATGTTGATGAAATTATAAAAGGGAAAATGATATTTCATAAGAGATGGTTCAGAAAAGGTTCACTTGGACCGTCCTGGACAAGAAAAGTTTAAATAGCTTGGAAGTCTACTCTTTGGAGTTAGAAGAATGAGTGGCCGGGAAGTTGATTTGAGGAGTTTCAGAACATCTGTAATCCCATTAAATGGTGGGTCAGGCTGAAGGGGTGAATGGCCTACTCCTGCTCCAAATGCATATGATCCCATGGATCATTTAAAACTATAAAGCTGAATCACCTGGTATTGTCCAATTGCTTCCAGTCAGGTCTGATCATGCAGTGATTACAAGCTGGCTGCTAACCAGTTTAGTTTATTGCCCACATATATTGTAAGAGGTGGTAAATGTTCAGTAATTTTAAATTGTATTTCAGGCAGTCTGTGTTAAAAGTTTGGTAGGAAGTGAGCCAACCAGTAGGACCTTCCATCTATGATGCACACGTGGCCAGGTTGGTGGAGAGGATGGGAGAACATGGCCAAGCAGCTACTCAGAACTTGGGATACAAGGAACTACAGATGCTGGTTTACAAGAACTGTTCAGAACTGAGATCTGGGAATCATAAGAAAGTTAGCAGCACTGTAAGTGAGACTAATGGTAGATCAACATCCACTTGCCACAGTGACATTAAGTTTGACACATGATCACTGTCCGTATGGCAAGAACAGGTGAATAAGTGTCCCAAAGTAAATCCCAACGTAAAAACCTAACCCAAGTGTGGGCCCAAAGAGGGAGAAACGGCAGCGAGGCAGCATGAATTGAGCCTCAGATGCCTGTTCATAGTATATTTGATGGCTTCCATCCGATGTTTCCGCAGTCAATGATAACCCCCACTAGTCACCATGAACCCCACCCTCCATATTCAGTGAGAACCTACCCCTCCCCCTCCCCCACATTCAGTGATAACTCCCCTCACCCACCCCCTACAGTTAGCCCCACCCTCCAGTCAGTAATATTTCCCCACAGGCTGTAATAACCTCCCACAGACAGTAATAATGCTCCCTCCATGGTCAGTAATAAACCCCCCACAGTCAATAATAATCCCCCCACGGTCAATAATTATACCCCCCACGGTCAGTAATAATTCCCCCTAATCAATGATACCCCCCCTATGGTCAGTAATAATCCCTCAACGGTCAGTAATAATCTCCCCATGGTCAGTGATAACACCACACTCCACAGACAGTGGAATCCCCCCCCCCCTCCACACTTTCCACGGGCAGTGTAAATTCCCCCCTACCCCACGATCAATTATAACTCCAAACCTCCTCCACTGTGTGTCTCTGTATGTTTGACTGTGGTGTGTCTGTGTGTGTATCTGTGGGTGTGTGAGACTGTGTCTGTGGGAGTATGTGTGTATATCTGTGTGCGTGCGTGCATAAAGCTGTGTTGGCCCCAGAATATTACTTTTTTTCCTTTTGCTCTCCTTGAACGCTTAAAGCACGTGGATAAAACACATTCCAAGGGAATTTGGTCTAAGTGCTTGGTCTTGGTCCAAAATCAACGGAGCATAAGAAAGATCTCATTAATTAGAAGTGTACATTTTGCTCTAATGTTATTATGTAGAATGAGAACTAAACACAGTACTCCAGCAGTGGGCATTTTGTTCATAGTTTGTGATCTCACGGCCTCAGCTAAGACCCTGGGTACCCTTTAGACTTCTCTGTGTACCATCCTGGTCAGAAATCAACAGACAAGCTTCCAGCGTCCTGCTAGTCCTCAGCACCATGTCATTTATTATGAGTTATCTTGACTTGTTTGCCCTTCCCTTTAACAAAACCTCACACTTACCCAAAGTGACATCCCTCTGCCACATGTTTGCCCCTCCGCTGTCAGTCCACCAGTCGATCCTGCAGCCTATCATTTTCTTATTCACTTCAACCACATTGCCAATTTGTAATAATTTGCACCATTCTTTGGCATGCCTCCTGCTTTTAACTCAAAATTAATCACATATACTACAAATAAATGGACCTGGAACTGATCCTGGTCGAAGACCATCCACATCCACTTAGGAAGACTACTTGCCTTGATTTTCTGCGGTGTGACTTTTAATGGCTTTTATTTTTATAATGACTCTGTCATATAGAATTTAGTTAAGCAACTTATTAAAATCCATGGAGACTATATCAAATGTACCTTGTCATTGACTTCCTTGTTATCTTTCCAAAAAATTCAATCAATTTAATCAGAAACGGACCCGCCATTAAAAATGCATGCGGATTGTCCTTGATTAAGCTTTGACTTTCTAAATAGTGATTTATACTGTCTCTCAGAGGTTTTTATTCTATATTTCCTCTGGCCGTAGACAAAAATGCTGGAGAAACTCAGCGGGCGAGGCAGCATTCATGGAGCGAAGGAATGGGTGAGGTTTTGGGTCAAGACCCTTCTATCTGCCATCTTTCCCCCGCCCATGTTAGGTTTGCTTTTCTGTAATTAGGCTGTGCCTGTGTCTCTTTACAACCAACAGTTCCATATTTTATTGGATTTATGTTCTGAAGCTTTATTTTTACCCTGATTTGCTGCTGGTGTGCACACAACATAACAATATAAATACATCAGAAAAAGGAGCAGCAGTGGTCTTACACATTCCACCTAGCATTCTGAAATCTGAAAAAGGGTCCCGACCTGAAACGCCACCTATCTATGTTCTCCAGAGATGCTGCCTGAACTGGTGAGTTACTCCAGCATTTGTGTCCTATCCTGAAATTATTCCGCCTGGGATACATTCAGAGAGTTATAGAGCCACAGAATTGTACAACGCAGAAACTATTTGTACAAGTCCCACTTGCCTGCAATAATTCCACTTACCTTTGTGCCCTGACCATTCCACTGTTTCCACTGTTCCAGCCGCCAATACTTCTCTGTCAGCTCATTCATACCCTTTTTTGTGAGAAAATTACCCCTCAGATGCCTGTTAAACATCCTCCCTCTTGGTCACTCTTGGTCACTCACCTGAAGTACGGCATGCATGTCCTGCTCACCACACTGCCGGAAGGGTGTGATAACACTGGACAGGGTGTAGAAGAGATTCACCAGCATGTTGCCTATATGGAGTGGTTCAGTGATGTGATGACATTGGTGAGGCTGGGTCTGGTCTCCTTGGAGCAGAAGAGGTTGGGGGGTACATGACTAGAGCATATAAGATAGATTGCAGGAAACTGGGGGGGACCTTTTTCATACAGAGAGTGTTAGTACCTGGAAAACACTGCTGGGGAGAGTGGTAGTAGCAGTGGCACTGACAGGGTTGAATACGTTTTTCAATAAGATCTTGAACTACCAGGAATGGAAGACCAAGTACTGGAAGATGGGATTAATACACAAGGATCTCCACTGGATGGCATTGATGTGATGGGCCCAATGGCCCATTTCCTTGCTGTGTCATTCTATGATGCCTCTTGCATCTCATTCCAAATAACGACCACCCTCTGTGTAAAAAACATGCCCTCATATCTCCATTAAATGTTTCTCCTTAAACTTATTTCTGCTAATTTGACACCTCTATCTTGGGTAGAAAACTATCTTGGGTAGAAAACTTCAACCATCTACCCAATGTCTGTCCTGCTTACATTTATAAACCCCTCCTTCGGGTCACCCCTCAGCCTTTTGCCCACCAGTGAGAACATTCTTGTTAATCTATATAATCTCTCCATGCAAACATAGCACAGAGCAGCACAGGAACAGGCCCTTCATCCATAATGTCTGCGCCCAATGTCTGATACCAAATAAAACTAATCTCCTCTGCCTGTATATGCATATCTATCTAAAATCCTCTTAAATGTCACTATCGTATCTGCCTCTAATACCAGCCCTGGCTGCATACGATCTACATCTCTCCATTCCCTGCATATCCATGTGACGTGCATAAATTTATATAATTCTATCGGTCTTTCCTGAACCTCTGAAACTTTAAAATAAACACCCCAAGATTGTCTCACATCCCGTTATAGCTAATATAGCAATTAATCCAGGCAGCATTCTGGTAAACCTCTTCTGCACCCTCACCAAAGCCACCATATAACCATATAACAATTACAGCACGGAAACAGGCCATCTCGGCCCTACAAGTCTGTGCTGAAAACAACTTTTTCCCCTTAGTCCCACCTGCCTGCACTCATACCATAACCCTCCATTCCCTTCTCATCCATATGCCTATCCAATTTATTTTTAAATGATACCAATGAACCTGCCTCCACCACTTCCACTGGAAGCTCATTCCACACCGCTACCACTCTCTGAGTAAAGAAGTTCCCCCTCATATTACCCCTAAACTTCTGTCCCTTAATTCTGAAGTCATGTCCTCTTGTTTGAATTTTCCCTATTCTCAAAGGGAAAAGCTTGTCCACATCAACTCTGTCTATCCCTCTCATCATTTTAAAGACCCCTTAACCTTCTGCGCTCCAGAGAATAAAGACCTAACTTATTCAACCTATCTCTGTAACTTAGTTGTTGAAACCCAGGCAACATTCTAGTAAATCTCCTCTGTACTCTCTCTATTTTGTTGACATCCTTCCTATAATTGGGCGACCAAAATTGTACACCATACTCCAGATTTGGTCTCACCAATGCCTTGTATAATTTTAACATTACATCCCAGCTTCTATACTCAATGCTCTGATTTATAAAGGCTAGCATACCAAAAGCTTTGTTTACCACCCTATCTATATGAGATTCCACCTTCAAGGAACTATGCACGGTTATACCCAGATCCCTCTGTTCAACTGTATTCTTCAATTCCCTACCATTTACCATATCGTTCCCTACCATTTACCATTCACCATATCGTTATTTTAATGGGGAAACCAGAACTGTACATAGTACTCCAAATGCAGTGGAAGTTTTATAAAGCAACATGACTTCCGAATTTTATAAACAATGTCCCGACCGATAAAGGCAAACATAGCGTGTGGTTTTTTTTACCTCTGCATTTACCTGTGTTGCCGCTTTTGGGGACCTATGAAGAACTATAAGAGCACTCAATTCCTGGAAACATTCTGGTGTATGGCTTCAACACTCTTTCTAGTGTTACCACATCCTTCTTGTAGTGTGGTGACCAGAACTGTGCATAATGCTGTACGTATAGCAGAAGCATGAATGGGGAGACGGATGAGCTATGTTTTTGAAAGTGACAGTGCAGCTTGAGAAGTGTCCTTAAAAATAAAAATAGTCTGACTCTCCAACTTAAAAGTTATTCAAAATCAAGGACATTATACCAAATATTTATTAAAACAACAGCATTGTCACTAATTTGAGGCACCAGAATTAATTATGATAAAGAGCTTTAAAAGTCTGCTGAAGTGATTTAGTCAAAGATGAAAGAAGTCAGCTGAATAGAAAGGTTAGATGAAATTGATGTTCTCTCCTTGGAGCAGAAAAGGTTAAGGGAAGACTTGAAAATTGTGAAGCTTTTGATAGAACAAATAAGCTGAAACAGATTCCAGTGACAGATGGGTCAATAAACAGAGAAAAGAGATTTAAAATAGCTGGCAAAAGCGAGCTTAGGCAATACGGGTAAGAAACGTTTTAAGCCACAAGTTATCTGAAATGCCTTTCCTGAATCGGTGGAAGAAGCAACTGAGTGCTGAACATTATTCCATCCAGGGCCCCTGCTAGAAAACACCATGGGCCATCCATATCCTCACTTCTCCAGGGCCCACAGATTGGCCTGAACAGCCCATGTTTGAATGGTGATGACAATCAAGGCTGGTTTAGATCATGCCCATCCATGTTCTCCAGCGATGCTGCCTGACTCGCTGAGTTACTCCAGCACTTTGTGTTTTAAGCAAGATTCCAGTGTCTGCACAATTCTGTGTGTCTACTGGGGCAGGTCTAAGCTGGTGCAGGTACCAGGCTCTGCTTCTTACTGCAAAGGTGGGACACCCCCACAGGACTGAGCTCTACCATTGGATTCCATGGGCCTTCACAATCAGTATGTCCTGGACCTCCCCAGTTTATAGAATGTCCTTAGAAATCCTCAACTTCAATCCCTATGGTTGAACACTGGTGTGTTCAATTGAAACTGGATGGAAAAAAAAAAATATTCCGGAATGGTGAACGGCTGCGGCTCGCCTGCAGTCCAGTTGTCTTTACTTTTTTTGTGTTGTTTTTTTTTGTTTTGTCTAGTTAAGTTTTTGGTTTTTAGGTTGTGGTTATGTGGTTGTGTTGAAACGGGGCTTGCTGTCTCTCCCTTCGGGGGAATACGACTTTTTTGTTGTATCCCCCTTCTCTGCCTCCGTCTGCGCTGAGGCCTAATGGCGGAGCTGGCGACCTCGAGGCTCCAGAGGCAGCCTAACAGGACTCAGCCTGGGCTCACTCCTGTGAAGGCAGCCCAGCTCGGGCTGGAACTGCGCTCCCGTGAGGGGCTGTGACGCTCTCGTGAGGGCGGCCTGGCGAGGGGCTGAGACTCTCCCGTGAGGGTCTGTGGCACTCCCGTCGGAGTGGCCCAGCCCGAGGTGGAATGGCACTCCCGTCGGAGTGGCCCAGCCCGAGGTGGAACGGCACTCCCATCGGAGTGGCCCAGCTCGAGGGAGGAATGGCACTCACGTGAGGGCGATCCGGCTTGGGGCTGGAACGGTGCTCCGGTGGCTGGGACGGCGTTCTGGCTGTGGTGACCTGAGTCCTGGGTTCAGCCGCGGGCCAGCGGCCGCTTCCGTTGGACTGGAGGGCGGCAGCTTCGACAACCCTGGGCCGCGGTGTTTGAGCCGGCCCGTTTACGGGGTTCGGTGAGCCGCGGGACTGTTTATGCCATCGCCCGGTGGGGAATCGCCTCAGCGCAGAGGGAGAAGAGGAGGGAAGAGACAGTAACCCTAAGATTTTTGCCTCCACCACAGTGAGGAGGTGCTTGGAGGATACACTGTGGTGGATGTTAATATTGTGATTATATGTATGAATTTGTGTATATTGTATGAAAAAGATGACATGATCAGGCCTTATAAATTTCAAAAGGTAGTGTGTAAATATTTGAAAGAATAAGATTCCTGAGCAACAGTGGGGGAGATGGTCAACAGGAAGCTTCCTTTGATGAATTGGCAAAGCTGACAGATGAAACAAACAAGGTCTAAGATATCCAAAAAATTGCTTATAATGTAAGGCTAGGAGGGAATGTCTGCTGTGAGAGGGATACCAGAATCAGCAAGTGCACGTAAATAAGTTGCACGGGCCAAAGAAGAAGGTAATAAATTCATGTACCACTGGAAAATGTACGGTAATGGTCCAAAGATCAGAAAAGCAAACACTCCTAAAATGATTTGCAGCTATTGATATTGTAGGTATGTTACAAAACTTACCTTCAGCGGCGCTGCAGTTCTGTCACTGCCCGTGTGCGCGCCTTTGGCGCCTTTGAGAGGGGGGCGGATTTAAAATGTTTTCTCCAGCCTGTTCAAATCGATCATTTTAAGGCTGTTTAGTTGCTGAATATAAATCGCTCCGACATACATTTTCTGAAGTTATTTTAAAGCTGCGCTGGATAATTTAATAACAGGAGTAAATTAAAAATCATCTTCTAAAGCCGTCAACGCCGACAATGGGACGGATCTCATGTAGGGGACAAAGCGAGGTACGCAGTTTATTTTTACATATAAACGTGCTTCTTAGGATGCCTTTAATCAAAATTTCAAGTTGTGAAAAGGTGACTTAGTACGAACCGGCAGTGTTTTTCCTGCTGATATGGGGTTTAAATTCACCGTAAACCGCAGCGTTCCAAACGATCGCATTCCACAAAATCCCACTTGCAAGATGATTAAAATGGCCATTAATTTACGGGAATTAAACACTAAATTCCGTCCATTTGGCCTATACATTCATGACAATGAGATTTAAAAATCATGTTATATTGTGAATTCTTGTGTGAATGTTATTTGACCACTTAGGCTATTTAAAAATGTTAATCTTTTCTTAAGAAATGGATAGATGTTTAGATCTAGTAATTGGATTTTGTAATTAGCTACAATTGGGTATCTAACTAATTATATGTTTTAATTTCAGGTCATCCAAGTAAGATTGTGTCATATTTGTTTCAGAATGCTTCAATCTAAAATAACTGAAATTTATTTCAGTTCTCTTAATTTTTAAGAAAGTTATGGACTTTTGACTGTCCTCGATCACAGCTTTTGTGTTAAGTCAATGGGAAAGCAATAGGGAACAAGATGCTAATTTCCGAGTATGAAAATGGCCATAACGTTTTTAATACTGAAGATATGAAAGTGAATTAGGTGTCAAATTAAACTTCTTTTTATGCTTTATCTGATGGGATAAATTGCAGACTTGATTTTTAAAATCTCAAAATTTAGTAACATTGCTAGATATTGGTTTTAGATTTGAGGTCCATTCGAAAACAGTACGCTTCATGAGCCGGACAATGTTATTATGCAAGGACAGCATACAAATATGGGCGGCACTGTGGTGCCGAGAGTAGAACCGCTGTCTCACGGCGCTAAAGACCTGGGTTCAATCCTGGTATCAGATGCTGTCTGTGAGGAGTTTGCACATTCTCCTTGTAACCACATGGCTTTCTCCGGGCGCTCCCGTTTCCACCCAAAGATGTATTGATTTGCAGGGTAATTGGCCTTTGTAAATTGCCCCCAATATGTCGGGAATGGATTAGAAAATGGGATAACATAGAATAGGTGATGGATGTTCAATATGGACTCAGTGTGCTGAAGGGCCTGATTACATGCTGTACCATTCAATCACATAGAAAGATAAACAGGGATTTGGTCTTTATTGATCACTAGACCCGTTGGGTCTGCTTCTCCAACGCAAGATTCCACCACTCACCAGTTCCAATGCAAGCCATTTCCCCAATGCAATATTGCACCACTCACACACAGCCCCCCACTGCGCTAATTTCTTCTCATCCCCCAGCATTCCCTCCTCTTCACCCTCCCTCTTCTATTCCTTGAGGGGGAGAGGTGGAGAGGGAGGGTTGGTAGAGAGAGGGGGGGGGGGGGGGTTAGAGAGGGAGGGGGTAGAGAGGGACGGGGTAGAGAGGCAGTGGGGTAGGGAGGCTGAGAGGGAGGGGTGTAAAGAGCGAGAGGGAAGGGGTGGAGAGTGAGAAGGAGGGCTGTAGAGAGGGAGGGGGAGGGGAAGAGGCGGAGAGGAAGGGGAGCAGAGAGGGAGTGTAGAGGAAGGGGTAGAGAGACAGAGGAACAGAGAGGGAGGGGAGAAGAGAGAGGGAGGGGAGTAATGAGAGAGGCAGGGGGGGAGAGTGGGGGGGGTGGAAGGGTGGATTCGAAGGGGGCATCTCCCTCCTCCACCTCTCCCTATCTCCCTCCTCCACACAACCCCCCCCCCCCCCCATCTCTCTCTACCACCCCACTCCCGACCCCATCTCCCTCCTCCTTATTTCCCTCATCCTCCTCCCCTCACTCCCGGGTCATAGAGCAGTGCCAGGGCCTGGAACTCGACCTGGTTCTCGTACTCAGGCCGGCCTTGGCTGTAGACTCCAGCGGTCAGCTTGGCCACTGCCTAGGCTCCAGTGCACGCACCGACTTCATCTCCAGGCTTGTCCCTGACCCCGGTCCCAGGCTCGCCCTTGGTTCCAGCAGAGGCTTCTTTCTCTGCCACGGTCATGGCCCCATCCCAAGCCCCGGGCTTGGCCCTCATTCCAACACCACCCTCCCTACCAGGTGTCGGGCTTCAGCAGCCGCCGCCACTCCTCGTTCACCGCGAGTGCTGGAGTGCCCCTCCCTCCCGTCCTTCCTTGTGAGTGCATAGTGACATCATTCGTTTTTGTTTTCTGAAATAGGTGGGTTTTCGTGATTTTTAAAAAACTTTAAATGATTAATAACTTTGGAAATATAGGTGGGAATGTGACGGGAAGATTTTTTATCGCCTCAACGGGAAAAATGTGAGTAGGATGTGTGAAAATGAGAAGGCTGTGGCATAGCATTTGGAAGGGAATAGGAATTAACCAGATTCACACACACACACACACGCACACACACACACACACACACACACACACACACACAGAATACTAAGACTTTTAGTATTATAGAGATGAATTGGAGTGTAGAAATAAAAATGTCTTGCACCTATTTCACAGGGCTTTGATAAGAACTAATTTGGAGAAGTGTATGTCGCATTGGTCTCTTTGTTTGCAGAAGGATGTACATGGGTAACTCAAAGTCAGCACAGTGGAGGTTCTCTAATTGGTTTCAGTGATGAGTGCGAAGTGCTATGATTAAGGGGTCAGTTGAAAAGATGGAACTAAGGAGAGATTTCTTAACCAATCTTCGGAATCATTAAATCCGTGGGATCTTTGTAGGGCTATGAAGTTAATTCAAATAATGCATTAATCTGCTTTATCTGCCTTAATCTAAGTCTATTTTTTTGGAACTACAAATGTTCACTCTACCAGGCTCTAATGATGAGCACTGGTTTCAGGGTGGCACACTAAGGTCCCGCACATGGTCCTCAAGGCATGTAAAATGTCCTGAGTTTCCACATGGAGCAAGAATTGTTTGTCCGTGATTTATGAAACCCTATATACTGCATTCAGCTTTGATGTGTGCTCAATGAATTATCTGCCTTAGAAGGTGGTTGAGGCCGGTTCTCTGGATGCTTTCATGAGAGACTTAGATAGAGCTCTTAAAGATAGCAGAGTCAGGGGATATGGGGAGAAAGCAGGAACGGGGTACTGATTATGGATGATCAGCCATGATCACATTGAATGGCTCGAAGGGCCGAATGGCCTACTCCCGCACCGATTGTCTATTGTCTTCCTGAAGATCCTCACATTCTCCTTCTGGTGTTGTAAATGACCACCCATTTACATCCCTGAACATCATCTGGTTACAGGATGTCAATGATCAGCAACATTCAATCCTGGATATACTGAAAGTATCCCATATACTTCACACTGTTTCCCGGTGCCTTGCAAGCTTGGTGATCCTGGACAAACTCAAACAGCTGGAGACACTAAGGTCCCACACATGGTCCCTAAGGCACGTAAAGTGTTCTGAGTTTCCACATGGAGCAAGAATTGCTTGTCCGTGATTTATGAAACCCTATATACTGCATTCAGATTTGATGTGTGCTCAAATTGTTACTGATTAAAACTACCCCTATTTAACATTACTGTTCCTTGTTACAGTATGTTATGTTTACATTAGTTTAAACTTTCAATTTTACAGTTAACACAATACCACAACATACAGATCCCGAGCAAAGATTTTCCAGCTGGTGTCAGAAATAAAATGCCCCCTTTCACTTGCCTGATAATTAGTCAATGGTCAGGAAGAACAATTATAAAGAGCTGAAGTGTCAGCCCGAGACAGTTCATTTAGTTTACTCCCTTTACACTGGCATCAGCCAATCTTCCCTGTCCCGCCTGCAACTGGTCCAAAACGCCGCAGCAAGACTACTGACGGGCACCCGAAAAAGGGACTACATCACCCCGATTCTGGCCTCTTTCCACTGACTCCATGTGCGGTTCCGAATAAATTTCAAGATCCTTCTTTATGTTTACAAAGCCCTTAACGGGCTTTCCCCCACCTACATCAAAAGTCTGCTTACCCACCACACCACCTCCAGGTCCCTCAGATCGGCCGACTTGGGGTTACTGACCACCCAGCATAAGCTCAGGGGCTTTTGCGGTTGCTGCTCCTAGACTGTGGAACAGCATCCCTCTTCCCATCAGAACTGCCCCCTCCATCGATTCTTTTAAGTCGAGACTTAAAACTCATCTTTACACTCAAGCCTTTCTTGACGTCCTCTGAGGGAGGGCTATATGTATGTATTTATGTATGTACATAATCTATGAACCAATGTTGTATAACGTTAGTACCTTCACCAATGTAAAGCACTTTGGTCAACGAGAGTTGTTTTTTAAATGTGCTATAGAAATAAAAGTGACTTGACTTGACTTTTGCAATTGATATGTTTCCATTTCTTTATGTTCAATGTACCCTCCTGTGAAGGAAACAGGAAGGCTTGGGTATCTCAGAACTCTTTTTACTGCTTTTTTAATCAGTCTCGAGGTAGTGCGAGCTGGATCTCTTGTTCAATTGTGTTCTCTCAGGGGACATTCCTACTTGTCATGCCTCACCTTGATGGACTGCAATTGGGAACAGCAGAATTGAGTGTCATCTTTCAGCATGATGGCATAGCTACACATTCTGCCATAAGGCAGTGCTTTACAGAATAGATTTATGGGAATATTTCCACTACAATAGAGGAAAACTATTTCCTAACACAAAAACACTTATGAGATGGGTTGTTCACTTTGCCAGAGGGCCAAGGTTTTCAGTAAGAGCTGAGCAAATAAACATACCAGACGACAACCTGCATTTGACATACAAATACAGAGAAAAATGATTGCACTGATATAATTATTTGAAGAGGTTGGGTTGACAAAATAAAATTGGAAGCATATGGCAGGTATGGAGAACTGAAAATGGGATTGGGCCAGTGACAGCATGGAAAATGTAGGAACATATTTAATAAAAAAAAGTGAGTGTAAAGAGAGGGCATGAAACATTGGTGTCTGAGGCAATGAAGGAAAATCCCAAAGAACTACATATATTAAGGACACGTGGCTAAAATCAGGGAGAAAATAGCATCTCTCCAGAGAGACAAGATATGCATGGAGCCAGAGAACATTTGTGAGGTCTTGAATTAATATTTTTGATACTGAAATTCTCAAACATGTTTTAATTAAAAATGAAGAGTTATTAGACATCCTTGTAGGTTTAAAGATTTATATGCTGCTATGTCAGGCAAGGGAAGGGTGGGACTCTGACAGAGATTTTTAAAGATCATGGAGAAAACCTATCCATGTTTTCCAAAGATGCTGCCTCATCTGCTGAGTTACTCCAGCACATTTTCCTTTTTTTTTTTTTTGCAAACCAGCAACTGTAGTTCCTTGCTTCTAGAGATTTTTAAATCTATGCTGGCCACAGATAAGATAGAGGATATCCACAGGATAGCATATATGGAGCCTTTATTCCAGAAGGTAATAATTATTCCAGAAGCCTGTGAATCTAATATCAGTGCTTGGGGAGTTATTGGGAAAAAAGATAAATGTATATTTGTAAAGGCAAGTATCAAAGATGGTCAGTATCACTTAGTTAATTGAAGATCCTATGAACCATTTGCTTGAATCTTTTAGAGGTAACAATGCATAGATGACGGCAACCTGCTTCCATGTAGACTTCAGTAAGGCCATTGATTTGATCCCACAGAGAGACTGGTCCAAAAAGATAGTTCTCATGATATCTATGGCACATGGATAATTGGATCCAAAATTGACTTGGTAATAACAGGCAGAAGGTGTTGGTGGAGGGTTCTTTTTGTGATGAGAAACCAGTGACCAGTGGTGTGTGACAAGGAGTGTTGTTGGGAACCTTACGTTTTGTCATATACATCAAATATTTGGAGGTGATTGGCACAGGCATGACCAGTCAGCTTTGTAGATGACAGAAAATGTCATGACCCTGCGGATTGTGAGAAGGGTAGACTTGAATCATTGATAATTTTGTAAGACAGAAAGAGCAATGGCAGACAGCTGCCAGACAGATCCTGAACATTTTGTGATGGATTATTTTTTTGAGGACTTACACAGTGAATGTTATGTCCAAGCGAGTTTATTTAGTTTAGTTTAGTTTAGTGATACAGCGTGGAAACATGCTGTTTGGCCCAATAAGTTCACAGAAGCCAATTAACATACAAACCTGCACCTATTTCAAATGTATGGTTCGCCACATCATGGAGCTGATATCAAACCGCAGTTTTGTGCTCAAGCGTAGACTGAAGAATGGCATCCCACAGGGATCTGTCTTGGCTCCGCTGCTTTTCAACATGTACATCCATGACCTCCCAGAGACCATCGCTGGAAAATATGGGTCTGCTGACGATCTAGCCATCTTGATGATACACAAAGAGTGGAAGACAATCGAAAGCTCCTTGAGGTCAAGACATGGGGACTTTGGCAGTATACCGACGACATTGGCATCTAAAACTGAGCGAAGGCAAAACAATGTCAACTGCATTTCATCTAAACAACAAGGAAGCTAAGCGAGAGCTAGCTGTCTTCGTTAACAATAGGCACTTGGACCTCCAACAAACACCCACTTACCTCGGCGTAAAGCTGGACAGGTCGCTTACATTTCATCAACACCTGGCTGGACTCACGACAAGGTCATGGCACGAAGCGGCCTCATCCAACACCTGGCAGAAACAAGTTGGGGAGCCAGTCCATCAACTCTTCGCACCTCTACCTTAGCTCTTGTGTATGCTCCAGCTAAGTCCTGTGCACTCGTATGGAGCAGAAGCAGACATACTAGCCTGGTACACATGAGCCTTGTGAACAATCACTGGGTGCCATCAACCTACTCCAGTCGAGCAGCTCCCTATACTTGCAGGCATTCCGTCTGCTGGGATCTAAAGGCAAGCAGCAACTCTGGCACTATCTCATCGTGCCATGGACCCAGATCACCTCCTCCAGCAGGCAATCAGCAGAGGGCAGAGGCCACCCCGACTGAAGTCCTGTCACCCCTTTGCTCCACATAGAAAAAAAATACCTAGCATAATTCCAGCCAACTGAGATAAAAGCACACTGGATAGCCACCAAATGGTCACAGGAGTGGAAGGCAATCTCATCTCCATTACACAGCTACATCTCTGCACCAGATAAAAGCTGTCCAAGGTCTGACCTCCCCAGAGGAGCATGGGTGAAGCTCCACACTTCGTACTGGAGTTGGGCATTTCAATGCCAGCATGTGGAGATGGGTGCTCTGCCAGAGCCCAGCCTGTGAATGCAGAGCAGAACAACAGACAGCCAACCATGTCATCTCTGAGTGTCTGCTCTACCACCCACCAAATGGAGCTCAGGGCCTGGCAGACATTGACGCAGAGACAACAACCTGGCTGCTCAACAAGCGGCTTGACATCTAACTATTCCTTTTGTTTATTTATGTTTCATTCGCAAGAAGAAGAAGAAGAAGATTTCAAATGTGGGAGGAAACTGGAGCACCCGAAACAAACCCAAGAGGTCACAGAGAGAGCGTACAAACTCCGTACAGACCGCACCCATAGAGTATTAAGAAGTAAGAGGAGTCATGGTGTACAATAATCACAAGAGATGATAAAAGCATAGGTTGATAAGGTGGTGAAGAAACTATTCAAGATACTACCTATTATTAGCTGGGCCACAGATTATAAGGGCAGGGAGATTATGGTCTACCTTTATTGTTTAACTCACAATGCAGTACAGTATGTAGTTCTGGTTGATCATACCACAGGAAGGATGTGATTACACTCGAGATGGTTCAGATGAGATTCATCAGAATGTTGCCTGGAAGACAGCATTTCCATTATGGGGAGAGGGTGGAGTTTGTGACCTTGGAGCAGAGGTGGCTGATGGCAGACCTGATTACAGATGAGATGTACAGAGGAGAGCTGATTACAGAGGAGACCTGATTACTGAAATGCACAGAAGAAATGCACATTGCCAAGGAGATGTACAGAGGATTCTGATGGATTACAGAGGAGAGAGGAGAGTACAGAGAAGGCAGATGGCAGAACTAATTAAGGTGCACAAATTTATGAGGGGCATTGTTAACATAGATAATAGGAAACTTCCCCCCATAGCAGGGGCTAATAAAACCATGATTTAAAGTAAGGGACAGGATACTTAGAGGGAATTTAAAGAATATTTTTTTACCCAGAGATTGGAATCTGGAGAACACTGTCTGGAGGGATGGTAAGGGTAGAAACCTTCATGTTTATGACGAATGTGTGTGAGCACTTGAGGGGCAAGAATATTACAGGCCAGGAGTCAGAAGAAGGGTTTTGTATGGATGGGGACATCATGGTCAGCAGGAAAGTGGTGAACTAAAAGACCAAATTCTATGCTGAATGACTTTTCAACACTAAAGCATTTACAATCAATAAACGACTTTTGAAAAATACAGACTGCTGAAAAACATAGAAGAACATACTAACAATTGATAGGAGGCGGGTGCTCAGATACATTGTCAAGAAATTGATTTTAGAGGATCTTAAAAGACAAGAAACAAGTGGAGATTTTTTTTTTTTAATTTTAGAGATACAGCGTGAAAACAGCCCTTCGACCCACCGAGCACTCCGACCAGCGATTCCCACACATTAAGATTCAAGATTCAAGATTTAAGAGAGTTTATTGTCATGTGTCCCTGATAGGACAATGAAATTCTTGCTTTGCTTCAGCACAACAGAACATAGTAGGCATAACTACAAAACAGATCAGTGTGTCCATATCCCATTATATAAATATATACACACATGAATAAATAAACTGATGAAGTGCAAATAACAGATAATGGGCTATTAATGTTCAGAGTTTTGTTCGAGCCGAGTTTAATAGCCTGATGGCTGTGGGGAAGGAGCTATTCCTGAACCTGATCGTTGCAGTCTTCAGGATCCTGTACCTTCTACCTGAAGGTAGCAGGGAGATGAGTGTGTGGCCAGGATGGCGTGGGCCCTTGATGATACTGCAAGCCTTTTTGAGGCAGCGACTGCTATAGATCCCCTCGATGGAAGGGAGATCAGAGCCGATGATGGACTGGGCCGTGTTTACTACTTTTTGTAGTCTTTTCCTCTCCTGGGCGCTCAAGTTGCCGAACCAAGCCATGATGCAACCGGTCAGCATGCTCTCTACTGTGCACCTGTAGAAGTTAGAGGGAGTCCTCCTTGACAAACCAACTCTCCGTAATCTTCTCAGGAAGTAGAGGAGCTGATGTGCTTTCTTAATAATTGCATCAGTGTTCTCGGACCAGGAAAGATTTTCTGAGATGTGAATGCCCAGGAATATGAAGCTCTCGACCCTTTCAACCATTGATATAAACGGGACTTTGGGTCCTCATCCTACTCCTTCCAAAGTCCACAATCAGTTCCTTGGTTTTGCTGGTGTTGAGGGCCAGGTTATTGTGCTGGCACCATATGGACAGTCGCTCAATCTCTCTTCCATACTCCGACTAATCCCCATCAGTGATACATCCCACAACAGTGGTGTCGTCAGCGAACTTGATGATGGAGTTCGCACTATGACCGGCTACGCAGTCATGAGTATAGAGTGAGTAGAGCAGGGGCCTGAGCACGCAGCCTTGAAGTGCTCTCATGCTGATTGTTATCGAGTCTGACACATTTCTACCAATACGAACAGACTGTGGTCTGTGAACACTAACATTAACACTATCCTACACCCATTAGGGACTATTGTACACATACACCAAGCCAATTAACCTACAGACCTGGATGTCTTTGGAGTGTTGAAGATGTTGAAGAATGTTTTGAAGCATTGGTTTACATCAGAACGCATCAATCAATCTTAGTACAAAGGCAGAAAATTAAATAAAGGACAAACAATGGCGAGTTCAGGTAATGCAGCTGTAGGTGGAAAGGTTTGCAAGGTTAGCAGAGAATAATGTGAAAGAGGTTAGACACAAATGCTGGATTAACTCAGCGGGACAGGCAGAATTTCTGGAGAGAAGGAATGGGTGATGTTACGGGTCGAGACCCATCTTCAGTCTGAAGAAAGGTCTCAACCCGAAAAGTCACACATTCCTTCTCTTCTTGTTGCTGCCTGTCCCGCTGAGTTACTCCAGCATTTTGTGTCTATCTTCAGATTAAACCACCATCTGCAGTTCCTTCCTACACAATGTGAAAGTGGTGCAAGAGAGTAGATGAGAAATAGAAAGATGGTTTGGAGTTGAATCTGGTTCAGCTTTACTGCAGTGACCAGTGGGAGTTACGGTAGGGTTTTGATAAGAGTCAGGGTTTGAATGTGGCTCAGTCCAATGCAGTGACCAGAGGGTGAGATGGCAACAGCATTGATTTTGTGGTCTAAGGCACCTGGGTGAACCTTGCTGGCTGAGGTGAACATTCCTGTCATGCGAACCAGTTTTATGCAGTTTAAATCACAGTATTCTCAGATCAACATAAACTCATTGTCAAGCCCAGATGGCAGAAAGGTTCCACAGCAGGTGATGTAACATCTTCTCATGCCAGGAAATGTGTACATTTGTGCTTTGGGGAGATCTTGCTGAAGTGTGGAATAAGGCCATGACATGGAGCTAATCACGATGGCATTGTTCATCCAACAAATGCCAAATTAAAATCAGTCTGAAGAAGGGTCCCGACCTGATATGCCACCTATCCATGTTCTCATAAGATGCTGCCTGGCCCGCTGAGTTAGTCCAGCACTTTGTGTTTTCTTTTGCAAATTAGCAAATGCAATTTCTTGTTTCTATACTACACTATTATTGTTCTCAACATTTGTTTTGTACTTATGCATTGTGACCTTCAACTTCGTTTATCTTTTAACCTGGCCACATTCAAGCTGAGCAACATCCAACATTTATGTTGGTGCTCAACTAGAACAAAAACTATTTATGTCCCCAGAGACAGGCATTTACATTTAAGTGCACGCAGCCCTTTAATTTTCAGGTTTTGCACTTCACTAGGTTTGCCCCCATTAGACTTGCTCCCTGCTCAATGCCAATGCTGAGCTGGCAATTATATGTAATTATACAAATATGCTGATGGTGGAACACTGTTAGTGTGTTCAGTGAGATGTTGGGCAACGTTGTTTCATAATTGTGGTCTAATAGTTTCTATTGAGATGGGAAATAAAAATATGCCCTTTAGTGCATTTTGAATGAAAAATGTTTCGGAACTTGTTCAGAGGCTTTGTGGACAAAGGATTTGAGTTTGGGACGGAGTGAGAAAAGCAAGGGGGATGTATCTTCCACTACCATTTGGCTGCCTTTAACAATTCTATATTCAACATTCTGGGGGAGGATAAACAACATATCTGACATTTCAACATGTTTTATGCAGTGATTTAATTAAAAGGATGTATAATTGGCAGATTAATCAGAAGGCAATAGCTGTGAAACTAATAGCTTGGTTGAGATATCTGCACTGTTTTACTGGGGCCTTTGATCAGCTAATCCTTCACCTGTCTCTGAAACTGAACAGGGTGCAACAATTGTAGAATAGTTTTCTCCCCATCAGAAGCTAAGAGAATACATCCAACTTCAAAAGGTGTGTGTTAAAGAGGGAACTGCAGATGCTGGAGAATCGAAGGTTACACAGAAAAGCTGGAGAAACTCAGCGGGTGCAGCAGCATCTATGGAGCGAAGGAAATAGGCAACGTTTCCAACGTGACCCCACTACTGGCCACATCTTCCCATCTCCCCCCATATCTGCCTTCCGCAAAGACCGCTCCCTCCATAACTCCCTTGTCAATTCTTCCCTTCCCTCTCGGTCCACCCCCTCCCCGGGCACTTTCCCTTGCGGCCGCAGCAGATGCAACACTTGTCCCTTTACCTCCCCCCTCAACTCCTTTCAGGGACCCAAGCAATCGTTCCAGGTGCGACAGAGGTTTACCTGCATCTCTTCCAACCTCATCTATTGCGTCCGCTGCTCTAGATGTCAGCAGATCTATATCGGTGAGACCAAGCGGAGGTTGGGCGATCGTTTCGCCGAACACCTCCGCTCGGTCTGCAATAACCTAGCTGACCTCCCGGTGGCTCAGCACTTCAACTCCCCCTCCCACTCCGTCTCCGACCTCTCTGTCCTGGGTCTCCTCCATGGCCACAGCGAGCAGCACCGGAAATTGGAGGAACAGCACCTCATATTCCGTTTGGGGAGTCTGCACCCCGGGGGCATGAACATCGACTTCTCCCAATTCTGTTAGTCCTTGCTGTCTCCTCCCCTTCCTCAGCTCCCCTGCTGTCTCCTCCCACCCTCCAGCCTTCCGGCTACTCCTCCTTTTCCTTTCTTGTCCCCACCCACCCCCACCCCTGATCAGTCTGAAGAAGGGTTTCGGCCCGAAACGTTGCCTATTTCCTTCGCTCCATAGATGCTGCTGCACCCGCTGAGTTTCTCCAGCTTTTCTGTGTAACCTTCAAAAGGTGTGTGGTGTTTTCTGTGTTAGTAAACAGTTCTACCTAAATCTTTATGTTACATAATATTGTGCACATTGGGAAAGAACAGAGTGACATGTCATTATTTGGTGCTTTCCATAATCTTAGAATGTCTGAAACCATTTTTCCACCATCAAAGCACATCTGGTGTGGTTAATATGGCTATATAGGAAACACTAATCAAAGCCACAGAAAAAACATTGTGATCGAACAAGATAAACTGTTTTAGTGATAAATAAAGATTGGAGAAAGCTCTTCTTCTCACTGGATTGTTTTCTATCCATCTGAAAGGACTATATGGTACTGACCTAAATGAAATCCTTTCTAACAGAAATTCAGAGCATCTTTCATGCTCATGTCGGTGAAATAAGACTTGAATCTATGACCAGATGACAGCTGTTAGAATAAACATTTTGCTGGAAGAACTCAGCAAGTCAGGCAGTATCTATGGAAATCAATAAATGGTTCTGTAGGTATGTTACAATACTTACCTTCAGCGGCACTGCAGTTCTGCCACTGGCCATGTGCACAACTTTGGCGCCTCTGATGTGGGGGGTGGGGGTATTAAAATGCCGTTTTCTCCTGCCTGTCTGAGATATATTTTCTCGGGCTGCTAGCTGATACTGAAAAATCATTCCGACTTCCATTTTCGGAAGTTTTTTAAAAAATTGCGGGACAATTTAATCGCTGGAGTAAAATAAAAAAGCGACTTCTTCTTGGGATGACATTAATCAAAATTTCCTTGGCGAAAATGTGATTTTGGCCCCATATGAACCGGCAGTGTTTTTCGTGCTGATATGGGGGATCAAATTCACTGCAACCGCAACGTTCCAATCGATCGAGTTCCACAAAAACCCACTCGCAAGATGATTAACATGCCCATTAATTTACAGGAATTAAACATTAAATTCCTTCCATTTAGCCTATAAATTCATGACAATGAGATTTAAAAATCATGTTATATTATGAATTATTGTGTGAATGTTATTTGGACACTTAGGCTATTTAAAAATGTTAATCTTTTATAAGGCAATGGATAGATGTTTAGATCTAGTAATTGAATTTTGTAGTTAGCTACAATTAGGTAACTAACTAATTATATGCTTTAATTTCAGGTCACCCAAGTAAGATTGTTTCATATTTTTTTCAGAATGCTTTAATCTATAATAACTGAACATTTCTTTCAGTTCTTTTAATTTTTAAGAAAGTTATGGGCTTTTGACTGTCCTCGATCACAGCTTTTGTGTTAATGGAAAAGCAATAGGGAACAAGATGCTAATTTCTGAGTATGAAAATGGGCATAACATTTTTAATACTGAAGATACAAAAGTGAATTATGTGTCAAATTAAACTTATTTTTATGCTTTATCTGATGGGATAAATTGCAGACTTGATTTTTTAAATCTCAAAATGTTGTAACATTGCTACGTTCTGTGTCAAAATCCATCCTCTGGACTTTGTCCATTTCCCTCCACGGATAGAGACATACAGCACGGAAGTTCATCCATGCCTACCAAGATGCCTCATCTAAACTATTCCCATTTTCCCGCATTTGGCCCATTCTCCTGTAAACCTGTCCTATCCATGTACCTGTCCAACTGGCTTTTTAAATAGTATTGTAATATCTTCCACAACTACCTCTTTTGGCAGCTCGTTCCATATACCCACTACACTCCGAGATGCATTCACCTTTTCAATTCCCTTATGATGTTATACACCCCTATAAGATCCCCTTTCAGATGCTGGCTGACCTGCTGAGTTCCTTCAGAACTCAGTCTTTTGTGCCTCCATTTGGCGATGTAAATCGGTAGAGTAGACACGAGATAGGAATCAGGAATCAGAGGAAGAAGTAGGAAGAAGAGAGAGGAAGAAAGAAATGAAGGGGGAGAAAGTGTGATGCCTCTCAACTAGCTTTGTTTATCTTTCACAGGCTTGGAGGAAGTGTGAGCCGTCGGGACAAGCCTGAGACCACCAACATCTTCTCACCTGCCTGCGGACAATGAGGGAATGTGCCCTCACACAGAGAGCAAAGATTGGTTACATAAATGATGTGTAGAACAAAACTCACTCCCAGACGGAATCTCCTATTCTTCCTTCTCTACTTCTACATATTGCCTCTCACTTTTGTTGGAGAGGTTTTCCTGGCCACTGCCTATACATGACTTGTCACTGCCCCATCTCGATAAATGGACCATCTCAAGCCCAAAACTGACCATCCGACCAAAAACGCTGTGCAAATAAAGAAAAAGAGAAAAAGAGATTACCTTTCATCAGAACGGAGGGCCAGCAATTGATAGGATGTAGCCATTTGAAAACACATTCAGTTGCTTTGGCTGCTTATAGTGATTTGTTGAAAATCTTACGACATTGCACCTGAATCTTCAGAATATAAATCTCAAAATTGTCCTCGATAGATATCTGCCCCCACTCTTAATCCTACTTGTCATTTCTTCCTCACATTGTCACATTTCAGCATTCACAAGTGTAACCTTCTGGTGGTTCAGGTATGAATCTTCCTCTATTTATACCTTCTTCAAACCTACCTATTTTATTTATCTCTCTCCATCTATCATTGTCTACTATCATTATTTTTGTAATTTGCTCTCTCCTATCTTTGCTCTCCTCCCTCCTTGCTCTTTAATACCAAAGTTAGACAAGAGAAGAGAATGCCACAAGATGCAAATAGGCGTGATGCCAATAACTCACACAAAATATAAGCATTCTGAATGATTAGGTCTTCAATGAATTCACAGGGGAGAGATTTAACACTACTTCCCATAAAACAAATACTGAATCAGAATAAAAGACGTTGTAAATTCCGTGGAAGCAGAAAGAGTTTATAACATGTAAATCCTGAGGTTTACGTGGCATGCTCGTTAGTCACAAAATTGTGAGGTCCTGAAAATAAATAAGTCAGTGAACACTCTAAAGACACCAATGAATTGGATGTTGAACTGACATTTAACCAAACAGACACAAACAATGGCAGATATAACTTTCAAACTTTATAACAATCAAACCTTAATATAATGGAATAATGGATAATGGAACCCATTCAGCGCGAGTGGTACATCAATTGAGTGAATAACAGGAAGGAAACTAATCCTGTCTGACCACATGGGGACTGGTTACCTCCCCTTCTCGGAACCAGAAGTTAAATACAAAGTTTATGAAGTTGCATGCTGACACCTTGGGGAGTAGTTGAATGCAGTGTGATCAGTGGAGACAATTCAGAAACACAATGGGAGGTAAACACTTCGAATCTCCAGATCCAAAGCCTGTGGATACAGAGTAATTGAAGCTTTCAAGGATGAGTTATAAATCTTTATTTCTGTTTGATTTATTATTTAGGTCGCGTGTATCGAGTTCCAATGAAAAACTTTTGGTTGCGTGTCATCCAGTCAAATCATACTTTGTCATGGTACAATGGTCTGAAGTCATCCATTGTACCATCTAAGTCATCAGTCTGAAGAAGGGTCCCAACCCAAAACTTCACTTATCCATGTGGCTCCAGGGATGCTGCTTGACTGGCTAAGATACTCCAAACAGTATAACAGGTGGGGTAAAGAGAAAAAATATCTGAATAGAGTGTTACAGTTTTAGAGCAGTTTTAGAGCACGGAGAAAAAGTGCAAGATCTGCAATGAAGTAGGTTGGAAGATCAAGACTACATCCTAGCTTATGAGAGAACTATTCAATAGCCTGATAAAAGCGGGGAAGAAATTGTTCCTGAATCAGGTGGTATGTGCTTTCAAGCTTTAGAATCTCTTCCCAACAGGTGAGAGGAGGCCAAGGAATGACCAGGATGAAAATAGTCTTTAATTATGGTGGGTGCATTCCTAAGACAGGGTGAATGGAACTGTAGATGCTGGTATATACAGAAGATAAACACAAAGTGCTGGAGTAACTCAGCATTTCGGGAGAAAAGCATCAATGATGTTTTGGGCAGGGACTTTAGTGTGATGTGTAGATGGAATCAATTGTGGGAACACTGGCCAGTGTGATGGACTGGGTTACATCTACAACTCTGCAATTTATTGTGGTTTTGGCACAGCTGATCCCAAATCAAGCTGTTATATATCCTGATAAGATGCTTCCTATGTTGCATCTGCAGAAGTTGTTAAGAGCCTTTGGAGATATGTTGAATTTCCTAATGAGCCTGTCCCACTTAGGCCACATTTTAGGCGACTGCAGGAGACTATCCAGTCGTCACATGTCCGTGGGTGGTTGCCGGGGAGTCGCCTTCATGGTCGTGAGGAGTTCCCACATTCTGGGAACTAGTCGCGACCTCATTATGGTCGCCGTGAATTTTTCAACATGTTGAAAAATTAGCAGCGACTAGAATGAAGCCACCATGGAGAGTAGCTAGAATTCTCGAGCCGTAAATGGGTCGCCAGGAGGTCCTAATGGGTTGCCAGGAAGTCGAAGGTTCTCGGAGGTTCTTGTAGGTTGTAGCCGGTGCTGACCAGGGAATTTCATTGGCTCATTGGGAAAAAAAGGTAAGCAGTAGTTTTCAGAACCAAGGATAACCGAGCGGTAATGTTAAATGTCCGCCGAGCTTCATAGCCGTGAATCTCTGGTCTCTTCAATGTTGTCTCCACTCCTTCTCACCCCTTCTCCTCCCTCTTCCCCCTCTTTTAGAGGACTTACCGTACACTGTGCTTTAGCCATCTATTTACAGCACCAACCATCCTGTTCATCGCGATGTGCGTCTGTGCACCTTGGCTTTGCACCGTGTGAATTTTTCAGACAGCGCTTCTCCCCGCTTGCCCTGTCCACCGCCTGCATAACGGGCTGGTGAAGGAAGCGATGTGTTTGTGTGTGTTCCACTCTGACAGGCGCCGTTCCAGTTGCCGGTTTTTAAGGCACCTGCCGGCAACTTGACAGTAGCCGACAGTCCGTTGAAAAATCGACTGAGTGGGACAGGCCCATTAGTCTCCTGTGATTTTTGTTTCCATGTAGTTGGTCCAGGATATATTGTTGATATTCAGGGCTCGGAACTTCAATACCTCCACCACTCGACACCTTTCATGCTTCACAAAACTTTGTGAAATCCATAGCCAGCTCTTTTACCTTGCTGACGTTAAAGGAGGATCTGTTGTCCTGACACTATGTTGCTATGTTCTCCATCTCCTTCCTGTACTCAAGTCAAGTCAAGTCAAGTTTATTTTATTTGTCACATACACATACGAGATGTGCAGTGAAATGAAAGTGGCAATGCTCGCGGACTTTTGTGCAAAAGACAAACAACCAAACAAACTATAAACACAATCATAACACACATATTCTTTTATATAATAAATAATGGAAGGAAATACGTTCAGTAGAGTTAGTCCCTGGTGAGATAGGCGTTTACAGTCCGAATGGCCTCTGGGAAGAAACTCCTTCTCAACCTCTCCGTTCTCAACGCATGGCAATGGAGGCGTTTGCCTGACCGTAGCAGCTGGAACAGTCCATTGCAGGGGTGGAAGGGGTCTCTCATGATATTGTTGGCTCTGGAGTTGCACCTCCTGATGTATAGTTCCTGCAGGGGGGCAAGTGAAGTTCCATAGTGCGTTCGGCCGAACCTTACTCTCTGCAGAGCCTTCTTGCCCTTGGCAGAGCAATTCCCAAACCAGATAGTAATGTTCCCGGACAAGATGCTTTCCACCGCCTCTGCGTAGAAGCACTGGAGGATCCTCGGAGACATTCTGAATTTCCTCAATTGCGTGAGGTGGTGTGATGCCCATGTCATATCCTCGGAGATGTGGACTCCCAGATATTTAAAACAGTTCACCCTATCCACAGGATCCCCATTTATCCTCAATGGAGTGTACGTCCTCGGATGATGTGCCCTCCTAAAGTCCATGATCAGCTCCTTCGTTTTTTTGATGTTCAAGAGGAGCTTTTATCCTGGCACCAGAGTGCTAGACCAGCCACCTCCTCCCGGTAGGCCTTCTCGTCGTTGTCTGAGATCAGGCCCACCACCGCAGTGTCATCAGCAAACTTAATTATTGAGTTGGATCTGAACCTAGCCACACAGTCATATGTGTACAGGGAGTACAATACGGGGCTAAGGACGCAACCCTGGGGCGATCCTGTGCTCAGGGTGAGGGACTTCGATGTATTCCCTCCCATCTTGACTACCTGGGGCCTGGCGGTGAGAAAGTCCAGGACCCAGGCACACAGGGAGGTGTTGAGCCCCAATTCCATTAGCTTCCCGGCCAGTCTGGTGGGGACTATCGTGTTGAAGGCTGAACTGTAGTCTATGAACAGCATCCTCACGTAGCCCCCCTTCTGGCTGTCCAGATGGGAGAGAGCGGTGTGCAAGACCTGAGAGACCGCATCGTCCATGGATCTGTTCGGACGGTATTCGAACTGCAACGGGTCCATGTTCCGAGGGAGGAAGGCGCAGATGTGTTTCTACACCAGCCTCTCAAAGCATTTCATGACTACCGACGTAAGGGCCACCGGACGGTAGTCATTCAGACAGGCTGGGGAGGCATATTTTGGTACCGGTACAATGATGGATTTTTTTAAACAAGCAGGGACCACGGACTTGTCCAGGGAGAGGTTGAATAATGTAGTGAGCACTGGAGCTAGCTGCGTAGCACAGGACTTGAGTACTCGCCCCGAGATGCCATCGGGACCTGCAGCTTTTCTCGTGTTCACCCGTGTCAGAGCCATCCTCACGTCGTGCTCGGACAGCGAGAATGTGTGCACATTCCTCCCTTCAGCTTCGGTAGCCAGCCCGCTGGCGGTATTGTCGATAGTTGGCAGACCTGTAGTGGTGTTGCCCCTCTCGAAACGAGCGTAAAAGTTCAGGTCATCAGCTAGGGAGGTGCCGGCACTTGCGGATGAGGGAGGGGTGCTCCGGTAGTTGGTTACAATCCGTAGCCCCTGCCACAGGCTTCTGGTGTCCTGCTGCTCCATCTGTAACTCCATCTTGTCTCTGTACCTTCTCTTTGCGTCCTTCACCGCCCTTCGCAGTCGGTAGGACTCTGCCTTGTAGACATCCATGTTTCCTGATGCCAGGCCTGAGTTTTAGGCAGCGGTGCGAACATTCAGGGCCACACGAACAGACCTGTCTACCCAGGGTTTTTGGTTCGGAAAGGTGCTTACCCTTACCGTGGGGACGATGTTGTCGGTTACTGTTGCGATGAAGTCCGTGACTGCTTCCGCAAACTCACTGACGTCACTGGAACTTGCTTCGAACATATTCTAGTCAACATCATTCAGTGCATCTTGCAGCATGGCCTCTGACTGGTCGGACCACCGCTTTACGTCGCTCGTCTCTACCGCTTCCCGAACTATCCTCTGTTTATACTCCGGCAACAGGAAAATGGCAGCGTGATCAGATTTTCCTAGGGGAGGGAGTGAAACAGCCTTGTAGCCTTTCCTGAACGGTGTGTAGCAGTGGTCCAAATTTCTCTCCCCCCTGGTGGCACACGTGATGTGTTGGTAGAAGTTCGGCATGACCTTCTTGAGATTTGATTTATTAAAATCTCCAGCCACCACCATAGCCGCATCCGGGTACTTGTTTTGATGTCGACATAGTACATCGTGTAGGGCCGATAGTGCCATGTCAGTGTCCGCCTGCGGTGGAATGTAGAAGGCTGTGACGATCACTGAGCCAAACTCCCGGGGAAGGTAGAATGGGCGGCATGAGATCGTCAGGTGCTCCAGGACCGGCGAGCAGGAACGGGAAAGCATCTTGATATTTCCAGGGTTGCACCAGTTGTTATTGGTCATGAAGCAGAGTCCTCCACCCTCGTCATTTTTCGAGATCGATCCCACCAGGGTGTTATCATCTGCAAACTTGCAAATGGAGTTAGAGCAGAATTTGGCTACAAAGTTATGAGTATACAAGGAGTGCTGCGAATACAAACTTGCAGGGCACTTACAAGGAATGGATCGACTGGGCTTATATTCACTGGAATTTAGAAGGATGAGAGGATATCTTAGAGAAACATAAAATTCTTCAGGGATTGGACAGGCTAGGAGCAGGAAACCAATTCCTGATGTTGGGGGAGTCCAGAACCAGGGGTCAACAGTTCAAGTTCAAGAGACATTTATTATCACATGCACCAATTGGTACAGTGAGACTCGGGGCTGAGGCTGCATTCCGGCGGCGGCCCGACTCGGAGCTGAGGCGGCGGTGGCCCGACTCGGAGCTGAGGCGTCAGCGGCCCGACTTAGGGCTGAGGCGGCGGCCCGACTTGGAGCTGAGGCGGCGTTCCGGCTTTCGGCAGCGGCCCGACTCGGAGCTGAGGCGGCGGCAGCCCGACTTGGGGCTGAGGCGGAGGTGGCCCGACTCAGAGCTGAGGAGGCGGCGGCCCGACTCGGAGCTGAGGCGGCGGCAACCCGACATTGGAGGTTCGACCGCGGGCCAGTGGACGACATCTTCGGGAGCTCACAGGTCACAGGTTGGTGAACTGTTTTTCCGGAGCTCCCACAACAACAGCTTCGTCCGTTGGGCTGGAGGGTGGTAGCTTCAGCAGCTTCGACCACCCCGGGCCGTGGAGTTTGAACCGGCCCTTTCGCGGAGCACGGTTGAGCTGCGAGACTTACTTTCCATCACCCGGCAGGGTCACAACATCGGAGGCCTGGATCGCCTCAGCACAAAGGGAGAGCAAGGAGTGAAGAGACAAAGACTTTAAGACTTTTGCCTTCCATCACAGTGAGGAAGTGTCTGGTGAACTCACTGTGGTGGATGTTAAATTTGTGTTTATTGTGTGTTTTGTTATTTTATAATATGTATGACTGCAAGGCAACAACATTTCGTTCAGACAGAAAGGTCTGAATAACAATAAAGGATACTTTGACTTTGAAATGACTGGATGAGAGATCATACAAAGTCGAGATAGTCGGGACTTCTAATCCGACGTGAATCTGAAGAAGACCGAGAACTACACCGACACATAACTGCAGAGAAACCACCAGATGCAGAGAAGACTGAGAAATCTTTGCAACCTCAGCTGACACAGGAAAAACCAACACAACATGCATCACCAGAAAAAAATGCAACTCATGAAATTCATAACACAGAGAAAACTAAACAAAAACAAAGTGACACAAGAGAAGAAACTAGAAGTGATGCAGAATGTACACACTGAAAAGAAAGACACTTCTAAAAGAAACACCATCATTAAGACTAGGGCAGGAAGAGATGTCAGACTGCAGGAAAGATACGGCGAGTATGTCAAGAAGTAAGGTGTTTTGTTGTGATGTACTTACATGCTTATGAGATGAAAGCATGTGAACCTTATTTTGTGTTATTGAAATAAATCACAATTGTGGCTATGGTTGAAATTGTGAAATAAGACAGAACAGTTGTTTTATTCAGTTAAGAAACCATATCACTATGGTGTAATATTATGAAAAGTGTTTAGGTTTGCTTTGTTTTGTATCGTTGGAAATGTAATCCCAAAATGTCAAAAAGGAAAGGATGTGACAATATGCATGTCATTTATGCATATGAGCTGTATGCATTCTCGCACATGCTCAGTAAATCAATCAGTGACCTTTGACTTGGAAATAAATCATTCCTGCTTTTGATCCCAACACGAGTGTGTGTGGAGCCATCTTTCTCTGTCTAATATGTGCTAGTTTTACCTATATCGTAAGTAGACACATATCAAAACAGGTTGTAGGTTAATTGGCTTCTGTAATCAATGGAATAAATATTAATGGACTGGAAAATATAAAAATCTTTTGATTTAAGAAAGCCTTACATTATCATATTTTATTAGTAATTAATCAATTAACTTATAAATATATAGTAATTAAATAAAATGTTAATAATAATACTAACATAACCGTGGGTGATCGAGGGGGGAGGAGAGTGATATACGTGATACTATGTTTAACCCCTCGGAACCTGCTTTTGTCTAAGATATAAGACTGGGTTTTAAATGGCGGAAACAATGTAATAATGCCGAGCTTATACACGGGCATATAATTTATATATGGTAAATCTTAATATATACTTATTGCTAGATTATTTGGAAAGGCATATATATATATCTAGAACTAAGATAGTTAGAACTAAATGTCTTTCTCTTTCGCCTTTCTTGCTCTGGTTGGGTAAATTCCACAAATATTAAACGGCCCGTCAGCCTTTTAGGACACTTGGTCATGGGGGCAGAGCTGAATGTAGATTAATATCAACGGAAGTCTATCAAGATCTTGCCACCCTTCCTCTTAGATACCTTAAAAGCACTTTTCTTTTATCACTACAATTGTTACTTTTTTATATTTATCACAACACACTCTCTTCTCTTTTTTTAAGGTGTGCTTTAGAAAGGAGATGCCAAATAAATGCAAAAGTTCGGGATGACCACCAAATGCCCAAAGTTCTGAGGTATTTGCTTGCACCATATGACTTAAAGATATCAAACTGATTCAAAATGCAAGACGACAGACATAAAAAGAATGGAGGAATTACGTTCTGCAGTTGGAACATAAGGGGTGATAATGAACCAATTAAAATCACTCAATGCTGACATTTTTCTGCAGGAAACACATATGAAACAACACAAGAAATTGAAGTTAGAGCAAGAAACACAGATAAGATTGAAGGCAAATTGGATAGGTCAAACATTCTACTCTTCATTTACTTCTAAATCTAGAGATACGGCTATTATCAACTGAAAAGGCATACCATTCAAATTAAAGAATACTATATCAGATAAAGAGGGAAGGTATATTATAGTCTCGGGAGAAATTTATTCCACCCAACTTACTATGATAAATATTTATACTCCTAATTTTGTTAACCCTCAATTCTTTAATAACATTTTGGATATAATATCAGAGTTTAACTATCAAAATGTAATAATAGGGAGGATTTTAATTGTGTTTTAGATCCATATTTACATAAATCTATAAAACAAAGAAGATGTAACATAAGATCCAAGACTAGCGAACTTTTAAACACATATATAAAAAATACTAATATAACAGATGTATGGAGAATTGCTAACCCAACTGGAAGGGAATATTCATTTTATTCAGCGGTACATAAAACTTACTCACGAATTGACTTAGTAGACACAAAATTAATTCCATATATAATTAATCCTATATACCATAACAGCATTATTTCCGACCATTCCCCACTAACTTTTATATTAAAAGTTGAAGGCATGCCGGGTAAAAATCCTTCTGGAGGTTTAACCCCCAAATTCTAAATAACCCACAAAGTTACACATACTTAAAACAACAAATGAATTTTTTTTTTGAGATTAATGATACGCCAGGTATTTCACCCTCTTTATTATGGGAAACTTTTAAAGCATTTATTAGAGGCGTTATAATTTCATATCAAACCTTCCTAAATAAAAAAAAAAATACAGAACAATTGAAGTTAGAACAAGAAATTAGACAATTAGAGTTAGAGAATGCCAAAGACCCAAATATAGATAAACATAATAAGATAACAGTATTGAAATTTAAATTAAACAGAATTTTATCGGCAAGAGTGGTAAGACTATTCCAAATTACAAAACAGGAAAATTTTAAATTCAGTGATAAACTTCATAAACCATTAGCTCGTCAATTGAAGAACGAGAAAAGGAAAACACAATTATTAAAATCAAATCAGAGAAAGGTAAATTATTAACATTATCTAAAGATATTAACAAAAGATTTGCCCAATTTTATCAACATTTGTACACATCTAAAACCACAGCAGATGACAATAAAATTACAAACTTCTTAGATAAATGTAACCTTCCAAAACTTGACCCCTTGGAACCCCTAGGAGCTCAGATTACACTTGAAGAAATAGAGGAAACAATAAATTAGCTGAAAAATGGCAAGACGCCTGGACCAGATGACTTTAACAATGAATTTTATAAGAGATTTCATGAGATAATCATCCCACGTTTACAAAAACTATATACACATGCCTGTGTATATAACAAAGATAAAGACCTAGAAGAACCAGGTTCATATAGAGCTACAGCACTTTTAAATACAGATCAGAAAATTCTAGCAAAGACCCTAGCAAGAAGATTGAGTAAATATATTAGTAAATTAATAAACCCAGATCAAACGGGGTTCATACCTAAAAGATACTCATTTAACAATCTGAGACGCTTGTTTAATATAATGTATTCACATAAAATAGAAGAAGATGTATCAATTGTTTCTCTGGACGCAGAGAAAGCATTTGATCAAGTAGAATGGTACCGATTTGCCCAGTGGGCAATCGGTTATCTCCCCGATAAAAATGAATAACACAATATACAAGAAGAACCCAATCATCCATAATACAATACGAATTTGGAAACAAATAAAATTAAGAAATCTATCACTTTTAACGCCATTAGTTAATAATCCAGCATTTAAACCATCTTTCACTGATAAAACATATAACCAATGGGAAAAACTGGGAATTAAACGGCTTCTGTAAATAGGACTAGTGTATGGGTGATCAGTAGTTTGAAAGGCCTGTTTCCATGCTGTATTTCTAAACTAAACTAAAGAGCATAGGGTTAAGGTGAGAGATTTAATAGGAACCTGAGGGGGAATCTTTTGATACAGTGGGCGGTGGGTTTATGGAAAGAGTTGCCAGAGGAGGTGATTGAAGCAAGTACAATAACAACATTGAAAATACATTTTGGCAGATAATGCATCAGGAAGGTTGCAAGGGATATGGGCCAAACATAAACAAATTAGACTAGTTTAGGTGGGTCATCTTGGTCGGTATGTACGGGTTGGGCTGAATGGCCATTTCCATGCTGCATGTCTCTATGACTCTGTCAGTAGCAGAAGGTATTGCTGATTCTTAAGTCTAGGAGTATAGAGATATGTTTGGTTGGGATTATGGTGTTGAAGTCTATAGTCAATAAGTATGTTTAACGTAGGTGTTGTTATTTAGATGTCTCCGCAATGAGTGAGGGCTAGAGAGATGCTGTAGACCTGGTGTAACAGTAGGTGAACTGCAGTATATTAAGGTTGTTAGGAAGCCTGAGTTAATGTGCGCCATCATCAGCTTCTTCAAAATGCTGTATGTCAGAGCTTCTCTTTGATAGTAGGGTGATTGTGGTCTTCCTAAAGCAGGTGGGAATCTCAGAATGGAATAGTGAGAGGTTAAAGATGCCGGAGAATACTCCTGCCAGCTGGTTGCACAGGTCCTGAGGTCACTCCGTCCAGGCTGGTTGCTTTCTCTGGGTTCACACTACAGAAGGCCGATCTGACAACTGTGACAGTGACCATGTGTTCATGCAAACCCCAAGTGGAAGGTGTCATTCCACCAACCTTCTGTTCAATGCCAGGTCCGATGGAACCAGAGATAAGAGCGTAACATGGGCATAAGAAACAGGGGCAGGAGTAGACCATTTCACCTGTCAAGCCATCTTCATCATTCAATGAAAACATAGTTGTTCTGAGCTTGGTCTCAGCTATTCTCCCAAACCTTTAATTCCCCACAGATCAAAATCGGTTCAACTCAGTCATGAATATATTCACAATTCACAAATCCCCAAGGTAAAATATTCCAAAGATTCATAACCTGCTGAAAGATTCAGCGTAAATGAATGGTTATTTATTCTAAGGCAGCTGTACCTCTTCTTGTGCAAGAAGTTATTGATGTTTTCACCTTTCAACGCTTTAACTATTCGTGAAGAGTCAAGGTCTACCGAGATGTCAGCGTGTAGTCGGAGATGCAGGGTTGACGTCCTGGGCATTCAAGAGCATCGTCGTGTCCACCGAGACGTGGAGATCAGGTTTGACAAAGCAGATGGCTAAGACCTCATCACATCGTCAGCGTGGAGAGGTCCTGTAAACAACTCTGCTCAGGGAGGAGTGGGTCTGCTATTGAGTCGGAGAGCAAGGAGCTCGCTACAAGATGTCCACTCTGTCAGTCTTCGAGTCCTTATTGCTGAGTTTAGTGGTAACCACTTTACCACTGTCATAGTATGCTACTCTCCACACAACAGCAGCCCTGAGGCCGAAATGGAACAATTCTACTCTGTCCTCCAAGTTGCGATGGAGCGAGTACCTGCATACAATTTTCTGCCTGTGCTTGGGGACTTCAATGCCCGCCTCGGACCCGAGGATGCCTGTTACATCCATCACACTGGTGATACTAACCGGAATGGTCAATACCCAGCCAGCTTTCTCCAGGAGTATAGTCTCCTAGCAGCCAACACCATGTTCAAGAAGTGACAAGGAAAGCTGTGGACACATCAGGACCGGTGCACAGAAGAAAAGTGCCAGCTAGAATACATCCTGGTGTGACATAAAGGCGCAACAGTGTCATGGACACTGAAGCATGCAGAAGTTTTGAGAACGTGAGCTCAGATCACCGAGTGGTGACAATGTGAGTGAGGCTAAGCCTGAGGCAGCCTAAAGGGCCTGTCCCACTTGGGCGTCATTTGAGCATCACACAGGTGGCCCGCAAAGTTTTGTGAACCCCAAAATCCTGGGGCGCCAGGCGCGACCGTGCATCACTGTCTACGCCACCACGCACCATGCACACGTAATGCCGCCATGCGCGCATCTCGTGCGCGTCTCACGTAACTGATGTCGTGTAAATGACGCGCAAATGACGCTTAAGTAGGACAGGCCCTTAAGTCTACAGGCTCCAAGGAAAAAGTGGACTGGAAGTTGTTTTCCTCTCGACCAGAACTACAGGCCCAATACACAGTAGAGATGGTGAACCGCTTCCAGATGCTGGAGGAGGAGAAACGAGAAGAGGAAGAGGAAGATGAAAGGGGAGGAGCTGATGCGAGGGAAAATGCTAAAGGGCCTGTCCCACTTAGGTGATTTTTCAGCGGACTGCCAGCAACTGTCAAGTTCCCAGCAGTCGCCTGAAAAACCGGGAACTGGAACGGCGACTGTCAGAGTGAAACACACACACACACACACACACAAACACATCGCAAAGTCGGGGACCATGGAAAGCAGGGGGAGCACTGTCTGAAATTCACACGGTGCAAAGCCAAGATGATACAGCCACACACTGCAATGAACAGGAAGGTTAAGACGGCTAGCATAGTGTGTGGTAAGTCCTTTGAAAGGGGGGGGGAGGGGTATGTGAGGGGAGAAGGAGGGAGAAGAAGTGGAGACAGCATTTGTGGAGAAGGGTTCAGTCTCGAAACGCAATCTCTCCATTCCCATCACAAATGCTGTTTGAGCGGCTGTGTTCCTCCAGTACTTTGTGTTTTCCGTCAAAAGCAGAAAGTCTGCCAACCTCACCAATTATAGCCCAGACTCCACAATAATGTTGACACTTAAAACCTTTGGATTGCCCCAGCCAACCAATAAGTTCAAGGCCAATTACACATGAACAATATTTGCTGGAATTTCTGAACATCGAATACAAAGATTTAAATAATATTCTCTTTTTGCCTTCTTCTTACCAAAAACATGGATAAGCTCACACAATACTCCCTCTGTCACTGTTTTGTTAATTCATCTAAACAATCTCTACCATTTTGCAAACTTTGTTGTATTCTCCTCACAACTTATTTTGATATTTTCTGTTCTATCGTCAACAAATTCAGTTGCAACACTCAGTCCTCTCATCCAAATTAATATAGATCATACAGACCCAAGGAACTGCAGATGCTGGTTCACAAAAAAAGTGCTGGAGTAATTCAGCGACTCTGGCAGCATCTTAGGAGAACATGGATAGGTGATGTTTTGGGTCGGGACCCTTCTTAGGTGCGTCAAAAGCCGGACAAACAGACTCAAAAACAGTGTTAAAGAGGGAACTGCAGATTCTGGAGAATCGAAGGTTACACAGAAAAGCTGGAGAAACTCAGCGGGTGCAGCAGCATCTATGGAGCGAAGGAAATAGGCAACGTTTCGGGCCGAAACCCTTCTTCAGACCCAAAAAGACTCAAAAACAGTTTCTTTCCCGGGCTATCAGAAATCTAAATTCCTCACATATCCACACGACATGAGAGATGCTGTCATCCATTCCACTATAAAACAGTCCACTCAGCTAATATTTCTTCTTTTTTAATTATTTTAAAGTATTTATTACATTTTAAAGTGTAATATTCTCCCAGTGCAATGTTCTACCTAGGTGTGACAAATATAATTTATCTACTATTTTAAACAGTTAAATAACGTATTGGATGTATTGGTTGTGTTTTTATCTCGTTTTAACTTGTTTTGGTTGCACTGATCAGGAGTAGCTCTCCCAAATTTGTTGTATTTCTAAGTACAATGAAAATAAAGACATTATTATTATTATTATTATTTATTATTATTATTATTATTATTATTATTATTATTATTATTATTATTATTATTATTCAGACTATTATTGATCATAACTAATTGAAGCCCCAGCATTGATCCTTTAGGGGCTCTAATAGTTACAGGTGGCCAACCTCAAAATAATGCATTGATCACTCTCCTATCTCCTTTAGCTATTCAATCTTCAATCATATATCATCTGTCTATCCATTATATTATTCTCAATGCCATTAGTTCATTCCTTTTATGCAGCATTTTAACAATTGCCTTCTAAACACACTACTTTTATTATTTCCCTTTTATTCACCTTACTTCATTGCATCCTCAAATAATTAAAATGTCAAAATTGATTTCCCATTCATAAGTCATGTTAACATTGATGGTGTAATGATTTTGTAAATGTTTCATATGAACTCCAGTAATTTCCAAAGATGAATGCCTGGCTAACTGGCCTGTAGTCCTTGTTTAGTACTTCCCTCCTTCTGAGAATAAGGATTTTGTATTTGTGGCTTTCCTTTCTGATGGGAATTTGAAAGGTCACAACCAATCTCTGCAGCAACTTCTTTTAGCATGGATGCAAGGGAACTTGAAAGGCTTTAGATCTGTTAATTCTGCCATCTCTTTTCCCTCATGATGGCACGTGTTTTCATCTCTTCCCACTTTTTTGCCCCCAGAGTTTTTTTAATTTGTGGAATTCTTTTTATGTCTTCTACATGGGACACCGATGCAAAATATTCAGATCTCTGCCGTTTCTTTATATCCCATTAGTGTATTAATTATACCCTTTATCCTCAAAGAACTATTGTCAATTTAGCTGATTTCATCCTTTTTATTTATAAAATAGGAGAAGATCTTACTGTCTATTTCTTGCTTGCTCACTCTCATAATCTATTTACCCATCTTTATTATTGTATGAGCCATTCTTTATTGTTTGCTAACATTTCTCGATATTCAGGCTGATCACTAACTCTTGCGATGCTGCATGTCTTTCTTTCCATTGATACCACTTTTAACTACTCGAGTTGAGAGACAATGCCTCGAAGGAACAGGGGAAGATTCAATTCCCACAGTCAATTACTCTCTTGCCTTTATGTTTTTCAAACTGATATTTTTCTCATTTCTCAAACTCTTGATTTGAGTTGCAGCTGCTGCTGCTTCAAGTTGACTCAACTCTGATGTTTTATTAAAATAGAAGCTCGGCACTAATTTATCTGAATAAAACTGTGAGAGCATGACACCCTATGACACTGGGTGTTGCTTGTTCAATGTGATAGCAAAAGGCTCCTGTATTTATATTATCACAAGTTGATATCAGTATGGTCCATTTTAGTGGAGTACAATTAAAAATTTGAATCCTGAGATAGACAGAATGAACAATGGTGCTTAATGGATGGCAAATCCACAGTACCAAATGCTGCATGCACGATATGTCTAATTAATGCTGTGTAAAAGGGCAACAGAATATTAAACAGCAAAGCCAAACCTGTAAAGCAAAAGTCACAGGAAGCAGTGCTGTTATGCATTACCATAATGCTTTTGTCCATATTGTCCTTGGCTTAGTTTAGTTTAGTTTAGAGATAGAGCGTGGAAACAGGCCCTTCGGCGCACCGAGTCCACACCAACCAGCGATCCCCGCACATTAACACATTCCTACACACACTAGGAACAATTTACACCTATACCAAGCCAATGAACCTACAAACCTGTACGTCTTTGGAGTGACAACGGACAATAGGTGCAGGAGTATGTCATTCAGCCCTTCGAGCCAGCACCGCCATTCAATGTGATCATGGCTGATCATCCCCAAGCAGTACCCGGTCCTGCCTTATCCCCATATCCCTTGACTCTGCTATCTTTAAGACCCCTATCTATCTCTCTCTTGAAAGTATCCAGAGAACCGGCCTCCACTGCCCTCTCAGGCAGAGAATTGCACAGACTTACAACTGTGTGTGAAAAAGTGTTTCCTCATCTCCGTTCTAAATGGCTTACCCCTTATTTTTAAACTGTGGCCCCTGGTTCTGGACTCCCCAAACATGTTTCCTGCCTCTAGCGTGTGCAAATCCTTAATAATCGTATACGTTTCAATAAGATGCCCTCTCATCCTTCTAGATTCCAGAGTATACAAGCTCAGCCACTCCATTCTTTCAGCATATAACAGTCCCGCCATCCCGGGAATTAACCTTGTAAACCTACACTGCACTCCCTCAATAGCAAGAATGTCCTTCCTCAAATTAGGAGACTAAAACTGCACACAATACCCCAGGTACGGCCTCATTTAGGCCCTGTACAACTGCAGAAGTACCTCTTTGCTCCTATACTCGTGTGGGCGAAAAACGAAGATCTCGGAGAAAACCCACGGAGAGAACATACAAATTCTGTACGGACAGCACCCGGTTGAGATCAAATCCGGGTATCCAGTGCTGCATGCACTGTACAGCAGTAACTCTACCGCTGCGCCACTGTGCCGTGCTTGGGTTTTCTATGAAGGAGGTCAGAGTACATTGCGAAACATTCAAGTGTTGAATGTCAGAGCAGAACAGAATTGCTGATTCCTTGAATTTGAGATGTAAGTCGTAAAGGGCGGCACAGTGGCGCAGCGGTAGAATTGCTGCCTCAAAGATCCAGAGACCCGGGTTTGATCCTGACCTCGGGTGCTATCTGTGTGGAGTTTGCATGTTCTACCTATGACTGCATGGGTTTTCTCCGGGTGCTTCAATTTCCTCCCACATCCCAAAGGGTCTGTAGGTTAATTGGCCTCTGTAAATTATCCCTAGTGTGTAGGGAGTAGATGCAGAAGTGGGACCACATCGAACTAGTGTGAACAATGATTGGCCTGGACTTGATAGGCTGGAAGGCCTATTTCCATGCTGTATTTGTTAATCCATCAATTGAACATGCTGGTTACTGAAGAAGTGATCTCATGGAAGTACAAAGGAAAATGAATATAGTCAAGTTTTATTCGTCACATGCACATAAAGTGCAGTGAAATGAATTTGCCAGCAGCGTTACAATAAAAAAAGAACACACAATACACAATAAAAATTTAACACAAACATCCACCACAGCATTCATCACTGTGGTGGAAGGCACAAAGTTTGGTCAGTCCTCCTCCATTTTCCCCCATAGTCGGGACCTCAACGCTGCAGGCGTCCAGATGTGCAGACAAGGTAAGTCCAGGTAAGTCCTGAATCGGTCTCTCCCCACCGGAGACCGCGGCTTCAAGATGGTGTAGGCCGCAGGCCGGCAGTCGATGATCTAAAGTCCCCGCCGCGCCGCAGCCAGAAGCACCGCAGACCGCAGGGCCGGTGGTCAGAGCTCCTCTTGAGGGATCCCCGGTGAGGGATCCCGCTCCGGACGGTAAGTCCCCGCCACGCCCGCGATTAGAAGCAGGCCGCGGGCCATCGGTCGGAGCTCTTCTTCTCCGGGGTCCCCAATGAGGGATCCCAGGCTCTGGACGCCACGCCAGCTGGAGCTCCGTAGACCACGGCTTCAGGCTGCAACGAGCCAGCAAACGGAGCATTCCCCTCCGGCGAGCCCCGGAGAGGGCTCACCCGCTCCACGACAAAAGAGTCCTCGCTGCGCCCGCTGCTGAAGCCCCGGGTGCGTCTCCAGGAAAGGCCGCACCGATCCTCTATTTTAGGCCACGAGGGAGGCGAAATGGAAAAAGTCGCCTCTCCGTGGAGGAGGCGACCGAAGCGGTTTCCCCCTTACCCCCCCACACCGCCCCCCACACAAGACACACCGAGAAACATTAAAAACATTGAGACACTCTAAAAAAACAAAAAAAGTAGAAAAAACTAACACGCTGCTGGCAGGGCAGCCGGCTCACAGCGCCCCTACCGACCTCCGAATATATGTAAATTCAAAGATAATTATAGTTTAAACGATTATGATAAGGGGACACAGGTTCAAACACAAACAGAGTAACTTAAGACAATAGACAATAGGTGCAGGAGTAGGCCATTCGGCCTTTGAGTGCTCCCGGAAAGGCCCATCTAGAAGTTTCATGCCGCATCTGGATATGGATGGCAATGCCATTACTCCATCTCCAAACTGTGCTCCTTGTGGAGTTAGAAGCCCCAAATGGCTCTAACCCCTGATCTGCAACAACTGGGCCATGGTTCTGGGTAGTCGGAACATGATTTATGGTGAAGGCTGTGTCACCTTTAATAATATCTGTCAACCCACCAAGTGAGGTTCTAATCCCGGAAATCATCGGAAATGCAATTCCTTGTCAGCATCGCCATTCAATGTGATCATGGTTGATCATCCCTAATCAGTACCCTATTCCTGCCTTCGCCCCATATCCCCTGAATCTGCTATCTTTAAAAGCCCTATCTAGTTCTCTCTTGAAAGTATCCAGAGAACCGGCCTCCACCGCTCTCTGAGGCAGAGAATTCCACAGACTCACAACTGTGAGAAAAAGTGTTTCCTCGTCTCCGTTCTAAATGGCTTACCCCTTATTTTTAAACTGAGGCCCCTGGTTCTGGACTCCCCCAACATCGGGAACATGTTTCCTGTCTCTAGCGTGACCAAACCTTTAATAATCTTATGTTTCAATAAGTGACCCTCTCATCCTTCTAAATTCCAGAGTATACAAGCTCAGCCTCACCATTCTCGCAGCATATGACAGCCCCGCCATCCCGGGAATTAACCTTGTAAACCTCCGCTGCACTCCCTCAATATGTCCTCCTCAAATTAGTGGACCGCATGGGTTTCTTCTGTTTTTTCTATGTTGTTATGTTTCTATGTATTGTGAGCTTTCTTGGACAATTACTGTATCAGGATTTGATTTCACCTGGATTTCTTTCTCAACATTGATTCCAAATGTTGTTTGCTACTTTGAACTGTAGAATGTGAAAACTTAATTCTTTAGGACCAATATCAAGGGGTTTCTTCATGTTAGTTCAAACTTATGCAACACAGAAAGGTACATTTAATCCATCAGGTCTATGCTGCATTTCAGTAATCTCATCAATCCCATTCCCTTTTTTTTCTGGTTTCTTGTTCTCTCTAATTGTCCATCAATCCGAAATCAGCGTTTTTTATGGATTTCCACACAGCATGATGATGGATAAGCCTTAGAATAAGTTAAGAAGCAACTCTCTGTTGTTCCAAATGTCTGAGTTCGATTTGAGTAAATGTATGGGCTAAATAACCTTTGGTATCCAGAAATGTCTTGAATTTGTGGTTTGAGAGAAGGAGACAGGTTCTATGATGATACTTCAGTGAGAAAGGGTTGATTCATACAGCAAGGCCTTCCAGAAACTTATTGAAATACATTGATGAAAAGTTTATTCCTAATCTTGGAATTGCAAATCATAGCTTGGATATTTAAAATGTTATTGATGCGGGAAGAATGCAGGTCCAGAATCAGGGGTCACAATTTAGGAATAAGAAGTAGGCTATTTTGGACTGAGATGAGGAAAAGCTTTTTCACCCAGAGAGTTGTGAATCTGTGGAATTCTCTGCCACAGAAGGCAGTGGAGGCCAATTCACTGGATGTTTTCAAGAGACTTAGATTTAGCTCTCAAGGCTAACGGAATCAAGGGAAATGGGGATAAAGCAGGAACAGGGTACTGATTTTAGATGATCAGCCATGATTATATTGAATGGCAGTGCTGGATCGAAGGGCCGAATGGCCTATTCCTGCACTTATTTTCTGTTTCTATGTATTGTTGAGCTTTCTTGGACAATTATTTTACAAATTACTGTATCAGGAATTGATTTCACCTGGATTTGTTTCTCAACATTGATTCCAAATGTTGTTTGCTACCTTGAACTGTAGAATGTGAAAACTTAATCCTTCCCATAGTTGGCAGAAACTTGGTAGAATGTAGTTAATGCATTAACACCCTGTGGTGCTAATGTGGCTTCCTCACTTAGAGCTGCACGCTGCCGTGATTTGCGATCATCATTCAATGCAACAATAACCTTGCTTTAATTTAGTATTATGGGTTTTGCAAATGCTCTTATTTATTGCACACAATGAAAATGCCACAGCAAAAACAGTCACAATGCAATTTTTCAGTACATTCTCCCCTTTCTTCTTGCTGTCCCGAGGCCTGAGGATTGATAATTTACTTGTTCTTAATTCTTCTGCATCACTTGGTCAAATTAAATATGTAGCTTGAGTGTCTGACTGAGACAATAATCTCAGCATGGATGATATGTACATTAATTGCAAATCATTCTTTAAATATGCATTTACCACAAACTAGGACTGATGTACAGAGCTGGTCTGTCCTTCCCTTGGGTACCCGTCCGTATCTTCCTGCGCGCTGTTCCCGCCCTTCTTGTCCTTCCCTTGAAGTATAACACTGGTTGTTAACACTGCCCTGTTTATCAGCTTTCAGAAACCAAATGAAAATTAACACAGATAATGAACAATGCCTTTGATATGTCAGAACCTTTTTCTTCAGCTTTCTGATTAGCTTACACAGAGGGATGAGAGGTGAGTCAAGGTCGAGGTTCCACTGTATAAACACTGGAAGACTCAGGCATAATTTGTTTTAGCTGTTCATAGTTTCACATTCATGAATTCAGTGAATATGCTATTTGTTTGAAAACAAATGTTTTCCTAGCTACGGATACCACTTTGGAGTGTTGCTGAAAGTTTCAGAAATGTAAATGTGCGAATAAACAGTAATTCTTACATGTCCATGTCTGCTAAAGGAAAAGATTGCTGCTGGCAACACATTCCATAAGGTATAAAACTGATAAGAAATGACAATATAAAAAAATTGAAAATGAAGGCTTCATGTATTATTGAGGTTGGTGAGAGATTGCAGTCTGCACATCACTGGCCAGTTGTTCCCTTGAAAAAACAGATTGCAGTCTAGAATGTCAAGTTGCTTCAACACTAACAGACAAGGCATCCTAGGTAGATTGTATGTGGGGTACTGTCCTATTCCTGTTGAACCACTACTCTCTATTTTACCACAGGAGGACACACCAGACAGAGGGTGAACCTTGTTTTATGCAAAAGAAGAGAGAAAGCATTAATAACGGAAAGCAAAGGGCACCAGAAAGAAAAATCAATCAGGGAGACCATCAACCAACAACGAGAACCAGCTGATAGGCTGCAAAATGCGGTTTCAGATGTCAAGGCATCAGAGAAATGTACTTTTAATATGAGCCGTGACTAAATAATGACTAAATAATGGTAAAGGATGCATGTTTATAACAACTAAGTTCTTCTAGGAATTCAGATGCAATTGTGTCAGATTGGATACTAAAGCTCAAATTGATATTCTAGGGAGAATTTACATCACATTAAAACAGCAAAGGAATTTTATTGTGCAAAATCGATGATTGATTCTCCCAATTTATCTCAAATAAATCATGAAATAAGTATTTCTTTATGGGGGAAAATAAATAAGTTTCTAATTGACTCAAAACTCTAGTCTCCTTTAAAACAAATTTCACTTAGCTTTAAATATTTGGATGACTTCACTGCTGGGATGCCAGGATCAGAAGGCAACAAGTAATGGATATGTATTAAGGAGAACTTATGTCTGTATTCCATGCCTTTCCAGGCTCATGGGGACTTATCTGTAAACATCTGCTTTATCCAGTAAGTCCGTCTTGTATAAGCATCAATAGGACTAGTTTATTATTGATTAATCGGGATGAAAAGATTTAGTGGAATTGATAAATTGCTTTCTAGGAGATCCCAATGGGTGTGAATTTACAACATGAGTATCGTGATGAGAAATGAAACTTAATTTTTTCCCATGGGATGTGAAGGTTGGTACGCTGGCATTTGAAAGGCCTAGATATAGATACTCAAAATTGTTTCCCCCTGGTAGAAATATCAATAAGGAAGAAGCCTGGGCTTGTGTTTCTGTGTCCCAATAGTAATGAAGTACAATGAAAGTAACAATTTTCTCAAATTTTGAAAATATGTTTTCACTTTCTATTCTACAGTCATATAAAGGCCCAAAATATTCTAATTCTATTTGTTCTCTTCTTCTACATACTAAGGACCCAACCGGATTTTCATCATAACCTACCTTAAATAGTTATGAAGAAAATCTTATAGGAGCAGCACAAGGAAAATGAAGAGAACAAATAGAATTAGTCATATAGCCAAGGAAACTGGCCGTTCAGCCCAACCTGTCCATGCCGACCAGGGCACCTAACCAAGCTAATTCCATTTGCCTAAGCCTGCCCCATATCTCTCAAACCTTTCCTATCCACAGATCTATCCAAATATCATAATTGTATCTGCCCTCACCTCTTCCTTTGACAGCTCATGAAAAAATTATAAAAATACAAAAAAATGTAGAGATGTTTCTGGGAATTGCGGAATATATTGAAATTAGATGGGATTAACATCGATTAAAAATAAAGCAAACTTTTTTTGACTAATAAGCTGTTTCCGTTATTCATTAAATGTCCCACTGCATGCTCATCAGCCTTCTTGGGTGCCATGCCACGCCAAACAGTTTTTCCTCACTCTCTGCCATGTTCCTGTCTGCCGTCTACTGAACGCTGTCATTAACTCCCATATCATATTCCAGCTTCCCGAATGTCTCACTTCTGTTTCCATCCCCCTGCCTACTCTTCCTAGTTGGATTTACAAACCTACCTGCCATGATATTGGTTCCCTCCAGTTCAGGTCCAACACATCCCTCTTGCACAGCTCACCTCTGCCCCAGAGGAAACCCCAATGGTTAAAAAATCTGAATCCCTGTATCCTGCACCAACATCTGAGGCATGCATTCATGCATGTCTTCCTCTTCCTACCCTCACTAACACATGACACCGGGAGTAATCAAGAGATTACATGGAAACATAGGAAAATAGGTCAGCACCGCCATTCAATATAATCATGGCTGATCATTTAAAATCAGTACCCCGTCCTGCTATTCCCCCATATCCCTGCATTCCTTTAGCCCTAAGAGCTAAATCTAACTTTCTCTTAAAGTTCTGCTTATACATTTTTTGCCTGCAGGACCTTGTTCCTTTGCTTATCTAGAATCTTCCTCAGTGCAAATTGCTGTGTAATGTACTGATATAATTTGCAGTTTGACTCACTTATTAAGAAAATACTGGAAGACAAGCTATTATTTATTAATTTGAAATAGGGCCCGGTAACAAATCTATTTAAATTAGATTTAAAAAAATTAAATTATATAAAATATTGCTAATTTTATGTGTGTCACTTTATGTATCGTACAAATGAATCCCATGTATCTTCTTAAAAGACCATTCGCTACAATTACAATTATAACACCGTTTATTGTCATTTGAACCTCAAATAAAGTTCAAACAAAATTTGGTTTCTGCAGTCATACAAGAAAAGAACCAAGACACACACCAACACAATTTACACAAACATCCATCACTGTGATGGAAGGCAAAGTATTGTCTCTCCCCTGCTCTCCATTCTTCTCACGATGTCAAAGCCCCCGGCAGGCGATGGTAAGTCCCGCGGCGATTAAAGCCACGCCGGGCGATGTAAGGCCCCTCTCTTGGAGCCTCCGAAGCTCCGGAGTCGGGTCACAGGTGCCCGCCACCAAAGTTCTCCACGCTCCGAAGCCGGCCAGCTCCATGGTGGTAAGTCCGCAGGTTGGAGGCCGCTCCACAGTGCTAGGCCTCAACGACAACGGAGACACGACAGATAAAATGTTGGTCCCCTGTACAGGGAGGAGATTCAAAAGCACCCCCCCCCCCCCCCCCCCCCCCCGCCCCACATATACACAGTTAAAAACAATATATAAACCACTGCAAACTATACACTCAATGGGCCAAAAATAAAAAAAAGACAGACGGACTGCAGAGGCCGCTGCAAACGGCGGTCGCACCGCCTCACACAATTCCCATGTAACCCTCCCTACATCATTTCTGGCCTTTCCTTTCCCAGAGTTGGCTTGTTTTTTTCACATTAGCAGATACCAAAATTAATTTATGAATTAGCCTTATCATTTCTTCATTTCTGATAAGTTTTTCGGCTCCTCCAACATCTTGTCAGCTGAATTTTCTCTTACTGATGAACTTCAAAGACTTCAGGATAATTAAATACTTAATAATAAATGATCTGTTATATTCTTTAATTTGGATTGGAATAGAGGAACAAATTAATTATCCATCAGACATGAGGTTTCATCCAAGCTGGATAAAAGAGTAGTCATATCCACATAATGTTTAAAAAGAGTCTGAATGGCATTTACGCATTTTCTTTCCAAATTATCAACCTGCTAATAATTTCATATTTGTTCTCGAGTCCTCCAAAGAGGTCGATCATACTGCATTTTGTAACTGGATACCCATCAAAGGAAAAAAACAAAAAAACAAGCCACAATATTATTAATGTCCTGGTCAGTCAAAGTAAAGATCTTCCTGATGATAACCAGACTGCAAACTTAGTCTCATCAATATCCCTCGATCGTCTAATAACGATGACGTTACTGCAGTGAATTTTACATCTCTTTCCAGATTCTCCAACTAGAGCTTACATTTGGAAAGAAAATCCTAATTCATTTTTTATTGATTTTAGTCCAAATGAAAAAAGAACTATTGGTTTTCATTCAAGTAAAATAAAATATGACATTTTGGAGATTTCTTCACCTCACCTGCCATCACCATGATTGTCATGTCTTTGGAGAGTAAAGATTTGTTGTGTGCAATATAGAAGCAAGTCATACATCCCTACACATTACCATCACAGACATTGATTTAGTGTCAGTATGAATGGCTTTCGCTTTTTCTCTCACTGAACTTTATTTTAAAAGGGCATGAAGCAGAAGAAGCAGCAGAAGGAAATTAACTTTCTTTTCATTCGAACCTGGAATGAGGATTTTGTTGAAATTGCTGGCATTAACTGTCCTTCTATCCCTGCACTGAATCAGGGAATAATCACTGAAATCTCCTGGTATATATGTGACAATAGAGTAGATAGTCAGAACCTTTATTCCAGGGTGGAAATGTCAAAAGATGTGAGGGCACAGCTTTAAGGCGTGAGTGCCAATGTTTGTAGTCATATATAGTCCAAATGATTTATTTCATTAAATGCATCATAGAACAGTTCAGCACAGGAATAGGCCCTTTGTCCCACATGTTGGTGGAATATATGATAATAAATTAAACTAATTTCCTCTGCCTGCATATCATTCATATCCCTCTATTCCCTGCATATCCACGTGCCTACCGAAAAGCCTCTAAATGTGGTTGCCAACACCCACCACCCTCGGTGTAAAAACAATGCCTCACACATCTCCTTTAAAATTTGTATCTCTCACCTTAAACCTAGGCCGTCTCGCCTTTGACATTTCCACCATGAGAAAGAGCCTCTGACTATCCTATCCATGCCTCTCATAATTTTATAATTAAAGCATGTCATCTTTTAGGACATTTTGGTATTCTGTGCTTACTGTATTACTTTGAACATATGCTGTTTATTTTTACTTCATTATTTGAATTTAAGTTTTTCAGCTGCTAATGATGGGATTTGGACTCATATCTCTGGTACAAGGCCTGGGATTCTCCCCCATGTTCCGGGAACGTAACCACTCCACTATCACACCATCTCTGACATTGAATAACAAATTATGTTCTGCAGCACAGAGCAAAGTGATCGAATTTTAATTAGAAATGTTGGCAAAAGACACTTTAAGAATTACATTATAGTTTGGGGACTGAGAGTGTTCCTTGGTAATTGATTGCAAACATTCTGCCCAGAATTAATTTTGTCATATTGGCTGCTTCATGCAACAAATCTGATAAAATCAATACTCAAAACATGTGTTCAATGGTGTAGAGGTTATATGCCTGGACTCAAGTTCCATGTACCTATTCACCTAAAGATGCTGATTTATGATCATTCCATAGGAGATTGAAATTCAACCTCAGTTTCTAAACATATCTGGAATTAAAAGCTATGAAATTCTCATGGAAAACTAGCTGATTCTCAAGTTTGAGGAGAACAAATTTGTTTACCTCACTTGATCTGGTTTATAAATTATTCTACTTCTACACCAGTATGGTTAACCGTGAACTGTTTCGGTCCATATTATAAAAATAATTTCCCAATTCGCATCTTTTAAAATTGTGAGTGAAAGATGAAAGATCTACACAATGATGATTCAAGTCACTAAACATTTTATTATTTAACAGTTTGGTAAAATGTATTTTACTACAAATACAAATTCTCTTTTGAAGCTTTCATGTCAACTTTTATGCAATGCTATAATGTTTGCAAAATCTAATCTATAACTTTTATGCTCAAACTTTCTTTTGATAAACGGACAAGTATTCTGAAACTGTTATGAAATAATAACACACATAACCTACCCGTGAAATGAATAAAAGCAATTTAGCTGAACATTTTTATTTCACCATTCTCACCCATCTCTAGTATGTCATTAATACGTCTTTCTTAAAATAATCTATTCTGAATTCTGACTAAAGGTGGAAATTACAGTTATTTTGCATTTTTAATATACACATCTGACTGATAATTCGTCATTATAGTTTCACCGTGGTATTAGAGTCATAGAGTCATAGAGTTGCACAGTATAGACATTGTCCCTTTGGCCCATCTTATATATGTAAACCATTTTGCTGATCAATACTCAATCCAGTCCCTGACTTTCCAAACAAACATAAATCACCCCTCTTTAAATATTCTCCAGTGGTTTCCCTATGTTACGCTCATGAGCCAATAGTTAACTTGTCTTCTCGCCTTTGCCTTTCATAAATAAAGGAACAACATAAGCTATTTTACAGCAGGTACCTCACCTGTGGGTAAACAAAGATATTAACATCTCTCTTCGTGCCCCAGCAATCTCCCTCCTTGTTCTTCATACCATTCTGATATAGATCTCATCCAGCCTTGCGGATTTATCCAATCTTATGCATTTCAATCTATTGAATACATTCACCTTTTAGCACTGACATCCTCCAGAATATAAATGAATCCCTTTCTGAACACACTATCATTCACGTCCTTCACCTTGATGAATACGGATCTGTCTCCACACATACTGTGGATTATGCCATTGGTCTTAGTGTCATGGAGTCACAGAGTGACACAGTGTGGAAACAGGCCCTTCAGCCCAACTTGCCCACACCAGCCAACATGTCCCAGCTACACTAGTCACACCTGCCTGCTCTTCATCCTTATCCCTCCAAACCTGTCCTATCCATGTACCTGCCAAACTGTTTCTTAAACGTTGCGATAGTCCCAGCCTCAACTACCTCATTTGGCAGTTTGTTCCATACACCCACCAACCTTTGTATTAAAAAATTACCCCTCAGATTCCTATTAAATCTTTTCCTCTTCAACTTGAACCTTTGTCCTCTGCTGCTCGATTCCTCTACAATGGGCAAGAGACTGTGCATCTACCCGATCTATTCCTCTCATGATTTTATACACCTCTACAAGATTTCCCCTCACCCTCCTGTGCTCCAAGGAATAGAGACCCAGCCTACTCAACCTCTCCCTATAGCTCACACACTCTGGTCCTGGCAACATCCTCGTAAATCTTTTCTGAACCCTTTCAAGTTTAACAATATCTTTCCAACAACATGGTGCCCAAAACTGAACACAATATTCTAAATGCAGTCTCCCCAAAGTATTAAACAACTGCAACATGACCTCCCAACTTCTATACTCAATACTGTGACTGATGAAGTCCAATGTGCCAAAAACCTTTTAGACCACGTTATCTACCTGAGACTCGACCTTCAATGAACCATGCACCTGCACTACTCGATCCCTCTGCTGCTCTACACCCCCCCCCCCCCCCCCCCCCCCCCCCCCCCCCCCCCAGAGGCCTACCATTCACTGTATTGGTCCTGCCCTTGTTAACCGCCCCAAAATGCAACATCTCACACTTCTCTGTATAAAATTCCATCAACCATTCCTCAGCCCACTGGCCAATCAATCCAGATCCTGCTGTAATCTTTCACAACTATCTTCACTATCAGCAAAACCACCCACTTTTGTATCATCGTCATGTATGTGTCTCTAAGGAGACCCACACTTTCATCAGCTTCCCTCTCACATCTGATGTACATACAGAATGCTGTGGGATTATCCGTAATCTAACCTGATGAGGATATTTTGTGGTCTCTTTTGCCCACCACATACTCTCCTGCTTCCTCTATATTCCTCATAAAACATACTGTAGATCAGTACAGCACAAGAACAGGCCCTTTAATCCACAATATCTGTGCCACACATGTTGCCAAGATCATCTCCTATCTACCTCATATCCCTCCATTCCCTATACTGGGACTCTTCTTTGTGACATTTATAAATTACCTAGACATAAATGCAGATGGGTTGGTGAGTAAGTTTGCTGAGTACACCAAAATTGGACGTGTTGCAGGCAGTGAGCAATGCTGTCAGAAGATACAACAGGATTTGACTAGGTGCAGGAATGGGCAGATAAATGGTAGATGGAGTTTAACCAAAGCAAGGTTGAGGTGTTGCACTTTTGCAGGTGGAATGGAAGGAGAGAACAAACAGTTAATGGCAAGTCCCTTCACAGTATTGATGTGCAGAGGGATCTTAGAGTCCAAGCTCATAGCTCACTGAAGGTGGGATAGCAAGTAATTACGGTAGTTAAGGAGGTGTATGGTATGCTTGCTTTCATTGCTAGGGGCTATATAAGTCAGGAAGTCACAATGTAGGACTTTGGTTAGGCTGCATTTGGAGTATTACGTGCAATTCTGGTCGCCCCATTGCAGGAAAAATGTGCAGGCTTTGGAATGGGTGCAAGGTTTACCAGACTGCTGGATTAGAGGGTTTCATCTGTAAGGAAAGGTTGAAGAGACTTGGATTGTTTTCTCTGGAACTTCGGAGGTTGAGGGGAGAGTTGATAGCAGTATGTAAAATTATAAGAGGCATACATACGGTAGACAGTCAGAACCTTTTTTCCAGGTTGGAAATGTGCAACACTGGAGGGCATAGCTACAAGGTGAGGGGGCAAGGTTGAATGGAGATGTGCAGGGCAAGTTTAGTTTAGTTTTTAGTTCAGAGACACCGTGTGGAAACAAGACCTTTAGCCCACTGTGTTCGTGCCGAACATCGTTCACCCATACACTAGTTCTAAGTTATCCCAGTATTGCATCCAACACTCTACGGGCAATTTACAGAAGCCAATTAACCTACAAATCATCATATTCTTTGGGATGTGGGAGGTAATCAGAGCACCACAAACGGAGCTACAGAGATCATACAAACTCCTTGCATATTTCACCCGTAATCCGGATCGAACTCAGGTCACTGGTACAGTAAGGCAGCAACTCTATCGTTGTGTCACTGTGCCGCTCCAAGTGTTTGCACAGAGAGTGCTGGGTGTCTCAAACTCACTGCCATCAGTGTTGGTGGAGGCATATACGATCATAGCATTTAAGAGGTTTTAGGATTGGCATATGGAACTGCAGGGAATAGAGGGATATGAATCATGTACTGGCAGATAAGATAAGTTTAACTTGGCATCTAGTTCGGCACATATTGTGGTCCTGATCCTGTGCTGTACTGTTATATGTATATCCATATGCCTATCCAAAAGTCTATTGTATCTGCCTCTGGCAATGTGTTCCAGGCACTCAATCCACCTCATGTTTAAAAAGGTTACTCCACATATCCCCTCAAAACTTTGTCCCTCTCACCTTAAACCTATGCCCTCCAGGATATTTTTCCAACCTGCGAAAAAGGTTCTGAATGTCTACCCGATCTAAGCTTCGCAGAATTTTATATAGTTCTATGCTTCCCCACAACGTCCGGCATTCTAGAGCAAACAATCCCAGTCTGTCCAATCCTCTAGCTAATCCCCCTAACCCAGGCATAATTCTGGCAAACCTCCTCTGCATCCTTTCCAAAGCTTCTGAGTGCTTCCAGTAATGGGACTGACCAGAACTGTAAGCAATACTCCAAATGTCACCAAACGAAAGTCCTATAAGGCTGTTTGTGACGAGTCTCATACTCAATACCATGACCTATCAAAGCAAACATACTATATGCCTTCATAACAATTCTAATTGTGTTGCCACATAGGGAGTTATGGACGGATCCCAATGCCATTATTTGCATATTTTCCCCTTACATTTGACCTCCTAAAGTGAGACACCTCACATTTGCTCGAATTGAACTCAATCTGACGTATCTCTGCCCATTTCTGTAGCTGATCTATATCCCGCTTTAGAACGTGACACCCTTTCTTATATTCTGTGACCCCAATAATATTAATGTTATCTACACACTTACAAACCAAACTTACCAATCCATGTTTATGTCAAAGTCATTAATTTATTTTCACAGACCTTTTTACAATGGACACAAAATGCTACCTTTGGTTTAAATCAGCATCTGCAGTTCCTTCCTGTGCCCTTTACAATAGATTTTGATTATTTCGCATAGACCTGCCGACGTCACCCACGACTCGCCAGGTACATCAGCCAGCCCTTCTTCACCAAGCACACCGACTGGTTGATGCTGTTGTTGTTGCGGCTCATGTTGTAACCCCTGTGGCCACAGCTTTCTTTGCGTCTCTGTCACTGACACAATGTCCTCCATCACCTTCATGCTCCCTGCCCTCCCATTAGCTACTCCTTCTTCCTCCTTGTTGTTGCTTTTACCATTCCCTGTTCCACTGCCACCTCCTCCTCCATCACCTGCCACTCTGTCCACTCGGCCTCTACCCACCACCCCCCCCCCCCCCCCACCCCGCCCCCTCCTCCACCTCCACCGCCTTCTCCTTCTCCTGTCACTGTGCACTCGACTGCCACATCCCCATCACCGTCTCCTCCTCCTCCTATTGCTCTGACCACTCGGCCTCCCCCCCCCTCCCACAACCACAGGATGCCAACAAACTCCAATTTGGAAGTGTTTAAGAAAGAACTGCGATGCTGGAAAAATCGAAGGTAGACAGAAAATGCTGGTGAAACTCAACGGGTGAGGCAGCATCTATGCAGAGAAGGAATAGAGGACGTATTGGGTCGAGACCCTTCTTCAGACTCGATCTGAAACATTGCCTATTACTTCCCACCATAGATGCTGCCTCACCCGCTGAGTTTCTCCAGCATTTTTTGTCCAATTTGGAAGTGGCAGCAGGTGAGAGAAGAGAGATCCCCACAGTGACCAACAGTGTCTTGTCATTGGTACCGGTCTGATGAAAGTGCTATACCCAGGGATTACAATGAGAGCCACAAGAACAGCCCTCTCACCCAACCCTGCTGCAGCTCATCAAAAATGTCTCACTGGCACAGAACAGTGGCAATGGCACCTAGTTTTAAGGTGAAACAAAACAAACTGTTGAAGTAACTCAGAAGACTGAATCAGTCTGAAGAATTGTCCATGTTCTCCAGCGATGCTGTCTGACCACTGTTACTCCGGCATTTAGTGTCCTTTTCTGTTTTAACCAATATCTGCAGTTCTTTGTTTCAACTACATACAATGATAATACCTTACTACACAGTTATAATGGACAATTGGTAATAACGGACATCATTCTCCCGCCCTCCCACAGTTCATTATAACGAGGGTTACTGTATATCGCAAACAAGAGAGGTTCCAGCACCGATCTCTGAGGAACTCCACTGGTCACAGACCACTAGCCTGAACATTGTATTTCCGTAACAACCGTTTGTCTTCTATCAGTAAGCCAGTTCTGAATCCATATGATTGTCACTATTAATCCTGTGCATTTTAATCTTCTTGATCAGTCCACCATGGGGCATTTTATCAAATGCCTTACTATTTGTTTGATTTTATTTGCCTTTTCCTATCTTATGCTTCCTTTTATTTATTGATCAAACATTCAATGTCATTCAAGGGTTCCTAATCTTGCCACCTTTTCCTTTTACCCTTATTGGAACATGCTGATTCTGTACTCTTTCTAACTCTCTTAAATTTCCTCCCACTTGTCAGGTGTGTTTTTACCCGCAAGTGCCTGCTCCCGGTCTACATCTGGCTCAGAAACATATGCAGAGTAAACTACAATAGTTCAGCCTAGAGAAGACCATTTGCAACAAAACCCAGTTCCCAGTTTTTGTCAATGGCATTGTGGGTTACAGAACTTTGTCTCATCCGTGTCCTTTTTAAAAATAATCAGTTTCTGTATTCAGATTCTTCTTAGGAAATTTATTCCAGATTCTCACCAATCTTTGTGTGAAATTAGCAATGTTGGTGAAATGGGCAGAACAACGGCAGATGGAGTTTTATCTGGAGTGAGAAAATCTTTGTAAATCTTTCCCATTTTCCTAATCACATCTTTCCTTTGGCTTGGAGAGCTTTACTGTCTATGATTCTCATTAAATGCAAAGGGTATGGTCACAGATCTCCTGCTATTAGCAAAAAAAGCAGATGCCATGGTCAAATACCAAAAAGGAAATAATATTTGCTAAAAAAGCAACTTCCACTGAAACTTGCGTGCAGTGATCAGTTTTGAAGTTGAAGATGAGCTGTGTAAACAAAGATTGCTCTCCAGTAGAACAATGCACAGCAGGGATCCACTTGCCGTAAGTGTCTGAAACCTAATCACTATATTTAAACAGGCAGTTTAATGTGTACATACAGATACACAATTTGAGATGGGACCTGAATCCAATCTTGTGAGTTCACGGATTTGTAAAAAGCAAATCAGTAGATAACAAGGACTCAGTGTCTTTGTTATCAACTGATTTGCTTTTCACAAATCCGTGAATTGTGAGTTATGAGTAAATTGTGAGTGAATTGTGAACACTGAGTGCATGGCGTTCTCTTTGTTGCTTAACTAATGTTTTCTACAATTTGAGCATGATTTTTTTACTTTCATGTCTATACTTAAACCAACGAGGAAAGGTTTCCAATGCATCTGCTTACTCACCTTATCGATCTACTATTGCAAATTAAAATCAGTAATGTGTGGATGCAAACTGCACATTTTCTTCTGTTTCTCAACACCGTCTATACTACCATTTACTCTGCATCATTATATCTTACCTAGTCCACTCAAATGTATTAACTCAAACTTCTTCAGTTTAAATCTCACCTCCACTGTCTGTCCTGATACAGTATCTTTCTGCAGTCTACAATTTACCTCCTCACGCTCCAACACAGAGCCTGATCTCAAGGAGAGTGCACTTACATTTGCAAAATAACAGCACAGGTACTGAAGATAGAATAAAATTCACGATATACTTATTAAAAGTTTACCGGACAAACTACAAAATGAGAAATGTCACCATATTAAGTGGTTTGTAAGAGGAATTTCTCTATACCCCAGAGTGCCTTCCGGAGTACTGAGTGAACTGATTTAATATGTTTTATCGAGGGATCATATGTTTCAGGGGTGTGATTTCTACATTGCATTATATTTGCGATGTAATTGGGGTTGAAACAAGGCAATCCGATACAACATAACTTTGGCAATGCAAACAAGAATAATTCCATGCAATGATTTCAATCGGATATTTCTGTCCATGGTACTTAGAACCCTTTTGGACTTGTTGACATCTGTTAAATCAATTAGGTCTCAATTTAAATATTCTAAATCAAATCTCTTTCACTTCCTTTGAATATTTAATTTTCTAACCACTGTATCAAAGATACACAAAGCTTTTGCTTGGTCAGATGATTAGAATTTCACTCGGGCAGTGGTAAATCAATCTAATCATGTTCCAGTTGCCTAAAACGCAATGTCGTACCAGGACTGTCAGATTGATATGTACAGAGAAATCTTCAAAAGATCTGCCTGGCCCTACAGCCAACAACACATTAAAATACAGAATCCTGTCCAACATCACAGACTGTGGTATTCATCTTCAACTGGTCCCTCATTATCCAAGTGATTTATTTTTAATTCCAAAGTATTCTCAAAGCAACTTCAGCAGTTATGGTCAGCATTTCTCCTTTTTTACATTTGTCCCATTTTTACTACATTGTTGTTCGAGTTGCAAATAAATGTTGAGAAGAATATATTAACTTTCGAAATGGATATATCAGGAAATATTTTTTGAGAACGAAAACTGGCTTACCCCTTATTCTTAAACTGAGTCCTGGTTCTGGACTCCCCCAACATTGGGAACATGTTTCCTGCCTCTAGCGTGTCCAAACCCTCAATAATCTTTTATGTTTCAACAAGATCCCCTCTCATCATTCTAAATTCCAGAGTATATAAACCCAGCTGCTCCATTCTATCAACATATGACAATCCCACCATCCCGGGAATTAACCTCGTGAACCTACGCTGCATTCCCTCAATAGCAAGAATATCCTTCCTCAAATTTGGGGACCAAAACTGCACACAATTCTCCAGGTGTGGTGTCACTAGGGCCCTGTACAACCCTCTTTGCTCCTATACTCAACTCCTCTTGTTATGAAGGCCAACATAACATTTGCATTCTTCACTGCCTGTTGTACCTGCAGGCTTACTTTCAGTGACTGATGCACAAGGACCCCCAGATCTCGTTGTACTTCCCCTTTTCCCAATTTGGCACCATTCAGATAATAATCTGCCTTCCTGTTTTTGCCAACAAAGTGGATAACCTCACATTAATCCACATTAAACTGCATCTGCTATGTATCTGCCCACTCACCCAGCCAGTACAAGTCACCCTGCATCCCCATAGCATAATCCTCACAGTTCACACTGCCCTCCAGCTTTGTGACATCTGCAAATTTGGTAATGTTACTTTTAATCTTTTGTGTTCTTGTTCTTTCTATTATTATATAAAAGTCTGTGGCTGCCGCCCGGCGTCCGTCCGTCCAGCTGCCGGCTGCCTTTCTTCCTTTTGATTCGCTGCTCCTTCCTATCAGCTTCCAACACACATCAAAACAAAGTTGCAAGACAGGAACACTCTGAACTTTTCACCTCAATGGGATATCACAGCAAGTGCTTCAACAGGAGGGGGAAGGCCAATTGGTATTGCAATTGGAATTGCTGCAGCAGGCAGGGGAGGTGAAATTGGAATTATTTTTAAATCCACTGCTGAGGGAGGCAGGGAAGTGCTGGAATCTTACATTTGGGAACGGGTTCAGTTCCGTTGGAGGAGACGGGTGCATGGTGGAATATTGGGTTGGGGGATCACACCATTGGGGGAGCAGACTCAACGGGTCTGCACTTGGTCTAGTGTCTGTATAAAACATAAGAGTCCTCAAGGTACAACAGAAGTCTTTATTACATTAACTCAATACTGGCAGCAAGACAACTAAAAATGGCTGCAACCACACGATCTGACTGCACGCTCACACACTGTGCACAAACAGAGATAACTATGTACAAAAAAATCGCCACCTGCTGCATGGGAGGAGCAACGGGTCCTCCCACCGCTCAAGATCCACTAAACATCACACTCCCCCTTTCCAGTTTGAACGTCTCTATTCCTGAATGAGTCGCCTTGGGGGAATACCACGATTGCAATGTGTCGATCGACAAAGGACCACAGGCAGATCGGCAGGGAGTTCCTCTGGCGGAACTTCGTCAAACCAGCGGAGGGGCAAGTCAGGCACTCCAGTATCCATATGATTCAGCAACAATGTGCCAAACTGCATGCATTGTATTTCTTGTCCTTGGACAGTGTACATTTAGGTTCCAATGTGAGCCATGATCCTGCCAGAGCACCGTTTGCTTTGCTTGGCCATATAATTGCGGTAATATATGTGGTTGCCAATGTCAAATTTGAACTTTTTCGACTTCGTTGGCTGAGTGAGCGCCGTATAAGAGTTATGGGTTGGGTTAAAAAATGATAGGGGAGTGCGCACTTGTCGTCCGAGCACCATCTCCACTGGTGTTCGACCGGTAGTGCAGTTTGGAATGGTTCGATATTGCTGTAAGAAATCGCGCAATGCCAATTGTTTTGATTTCTTTTCAATTCCTACAGCACGTTTCATGGCCTGCTAGAATATGCCGACGAGCCGCTCTGCCTCACCATTTGAGGATGGATGAAAAGGTGCTGATGTCAGATGGATGATTGAGTGATGTTTGCACCAGTCACCGAACATTTGCGAGGCAAATTGGTCTATTCTCACTTCCGATTGTTAAGGGCAATCTCCAAATGGCGAACAAATCGTCGAGCGCAGAAGTGGTTGTTTCGGTGGTCGGATATTTACTCATTTGGATAACATGTGGCCATTTCAAATGGGCGTCCATGACGACCAGCACATGTCCATCAGGAATGGTCTGGCAAAATCTATGTGGATTTGCTGCCATGGTTGGTCGGGGACGGGCCATGCGGAGTCTTTTCCGGCGGATCGGCGCTGTTTCAGCACATGGTGTGCAGTCCTTGCAGTGGTTGGCTATATCGCTCTCGATATTCGGCCACCACACATGCATGCAGGCGAGCGACTTCATTCGCACAATTCTAATGTGTGTCTTGTGCAACATTTTCAAAATTTACGATCGCAGTTCCGTTGGAATGATCACTTGACAATCGCGGAGCAGAATGCCATCCTTTGAAGAGATTTCCAGAATTCCTTGTCCCGTTTGGTACTGTTCGGCCACCCCTGAGTGACAAAATGTTGTACCTTTGACAAAATGGGGTCTGTGCTCATGTAGTTTGCGACCGTCCTTGTGGAGATGGGGAAATCGGCGATGACCCACATGTTGAGCAAGTTCACGTCCGTCACAATTTCCATAATTGCTTCCTCTTTATCGAACATCTGGTCAGGTCCAATCGGTAGACAAGACAGTGCAACGGCATTGGCATGCTCGGCAGACTGTTGGTAAATGATGTGGTAATCATATCCCATCATGATCAGGGCCCAACATTATAGACGCTGCAACGTCATGACAGGAAAACTTTTCTCCAAAAATAGTCAGCAACGGGTTGTGGTCGGCTATGAGCAGGAGATGTCGCCTACTCAAATATTGGTGGAACTTTCGGACAACAAACACAATCGTCAGGGCTTTGGATGCAAACACAATTTGTTCTTCCTTGCCGTTTGGTGCCATTTGTGAGATTACAGCTCCAAGGCCATACGACAATACATCGGCGGCCAGCGAGATCGGCTTCGATGGACCATAGTGGACCAAACGCGTCTTCTGGGCGAGCATCTCCTTCAACCTGGTGAATGCATGGTCACACTCTTTGGATGAGTGCCATTCGACGTCATGTTTTCGCAGGTTGTTCAATGGTGCATACAAAATCGAAAGTGCCAGTATGAACTTGCCATAGTAGTTCACCTTGCCAATGAAGCATTCAAGCTGCTTCACAATTTCGGACGTCGGCAATTTCTCAATGGCGTCCACTCTTTCTTCCGATGGCTTTAGACCAATTGCCGAGATCACATGTCCGAGATAAGTGACCTTGTTGGAAGAATGCGCACTTGTCCATGCGCAACTTCATGCCGTAGTTGTTCAGTGCCTGGTCCTGCTTTAGGTTCTGCAGGTATTCTTCCTCTGTCTGGCCGGTGACAATTATGTCATCAAGGTAGACGGCTACATATGGAATCCCGGCAACCAGATTGTCGACCAGTTTCTGAATGATGGCCGGCGCCGGTACCCGGTCCAAACGACAATCGGTTGTATCTGAACAAACCCTTGTGCGTGTTGATCACGAGCAGGTTTTTTGTCTCGTCATCCAGTTCCACTTGGCGATACGCATCGGACATGTCCAATTTCGAGAAGTATTATCCTCCTTGCAGCTTGACGAACAGCTCATCCACTCTTGGTATGGGGTGTTGATCAATGTGCAATTGAGGGTTTACAGTAACGTTGTAGTCACCTCAGATGCGCACCTTGCCGCAAGGTTTCTGAATGACAACTATGGGTGTGGCCCATTCTGAAATGGTCCACATGGGTGATAATTCCCATTTCTTCAAGACAGCAGAGTTCCTTGTCGACGGCGTCGATTCGACTGAACGGAACTGGTCTTGGTTTGAAGAACTTAAGGACAGCATCGTCATTGAGTATGAGCCGTGCCTTCATCTTTGTGCAATGTCCAGGTATGAATATGGCCGGAAACTGGTCAAGAACTTTCTGCAGGTTTTTCTCGCACTTGTGACCATGTTGCAATCCGTGGTAGATGGCAATGCCATAGTTGATCCATCGTAGAATAAGGCGTTCATGTCAAGCTTAAAAGCATGGATCCAGTCGATGGCGCACAGGGATGTACCTTCTTTGCCAACGACGATCAGCAGCAACATCTGTGTCATACCAGTACAGGAAACGGCGACAGTGCATTTGCCTTTCGTGGGAATGGACTGTGGTCTGTATCCGAAAAGGCGGATGTTGTCCGGTTTCAGTTTCGGCGATCCGACCCCAGATGTCCTAACCCACCAGCGACACAGCCACAACAGTGTCCACCTGGAATTGTAGATCGATGTTCGAGGCCCGCAGCGAAATCCTCGGTTTGTCGGTGATCATGGACACACCAAGCACTTCAATAAAAATGTTCTCCGCAATTTGGTCGACTGTGTTTTGCGCTTTCTTGCCCTTTCTCAACTTTGCTACCCCCTAGCAGGGTTTCAATCCTCCTCCCACAGGAGACTGTCCCTCCTTCCCCGGATTTGCTCTGGGTCGATCAAGTGGTTTCTGGACGATTCCGACGAACTGTATTCACCTCCTGAGGGAGCTTTGACGCTGTTTCGCCAGCTATTTTGTGCAGTTCTTTACTTAGCAGCTCGGCCATCTTAACACACTGCAGCACATTCTTCAATGAGGCGTCCGATTCTTTGAGAATCGCCTGCACGATGAATACATGCCTACAGCCCATAACCAGTCTATCCTGCAACGCATTGACTTGGCATTTTTTGCAGCATTGAACTTTAAAATCACATGCTTTTGACGGTGCGAAGTTCGGCAAGAAATTCGGTGATCAATTGAACTTCCTGTTGCACCGTCCGGTAGAAATCGAGGCGAGCCGCGAGGAAATTTTGATTTTCTTTGAAATGCAGGTGCAAAGCCATTGTGATTTCAGCATATGAAACTTCAGTTACTTCTTCTGTAAGTAAATTTTGAAGTAGTGCAAAATTTTCTGGAGACATTGATCAATGTGCAATTGAGGGTTTGCAGTAACGTTGTAGTCACCTCAGATGCGCAAGAAAGCCTTCTTCCTCAGTCGTAATTGCCATACTTTCAGAATAAAACTCAGCGAGCATTAGATACGATGACCACCTTTCTCGCTCGGGATCGAAATGATTGAATTGCTGAAACATGTTAGTTCGAGTACACTACACAACTCAAAAAAAATATCGAAAAATAGGCTTTTATCTAGGTCTTTGGATGCAATCCAAAGTCTCAGTATCCCACTTCTTACACCACTTTCGTGTTCTTGTTTCTATGTCTGTATAAAACTTGAGTCTTTAAGGTACAACAGAAGTCTTTATTACATTAACTCAATGCTGGCAGGAAGACAACTAAAAATGGCTGCAACCACATGATCTGACTGCACACTCACACACTGTGCACCAAAGATCTTAGAGCGGAGCAAGATGGTCCACTCCTGCAAAACCCAATGGACTGAAAGTGTAGTATGCAATGGAGCGTAACTTCCGCCATTTCAGTAATCCCCACCTGACTTCAGTTATTCCACTCACAGTGTAATCAATGTTGCATGGGAACAGTTTGTGTCCCTCCACCTGTGCCTCCGCCAGCCCCCCGATCGGCTGACGTCCGTACGCGGGCCGGCCGGGTAGTGCGCCCGCCGGTGCATTTCGTGCCTCGGGTTCTGGGGGGGGGTCCTGTGGCAGCTCCCAAGGGTCGGGCCATCTGAACTGTCAAACCCCTCAGCACGGGAATGGTTCAGTCCAGAGGCGGCCCTTAACCAGAGGGTTTAAAGGCAAGGGTTTGGGTGCCATCTTTCTCTCGTGGACTTCCTCTCTTTCGTTTCGAGACCTACGCACCACAACACACACATATATATTTTTTTCTAGTTTCTTATATATATATAAACACATTCATTATATATATATGATGCATATATATATGTGTGACATATACATACATAAATATATAACACACATATATACATTCTCTTGTTTCTCTCTTGTGATCTCTAATTATTTGTTGAGCAACCTTTTTCTTTCTTTCTTTCATACCTTCATTCAACCTATCTCTCTCTCTCCCTCTACAAAATCCTAATATTGTGAATAATATATCAATGAACACTAAGGCTGGTGGGACAGGCTCAAGGGTTTGGTTTAGTCCAGGGGTCGGCAACCTTTTTTACATATCGTAACTTTTAAGAAACATTAGACAGGTACATGGATCAGACAGGTATCGACAATAGACAATAGGTGCAGGTGTAGGCCATTCAGCCCTTCGAGCCAGCACCGCCATTCAATGTGATCATGGCTGATCATCCCCAATCAGTACCCCGTTCCTGCCTTCTCCCCATATCTCCTGACTCCGCTATTTTTGAGAGCCCTATCTAGCTCTCTCTTGAAAGCATCCAGAGAACCCGCCTCCACTGCCCTCTGAGGCAGAGAATTCCACTATATAGAGTACAGAGCAATGGTGGGATATGGATTATGTGCAGATAGATCAGAGATGGTCTTGACATTATGGCCTGAAAGGCCTGACCTTGTGCTGCGCTGGTCTATGTGGCCTGAGGCCCATGATTTTAGCAGCTATCCGAGTCATTTCATACAGCACAGAAGCAGGCTCTGGCCCACCTTGCCCATGTCCACTCTACACGAGTACCATTTACCAGTGCTTGCCCCATAGCCTTCTATGCCATGGCAATTCAAGTGTTCATCCCTAATTTCTTCAGTGGTGAGAATACTCACTTCCACCACCCTCTCAGGCAACACATTCCAGAACATTCTGGGTGAAAAGAAAATCTCCCTCAGATCCCCTGTCAGCCTCTTCCCCACTCACCGTGAAATTTTTCACATGATTTGGAGAAAGCCTCATGGAACTATATGTCTATTCTCCTTGTACTTTTGGTATACCTCTAAATGTTTCCGCTCAGCCTCCTCTGCTTCAAGGAAACATACCCAGCCTCTGCAGTCTCTGGAAAGTGAACTTCAGAAAGGGGAAGTTGGAGACCACACATGGGTTTCATGGGTGAGTCGACCGTGGAGAGAGTTAGCAGCTTTAAATTCCTGGCTGTTAACATCTCAGATGACCTGTCTGGGGCCTAGCACATAGATGTAATCACAAAGAAGGTGCCCCATGTCTCTATTTTCTTATGTTTAACGAGGCTCAGCATGTTTCTGAACACTCTAACAAACCTTTACAGATGCATTGCAGAAAGTGTCCCGACTGGTTGTATGAAGACCTGATACAATACTAAAGCTCAGCTGTGCAAGGACTGCAGAAAGTGGTGGATTATGCCCAGTCAATTATGGGCATAGCCCTCCCCACTATCGAAATAATTTACATGAAATACAGCTGGTCCTTCCATAAGCCAGAGTACTGTTTGTTCCACCTCAACCTCATTGAGGACATTGGACTTTGTTTAAGAAACTGATGCGCAACATTGCTGAGAACTATATTCTGCACTCTCTATCTTCCCCTTTGCTCCATCTATTGTACAGATATAGTTTATATCTGATCTGTTTGGACAGCATGCAAAACAAAGCTTTTCAGTAACTGACAATAATAAACTTAAACAAGGGAGCATCTATCATCATACATCCCCTACTATCCTTTAGTCTCAGGTCAGGAATGATTACACAAATATGAAAACATTTACTTCTGGGGGAAGACCAAGTGGCAAACTCTGTTAATGAACTGGTTTTAATATTCAATGAGCCGAAGAGTTTTCCTTTGCACTTAATAATTCTATATTTCAATGCTACCATTATATTGTGAAGAGCCTATACTGTTTCTGTTGCACAGTCAATGTTACTGATGTGCTGGAAGGGATTAGATCTACAGCTGAAACATTGCTGATGCTTTCTGACCGAGTGACGTTGGTGACAATCAATCCCAAATACCCATTATGGCATTGCCAACAAAGACTTGATCTCATTTGCAAGGATCACTTATTTTATATAGTAAGTATGTGGAATGATAATATGATAATAATGGCAAGGTATCTCTGTATGCTCCAGTAACTTTTAGATGCAGAAAATTAGATTATAGAAGGCATGAAATTATTCTGCATTCAGTTAAACAAGTTTAGCAAGCAGTTGCTTTTAAACTACAATGTCTATCAAAGGAATTACTGGATTGTACGCATCCAAATATATCTGGCTGATATCCATGATTTTCAACAATAAACTTTACAATATTAGAACATTCGAAGACAATCATTGTTTGTTTAAGAAATAATGTTTAAGATATAAATTTTCATTTATAACGCCATACTTCAGCGAAAGAAAAAGTTGAAATAATTTAACAAAGGGCCTTTTTTTCTCCAACTGAAATATAAACTATATCGGAAAGCATTGGAGATATTCAATATTTGATCTTTCTAAAGTGATGTAATCCAATCCAATCCATGCAATAACACAATTAATTATTATTTAGGAAGCACTGTAATTTTCTCAAATGGTCACGGCTGATTCGTGTAGAGGGCTGATTATTGCAGACTATTATATCAGTGGATATATTATGTGCACAATCACACTGTAATTTTACTGAGTAAGAGGCACAAACAATGAAACAAAGATTATCCGTTCACACCAATCAACATAAAGGTAATTTAATCTAAAATGTTACTACACCTAAACAGAATCTCCAATACCAATTACAGTTTGGAGGCTCAGTGTTCTGTACGGAGGGGTGAGAATAGGTGGCATTGAGAGTGAGCTGTGAAACGGATTCTATTATAGTCTAAAGATAAGAGCTAAGCCATTTAAGACGGAGATGAGGAGATTTTATTTCTCCCAGAGTGGTGAACATGTGGAATTTTCGAACGAAAAGCAATTGAGGACAAATCATTAAAGGTACTCAAAAAGAATCGAGTCCCTTTTCTTGGGCTGGAAGAATCAAGGAAGAGAGCTAGTTACTGACTGTGTAATGAATATTTGTGATAAAACTGGATGGTGCAGCAAGCCTGAGGTTGGCGTAGTGACCCCCTTCTGCTTTTACCTTTCTACATTTCCATGTTTATATAGTGATGTCAATGAAGAAAGAGGCTGACATTTACCGTTATATCATGCTTTTCATGACCCTGGCCTTTTCCTGGCCTTTTCACATCCAAAGAAACATTTTTAAGGCTGTGCCACTGCTGCAATGTAAGAAATCCTGCAACACTTAACAACTGCAGAGATGTGATTAGACAGACCTGCTTTAATAATATCAATTTACCAGATACAAAGCATGATTTACCTGATTTTCTTTCACAGTGGTGGCCAAAACCTTATATACTAGGCATTTTAACATTTATTCCATGCTTGAATTATGTAGACGTAATTGCAGATACCCTGGCTGAGATTTACACGTCATCATTAAATACAGGTGAGGTGCCAGAAGACAAATTCAGCACGTCTATGTAAGAAGGGCTGCAGGGGAAAGGCTGGAAACTACACACCAGTGAGCCCAACATCTGTGGTCAAAAGTTACTGGAAAGTATTCCAAGGAGTAAGATGTACATGCATTTTGATGGACAGGGGCTGATTAGGGATAGTCTGCATGTTTTGTATATGGAAGGTCATTTCATACAAAACTGTTTTTTTTGAAGATGTGACCAAAAAGATTGGAGGGCAGAGCTATAGACGTTGTATATGTGGGTTTTAGTAAAGGGCCTGTCCCACGAGCATGCGACTCCATGCGGCAAGCGCGACCTAAAGGGCCTGTCCGACGAGCATGCGACTGCATGCGGCAAGCGCGACCAAACCAGAAGCGGGGGCCGCGCGGAGGTCGAGTGAGTGACATGAAGTTCGAGCGAAGTCTGCGCATGATGTACGGCGTTGAGGCGGTGCGTGCGGTATTGAGGCGTCTGCGGGCCGGCAGGCCGTTGCCGCACGGAATTTTTGAATATGTTCAGTTTTTGGGAGCCCCGCGCAATGTCGAGACCAGCTCCGCACAACTCCATATTCGAAGTAGGACCAGCTCCGCGAGGCCGTATGGCTCAAGCGACCACGTTAGGTCGCGTTTGCCGCATGGAGTCGCATGCTGGTGGGACAGGCCCTTTAGGTCGTGTTTGCCGCATGGAGTCGCATGCTCGTGGGACAGCCCCTTAAGGCATTCAACAAGGTTCCACATGGTAGGTTGCTCTGGAAGGTGAAATTGCACGGGATCCTAGGAGAGATATCTGAATGGATAGAAATTTGACTTCATGGAAGGAACCAGAGGGCGATGGCCGAAGATTGTTTTTTTTACTGGAAGCTTGAAATTAGGGGTTGGTGCTTGACCCATTGTTGTTTGACATCTATATCAATGATTTGGATGACAATGTACATGGCATGATTAGCAAGTTTGCAAATGATAAGGCAGAGATAGATAGATTCATTATTAATACTGGTGTCAGAGGTTATGGGGAGAAGGCAGGAGAATAGGGTTAAGAGGGAGAGATAGATCAGCCATGGTTGAATTGTGGAATAGACTTGATGGGCCGAATGGCCTCATTCTGCTCCTATCACTTATGATCTTATGATGACACAATAGTGGGTGGCAATGTAGATAGTGAAGATGGTTGTAAAAAAATTGCAGCAGGTGGGCTGAGGAATGTTTGATGGAATTTAATACAGAGAAATGCCAGATGTTGCATTTTGGGAATTATAACATGGGCTACACAGTGCTCAAGAGAGAGTTGGATATAGCTCACGGAATCGCATGCTGGGCTAACGGAATCAATGGGCTATGGGGAGAAAGCAGGAACGGGGTGCTGATTTTGAATGATCAGCCATGATCATCTTGAATGGCGGTGTTGGTCAAAGGGCCGAATGGCCTACTCCTGCACCTAATTTTTATGTTTCTATGCAAATGACTTTAGCAGTTCAACCATTAAATGATTTAAAATGCTCAAATGTGTTAAGTTAGGCACACATTACGTTGAAATGCAAAATATTAATAAACTATGCTTTATCTTGCCCAGTAATCAAACAAAACACCAACTTACTGGTCTGCAGAAATCTACAGCAAAATTATAAATTCAGTCATTAATTTAATAACAATAGACACAAGAAATTACCAATGCTGGAATCTTGAGCAATTAACAGTGCTGGAGGATCTCAGTAGATCTGGCAACATCTGGCGAAGGAATAGGCAGGAGATGTTTAGGATTGGGACCCTTTTTCAGACTGATAATACCAATATCTCTGATCCACTATTATCACAACTCTCTATCTTCCTCAATTTCATAATTTTACCTAGTTCCTCCTCCAACCACTCTTAATCTACTCGTATCTCAATGAAGCTCATACAATTGTATTGAAACTGAAAATCTCAACGCTATGGGGCCCAGATACAAGTCTTATCAACAACTTGACTTCTCAGTGCAAATCTATTTGATTATTTTTATTTCTTATCTTGTGATTTTTTTTTCTCTTTTTGGACATCACCAAAGAACTGCTTGTCCCTTGCAGTTATTCTTGTGCATGCTGGTTATTGTGGCTCAATGATGTTGAGATGGGTTATCAATTTGATTAATGCTTTGGAAGGCACATCATTCTGTTTGCTGAAGATTGTACCTACAAGATCCTTTGGCAATACTATCAGAAAATGGGAACAGGATGTGTAAAATATGATAAAAATAATTTCCCAAGTGGATGATAAAGATAAATATAATCTGCTTGCATCAACTTTCCTGTCTGTGAGCAGTGAATTCTGTTTAGTTATTATTATTGAACTACCATAGTTTTACTTGTGTTACCACTAACGTTTGGTCAATACGTGGACAGTTGATTATGGGTTTCCTCAGACACAGAGATAACCACACAGATGACATAAGGGAATGAGTTTCACATGAAAATACATTCCACAAACATTTAATGCCACAATCCTTAAAATAGAGCACTTTTGCCAACACAAGAGACTACGGATGCTGGAATCTTGAAGAAAACACTAAGTGCCGGAGGAAATCAGCGGGTCATGCAGCATCTGGGGAGGGAATGCACATGCAACATTTTATGTTTGGACAATTCTTCAAACTGATGTACCTTTGCCTTGTTTTGTGTTATGAGAGCAAATTGAAGTAATTTAGAATAAAAGGATATATTGACAATTCATCTAACTGAATTATAATGTGGTAGGAACCAAATGTTTGTTTTGTCTTTGTCATTGTAGATACCAAGAAAACAGAAATAATTTCTGACCAGTGACTAATCATCTCATTAAAAGCAATTTGCTTCTCCACTGAGTTGTCACTCTCACACATCAAAAAGGATGTTGCTGTTCTGTGCAATGTTGGGAATAAGGGTAGTTCAGTGAAGTTGACTTTTCGAATTATAATGCATCATGCCATTGATTGGTAGGATGCAATTATAATTCCACTCGTATTTGGTTCATGTTCTCAGCTGCTGCATGCCAGACACCCCCCCCCCCCCCCCCCCCCCCCCCCCCCCCCTCCATGGAGCTGAAGTGACAAACACACCTGGACATTTTAGATTGATCAAATAAGAAGGTTGTAAATTATTATTTTTCCCGTAATTTTACTTAAAATCTGAAATAAAGAGCAAAGCAGAAAACTAAATTTATGGAAGATAAAGCAAATATTGTTCTAGATTTCAATATTTGATAAAAGGAAAACATTCCACAATAAAACATAAGGAAATAACCTGCTTTGCTATTGAATGTCATGGCTGACTTGACCTTTTGCTTTAACTGAACTCTCATGCCCAATGACTATAATGTTTGATTTCCCTGCAAGGTCTCTCGATCTCTCAACCTTGAATACACTTGATGATATTGTTACAATCACCAAAACATGGTTGAAAGCAGAGCAGGACTGGTAACTCAACATTCCATTGAAGTAAGGATATTTCAAGTGTGATACTGGAGTGGAGTAGATATAAAGAGGAGCGAGCATTGCATTATTGCTGGAATAAAAAGCACTAGCAATTTGTCCTGGACCAGCCACAGCAAAGTAATTGCCAAGAAAGCATGACAACACCTCTACTTCCTTAGAAGGCTTAGGAAGTTTGGCATGTCCCTAACAATTCTCACCAACATCTACAGATGTACCCTTGAAAGCATATTATCAGGATGCATCACAGCATGGTTTGGGAACCGCTGCAGAGAGAAATTGCAGAGTTTTGGACGTAGCCCAGACATTCACACAAACCAGCTTCCCTTCCATTGACTCCATCTACACTTCACGCTGCCTCAGCATGGCCACCAACATGATCAAGAACCAGTTATACCCTCTTCTCCCCTCACCCATCAGGCAAAAGGTACAGAAGATTGATTTGCATACCTCCAGATTCAGGGATAGTTTCTTCCCAGCTGTTATTAGGCAGTTGAACTGTCCTCTCACCAGCAAAGGTGCAGTCCTGACTTCATCACATTGGAAACCTGTGAATTACCCAAACTTACCTAAGTTTGATTGTAATCACGTAGTCTTTTCTTTGACTGGATATCATGCAACAACAATCTTTTCATGGTACCTCAGTACACGTAAAAATAATACGCAAAACTAATTACTGTTGAAGGAGGCTATCAGTGCAGAAATGAGGAGGATTGTCTTAGATGACATTTCAAATTAGGCTCTATGGAAATTAGGTACAGAGAAATGGTGATCACTTTTCTGGAATTACACTACAAGATTGTACAAAGCAAAGTGCTCAAAGAACTCAGCAGGTCAGGCAGCACTTGAGGAGGGAATGGATAGACGATGTTTCTTGTGGAACCCTTCTTCAGATTGATGGGTGGGAGGGGGGGGAGGGGCAGGGAAAAGAGAGGTGTGTTGTTTTTGTTTAGTTTCGTAGAGCAATCTAGTTATTGGCATGATTTTTCTCTCTTTGACAGGTCCCAACTATCTTTGATCATTTTCAAATGTCAAAAACAGGAATAAGGTGACAACTTTCACAACTGGTGAGCTGAAGTGGGGAATACTGGGTGTTACCAGCTGCCAAAATAACTTGTGAAGTAGCTGCATGATGACAAACGATTGATCATTTCAGACTGAGATCAGAGGAAATTGTCCAGGTAGAGTAAATACAAACTGTCATTAAGTATATTCAAAGCTGTGTGATATATTATTGAATATTAAGGGAATTTTGGGAAACAATGAATGAGCATGAAATGAATGAAGCTCCGCTAATCCATAAATCTTTTAATTGTCCAAAAAAACAAATGTGTGTTTGAAGGGGCAATTTCCTTGATATATCAATCCCTGACTCTACCACGTGTTTTCCTATTTTACTTCGGAGTCACGTGAGTGACTATGTGAAGAACCCCGCCAGGACGCATGCATGTCATATCGCTACACGCATTGCAACGAGTCACAGCAGGGGGAACGACGTTCCCCTTAGCGGCAGAATTTGAAAGCCGGGAACAGCAGGTAAGGAGACTCTGCGTTCTTTCCACTCACTTCACAGGTGGAGGCATGGACAGATCCACGAGAAACAAGAAGGCTGCGAAAAAGCTGGCGGGGGAGAACCGCGGAGTTGCGGGCAGCCAGCAGCAGCCAACGGCACACCAATCTACCGTAATGGGAACAGCTGTGCCCGACTTCGCTCCCGCACCGGCCATGGCCGGGCGGTAAAGCAAAGCAAAAAACTAACAGAGTCGTTGACTCTGATGTGTCCGACTTTGAACAGCCGCGAGCGGCCAGTGCCCATGATCATTGGGGCCGGATGGAGCGGCTTCAGGAGCAGCCGCCAGTGGCCAGTGCCCGTGAGCATTGGAGCCGGTTGGAGCGGCTTGAGGAACAAGAGCAGCCGCGAGCGGCCAGTGCCCGAGAGCATTAGAGCCAGTTGGAGCGGCTGTTGGAGCAAATACTCCAAAGTGGCAGGCTCCAGGAGATGGAGACTAGTCACAGTGGGCAGCTAGTAAGTCCTACAGCAGTACCTCTTGTAGGGCTGCACATTGTTTCTCCCTCATCAGAGGGGAGTACGGGGGGTCAATTCTGGGCTGACCCAGAGGGGTGCAGAACATACCCCTAGTGTGCATGGGGTGCAAGAAAACCTATTGGATATGGTGTCCCAGTTCATTCAACCCGACCAAACTGGCCAAAACCTGGAGCCTAAAATAGCTGCAAGTATCGACTACATGTCATTCAACCAGCTACAAGGGCAGGCATTATTGGACACCACTGCAAGACACTTACCACCAGGGAACTGCAAATCACTGAATGTTCCCAGTGTATTTGGAAACATGTCGGAGCATCAATCAGAGCCAGGGACTTGAAACTACAGAACGTTCTGAAAGTCCTAACAGGGGGAATTACGGCTTTTGCCCGCACATTAAACGAACATGACGTGACACAAGATCACCAGGATGCACTGGCTTTATTTTGCAACTCCCAATACGAGTTAAATAGTATTAGGAAGAGTGCCATCCAACCGGCTTTAGACCCCAAATTTGCAGGCCTGTGCAAACCTGGAACCTCCAAACCACCAATATTACTATTTGGAGGTGCCTTATCCAAACAGGTAAAATAACTTGACGAAGAGGCTAAAACCCTGGGGCTCATTAAAGCAACGTCCAAAAACGACTTCGGCCAGAAACAGCACCCCTACACACCCACCAGTCGGCCAAGACAAACTGGTGAAAGCTCGAAGGTCAGGAACACTCAACATCGGTCTTTATTAGGCCATGGCCCAGACCGGCCTTCCTGGAAAATGCACAAACCCTCAACACTGACCCAACTACAGATCCAGACATCGGCGCCTCAACGTCCAAGGAGGATGCCGAAAAAGTAACAAACCTACCACTAGTACCCATGGAGGTAGGTGGGTCTGGTTCTTTACGAATTGAAGGGAGCATGGAGGTTGGTGGGAGATTACAATTCTATCTGGATGCATGGAATAAGTTAACTACCGACACTTATATTTTAAGCAGAATATGGTTATACCATAGAATTTATACGAAAACATAACCCTCCAGTTCAGCATGTACCGAACCGAATGTTCGTGCTTACAGGCAAAGGAAAATCAAAAGCACATGCTGAACTACAGCGGCTTTATAAAGAAGGAGTAATTGAGAAAACCCAACACGAATCACAGGAACTCGTGTCCAAAATCTTTATCATAAACAAGAAAGATGGTGGTTGCTACATCATCATAGATTTGACTAATTTGAGTACTTTCGTACAATATATTCATTTCAAGATGGAAACCTTTGTTACTGCTAAGCAGGGCTAAAATACGAGCACTCAAAATTAATGGTGGTCATTTTGACAGACCAATGAAGCTACCAACAGAGGCCATAATGGAACTAAAATGGTGCAAAGATAACATTAGGCATTGTTCCAATCCAATCAGTATCAGCAACCCGGCTATAGTTCTACAAACTGATGCCAGTGCACTTGGTTGGGGTGCTACCAATTCCATCGCCAGCTGCGGAGGGAGATGGAACGCACAGAAGGCATCATTATTACAAACACTGGGCATAAACTACCTGGAAATGTTAAGTGCATTCCATGGCCTTAAGTCATATTGTTCTGGGTTATATCACCAGCATGTTAGACTACAAATTGACAACACCACCGTGGTAGCATATATCAACCATATGGGTGGAAACAAATTGACATCATGTGACAATCTGGCCAACACAATTTGGCAATCTTGTATCCAGAGAGATATATGGATATCTGCTACCTACTTACCAGGTAAACTAAATTTAGTGGCAGACATCAGGTCATGCAAATTCAATGAAAACACTGAATGGATGTTGGATAAAAATGTATTTGCTGAAATTACAGCATGGTATGGAACACCAGATATCGATCTATTCGCATCCAGGCTCAATCACCAGTTATCGAATTATGTTTCATGGGAACCAGACCCTGGGGCAGCGGCAACAGATGCATTTTCGCTGCATTGGGGGAAATTGTTTATTTATGCATTCCCTCCTTTCTGCCTCATCAGTCGGGTATTAAGGAAAATACAGCAAGACTCTGCGTCTGGTATTTTGATAGTACCCGATTGGCCTACTCAACCATTGTTCCCGGTGATACTCGACATGGTATTAGAACCATGCATCACCATCCATCATAGACCTAATTTACTGGTTCATCCCGTAACAAGGGAAAGTCACCCATGTGATAATTATATAAACCTATTAATTTGTAGAATTTGAAAGCACCTCTACTACACCTGGGACTGACGGACCGAACAGTGCATATTATTTCAGCGGCCCGCAGACAGTCCACCAAAAAACAGTACTTGGTGTACATCAAGAAATGGGAAATGTACTGTCACAACAATAACATCACCCACAGATCTATGAACATCCCGTCTGTCCCTACAGAAACTAACTATGAAAACAGTCATGCTGATGGCCTTGGTCACGGCACGAAGGGTCCAGTCGCTACAGAAACTAAGGCTGGACAACATGACAATTTCATCTGGAAATTTAATTTTTCACATCAATGAATTAGTCAAACAGAACAGACAGTGGTCAGCAGGCCTAAAAACAGAATTCAGGGCCTATCCGACAGATGATCGTCTCTGTATTGTAACACACTTACTATTATATATGGAGTATACCAAGATCATCAGAGGCAAAGAAATGGCACTTTTAATCAGCTACAAACAGCCACACAAAAGCGTGATAGTGCAGATCATCTCGAGATGGCTAAAACAGGTCCTAATAAAGGCTGGAGTAGACACTAGCATTTTTAAATCTCACTCCACAGGGCTGCAGCTACATCGGCAGCTATGAAGTTGGATGTTCCTATGGACCAAATCCTCAAGACAGCAGGATGGTCAACGGAGAAAACTTTCCAACGATTTTATAACAAACCAGTCATTGAACCTGGAACATTTGCAGAAACAATTTTAAGTTCTGTAATATAATTTTACCCCATAAATAGGGGCTATAATTTGGTGTTAATATATTTATCGTTGGTTTTCAATATCGTATTGATGTCTAATGATGTTAACACTATTCTCCCCATAATCAAGGCAGATGTGATGCATGGACTCGTTTCCACGGCATGAAATCACAGAGCTTTAAAATCTTCACGTAGTCACTCATGTGACTCCGAAGTAAAATAGTAAGATTAAACGAGAACTTACCAGTTTGACGTTTGATCGTTATTTTATGAGGAGTAACGTTAAGGGAATACGTGCCCTCCGCTCCCACCCTTGATCATATACTCAACTGGTATCTCTTCTATAATCTTACTATGTTTAGTCATTACAGTTATCTGTGATTTCACACCACTGCTTTGAAGAATGACACGCATGCGTCATGGCGGGGTTCTTCACGTATTCCCTCAACGTTACTCCTCATAAATAACGATCAAACTTCAAACTGGTAAGTTCTCGTTTAATCTTACTATTTCTACTATCAAAATCCACCTCACAATTATTTTGAAATATTACCTATCTAAATGCTAGAACATGGATTGAGCCTTCTTCAGCAGTCTGCAAATTATTACCTCCAAGTTAGACACAAAAAGCTGGAGTGACTCAGCGGGACAGGCAGCATCTCTGGAGAGAAGGAATAGGTGACGTTTCGGGTCGAGACCTTTCTTCAGACTGGTTAGGGATAAGGGAAACGAGAGATATAGACGTTGATGTGGTGAGATAAAGAACAATGAATGAAAGATTTCCAAAAAAGTAACGGCGATAAAGGAAACAGGCCTTTGTAAGCTGTTTGTTGGGTGAAAATGAGAAGCTAGTGCTACTTGGACGGGGGGAGGGATAGGGAGAGAGGGAATGCCATTGTGACCTGAAGTGAGAGAAATTAATGTTCATACCACTGGGCTCTAAGCTGCCCAAGCGAAATATGAGATGCTGTTCCTCCAATTTGCATTTAGCCTCACACTGACAATGGAGGACACCAAGGCCAGAAGGGTCTGCGTCAGAATGGGAAGGAGAATTAAAGTGTCCAGCAACTGGGACATCAGGTTGGTTCACATGAGCTGAGCGAAGGTATTCCGTGAAACAATCGGCCAGCCTGCGTTTGGCCTCGCCAATGTATCAGAGTCCACATCTTGAACATCGGATACAGTAGATGAGGTTGGAAGAGGTGCATGTGAACCTCTGCCAAACCTGAAAGGATTGTCGGGGTCCCTGGACGGAGACGAGGGAGGAGGGTTAGTTGTTGCATTAGCTGCAGTTGCAGGGGAAGGTGCCTGGCAGGGGGTGGTTTGGGTGAGAAGGGATGAGTTAACCAGGGAGTTGTGGACGGAACAGTTTCTGCGGAAGGCGGAAAGGGGTGGAGTTGAGAAAATGTGGCTAGTGGTGGGATCCCGTTGCAGGACATTTCAGAGGATTATGTGTTATAAGTGATGGCTGATGAGGTGGAAGATAAGGACTAGGGGAACTCTGTCTCCGTTGTGACCAGGGGGAGGGGGAGCAAGGGCGGAGCTACAGGGTACTGAGGAGACACGAGTGGGGGCCTCATCTATGATGGGAGAGGGGAATCCCATTCCCTAAAGAATGAGGACATCTAGGATGTTCTACAATACAATACAATTTAATTGTCATTTGGACCCCGTTGAGGTCCAAACGAAATGTCGTTTCTGCAGCCATACATTACAAAACGAAAAAGACTTGTTGGTCTTGGTGTTAGAGCCCTGGCGGGCGCTCACAAAGTCCCATAGCCATTCCAAGCCGCACGGGGCGATGGTAATTACCCGCTCCAGGTGCTCTTCAACCCCGCAACTCGGGCAGGAGAAGTCGTCGCTGCGGAAGCCCCGAAAAGCGGTCTCCCACTAGGGACCGGACTAGGCTTCCGGTGTTGCCATCCACCAGACCCGCGGTTGTAGCCTCCGAATCTCCGGGGGTCGGGTCGCAGCAGCGCTCCACCACAGCTTCACCCACCCACACCCCCCCACACACATACCCCGACAAAGAAAATAATAAAAACTACATAGAAACGAGACAAAAATAATAAAAATACAGACGGACTGCAGATGCCGCTGCTGACGAAAGTCGCGCCGCCCACGTACGGAACACCTCATCTAGGGCTGTGGCTTCAGGATGTTGTAGGCCGCAGGCTGGCAGTCGGAGCACTTCTCTGGCTGTCACCGGTGAGGGAACCCAGGGTCCAGATAGTAAATTCATGTCGCCCCCGTGGCTAGAAGCTCCGCAGACCGTAGCTTCAGGATGTTATCGGCCGCGGGCTGGCGGTCGGAGCTCTTCTCTGGCGATCCTTAGCAAGGGGTCCCAGGCTTTGCGATGAAAAGTCCACGCTGCGCCGTCTGCTGAAACTCTGGGCCCGACTCCGGAAAAGGCCGTACCAATTCATGGTGTTAAGCCGCGAGGGAAGCGACATGGAAAAAGTTGCCTCTCCGTGGAGGAGGCGACCGAAAGCGGTTACCCCTTACCCCTACTCACCACAAAGTCACGCCAAGACATTAAAACATACATTTGGGCACTAAAAAAAACAAAAAAAGTAGAAATGACGAACAAGCTGCTGGCAGGGCAGCCGACTCGCAGCGCCACCACAAAATTGAATGGTTCTGCGGTCGAGGAAGAAACAGAAGGCTTTAAGGCCTTCCTGGTGGGGGATGGAGGTGTAGAGTGACTGAATGTTCATAGTAAAGATGAGGGGGTGGGGGCTCGGAAAGCGGAAGTCATTAAAGAGACAAATGGCATGTGAGGTATCTTTGACATAGTTAGGGAGTTCCCTTAGTCCTTTCCTTCCACCCCAACAGCCATCACATACAACACATAATCCTCCGATATTTCTGCCACCTCCAACGGGATCCCACCACTAGCCACAAAGACTCCCAATTCCTTCGTCAATGCCACATCTGCGCCCAAGATGAGATGTACCATACTAGATCATCCGAGATGTCCTAGTTCTTTAGGGAACAGGGTTCTCCTCTCCCATCATAGATGATGCCCCCACTTGTGTCTCCTCGGTACCCCGTAGCTCTGCCCTTGCTCCTCCTTCCCCTGGTCACAACAGAGACAGAGTCCCCCTCGTCCTTACCTTCCACCCCATCAGCCGTCCCTTACAACACATAATCCTCTGAAATTTCCTCCAACGGGATCCTACCACTTGCCACATTTCTCATCTCCACCTCTTTCCACCGTTCGGAGAGACTGGTCCCTCTACAACTCCTTGGTTAATTCATCCCTTCCCACCCAAATACCCCCACCCCAGGTATCTTCTCCAGCAACTGCAGAAGGTGCAACACCTGTGGCTATATGTCCTCCCATTGACTCCGACAGTCCTTTCAGGTTAGGCAGAGGTTCACTTGCACCTCCTCCAACCGTATCTACTGTATCCATTGTTCAAGATGTGAACTCTTATACATAGGTGAGACCAAATGCAGACTGGGCGATTCTTTTGCGGAACACCTTCACTCGGCCCGCATCAACCAACCTGATCTCCCAGTTGCTGGACACTATAATTCTCCTTCCCATTCCTACACCGACCTTTCTGTCCTTGGTCTCCTCCATTGTCAGAGTGAGGCTAAATGCAAATTAGAAGCATTCCCTCCCTCTCTATCCCTCCCCCACCCAAGTCGCAGGAGCTTCTCATTTTCACCCCTACAAACTGCTTTCAATGACTTTTTTTGCATATCTTTCATTCAATGTTATGTATCTCTCAATATCACCGTTTACATCTTATTTCCCTTATCCCTAACCAGTTTGAAGAAGGGTCTCGACCCGAAATGTCATCCATTCCTTCTCTCCAGAGATGCTGTCTCCCGCTGAGTTACTCCAGCTTTTTGTGTCTACCTTCAGTTTAAACCAGCATCTGCAGTTCCTTCTCACACATTACCTCCAAGATCCTTGTTTTGCCACTGATACTGCGTTGTAACACTTACTTTTATTCATTATACCATTCCCTGAAATTTTAACCATCACTTTATGGTTATCTTCTTTGTATGTTTCTTGGCAACTTACCTATAATCCTTACTTTGATTTGACCTTTATTCTAAACTACGATTTATTTTATCTTTAGCTAATGTTATTTCCATCAAATCTGTCCCCTCTGACTTACCAGTCACAATTTATTATTCAAAGCTCTGCATGTGATTTCTCCCTAGACACTCGTCCCAATTGTACATCTTCTTTACATCCTTTGTTATGATGTCTATATTCCATGGCATTAATCCCTCTTTTCCAGGCATATCTATGAGCCACACATTCATGTTCCTGATCTGCCCCTTCATCAAATAGTATACTTCTTTTTTGGGTCCTTCTCAGACAGTCTTTTTGTAATCAAGGATGACTCGTTTCTACTCTAGCTCTGTTGATTCTGAGGTGGCTGATGAACTGACTGTGGGAACCACAGACCTTTCAAAAGATGAGACAGAAGATGTCTGATAAGGTGGGCAGATGGCAATTTGGGTAGTGGTGTGTCTTCTGGTGTCCTTGCACGGCCTCTAGGTGCAAGGAGTCGAAGTTCACAATGGAAAGTGGATCACATTTTCCAGAGTCTGACCATGAAGCTTATTAGTGTAGAGAAGGGAAGTGCAGTGGGGGCAGATTGGTGGAGAACTTATGATGTTAAATGTATGATCCATCCTCTCAGCTGTGTCAGCCAACAGGTCAATGATGGTTTGGAGCTCAGCCTCCTGGTGTGTTTCAATACAAGTTTACTGCAGCTCAACAACTGAGGTTCAGGTGACCTTCAATTTAGAATATCATGGCCATTGGCTGAATCAGTTCCCAAATGGTTCCAAAGATTAGGTCCTCGGGATGAGGCGCACCTTTGAGGTGAGAATGATTGGGAAGTTCGTTACAGCAATGACACAACAAATCTCTTCATTACTGAGATTAGCTCATTTGTACAGTAAGTCCATTGTTTTGTATCATGGACAGTATGGTGTTATGGAACATAAGATGGAGATGGACCTCTATTGACAATGTCCCTCCAGATTAAATGAATCAATGATTTTTCAGCCATGTCTTGTCAGTGGCGATGCTCCCTACATTTCTACAGATTATTAGATGGTGACGATTTCTCCACTCTGAGTTAGGGGCTCTAAGAAGAGGCAGTTCAGAAAGACCTTTACGATGACTTTCCCTATGACAGTCAGTATATTAAGCACAGTTGGAAGTCTCCTTTCTTAACATGCAATGGCATAACCATGGCCGGGTCACTCAGAAAAGCGTTACTTAGAGTCTGGATATCCTGTAGTTGGCGAGATAGTTAGAGCTTTTTTTCCCTATTGTAGAACAATCAAGAACCAGAGGACATAGGTTTAAAGTGAGAGGGACAAGCTATATTAAAATATTTGAATTAGTTGTTCCTTCGGTTGAAACTGGGAAAGTCTAAATAGACTTTAATGTCTGATGGAAACGCTCGAGAGCGCCCTGGCTCTCAGGTTGATAAGCGCTTGAATGACAATGTTTGATGTCTAGTTGTTTCAACACTTGAGCAAATACTTTAGACATAAAGTTTGATCCCTGGTCACTTTGTATCACCTTAGGTAGACCAAACAAGGAAAAAAACTTAGTAAGAGCTTTCACTATAGTAGGAGCAGTTATCTTCCATAATAGAATCACCTCTGGAAAACGGGTAGACGCACGCATTATGGTTAACAAAAACTTGTTGCCAGCTTTCGTTCGAGGCAGTGGACCCACACAGTCTATCATAATGCGTTCAAAAGGTTCACCAACTACAGGTATCGGATACAAGGGTGCTGGAACGATAGTCTGATTTGGTTTACCTGCTACTTGGCATGCATGGCAACACTTGCAATGCTGCACTACATCCCTCTTTAACCCAGGCCAAAAGAAATGTCGTAATATATGGTTGTATGTTTTATTAACTCCTAAATGGCCAGCAAGAGGATTATCATGAGCCAAAGTAAGTATTTCATTCCGATACCTATGTGGCACTACAATCTGCTTAACAACGCTCCAGTCATCCTGACCAGATGCATTCAAAGGAGACCATTTACGCATTAGCAAGTTATCCCTCAGAAAATATCCCTTTGACAAGGAATCCACTTCCACCTCTGACACTGCGCTGTCAATCAAAGCAGACAAATCAGCATCACATCTCTGCTCAGCAACCAACTGGTCACGTGACAACGACACCGGTTTAGTCTCAGACATTTCACCAACTTGTGATGCAGACACACTCTGCGCAACACAGGATCCACCATCCTGCTCACTCAAGTCAATTTCATCATCAAACGTAGCTTGGTTTCTAGCCATAGCGCGAGTGACAGCACATGATGCAAAAACTTTTGGATGCTGCTCAGCAAGTTTATCTGGACACTGCAACATAGGAACCGGCGTCACTTCAGGAGTGACCAAAACTTTCCCCCCAGCCAAATCGTTACCCAGAATCAACGACACTCCCTTTATGGGAAAACGTGGCCGTATCCCCACAGCTACTCGACCCGAAACAAGCTCAGACTCAGGGTTAACAGTATATAATGGCACTCCCATGCCCTCCATACCAAACCCTACAACTGGGACACTAGAACCAACAGATGATTCAGCTGAAAATGGTAGCACATCTTCCAAAATGAAGGACTGAGAGGCAGCAGTACCACACAAGATTGTCACAGGTACTTTACTGGCCCCATCCTCCATAGACACAAAACCCCTCATGACAAAAGGAGAAAAATCCACCAAATCATCACTCAGGAACCACAGGGATTGCATGTGCCTTCTGTGTGTTGACCAAAGCCACCGGCTTCACTTTTTTCTTTTTAAGAATGGGACACGTTTTACAAATGTGCCCTCTCTCTTTACAGTAGAAACACATTGGACTGTCCTTAGCCCCCAAATCACTGTCAGTTTTATCAGGTTTGACTTCCCACTGCTTTGAAGTGCTGCTGTCAACTGGCACAGAAAAGGTTTTCATATTGTTACCAGCAACACCACCACGATCAACTGGTCTCCCACTAAAACCAGAGGATCACTCCCCAAAAACTGCCTTATGAGTGAGCACATATTCATCCGCCAATACAGCGGCCTTAGACACGTCTGAGACTTTCTGCTCATTAAGATATGTTATCACTCTTTCAGGAAGACAGTTTTTAAAATCCTCCATTATCATCAAGGACTTTAAATGGGCAAAATCTTTTACACCCTGAGAAGCACACCAGCGTTCAAACAGAGCCTCCTTTTCGTGAGCAAATTCAACATATGTTTGGTTATCATATTTTCTGAAACGCCGGAATTTTTGGCGGTACGCTTCGGGAACCAACTCATACGCTCTGAGGACGGCAGATTTTACAATTTCATAGTCAAGGCTATTGTCTACAGACAATGACGAATATACCTCACGCGCTTTACCAACAAGGACGCATTGCAACAGCAATGTCCACACGCCCTTAGGCCATTTCAGTGATATAGCCACACGCTCAAACAAAGTGAAATATTTATCAACATCTTTTTCACTGAACGGTGGAACCAAACGAATATTTCTGCTCACATCAACCTCATGCTCTTTAGAAGAGAACCGGGAAATATCTAATTGTTTCTCCTGCAGCTGAATTTCAGCCCTTTTGGTATCCTCCTCAAGCTCAAGTCGTTTCATTTCAAGAACATGCATGAGCTCTTTCTCTTTTAAGGCCATTCTCTGTGACTCAAGCTCCATCTCCTTCAGTTTAATGACGGCCTCCATGTTCTGAACTGGCTGTATAGGAGATTTATGACTGTCAGGACTACTAGGCAACACCTCTTTGTCAACCAAAGCAGTCCATAACAACATTCTTAATTGACTGTTTGTTTGCTTGTTTATTAACAGAAACGCCATATTTATCTGCAAGCAACACTACATTTTCCTTAGTACATCGATGAAACATCTCTAGGCTAGGAGCCTCAACAAACTCTTCCATCTTAAATTCCATTTTTAAGGAAAATCACTTATACCATATGACAAACAGGAGTAAACATTAAACACATAGCCACCAAAATGGAGTACCAAACCAAAACCATTTTCCTGCTCACAAATGCTACCAAAATAGCCAAAACAACAGGTTACTAGAACCACAAAGCAGAAAAAATGATTACACAAACAGACTACCCCTGCCACAAGAAGCCTATCAAAGTACACAAAACGTCTAGGGTTTACTCAAAAGTTTGAATGAGCCCCCATAATTATGTTACGGCCACCAAAATCAAATACCTCAAAGGCCAATAACATAATACAAAACCAGGTTCAAATGCAAAAATTATTTATTTTTCACTAACAAAAAAAGAACTAAACCTGAATCAAACAAACAAAGAGGGGTCGGATGGGCTGGCAAACAAAAGATGAAGGGTGCTCTTGCCAACCACTCAATGGGCCGTCAGACCAGAGACTCTAAACCTGCCTCAGTGTGAAAATAAACCTGAAACAAAACCACGGAAACAATAATGCCAGCCCATTCTTCCCAAGCAAAATAAGTTAATACAGAATGAAGAATTACATGAAGAAAACGATGCAATTAATCAAACAACCCAAAACAACACCAGACAGCTGCCACCAGTCTGAGGGGGACGATAGAGAGGCCTCGGCTGCCAGTGCACAGCTCTCTTAAAGCTGGGGCTCGTCATCAAGCTCACATGATGCAGTTTGGGCCAGGAGCCTCGAATCAGGTACAGGAGCAACCAGGCAGCAAGAGGTACTAGTGGAAATCAGAGAAACAGGTTAGTACAAAATTAACACCAGCAGAGGGAGCGCATAACAGGGGTGAAAACCCAGTTACTGTTTACATTCAATAGTTTGAGTCTAACATTTCTCTGGGGAGTTTCCAACAATTTACAAGTAAATGCTGTTTGAGAAAACTAACCCATATTTAATGATTTCACCTTTATTATTCTACTTCTCCTCATGAGTCTGAGATTTACTTGATAATTTGCCTTTGCATTTCAGAACCCAGGTAGGAGTAGATTTCACCAGTCCCATTTCACCAGCAGATGAGACACATGTACAGGTATCTAAACATTGTGTACATAGTGCATATAGATTTCTGTTTACACCTTCTCTTGAATTTTTGAAGTGTAATATTAAAGGGGTTCGGGATAATGCAGGGAATGTACAAAAGTAAAAAAAGTCATGATCTTATTGAATGATGAAACATCGAAGGATTGATTGGCCTCCTCTTGATGTAAATCAGATTCAATGTTTTAGGTCCATGAATTTCCAAATCTGAAAGATTAAATTAGAAGTCAGAACATTGGAACAGTTTCCAATGTTTGGCCATCTGCCATGTGTTCACATCCTGGAAACTCAGCACCCATTAGTATATCCAGGCAGAACCTGCCTTTAGTTACCCCTACTGCAACGGAATAAACATTTCTTACATACATAATCAATTGCATCCATCTAAAGTCTGCTCTTTCTACTTCCCGACATTATGCTGCACCATCTCTGTGGATTAAACTCATCAGTGGTAGAAATTCCATGCCCATAATTCACCTCAAGCATCAGCTGCTGACAAAAATATTAAACACTGAAACGGCATCTTTAATTTACTCTGGGCCAATAGAATAAGTGGTAAGAATGTGACATGTAAATGCAGTAAAGCCTATCCTGTAATTATTAACAACATCATCAAAATTAAAGTTTATGGAATCTATCTCTCTTAAGCTTTTAGTTCATTGATATAAAATACTGCTGCAAGAAAGAAAACTCACTGAAGTTCTTGGGATTCATTGCAAATGCAGTGAATGTAAAAGAGTGATACATAATTTAGAACACGTTGTGGACATTTTAGGAGAGTTTAAAGAATTTGGTAAAAAAGTTTCATGGTGCACAATATTTTGGAGCCAAATTCAATTTAAAGTGACTTCCAATACACACACACTGCAGGTCATGCTTGATGCCATATTGATGAAAGCATTCATGTGTGTATACCTGTTACCCTCCAGAGAAAGGCAGTGGCAGATCGTGATGTCAATCAGCTTATAACACTGCCATTGTGAAGCTTTAGGCTCCAGGCAATACTCTCAGTATGCCATTACTGAAATGCAGTACAGAAAAACTCACCCACCAGTATAAAAGGATCATCAATTACTTAGGATTAGTTGCTCATTTCTATTGACTCTTGTTATATATCTACAAGTATTTAGTACTTTGTAGAATTTTTTAAATTTGCTTGTCTGTAGAGTGGTGTATAAGGTGCCAAATATCTTTGTCCTGATGTCAAAGTTTCTGCACAAAACAATTGCTCCCAGTCATGGGTGCACTAGTGGACACTTTGCATCAATTAGAACACAACTGCAAGAATGAGAACAACAGGAAAATTGCTTTGCACAGGTGCACAGGTCAACCAAGCAGTGACCTGGTGCACAGACCATGATCTCTTACTCAATTCATCAAAAACAAAATAACTCATCATCGACCCAAGACGCCAGCCTTCCCCCAAAACTCCTGTGCTCATTAAAGGTGAATCCATCTCCATCACTGGCACATTCAAACTCCTTGGAACCCACATCAGCAACAACCTCAAATGGAGGACAAATGCAGACCACATCTATGGAAAAGCACAGCAAAGACTTTTCCATCTCCGACAGCTCAGGAAGTTCAGAGTAAGGTCTCATCTCATGCTCCGGTTCTGTACAGCCATCATCGAAAGCATCCTCACTTCATCCATCACAGTCTGGTTCGGCAGTCTCGACTCACTCTCCCGGAAGAAATTGCAGCGCATCATCAACAGAGCATCAAAAATTATTGGCTTACCCCTACCATCCCTTGAATCACGTTATCACAAGCGGACACTACACAGAGCCTGCATGATCATCTCTGATCCTTCTCACCCTGCACACTATGCCTTTCAGCTACTGCCCTCTGGGAGGCGTTACAGGACAATTGCCTCCAAAACAAACCGCTTCAAAAACAGTTTCATTCCCACTGCAATTAACATTTTAAACTCTGTACGGTGAGGAATAAGAATAAGCATGGCCTTTATGTATTATGTAATGTGGCTGTCTGTATGTATATCTATGTTATATGTTTAATGTTGATGAAATGTTGGAACCTGTATCAAGCTGTACTGATAACAAATTCCACCAGCCTGGCTGTGTGGTCATTAAAAATACAATACAATACAATACATGGCCTAACCACTGATGACATTGTGGATGAGATTTGCACATTGTCTGCATCAGAAGCAGTAGCATTCAAAGAACAATTAACAGAATTAAGGCTGATACCATCCAGGCTGCTAGACAGCAGTGTAGTGGTGGATGGTCTTTACCAAAAATTTACTGTCTGCTCTGTTAATGCTCTCTCAACATTTTGTAAAGCCAAGACTAAAATGGAATTCAAGCTCCTAGCGCGTCCAAGCTCTAGTAAGTCATTATTTTGACTATATCATTTGTGTAAATATTTCTTCCTATTAATCTAGGCTTTCTCAAGCTAAATAGGTACCTTTTGTCTTACGTCACCTACATTTCAGAGAACACTCTTGCATTTCCCAGTAATTGCTGGCATGCCCTGCAGATGTTGTAGCAAAGGGTAACAATAATATTGTGTTGAGCATTTTAGGAGTCATTAGCATGACCCTGATCTTGATTAATCCACAGAGCACTTGTTACATTTGACCTGAAATAGAAACAGAGATTGTTACAAACATTCAGCAGGATGGTCAAAAATCCGGATTCGTTTCTCCAGATACAGACTACCCCAGCGGAGTGTTTCCAGTATGTTTTGTTTATATTTCAGATTTACAGCATCTGTGGCTCTTTAAATTTTTATTTTCATGTTTTATGGATTGTCCACCTGAATCATCCAGACCCAATGAAGATCAAGTTGAATAATAAACAAGTGGACATGTGCGACTTACCTTCTAAGACCAATCAGGTGTAGATCAACTTGGTTCTTCAGAGATGATCTGGATCTCAAATTGCATGAATGTCCATTAGTCCTACTTTAATACAGGACCTAAGCTCCACTTGGGTTTAACAGCAAGTTTAGAGGGTTCTGGCGCAAGGTCACCAACATGTAACATGTTTTCTTCTCCACTGGTGCAACCTGGCTGCATTTTCTGTATGTATGTATTCAATATACTAGTTAAGAGGGAGAAGGATGTCAGAAAACTAGGCTCTAAATTTATGTAAACTTTGGGAAAGTGAGGCAGAAGAGTAGACTATGCAGAGCATTGACAAACAGTATGAAATGTTCCAAGATCTTCTTGGTAATAGACCTGAACATTTTGAATTGAATTGAAATTATTTGTCATTCAAAAATGAATGAAAAGAAATGAATGTTATCCCTAACAACTAAGTTCAGGTAAACAGCAACATGGATAAGGGAGAGCCGGTGGATGTAGTGTACCTGGACTTTCAGAAAGCCTTTGATAAGGTCCCACATGGGTGATTAGTGGGCAAAATCAGACCACATGGTATTGGGGGTAGGATATTGATACGGATAGAAAATTGTTTGGCAGACAGGAAACAAAGAGTAGGAATTAACGGTTCCCTTTCAGAATGGCAGGTAGTGACTAGGAGGGCGCCTCAAGGCTTGGTGCTGGGACCACAGCTATTCACAATATATATTATGATTTAGATGAAGGAATTAAAAGTAACATTAGCAAATTTGCAGATGACACAAAGCTGGATGGCAGTGTGAACGGTGAAGAGGATGCGATGAGGATGCAGGGTGACTTATTGGTTGGGTGAGTGGGAAGATGCATGGCAGATGCAGTATAATGTGGATAAATGTGAGGTTATCCTCTTTAGTGGCAAGAACAAGAGGCAGATTATCATCTGAATGGCAGGCAGACACAAAATGCTGGAGTAACTCACCGGGTCAGGCAGCATCTCTGGGGCAAAGGAATGGGCGACATTTTGGGTCGAGACCCTTCTTCTGTATGGTGTCAGATTAGGAAAAGGGGAAGTGCAACGAGACCTGGGTGTACTTGTACATCAGTTACTAAAAGTAAGCATGCAAGAAACAGCAGGCAGTGAAGAAAACTAATCGTATGTTGGCCTTCATAATGATAGGATTTAAGTATAGGAGCAAATAGGTCCTTCTGCAGTTGTACAGGACCCTGGTGAGACCACAATGGAGTATTGTGTGCCGTTTTGGTCTCGTAATTTGAGGAAGGACATTCTTGCTATTGACGAAGTGCAACGTAGGTTCACGAGGTTAATTCCCAGGATGGCAGAAATGTCACATGATGAAAGAATGGAACGACTGGGCTTGTATGCACTGGAATTTAGAAGGATGAGAAAGGATCTTATAGAAACATAAAATTATTAAGGGATTGGACACACTAGATGCAGGAAACATGTTCCCGATGTTGGAGGAGTCCAGAACCAAGGGCCATTAAGAATATGGGGTAGGCCATTTAGAACTGAGATGAGGAAAAACCTTTTCACCCATAGTGTTGTGAATTTGTGGAATTATCTGCCTCAGAAGGCAGTGGAGGCCGACTCAATGGATGCATTCAAAAGAAAGTTAGATCTTAGGGCTAGTGAAATCAAGGAATATGGGGAGAAGGCAGGAATGGGGTACTGATTGTGGATGATCAGCCATGATCACATTGAATGGCTCGAAAGGCTGAATGGCCTACTCCTGCACCTATGTTCTATGTATCTATGTAAAATGCTGGAATAACTCAATGGAACAGGCAGCATCTCTGGAGAGAAGGAATAGGTGACATTTCGGGTCAAGACCTTTTTTATACTGATGTCAGTGATGAGTGGGACAGAGATAGAATGCAGTCTGAGACAGTAAGACGGGTGGGAGAACTGGGAAGGGGGAGGTGATGGAGAGAGAGAGAAAGCAAAGGCTATTGGAAGTTAGAGAAGTCAATGTTCATACCGCTGAGGTGTAAGCTACCCAAGCAAAATATGTGTTCCTCCAATTTGCGCTGGGCCTCACTCTGACAATGGAGGAGGCCCAGGACAGAAAGATCAGATTGGGAATGGGAGGGGAATGGCGTGAATTCACAGCTTTATGCTGCGCTACTTAATCCAAGGGCTATATATGCCATAGCTGCTTTCTTGCATCTCTCTCTCTCTCAGACGGATGAAAGCAATGATCATAGAGTGGAATAGATGACATTTCGGGTCGAGACCCTTCTTCAGACTGAGTCAGGGGAAAGAGGAACAAGAGATATAGACGGTACTAAGGACAAATGAATGGAAGATATGCCTATATCACCCGTTTCCCTTGACTGTCAGGTTGGGATAGGACGTGGTGAGACAAACGACCTGACTCTGTGTTGTATGATTATGAGATGTTTATAAACCAAAATTAGGATTTTCAGAAGTAAAGTTAGGAAGTATTTAGACGATAGTAGAAAAAAATGAACTTCTGTTAGAAAATAGTAACAAATGTACAGTTGATTGATAAATTTAAATACTCAGTTGATAGGGTTGTGATCATAAATGGAACCGAGGATTTCAGCAACAGGCAACTTCCAGGAGTTCTATGCACTGTGATCTTTTGTATAAATAGCTTAATCCTTATATTCTATTGCACAGATATTTTAATTCTTTGAAGGTGGTAAGATACGTGTGCAGAAGTTTAGTTTAGAGATACAGCGCGGAAACAGGCCCTTTGGCCCACCGAGTCAGAGCCGACCAGCGATCCCCGCATATTAACATTATCCTACACACACTTGGGACAATTTTTACATTTACAAAGCCAATTTACCTACATCCCTGTACATCTTTGGAAGTTCTGATGGAATTCGATTCTGTGATAACTTCAAAAGGGTAACCTCTCCCAAAATATATTTGAGAGAAAAGCTTTGGATGATGAAAAGTGGAGTAAAATATAGTTCCACCAAAGAGTTATGTTGCTAGATGTTTTCCTTAGGAAAATGATACAGCTCTGTCAATAGTTACTAAGTCCCAAAACTACCGCAACTACATTTGAATTTAATTAGCTCCTTTTCACATTCGGGCAATTCCTCAAGTGACACACTCTTAGCTTCAAAGGATGCCCCTTTTCACTGCTCTTCCTCTGAAAATTGAATTGCCTTAAAGCAATTAATCAAAATCTTACTGAACACAAAACGCAGCAGTTCACCTCTGGAGGAGGTTCGGTTGGAAGGATAGTGGAGCTTGGCAGATGGACAGGCCAAGGTCCAGTGAATGTGATTAGGTATGCAAATGAAATCCTCAGTGCTATAGTGAGTGAGAGTGGCATGAGTGAACATGAAGAAAAATATTTAATGGGTGACCTACTTGCAAGATGACTCATGCTTCACTCTTCTCCACAGGGATCAAAGTAAGGTTGACTTTAACTAACACCGAAGCAAGCCTCAACTTCTATTTAAAACTTGTCTAGGCTATTCCTGTGTTCGTGTGATTTAATGTGAAGAAGTTTGCACAAGTATGGCATTAAGAAATTATTTTCTTGTCATTTGACACCACTGCGTATATAGCCGATTCCACATGCAGGTCGCTCACACAAAACATCCACATCATTTACCGATAAAATGAAATTGAATTTTACATAAAAACTTCATGCAATACCAAAGAATTGCCTGATTTGATAATTCACAAAGGGGCAGCATGAAGTTCCATGGTATATGTAATGCTGCGCAAAAACTGTGAAAACTGTATAAATATTTAATTTAAAATATAATAATAGGACTGAAATTTCTTGTAACATTATAGACATACAGAATCATTTCATTTTTCATACAGAAGCAAGGACTCCGCTTACAATTCAATGTGAAAGCAAGGATATTGGAATAATCTTGAATCAAATTTATTAGAACGGGAATATGAAAGCATTGGAATGCTTTCAGTATGAGGTCCTCCCATGATTAAACTGACAAGCAAAAACTTATTTTAAATCTTGTAGGTATTTAAAATGTGCTTTCCTCCAACATATGAAGACCTTTCAGAGTAAATACTAGCTAAAACCCTGACTTGTACAAGGTTAAGTGACACTTAAAAGAATAAAAATATGTAATTCCTATATTCATTTATTAATAGCTGATGTCAATGGACCTCATAGCTGATACCAATTGCATTTCCTCTTATGATTTTGAACATCCAAACTAGGTGGACATAGCATGTCTCAAAGCCCCTCTCAGATATTTGTCTCCCACCAAAATCTGGGTCTGCAATCTCCCTTTCCATTTCTTTCCATCGGGATTCATAATCAGGTCTTCACCAACAAGCCAGAGGTCTGAGTTGAGCTGCATAAAAGTATTTCCTCAGATTTGGTAAAGCCATTCCACCCTTGCTTTTCGGCAGTTGAAGTGTTGTTAGTTTTATTCTTGGTTTTTTGCTATTACAAATGAATCTAGAGATCATCTTATCCCAAGCTATGACTTTGTCTCGGGGTATATTAATTGGGAGAGATTGGAATAAATATAGTAGTTTAGGTAGGGTATTCATTTTTACCGTTTGCATTCTGGCACTGAAGTCTAGAGGAAGGGTAGACCACCTTTCAACATCCTTTTTGATGTTTTCTTCAATTATCTTATAATTAGTTTCAAACATGTTGGAAAGTGTTTTGGTTATAGCTACACCAAGATACTACATCATTTTAGAATTCCATTTCAGATTATATGCGTCTCAGATTTGTTGGGATGGAGAATAATTGAATGAAAGAATTTGTGTTTTTGTTATATTCAGTTTATACCCTGAGTAATATCCATATGTTTCAAATAGGTTCAGTAGATTTGGGAGACATATATCTGGTCATTCAAGAAAAATAATGACATCATCAGTGAAAAGATGATATATTCTTTCCCCCCTATTTTGACCCCCTGCAGGTCTTCTCTCTGCCTTATTGTTTGTGCTAAGGTTTCAATATACAAAAGAAGAGATTAGGAGAAAGACAGCATCCTTGTCTTGTGCCCCTCTCTAACTGGATCCTTTTTAATAGGTTTCCATTTACCTTAATCCTAGCTGTAAGCTCCTGATATATTGTTTTAATACACCGAATTGCATCTTCATTGAGACCAAATCTCCTCAGTACTTCATATAAAAATACCCAATTAACACTATCAAAGGCTTTTTCTGCAATTTAAACTGACCAGGACCATATTTGTATCCTTTTTTTTGAGCATTATCCACAATGTGGAGGGTTCTTCTCATATTATCCTGTCATATCAGGTACAAAGGTCTCTAGTATATTTTAACGCAAAATTCGACCACTCACTCATAGCCCCCGCGGGAGGCCTGGTTCCACAACACAACCCGTTCCCCAACGTAAGATTGCACTATTCACCCGTTCCTCCAACGCAACCCATTACCCCAACGCAAGCCGTTCCCCCAATGCAATATTCCACCACTCACCCACAGCCCCCAACCATGCAGGTCGGTTCAGTTTTTCACCCTCCCTCATTTAACCTTAAAAAAAAATGGCCATTAAACTTTGCTGTTCAAGAAGGAACTGCAGATGCTGGAAAATCAAAGGTACACAAAAATGCTGGAGAAACTCAGCGGGTGCAGCAGCATCTATGGAGCGAAGGAAACAGGCGACGTTTTGGGCCGAAACCCTTCTTCAGACTGATCATTAAAGGCCATTCAGACAAGGCCATTAAACTTTACTGTAGCTTTGCAATCACAATATGCTGGGTTAGGCTGGCAGATTCTTCCTCTGAAGGACTCAGTGTCCTGGGATAGCAACAGCTTTGATTGGCAGCTTATGTAAATGCGATCCCATTGTGACGTCATACCTGCTGGCTGCCAGCAACTGCCACCATCTGCCACTGCAGTGTTTCTTACTCAAACAGGATTTCGTACAGTTTTAAACATGAAATAACTTGTAAAATATAGCATCAATCTGAACGAAACTTGACACAAACCGCCACAGGACAATTGTGAGTAAGGTGGTGCAAACATTTTAACACTATCCTGTACCGTTTTGGTGTAGTTCCGGGATAACATACGCGCAATAGATAGATAAATAGAAACAAACAAGATGAGACTTTTAGAAATATACTAGACTAAGTGGGACCCGTTCGGTCCCAGCATCACACGGAAGGGCTGGTCACCCAACGCAATATTCCACCAATCTCCACCAATTCCAATATTGCTGGCCAATGGGGGGGGGCTTTTTGTTGCGCTAGTACTATTTGTTATTTGTTGATCACACACACCCTCCACGACAGACAGACAGACACACACACACATCTCTTGTGTATTTAAGGACGACTCATAAATTTCAACCAGGGCTCTCGCAATTTCCTCTCTAGTTTTCCGCAATGTCCCCGGATATATCTGATCAGGCCCCGGAGATTTGTCTACCTTCAAACACGATAGTACCTTCAGTACTTCCTTGACGGTAACCCTGACTGCTCTTATGACACTTCCAGTGACTGCTCCAATTTCCTCCGTCCTACTGTCTTTCTCCTCGGTAAATACAGAGGAGAAATACTCATTGATGACCTTGCCCATCTCCTGTGGCTTCACACAGAGGTGACTGCTTTTATTCCTGAGAGGTCCCACTCACTCTCTCTCTTTTTCCCCCTTAAGTATTTATAAAAAATTTTGGGATTGTCAAATGTTACCCGGCAGAACTTTCTCCTGGCTCATATTTGCCCTTCTGATCTTTTTTAGTTTTTGATTGATTGATTGATATTGATATAATTTAATTGCCACACAACCAGGGTCGGTGGAATTTTGGGTTGCCAGCAGCGGTACAGTAATAAAGAACACACAACCACAATAAAAATTTTACACAAACATCCACCACAGCATTCATCACTGTGGTGGTAGGCACAGAACTTGGCCAGTCCTCCTCCATTTCCCCCCATGGTCGGGACCTCCACCCTCCACAGCCGTTGCTGCGGGCGTTCAGATGGTAAGGGACAAAGTCAAAGTCAAGGTGAGTCCAGGATCGGCTCTTCCCAACCAGAGACCGCGGCTTCAGGCTGGTGTAGGCCGCAGGCCGGCGGTCAAAGTTTTAAAGTACCTGCCGTGCCATAGCCAGAAGCACCGCAGTCTGCAGGGCCGGCGGTCGAAGCTCTCCTCCAGGGGAGATAGTAAGTCCATACCGCGCCCGCGGTAGAAGACGGCCACGGGACGGCGGTGGAAGCTTCTTCTTCCCCCTGGGTCCTCCACGAGGGATCCCGGGCTGTAGACGCCGCACCAGCTGGAGTTCTGCAGACCGCTGCTTCAGGCTGCCGGCTGCCGCGGGCCAGCGTAACGAAGCGCTCCCCTCCGGCGAGCCCCAGCGAGGTCTCCCCCGCTCCACGCCAAGAGTCCACGCTGCGCCCGCCGCTGAAGCTCCGGGTGCGTCTCCGGGAAAGGCCGCCTGATCCTTGATGTTAGGCCACGGGGGAGGCGACCTGAAAAAAAGTCGCCTCTCCATGGAGGAGGCGGCCAAAACGGTTTCCCCCTTACCCTCCCCACACATAACACACAAAGAAACATTAAAAACAGACTTTTAAACATACTAAAAACGGGCACGCTGCCGACAGGCTGCCGCCAGTGCAGCGCCCCCTACACAGTTTGTTCCTTAGTTCACGAAACTCCAGAGACGCACTTGATCCCAGCTGCCTATATCTGTCCCATACATCCTTCTTGTTTTTGACTAATGTGTCAATTTCCCTCGTCAACCAAGCTTCCTTATATTTGCCTGCTTTGTCTTTCTCATCCTGAGCTCTCTTCAGTACACTTTTAAAGACATCCCACCTGGCCGATGTTCCTTTCCACTCAAATAACTGCTCCAGTTGAGCGAGACCTTCTCTCACACCCTCAAAGTTGGCCTTACCCCAGTTGAGCATTTTAACACGTGGACACTCTCCGTCCCGATCCATAACTATCTTAAACCTAATTGAACTGTGGTCACTTGTCCCAAAAGGCTCCTCCACACACACTTCATTAACTTGCCATTCCCAATTTCCCAATACTAGATCCAGCGTTGCCCTCTCACGTGTGGGGGCCTCCACATACTGTTTAAGAAAATTCGCCTGAACACTTTTGAGGAATTGCACCCCATCTAAACCCTTCACGCTATGATTTTCCCAGTCTATATTGGGAAATTCCCGACTACAGCAACCTTATTTGACCTGCAATCCCCCGGCACATTTGCACTTCTAATTACAGTTGGCTATTTGGGTGTCGGTAGTATATCCCTAACAATGTGATCATCCCTTTCTTGTTCCTCAGCTCCACTCATATAGCCTCACTAGATGAACCGTCAGTACTGTCACCTCTGTGACATCCTCCTTAACCAACAATGCAACTCCCCCTCTTTTTTCCTCACTCCTGTCTCTCCTGAAGCTCTTCTACCCCGGAACATTGATCTGCCAGTCTACCCTTCCTTTAACCGGGTTTCAGTTATGGCTATAACGTCCCCGTCGCTCGAACCTATCCATGCCCTAAAACTCCTGCCTTACCCATCAAGGCTTTTGCATTAAAATACATGCAGTTTAAACCAACCCTCCTTCCTCACTGTCCTGCTTTTTGCCTATTCTGTCCATTAACCTTTCCCACACCACCCTCCATACCAACTTCTAGCCTCTCCTGTGCCTCTGTCCTGCACAAGATTTCACCCCCTGCCAATCTAGTTCAAACCCTCCCGTGTAGCATTAGCAAACCTTCCCACTAGGATGTTGTCCCCCTCCAATTTAGATGCAACCCGTCCCTTTTATACAAAGGTAGACAACAGTGCTGGAGAAACTCAGTGGATGAGGCAGCATCTATGGAGTGAAGGAATAGTTGACGTTTCGGGTCGAGACCTTTCTTCAAACTAATGTGGGGGTGGGGAGGGGGCGGGGGGGAAGTTGTGTTGCGGCTGTCCAGATAACTGAAGCCTTACACCATGATATAGGTCCAAAGACTTTATTAACGACATAGCATAGGTAACTTCATGCTAGCATATTTTTCTAATAATGTGGGAACCAGGCAGGGAGGGTTATTGTAAAGCTAGTGGGCATAACTACAAAAGCATGACTCATAACATGAGTGACACTTATCTACATCCTCCCTCTTAAAGAATCAGTACAAACCCATTTACTAAGTAAGGCATGTATAGCAATTGATAATAAACTGGAGGAAAGTGAAACATAGTCGCGGTACTTCACAACCGGCTTACAAACACGACCAGCATGTGTACGATAGAGACCATCTCTGTTCTTTCTCCCCAGTGACAGAGCAGGTGGCTGCACAGGTGAAGGAGACTGAACCAGCATTCCTGGAGACGAAGCAGGCGACTGTGGCACAGGCGAAGTCGTCACTGGCAGAGGAGCCGTTGCAGACGCGGGTTGTTGTGCTGGTAGAGTGCCGCTAGACACTGACGGAAGAGCACTAGTACGGTCTGGATAAGACGGAGGAGGAACTGGCTTGCTCACAGGCAGGATATGTTGACTGTTACGCCTGTAGGTGCCGCCATCGGCACTGACAATATACGAGCGTGGTTCAGAAGCAATTCCAGAAATCACACCAATACGGTCATGGCTTTTGTCAGTCTGTAAACAGACCACCTGCCCCTTGGTCAATGGTGGCAGTGGCCTACTTGTTTTGTCAAACCATTGTTTTTGAATGTCACGGTTCTGTTGAACCTGGATTGAACCTCCTCAGGTGGAATCACCTGTGGGGTCAATGCCTGATCCGCCACAGGCATCGTAGCATGGGTCTGGCCTCAACACTAAACGTTGAGCGGGTGAACCCAAAATGGGGTCACGGGAGATTTTGTGTAAGTTGAGCAGATCCAGAAATACATCAGATTTAGCTCTTTATGAACGTTCCATGAGCTGTTTGGCACTTTTGACAACTCGTTCAGCCAGCCCATTAGACTGTGGATATTCAGGGCTGCTGGTAATGTGGCGAAAATTCCAGTGTTGGCTGGTGAATTGACTGCCGTTGTCAGTTAGCAGTCTATCCGGTGATCCGTGGACTGAAAAATGGCGAGATAACTTCGACATCACTCCGCTGGAAGTGGGGCTGCTAAGAAAATCAATGTCAAACCATCCTGAATACGAATCGATGAGTACCAGGTACTGCTTGCCATGCCAATCAAATATGTCAGCTGTCGCTGTAGACCATGGGAGTGCAGGTACTGGATGTGAGAGAAGTGGTTGCTTTTGTTGGTGAGGTGCCAAGCTGTTGCACTGGATGACACATTCTTGGTAATGTAGTCGGCCATGCCAGGCCAGTAAAACATGTTTTTTGCCCGTAGGACAATAGGATCAGCCCCTGAGTGCCCTGCATGAACAACGTTAAAATACTGGTTGTGCAGCAAAGCAGGAACCACAGCCTTGTGACCTTTTAAAACAATGCCATCCTGCAGCATTAGCTCATCATGGACGGCAACGAAAAGCCAGACTGACAGCGGAGCGTTGTAGTGTTTGTCTGGCCAGCTGCGCCTAATGATGGAGGTAAGCGATCGTAGGGTACTGTCGGCAGATGTGTGGGCAACTAAATCCTCCATACAGGACGAGGGGATAAAAGACACCGCCATTACAATAAACTCATCATCTGGCGAGGGCGGATTCTCGCAGGTCTTCCGGGATGCGCGAGAGAGAGTGTCAGCCAGGTGCATATCCTTCCCGCGTTTGTGGATCAGAACAATGTCATATTTTTGAAGTTGCAGCAACATCCGCTGTAGGCGCACTGGAGAGGTGTGGATCGGTTTGTTCAAAATGCTGATCAGAGGTTGGTGGTCAGTTTCAATTGTGACCGTGTGACCAAAGATGAAATAGTTGAATTTCTAGCAGGCAAAAACAACCACAAACAGCTTTCTCAATTTGGGCATATCGTTGTTCTGTGTCAGTCATGGTGCGCGAGGCATAGGCAACAGGCTTATTGTCGTTGCCATCATTTTGAACACATGCTGCGATCAGTCCGTGTTGTGAGGCATCACAAGTCAGTATAACCGGTAGTTTAGGATCAAATTATGCCAGAGTAGGAGTAGGTGGTCCGTTTAATTGCTGTGTTTAAGTCCTTGGGGTTGATACAAATCTGCATCTCGTCTTTGTTCTTCTTGGTAGCCACGATCATGGTGGAGACCCAGTCCGAGGGGTCAGTTACGGGAGTAATCACACCTAGAGACACCATTCTGTTTAGTTCACTTTGAGCAAGGTCCAGCTTGGGGAATCTTATGAGCCGGACGAACAACTGGAATTGCCTCAGGGTCAATGGTAATCGTGTACCTGACAGGCAACCTGCCCAGCTTATCGTCAAATCTTGTATTGTGTTAGGATTTGATGGTTAAAGTCATAGTCTGCAGTCAGAGGAGAGACAGAAGGGCTGAAAGTGATCAGACCCATGTCTCGACATGCGTTGGCACCCAGCAGAGACGGTACATTTTCACGTACCACATCGATATCCAGGTTGTGGACACGTGAGTTAAGACAGCAGTATAACTCAACTTGACCGATAGGGTGCACTCGACTTCCAGCAGATTAAACAAAGGATGCTGCCGTTGGAGAAACAGTCTCTGTTTTTCTTAGCTTTTGGAACACAGCCAGGCAAATTACATTGCAACGAGCACCCAGAAACCACTTTCAGATGAAGAGTTTTGCCATTAATGAGCAAAGCAACCTTGGGGTCCAGTTGTTTATGCACTAAATTAGACAAAGCATGTACATCGACATCAACACCTTCGCCAACAACCTGTAAATCCATTGGAGCTGGTGGTGAGAATTCTGAGATAGAGTTTTCACAGCCAAGCGAATTAACAGATTGTTTCGTTTGACATTGTTACGTGAACGACAGCACTTAAGAAAGTGGTTTCTTTTGTTGCAGAATCTACATAATTTTCCATCACGAACAGCGGCATGTGAACCCCCACAGTTAAAGCAATTATCAGTTAGTCTCAACTTGGTATCAGGCACTTGAGAAAAACGAGGAGAGATTTGATAAGAAATACCGGTAACATTAACTTCACGAGCAGTAGAGTGCTCCAGAACTTTGATACGAGCATCAGTTATTTCAGCAATGCGACAGCGGTTTTCAGCAGTCTCTAGAGTAAGGTCAGCATCCCGCAATAGGTTGTCGCGTAATTTCTCATTGCGGATGCCATGGATCAAACGATCACAAATAAGGCTGTCACATATATCTCTGAAATCACACTGACTTGCAATGTGCTTCAGTGCACTAACATATAACTCCACAGGCTCTCCCTGTCTCTGGCACCGTGAAAAAAACAGATGCTGCTCAATATTTAAATTAGTCCGTAACTCACATAATTGTCCGAATTTGCACAGTAGGCAGTCAGTGTCTCGAATGGATTCAGCAGGAACAATCTGGACACTAGCCTCGTCAAGTCTAGCTGGTTCATTGTGAAATCTTCTGGCACGGCAAGCAGCGTCTGTGCCTGCCAAATTAAGAAGTATTGACGCTTGAACACCAAGGTCAGCAGTAGGGTGATCCGCATCAATGTAGATTGAGAAATCTTCTTCAAATACACGCCATCGTTCTGCAAGATCCTCATCAAATACCAAGACCTCTGGTTTTCTGAGAGCAGAAGCCATTGCAAAACCGTTGAAAAACAATAAACTCAAATATAAGCAATAGAATTAAGGAAGGAGTTTGTTTACTCTGACACCATGTTGTGTTGCGGCTGTCCAAATAACTGAAGCCTTACACCATGATAAAGGTCCAAAGACTTTATTAATGACATAGCATAGGTAACTTCAAGCTAGCACGTTTTTCTAATAATGCGGGAACCCAGGCAGGGAGGGTTAAGGGCCTGTCCCACGAGCATGCGACCTACATGCGGCAAGCGCGACCTAAAGGGCCTGTCCCACGAGCATGTGACTGCATGCGGCAAGCGCGATCAAACCAGAAGCAGGGGCCGTGCGGAGGTCGAGTGAGTGACATGAAGTTCGAGCGAAGTCCGCGGGAAGTTCACGCGTGACGTACGGCATTGATGCGGCTGAGGGCCGGCAGGCCGTTGCCGCGTGGAATTTTTGAACACGGCCAGTTTTTCGGAGCCCCGCGCGATGTCGGGACCAGCTCCGCACAACTCCATACGGTTTCGGCGATCGAAGTGGGACCGGCCCCGCGAGGCCGTACGGCTCAAGCGACCACGTTAAGTCGCACTTGCCGCATGGAGTCGCATGCTCGTGGGACAGGCCCTTGACAGTAAAGCTACTGGACACAGCTACAAAAGCATGACTCATAACACTGATCTACAGTGGGGCGGGAAGAAGAAAGGAAGAGGCATAGACAGTAGGCTGTGGGAGAGCTGGGAAGGGGAGGGGAAGGAGGGAGAGAGCAAGGACTACCTGAAATTGGAGGTCAATGTTCATAGCGTTGGAGTGTAAACTACCCAAGCGAAATATGAGGTGCAGCTCCTCCAATTTGCGGTGGGACCCACTCTGGCCATGGAGAAGGCCCAGGACAGAAAGGTCGGATTCAGAATGGGAGGGGGAGTTGAAGTGCTGAGCCACCGGGAGATCAGGTTGGTTAATGCGAACTAAGGTGTTGGGCGAAGCGATCGCCAAGTCTGCGCTTGTTCTCACCGATGTAGAACAGTTGACACCTAGAACAGCGGATGCAATAGATGAGGTTGGAGGAGGTGCAGGCGAACCACTGCCTCACCGGGAAAGACTGCTTGAGTCCTTGGATAGAGTCGAGGGGGAGGTAAAGCGACAAGTGTAGCATTTCCTGCAGTTGCAAGGGAAAGTACCAGGGGAGGGGGTGGGTTGTGTGGAAGGGACGAATTGACCAAGGAGTTACAGAGGGAGCTGTCTCTACGTAAAGCCGAAAGTGGAGGAGATGGGAAGATGTGGCTAGTGGTGGGATCCTGTTCGAGGTGGCGAAAGTTTTGGAGGATTATCTGTTGGATGTGATGGCAGGTAGGGTGGAAGGTGAGGACAAGGGTGGATGGGGATTGAGAGCGGAGTTACAGGATATAGAGGAGACCATGGTGAGAGCCTCATCTATAGTCGAAGAGGGGAACCCCCGTTCCCTAAAGAATGAGGACATTTCCGATGCCCTGGTTTGGAACATCTCATCCTGGGTGCAGCTGCGGCGTAGACGGAGGAATTGGGAGTAGGGGATAGAGTCCTTACAGGAAGCAGGGTGTGAAGAAGTGTAGTCCAGATAGCCATGGGAGTCAGTGGGTTTGTAGTAGATGTCGGGCAGTAGTCTGTTACCTGCGATGGAGATAGTGAGGTCTAGAAACGGTAGGGAGATGTTGGAAATGGTCCAGGTGAATTTGAGTGTCGGGTGGAAGTTATTGGTGAAATGAATGAAGTCAGTTAGTTATGCATGGGTGCAGGAGGTAGCACCAATGCAGTCACCAATGTAGCGAAGGTAGAGTTTGGGGATAGGGCCACAGTAGGCCTCGAACAAGAATTGTTCGACGTACCCTACCAAGAGGCAGACATAGCTGGGGCCCATGCGCATGCCCATAGCTATGCCTTGGATTTGGAGGAAATGGGAGGAGTGAAAGGAAAAGTTGTTGAAGGTAAGGACCAGCTTCGCTAGGCGGAGGAGAGTATTAGTAGATGGGGATTGGTTGGTTCTGTGCTCAAGGAAGAAACGGAGGGCTTTAAGACCCTCCTGGTGGGGGATGGAGGTGTAGAGTGACTGGATATCTATGGTGAAGTTGAGGGAGTGGGAGCCTGGAAAATGGAAGTCATGGTGGAGACGACGAGCTTGTGAGGTGTCTTGGACATAGGTAGGGAGGGATTTGACCTGGGTGGATAGGATGGAGTTGAGGTATGTGGAAATAAGATTGGTGGGACAGGAACAAGCAGAAACAATGGGTCTGCCATGGCAGTCAGGTTTGTGGATTTTGGGGAGAAGGTAAAATCGGGCCGTGCGGGGCTGGGGAACAATGAGGTTGGAGGCTTTGTAGGGCAGGGAGCCGGAAGCAATGAAACCAGTGATAGTGTTTGAGATAATGGCCTTGTGCTCGTCTATTGGGTCATGGTCCAAGGATAATTCGGAGGAGGTGTCTGAGAGTTGGCACCTAGCCTCAGACCGGTAGAGGTCAGCGCGTCCAAGGATAGGTATCAGGGGGTGTCTGGGAGTTGGCGCCTGGCCTCAGACCAGTAGAGGTCAGCGCGTTCCAAGGATAAGTAGGAGGAGGTGTCTGAGAGTTGGCGCCTGGCCTCAGACCGGTAGAGGTCAGCGCATCCAAGGATAAGTATCAGGGGGGGTCTGAGAGTTGGCACCTGGCCTCAGACCTTTTATACAGGTCACCCCTGCCCCAAAAGATATCCCAATGATCTAGAAATCCGAATCCATGCCCTGTGCACCAACTCCTCAGCCATACATTCATATCCTCTATATTCCTATTCGTACCTTCACTAGCACGAGGTACTGGAAGCAATCCTGAGATCACTACCCTGCAGGTCCTGCTTTTCACTCTTCTGCCCAATTCCATAAAATCTTGTTGCAGAACCTCCTTACTCTTCCGACCTATATCATTCGTGCCAAAATGCACAACAACCTCTGGCTGCTCCCCCTCACTCTTGAGGACGTTGTGCAGCCGCTCTGAGACGTCCTGGACCCTGGCAACAGGAGGCAACACCCAATCCTGGATTCTCGCCTATTGCCGCTGAATTTCCTGTCCGCACCTCTGACGATGGAGTCTACTACCACAATGGCTCTGCCAGATGTCACTCTTCCCATTGAGCCTCAGCACCAGGGTTGGAATCACAGCCCTGACTACCACTCAATCTTGATGCGTCATCCATTTCCAAGAGGGTGGACCTGTTTTCAGTAGGGTCTCCTGCACTCCACGTTTATTCCTCTTTCTCAGTCTCCCACCTTCACTCTTCCTCTATCTTTGGTGTGACAACCTTACTGTAGGTTCTGTCCAAGAAATTCTCATTTACCCGGATGGCCCTGAGGTCATCCAACTGCTGCTCCAGTTCCCCAACACATTCATTCAGGAGCTGCACCTGGACATAATTTCCACAGTTGTGGTTTCCAGAAGTACCAGCAGTGTCCCTGACTTCCCACATCCTGCAGGAAAGACACAGCACCAACTTACCGGCCATTTTTTCATCGGACAAAAAATCACAGCTTTCGAATTAAGTGTAGCCTCCTTGCCTCAATCTCTTCACTGAAGACTCACAATTTACTCACCACTTCACTTCTGAAAGGCCGTTCTGCCACAGCTGCACTTGTTTTTAATCTCTTACCTAACTAGCTACTTTAGGGCTAATTAGTAAATTACCTGAACCTTGGTCTTGTGGCTCTTTTTAAACTGTCTTTCTCTGTGACTCATCTTCTTTATCATGGACTTCCAAGCCAATAGTCTCTTCTCTCTGCTTTGCTTGCTACTTCTCCGAGTTCCACGTAAGGACTTGGACTAGGACCGGGTCTTGCCGCTCTTTTGAAACTCTTTCCCTGTGACTCACCTTCTTTCTCACGGACTATCAAGCCAATAGTCTCTTCTCTCTGCTTCTGCTTGCTGCTTCTCCGAGCTCCACGTAAGGATTGGGACTAGGAATATTGAAATGTTTTACTTTTAGAAAGGAGCTTAATGTTTTAAAAACATGTTCTTACATATTCATTTCGCAATGTGCTACAAACTATACATTTTACAAATGTACAAAATGTAATGAACATTTATTGGTTTTATGAGAATTATTTTCTCCTATTCAGGATGAAAATAATAAATGCAAGTCTGAGTTCATCAAAAACTTCACATCTATAATTGATGATCAATTTTCTCATTGTAATAGGATTGCACAAAATATTACGCTTCATGATGAAACTTACCATATGTCTATTTAGTCCCCCTTCCCTCTCTCCCCCACCCCCTCCATCTCTCTCCCCCGTCCCTCTTCCACCACCACCCCCCCTAACCCCTCTCCCTCCCCTTCTCTACTCCTTTGCCCACCCTTCTCCCTCCCCCTCCATTCCCCCTCGCTCCCCTCTATCCCCCACCCCTTCTCCCTACCCCTTTGTCCCTCTTCCACCACTCCTCCTACCCCTCTCCCACTTCCACCACTACCCCCTACACCTTTTCCTCCCTCCCGAAACTTCCACTTATCTCCCCCCCCCCCCCCCCCTCCCCTCCCCCACCCCTCCCTCCCCCCCCCCTCTACCCCCCTCCCTTCCCTCTCCTCCCCCATTCTCCCTGCCCCTCCTCCCTCCCCCTCCCCCCCCCACCATCCTCCCTCTCCCCCCCCCCCCCACCCTCTCACCCCCTCCTGCACCCCTCCTCCTGCCTTTCCCCCCTCTCCCTACCCCCCTCTCCCTCCTCCCCCCCATGCCAACCCCCACCTCTCTTCCCTACCCATCTCTGCTTTTCCACCACTCCCCTACCCCTCTTCCGCACTCTTAACCCCCCCCCTCCCTCACCACTATTCCCCCTCTCCCACCTGTGTTTGGGGGGTGGTTAGTGTGAGTGTGATGCCGCAGCCCCCCCCCCCCCCCCCCCCCCCCCCCCCCCCCCCAGCAAACGCGCATCGGGGAAACAGACCCAATGGGTCTGCACTTGGTCTAGTATATATATAAAACAGAAACTACACACATGGGTGAGTGTTTCTTCATGAAACACAATATTTTGTGTGATTTCCAGTCATCCTCTTGTTGCCAGGTGGTCCCACGGGTTCAAGGATGAAGTGCTTCCTCTCCAGGTTTCTGAGAAACTGATGAGATTAATGTGGGATCCACAGATGGTCATGAGGTGCTGGTTTGTGGTAGTATGGGAGATATTGTGCTCTATGTCCTTTATTCTGGGCATCTAAGTGCCCCCCTGAGCATGAATTTGATTTGTTTTAACCAAAGTGTCTCTACTTTGAACAGGTGGCCAGTGATTCACAGAGGTCAGGAGAGTATTGCCACTTTTTCAAGAAGGCTTTGAGAACATCCTTGAATCTTTTCCTCTGGTAATAACCTCCAATGACAGAAACTAGGAATCTGGTACTGGGTATGCAAATGGAGGTATGCCAGTAGACTCAATACTGGCAACGTTGGCTTAGGAGACAATGCTGACATTGAATTACTTATTCTTCCAGTAAATCTGTTGGATTTTGCAGATCAGCATTGGCACCTTCCAGTGACTGGAGGTGCTGCTTTCAGTAGTCTATATTTGTCCCGTTAACCAAAGGCTGTGCTGGTACACTGGAGCCAATGATGAATTCCATCATCACTGTCTACAGTTGCTGGGAGATAGCTCCTGAGGGCTGGAAAGTGGTCATGTTTTTCTAAGGTTTTGAAATGAACTTTTATTACCAGAGTAATATCCTGTAACATCCATATTCAGGAGCAGGTTCTTCTCAATGACCATCAGGATATTGAACACTGCAAACTCAAACTATGAACGACATTGATTGCACTAGGAAATTTGGGCTTTGATTTTGGCTTGGCACTATATTGTTTGCTTGTTTTTTTATATTGAACTTCTTTTTGGTGTTTATTATGTTGCCAACTAAATATCATGTTTACATACATATTGTGCTGCTGCAAGTAAGAATTTAATTGTTTCGTTTCGGGACATATGACAATAAAACACTTGACTTGACTTTTCATATGGCTTTCTAAATGCTTTAACCATTAATATCATATGTGCTTCCATCACCACTCCAGGCAATGCATGTGAGGCACCAAAAACAATGTGGAAAAAAATTGCCTCCCCTCTGACTTAAACCGACTCTCCTTAGTGTTTAACACTTCTCTATCCATCATATCAATATATGTCATAATTTGATATGTTTTCCTCGAACAATGCGTTGTGACATCACAGGGTATAGTTCTTTTAGGTATATTTCAGTGTGATGAGACACTGGCAATTCTGGTATACGATCTCCTGGGATAGAGTGATTATATTAATCAACATATGCAGGTACATACGTTACAATAAAACTTTATTCATCACCGCAGGGAAATTGGTCTGCTGATAGTCACAACACACAAGGTACACAAAAACTTGAAATAAAAGTAAAAACAAAAGAAAAAGACAGGCGACTAATGGCTGCCTGCTGTGTGCACAGCACCTTCACCGGTACAAATAAACACACTTATCCCCTGGGCAGAGGATTCTAAACTAAATTGCCCCCCCCCCCCTCCCCCCCCACAACCGGATCCCCCATTGTTCCTCAGGGCACGCCCCCCACCCCCCCCCATGGGTCCCCATTGCCTTCCCCTCCCCCCATTACGCTCATCGACCGTGTGGCCCCACCGCCACCGAGGCCCACATTGCCGCCGTGGCTCCCATCGCTGCCACCTCTGAGGCTCTTTCGGCCTCGACAAGCTTCGCAGCCCGGCTTCTCTGGTGTCCCCTGGTAGACCCATGGTGTGAGTTGGGCCTACCGGGGCGGATTCCGGTCTTCGGTGCCGCGATTGTTCGGCGCGTGGATCGGGCACACACGGCTCCCCAGGACACTGCTGCGGAACATTTTGAGAGTAATAAATTTAGTCGTGGTTTAATTTTTTAGGATTGATCTGGGGGTGACTTGACTGAAATAGATTTGGAAATTAGATTTAAAGATAAGAAGGTTGACTAGCAGTGTAAAATATCTAAAGAATTATTTCATTAACACGAATAATCACACAATTCATTGAGAAATAGAAAGTGGAAAATGTTTAGCCAACTAAATATTAAGCATTATGTTCAGCTGATAGAAAGGGCTCAAAGTCTCAATAAATAGAGATTAACCTGAGAATTAGGAGAACTATCGAGATCAGAAAAGGACAAATTGATAAAGCAAGGAGATAAAATTTGACCGGAAATTGGCTTGAACGAGTTTCTACATGAGGAGAAAGAGGCTTAATGTTGGCCTCTTTGCAGCTTTGATTGAATAATTAATATTTGGAAATTATCAGTGACATTAAACATTTTGTTTTTGTTTGCTTCACAGCAGAAAATTGGAAAACTAGTTTTCCTTCGAAACTAAGGGGCAAAAAAGAATGAGGTACTTCAAGCAATATCTTGGAGACTGAGTGCTGAACAAACCAATGGGACCAAAGGTTGATAAATCCATCAAACTGGTGCTGGAGTTCTAAAGAGGTGGCTGCAGATATTGGGCATATTGGCATATGTTAGGTGCTCCCCCCCCCCCCCACCCGGTGAATGTTATGTATTTACCTTTCTCTGTTTCTCTCCCGAGTACAGGCCTCGTGGCTGTGAGTCTGGAATCAAGGGGTTAAAGGCTCCTGTACCCAATTGGCCAAGCTACGTCAGGTGACGGGTGACTCATCTGAAGCTTAAATACCAGAGTATCCCAGGATTCTCTCTCTTCTTTGTAGACCCTGACTTGTGAGCAGCCTGCTGGTGTGAGCTGAGGAAGGCCTGGCCACATGGCATAGAACATTGTGTACTTTCACCATTACTTGTTAACAAATATTGAGTTGGGATGGATAAGGGCTGACCTTAGTGTTTTCGTACATTTTGTTTCAGGGTTATATCTCTATAGGCAGGTTTTAGAGTCTCTGGTTCGACAGTCCATTACGTGGCTGGCTGGAGCACTGTTTAATTGTTTGTTAGTCCATCCATATCCCTGACTGGGTTGTTTAAATCAGGTTTGGGTTTTGTGTTCCATTCAATAATTAAAAGATTTTTGAACTTGAACCTGGTTTTTGAATTATGTTACGCGGCTCTGAAGTACCTGCATTCGGGAGTCGTAACAAAATGGGGGCTCGTCCTAAGCTGTGAGGGCCCCAGATGTTTTTGGGGGTTTTTTTTGGTAGGCTTCTGGTGACTGAGGAAGTCTGTGTGTGTGTGAGGGAATTTTTTCTTCCCTGTTTGTGGTAGCATTTGTGCCCAGAGTTTAGCTGGTGGTTTGGTGCTACATTTGATATGGAATTTAAGGTGCAAGACTTTGTTGAGGCTCCTAGTCGGGAGTTGTTTGATAGATGTACGAAGGAGCATTTGATTTTGCTGGCAGAGAACTATGACGTGCCTATTGACAAGCATTCAAAGACACAGTCCATTAAATCAGTGTTGTGGGCTGCGTTGGTGGAGGGTGGGGTTTTGCCTGGCTGTGCAGACAGTCCCCCACCTTCTGGTCAGGACATGGAGGCAGTCATTAGGTTGAAGGAGTTAGAGCTGGCAATGGCTGAGGATGAAACCAAGAGGGCAGAGATTAGGCTGCAGGAGAAGGAATTGGATGCCTCCCGGGTTTCTTCTAGGGAACGGGAATTTGATATGAGCAAGAACATCCGCTGGTTCCCCCGTTTAGTGAGAAGGATGTGGACAAGTTTTTCACAGTGTTTGAATGGGTGGCTTTGTCCTTGAAGTGGCCTAGGGACGTGTGGACCTTGCTATTGCAGTGTGTCCTTGTGGGTAAAGCACGGGAGGTGTACTCGTCTTTGGCTGTTGAAAGCAGTCTGGACTATGAGTGTGTGATGTCTACAATATTAAGGGCTTATGAATTAGTTCCAGAGGCACACCAGCAGAAATTCCAGTGATTTAGGAAGCTTGATAGTCAGACTTATGTGGAGTTTGCTAGGGAGAAGGAGGCACTTTTTGACAGGTGGTGCGCTTCTCAAGGAGTGAAGGATATTGGGCAACTGCGGTCCTTGATGATTATGGAAGACTTTAAGAACTGTCTCCCTGAGAGGGTTACTACTTACCTCAATGAGCAGAAGGTGAATGAGGTGTCTAAGGCCGTGGTGTTGGCAGATGAGTATGTATTGACTCATAAAACTGATTTTGTTGGGCGATCCTATAGTTTTGGTGCACGGCCGGTTGATCGTGGTGGTGTCGCCGGTGGCAGTGTCAAAGGTGTTTCTGTGCCTGCAATTAGCAGCACGTTGATACAGGGGGAGGTCCGAGCTGATAAGGTTGATGGAAATTTGAGGACTAAGGAAGGTCCTGTGTGGTACTATTGTAGAGGGAAAGGGCACATGTTGAAGTCGTGTCCCGTTCTGAAGCAGAAAAATGCAAAGCCTGTGGCTTTGGTGGGTACACAGAAGGCACCTGTGGTACCTGAGGTGCCTGAGTCTGATGAGTGTAGGAATTATTCTGCATTCATCATGAATGGTTTTGTTTCTCTGGAGGATGGGGGTGATAGAGTTCCAGTATCCATCTTGCATGATACTGGTGCTACTCAGTCCTTTATATTGGATAGTGTACTGCCGTTTTCTGGGGAATCATCAGTTGGGTCAAGTGTCCCAGTGGTAGGATTCGGGATGGATGACATGGTAATGCCTTTGCATACAGTGAGTCTCGAGTCCGAGTTGGTTTCAGGCCGGGTAACTGTTGGGTTACGACCGTGTTTTCCCGTTGGGGGAGTTTCTGTGATTTTGGGGAATGAATTGGCAGGAGGTAGAGTTTTAGTTCCTCCTGAGGTGACGGCTGTTCCGATGGTGCAGAGTCCTGATAGATTGGCTATGCAGCATCCGAGGGTCTTCGCAGCTTGTGCTGTCACGAGGGCTATGGCTAAGAGCCAGGCAAAGTTTGAGGATGTGGTGGACCTGAGTGAGAGCATTTTTGGGGATCAGGATGATAGATCCTGTGTTGCAAAGGGTGTTTCTACATCTCAAGATGGGGTAGGGTCTGGAAATGTGCCAGTGTCGCTGTCACGTGACCGGCTGGTTGAGGAGCAAAAGAGTGATCCAGGTTTATCCGATCTGTTCGACTGCGCGGTGCCTGAGGGGGATATGGATTCCACAGCAAATGGGTATTTTCTAAGGGAGGGCTTACTGATGCGAAAGTGGTCTCCCTTGGATATATCGGGCATGATGATTGGAGCGTGGTTGATCAGATTGTGATGCCTCGTCGGTATAGGGACGAGATACTCTGTTTGGCTCATGATGGTCCTCTGGGTGGACATTTGGGGGTCAATAAGACGTATGACCGTATCTTACGGAATTTTATTTTGGCCAGGGTTGAAAAAGGACGTGAAACAGCAGTGCAGGTGTTGTCACATTTGCCAGGTGGCAGGAAAGCCGAACCAATCGATTGTTCCTGCGCCTTTATATCCAATCCCTGTGGTCGGTGAGCCGTTTGAGCGGATTCTAGTTGATTGTGTGGGTCCTCTACCTCGGACAAGGGTGGGCAACAAGTTTTTATTGACAATTATGTGTGCGTCTACCCGCTTTCCGGACGTGGTCCCTTTGTGTAGAATTACTGCCCCTACCATTGTGAAGTCTCTCACTAAGTTTTTTTCGTTGTTTGGTTTGCCCAAGGTTGTGCAGAGTGACCAAGGTTCCAACTTCATGTCGAAGGTTTTTGGTCAGGTAATGAAGTTGTTAGATATTAAGCATTGTTACTCCAGTGCGTATCATCCTGAGAGCCAGGGGGCTCTCGAGAGGTTTCACCAGACTTTGAAATCTATGTTGAGGACTTACTGCCTGGAGTTTGATAAAGACTGGGATGAGGGGGTTCATCTTGTTATGTTTGCGGTGCGTGAGGTCGTGCAGGAGTCTTTAGGGTTCAGTCCTACTGACCTGGTGTTCGCGCATACTGTACGTGGTCCGTTGAGGGTCCTGAAGGAGAAATGGTTGCAGGAGGATACAAAACATAGTATTTTAGACCACGTCTGTACTTTTCGCTCTAGACTGAGGAGGGCATGCAAACTGGCAATGGGCAATCTTGCTTCTGCTCAGTCTAGGAAGAAGGACTGGTTCGACAGGAAGGTTTCTAGTAGGAATTTTTCTCCAGGTAACAAGGTCCTGGTGTTGTTGCCAATTCCTGGTTCCAGTCTGCAGGCTCGGTATCAGATGGTTAAGAAGGTTGGTGAGAGGGATTACGTTATTGGTACCCCTGATCGGAGGCGTAAGACTCAGCTCTGTCATGTTAATATGCTGAAGCAGTACCATGAGCAGGAGCCTGTGGAGGTTGATGGGGAGGAGCTGGGTCCTTCGGTTTCGTCTAAGCCTGTTTTGGCTGCAGTGGTGCTGCCCCCTGACACGGGTGGTGATGTGGGTGAGCCACGGTTGTCTGTGGCAGTGACGCAGGGAAAGCTGTGTAACTCTGAGGCTTTGGAGTCGCTTCCCTTGCGGTTGTCTCATTTGACTGGAAGTCAGCGGGGTGACCTGCTTGCTTTGGTGGAGTCATATGGGTCACTGTTCTCGGATGTGCCTTCTCAGACGTCTGTGCTGCAGCATGACATTGACGTGGCCGGTGCTGCGCCAATTAAACAGCATCCGTATCGGGTCAACCCTGACAAGCGTCATCGTCTAAGGAGTCAGGTTGACTATATGCGGCGGCATGGCATAGCTGAACCTAGTTGTAGTCCGTGTCTACTGGCTACGAAGGCTAATGGGGAGGACAGGTTTTGCATGGACTTTCGGAAAGCAAATGGTGTAACTATGCCGGATTGTTATCCTCTTCCACGGATGGAGGATTGCGTGGATCGTGTGGGAAGTGCATCTTTTGTGTCTAAGTTGGACTTGTTAAAAGGCTATTGGCAAGTCCCTTTGACTAGGCGGGCGAGGGAGTTCTCTGTGTTCATTACGCCTGATGACTTTCTTCAGTACACGGTAATGGCATTTGGGATGCGCAAGGCGCCGGCAACCTTCCAACGGTTGGTGAACATTGTATTGTCTGGTTTGACCTTCTGTGAGGCATACCTTGATGATTTGGTTGTGTGCTCCAGGTCGTGGATCAAACACATCGGTCATCTGAAGGAGGTATTTCATCGTCTTGCGGAGGCAAACCTAACGATCAATCTGGGGAAGTGTGAGTTTGGCCAGGCCACGGTAACGTATCTGGGTAAGGTGGTGGGCCGGGGTCAGGTTCGCACTCTCGAGGAAAAGGTGGGGCACATTGTCGCATTTCCTGCTCCAACCTCTAGGACTGAACTCCGTAGGTATCTGGCTATGGTTGGTTACTATAGAGGGTTCTGTCCCAACTTCTCTGCGGTGGCTGCTCCTTTGACGGATTTGCTGAGTCTGAAGGTAGCTTTTATGTGGTCCGCAGAGTGTAAACAAGCCTTTGATCATACTAAAAGTCTTCTGGTGCACGCACCTGTGCTTGCGGCACCTGATTTTGAGTGTCCATTTAAGCTGGCAGTGGATGCTAGTGATCGTGGGGTTGGTGGAGTTCTTCTACAGGATGATTCAGATGGGGTGGTGCATCCAGTTTCGTATTTCTCTAAGAGGTTTAATCGTCATCAGAAGTGATACTCCACCATTGAGAAAGAAACCCTTGCTGTTTTAATGTCTCTGAATCATTTCGAGGTTTATGTTGGCTCCTCGAATGTCCCTGTCATTCTACTCACGGATCATAATCCTTTGGTATTTTTGCAGAATATGAAGAATAAGAACCGGCGGTTAATGAGCTGGAGTTTGCAGCTGCAAGACTACAACCTGGAGGTCAGGCATATCCGTGGCAAGGATAATGTCTTGGCTGACGCCTTGTCGCGCCAGTAGTGTTTTAGCTCTTGAATAGTTTCTGGGATTTGGTGGTGTTTTTTTCTCTCTTCTTCCAAAACTTATTCAGTATCTTTGGGTGGGGGTGTTAGGCGCTCCCCCCCCCCCTAGTGAATGCTATGTATTTACCTTTCTCTGTTTCTCTCCCGAGTACAGGCCTCGTGGCTGCGAGTCTGGAATCAAGGGGTTAAAGGCTCCTGTACCCGATTGGCCAAGCTGAGTCAGGTGACAGGTGACTCATCTGAAGCTTAAATACCAGTGTTTCCCAGGATTCTCTCTCTTCTTCGTAGACCCTGACTTGTGAGCAGCCTGCTGGTGTGAGCTGAGGAAGGCCTGGCCACATGGCATAGAACGTTGTGTACTTTCACCATTACTTGTTAACAGATATTGAAATGGGACGGATATGGGCTGACCTTAGTGTTTTCGTGCATTTTGTTTCAGGGTTATATCTCTTTAGGCAGGTTTTAGAGTCTCTGGTTTCGACGGTCCATTACGTGGCTGGCTGGAGCACTGTTTGATTGTTTGTTAGTCCATCCATATCCCTGACTGGGTTGTTTAAATCAGGTTTGGGTTTTGTGTTCCATTGAATAATTAAAAGATTTTTGAACTTGAACCTGGTTTTTGAATTATGTTACGCGGCCCTGGAAGTACCTGCACTCGGGAGTCGTAACACCATACATTCCATAAAATTCTGAATTCTGAAAAGAACCCAGTTGGTTGAAGCAAAGCAAATGTGAAAGCAGCATTCAAGACAAGGAAGAAAGAAGGCAGGAAATTATAGGTCAGTCACCTTAACATGGATTGTGAGGAAAACGCTGGATTCCATTATTATAATTGAGTACTTAGAAAAGCATTAAATGATTAGGTGGAGTTCACATTAATTTATGAAAGAGAACTTGGGTTTGATTAATTTATCAGAATCCTCATATTGCAATGCGGATATCTTGATTCTGCAACAGGGTGCAGATAAATTGAGTGAGTGGGCGAAAATCTGACAAATGGAGTTTTATGCAAGGATGCGAGTCATGCATTTTGGTGAGAGCAATCAAAAGGCAGTCTATTATCTAAATGGAGATTGTAAATGTGTGAAGTACAGAGAGATCTGCACATGGATCACAACATGGTGTCAGAGGTTATGGAAAGAAGGCAGGAGAATTGGGTTAATAGGGAGAAATAGATCAGCCATGATTGAATGGCGGAGTAGACTTAATGGGCCAAATTCTACTCCTATCATTTATGAACTTATGAACATGTAAGCAGGCAGCTGCAGCTAGTGGTAAGATAGGCAAATGGCACATTAGAATTCCAAAATAAGGAAGTATTGTTGCAATTGTACAGAGCTTTGCTGAGGCCACAGCTAGAATACGGCACAAAGTTTGGTAGCAAATCTAAACGAGAATGTATTAGCAGTGGAGGCAGTTTATAAAGAGATGTACAGTTAATTCATGGATCAGAGATAGCTAGCCTATCACAATGGCAAAATAAATTAGATCTGATTTATTTAAAGTTTAGGAGAATGAGGGGTGATCTTACTGAAACATGTGAGATTCTAGGAGGACATAGTGGGATAGATGTTTCCACTAGTGGGAGAGTCTCGACTGAGGGGACATAGTTACAAAATAAACGGGCAAAAGAGCTGAACTGTGTAAACACTCTTCTTACAAACAGTGGTGAATCTCTGGAATTCTCTACCTTGGAATATGGAGGCTAGATCATTGAGGATATTCGAAGAGGAGGGAGATGCATTTTTGAAAGATCAGGAAAATGAGGGGAATGGAGCTCTGGTACCGAATAATAGTTGAGGCCTGGCTTTAAGTGGGGCAGGCCTGAGGGTCAGATGGCCAACTCTTTCCATTGTGTGTACTATAAGAATATAACTGGCAGGATAGATAACGGGGAGCCAGTGGCTGTTGCGCATTTCAATTTCTAAAAGGAATTTGATAAAACTCCAGATTAAAGATGTGAACAAAATAAAGGTACGCAGCGATGATTCTAACATTAGTTTAGACAGAGGATTGGTTAACAGTCAGATGGTAAAAAGGTAGGAATAAACAGGTAAGTTTTCAATCGTGTGCCAAAAGGTATCAACAATCTATTAATGACTTAGATGAAGGGACTGTTTACCTTGATGATACAAGGTAAACAGGCTGTGAGGAAGATCTAAAGTGTTTGCAAAAGGATAAAGAGAGGTCATGTAAATTGGCCCAAAAAGTAGTGATGGACTATTGTGAAGAGAAATAAAAGGCTTTCCAGGAAAGGCTGGAAAAACATAGCATTACTTGAATAATGTATGGCATCACTTGGTAAGTATTAAATTGTGGTATTCAGGGAGGTCCAGGTGCCTTGCAGGTCTATGCTCTGCATTTTGAAGAATGAGGGATGATTGAGAGAAATTCTGAAGGGGCCTGACTGGGGTGATGCCGTGAGAATGTGTCCCATGATGGAAGATGAGACTTTGGGTGCACAATGACACAGTAAAACTGCTGCCTTACAGCTCCAATGACCTGGATCCAAATCAATCTTTGATGCTGTTTTTGTGGAGGTCTTACGTTATTCCCATGATCCCATGGGTTTTCGCAGAGAGCTCTGAATTCTTCAAATATGCAAAAGATGTGCAGGTTGGTAGATTAATTGGGCACTGTGAATTGTCCTTGATTTCTATGTGACTGGTAGAATTTGGGAGAAGGGTGTAGTTGATGGGAATGTGGGGAAAAACAAAATGAAACTATTGTACGATTACTGATAATGGCTATCTGAAAGTTTCTGTAGAATCGGTGGCAAAAGGGCCTAGTTTCCACACTGCATGTCGCGATGAAAAATCTGCAGGACGAAAGAGGTCAGCACTAGAACTAATGAAGTGAGATGGTTGGTTGATGCAGCACAAATATGATGTCCCAAATGACCTAATTTGCTGTTCTAATCATTCGATGATCCTGATTCGCCTATTTCCTGGAGATGTGCACTATCACGACTAGTATCATTCCAGAACAAGAAATGCAGTTTTAATATTTTGGGCTAAAGGTAAAGGCTGATCTGAGAAACTATTATGTGTAGTAATGATCTGGGGAACTCGCTGCCTGTCATGGTGGAGGAAACAAATCAATCACTTTCTTCAAAAGGAAATTGTATAGGCATTTAAGAGAATAATTTACAGGACTGTGAAGACCGGCTGTGGGAATGGCATGACTAGATTGCACTAGCAGCCTGCATAGACTTAATGAGACAAATAGCCACCTCATGTTTGGAATTCCATCATTCCCTGCATCCCACATGTATGGATGTGCGTTTGATAGTTGATGCAATCTCACTGGGCTGAAGAGGCTGTTTCAGTCTGAATGACTGTCTCTATGAAATCTCTTTGAAAATTAGGGGCATAGAGTCAGCTAAGATTAGTTGGCACTTCTTCTCTCTGATGTTGTGAATAATTTGAATTATTTTCCTCGGAGCATTAGATGTTAAGTCACTAAATCCATTCCAGGCTGAGATAAATAAATATTTGGACTGCAGAGAATTAAAGATTGAGCTGGAAAATAGATTCAGGCCAAACATCAGATCATTTTCTTATTGAATAACAAAGGTGCCTTAAAGAGATTTACAGCCTACTGTGTAACTGTGCTCCTATTCAATTTTACTTCGGAGTCACGTTAGTGACTACGTGAAGAAGACCCCGTCCAGCCGCATGCGTGTCATTACGTCAGTCGCATGGCGCAGCGACCGGTTCGGAAGTGCAGCGCTCCTCCAGCGGTAAGTTTAAACCTTCAAGTAAGTTTTGTATTTTCTTACCAGGTTCTGTTTTTTGCAGGAACCTCTTTTTACAAAGGTTTCCTGCTGGATTTGTCGCGAAGCCCGGCGAGGGAAACCGGCTATGGGCTGTGGGGAGACCCCGGTTCTGACCGCGGAGCGTGGGTAGCCGGCGTAAGTCTAGTTCGCGATCCCAGTCACTAACAATGCGGTCAGTGGCTTCCAGAGAGGAGGGGAGTCCGCTGTTGTTCCCGTGGAGGGGTAAATCCAGGAGGAACGCGGCATCACCACCAGAGTCGCTGACAGTGCGGTCAGCGGCTCCCAGACCGCAGTGGGTCCCAGGACATGGGGTAAAACCAATAATAAATCGGTCAGCCCTAGGGACTCGGACGAGTTGGGGTGGGAGGGTCCCCTCCGGTAATAATAATATATGTATATATATATATATTTTTTTAAAAATATTTTTATTAGAAGTAGACATATTATAAAGTATAGTTACATATTATAGTAAAACGACTTTTCATATACATCAGTCATACATTATTAAAATTTTCAATTATCAATTACTTCTGCTTCTAGTGTTTTTATTTTTTTTATAGAAAGAGAAAAAGAGGGTAGAAAGATACAAATAAAAAGAACAAAAAAACCCCAGAAAAACAAAGGAGGTGGAATGGATTACCAGTAATACGTCAATGGAGATAGGTTCGTAGATTATAAAATATAGCTTTTCATCTGATCCTGAGTTCAAGTTTCAGTTGGGTCCTCATGCCAATCTAACCCTTCAGATAGTTAATGAATGGAGCCCAGATTTTATCGAAAATATCTTGTTTGTCCATTAAGACAAGTCTAATTCTTTCTAAGTATAGGGTCTCCGACATTTCCGTAATCCACATTTTAATTGTGGGGGTTGCAGGGCCTTTCCAAAATTTTAATATTAATTTTTTCCCGATTATTATACTGTAGTTGAGGAAATTTCATTGGTTTGTTGTGAGTGTTAAATTTTGCTCTGATATTCCAAGTGTTATTAATTTTGTGTCTGGGTCCAGTTTTGGATTAATAGCTTCTGAAGTTATTTCAAAAATATCAGTCCAGAAATGTTTAAGTTTTATAGTTTGCAAACGTGTGTGTTAAATTAGCCTCTAGATGTAGACATTTATCACAAATAGGAGAGATTTGTGGGAAGATTCTATTTAGTTTTATTTTAGAGCAGTGTAGTCTATGTAAGACCTTGAATTGTATTAAAGTATGTCTGGAATTTAATGAACATTGATGTATTTGTTGTAAACTTTCGTCCCACATATCTTTCGTTATAGAGTGACCTATTTCATTTTCCCATTTGTATCTATATGGTTCAGTCGGTGGTACCTCATTGTTTAGTAGGATGTTATAAATATAAGCTATTAGTTTTTCAGTATTAGGATGCTTGTTCAAACATTCATCAAGAATGTCTGATTCCCTACTCCTGTAGACTTGTGTATTAGATTTAACATAATTTCTAATTTGTAGATATCTGAAGAAATTATTTGAGTGCAGTCCATAATTCTGTTGTAACTCTTGAAATGAAAGAAAAGTGCCTTTCCCATAAAGATGTCCTATATTTTTGATTCCATAATTTTTCCATTGTGTGAAACCTTTGGCCATAAAGGATGATTTGAATAAAGGATTATTTACAATGGGAAGGCATAGTGGTATATTATTCAATTTTAAATCTTTTTTTATTTGTTTCCAAATTCGTATTCCACTATGTATTATGGGGTTTTCTTTATAGGTTTTTTTGTGCAGTTTTGTGGGGGCAAATATGATTGGTCCAATTTCAAAAGGACAGTCTTCCTTTTCCATCAATAACCAATCTGGTTGTTGATCCATTTCTTCCAGCCAGAAATTCATGTTTTTAATATGGACTGCCCAAAAATAAAATAAGAAATTTGGCAAAGCCAAACCTCCATTTATCTTTGACTTACATAAATGTTTTTTACTTATTCTATGATTCTTATAATCCCAGACAAAACTTGTAACAATGGAGTTGACTTTTTTGAAAAAAGTTTTTGGGATATATATCGGAATTAATTGAAGTAGGTACAGCAGTTGCGGTAAAAAAATCATTTTTATAGCATTAATTCTCCCAAGCATAGAAATGGGGAGTGTTTTCCAGTATTGAATATTCTTATGTAGATTATTCAGTAAGGGTGGGAAATTTAGTTTAAATAAAGAGATATGTCTTAGTTACATAGATTCCTAAGTATTTAAATTTATCTTTAACTATTTTAAAAGGGGATTGTTGTATTGTATGTAAATTGAATTTTGTAATTGGCATGATTTCGCTTTTATTCCAAATAATTCTATATCCCGAAAACTGACCAAATTGAGTTATTAGATTTAATAGGTTTGTAATACTAGTTTCTAACTTTGTAATATATATTAGTACATCATCTGCATATAAGGAGATTTTATTCCTTGTGTCTCTAGTATTGTATCCAAATATTCCTGGATGGTTTCTAACGCTTTCTGCTAGGGGTTCGATTGCAAGAGCAAATAATAGTGGGGATAGTGAACATCCTTGTCTACAGCCTCTAGATAGATTAAATTTAGTTGATAACATTTTGTTTGTTAATATTCTAGCTGTTGGATTAGAATATATCAATTTAACCCATGTACAGTATTTCTCTCCTAGTTGAAATTTTTCCATCACCGAAAATAAATATGGCCATTCTACCTGGTCAAATGCTTTTTCAGCATCTAACGAGATAATTGCTAGATCTGCATTAGGGATTCTATTGGAGTATATAATATTAACTAATCTTCTCAGATTATTAAATGAATACCGTTTGGGGATAAACCCTGTTTGGTCGGGATGTATTAATTTGCTGATCACTAAGCTCAATCTATTAGATAAAATTTTAGTTAATATTTTCTGATCAGTATTTAAGAGGGCTATAGCTCTGTATGAACCTGGGTCTTCAAGATCCTTGTCCGTTTTTGGTATGAGTATGATTGTAGATTTATTTAGAGTTTCTGGGAGTTTCTGTTGAGTACAAGCGTATTTGTACATTGTCTGTAGGCGTGGGGAAAGCAAATCATACATTTTTTTATAAAATTCAGAATTTAGACCATCGGGGCCTGCAGACTTTCCGTTTTTTAAAGATTTGATTGACTCTTCAATGTATTTTATCGTATTTTCAGCCCCTAGCAATTCTCTCTCTTTCTGATCTAGACCCGCAAGCTTACAATTCTGTAAAAATGTTTCCATTCCCGTTGATTGTTCTGTTATTTTAGATGCATACAATTTTTGGTAATATTGTAGAAATCTATCATTAATATCTTTAGGCAATGTTAATAGAAACATAGAAATTAGGTGCAGGAGTAGGCCATTCGGCCCTTCAAGCCTGCACCGCCATTCGATATCATCATGACTGATCATCCAACTCAGTATCCCGTACCTGCCTTCTCTCCATACCCTCTGATCCCCTTAGCCACGAGGGCCACATCTAACTCCCTCTTAAATATAGCCAATGGACTGGCCTCGACTACCCTCTGCGGCAGAGAGTTCCAGAGATTCACCACTCTCTTTGTGAAAAAAGTTCTTCTCATCTCGGTTTTAAAGGATTTCCCCCATTATCCTTAAGCTGTGACCCCTTGTCCTGGACTTCCCCAACATCGGGAGAAATCTTCCTGCATCTAGCCTGTCCAACCCCTTAAGAATTTTGTAAGTTTCTATAAGATCCCCTCTCAATCTCCTAAATTCTAGAGAGTATAAACCAAGTCTATCCAGTCTTTCTTCATAAGACAGTCCTGACATCCCAGGAATCAGTCTGGTGAACCTTCTTTGCACTCCCTCTATGGCAATAATGTCCTTCCTCAGATTTGGAGACCAAAATTGTACGCAATACTCCAGGTGTGGTCTCACCAAGACCCTGTACAACTGCAGTAGAACCTCCCTGCTCCTATACTCAAATCCTTTTGCTATGAAAGCCAACATACCATTCGCTTTCTTCACTGCCTGCTGCACCTGCATGCCTACCTTCAATGACTGGTGTACCATGACACCCAGGTCTCGCTGCATCTCCCCTTTTCCTAGTCGGCCACCATTTAAATAATAGTCTGCTTTCCTGTTTTTGCCACCAAAATGGATAACCTCACATTTATCCACATTATACTGCATCTGCCAAACATTTGCCCACTCACCCAGCCTATCCAAGTCACCTTGCAGTCTCCTAGCATCCTCCTCACAGCTAACACTGCCCCCCAGCTTAGTGTCATCCGCAATCTTGGAGATATTGCCTTCAATTCCCTCATCCAGATCATTAATATATATTGTAAATAGTTGGGGTCCCAGCACTGAGCCTTGTGGTACCCCACTAGTCACTGCCTGCCATTGTGAAAAGGACCCGTTTACTCCTACTCTTTGCTTCCTGTTTGCCAGCCAGTTCTCTATCCACATCAATACTGAACCCCCAATGCCGTGTACTTTAAGTTTGTATACTAATCTCTTATGTGGGACCTTGTCGAAATCCTTCTGGAAGTCCAGATACACCACATCCACTGGTTCTCCCCTATCCACGCTACTAGTTACATCCTCGAAAAATTCTATAAGATTCGTCAGACATGATTTACCTTTCGTAAATGTTTTTCCCTTGTCTGTTCTAATTTTGTATATTGTTTTTTCCCCATCCAATTTGCGAAGTTGACGCGCTAATAGTTTTTGTGGTTTATCACCAAATTCAAAATTTAATTGTTTTGTATGTTGATAAAGTTTTATAACTTGGTCTGAATATATCTTGTTTAATTTATATTTCAGTACTGCAATTTTATTGTGTTTTATTGTGGATGGTGCTGCTGCATTTTCTGTGTCTAATTGCTTTATTTCCATTTCCAGTTTCTGTTGTTTGGCCCTATTCTCTTTATTAAAAAATGATTGGGAAGAAATTAATGTTCCTCGTACAAATGCTTTAAATGTTTCCCAAAGAAGGGAAGCAGAGATTTCAGGGCTATCGTTAGCCTCAAAAAACATTTAAATCTGTTTTACTAGGTATTCATTACATAACTTATCTTTTAAGATTTGGGGATTAAATCTCCATTGTGACTGTGTCTCTACCATTCCGTTTAGTTTGATCATAAATGTTAATGGAGCGTGGTCTGAGATTATGATATGATATTGCCAGTTATAGGTAAATGGGATAAGTTTTGAATCTACTAAAAAATAGTCTATCCTTGAGTAAGTTTTGTGTACTGGTAAAATGAATATTCTCGGCCCGATGGATTTTCAATTCTCCAAACGTCCTTAATATTAGTGGTATTAATGTATGAATTTAAAAATTCACTTGATCGAGATTTTAGTTTTCTTTGAGTTGATGATCTATCCAAACAAGCATCCAATGTACAATTTAAATCTCCACCGATTATTAAGTTTTGTTGTGTACATTCCGGGATATTGTAAAGAATTCTCTTAAAAAACAAAGGGCTATCAACATTTGGTCCATACACATTGAGGAGAGTCACCTTTTTTGAGTATAACTCCCCTATTATTACAATATATCTGCCTTCAATGTCTTCTATCGTTGATATATGTTTAAAGGCTATACCTTTACGAATTAATATTGCAACACCTCTAGATTTATGTGAGAATGAAGAGTGGTACGCTTTAGCAATCCATTTTGCTTTCAATCTGTGTTGTGCTTCCTTTTTAAGATGTGTCTCTTGGAGAAATATTATATCTGTTTTCAATGATTTTAAATGAGCTAACACTTTGCCTCTCTTGATAGATTCATTAATTCCCTTAACATTCCAACTACAGAATTTAATTCCCTCACCCCCAATTTTTATATTCATGTCTTGCATCTTGTGATTAAATGGTAGTTGATTCAGCACATTAAACCCTACCTTGTACTCGAACATCAGGTAGATGAATTTTAGGTCACATCTGTTTTCCATCTAAACATATCTCCTTAAATAAAATATGCAATTCCATTCCAAGTACAAAATATAATATATGATAAAAAAAAGTAATAGCAAATTGGGTTAGTAAAGTGTGGAAAGTAAAAAAGAAAAGCAACTACAACTACAATTAGTGCAGTTAGTGATAGCCACCCTAATGTGGCTAAGCATCTATGGACTTCCGTAGCTTTTGGTTAATAAAAATACTAGCTCCGTACTTTCCTTGAAAGGAAAGTTTCCAATTCGATGCAAACAATTTGTGGGGGGGAAAGAAATAATGATTATATTCCATTAATTATATAATTAGTAGTCTCAAATTGAAATGTATAGTTTTGTATAATATAACCATTTATCAAAGAATAATCAAAAACAAAAACATCAGAGAGAGAGCCACCATACATTTTTCATTATAAAATACCTGAATCACACTTTACTTATTTCATACTTTTAGTTAATTCTTAAATAATCTGAATAATCTTATTATCAATAGTTAGTGTTAGTTAGTATTCTTGATTGTTAATAGTTGTTAGAAGTTAGTATGTAAGTATTATATATCCGTTGCAGGATATTTACCCAATTCTTATTGCGAATTTTAGGCAACTCTTAAATATAATAGTTTAAAGTTTAGAGTTCCATATCTTCTCTGTGAGATAGCAGTATCCAGGTAGGTGTTGAGTGTTGAATAATTTTCAATATTTTTCAATCTTCGATCTTGTCCTCGATGTTCTTGTCAAATTCCAATGCTTCCATGTGCTTGATGAAGAAGTATTCCTTCTTCTCGTAACTAACTCTTAGTGTTGCGGGGTATAACAGTCCATATCTCAGATTCTTTATGTTCTTCATTATTCTTCTTGTTTCTGTGAACAATGCCCTTTTCTTAGCAACTTCCACAGGATAATCTCTGACTACGCTAATCTTGTCTCCTTCATATACAAGATTTCTGCTTTTGCCAAATTTCCTCATCATGTCATCCAATACATGGTCATATTGGACCTTTACTATCATTATTCTTGGATGGTCGCCCACCTTTGGGGGACGTCTCGGCACTCTGTGCGCTCGGGCAAGTAATGGCGCCTGGTTCAGGTTCAAAATTGTTTTCAGTACATCTGCAGCAAATTCACGAGTCCCCTCTCTGCCTTCCTGGATGCCCACGATTCTTAAGTTCTGATGCCTCTGTTGTCCCTCCAAGTCTGTACATTTTTCGGTTATTTGACGCAATAACTTTGATAGGCGTTGGTTCTCGGTGATGAGTTGTTTTGTAGTTGCGGTACTTGTCTCAGCAAATTCCTCAAGTTCTTTTACAATCTTGTGGTGTTGGTTTAATATCTGGAAGATAGGTTCAAGTTTAGAATCAAATCTGGATTCCATCATATTCAGTTTTTCATTTACTTCTTCAACATTGAGTCAAATTTCTTTCCATATCTAATTTCCAGTCTTCCAGGACTTTGTGTACCATCTCTGTAACATCTTCTTTAATTTGTTCTTTAATTTATTTTTTAAAAGATGTCAGCTCTTCTTTAAAATTCAGTCTAAGATTTTTAAGTTCCTCCATTAAATTAGAGATTCCTGTGTAAGAAACGTTTTTAATTCTTCTATCTCAGTCTTTTTCTTCTTCTTTGAGATGTCTTCTCGGGATGCTGTTAAACCTGAGGCCGAGGCTTCAGTTGGGCCTACCTCTTTAATCTTGCCGGTTTTTGTCTTGGGAGGGGGAGTATGCTGAGTCGACATACTGCCGGTGCCGCGCGCCTGATGATGTCACGGGCCTACTGCAAAACAATCGGTGCCGTTTTCTGCAGGTAGGATCTGTCTTTTCCCCCCGTTTTTTCGTTTTTTTTCACGGAGCTAGTTGGCGCGAGTCTCTCCTACTCCATAGCGCCACCGGAAGTCATAATAATATATTTTTGATTGTCCAGGATGGAGATCCTAATGGAGAGGATGCTCTACCTATATACACTCCAACAGCAGGAGTTGTGTCAGCGGCGGTTAATGGGAGAGCCCGTGCCAGCATCGTCTGGGATAGGGCTCCTTAATGTCTCCCTCTTGGAGAAGAGCATGTCGGGTCAGTGTAATTTTGATGCCGAGTCTGTGGCAGCGCCGGCCTATGGGAGAGCCCGCGCCAGGGACAGGGCTGCTTCATGTCTCCCTCTTGGAGGAGAAGAGCATGTCGGGTCAGTGTAATTCTGATGCCAAGTCTGTGGCAGCGCCGGCCTATGGGAGAGCCCGCGCAACGGACAGGGCTGCTTCATGTCTCCCTCTTGGAGGAGGAGAGCATGCCGAGTCAGTATAATTCTGACGCTAAATCTGAGGGTATAGCCATGAAGCATACCCCAAGGGATGAAGGGCACGTGTCAGAGGTACCATTCCTGGCAGCAAGGTTTGCCATCCTAAGGGAAATGTTCCATCAGAATTATGAGGTAGGCTCAGTATTATGGCCAGGATCGTCTTTCAAGACAGGTTCGGACTAGCTCAGGTATGCCGATAATTTTAATATTATGGCGGCGTGACCGACCCTCGAGGTCCTCCACCTTGAGCTTGAGTACGCTGTTCTCATCCTTTAGGCCGGAGAATGACATTTCCAGGGAACTAATACGGCTTTCCTGCTCCTCAATAGACTCTACCTTCTCCAACAGTTCCTTTTGGGAGCTTTGTACCGCCTGAAGAGTCTGCTCCAACTTATCAAACCTGTCATTAATGTGTTTGAGTATCTTGTCGGAGACCTTCTCCCAGATCAGCGGCAGATCATCGACGTCGCCACCACCTGTAGCTTGACCACGAGCTCGACTGGGAGAGCTGCCGCTAGCATTGCTAGCATTAACATTAGCTGAAGCAAGTCGGAGCGACTAGGTGTCTTTAGATTTCTTGTGAGGCATGACGTCCCGAAAAATCAGTTAGCCGGACCCCCACTGTGTCAGGAAAATTCCTGAGGCAGGTGAAATAAGATGTGAGACTATAAAAATACAGAATATAAAGACTGGCATGGAGGAGCCTCTGGAAGCATGTCTACTCCATGCGGTGCTCACTAGCGCCCCTCCAGCATCAGCATGTTTAAGTCTATGTCATGTCTGTAAGCATTATGAATGTTTCCCTCGTCTGTCAAGGAAGCAGTTGTGGTTGTGCAGACTCGTTTCTCACGGCATGAAATCACAGAGCTTTGAAATCTTCACGTAGTCACTCACGTGACTCCGAAGTAAAATAGTAAGATTAAACGAGAACTTACCAGTTTGAAGTTTGATCTTTATTTTATGTGGAGTTACGTTGAGGGATTACGTGCCCTCCGCTCCCAACTCTCTCTCACAAAGATCATCTGGTAGTTCTAGGTTTCTGGTCTTACTATTATACTTCAATTACTGTTATCTGTGATTTCACACCGCTGCTTTGAAGATTGACGCGCATGCGGCTGGACTGGGTCTTCTTCACGTAATCCCTCAACGTAACTCCTCATAAAATAAAGATCAAACTTCAAACTGGTAAGTTCTCGTTTAATCTTACTATTTTTAAACAGTGCAGGAGAAGTGAAAGGTTGAACAAGGTAAGTCCTCTCACTATTTTGAGGACCCATAAATAAATTACTTAGAAGACGACTTTCGTAGAGGGTCATTAAGGTTTAATGATAGCACTGTCTCCCCTAAAAGTAATAAGGTATAAATTTATGCTCCCTAAAGTAACCTGACTGCATAATGTAATCGTACAGTATTTAATTTACATACTACATATAACTTTGTGTTAATATTCTGGTGATTGACAGTTTTATAGAATACATTTTTGCTATGTTAAAGCACAGATTGTCGTTCAGATGAGGTATTAAAACAGAGCTGATATTTCCCTCTTAGGTGAATCCAAAAAGAGCAAGTGAGCTGGCTTCAGTGTAGATGTGTATCCTTCATTTGTTATTTATTCTTCTTTTGAAGTAAAATTGAAGGAAGGATACCAAGTAAGTGAAACTACTGCTAATCAGAGGATATGTGAGATCCTAAATGAATATTTCTCATCAATATCACTGAGGAATAAAACCTGCTAGCTGGAGGATTCAAGGAGGAGTACGTATTAGATATTAGGTTTAAAGATGGAGAAATCCTCAGGGCCTGATTAACTATGTTCTGAGCTGCTATGGTAAGCAAGGCAGGAGGTTGCTGGAACTCTGAATGATTATTAAATCTTCCCTGGCCACATGAAAGGCACTTGAGGGCTGGAGGACAGCAGATTTGGTACCTTGATCCAAAACTAACTGCAGGGTTAAGCCAGGAGACAGAGGCTGATGGTGGAGGGTGTTTTTTTGTGATGAACAGTTAGGAACCTGGACCTGCCCTTGTGCGTCCAGAACAGCAGAAGCAAAAACAAAGTTGTCAGCACGGTTCATTGCCTCAGGACCTGCGAGGTTAAGCAGAAGTGATGTTTTCGCGTCAGCTGGGTCATTGCGATGAACGATACGGATATAATGAATGTAGTCTGAATAGACGCCAGCGCTCGGCAATGTTGGAATCAAAGATCAAGGCACTCAGCCTGTGGCAAAAATTAGCCTTGATAACAACTAATAAAACAAAATAAAACCTGATAAATCTAGCGGAGTGAGTCTGAGCCACTATCTGACACCATGTAACTGCTATGACTCAAACACATTTAAAGATACAACATATTTTATTAACCACCTACAACTCGGGATCTGCAGTATGTTACATTTCCAGCTGCTACATCTACTGCCTGACGTAGGCGAGCTCTGATATTATAAAGCATGTATAACGCGTGGCTTCTACTAACAAGCACTATGATTGGCTAGCGTGCAATAGCCGATCTATACAATGTTTAAAAGACATTTGTCCGAAGTACAGGGATTGGAAAGGTTTAAAGGGAAATGGGAAAAATGCAGGCAAAATGGACTAGTTCGGGTAAGCAGCTTAGCTGGACAAGTTGGATGTTGGACTATGGACAAGTTGGGTCAAAGGGACTGTTTCTATTGCTATTACTCCATGTTCATACCAATCATTTTGCCAATCTACACGTATACTAATTCCATTTGCCTGTAGTACATTTGCATCCTTCTATGCCTTGCCGATTTAAGTGCCTTTCTAAATGTTTCTTAAGTGTAATGAATGTTTCTAATTCCACCAATGCCTCTGGTAACTCCTTCCTAATATCATCCACTCCCTGTATAATACAACTTGTCCCTGTTACAGAACAGTAAACATCTGTTTTGCTTTCTACTATCACAGACAAGTGATATTTTCTCCTATCACTTCCAAAGTTGGAAAGGATGCAGGTTGGAAAGGATGTTACCTGAATTTCCAGGCTTGAGTTATAGGGAGAAATTGGATAAGCTTGGGCTTCCTTCTTTGGAGGATAGGAGGTTGAGAGGTGACCTCATTGATCTGTACAAAATCATGAGGGATAGGGATCATGTGAATGCTCATCATCTTTTTCCCAGCGTAGAAGATTCTAAATCTGGAGGGCATAGGCTCTAGGAGAGATGGAAGAGTTTTAAGAGCACCTTGGGGGACACTTTTTCACTCAGAGATTAAACTGTATTTGGAATGAGTTATCAGCAGAAGCTATAGAAGTGCATACAATTAAGACTTTCAAAAGACATTTGTACAGATATATGGAAAGAAAGGTTTAGAGGGCTATGGGCCAAATGCAGGCAAATGGGACAAATCCAGAATGCCAATTTAGTTGGCAAGGACAAGGTGAGCCAAAGGGCATGTTTGTGTTGTACAGCTCAACGACTCTTTGCCAAGTGCCTTTGTTGATTACTCCTCTCTGTTGATAAGCAATTTAATGTTGAGTGCATAAACTTTAGACTTTAAAGCATTTATGGAATATATGCTTCATCCATTTTATCGTGTCCAATGTGCAGAGCGCTTTATATCTGATTGCCTTAAATGTAATGTAGTCAGTTTTCCAAGAACACTATGTGTTTACCAACATTGTTCAACTTAGTTTTAGTACGGCTACCTTTCTTCATGTGGGATTCCACCAGAGGATTATAGTTTACTGGACCAAGTGAGACCCATTGGGCCCTGTTCCCCCAACGCAATATTGCACCACTCATCCGTTCCACCACTCCCCCGTTCCCCCAACACAATCTATTCCCCAACATGAAATTCCACCACTCACCCATAGCCCCAAATTGCACAGGTGTGGCTTCATTCCCCTCATCCCCCAACACTCCCTCCCTCTCTTCACTCCCCCTCTTCTCTCCCCTCTACTCCTCCTCTCCTCCAGTCCCTCCCTCACCTCTCCCTCTGATTTCCCCTACCCTCAGTCACTCCCTACCTTCAGTCACTCCCCCCAACCTCCATAACCCCATCTCCCCTCCCTAACCCCATGACCCGTTGGGCCCCGTTCCCCCAACTCAATATTCCACCACTCACCCATTTCCCCAACGCAACTCATTTCCACGACTCACCCATTCCCCAACACAACCCGTTCCCAAACGCAATAGCCAATCACCCATAGCCCTCAACTGCACAGGCGTGGCTCATACACTCCCCTCCCCCCCTCACCTCACCCTCCCTCACCTTTCCCCTACCCTGTCACTCCCTCACTCAATAACATCTCTCCCCTCTATATCCCCCTCCAATCCCTCTATCACCCTGCTCACCCACTCCTCACCTCTCCCCTATCTCACTCCTCCACTAAACACAATGTTTAAATAAAATTTCTCCTCCTCCCCTCTCAAACTCCCTCCCTCTTCTTACAACAATGTAACAAATCTCTCATTGCACTGGGTGGAACACTGGTGATGGGCAGTTTATGTAAATGAGATCACATTGTGATGTTATTGTCTGGTGGAGCACTACTCATGGGAAGTTTATGTAAAGGAGATCCCATTGTGATGTCCTAGCTACTAACTGCCAGTTCTAGTGATTCTTTATCAAACTGGATTTTGTAAAGTTAAAAATGTAAATAACTTGTAAAATATAACATCAATCTAAACGAAACGATAAAAACACACCACAAGACAATTGTGAGTAAGGTGGTGCAAAACTTGTAGTGCTATCGTCTACCCTTTTGGTCTAATTCTGGGAGCACATGGGCACGCACACAGAATCACAAACAAGATGAGAGTTTTGGTAATAATACTAGACCAGTGGGACCCATTTGACCCCGTTCCCCTAACGCAATGTTCCACCACTCACCCATGCCCCAACGCAACCCGTCAATTTGAACTAAACTAGATACACCACATCACAGGACAATTGTGAGTAAGGTGGTCCAAAAACTGTAGCGCTATCATGTACATTTTGCATTGTTCCGGGATCACGCATGCACGCACACAGAATCACAAACAAGATGAGAGTTTAAGTAATATACTAGACCAAGTGGGACCCATTGGATCCCTGTCACATGGGAGGCCTGGTCCCCCACTGAAACCCGTTTCCCCAATGCAATATTCGACCACTCACACAGAGTACCCATGGGAGGCCTGGTCTCCTAACGCAACCCGTTCCCCAACGTAAGATTCCACTACTCACCCATAGCCCCCAACTGTGCAAGTCAGCTTATTTTTTCACCCTTCCTTTTAAAAAAGCTTTTTAAAAAATGCAATTGCACTAACATTTTTTTCTTCTTTAATGTGATGTAGATAGCACTAATGGGCCTTTTTCACGGGGCGACTTGATGCAAGATGTAGCCAGAGTGAAGTGGTCGTGGTCTAGCACGATATCACACGATATACCGGGGGGGTAGACAAAGAGTTCCGACGGTACTCGGCATTTCTGTTATTTGTGCGAGTGACTTGTCCGTCTCCCGAGCTTTCCCGTTAAATCTTGAATGACATTGTAAGTGTAATTAAATCATCACGCGGCACAAATGATGTCACTTTTTTTTTTCACACACTATAAATATCCTCCCTTGGTTGAATTGGTATATACACACACAAAAACTCTATGAAGCAGAGTTTTACTGTGTATGTGGGAGACACAGATGGAGTGAGCACAGTTACTGAGGCAGAGTCTCTCAGCCTGTGTGAGAGGGAGGAAGGGAGAGAGGCACACACAAGGTGGATGTGAAATCTCAGCTGCCTGTTTCAGTGACAGACACCCGCCGCCAGTAAATGAAGCCACCCCCATCTATCTCCCCCTCCTCTCCCTCGACTCCCCCACCTTTCCCTCCCAGCTGCAGTCCCGTCCCGACCCTCTGGGAAACTGAAGGGAGCAACAATTAACTGCTGCCTGCCCGCTGAGTTAAAGAGTTCCCACGGTAAGACGATGTTAGTTGCACCCAAGTTTAAATTTCCAACGTGTGTTTCAGAGTAAATCAAAAACTGTCTGAATCAGCAAGTTAGACACAAAATGCTGGAGTAACTCAGCAGGCCAAGCAGCATCTCTGGAGAAAAGGAATAGATTCCATTTTTGGTCGGGACCCTTCTTCGGGATGATTGTAGGGGGGAACTGGAAGCAAGAAAAGACCGGGACAAATCAGGGCCAACAACAGATGACCTCAGCAGGGTATTTTGAAGAAGGGTCCCGACCCGAAATGTCGCCTAACCCTTTCCTCCAGAGATGCTGCCTGACCCACTGAATCACTCCAGCACTTTATGTCTATATTTGGTTCCCTGATAGGCCAATTGTTTGCTAGGGATAGTGTGATCCCAAGAGGGAACCAGCGTTGCAAACCTTGGACAGGTTAACCGACAATTACTGCATGGGGGGGGGGGGGGGGGGGGGGGGGGGGGAGAGAGAGAGAGTGTAAGTTACCTAAAATTAAATAATTCAATGTTCATAGTGAACACGGACACAAAATGTTGGTGTAACTCAGCAGGTAAGTCAGATCTGGGAAGAAAAACATAAAAAGCTGGAGTAAGTCAGCGTGTCAGGCAGCATCTCTGGAGAAAAAGTATAGGTGGCGATTCGAATCGGAACCCTTCTTCAGACATCCTAATCGGAATTGAGTCTGAAGATGTGTCTCGTCCCGAAACATCACCTATTTTTCTCCAGAGATGCTGCTTGACTCGCTGAGTTACTCCAGCTTTTTGTGTCTGTCTTCGTTTTAAACCAGCATGTGCAGTTCACTCCTTTACACGGGTCTCTGGAGAACATTGATTGGTAGCGTTCGGACCCTGCTTCGGAAAGGCATCGATCGCTGGTTGCCATAAGGCTTTTTCTCTCCCTCGGGGATTTCTTGTTGTGTCGATGTAATTCAATAAGTGGGTCATGACACATAACTGTGGTTCAGGTGGGTTTGCCTGGAATTCCATGACTGGACCTGATGTTCCTGGTCTGCTCTGTTTGACCAGCCCCTGAATGGTAAATGTGACACTGTCTGGTGTTGTAACCATATCGTCCAATCGTAGTAGATGGAGGAACTGGACTCTTTGTGCTGAGACAAAGCCATCAGCATTACCGTCTTCAAGGTAGGCTGTTCCAGGGTGAGGGACCTGGCTGGTGACCATCCCCTAAGGTACGTCAGGACCACACTGACATCTCAGGTTTGGGTGTACCTTGGTCTGGGGGATTAAAGTTGAATATGCCCGTCCTGAGTTTGATCACCAGTGGGTGGTACCCTATGGCCTGTTATCCTGGTGCCTGAGTTAAGTAGGCTGACAGAGCACTTCTGGCTGTATTAATGGCACTGTAGCTGAGTCCTTCATTGTGGTGAAGACCTGCCAGGAACTCCAGTACAGGTTTGGTCGTAGGTGAATATGTAGTTCCTGTATTTGAACAGTATCTTCCCACTTCTTGATGTTCGCCAAGTATGTTCCCTTGTGGATATGCGATGGGATGCTGTCATTGTGTCGATAGTGCTGTCTGACAAATCCAGGCCCAGCAGTGGTCTTTCCAATTCTGCAACCCAGGCCCAGCAGTGGTCTTTTCAAATCTGCAACCCAGTAGTTTAATTTATCGTGGCATGGGTGGCTTATGCCTGATACTGGGTGAGTTGATAAGTCTGGGCTACTGGGAAAAATCATTAGGGTTTTAATGACCATGTCGAGGACCACTGGGAACCATGACTGTGTAGGTTAGTCGGGTACTATCAAAATACCTGAAGCAGAGTCCATCTGTATTTTGCGTAGTACCCGACTGATGAGGCCGTAGTACCTGACTGATGAGGTAGAAAAGGGGAGAACATAGAGATTAGATTCCCCCCCCCCCCCCCCCCCCCAGTTCAGCGGGAATGTATCCATTGCCGCTGCCTCAAGGTCTGGTTTCATGCGACATACATCGGTACGTGGTGATTCAATTGGAATACAAGGAAATCGATATCTGGTGTTCCATATTGCTTTGTAATTTCAGCAAATACTTTGGTTTAATATGTCTGTTTACAGTATTTAGCTCACCTGGTAGGTAAGTTGCTGATGGTCAAATATGTTTGACGACATACGGTTACCAATTGTTAAATAAATGATATCGATTTTATTCCACCCAAGTGATTTGGTATATGCCCCCACTGTGATGTTGTTGATTTATAAACGAACATGCAAAATGGTGCACTACTGAACAATATGCTTTTACCCATAGAACGTACTCAATATTTCCAACTAGGTTTTATGTCCAGTGTCTGTAGTGATGACGACTCCAGATTAGTCCATTTACCACCTGTTCTGGGTATGGGTTATTTTGTTTAAAAACTAGCACCTTAGCTCTAATGAAAAGGTTCAAGTTAAGTAGCTGGTAATGCTGCTACTAATTCCTAATTACTCTTGCCACTTTGTTGAATGGTTGTGGATGATGTCAACGTTGATTTATCTGGATTGCAAGACAGAGCCCAGGCTAAATACGTTTTAGTAGCTAATGCTGCTGATTTAGCTATTTCCATGGTTTTGTCTGTCGTTAATATCATAGAGACATGCCATGACGATATCTATATATCTATACAACTCTAGGGCTATCCGTCCGGCTGCCGTCCGGTTCCCTTTCTACCTTTTGATTCGTGCCCGATACTCGCAGATGTCCAATCGGAATGGCTGATGCTCGCAGATGTCCAATCGGAATGGATCCATTTGCATGTACGGCTGCCGGCTGCATTTGTTCCTTTGATTCATTGCCACGCCCAATTCAGACGCTCAATCTCCGAGATCTTTTCCATTTCGGTAGAGATTTCGCTTTTCTTTCTAAGTATCCGCTCCTCATTACATTTTGTCGTGTTGAAGTACTCGTTTTTAATCAAATCCTTCTCCCCCCCCACCCCCAAGTATTTCAAAAATAAACTGGCTTCTCCATTTACATCTCAGCTTCCAACACACTTCGAAACAAAGTTGCAAGACAGGAACACTCAGAACTTTTCACTGCTGCAAGACAGAGCCCAGGCTAAATTCTAAAAAGCCGCTGTGTCTCCCTGTCCCTGGGATAGCAGGGGGCGATCAAACAGCACAATACCCCCCTCCCCCTCCAACTCCAGAGGAATCCACTCCCCGATGGGCCACTACAGCGACAAGTGGCAGTTTGCCCACAGCCCGAGCTGCGCCACCCCAAGAACACCTTGCACACCATCAGCTTCAGCCCCTACGTGTTCCTCTGGAGTTGGAGTGGGGCTGGGCTGGAGTTGCTGCTGGCTGTGGGTCTCTGGGATCTCCGTGCTTGCAGTGGGCCTGGGGGTCGCTGTCCCTTTGGTCCTGACGTCTCCGGCCACCCCCCTGGACTGGAGCTGAGACTGGGAACTGTACTGCCCTTGCCCCCTCCCTCTGCAACTGCAAACAACCCCACTCTCCTGCAAGGGCGGTACAGTTCCCGGAGGATAGCAGGTGGCCGGAGATGTCAGGACCAGCAGGAACCCGCTCCCCGATGGACCCCTACGACGCCCCGAGCTGCGCCCCGTCATCCGCAACCCATGTTCCTCTGTAGTTGGAGCGGGGCTGGGCTGGGCTGCTGTTGGCTGTGGGTCTCTGGGTTCTCCGTGCTTGCGGTGGGCCTGGTGGTCGATGTCCAATTGGTCCTGACGTCTCCGGTGACTGTACTGACCTACTACGATCGCCGACTTGAAGACAGTGCAAAGCCCCCGCGCCGGTGCAATGTTAAAAAGTTCCCACGCTAGACTCACGATAAACTGTGTATCGTGTCTACCGTGGGAACTTTTTAAACTCAGCGGGCAGGTAGCGGAATATTGTCAATTATTAACGCTCCCGCGCAATATACCCTCACCTTCTCTTTTATGGATGGGGATTTAGTTCCCCTTTCTTCGAGGACCGACCGGAGGTTCCGCTGTCACCTCTGCGGGCCGCCCTCGGTGAACGTTTTCAAGGACCTTTCTTCAAGGACCGAAAAAATGTCGCTATTCGGAGGTTTTCGTTATTTGGATCTTCGGATAAAAGGTTGTGCATCTGAACATTGAATTGAGAAACCATTTTTGAAATGTGAATTTATAATTCTTGATTTTGATTCAATCATATCTCTATAATTATAAAACTCTGATCTTAGACGTGTGAGTGTGTGTGTGTGTATAATCACATCTGCTCAAACAAACGACACTCGAACGGTAACATTTTTACATATTCCGGTAGAGATTTATCCCGTGGACTCCAAACTTGCCTTACCTGAAAAATTCATGCTTTATTACTTGAGTTATTAATCAAAATGTTCAAATATCTGTAATAACTTAGAAAATAAAAATGTCTGGCTTTGATGTCACAATGTGTCTGCACGCTATGTTTTCTACCCGCTGTGAGTGACGTCACCGGCCACTCGCTGCTGCCACCCGTGACCGCCCACCCTGCTACCCTGCTCCCCTCCTCCTCTCCCGCCCCTGCTCCTCCTCCCCCCCCCCCCTCGCTCTCTCCCTGTCTCTGCCACCCTTTCTCTCTGCCCTCTCTCTCTCTCTCTCTCTCTGTCCCTCTCTCTCTGCCTCTGCCCCCTCTCTCTCTGCTTCTGCCCCCTCTCTCTCTGCACTGATGCGCCTGCGAGTTGGGGGCTATGCGTGAGTGGATAGAGTGGGGATGTGGTAAAAGGAACAAATGAATAATATTAATATAATATCAAGGGAGGTGGTTAGTGTGTGTGATTGTGGGGGGTGTTTGTGTGTGTGTGTGTGTGTGTGTGTGATGTCAAGGGCACTTTGAGTAAATGCCCCCCCCCCCCCCCCCCCCCCCCCCCCCCCCCCTCATGACTACCGCTTGGACTTACCCCACCCTTGGTCAATAAACAGCACTATTCCCCCCCCCCCCATGATCATGTGTCCACATTACGACTGTGTAACTATTTTGCCTTGCATATGTGTGTGTTTGTTGTGTGTTTGTTTGTGTATAATCACATTTTCTCGAAAAAACAACGTCAACTGTAATATTTTTACATATTCTGTTAGAGATTCTTCCCCTAGAGTCCCCTAGGGACTTGAGCCCAAGGTGATCGAGATCCTGGTCAGGGAGAAGTTTGCCACCAACGCCACTTTTGGAAGCCTTGCCCTCGGGTTTTGCAGCGGGAGCTGCCCAGACTCAGAGAGCGAGCCGTCCCGGGCCAGCATAGCAGCAGTGATAGCGGCAACGAGTTGCTTTTTGTGGAAGAACAAGCCTCTGCCCTCTCGGTCATCGAGCGCAATGCCAGGGTCATCTAGTAGCTGTATGGCTGCAAGAGGGCCAAGGAACCCAAAGGCAAGTCTCCCTCAGTCATGGTATAGAAATTTTTTTCACTCTGTGTTTTTTTTACTCTGGAAATACCAAATACCATGACTATTCTTCTTGACCAAATTAATTATTCCCTCTTCATAATAAGTGAGTTGCTGTTCTTTCATGGATCCACTATCTGTTTCAATTTCTCTTGCCACTTCATTCAAGCCTTGTCTTTAAATTGAATAATGCTAACTCAGGCAAAGTGCATTCAACTGTGAAATGTATTCTTGCATTCTACTGTTTCCAACATGTAGAATGTAATTTGTACAACTGATGCTTTCACCTTTGCTGCATTACTTGCTCCATCCATTTTTATGTTTATTGTTGATATAGTGTTTTTGCATATTTTGTGGTGTCATAATTTTCATGTTCATATTTGCACTGTGCTGTTATTTTCTATTAACATTTATGACTTATTTTTGTGCTTTTTTTTAAGCTGTGCAATTTGTAAAAACAGAGAAAGATATAGCATAAATTTACCACCAAAGTATCTGAGAATATACTCGTCACAGAAATAATTCACATCTAGAAAAATTCAAATATATTATTAATTGCTTCCATGGAAATAAAATTGAGGTTCTGCTTGCAAAGCCTAAATTGTCAAAAACATAAACAAAAAATGTGTGGGAATGCACAAAAAAAATATGACTGTGAAACATTTAATTAAAAACTAAATTAAAATGATTTTATAATATAATACAACATCTAAAATAACTCACAAATCTTTATTTCACATACCGACATAGGTCAGAATTAAAGGACATTCTTTTAGGAAAATGAGGAGAAATTGTAAGCTTCCCAATGGTATGAATACTGATTTCTCCAACTTCAATTAATCCTGGCATACCCTTTCTCTTTCCATCCCTCCCCACCAAAGTAGCACCAGCTTCTTGTTTTCACTCAACAAACAGCTAACAATGGCCTGTCTGCTTTATCACCATTATATTTCTGCATATCTTTCATTCATTGTTCTTTATCTCTCTACATCATCATCTATATCTCTTGTTTCCCTTATCCCTAACTAGTATGAAGAAGGGTCTTGACCCGAAACGCTACCCATTCCTTCTCTTCAGAGATGCTGCCTGTCCCGCTGAGTTACTCCAGCTTTTTGTGTCTATGTTAGGAGATAGAGAGAGTAGACTTGATGGACTGCATGGCTTAATTCTACTCCTATTCCTTGTGACCTTTTAAATAAAAATAACAACAAAAATCCAATCAATCAAGCAGTAGTAATGGTGAAAGAACTGAAGGTTTCATGAATGAACTTTAGAATTTAGAAGATTGAGGGGGTATCTTATGGAAACTTACAAAATTCTTAAGGGGTTGGACAGGCTAGATGCAGGAAGATTGTTCCCGATGTTGTGGAAGTCCAGAACAAGGGATCACAGTTTAAGGATAAGGGAGAAATCCATGACACACTGGCCAACCTGCGGAGTACCTTCAGCTAGACTGGTTCCACCAAAATGCAGGACAGAACGCCACAGGAGATCCTTCTTCCCTGTGGCTATCAAACTTTACAACTCTTCCCCTGTCATGGGGTAGACTGAGACTGAATCCCCCCTCCTCCCCCCCACCCCCAATCTTTGCACATCCCCCAAACCTTTCCACTCATCACTTTAATGTCATGTTTCATGTATGTTGTGTTTTTATTACAGTTGGCAGATCAACTTCCCTCCTGGGGTAAATAAAGTTATATTGGATTGATTAGTAGGACTGGATGTTACAATCCCTAATGTTTTTCACTACAATTGACATTTGGTATTCTTGGGGATGACCACTAGGTGATTTTGCTACCAAACAGACACATCTTCAGTTGTGCACCTCAACGTCACTGGGTGTTTCGGCCTTTTATCACAGGACACCTTCAGTCGAGGCAGACCCACCACAGGGTGATCAGACCCGGGTGTGTGTTTCTTATGGTTAGCCTCTAGATTGTCACGTGGCAGCCCAGACAGCATCTTTTCTCTTCAGCCACAGCCAGTGACTGCTCCATTCAGCTTTTTTTCTTCCATCTTCCTCTCTACCGCTGACTGTGGCAGGTTGGGCCCTGGACTCGTGTCCGTTGGTGGGACAGTACCTGGTTGAGCTTCGCCTGGGGTGCTGATACCCTGTGGACTGTGGTGGTTAACCTGCCACTGGGCTTCACTCGACTGATTTGGCCTACCTCTTAGAACGTAATGGTCAATGTGAGGCCCCTCACCAAGCTCTCAGGCACTTTTTCCTGCCCTGGTGGATCTTGAGACCATTCTCTGATGTTATATTTTCCCAGCCACAGATGCAGCTTCGTAGCTTATGTCCTGCCGGTGCTGTGGCTCTGTCAATTGCTGTGCTAATTGTCTTATTCATAGTCGATTCCTTCCCTAGCAATATAAGGGTGGACGCAAAATGCTATTTAGCGATGGATCCTGCTGGCATGAGGAGCTAGCCCATGCCAGCACTGGTGGGGTCTATTCCCTCCGTTCAGCAGTCTCTCCAGGCCATCACTAGGTCATTCCCTGGTTGTCAGCTGCCCTTTCGCAGCGGTCATTGGTTTGATCCAGATGTTCAGATTGATTAGTAGGATTGGATGTTACAATCCCTCGGGTTTTTCACTACAATTGACATTTGGTATTCTTGGGGATGACCACTAGGTGATTTTGCTACCAATCAAACACATCTTCAGTTGTGTGCCTCAAAGTCACTGGGTGTTTCGGCCTTGTATCACAAGACACCCTCAGTCGAGGCAGGCCCACCGCAGGGTTATCAGACCCGGGTGGGTGTCTTATGGTTAGCCTCTAGATGGTCACGTGGCAGCCCAGACAGCATCTTTTCTCTGCAGCCACAGCTCCATATTGTGATAATAATTTACCTAATCTACTGGGAAGACACTTCCCAATGCAGTACACCGTATATTGCACGAATTTCCATTACCTTCAAAACTTCTCTTAAATGAGACGGACTGTGGTGCTTACCAATAACAGGTGATTAAACCTCTTGTTTATGGGTATCAGCAGGTCAAAGTTGGCACCTGTGGTGAGAGAAACAGAATGTTTCAGCTTGGTGACATTTCATCAGAACTGAGCAAGTTTAGAGACATATGTTAAGCTGTAGAGAAGGAGAGGAAAGAGTAGTGGAATTGCTAATAAAAAAACTGCAGATACTGCAAATGTGAAAAAAAACTGAGAATGCTGGAAACATTCCAACCTATGAAAAACAGAAGAGAGTTAAATTAGGAAAATCAGTTTTGAAACAAACTGGAAATGCTGGTTAACTGAAATTGTAATCGTGAGAGCTGTATACCTGTATGTCCGTTTGGATGATGATATACTGTTTCTTGAATTTTAAAGGAGTATAATAGATCAGCCATGATTGGCTGTTTGGCAAAGAACAGGTTTTTGGGGTAATTTTTTGGACCTTCATTAAAGGTACAATTCTACACAGTCAAACTTCTCTCTGTGTCATTTGTTTAGACTGGATTATTTCATCAGTTGGATTGCACATGAGCCTGTCTCTCAGTGCAGGATCTAAAAATATTTCAGTTAGAGTGCCTTCATTAGTCATTCAGTGACAAAATATTCACTTACAGTATCACCCATTTTCAGATTGTGTGTGCCAGTTTATAGCTTTTCACAACAGCTGTAGGTTAAAACACTGTCCCACTATATATGTTACTTGTCAGTAAATTAGATATCTTTAGCTTTCTCCAGAGCTGCTAAATCAGTGAGTGCAAGTACTCCACAGAGATATATCTTGTGAATAAAATCGCCTTCTGTAATTTGTTCACTACCATATCGTGCTTGTGCACACTTAACATGGACTACTTCCTTAGAATATTGCTGGCTGTGAAAAACATCTCATCCACTTCATCTTTTCAAATCGGAGACAAATGATTCATAAGCCTTGTTTTAAACCCACATGGTCAATGAAGCCTTTCTGCTATGAATTTATTTTATCCCACCAAACATGCTGTTATACTCAAGAATGTTTATTCTTGAAACACCAGGCTAATTTGGCCAGTTCGCTTTAATTTTACTGGTGCTTTTGCTCTGCGAACAACTGTTGCGAACTGTGGATCTATGAGCAACAGTTGCAGCCAGCGCTTGTTTTACTACCAGTGATTAGGACTGTGGCATGGTGGGATAGCACGGTGATGCAGTGGTACAGCTGCTGCTTTACAGCGCAAGGGGCCCGGGTTCGATCCTGACCACAGGTACTATCTTGTATGGTTTCTACATTCTCCCGGTGACCACGTGGGCTTTCTCCGGGAGCTTACCACATTCCAAAGACTTACAGGTTAGTAGGCTTTGGTAAAATTGTAAATTGTTCTTAGTGTGTAGGATAGTGCTAATGTATAGGGTGATCGCTGGTCGGGGAGGACTCAGTCGGCCGAAAGGCCTCCTTTCCGCACTGTATCTCTAAACTAAACTAAACAACTGCTGCCCACCTCCACTCATTCTTACTCAGCTATGCCAATGGTACCCATGCCAATCCAGAGACTTACTGTATTTAGAACTTCCAACATTTCTGGCTTGCAACATTGCTGTTTAGTGAGAGTCATATAATGTGGAAACAGGCCTTTCAGCCCAACTTGCTCATGCTGACTAACATGCTCCATCTGCACTAGTCCCAGCTGTCCGCGTTTGGCCAATATCCCTCTAAACCTATTCTAGCTATGTATCTGTCCAAATGTTTTTTTAAACGTTATGATAGTTGCTGTCTCAACTACCTCCTCCGGCAGATCGTTCCATAAACCCATCACCGTTTGTGTAAAAAAAAAAAAAAAAAAAAAAAGAGCTTCTCGGGTTCCAATTAATTCTTTGCCCCTCACCTTAAACCTATGTCCTCTGTTCTTTATTCCCCAACTCTGGGTAAAAGACTCCTTGTATTTACCCTATCTATTCGTCTGATTATCTTATACACCCCACTCCTCCTGTGCTCTGAATAAAGTCCTAGCTTGTTCAATCTCTCCCTACAGTTCAGGCCCTCCAGTCCTAGAACCATCCCCGTAAATCTTCTATACCCTTTCCAGCTTAAAACATCTTTCCTATAACAGGATGACTAAAGCTGAACACAATACTCTAAATGTGGCCCCTCCAATATCTTGTACAACTGTAACATGACCTCCCAACTTCTATACAAGATTTTGACTGATGAAGGCTGATGAGTCAAAAGCCTTCTTGACCAACCTATCTACCTGTGATGCCACTTTCAAAGACCTACAGCCCCGTACAAAGCTTTTCAAAAAGGGGGTTGGCATGACAGGATTACAAAAAATGTGTGAAATAATGTGCTCAAAGTCCCTCCTGACCGAGGTCCAGGGCCCGCTTAAGGGTCCTGGAAGCTCTAGGGTTTTAGATGTTCTCTGGTGCATTCTGGGCCTTATTTTGGAGCATTTGTGCACCATATTTATGACCAATATTTCAGAAATAATTTTGGTTGAGTCAAGAGTAACGAGTGGGTGGAATGGGATGATTGGGATCATTGTTGTATACATTTTTTTAAAATCAAGAATTGAAGTTGTCCTTGTTTTAATAATCTAGTTGTACTGTTGTAAAATGTTATGTAAAATGTTATAAAGGAGCATGCAAAAACTGCAAATAAAATACTGTAAGTTTTTGTAGTAAAGAAAATGTTTTGTATGTTGATTTGATTGCCTGTTACTGTTCGACTGTGTTAGTGTGTGCAGTGCACCTTTAATGGTCCTCCTGACCTAACAACTTCACATCACATCAATTTCCACACGGAATAGTGATGTGAATACAACATTTAGTTCAACTTTTCCATCATGTAAATTGAAGTCAAACTAAATGGTGCATTTACATTACTATGATCGCTTTTAAACTAACCTATTTTAGTGTCATACTATTATAACAAATTCTAATTCCATGATAACTCATAAACAAGATCACAAATCACATTTTGAATTCTCAAACACAATGTGATTGTAAATAATTGCAGAGCTGCCAAGTTTCACCGAGCATTTCCGTATTTTGATGGCTGAAAATCAGTATTTTGTTGGGGAAATCGGTATTTCTCACATAAATGTAATAGAATGTACTACACAGAAACTGGACATTTTAAATCGGTATTTTGCATGCAACCTCGTGTATTCTCGAATATCAGTATGGAATACTGAAAATCAGTACAGGTGCACAACCTTTTATCCGAAACCCTTGGGACCAGACACTTTTCGTAATTCAGAATTTCTCGGTCTTCGGAATGGAAATTTTTTAGCGTAGATTTTAATGGCTGGCTCAGTGGTAGAGTGTTCAGCTCATATCCGCAAGGTCGCGAGTTTGCGCCTTGATCCAGGCAGTTACTCGGTCGCGAGTTTGAGTCTTCAATGTCGTTTTTTCTTGCAGAATAAATGTTTGTATGAAATGCAGTGTAGGAGAGGTGTACTGACTGTGTGGGCAGAACTTTGGAAGTGATTGCCCACCAGTCTAAAAAGCCGCTGTGTCTCCCTGTCCCTGGGATAGCAGGGGGCGATCAAACAGCACAATACCCCCCTCCCCCTCCAACTCCAGAGGAATCCACTCCCCGATGGGCCGCTACAGCGACAAGTGGCAGTTTGCCCACAGCCCGAGCTGCGCCACCCCAAGAACACCTTGCACACCATCAGCTTCAGCCCCTACGTGTTCCTCTGGAGTTGGAGTGGGGCTGGGCTGGAGTTGCTGCTGGCTGTGGGTCTCTGGGATCTCCGTGCTTGCAGTGGGCCTGGGGGTCGCTGTCCCTTTGGTCCTGACGTCTCCGGCCACCCCCCTGGACTGGAGCTGAGACTGGGAACTGTACTGCCCTTGCCCCCTCCCTCTGCAACTGCAAACAACCCCACTCTCCTGCAAGGGCGGTACAGTTCCCGGAGGATAGCAGGTGGCCGGAGATGTCAGGACCAACAGGAACCCGCTCCCCGATGGACCCCTACGACGCCCCGAGCTGCGCCCCGTCATCCGCAACCCATGTTCCTCTGTAGTTGGAGCGGGGCTGGGCTGGGCTGCTGTTGGCTGTGGGTCTCTGGGTTCTCCGTGCTTGCGGTGGGCCTGGTGGTCGATGTCCAATTGGTCCTGACGTCTCCAGTGACTGGCACTGATATGCTGGCATCGCCGACGTGTAGACAGTGCAAAGCCCCCGCGCCGGTGCAATGTTGAAAAGTTCCCACGCTAGACTCACGATAAACTGTGTATCGTGTCTACCGTGGGAACTTTTTAACTCAGCGGGCAGGTAGCGGAATATTGTCAATTATTAACGCTCCCGCGCAATATACCCTCACCTTCTCTTTTATGGATGGGGATTTAGTTCCCCTTTCTTCGAGGACCGACCGGAGGTTCCGCTGTCACCTCTGCGGGCCGCCCTCGGTGAACGTTTTCAAGGACCTTTCTTCAAGGACCGAAAAAATGTCGCTATTCGGAGGTTTTCGTTATTTGGATCTTCGGATAAAAGGTTGTGCATCTGAACATTGAATTGAGAAACCATTTTTGAAATGTGAATTTATAATTCTTGATTTTGATTCAATCATATCTCTATAATTATAAAACTCTGATCTTAGACGTGTGAGTGTGTGTGTGTGTATAATCACATCTGCTCAAACAAACGACACTCGAACGGTAACATTTTTACATATTCCGGTAGAGATTTATCCCGTGGACTCCAAACTTGCCTTACCTGAAAAATTCATGCTTTATTACTTGAGTTATTAATCAAAATGTTCAAATATCTGTAATAACTTAGAAAATAAAAACGTCTGGCTTTGATGTCACAATGTGTCTGCACGCTATGTTTTCTACCCGCTGTGAGTGACGTCACCGGCCACTCGCTGCTGCCACCCGTGACCGCCCACCCTGCTACCCTGCTCCCCTCCTCCTCTCCCGCCCCTGCTCCTCCGCCTTCCCCCCCCCCCTCCTCTCCTCCCTGTCTCTGCCACCCTTTCTCTCTGCCCCCTCTCTCTCTCTCTCTCTCTCTCTCTCTCTCTCTGCCTCTGCCCCTCTCTCTCTCTGCTCTGCCCCCTCTCTCTCTGCACTGATGCGCCTGCGAGTTGGGGGCTATGCGTGAGTGGATAGAGTGGGGATGTGGTAAAAGGAACAAATGAATAATATTAATATAATATCAAGGGAGGTGGTTAGTGTGTGTGATTGTGGGGGGTGTTTAGTGTGTGTGTGTGTGTGTGTCATGTCGCCAGGCCCCCCCCCCCCCCCCCCCCCCCACCGCAACCAACCCTTGGTCTAGTAACTATTAAAAGTCTGATCTTGGACATGTGTGTGTTTGTTCGTGTGTTTGTTTGTGTATAATCACATTTTCTCGAAAAAACAACGTCAACTGTAATATTTTTACATATTCTGTTAGAGATTCTTCCCCTAGAGTCCCCTAGGGACTTGAGCCCAAGGTGATCGAGATCCTGGTCAGGGAGAAGTTTGCCACCAACGCCACTTTTGGAAGCCTTGCCCTCGGGTTTTGCAGCGGGAGCTGCCCAGACTCCGAGAGCGAGCCGTCCCGGGCCAGCATAGCAGCAGTGATAGCGGCAACGAGTTGCTTTTTGTGGAAGAACAAGCCTCTGCCCTCTCGGTCATCGAGCGCAATGCCAGGGTCATCTAGTAGCTGTATGGCTGCAAGAGGGCCAAGGAACCCAAAGGCAAGTCTCCCTCAGTCATGGTATAGAAATTTTTTTCACTGTGTTTTTTTTACTCTGGAAAAAAAAGGGGGGTGCGACTGCGGTGTAGGTCTTGCCCTAGATAAACTTCCTAAAATGCAATACCTCGCACTTTCATATATGAAACTCCATCAACCATTCCTCAGTTCGCCTGTCCAACCAATCAAGATTCTGCTACAATTTTGATGATCTACAATACTTCCTGCATTAGTGTTTGTTCCAGTACGTGGTGATTTGCAATGAGAAAGTTTTAGAACACCAAAAAATTGAAGCAGAATTATGCCATCAGGCCCTTCAAGCCTGCCTCACCGTTCAATAAATTCACAGCTGATATGTGCTGGCCTCAACTCCTCTTCTGCGCCTGTTCCTTAATCTTTCAAAAAATTATCTATCTCCACCTCAAATATACCCCTTGGGGGCAGGGAATTCCAGAAGATCACTGTCTTCTGAGAAAAAAAATTCTCCACCTCATAACTTTAATTAACCACTCTCCCTGGACTTATATGTTTGAATAAAGTTACTCCTCATTCTCTTACACTCCAATGAATACAGAACCAAAGAAATCCGAGGAAATAACTTGGTGAATCACCTTTGGACTGCATCCAATGCTGTTATACCTTTTATCATGTAGGGGTCCAAAACTGTGCATACTATTCTAGGTGTATGATCAACAGTCTCTACAACTGGAACAAAATCTCCTTACTTTGAACTCCACCCTTTCAATATAAAGGCCATTTGCTTTCTTAACCCATCGTTAGATATGTCTGCTAACATGTTGTGATACATGCACTGAGATCCCACTGAATTTCACTCATTTGAAGTCCTTCTCCATTTAGATAATAATATCTATTTTGATCGCTCTTACCAAGTGCATGACCTCACACTTAGTCACATTAAACTCCATTTGCCATGTTCTTGCTCAATGACTCCATCAATCTATGTTCTCCTGCAAAATCAACTTATTTTTGTTTAACTTGCAAATTTCATAACCTGCCTTTCATTCCTTTTCACCCCTGTAATTAATGTAAATAGTAAATAATTGAAGGCCAAGAATAAATCCCTGAGGTACTCCACTGCTTACATCTACCCAGTATGAAAAGGATTAGTTTATAGCACTATTTGTTTTCTCAATGAAGACCAGTTTCAAATTGAAGATAACATACTTCCTTCAATACCTTGGGCTTTAATTTATGCACCAGCCTATCTGGCATCTTGTCAAATGTTTTTTTTTTTTTAGAAATCTAAGTATACTACATCACTATCATCACCTTCTATTATATGCTCGGAGAATTTGAGAAAATTTATCAGACATAATTTACATTAAATAAAACAGTTGGAGACACAAGACTGCAGATGTTGGAATTTTGAGCAAAATTCTGCATCTGTGAAGGGAAATGGACAGACCCACTCCATGACCCGCTGAGCTCCTCCAGAAGTGTTTTGCATTCAATTAAACGATTGGCCAGGTTTGATTATATTTAGGTTTCCTAAATGAGTAGTTATTTCTTCTTTAATTATTGAAGCTAGCATTTTGCCAACTGCAGAAACTAACTAACTGGCCTACAATTCCCCATCTTTTGTCTTCCTCCGTTTTGAACCAGGAAGTCACATTAGCTTTTTTTCCAAATTTCTGGAATCCTCCAGAATTTAGCAAATTTTGAATAATTCCAACCAATAATCCATTATCTTTGCAGCACTTCCTTTAAAACACTCGGAAACAAACCACTAGGCCTCAGTCGTTTGGCCCCATAGTTTTCTCTAATATTTTATCCTTTGCGGTTGGTATTTTTTACAACTTTCTCCCTGTTATTTGATATTAGCCTATGTTATGTCAGGAATATATTTGCAGTTCCAAGAGTGAGATCAATAACTGCAGGAAAATTAGTATTCTTGAAGTCTGAACCAGATTGCTATAATTATAATAATTTGTTCATATTTTTTTTTAGCAAAAAAAGCAGGTAACTGTTGTTCAATCCATGTACCTTTCGGGTAGTTTAAGAATAGGAATGACCTGTAAAATATTATTGGGGGTAGTAAATCCATTTCAAATTAAACGTTATCTGGTGCTAGCAACAGGTAACTCACTCATTTTAAAATGATAACCCCTGCAGTACGGTGATATGGGTAATGCAAATTCATCCTTTCATAATTCATAAAACACCACCCAAAACTGTGCAACATGGAATAACATTCACGCTTGTGGAATTTGGAGAAAAAAAGAAACAAATAACAAACAAATAATTTTCAATTCGCATTTCCTGATGCATGTGCAGGTGATGGACATGTTATGGACAATTGCAATACCGTTTTCTAAGAACACAACCTCCCCTCCCCACTCCCAACACAGGGTTGCCTGTATTGATCTGGTATTGCATTATCAAATATCTCTGAACAATGCAAAAGTTGGTTTACACTCTGCATTTCCTTGACAACACATCAGTGACATTGTCAAACTACATTAACATTGATCTCATATAAAAAAAACATTTCAGTGAGCCAGGGAAAGCCAGTAAGCATGTTGATATCAATAATTTCTGCAAATAGGTCTGAATGTCAGCACTTATTCATGGGAATAAAATGCTTCAGTCATGCTTCCAAGAGCTGACACCTGCAAAATTTTCTGAATTATGTTTCAAACTAGAGGCAAAGATCAGATCATCTACAGGAAGTTCTCGTTGAGATATCATTACTACCCGCATACACAGTGAAACTAAGTTCAAAAGGTTCAATTCGCAGCAAATCTGTTCCAATCAGTAATTCCAAATCAATTAACTGAAAAGAGTACAGGTATTCCTGATAATTATTTTTCTTTCAACATGCTTATTCATGTTCAGATGCTACTTGTAGTAATACAAGGCTTATCAATGATACACATTAGTGCCTTTAGTTTATTGTGTTACTGCATACTGCATTGTTGCACAATTCAAATATTGGGACAATACAATATCAAGTCACACAAATGTGCAATTTCAATTATTCTGAGCAACATTAATGGACTATATGCATTGAAGCATGTCCAGATGTACAATGAGAATACCAATGGCAATTTCAGGCAATCGGTTACAATTCATAATAATATGGAACATATTCAATTGTTTGAAGTTTAATTCATAATGAGAGATATAGCCAGAACTAAACAGGTCAGGCAGCAGCAATTTCCTATGTATTCCTTAACACACTGGTATTCTCATATTGCTGCATCTGCAATTCCTTCAGAAACCATCACTGTTACTCTGCCTAAGGCTGCTGATCCACTCTCTGCATCTATAAACATGTTTTTTCTGATATGGTTACATGCACTCACTTAGTGTCAGAAGCTCGTAAAAGATTTTGTGGTAGAAATGTAAAAGGAAACTACTCATTCTACTCTGCTTCGGAAATTTAGTTCCATTGAAATCTATCGCCTAAAAATCAGATTATACCTATTTTGATAAGCAGTACTAATGTTATTAGTATGCAAAAGTTAGTATCAGTCACCCACAAAAAGTCATAAGATTGGCCAACGGTAACTAGGGAGAACAGGCGACTTAAAGATCAACAAGGTCATCTAAATATGGATCCACAGAAGATGGGTGAAGTGTGAAATTAATATTTCACATCTGAAAGGCAGGGTTGTTTTGGCACTAGGGGAAGTTAATCATGATGACTTGAAGAGAATGCGCATTACAGAAGAGGAGATCCTGGAGGTTTTAATACATATAGAACATAAAACTGTACAGCACAGGAACAGGCCCTTCCAAAAGCCTCGTAAACGCCATTATTGTATGACACCCTTGGCAATGCATTCCAGCCCCCCACCACTTTGTACAAAAAAACCTGACCCGCACATCTCAATTAAGCTTTCCCTCTCACAATACAATTAGGTCCTCCAGTGTTGGGCATTTCTACCCTGTGAAAAAGGTTCTGACTGCCTACCGTATCTACGCCTCTCAATTTTATACACTTCATATACTTTACCAGCACCCTCAGTTCCAGAACCTTTCTGGATTATCCATTTTTCTGGACCAACAGAGGTCATGTGATAATGAGACGGCCAAACACCCCTGGCCCACTAATAACATTCCTCCCGTGTCTCTAAGGCACCAATGGAATGCCATAAACGTAACTAAAACAAATATAAAATGTAAACAATGTGAATGGAGTGAACTGCCGTCCTATCCCTGGTTCCCACCGCCGCACCACCCCACCCCGGCCTGTTTCTTGCTGTCGGCAGTGGCTCCGTCTGCTCCTCGCTTGACCATCACCGCCTCCTCCTGTCGGGGCTACAAAGTGAGCCGCAACAACAGATCTGTGAACTGGTGAAGAATGCCCTGCTGGTGCAGACCAGCGGCATTGGCGCCTAGTTTCAAAGTGAAATGACACAAATTGCTGGGGTATTGAAAAGCTTTTGTTGCGTGCTATCCTGCCAGTAGAAAGACAATACATGAATACATGTATGAGATGCAGCTGAGGCAGATACTTTCTGGAGGTGCCGCTACGGCAGACACCTTCGGAGGTGCCTTTGCGGCAGATGGCTTTTGGAGGTGCTGCTGTGGCAGAAGCCTTCCGGAGGTGTCGCTGAGAAGTCGAGGCCGGAGCCTCGCAGGCCGGTAGTAGTTTCTTGAGTCGGTGCCTCGAGGGTTGGAGCCCGGGACACACGGGCCGGCAGTGAAGCCTCGCAGGTTGGAGCCCGGGCCCGCGGTGGAGCATCGCGACAGTGGCCTCGCAGGCTGGAACCTCGTGGGCCAAGAAAGCCTGCGACAATCAATGCCTGGGTCTATGGAGCCCTCGGCTGGGCCTGTGTCACCACCATGGAGGCATCCGGAGAGGACCCGGCAGCGTTTGTGGAGAGGTCGGAGCGCCGGTTGCCAATGGCACCGACCGACGGATGAGGCCAGACACGCGGAAGTTAGGACGCTGCTGCTGAGGGAAGGAACAAAGGAGTGGTGTCCATTATTGGCGATTGTTCGCTATAACTGAGTAAGGTGCTATCATTGCATATATTTGAAGCAAAGAACTGCAGATGATGGTTAAAGAGACAAAAGAACACAACGTGCTGGAGTAATTCAGCAGGTCAGGTTACGAATAAAATATAATTACTTACATGTGTAAGTTCTGGTCACCCCGTTAAAGAAAGGGTGTGGTAACATTAGAAAGAATGAAGAAGTGACTAACTTGAATTTTGCCAGGAATGGAAAGATTGGACAGGTTTGGCCTGCTCTCACTGAAGTATAGGAGACCGAGGGTGATCTTAAGAGGTTTGTAAGATTATGAGGAACATAAATAGCACAGATAATAGGTAGGCATTAGGTCAGTATGACCAAATTGGCTCAAAAGGCTAATTTCTGAGCTGCTTCTCTGACTATGTGAACATTACCTATATGAAATACTTTTTAAAAATGTTTTTACATTTAATTCTCGTCATGCCTCTTAAACATAATAATTGCATCATATTCCATTAGCAGCTTCTCCCAGATATCTCTGTAAATATCGTACCCCACCGATCCCCTTTAAAAATCCTTCTTCCCCCCTTTAACTATGCCTGTTGTTTTGATATATCTATTATTGGATTCTCTACCCTCCCTATGCTTTTCATAATCTTACATAATTCTGTCACCTTTCAGCCTTCTCTGCTCCAGGGAAAACAAGTCCAGCCTGTCTAATCTTTCTATATGGCTAAAGATCTCCAAACCAGACAACGTCCCGACGAATGTCTCTCCAGCTCCCCGACTCAATTACATTCTTCCTATAGTGTAATGAACAGTAACATTTCTATTCTATTCTTTTCAACTCAACACCAACTTTTCTATTCTCGTCCCTGATCTATGAAGACAAACATGTTATATTATTTTTTCTGCTGGCAGCTCACTCACTCATGGCTGGTGGGCTGGCAGTTGACTCGCGGTTATTCCTTGAAATTCCATTTCAAGCAGGGTGCAAGGCCACCAAATTCAAGTGCAGTTTCATACCATTTCAAGCAGGGTGCGAGGCCATTAAAAACAGCGAGTCTTGACCTCTCCCTCCTCTATCTTGCAGAGACTGAGCCAAGCCCACACTTCTGGGTTTTATAGTCCCTCCCTCCTTCCACCATTAGGGGCATGGCCTTCATGGCATGATTGACAGGGGAGAGAATCTCAACATTTTTAAAACAGTAATAACTCTTTTGTTTTTCATGGGAAAAATCCTCGGCACCTGATGAGCGGAGTTGGACTCGGAGTAAGATGGCCAAAAATCACAGCCGTACGTGGTAGCGTTTTTTCTAAAATCAATATAAAGCACAAACAGGAAGTGGTCAAGATTAGACTTGTAATTATATAGAAGGCAAGTCAACTTTAATTAGGCAAGGCAACTTTAATTAGGCAAGGCAACTTTAATTTGACAAGGCAATTTTAATTAGGCAAGGCAACTTTAATTAGGCAACACAGCTTTAGTATTTCCAAACTAAAGGCAACACAGCTTTAGTATTTCCAAACTAAAGGCAACACAGCTTTAGCATTTCCCAACCAAAGGCAACACAGCTTTAGCATTTCCCAACCAAAGGCAACACAGCTTTAGCATTTCCAAACTATATTTTCAAACCACATTAAGGACACCGGCAGGTCAGTAAAACCACTCACAGTTTAGTAGACACGTGTTCTGTGTTATTCACAGCTCAGACTGAGAGAGTGATCCTCTCGCTCCCCCATCTTGCAGAGACTGACTGAGGCACTCAACACTTGCGGGTTTTATATTCCCTCCAGAAGGGGTGTGGCCTTCAGAAGAGAGAATCTCAACATTTTTAAAACACTAATAACTCTTATTTTTCATCGATGGGAAAAATCCCCTTGTCCTGCGCAGCGGAGAGGGACTGAGTAAGATGGCCAAAAATCACAGCCATAAGTGACAGCGTTTTTTTTTCTAAAATCAATATACAGAACAACATGAAGTGGTCAAGATCAGACGTTCAGTAATATAGATAGATTTGTGCTTGAGAATGTCCTGTCCTTGTACAACCCCTATTTGATCTTCCAAAAGGCATCCTCACCCTTGCGATTATGTAATTCCACCTGCTAATGCTTTGCCTGATTTTCCAAATGATATTTATCCTGCTGTGGCCTCAGATTATTTTCCTCGCTATTCTTAATATCACCAGTTTTTGTGTCTACTGGAAACTTAAAAATCAACATTCACATCTAAGTCATGAACATAGATCACAAAAGCAAAGGTCCCAGCACTGAACTTTGCAGTCTCAACACTAGTCACAGACTTCTAATCCAAAAAACATTCTTCCATCGCTACTCTCTGCCTCTACCATCAGGTCAGCTTACCTTAGCTTATGTGTCTTAATGTTCTGAACAGCATACCATGCGTTAATAGTGTCCATATACAGTGGTTTGCAAAAGTATTCATACCCCTTGAACTTTTCCACATTTTGTCACGTTACAACCACAAACGTAAATGTATTTTATTGGGATTATATGTGATAGACCAACACAAATGATACATGGTTTTCAATTTTTTTTACAAATAAAAAACTGAAAAGTGTGGCGTACAAAAGTATTCAGCCCCCTGGCCTAGTCAAAGTCCAGACCTAAATCCAATTGAGAATCTCTGGCAAGACTTGAAAATTGCTGTTCACAGATGCTCTCCATCCAATCTGACTGAGCTTGAGCTATTTTGCAAAGGAGAATGGGCAAAAATTTCAGTCTCTAGATGTGCAAAGCTGGTAGAGACATACCCCAAAAGACTTGCAGCTGTAATTGCAGCAAAAGGTGGTTCTACAAAGTGTTGACTCAGGGGGGCTGAATACTTTTGCACGCCCCACTTTTCAGTTTTTTATTTGTAAAAAAATTTGAAAACTATGTATCATTTTACTTCCACTTGACAATTATGCACCACTTTGAGTTGGTCTATCACATAAAATCCCAATAAAATACATTTACGTTTGTGGTTGTAACGTGACAAAATGTGGAAAAGTTCAAGGGGTATGAAATCTTTTGCAAGCCACTGTAGATATCTATTGCACTCACTTCATCAATCTCCTTTGTCAACATGAACAAATGAAAGGCTGCAACAGTGAAAGGAAAACTAATCACCAAGAATCCATATAAAGCCATCTGCATGGATCATTGAATGTATTCTTCATGGCATCTGCTGTACCAATCTGTCTTCCTATATTTGCTGCTTTCCAGTTCCAGTAAGAATGCTGGCAGTACATTATTAGGAGGACCTGGGGAGGTGTAAATCAGTAGGTCCCGCCCCATCAGTGCAAGATATAATCATATAAATATACACAGGAATCATCACATCATGTTCATTCTGGCCAAATTTCTAAGTGTAAGTTCATACATGACAATCACCAATTCCTTCTCTCCAGAGATGCTGCCTGCCTTTTGTGTCTATCTTCGGTTTAAACCAGCATCTGCTGTTCCGTCCTACACATGTTTTATTGGTTACAGCTCTTCAAGTGGCTACCCAGGTGCTCTAAATGTGATGTTTTCCATCTCAAGCACCGTTTCAAGTTGCAAGTTAACAAAACCTCATCACTCTTTGCGTGAAAATAAAATCCTCAGTTTCCCTCTATCTACCTTATATTCCCTGATATTTACCGTATATCATTGTCCCTGATATTGATACATGTTCTTGCTGTTTATCCAGTCTAGACCCCTCATAAATTTATAGAACTCATAATTGTGTACATCTTTCCTCAGCCTCCTTTGTTCCAAAATGAGCAACTCTCACAAAGCCAGTTTATCTTCCGACATAAGATTCTCCAGCTCTGAAATCATCCTCATTAAACTACTTTGTACCTTATCTAATATTGTTTATACGATGCAATAGAACTTGATTTATCCCAGGAGGGAATTTGGTCAGTTAAATTGGTCTATTACACGTATCTTGTAAGGTGACCAGAACTGCACAGTAATCAAGCTTTGCCCTAAATAATATTATATGATGTTCTAATTTGATAACCCTAATTTTACACTCTGTACCTCAGGTACAAAACAATTATCTAATTGTTAATGTTTGAAGAAGGGTCTCGACCCGAAACATCATCCATTCTTTCTCCCCAGAGATGCTGCCTGTCCCACTGATTTACTCCAGCATTTTGTGTCTACCTTCGATTAAAACCAGCATCTGCAGTTCTTTCCTACACAAAACAAGTATCTAGTATGCTTGCTTAACCACCTTACGTCCCTGGGCCACTATTCTCAGGTTCTGTGGTCATAGATTGCAAAGTGCTGGAAGAACTCACTGGGTCAGTCAGCAATTGTGCAGGGAATGTATTGGCAACATTTCAGGTGGGACCTTCTTCAGACTAATAGTCAATAGTCAATTTAATTGTCATTTGGACCCCTTGAGGTCCAAACGAAATGCCGTTTCTGCAGCCATACATTACAAACAAATAGACCCCAGACACAACATAATTTACATTTTACATAAACATCCATCACATTGCTGTGATGGAAGGCCAAAAAAAACATCTCTCCACTGCACTCCCTCCCCCCCCCGATGTCAAAGTGACAAAGTCAAAGTCAAAGTCAAAGCCCCCGGCTGGCGATGGCGATTGTCCCGCGGCCATCAAAGCCACGTCGGGTGGTGCGAGGTCGCACACCGGGTCTTGATGTTGGAGCCCCCGGCATGCGTTCGCAGAGTCCCGCGGCCATTCCCAGCCGCGTGGGGCAGTGATGTTAGGCCCCGCTCCAGTAGCTCTTCAACCCCGCAACTCGGGCGGGTGAAGTCGCCGTTACAGGAGCCCTGAAAAGCGGTCTCCCTCCAGGGACCCGCGGGCTCCCAGTGCCGCCGTCCGCAGACCCGCAGTTGCAGCCTCCGAATCAGCAGCAGCAGCAGCAGCAGCAGCACCGCTCCACCACCGCTCCACCCGCTCTGGACTCGGCCAGCTCCGCGACGGTGAGGTGAGTCGGCACCAGAGTCCCCGGCTTCTTCTGTTGGAGGCCGCTCCTCATTGCAGCCCCGACGACAACGGTGACCCGACAAGAAAAGGTCGGGTCTCCAGTGCAGGGAGAGATTAAAAGTTACACACACACCCCAACAAAAAATAACAAAAACTACATATAAACATAGACAAAAAATAATAAAAACGCGGACGGGCTGCAGAGGCCGCTGCTGACGAGAGTCGCGCCGCCTACCGGAGTGTGGATACATAGGAATGTGGATACATTTAGGGAATAGGCTTGGTGGAGTAAGCAACAAAGGTTAGAGGTGAAAAGGAAACCCAAGGTTGTCGGAAGAGGAGGGGAGTGAAACTACTCACACACCTGCTCAGTCAGGTACCTCCTACCTCATCCATGGAAGATACTATGACTTCATTCTTGGTCTCAGACTCCACAAAATCAGACTGGAAGCAAGTAATCTTCACTTTGAAGGTAAAGTTTAGTAAAAAAAAGGCGTATATTATACACAGTACCTATGTGTGAGGATCCAGCAGTTTTAGACAAAAACCTTATTCAATGACAATTTCCAGTTTTATTACAAGCTGAAAAATCCATTCACAGAAATTGTACTGCATAAGAATTATGCTGAACAAAGCTTTAGGCGCAGTAATAAAAGAAGGAAAATATCACTGTAACAACCAGACGAACAAAGTACCAATTACTTCACAATTGTTACGTGCAAAAGTAATGTCTAACCTTATATATCTTAAATAAAAATGAAGCATTAAAAAAAATGATTCCGATAAATGTAGAAAACAGACATTCCAAGATATATTTTCTATTTTTGTGCAATCGGAAGGTTGTAGCCTCTAATTGAAATTGAATTCTTTGGGCTAGGATTTACTGTTTTACTGAAATTTACTTACATAATCACAAATTAAGAATTATCCATAAACTAGTACAATCATGAAATATAATAGAATGTAATTGTCTCATTTTGTTTTTTTCAACTAGCATCCCATGACACATGAGAGTCAGATAACATGGGTTGTTTTATTAACATTGATTTACAATAAGTAATTTGCAATAATAACAAAGAATATTTTTTAATAAGCATATCGAGCTCCCCTCACAACGATGGTGACTTTAGGGGAAAAAACTACATTGAACAGTTCAGATGATAAACATCTCGTTTCTTCATAAAATGCAATGTTTTAGAGAGTAAAATAGGACTGAATGCCGAAGAAAATAAATAAAATTTGTAAAGTCTTGCTAAAATAGTTCAATTGGTGAAATATCAACCTTAAATATTGTTTGGTTAGTTTTCGTTTCAAAGAACGTGATTTGAGTTATAAGATTGTTTTGCAAAAGCTTTGAGAAGCAAATATATAATTTCCAGTTATAATTCCTGCTTCTAAAATTCCTGACTGATTAAACCAATTCCATCCAGCATGTTAGGATTCGAAACAATACATATTGATGTTTTCTTATTTAAAAACTTTTTTATTTTAACAAGCAAATATTTAAACTTGTTTTCTACTAATTAGTAACAAGGAAAAGTTGGAGGATATCGATGAAAGAATGATGGGAAGTTTAAAAAAATATTGTTCTTTACTGAATTTTGAGAACATCCACATATTGCATACAATAATGATTTAAACGATAATTTTTGATAAGAAAGATTTGGAAGCATGCTTATCCATGAATGAGACATTGGAAGATGAGTAAGTGGTGAGGGGCTGTTCCTGAGAATGTATTGGAATGTACAGATTATTTTCCAACAAAAGAATTCTAGACTACATCGGTGGAGGTGGAGAGGCTTTTCAGAAGACAGAAAAGCCGAAATCTCCAGGACCTGACAATGTTTCCCCCTCTATTCTCAAGCTCTGTGCCAAACAACTGGCACCGGTCTATACAGACATTATCAACCAGTCCCTGCAAACATGTACTGTCCCTGCCTGCTTCAAAGTCTCCACTATTGTCTCTGTACCCAAAAGAGCTGTCGCACTGACCTCTGTAGTCATGAAGACACTTGAAAGGCTTGTGCTGGCCAAGCTAAAAAATATCACAATCCCCCTGCTGGACCCTATGCAGTTTGCATATCAGGCCAATAGATCTGTGGATGATGCAGTCAACCTGGGCCTGCACTTCATCCTATAGCATCTAGACCGCCAGGGGACCTATGCATGGCTCCTGTTTGCTGATTTTAGCTCTGCATTCAACACCATTGTGCCAGAGCTACTACACTCCAAAATTTCCAAGTTGATGTGCCTGAACCCCTCTGTCGGTGGTTCACCAGCTTCCTGACAGACAGGAAGCAGCATGTGAGGCTGGGAAAGCACATCTCGGACCCGCAAACGCTCAGCATAGGAGCACCGCAAGGCTACGTACTCTCTCCTCTCCTCTACACCAACGACTGCACCTCCACAGACACCTCTGTCAAGCTTCTCAAGTTTGAGGCCGACACAACACTGATTGGACTGATCCAGGATGGGGAGGAATCTGCCAACAGACAGGAAGTGTCACAGCTGGCGTCCTGGTGCCATCGCAACAACCTAGAGCTCAATGCTCTTAAGACAGTGGAATTGATTGTAGACTTTAGGAGAGCTCCCCCTCCCCTCACCCCACTCACCATCAACAACACCAGTCACATCTGTGGAGTCTTTTAAGTTCCTTGTAACCATCATCACCAAGGACCTTAAGTAGGGGGCTACCATTGACTCCACAGTCAAAAAAGCCCAATAGAGGATGTACTTCCTACGGCAGCTGAGGAAGCACAATATGCCAAAGGCAATGATGGTCCAATTCTACATGGCCATCGTAGAGTCTGTCCTCACCTTCTCCATCATCATCTGGTTTGGCTCAGCAACCAAGCACGACACCTGGAGGCTGCAGCGAATTGTCCGATCAGCTGAGAAGGTTATTGGCCGCAACTTTCCCTCCATTGATGAACTGTACACTGCAAGGGCCGGTAAGCGAGCGGGCAAGACCATCTCTGACCCTTCTCACCCTGGCCACAAACTCTTTGAATCACTTCCCTCTGGAAGGCGACTCCGGACTGTCAAACCTGCCAGGGCCAGACATAAAAACAGTTTTTATCCACGAGTAGTTGCGCTACTCAACAGCCAAAAAGCTGTAGCCTCTCTTTGATCTGGTATTTTGTTGGTTCACATGCTTGATCAATGATGTTTCATCATTAATGTTTTATTATTATTAATGTTTAGTGTTTTCTGAGTCATTCGTAACTGTCACTGTATGTCATGTTGTTACTTGTGGGCGGAGCACAAAGGCAAATTCCTTGTATGTGAATACTTGGCCAATAAACATACTTATTTACTTTCACATTCACATGGCAGGGGCAGTGGACGTAGGATTTATTTTTGTTTGGTTATGATATGATGGTTAATTCCAATCATAAAATATTTGTCCATTGTCATATTTGTGCTCTGTTAGATTTAAAAAGTATGTTGAAATTTTACAGCATTACTATGATGTTGTTAACAATGGTCACTTTAGCTTCAATCCCTGATATTTAATGGACAACACATGGTGAACCATGATTTTAGTACATTGGTTTTGTAGTTAAAGGAAAGGGCACTTTATAAAGTCACCTGTTCAGTTTAAAAAAGAATGACCATTCATGCAATATCGAACATCATGTATATTTGCAATGTAGCCCTAAGAGCAAATGAATAGCTAATCAACACTATGTCACTTTATTTTACCGTGAATCAAATTCACATTTTTCCAAATCAGATGATATGCTTATTTATTCCTGTAAATTGAAAACACCAATCACGTTCAATATAGCTCACTGGGACAAAACAGAATTAAAATGTCGCTTTAGTTAAATTACAAATCCTAATAAAAGACTTTAACCTTATGGATGAATTTTCAAAAGGTACTGTGCATTGCCATTGTAATTACATAATGAAAGCAAAATTAAAACCATTGCAACATGTGGCCTAAATGGAAATGGAGAAGCACTACAGGTGGTTACCTGAGCACCAATGAAAAATGTAGAGAATTCGTAGAAATCTGAAACACAAATTACTCAGCAGGATACATAGAACATTTTCTCTGTACTTCAAACAACTTTTGTTTTATTTATGTGCTCTTTCAGAAGGAAAATAACAAGACGCACTACAGGCTCCCTAATTTAACAGCAAATATAAAGGTGCTGTCCATGGTTATTTTACAACAGTGACCACTTGCTGATGCTGATGAAAAATGTCTCAAAATGCTTGAGAATTAGGATGATCATCCATCCAAGAAACTAAATATTAAGAGGGCAAACCAAAGGCTTGGTTAAGGCAACGTGCATTAAGACAGTTATTAAAATGAGGAAAGACATGAAAAGCTGACAGGGTTAGGGAGAAGTTTTTAGAATATTTTACATGCTGTGCCAAGCAACTATGTTACCCAGCAGTTGGTGAAGGTATTCCTGAAACATTCTTGGTAATGGAAAAATAAGCAAGTTACTAATGTTACAATACCAAGGAACTGCAGATGCTCCTAAGAGAGACAGCAAAGGTTTACAAAAGAAAGATACAAATTAGGTGACGTTTCAGGTCAGTGCTTCTTCAGTGATTGCAGGGCGAAGTGCAAAAAAAGCTGGCAAAGACGAGGGGAGGATAGAGCATGGCCAATAATAGATGAATCACAGGAGACAGTGTTTTTGATAGGTAGATTTTTAGTAAAAGGACAAAAAGACAGGTGTAATCCCGAATAAAATAAACAGTTGTGAATTGAGAAACACAGGTGTAGAAAAGTTATTAATTGTGTAGCCATTGGAAGGAATGCAGTTGGACAGGGAAGGGAGAAACAAGGGTGCAAGGTCAGTCATGTTTCAGGGGTTGTGGGGGTGTGAATGGCGGGGAGGCGATCGTAAGGGGTGGTCCTGGGAAGAAAAAGGGGATGAGGAAGGGGCATGCTTGTGGGTTAGTTACCTAAATTTGGAGAATTCAATATTCACTAATGGTGCCCCTATTTCTCCTGGTGATTTGTTCATGTGGTGTTTAGCGCAGCTGTACTGCAGAAGGAAAGCAGATGCTTTTTGGCAGGAGGTTACCTGGTCTATGTTTTGATCTAATGCCACCAGACTTCACAAAGTCCACCAGCAACATTACACACTATTAGGCCAACTTCTAACCCTATGCCACTCACTTAGATTTGGGTGGGATACCGGTTAGTAGGTTATTTGTGGAAGTGATGGGAAGAGGATGGGGAGGCTGAAGTTACCATGTGGTTGAGGGAATGGTAGAGGCTGGTAGATGATACATAAAACTATATATGGAGAGGATGATAGGCAGACAGAACCAGGTGGGGAGATGAGCTGAGAGAGATGAATGGGAGAAAAAAACGAGGTTGACTGGTTAGTGTGAGTGGGAGGAGAGCATAGGGCATATGAAAATGCAAAATTCAATGTTCGTAGCATGGGTTGTAAGCTGTCCAAGCAGAACACAAGATGTCATTCTTCCAATTTGCTCTTGATAGCAATGTCACAAATTTTTTGAGTTTTAAAAATCAAGTCTGCAATTTATCCCATCAGATAAAGCATAAAAGGAAGTTTAATTTGACACCTAATTCACTTTCATATCTCAAGCATTTAAAAAGTTATGGCCATTTTCATACTCGGAAATTAGCATCTTGTTCCCTATTGATTTTCTATGGACATAACAAAAAAGCTGTGATCGTGGACAGTCAAAAGCCCATAACCTTCTTAAAAATTAAGAGAACTGAATGAAATTTTCAGTTATCATAGATTGAAGCATTCTGAAACAAATATAAAATAATCTTACTTAGATGACCTGAAATTAAAGCATATAATTAGTTAGTTACCCAAATGTAGCTAATTTCAAACTTCAATTACTAGATCTAAACATCTATCCATTTCTTAATAAATGATTAACATTTTTAAATAGCCTAAGTGTCCAAATAATATTCACAAATAATTCACAATAAAACATGATTTTTAAATCTCATTTACATTAATTTATAGGCCAAATGGAAGTAAATTGCTGTAAATTAAAGTCCATTTAAATCAGCTTTCTAGTGGGATCCTATGAAACGCGCTGGTTTAGAACGTTCACATTGCGGTAGATTTGTGCCCTCAAATGCCCAAAAAAATACTGCGGGATATAATGGGGCCCAAATTAGCTACTCGCAACATTAAACTTTGTATAAAGGGATCTTAAGAAGCCCTTTTTAATGTAAAAATAAACAGCCTGCCTTCTGTTGTCCCCTGTATGAGATCCGGCCGGTTGCCGGCGGTCGCGGGTTTAGAGGTTAATTTTTAAACTACTATAACAATTAGATAAAGCCCTTAAAAGTAATAATAGCTAAAGCGACGGAATCTTCCAGCGATTTTCGTTAATAATTAACTAGGCTGAACTTCCTCGATTTGAACAGCCTAGGGAAAATCGCGTTTTAAACCTGCCCCCTCTAAACGGCGCCAAAATCGCGCACACCCGCAGCGACGGATTTTCAGCGACGCTTCAGGTACGTTTTACAACATACTTACTCTTGATGTCTCGGTGTTATGGCGATGGCCAAGGACATACAGGTAGGCCAGCGTGGTAGTGGAAAGGAGAGTTGAAATAACATGCAACTGTAAGCTCGAGATGCAAATTAGGGGCACTAAGCTACCACACAATGGTAGCTTAGTGTATGTTTGGTTACATCAATGTAGGGAAATTGTCTGGTAATTTACCTGATTATACTTAAAAAGTACTGAATTGGCAATGGAGTGCTTTGCCACATCTTGGAAAAAGCACAATGCAGTAAACCCTCATTATAATAGACAATGGGGTGTGAGGGGGGGAGATGTGGTGTCCATTGTTAATTGTAGAAACAAACAAATACAGCTGCTTCTTCATACACAAAATAACACAAAGTGCTAAAGCAATTCAGCTGGTCAAGCAGCATCTCTCGAGAACATGAATAGCTTAAGTCTATGGTCAACATCCTTCTTCAGCCACTTGGTCTGGAACTGGACCTGGAATCCATGTGAGTTAATGGCTGGGAGTGAGACGAGGATTGGCACAATCATTGGTCGCGGCCTGCAGGTGTCCAGAGTGCAGTTAAGGGTTGACGGTGCTGATGGTGGCGCCAGCGATGATGGTGGTTGCTGTGCCGATTGCAGCGATATTGGTGGTAGCAGTGATGGTGGTGGCGAATGCGACAGTGGCAGCAGCGGCGGCAGGAACGGCCAAGGAGGTGTTGGCAGCCCAGCCTAGCAGTGAAGGTCAGTATGGCAGTTCGCTATAACCAAAAGCCATTAAAAAGAGGTCTGTAAAAACAATGGTTTACTGCATTATGAAAAACAAAAACCTTTCAGCTAAAGCCAGCTGGATTACAAAACCAATCGGAGAAAAATTTTGCACAGGAGCAACCGTCTTCCTGATATCTTCCACCAACGAGTGTATAGCCTATAATCTTCTATAGAGGTCTACAGTCTAGAAATTCCAATGTTTGTTATGGAAACATGCCATTTGAGGTTTGTGGCAGCTGGACCTTGCTCAGAAATTTCATTCAAGTCCAAAGCTGTTCCAATAGGACATAAATAGTCGATGCACTGTTGGGACCTCTCACTTTTAGATGATCAAGTTGACATAAGATATTGAGGCTCCGGTCAGAATAAAAGGACATAAGGATCAGGTATAGCCAGGTGAGGTCAATTGAATCCCTGGAGTAGTATGGGGAAGGGCAGAATATTTTAAGAACAAAATCAGGAAACAAAAAAAGGGGCATGAGATAGCTTTGGCAGAGATTAAGGAGTATCCAATTGTTTTATGAATATTAAAAGAAAAATAGTAATGAGGGAGAGAATAGTGCCCCTCAAATAACAAAGAGAATATTTATGCAAGGAGCCACAAGAGATAGGGGGGGGGGGGGAGTCCTCAATTAATAATTCTCCTATGTTTTGACTGCAGAAAAATACATGAGGGCTCGGGAAAGTTAATGGGGATGTCTTGGTAATAGTCCGCATTGCAGTAATGCAGGTACTGGTCATCATGAAATGTATGAAGGTAAATAAATCTCCGTGGTCTGATCAGGTATATCCAAGTACACTGTGGGATGCTGGAGAAAAAATTGCGGAAATCCTGGCTGAGATATATGCATCTTCATTATCCATGGGTGAGGTGCTGGAAAATTGAAGGGTGGCTTATATGTGTTTTTATTTAAGGCTGCAAAAGAAAAAATGGGAGCTGCAAAGCCTATCATCTGTGGTAGGACAGTTACTGGAGGGGATTCTGAGGGATTTGGACAGAGGCTGATTCATGATGGTCGGCATGGTTTTGTGGAAAAAAATAAGATATGTATGCTCCGAGGGGCAAAGACAAACAGACATCACAAGACGCAAGATTCCACATGGGCCAGTGAAGTGGCCACAACGTTTTAAAGTTTACTAGACCAATGGGGACACATACATATTAACCACCCCCCACACACACACACTACTCCCCCACCCCCCCCCCCCCCGGGGGTGCAGGGCGGCTGGGCCACGTAACTTGCAGCCCGTGGAAAACAGTTTCCCTGCGCATTGAAATTTCTGCGCAGCTTGCCGCGAGGAGCGGAGGCATTGTGATGTCATCCAGCTTGCTTCAGCTCATTAGATTTTAAAAATATGGCAGATTAGTGAACAATTTTAGTAAAAACTCAGGAAATAATTAGGAAATCAGGAAATCAGGAAATAATTAATCAAATTTTCAGATGATGGGGATTTTTGACATAATGAGGTAAATCTCTAAGCGGAATATGTAAAAATTTCACCGTTACCCGATCGGGTTTTCGAGGAGGTATGAATCAAAGAAAAAGTTCAAGCAAGCAAACACACAAGACAACATCCAAGAATAGATAGATAGATAGATAGATATATAGATAGATAGATAGATAGATAGATAGATAGATAGATAGATAGATAGATAGATAGATAGATAGATAATTAGATATTCATGGCTGGATAAAGAGATTGTACTGATGACACAAAGGTAGGTAACTAGTGAGGACAAGGAGGTTACAAACGGATGGGGATGTTAAGAGAGTGGGACAAGATCGAGGAAATGAAGATTAATGTAGAAAAATGTAAAATTGTCTATTTTGACATGAAAAATGAAACTAAATGCATGTAATTGGTGGATTGCAGAGATCTGTGAGGAAGAGGTATCTGCATGTCCATGTGCATCTATCTATCGATCTTACATACAGTGGCTTGCAAAGGTTTTCATACCCCTTGAACTTTTCCACATTTTGTCACGTTACAACCACAAACGTAAATGTATTTTATTGGGATTTTATGTGATAGACCAACACAAAGTGGTGCATAATTGTGAAGTGGAAGGAAAATGATACATGGTTTTCAAATTTTTTTACAAATAAAAAGCTGAAAAGTGTGGCGTGCAAAAGTATTCAGCCCCCTTTACTCTGATACCCCTAAGTAAAATCCAGTGCAACCATTTGCCTTCAGAAGTCACCTAATTAGTAAATAGAGTCCACTTGTGTGTAATCTAATCTCAGTATAAATACAGCTGTTCTGTGAAGGTCTCAGAAGGTCAGAGAACATTAGTGAACAAACAGCATCATGAAGCCCAAGGAACACTCCAGACAGGTCAGGGATAAAATTGTGGAGGTTTAAAGCAGGGTTAGGTTAAAAAAAAATATCCCAAGCTTTGAGCATCTCACGGAGCACTGTTCAATCCATCATCCGAAAATGGAAAGAGTATGGCACAACTGCAAACCTACCAAGACATGGCCGTCCACCTAAACTGGCAGGCCGGGCAAGGAGAGCATTGATCAGAGAAGCAGCCAAGACGCCCATGGTAACTCTGTAGGAGCTGCAGAGATCCACAGCTCAGGTGGGACAATCTGTCCGCAGGCCAGCTATTAGTCGTGCACTCCACAAATCGGGCCTTTATGGAAGAGTGGCAAGAAGAAAGCCATTGTTGAAAAAAAGCCATAAGAAGTCCCGTTTGCAGTTTGCCACAAGCCATGTGGGGGACACAGCAAACATGTGGAGGAAGTTGCTCTGGTCAGATGAGACCAAAATTGAAGTTTTTGGCCTAAATGCAAAACGCTATGTGTGGCGGAAAACTAACACTGCACATCACCCTGAACACACCATCCCCACTTTGAAACATGCAGGTGGCAGCATCATGTTGTGGGGATGCTTTTCTTCAGCAGGGACAGGGAAGCTGGTCAGAGTTGATGGGAAGATGGATGGAGCCAAATACAGGGCAATCTTGGAAGAAAACCTGTTAGAGTCTGCAAAAGACTTGAGACTGGGGCGGAGGTTCACCTTCCAGCAGGACAACGACCCTAAACATACAGCCAGAGCTACAATGGAATGGTTTAGATCAAAGCATATTAATGTGTTAGAATGGCCCAGTCAAAATCCAGACCTAAATCCAATTGAGAATCTCTGGCAAGACTTGAAAATTACTGTTCACAGACGCTCTCCATCCAATCTGACTGAGCTTGAGCTATTTTGCAAAGACGAATGGGCAAAAATTTCAGTCTCTAGATGTGCAAAGCTGGTAGAGACATACCTCAAAAGACTTGCAGCTGTAATTGCAGTGAAAGGTGGTTCTACAAAGTATTGACTCAGGGGGGCTGAATACTTTTGCACACCGCACTTTTCAGTTTTTTATTTTCCTTCCACTTCACAATTATGCACCACTTTGTGTTGGTCTATCACATAAAATCCCAATAAAATACATTTACGTTTGTGGTTGTAACGTGACGAAATGTGGAAAAGTTCAAGGGGTATGAAAACTTTTGCAAGCCACTGTAACTCTGATCTTATGCTCCGGAAGTGGCGGCGCTGTGAAACGGCTGCGGTTCGCCTGCAGTCTGTCTGTTTTTACTTTTTTTGTGTTGTTTTTTTGTCTAGTTCAGTTAAACTTTTGGTTATTAGGTGGTGTTATGTGTGTGTGGGGGGTGGGAGCTCAAACAGGGCTTTCTGTCTCTCCCTTCGGGAGAATGCAACTTTTTTGTCGTATCCTCCTTCTCTTCCCCCGCCTGAGCTGAGGCCCAATGGTGGAGCTGGCGGCCTCCAACCTGCGACCGACGTCGAGGCTCCGGAGGTAGAGCCAGCCAGGACTTACCAACGCGAGGCTGGCCATCTTCGAGCTGCGGCGGCGTTTGGGCAGCGGCACGACTCAGCGCTCTGGTGAAGGTGGAAGGCGCGGGGCTGAGACACTCCCATGTGGGTGGCCCGGCTACCGGCTGGAAGGTGCTCCCGTGTGGGTGGCCCGGCTCCCTGCTGGAAGGTGCTCCCGTGTGGGCGGCCCGGTTCCCAGCTTGAGGTGCTCCCGTGGGGGCGGCCTGGTGCGGGGCTGAGACACTCCCGTGTGGGCTGCGGGACGGAGACGGTGCTCCGGTGGGTGAGGCGGCGTTCTGGCGGCGGTGACCTGAATCCGGGGCTTGGCCGCGGGCCGGTGGATGACATCGTTGGGAGCTCGCAGGTCACAGGTTGAAGCCTGTTTTCCGGAGCTCCCGTGGCAACAGCTGCGTCCGATGGACTGGAGGGCGGCAGCTTCGACCACTCCTGGGCCGCGGAGCTTGAACCACGGGACTGACTTACCATCGCCCGGTGGGGTATTGCCTCAGCGCAGAGGGAGAAGAGGAGGGAAGAGACAGTAACTCTAAGACTTTTGCCTCCATCACAGTGAGGAGGTGCTTGGTGAACTCACTGTGGTGGATGTTAATTTGTGTTTATTGTGTGTTGTTATTGTTACATGTATGGCTGCAGGCAACGACATTTCGTTCAGACCGAAAGGTGTGAATGACAAATAAAGGATTCAATTCGGATTCAATTCAATTCAATTCTGGTTTGCGCAGCTTTCTATTTGCGCAAAAACGGTAAACGATAGCGCTACAATTTTTCATCACTTACTCACCGTTGTCCTGTGCTGCGAGTGCACCATTTCGTTCCGATCAGTAGTATGTTGTAAAAGTAAGCGGGGTTTAAAAATCATAAAAAACACACGTGTGCAGATCGATCTCCTTACTTGCCAGTCAGCGCCGAGCGGTTTGGTTGCTTCTCTTCTCACTCCCCGGGACGGTCTGCCCCTTCCTGCACCATCGCGTCTTTACTGGAGCTTAGTATGGCCGGCGGAAGTCACCAACCGGACACAATTTTCGGAGAGACCGGATGCGGCCCAGCCCGGCCTGAAGTCGCCGATGTTGCCAAAGGGAAAGCGGAGAGTCTGATCCCGGCGGAGGAGAGCATCCAGCGCCCACTGTAAGTCCAAAATGCACCGCCACCGTAGCGCCCGCAGCTCCAGCCCCTCGCTGACTCCTGCCCCCCTCCCCCGTGATACCCCACTCTCCCCCATGGTTCTTCCCCCATCTTTTCTCCGAGCTCTCCTCACATGCCGGCGCGGCCGTAACTACTGGTGCTTCCGGGCTGAGCCGAGGCATGGCTCTGAGGGCACTGACAGCTGATACTCCTCCAGGGCATGCAAGAAGGAAGAGGAGCGGCACCCTCAAGTTCCTGGGGAGGGAGAGGAGGGGATAGTGGGAGAGGAGGGGAGTAGGGAGGGGAGAGGAGTTATGGAGGGAGGAAGGGAGTGACTGAAGATAGGGGAAAGGAGAGATTAGGGAGGGATTGGGGGAGGGTAGGAGAAGAGGGAACATTCGAGGTGAGGCGGGAGGGTGGGGGAGGAGGGGGAATAGAGATAGAGAAGGGGAGGAGTAGAGGAGGGAGGGTGGGGGAGGTAGGGAGTGGGGAATAGAGGGAGAGGATGGCAGTGAGGAGGGGTAGGAGAGGTGAGGTGTGGGGAAGGAGGGATAGAGAGATAGGTGGGGGGTAGAGAGGGGAGATGAGTTATGGAGGGAGGGAGGGAATGACTGAGGGTAGGGGAAAGGAGATATAAAGTATAAATACAGCTGTTCTGTGAAGGTCTCAGAGGTTTGTTAAAGAACATTAGTGAACAAACAGCATCATGAAGCCCAAGGAACACTCCAGACAGGTCAGGGATAAAATTGTGGAGGTTTAAAGCAGGGTTAGGTTAAAAATAAATATCCCAAGCTTTTGAGCATCTCACGGAGCACTGTTCAATCCATCATCCAAAAATGGAAAGAGTATGGCACAACTGCAAACCTACCAAGACATGGCCGTCCACCTAAACTGGCAGGCCGGGCAAGGAGAGCATTGATCAGAGAAGCAGCCAAGACGCCCATGGTAACTCTGTAGGAGCTGCAGAGATCCACAGCTCAGGTGGGAGAATCTGTCCACAGGCCAACTATTAGTCGTGCACTCCACAAATCGGGCCTTTATTGAAGAGTGGCAAGAAGAAAGCCATTGTTGAAAAAAAGCCATAAGAAATCATAAAAAACACACGTGTGCAGATCGATCTCCTTACTTGCCAGTCAGCGCCGAGCGGTTTGGTCGCTTCTCCCCTCACTCCCCGGGACGGTCTGCCCCTTCCTGCACCATCGCGTCTTTACTGGAGCTTAGTATGGCCGGCGGAAGTCACCAACCGGACACAATTTTCGGAGAGACCGGATGCGGCCCAGCCCGGCCTGAAGTCGCCGATGTTGCCAAAAGGAAAGCGGAGAGTCTGATCCCGGAGGGAGAGAGAGGTGAGGGAGTGATTTGGGGAGGGGAGGAGAGGGGAAGGAAGAGTGAGGGTGAAGAGGAGGGGGTGAGAGTGTTATGGATGAGGGGAAATGAGCTGCGCCTGTGCAGTTGGGGGCTATGGGTAAGTGGTGCAATATCGTGTTGGGGAACCATGCCTCCTGTGTGACAGGGACCAATGGGTCCCACTTAGTCTATCTCTATAATTATAAAATCTGATCTTGGATGTGACTGTATGTGTGTGTGTGTGTGTGTGTGTCCCTCCCCCTCTCCTACCTCCTCTCCCCCTCCTTACACCCCCTCCCTCCCCCCACTCCGTCACCCCCCTCCCATCCCCTCGCTTCTCTACCCCTCTCACTTCCCGTCCTCTCCCTCCTTTCCCCTCCTCCTCCTCTCCCCCCCTCCTCCTCCCCCTCCCTCCTCCTCAATCCCCCCCCCCCTCTCTCCCCCCAAAGAGCCAATGTATAATATTAATATAATATCAAGGGGGTAGTTACTGTGTGTGTGTGTGTGTGTGTGTGTGTGTGTGTGTGTGTGTGTGTGTGTGTGTGTGTGTGTGTGTGTGTGTGTGTGTGTGTGTGTGTGTGTGTGTGTGTGTGTGTGTGTGTGTGTGTGTGTGTGTGTGTGTGTGTGTGTGTGTCACGCCGCAGTGTATGCTCAGTTCTACATTGGCGAGATTATCTCCAGACTACTGTGTACAATATTGGTCTTATTTTAAGAACAATGTTAATATTTGTAAAACACATCAGTGGCATTTACTGGACTTACTGGGAAGGAAGAGTTACCTTAAGAGAAAATAAATGGCCAAGCTAGGCTTGTATCCAGTGGAGTTTAGACGAGTCAGAAGTGACTTCATTAAAACATGCAAAATGTTGATGGATCTTAGATAAGGTAGATATGGAGAGATGTTTCCTCGAGGGAGAATCCAGTACTAGAGGTGAGTGTCTGAATATTTAAAGAGGTGGATAAAGACTTGATAAGCAAATCAGTGTAAGATTACTGTAGGTAGAAAGCAATGCAGAGTTGTTTATATACTGATCAGCTGCGATCTTATTAAATGGTGAAGGCCACTTGAAGGGCTAAGAGACCTATTCTTGCTCCTAATTTGTGTATTTGTATGCTCCTACTGATTATGATCTGAAATGCCCATTACCTTTTTGGTTTCTTGGTCAAAACAGAAGTGTGATACCCATGGACATCTTCAGGAAGTAATCTAATTTAATGGGGCATCACAGAGGCACAGTTATTGGAGCAGCTACCTCACAGCTCCAGTGACCTGGGTTCAATCCTGTCTTATGGAATTTGCACATTATCCCTGTGACCCCGTGGGCTTCTTCCTAAGGGGAAGGAGGGGGAGGAGGGAGAGGGGTGAGGAGAGAGGGAGAGGGGAGAGAGGGGGGAAAGGGAGGAGGAGGAGGGGTGGGTGAGGGGGTGAGTGTGGGTACGGGGAGGGGGGGGAAGAGGGTGGGGGGGAGGATGAGAGAGGGAGGGGAGGAAGAGGGGTGGGGGGGGGGAGATGGGGCGGGGGTGGGGATGGGTGGTGGTGGGTGATAAGTGGAGGATTTGATTTAAAAATGGGTACTTAAAAGAAAAAATGTTTTGAGGAGTGCAAAATTGATTGTAAAAGTGAATGAGCTAGCGACATGGAAAAAATGACGGAGTTTAATGACGGAGTGTTGGCGGACCAAGGAATCAAAGGCCGACAAATCTGGCACCCACAAACACACACACACCCACACACACACACACACAGTTTTAATATATAATAGATTAGCCAATGAGCATTGCTTCAGCATACAACCAAGTGGTAGAATTTTGCTAGGAGGGGAGCAGAAAGCAGTTGATGGGAAAGTGTGAGAACAGAATAGGTTAGAGTTAGTGTATAAATGGATGCTTACCTGTCAGTGTGGATTCAGTGGGCCTTAGAGCCTGCATCCATATTGTATTTCCCTATTACTTTCCACGACTGAACATCATCTTCAGTAGAAAATAAATTTAGACCAATAAGCTGTTTCTTTAAACAATCTGTTGTAGCACAAGTGGAATTATCTTTTGTAGCACTATCTTGAAATTTTAGTTTTCCAAATTGATCAAATATTGAATGAAAATGATGCTGTCTCTGATCATCTTGTGGCAGTGATATGATGTACTAAGAAAATAACTGTAAAATATTATCACTTCCTGCTGTCTCAGCCTCGAGGGAAAAAAGAGATTCTCCTAAAGTGTTTTTGGATTATATAATTTAGAGCCTTCGACCTGCTGTCATTCTCTGATCGCGTTCCACTTTCCTTAGCTCAGTTGCTCTGCATCCTTTGATAGTGTTTACACCACAATCCTTAAAAGCAACTTTCCTCTGATATGATATTATTCTTTTACCTGCCCAAATAAAGCCAATGCACATCCAGCAATGGTTTATCTTCCGATCTGTATATGGTTACCACTGAAGTCCAGTTCATCTGTATGTGTGCAATTCACAATTCACAAGTGCAATTCACAAATATGACCAACTTCAAAATGTATGCTGAGAATCCCCAAATGGATTTCTCCAATGCCTTCCTGTCCCCTTTAACTACATACGAGATCTCAAGGACACATTGTCCTTGATAAATCACAATATTCTCTTGCATGGAAATCAATGCTTCTTATTCCATCTGCCAGCACAACTACTATATCAGGATCAACCTGACTGTTCACTACCATGTTTAATCCTGCACTGAACTTCCTTCCAGAGCCTTGGGATTACAAAAGTGTCTTACTTTGTCTTCAATCTACCTTTCCTCTTACTTCATGCCACCTGCTGCTGAATTTCACATCCATTTTTTTAATCTCCAAGATTGAAGATGCATGAGCTCTGTTGGCTAAACTATTTCTCTTATTCTATAAATTGTAGTTCATTCAGCACTCCAACACCCATATCCAGATCACACATAATTACTGCGAATGACTTACAAATGCCCGAGTTGTTGTTGTATTCATATCGCTTTGTAACGTCACCGTGCACTTTTCTCCAGTCTTGAATAAACTGAAATATTCTGCTCTTTCTACATTGCTTGGCTATGTTATCCACCACCAATCCCACCCGCCTCTTCCTTTGTTCAGATATTTGTATCTGTACAGTTGGCTGTTTATACAAAATCTTCCATAAGCCTTTCACCACTCTCTCCTCTCCACCTTAAAACTCCTTTTTTAAAAGCAATCTCTTTGATTAAGCCTTTACTATTCTTTTTCTTTCTTTGGCTTTGCGCCATACCTCCCTGATTAAACATCAGCAAAGAGCTTTGGAACATCTTTCAATATTGAAGGTTATTACACGGTCCTACCATTTTGCAATCTCCTTTCTCCTACAAAGGACTAGTAAACTCTCAGCCACTCTGCCTTTTTGTTACATTTCACCATGTTATGCTTTTCACGATGCAGAGTTACCCTCTTGTTCTTTGTGCCTTTTATATATTTTATCAAAAAAGTATTTATGGGTCATATTTTTAAGCACTTATTTGTTTATTAAGTCTGCATCTGACATACCAGCCTTCAGTACTCTGATATAACATACAGGCAACTGCCATGTTACGGCTGTTCGGATAATGGAAGTTTCTTCTGACATAATACACAAAGCACTACCTAAAATTTTCAGATATGTAGCAAAGTTTGCTCTCATGGAATTTATGTAAACAGAGTGAATAAATAAACACAAAATTTACATTTTTCAACTTGCGGTTCTTGACGTGTGTGCAGGTGACAGAGCTTTCAAGGAATGCAACCCCAACCCTGTACCATGGGTAGCTTGCATTGTAGTGCATTAGGTTAGTGTTGAAAGGAAAATACTTAGCTCAAGATAATCCTACAAAGTTGGGTTGAATATGATAAACAATTGAATGTTAAGAGAACATTTTAGACAACTAAAGTAATATTGAATCTAAAGTCTTAATCACCCATCATTTTGAGCTTACTAGTCTGATGCTAAGAGGAAGTTTTGTTTTCCATGTTGTATCTGTACATTCAAATAGTATTGACAATACCAGAAATGCATCTAATTAAAACAGAAAATAAGTCTAGATCTAAAAAGGTCTTGGTCCATGCAGCTGAAATAGTAATCCTGTTTAATAACAGGAATTCTTTAGATTTTCATACTGTTCATTATGAACTATTCAATATTATAATTCAAAAATCTATCTATCTATCTATCTATCTATCTATCTATCTATCTATCTATCTATCTATCTATCTATCTATATATCTATCTATCTATCTTTCATCTTGTTTGTCTGTGTCTGTGAAATCAAGGAACTACACCTGGGGGGAGGAGCCATCTTGGGGAACGGCTGCTAACCAGCAGCCGTCCGTTCAATTCACTTTTTTTAGTTTTTTTAAATTATTTGTTTTTAGTGAATTTTGTCCCTGTTTGTTGGGGGATTTTCCTTTGCGGGGAAGGGAGAGTGGAAGTGGAAGGGGGAACCCTTCCTGGTCACTACTGGTCCTTGCGGCTACTAGGTCCCTACCTGGTCGTCCCTGAGCCAGCAACGTGCCATGTAGGCTGTAGGATAATGGAATTTATTAGGACTAATGGGGAACGCACTACCTAAATATCAAGCGATCTGTTCAAGTGTGCTCTATGGAAAATTTAAATTTTTTTTAGTGAATAAATGTCCACAAATTTTTTGGGATTTTGACTTTTGCGGTCTGTTGACTGTGAGGGGGGGGGAACTATTTTCTGGATAGGCAAACCCACTAAGGGCGCTTTTTCCCCGGGCTGCACAGTCGACTCGTCCTTGCGGCCTACCAGCGGGAGTGGAGCGACATTTTCCTGGCGGGGACCGCCCAGCGCCTTCAGCTTTGGTGGCGGCACAGCGCCGGAGCACTATCGCCATGCCTTGCCTGGGTCGCCGCGCTGGAGATCCGGTATGCTGAGACCGCCGTGATCAACACCGTCGAGCTGCGGGACTGTGGAGCGGCCAGCCGTGGGCGGCGGCGCCGACTTTAACATCGGGAGCCTCAGAGCACCAACCGACGCAGCACTGTTGGCTTCGGAAGCCACGGACTCCGGTAGGGAACCGGCCGTTCCAGCCGTCCCAGCCGCTGCGAGGACTCTCCCGAAGCCGGAGCAACACCACCCGCTGAGAACAGCCAGGAACATCAGGCCTCCGTGGAGGCAACTGTGGAGGCCTCAATAGGCCCGACTATGGGAGAACTGGGGATGGGGACTGGACATTGTGCCTTCCCCCACAATGGTAACCATTGTGGGGGGATGTTTTTTTGTGTGTAAATGATTATTTTATTTTGTGTCCAAGATGGCTGCCGGAAGGGAGCGTGTACGCTGGCGCGCTTTAGCTGCCGCTGCTCTCTCTTCATATTGTGTTTTTGATTTTTGTCTTTGGATTGAATTCTGTCTTTAATTTGTATACTGGTGATGTCTTTACTATTTATTTCATTCCGCTTACATGTTTTTACTCTATTTGCTAAATTTTGTAAGGTGTCCTTGAGACGCTTGAAAGGCGCCCATTAATAAAATTTATTATTATTATTATTAAAACGGTGCACGATAGCGCGAAAAAGTTTGCAGAATCTTACTCAACTTTTTCCCATGGTCGTTAGTAGTCAAGTCAAGTCAAGTCAAGTCAAGTTTATTTGTCACATACACATACGAGATGTGCAGTGAAATGAAAGTGGCAATGCTCGCGGACTTTTGTGCAAAAGACAAACAACAAAACAACCAAACAAATTATAAACACAATCATAACACACATATTCTTTTACATAATAAATCATGGAAGGAAAAACGTTCAGTAGAGTTAGTCCCTGGTGAGATAGGCGTTTACAGTCCGAATTGCCTCTGGGAAGAAACTCCTTCTCAACCTCTCCGTTCTCACCGCATGGCAACGGAGGCGTTTGCCTGACCGTAGCAGCTGGAACAGTCCGTTGCAGGGGTGGAAGGGGTCTCCCATGATTTTATTTGCTCTGGAGTTGCACCTCCTGATGTATAGTTATTGCAGGGGGGCGAGTGAAGTTCCCATAGTGCGTTCGGCCGAACGCACTACTCTCTGCAGAGCCTTCTTGTCCTTGGCAGAGCAATTCCCAAACCAGATGGTAATGTTCCCGGACAAGATGCTTTCCACCGCCGCTGCGTAGAAGCACTGGAGGATCCTCGGAGACACTCTGAATTTCCTCAATTGCCTGAGGTGGTAAAGGCGCTGCCTTGCCTTACTCACGAGTGCTGAGGCGTGTGATGCCCATGTCATATCCTCGGAGATGTGGACTCCCAGATATTTAAAACAGTTCACCCTATCCACAGGATCCCCATTTATCCTCAATGGAGTGTACGTCCTCGTATGATGTGCCCTCCTAAAGTCCATGATCAGCTCCTTCGTTAGTATTAAGTTTCTTCACATTTGATGTTATATTTCATTGATATTTAAAGTTTTTAAAAAAGCCCAGTTTGAGAAGAACAACTGCCTGCAGTGTGGTTTCTAGCAGCTTCCAGGTACGACGTCACAATGGCATCTCCCAGTCCTCCAATCACAATGGCATTCATTTACATACGCTGCCGTGAACATTCTGCAAGCCAACAATGACATCACAATAGGATCTCAGCTGCCACTCCCCACAACTCAGAGCCCACTCCCCACAGCCCAAAGCCAACTCCCCACAGCCCATTCCCCACAACTCACAGCCCACTCCCCGCAGCCCAATCCCCGCAGCCCATTCAGCACAGCTTCCAGGGGGGTGAGAGTGAGATTAAAAAAAAAAAAATCTGTCACACTGCCAACGGTAACGGCAGCCCCACGCGTGTCACAGTCGCTGCCCTTAACGGCAACCTGCTGCTCGCTGCCATCTTCAGTCCGACTGGGCCGCACACGGTAATGCGGCGTCATCGACAACAGGAGCACCGGCGATGCTCCTCTCTGGCATTGGTGGCCCAATCGTTGAGAAGCAGCATCAGCAGATAGAGAGAGAGAGAGAGAGAGACAGAGACAGAGACAGAGACAGAGACAGAGACAGAGACAGAGAGAGAGAGAGAGAGAGAGAGAGAGAGAGAGACAGAGAGAGAGAGAGAGAGAGAGAGAGACAGAGAGAGACATAGACGGAAACGGAGAGTGAGAGACAGAAGGCAGACAGAGACAAACAGTGAGAGACAGACAGAGAGATACAGAGAGAGCGAGAGAGACAGAGAGAGACAGAGAGAGACGGAGAGAGAGACAGAGAGAGAGAGACAGAGAGACACAGAGTGAAACAAAGAGAGACACAGAGAGAGAGAGAGAAATATTGTGATAGAGAGACAGAGAGCGATTGAGACGAGAGAGACTGACAGAGAGAGACTGACAGAGAGAGACAGGGTGGGGTTAGTGTGTGTGGGCGGGGGAGTAGTGTGTGTGGGGGGGTTAGTGTGTGGGCGGGGGGGTGTTAGTACGTGTGGGGGGTGTTATGTCACAACGGGAAACCATCTGCCGCGCCTGCACTGTTGGGAGCTATGGGTGAATGGTGGAATATTTCATTTGAGGACCAGCCCTCCCTTGTGACGCCGCGCCCCCCCCCCCCCCCCCCCCCCCCACAATGGGGGATGCGACCCAATTGGTCCCACTTGCCTTGTATTATACTAAAAGTCTTGTCTTGTTTGTTTGTCTGTCTGTCTGTCGGTGAGATCAAGGAACTACACTAAAATGGTACACAATAGCGCAAACATTTTTTGCTGAATCTTACTCAAATTTTTCTCCTCGTCATTAGTATCAAGTTTCCTCACATTTGATGTTATACTTCACGTTATTGATATTTAAAGTTTAAAAAAAGCCAACTTTAAAAATAATAGCTGCCTGTGAGAGTGATACTTTTCTAGCAGCTTCCAGTGATGATGTCCAATTACAATGGGATGCAATTTACACATGCTGCCGTGAAGATTCCGAATACCGAAAATGACATCACAATGGGATCTCAGGCACACGCTGCAGTGAACATTCCAAAATTGAAAATTACATCACAATGTGATCTCTGTTGCCAATACAGAGAGTTGACGGAGTGGGGGGTGGGAGGAGAAGAAATGTTATTTAAATGTTGTCTTTAGTGGGGGAGTGTGAAAGGGGAGAGGTGAGGGAGGGAGTGACTGAGGGTAGGGATAAGGAGAGGGATAGAGAGGTGACAGAGAGACAATGAGGTCAGCATCTTCATGGGGAGTGAGGAGAGAGTGAGATTTTTGGCCCCAGGTGGAAAGGATTGATTGAGTGGTGGAAACGAGTTGTGTTGAGGAAATGGATGAGTAGTGGAATATTACGTTGGGGAAACGGGGATATGAGCCATGCCTGCACAGTTGTGGCTTATGGGTGAGTGGTGGAATATTGCGTTGGGCGAACGGGTTAAGTTGGGGGAACGGATGATAGGGATGATTGGCTCCCGGGGGGCACCTGTCTCTAGGGTGAGCGCCGACGCCTCGTTCGGGGACCAGCCATCCTGTGTGATGCTGCACCGCAGTGTTGGGGAACGGGGCCCAATGGGTCCCACTTGCTCCAGTATATACTTTTAAAAGTCTCGTCTTGTTTGTCCACCTGTCTGTCTATCTGTGAGATCAAGGAGCTACGCCAAAACGGTACACATTAGCACAATATTTTTTGCAGAATCTTATTCAGCTTTATCCCGAAGTTGATAGTATCAAATGTCTTCACATTTGATGTTATATTTAATGTTATTGATATTTAAAGTTTTAAAAAGCCAGCTTTAAGTTTTTTCCTGAGGTTGATAATATCAAGTTTCTTAACATTTGATGTTATATTTCGTTATTGATAATTTAAAGTTAAAAAAAAGCCAACGTTGAAAAATTTAACTGCCTGTGAGTGGGAGACTTTTCTAGCAGCTTCCAGTGGTGATGTCACAATGGCATCTAACAGTCGTCCAATTACAATGGGATCCCATTTACACAAGCTGCCATGAAGACTCTGAATACCAAAAATGATATCACAATGAGATCTCAGGCACACGCTGTAGTGAACATTCCAAAAACCGAAAATGACATCACAATGTGATCTCTGCTGCCAAAACAGAAGCTATTAGAGTTGTCTGTATTAAGTTTACTACTAAATACACACAACAACACAAAGAGTTAAAGGTAAACCATGCCAAGCTTTACTCAAGTTGTCAAGACGGGAGAGGCAGGGACTAGTACAGAGAGTATACCAATATATTAAGTACTTCCCGTCGCCCTTCCCCGATCACCGAAAGTCTTGAGAAGTTTTGTGCTGCTCACAGAACGAAGATGCCTGTGCATGTGTTTGTTTAACGTGTACTTGATGTTGCACTCCAAGAAGCACATGGTCCTTCACAAATCAATCAACTAATTCCAATGACAAGGGAACCATGACGATTGGAGCTGATAGATACCCTGAGGGTAGGGGAAAGGAGAGGGAGAGGTAAAGGAGGGAGTGGAGTAGGTGAGGGGAAAGATTGAAGGTGAAGAAGAGGGGGAGGGAGTGTTGGGGGATGAGGTGAAATGAGCCAAGCCTGCACAGTTGGGGGCTATGGGTGAGTAGTGGAATATTGCGTTGGGCGAATGGCTCCGGGGGGCGCTTGTCTCCGAGGTGAGCGCTGACTCCGCGTTCAGGGACCAACAGGTCCCTCTTGGTCTAGTATATTACTAAAAGTTTTGTCTTGTTCTATCCATCTATCTATGTGTATGTGATCTGGGAGCTACGTAAAAACAGTACACTGTAGCGCTACCATTTTTGCACCACCTTATTCACCTTTGTCCAGTGGTCGTTTGTATAAAGTTTCATTCAGATTGATGTTATATTTCACAAGTTATTGATATTTACAAGTTTACAAAACCCCACTTGAGAAGAATAACTTGACAGATGCTGTGACAGATGATCTCTAATTCTGGCAGTTAACAGCTATGACCTCACAATGGGTATTTTCCTTGTGAGGGGGGGGCGGTGTAATAGGGGAGAGGTTTTGTTTCCAGAACTTTCCTTGTGGGGGGGGGTGGGATGGGGTTGGGGGTGTTGGGGGCTATTGGTGAGGGGTGGAATATTGCGTTGGGGAACCGGTTACATTGGGGGAATGGGTGAGTGGTGGAAACGGGTTGCATTGGGGGAACGGGTGAGTGGTGGATTATTGCATTGGGGGAATGGGGCCCAACGGGTCCCACTTCGTCTAGTATCTACCATAACATCATATACTTATTAAAAGTCTGTTTGTGTACGTGTGTATATGTGGTTATCTTTACATCTTCACAAAAACACTACGCGGTAACGATTACATTTTTACATATGATGATTGCCATTTTTCCCCTCGAGGCCGAGATCACCTTCACTGAACGTGTTATGCTTTATTTCTTGACTTACTCGCAACTCATTACTGATTAAAAGTCTAAAAATGTCAAAAGACTTTGAAATTAAAACGACTAGCTTCAACTGATGATGTCACAATGACTGCTAGCAGTGATCAGTCTCACTGAAGATTTCATCCTATCTTTGACACGTTCTTCACGATTAAAGCTTTAAAAATGCCATATTTCACAAGATCTTTACATATTCTGATTCACATTTTCCCCTTTAGGCAGAGAACACATTCACTGAACATTTTATGCTTTATTTCTCGACTTATTACTGATTAAAGTTTAAAAAAATCAAAAGACCTTGAATTTAAAATGACCAGCTTCAACTGATGACGTCACAATGGCTCGGTTAGCAGTGACCAGCTTCACTGAAGACCAGTTTCAACTGATGACGTCACAAGGGCCTGGCAAACAGTGATCAGGAGGACCACGCCTCCAGTGGGGGGTAAGGGTAGGGAAGAGGTGCGTTGGGGTCTGCATTTGGTCTAGTCTATATTTCTAAAACAAAGATCTTGACCGCATTTTGACTTGCTGTTTCGTGATTTCTAAAAGAACGCCGGCACTTGCGGCCGTCATTTTTGGCCACCTTGCTCAGAGGCCCCCTCCGCCGGATTGGACCGGGAGGATTTTTTAGAGTTATTAATGTTTTAAAAATGTCGACATTCTCTCTGCTGCCTCCGCTGGCGGCAGGGGGAGGGACTATAACCCCCAGAAATGTCGTGCCTCACTCAGTCTCTGCGACATAGAGGAAGCGAGAGTGTCACGGCTCTCTGAGCTGCGAATAACATTGAATGCACGTCTACTCGACGGTGAGTCCCCTCGATGTGGTTGTAAAGTGTTTGCCAAATTGTCTTGACTTTTAAAGAATTTTCAGAAAATGTATTGATTGTAAAGTGTTTGCCAAAGGAGCCGCCGCCGCCGCTACTGCTGTGCGGGGCCCTTCATTCGCTCTGAACCTCCGTCACGCCACACATAGCATCTTTCCCACAACCGTCGCCGACACAAAAAGCCATGCTGCCGGACCCGCGGAGTTACTCCAGTTTTTTTGCGTCTATCTTCGGTATAAACCAAGTTGTCAAGCCGGGCAAAATGACTCGCCGTTTAGGTTGCCCTGCGGCACTTTGAGTGGTCAGTGGCACCCGGGTAACTGCTAATTTCGAGCACTGGGTGTGGTCTCACTAGAGCCCTATCCAACTGCAGAAGGACCTCTTTGCTCCTATACTCAACTCCTCTTTATGAAGGCCAACATGCATTCGCTTTCTTCACTGCCTGCTGTACCTGCATGCTTACTTTCATTGACTGATAACCAAGGATCCCCAGATCCCGTTGTACTTCCCCTTTTCCCAACTTGACACAATTTAGATAATAATCTGCCCTCCTTCTTTTTGCTACTAAAGTGGATAACCTCACAATTATCCACAAACAACTGCATCTGCCATGCATCTGCCCACTCACCCAACCTGTCCAAGTCACCCTGCATTCTCATAGCATCCTCCTCACTGCCACCCAGCTTTGTGTCATCTGCAAATTTGCTAATGGTACTTTGAATCCCTTCATCTAAATCATTGATGTATATTGTAAATAGCTGCGGTCCCAGCACCGAGCCTTGCGGTATCCCACTAGTCACTGCCTGCCATTCTGAAAGGGACCCGTTAATCCCTACTGTTTGTTTCCTGTCTGCCAACCAATTATCTATCCATGTTAGCACTCTACCCCCAATACCATATGCCCTAATTTTGCCCACTAATCTCCTATGTGGGACCTTATCAAATGCTTTCTGAAAGTCCAGGTACACTACATCCACTGGCATTCCCTTGTCAATTTTCCTAGTTACATCCTCAAAAAATTCCAGAAGATTAGTCAAGCATGATTTCCCCTTCGTAAATCCGTTGACTCGGACCGATCCTGTTACTGCTATCCAAATGTGCCGCTATTTCATATTTTATAATTGACGCCAGCATCTTAACCACCACCGATGTCAGGCTAATTGGTCTATAATTCCGTTTTCTCTCTCCCGCCTTTCTTAAAAAATGGGATAGCATTAGCTACCCTCCGATCCACAGGAACTGATCCTGAATCTATAGAACATTGGAAAATTATCACCAATGCATCCACGATTTTTAGAGCCACTTCCTTAAGTACCCTGGGATGCAGGCGATCAGGCCCTGGAGATTTATCAGCCGTCAGTCCCATCAGTCTACCCAACGCAATTTCCTGCCTAATGTGGATTTCCTTCAGTCACTCCGTCACTCCAGATCCTCTGGCCACTAGTATATCAGGAAGATTGTTTGTGTCTTCCTAAGTGAATACAGATCCAAAGTACATGTTCAACTCATCTGCCATATCCTTGTTCCCCATAATAAATTCTCCTTTTTCAGTCTTCAAGGGTCCAACTTTGGACTTAACTAATTTTTTCCTCTTCACATACCTAAAGAAGCTTTTACTATCCTCCTTTATATTCTTGGCTAGCTTACCTTCGTAACTCATCTTTTCTCCCCTTATTGCATTTTAGTTATCTTCTGTTGGTCTTTAAACATTACCCAATCCTCTTGCTTCCCGCTCATCTTTATCCACATTACCTTCACTACCACTACCTTCATAAAACCACCACTTCACAAAACAACTCTCCATTGCATCTGACCTCAAATCCTCTTCCATAGACAAGAGCATTAAAGGCTAAGCCATCATTGAAAACCAAATATGTTAGCAACTGTCCAGTGTCGAATAAGATCTCGCAACATGTACTGTGACTTATATCAGAGGTTACCTTGCACATTTATTACAGTGGTCATATAAACACATTACAAGACATCTCCATTCACCATGCAGGATGGCTCAGAACTTCCCTTTCAGTTTAATTCTGCATTCCATTTCTACTCTGATGTACCTGCCTCAGCCATTTGTAACATGCAAATGCATCTATCCTTTCCTCTGGACAAATATGAATCTTTGGGATGCAATACTGAAATTAAACCATGTCTTCCATTTAACACCAGAATTGACCAGTTCTGATATAGGTCATCAACCTGAAGCGTTACCTCTGTTTCTCTCTCCACAGGTGCTGCCTAGCCCTTGAGCATATCTGCAATTACTATTACTTTTGTCCAGTTTTTTTTTGGTTTTGTGCTCGCGTCGGTGGAGGAGGGTCATGAGGTCGGATTCAAAGGAGAGTTGTAGGTATGTTACAAAACTTACCTTCAGCGGCGCTGCAGTTCCGTCACTGGCCGTGTGCACGACTTCGGCGCTTTTGGGGGGGGGGGGTGAAATCAAAATGCCGTTTTCTCCGGCCTGTCCGAGAGATACTTTCTCGGGCTGCGGCCTAATGCTGAATAATAGTTCCGACTGCCGTTCTCGGAATTTTAAAAAAAAACGTGGGACAATTTCAGCGCTGGAGTAAAATAAAAAGCTACTTCTAATGCCGTCAACGCAGGCAACGGAACAGATCTCACGTACGGGACAAAACATAAGGTAAGTCGTGTATTTTATATATAAACTTGCTTCTTAGGATTACTTTAATCAAAGTTTCATCAGCGAAAATGTGATTATGTAAATATATGAACCGGCAGTGTTTTTCCTGCCGATATGGGGTTTAAATTCACTGCAACCGCAACGTTCCAATCGATCGCATTCCACAAAAACCCACTAGCAAGATTCCTTCCATTTGGCCTATAAATTCATGACAATGAGATTTTAAAATTATGTTATATTGTGAGTTCTTGTGTGAATGTTATTTGGACAATTATTAAAAAATGTTAACCTTTTCTTAAGAAATGGATAAATGTTTAGATCTAGTAATTAAATTTTGTAATTAGCTACAATTAGGTAACTAACTAATTATATGCTTTAATTTCAGGTCATCCAAGTAAGATTGTTTCATATTTGTTTCAGAATGCTTCAATCTATCATAACTAAAATTTCATTCAGTTCTCTTAATTTTTAAGAAAGTTATGGGCTTTTGACTGTCCTCGATCACAGCTTTTGAGTTAATGGATAAGCAATAGGGAACAATATGCTAATTTCCGAGTATGAAAATGGCCATAACATTTTTAATACTGAAGATATGAAAGTGAATTAGGTGTCAAATTATACTTATTTTTATGCTTTATCTGATGGGATACATCACAGACTTGATTTTTTAAATCTCAATTTTTTTTAACATTGCTATATGGGCTCTTAAAGATAGCGGAGTCAGGGTGTGTGGGGAGAAGGCAGGAACTGATTTGGGATGGCCAGCCATGATTACATTGAATAGCGGTGCTGGCTCGAAGGGCCGAATGGCCTACTACTGCACCTATTGTCTATTGACCCAGTGGCGAGTTGCTGATATTTCCTCAATACCCCTCCCTCATCAAAACAGCGCGATGAAACGTGGGAACTCGACATCTGCTCGAAAACAGTCCTGGCCACAACCCTTGTGGAAAAGTGGGAACTCCACCAAAGTTCCGACTACTGCCCCGTTTCCGCCACAGCCCGATACAACCCCGGCCGCTGCCCCGGCGAAACGTGAGAACTCGGCATTGGAGGAGCAGGGGAATGACAGCTACGATATAGCACGGCTGGCCGCAGCTACGACCACAGCCCCGGTCCCGACTGGAGCCCGCAGCTACACCCCCACCGGCTGAAGGGTTACTCTACCCGCAGCTGCAGGCTCGATCCCCGCCCAGACGCCGCCCGATTTGGTGGACATCAACGAGCTTTTGTAGTTTTACCTCAGCCTCCGGCACCCACGGGAGGTGAAGGGCGGGCGACGGAGCACGTATCCAGCGTCCCGCTCTGGGGGTGGCAGGGGGGCTCATCAAGACCAAAGATCCTAGGATCTTTGATCAAGACCAACAGGGCAGCAGCACGCTGTCAATTGGGGGTGCAGGCGGCATGCGGACTGCTATCACGTGACGGGTTGGGGCGGCACGTGTGGCGCTGTCACGTGGGGGCGGTAGCGCGGGGCAGCCTGTGATTGGAGGTAAGGGTGGCACTCAGGCTGCCGGTGATTGGCAGTTGGGCGCACGTCTCGGACGGGAGCGCGCGGGGCTGCTGGCATTTGGCGGGTGGAGGGGGCGCGCGTGCCGCGGGTTGGAAGTGGTTGGCGGGGGAGCGCGCGCGCGCGCGCGCCGCGGCTGACAGTTGGCCCCGAGTTGCCAGCGGAGCGGGCATCAGCAGCAGCAGCAGCAGCATGTGCCTGTCGTGTGCGGCGGACAGGACACGGAGCAGCGCACCAAGCGAGCCCGAGCAGTGGCACCCGGACCCGCCGCTGCAGGCGCCGCCCGGGGCGCTGAGGGGGTCGGAGGGAGTAACAGTGGGGGGAGCACGCACGCACGTACGCCGGCAGCCAACAGTGAGCAGCGAACCCGAGTTCGGGATGGGAAACTTCACCCGGATAAAGTCGGCGGCTGAGACACCCAACTCTCGTTAGAGCCGCGGAGGTAGGCAGATCGTGCCATAACAGCGGGTGAGGGGCAACGAGGTCCACAGTCTGCCCAAGGTCTGGGACAGTCTGGGGTCTGCCGCGGGTCAGGGTCGAAAATAAATCTCTGCCTGGTTGCAGACTTGCCCGGCCGTGGCCGCTGCAAATGGGATGTTCCGGGTAGGTCGGTCGGACCACCTATTCCCGGACGTTAGAGGGTTCCGCCACCTGTCACCTCTCATCGGGTTTGGTAGCTCCCGCAGTGGGCACCTCTCACGCACCCCACACTGACCGCTCGGGCACCGGGACACTCCGCGCTCCGGAGCCCGGCTCGCGTCGTGAGTTGTCTTGTGTTGAGCTGACATGGTCCCATCTGCGTCTGCTCGCGGTCCCCGCCGGGGCCGCTCCGAGCGGCTACAGTACGAGATCTACACCGATACCTACCGAGCCCGTTATCAATAACAGCGAATACCCCGAGGGGTGCCCGTCGCTCGCTCCCTCTATCCCTCCTTCCGGAGGGCTCCGGGAAAGGGCGTCCGTCTTATCGGAGATACAGACGCCAGCTGCTGGGATCTGGAGTGAATAACGGAGCGGGTCGGGCAGCGTCTTTGCAGGGTAAAGTCCTGACCCGAACACCGCCCGTCCATCCCTGATACCCGGCTCCCAGTGTTTCCTTCCCTGGCCGTCATGCCGATGTCTCGCGGCCGAGCGGCGCACGGACCACACACTGTCCGTGACCCGAACCAAGCATCGAAAGGAAGAGCGACTGACCTACTGCGCTGCTACTCTCGGCTCTCTGACCTGTCGCCCTATCCATCAGAGAATCGCCTCCCTGCTCTCCCACCACCAGGGATAGCCCTTCTCCTCCCACCTTCAGGGATACCCCTTCTCCTCCCACCTCCAGGGATACCCCTTCTCCTACACCCCCCCCCCCCCCCCCCCGCTTCTCCTCCTCCACCCCCCCCCCCCCCCCCCCCCCCCCCCCCCCCCCCCCCCCCCCCTCCCCCCCCCCCCCCCCCCCCCCCCCCCCCCCCCCCCCCCCCCCCCCTCCCCCCCCCCCCCCCCCCCCCCCCCCCCCCCCCCCCCCCCCCCCGCCCCCCCCCAACCCCCCCCCCCACCCCCCCCCCCCCCCCCCCCCCCCCCCCCCCCCTCCCCCCCCCCCCCCCCCCCCCCCCCCCCCCCCCCCCCCCCCCCCCCCCCCCCCCCCCCCCCCCCCCTCCCCCCCCCCCCCTCCCCCTCCCCCCCTCCCCTCCCCCCCCCCCCCCCCCCTCCCCCCTCCCCCCCCCCCCCCCCACCCCCTCCCCCACCACCCTCCATCCCGTCACCCCTTCATCCATCCCCACCTCACGTCCGCCCCTTCATCCCTTCCACCCTCCCCAGCTTCCGCACTGCCCCGCATCTCGTCCCCATCCCCTCTTCCCTGCCTTCCCCCTCGCACCGCCTTCCCCCTCGCACCCCCCTCCCCCACCCCCACCCCCAACCACCCTTTCCCTCTCAAACTCATCCCCTCTCCACACCCCGTCCCCTCCCCCCCCCTTCAACTCCCTCCCCCCCCTTCAACTCCCCCCTCCTTCCTTCCCTTCCCCCTCCCCCATCCCCTACTCCGCTCCCCCCCCCTACTCCCCTCCCCCCACACCCTCCTTCCACCCCCTCCTGTCCCCCCCCCCACCCCCTCCACACCCCGTCTCTCTCCACACCCCGTCCCTCCCCCACCATTTCAACTCTCTCCCCTTCCCCTCTCCTCTCCCTCACCCCCTTTCCTCCCCCACTCCCTCCCCACACCCCGTCCCTCCCCCACCCCCTTCAACTCCTCACCCACCCCCCTCCCTTCCCTCCCCTCCCTCATCCCCTTCCCCTCCTCCCCTCCCCCCACAACCTCCTTCCACCCCCCCCCTCCCCCCTCCTTCCCCGCCCCCTCTCATCATCCCATCCTCTCCTCCTTCCCCCACCCCCTCTCATCATCCCATCCCACCCTCCCCTCCCCCCTTCCCCCCTCCTTCCACCTCCTTCCCCATCACCTCTCATCTTCCCCCCTTCCCCTCCTCCCATTCCCCTCCCCCCCTTCCCTCTCCTCCCCTTCTATCCTCCACCCACCCCATTCCCCATCTTCTTCCACCCCTCTTGCCTCCCTCCACCCCACCCCCTTCCCCATCTCCCTCCCCCCCCCCCCTTCCTCTCCCCCCTTACCTCCCTCCAGCCCCCCTTCGCGCCAGCCTCCACTAACCTCCTCTCCAACTTTACCTCCAGCCTGCATGTGGGCAGGCCTTGTCTCCCCGCCCCTCGCCCTCCCCCTCCCTGCCCATCTGTCAGCCGGGGAGCGGGAGCGCCCGGCCGGGCACTGCCGCCGCTCGGCTCAGCTGGCGACCCCGCTCCCCGGCGTTGGGTTCCAGTCGACTCGGCAGCTGAAGTTTATCAGTGGGGGCGTACCTGCACTTCCACAGCTATATCCCTCTCTCCTGTCGCGGGGAGCAGAGAGGTGAGTGCCCGCGGTATTTGTCCCGGAATGCAGATAGCGCCCTAAATGTCCAAGGCGTGGAGTTGTGTTCCGACAGCGTGAAACAAAAAGTAAATCACTGCCAGCCTCCCCGAATTGCGGTGCTCAGGGACGTGGGGCCGTCTGCGTTCAACTTGCAGTTGTATTTTCGCATGGACAGTGGGGTGGCCAGATGCGTAAAAATAACTGTATTCGGAGATGCGAAGAGGATTGTTTTAAGGCATTTAATGTTTTCTGGCCAGCCTAAAGTTGGGTTTTTAATTAAGGTTTCTGTGGAAACGTGTAGGATTTGTGTTCTGCTCGGCAAATAATGTACATGAGATGGTCTGCAATTGTGACAAAACACACGTAAAATGATGCAAGGTTCAGTAAGATTTATTGTGACCATTGAAAAGTTATATATTTATTTGAATACCGTAATTGAACTAATACTGATGGAAATAGAAGAGTTCTCCCCAGCCCAAGTGTGACATTCGTGCTTAACAAAACTGACAACCATCTCTGTCTCATAATCTAATCGAATCGAATTTATAGAATTCTTCAGGCGGAGAAATTAATTTATGACTTTCAGTTCTAATGTGGTATTTCGTCCAAAAGACCAGTCCCCTTGTTCTCATTATGGCACTGATCTACTCACTTTCTGTTTTCAACGTTTCTCTTCCGATTCTCGCGCATAAAGTTTTTGATTCATTCTTTGTTTCCATGTTCTTATCATCCCTGTCTATTTTCTCTAGGTCTCACATTTTGTGTATCTTTTTGCCGAAATTGTTTTTTGTTGTTTTGATGCGGGGTCATTGGTTGTCAAATTGCTAAAGGCAAATTGCTCTACATAAATGTGCGAGGCAGATCAAACAATACCAACACTGAAGCCCAGGGAAAATATTAAAGTTTGGTGAGGGTGGGGGAGCGGATAGAAAAATTGCAGTTATGCCAAGCTATGCCGCTGTCTTTATTAAATGCAGTAAATAAATCATCATTCACTTCTGCACTTTTTTTTAAATGATTGTGGCAAAGGTATCTTTTTGTATGGCTCTTTGATAACATCTTTGTGTGCGTCTTGGAATATTTGAAAACATTAGCATAAGATATTGAGTTGCAACATTGGAATGAATAACTGAAACCTCAGTTTATTTTTCTGTGGGGATTTCTGTTTATTCTCTCCTTTATGGAAGGAAAGCAAACATTACTCTTTTGTTTCCTGTTATTTTTAGGGCTCTGATAGTCGTTCACTCTCACAAATATATAGTCATTTGATATACAATATTGTGCCCTGTTGCTGAAGAAGTAGTGAATAAACAAAGGTATGGATTAACAGAGACAGAATAATTGTTGTTATTGGAAAGGATAATTTATTTAATTTCTAGAAGAAATCTAAATCTAAGTATTTCAGTCATTTAAAGGAAATGCCATAGCTAGTAGGCATGTGACAGATTTAGGCAGTCAGAATCAAGTGAATCCCTCTGCAAGTATAAGAAGTGTGGGAATATACAAGGCAATCTGGAGGGCCAAAAAAGCACATGAAATGGATTTGGCAGGTAAAGGGGGATTTTAAGAGATTCCACGGGTATAATAAGAGTAATTGGGTGACTAGTGAAATAATACATTTCCTTAAAGTTCAGCGTGGCTGTGTTTGTGTAGAGCCACAAGAAATGGGGGAGTTATTAAATGAATATTTATAATTCATTACAGGGAATTGAAGGAATTGAAGCATAGATGCCTTTGATAATATACAAATTACCAAAGAGGACAACAACGGTGGTTTTAAGGCTCATTAGGAGGATAATGTTTGAGCAATTGCATCCTTGGACCTTGTGGGTAGCTAGGGATAAAATTATGGAGGCCCTTGCATGTACATATATATCATCTTTAGCCACAGGTGAAGCCCTGGAAGACGAGAGGGTAGCTAATGTTGTATTGTTATTTAAGAAGAGTAGTAAGGGAAAGTTAGGAAACTACAGGCTGGCAAGCTTGATTTGTTGTGGGAAAGTAGTTAGAGGGGGCTGTTGGATATAGGATCTCCACACATTTGGATAGGCACAGACTGCACAGATAGACGTTAGAAATCGTGAGTTACCAATCTGGTAGAGTTTTTTGAAAAGGTCAGCGAAAGGTTTAATGAAGCTGACAACCAAGCGGTATGAATATTGATTTAGCTAATTTCAAGTAACCCTTGCATTTCCTCTCTCTCCATCCCTTCCCCACCCTAGTAATTGTGCTAGTTTCACTATTCTTATCCCTTTGTTTTCACCTTTTCCTCAGCCAGCAATGGACCATTGTGGGCTTTTTGCCAATATTTTGTTTTGTTCTGTACCTTTTCATAACTCCAGTTTCCCTCTCCCCTCTCAGCCTGAAGGTGGGTCTCGACCCGAAAAATCACCTAATTATTTTCTCCAGGGATGCTGCCTGACCCGCTGAGTTACTTCAGCTTTATGTGTCTACCTTCGGTGTAAACCAACATTTGCAGTTCCATCCGACCCAAAAAGAGGCATTTTGGCACACAATGTTTGTACAAAACATGATGCCAAGATCAACTCTTATCTGTCTGCACATAACCCATATCCTTCCATTCCCTGTATATCCATATGCCCATAAAAAGTCTCTTAGATGCCACTCTTGTATCTGCCTTCAATCACCCATCAATAGTTTCCAGGCACCCACTATCCTATGTGCAAAAAAAAATGTTGCCCTTCTTTTAAAGCTATGCGTTCTAGTATTTGATTTTTCCATCCCGGGAAAAATGTTCTGACCATCTATCCTATCCACCCCTCTGATAATTGTATGTACTACTTGGCTCTCCCCGCAACCTCAGAATTCCAGAGAAAACAATCCACATCTGTCCACCCTCTCCCTGTATCTAATACCCTATAACCCTGGCATAACCAGAAGAACTACACCTCCAAATGCAGTTTAAAAAATAAAAGTCCTGTAAAGGTTCTGCATCACGACTTTCTGACTATTGTACTCAATGTCTCAACGTATGAAAGCAAGCATACCATATGCCTTCTTTTCCACTCTATCTACTTTTGTTGTCACTTTCAGGAATTATGGACTTGGACCCAAAGATCCCTCTGTACAGCAATACTGTTGAAGGGCCATGGCATTATTTGTATATTTTCCCCTTACATACGAACTCCCAAAGTGCAACACCTTACACTTGCTTGGATTAAACTCCATCTGCCATTTCTCCACCCATTTCTGTAACTGATCTATTCCTTTGTATACTTTGACAGCCTTCCTCACAGTTTGTGAGCTCAGCAATCTTGGTGTCATCTACAAACTTAGCGTCATCTATCACCACGTATCTATGATGCAACTGTACAAATGTTGTTTTCTCACCCAGCTACAGGAAATATGTTATTAAGTTGGAAAGGGTGCCAAAAAGATTCACTAGGATGTTATCTGGATTCCTGGGCTTGAGGTAGAGGCTGGATATGCTGGGAATTCTTTTTTAGCATAGGTGGCTGAAATGTACAACATAGAAACATAGAAATTAGGTGCAGGAGTAGGCCATTCGGCCCTTCGAGCCTGCACCGCCATTCAATATGATCATGGCTGATCATCCAACTCAGTATCCCGTACCTGCCTTCTCTCCATACCCTCTGATCCCCTTAGCCACAAGGGCCACATCTAACTCCCTCTTAAATATAGCCAATGAACTGGCCTCGACTACCCTCTGCGGCAGAGAGTTCCAGAGATTCACCACTCTCTGTGTGAAAAAAGTTCTTCTCATCTCGGTTTTAAAGGATTTCCCCCTTATCCTTAAGCTGTGACCCCTTGTCCTGGACTTCCCCAACATCGCGAGCAATCTTCCTGCATCTAGCCTGTCCAACCCCTTAAGAATGTTGTAAGTTTCTATAAGATACCCTCTCAATCTCCTAAATTCTAGAGAGTATAAACCAAGTCTATCCAGTCTTTCGTCATAAGACAGTCCTGCCATCCCAGGAATCAGTCTGGTGAACCTTCTCTGCACTCCCTCTATGGCAATAATGTCCTTTCTCAGATTTGGAGACCAAAACTGTACGCAATACTCCAGGTGTGGTCTCGCCAAGACCCTGTACAACTGCAGTAGAACCTCCCTGCTCCTATACTCAAATCCTTTTGCTATGAAAGCTAACATACCATTCGCTTTCTTCACTGCCTGCTGCACCTGCATGCCTACTTTCAATGACTGGTGTACCATGACACCCAGGTCTCACTGCATCTCCCCTTTTCCTAGTCGGCCACCATTTAGATAATAGTCTGCTTTCCTGTTTTTGCCACCAAAATGGATAACCTCACATTTATCCACATTATACTGCATCTGCCAAACATTTGCCCACTCACCCAGCCTATCCAAGTCACCTTGCGGTCTCCTAGCATCCTCCTCACAGCTAACACTGCCCCCCAGCTTAGTGTCATCCGCAAACTTGGAGATATTGCCTTCAATTCCCTCATCCAGATCATTAATATATATTGTAAATAGCTGGCGTCCCAGCACTGAGCCTTGCGGTACCCCACTAGTCACTGCCTGCCATTGTGAAAAGGACCCGTTTAGTCCCACTCTTTGCTTCCTGTTTGCCAGCCAGTTCTCTATCCACATCAATACTGAACCCCCAATGCCGTGTACTTTAAGTTTGTATACTAATCTCTAATGTGGGACCTTGTCGAAATCCTTTTGGAAGTCCAGATACACCACATCCACTGGTTCTCCCCTATGCACGCTACTAGTTACATCCTCGAAGAATTCTATAAGATTCGTCAGACATGGTTTACCTTTCGTAAATCCATGCTGACTTTGTCCAATGATTTCACCACTTTCCAAATGTGCTGCTATCCCATCTTTAATAACTGACTAGCAGTTTCCCCACTACCGATGTTAGACTAACTGGTCTGTAATTCCCCGTTTTCTCTCTCCCTCCCTTCTTAAAAAGTGGGGTTACGTTTGCTACCCGCCAATCCTCAGGAACTACTCCAGAATCTAAAGAGTTTTGAAAGATTATTACTAATGCATCCACTATTTCTGGAGCTACTTCCTTAAGTACTCTGGGATGCAGCCTATCTGCCCCTGGGGATTTATCGGCCTTTAATCCATTCAATTTACCCAACACCACTTCCCGGCTAACCTGGATTTCACTCAATTCCTCCAACTCCTTTGACCCGCGGTCCCCTGCTATTTCCGGCAAATTATTTATGTCTTCCTTAGTGAAGACAGAACCAAAGTAGTTATTCAATTGGTCCGCCATATCCTTGTTCCCCATGATCAACTCACGTGTTTCTGACTGCAAGGGACCTACATTTGTTTTAACTAATCTCTTTCTTTTCACATATCTATAAAAACCTTTGCAGTCAGTTTTTATGTTCCCTGCCAGTTTTCTTTCATAATCTATTTTTCCTTTCCTAATTAAGCCCTTTGTCCTCCTCTGCTGGTCTCTGAATTTCTCCCAGTCCTCCGGTATCCAAGATCATGAATAAAATGGATAAAATGAACATTCATAGTCTTTCAACAGGTTAGAGAATTCTACAACTAGAGTGCGTAGGCCTTAGGTGAGCGATGATAGATTTTTTTTTTAATTAAACATTTTTTAAAAATATTTTAATAGAAGCAAATGAACAAAAATAGAACCAACGGCGTATAAAATAATAGTTATTGTACAGCTTCAATTTTAACTTTTTAGCTATAGTTGGAAGAAAAGAAAGGATAAAAAGCAAGGAAGAGAAAAAGTGAGGTGCAAAGATAGAACCCCTAGACTACCAAAGTGGTGTAGCCAAAGCGTGAATAGATGAAAGAAAGAAGAGAGGAATAGAAAAAAAAATAAAAATAAAAGGACAAAAAAAGAAAGAAAAATGTGGGGATATGCCTGCCTCACATTCCTCCCCACCCACCTCACCCAACCCGTAATTAGATTTAAATCCAAAGTTGTGTTGTACCATACTATCCTTGTAATAAATCAATGAATGGTGTCCATGTCTTCGAAAAATGATCTGTTTTTTCTGCCGACAAGTCTAATATTTTCAAGATGTAGCGTCTTGGACATGTTTATAATCTGATGTGTGTTTCCAAAATTTGAGTATTAGTTTTTTTGCCGTTATCAGGCCATAATTAAGGCCTCGTCTTTGAAATAATGATAGCTCAGAGCAGGCTTCTGACGTACCTAGAATGCTCAATTCCGTATCGGGATCCAATTTTATTTTTAGTGTTTTTGAAAAAATTAAAAAAATTCCTCTCCAGAAACTATGTAACTTTATACAAGAGACAAAGGAATGGGTTATAGTTGCTTAAGAAGGAACTGCAGATGCTGGAAAATCGAAGGTACACAAAAAGGCTGGAGAAACTCGGCGGGTGCAGCAGCATCTATGGAGCAAAGGCAACGTTTCGGGCCAAAACCCTTCTTCAGACTGATGTGGGGTGGGGGGGGGGGGGGTAGAAGAAAGGATAAAGGAGAAGCCCAAGGGCTGAGGGAGAGATAGGAAGGGGAGGAGACATCAAGGGCTAATCGAACAATTGTGTAAATATAGAAGGTTTTCCTCCCATCTGTCTTTTAGAATTTTTAGGCCAAGTTCATCTTCCCAAGCTCTTCTAATTACTTCTGACGATGGGATTTCTATATTTAAAAGGGTGTTATACAGTTATGATATTAACTTGTTTGTCTCCGAGTTTCTATTCATACATTCGTCTAGTATGTCTGGCAACAAAGATTGGTAGTCTTGGGTATATGATTTCAGATAGTCTCTTTCAATTCTTGAAATGAAATTAGAGTTCCCATCTCATAAAGATCTCTGAGTTTTTTGATTCCTAATCTTTCCCAATGTGTGAACGTTTTGTCTAAAATAGGTGGCTTGAACGAAGGATTGTTGGCAAATGTTGAGATAAGAGATAAATTTCTCAGTTTAAGGGTTGACCACTTGTCTCCAGATTCACAAGGTGCTGTGGATAATCGGATTTTTCTCATGTAGTGTTTTCTTCAAATTTATTGGAGAGAGAAGAATCGCGCCTATATTAAAAGGCGAACAATCCTCTCTCTCCATTATTAACCATTTTACCTGTTGGCATGTGTTGTCCAACCAATACATTACATTTTTAATATTCATTGCCCAATAATAGTATAAAAAATTGGGGAGAGCCAGTCCACCAATTTCTTTGGGTTTACATAGATGCCGTTTATGGATTCTATGTGTTTTTTAATCCCAAATAAAGTTTGTGATCAGAGAATCAAGTTTAAAAATAAATCTTTAGGAAGGTATATTGGTATTAATTGAAATAAGTACAGGATTTGTGGGAGGAAGATCATCTTTATGGCATTTATTCTGCCTATGAGAGACATCGGAAGTTTTTTCCAAAATTGAGTAAGAGCATGTAATTTCGTAACTAAAGGAGGAAAGTTTGCATTAAATAGAGAAGTATATTTTCTGGTTACATGAACATTAGATATTTGAATTTTTCCGTAGCAATTGTGAAAGGGAATTTTAGGAGGTGTGTCGGCTCTTGAGGTTTTATTGACATCATTTCACTTTTGTTCCAATTTATTCTATATCCTGAAAAGAAACCAAATTCCTCTATAAGATTTAATATACTTGGAAGCTAACTTGTGAATTGGTGATATAGAGCAGGGCTCGAAATTCACGGTTGCCCGGGTTCCAATGACCACTAAAAGTGCCGCCGGGCAACCTAAACGGCGAGTCATTTTGCCCGGCTTGGCAACTTGGTTTATACCGAAGATAAGACACAAAAAAACTGTAGTAACTCCGCGGGTCCGGCAGCATCTCTGGAGAAAAGGAACGTGACGTTTTGTGTCGGCGACGGTTGTGGGGAAGATGCTAAGTGCAGCGTGACGGAGGGTCGGAGCGAATGTCGGGCAGCGGCGGTGACGACGATGGATCCATCTACTCCTCCTCCCGCATCCCCGCCCCGCCCCGCCCGGCCCCCTGTTAGCGGCAGCTGCTGCCACTCCGCCAAAACAGACCCTTGGAGGAGGGAGGTGTCGGTCAGAAGCGGAGGTCGGGGGAGGCGGGGCGGTGGGCAGGACTGAGGATAGAGCGCGGTGATCGTAGGAGGGAGACGAGCCAAAACACTCTCGGCAGCCCTGCACAGCAGCCAGGATCGATCTCGGCTCTCCGGCGCTGCAATCGCTGCCGAACCGCCACTGCACCCACCCACGCCCGAGGGTGGCCAGGGGCGTCGGGAGTCAGATGGGCTCGGCGCCCCCGGGCCCACAGCCAGCGCAAAACCCAGCTCACTCTGCCTGTCCCACCAGGTTAACCAACAGCCATGTGTGGATTGAGACGGGGCTGTAGGCGAGACAGGCAGTTGAGCTGCATTTAGCGATGGATTCAGCTGAAATTACCGTTCACAGAAGCCTCGCGCGTGTGTGTGAGTGTGCGCATGAGCGCGCGGCCGCCAAGATATTCTGTCCGCGGTTGCGATTTCCGAGCCTGACAAGTGTCCGAGGAGCGCTGGTTCCTTCCCAACTCCTCTGCCTCTCTCTCTCTCTCTCTCTCTCTCTCTCTCTCTCTCTCTCTCTCTCTCTCTCTCTCTCTCTCTCTCTCAGGTCTCTCTCTCTCTCTCTCTCTCTCTCCTCTCTCTCTCTCTCTCTCTCCTCTGTCTCTCTCTCTGTCTCTGTCTCTCTCTGTCTCTGTCTCTGTCTCTGTCTCTGTCTCTGTCTCTGTCTCTGTCTCTGTCTCTGTCTCTCTCTCTGTCTCTCTCTCTGTCTCTGCCTCTGTCTCTGTCTCTGCCTCTCTCTCTCTCTATCTGCTGATGCTGCTTCTCAACGATTGGGCCACCAATGCCAGAGAGGAGCATCGCCAGAGAGGAGCAACCCCTCCTCTCCATCCCACACTGATCCCCATTCCTGTCTCTATTCAGTCCTCACTGACATCCCCTGTGTTCCCCACTTTCCCCCCGCCCTTCGCCCATCTATAGGGGGGGGGGGGGGGGTTGCACGAAAGGTCACTTGGTCATAGGGCTCGACGCACGGAGCCGCTAAATCCAACTGGAAGACATCCGTCACTTCCGGTATATGTTATTAATGCTAAAAATGCGTACTTTCCTACCTGTTAAAAACCGCAAAAATGTTGAATTTTTGCGCTGAAATAAATTGTGGGAGTCGGGGTAAGTGTGAGAGACATGTACCCAACTTCAGAATTCCAAACGTGAAGCGAAATGAAGGTATAGAGAAGCGAGAACTGCAGGGACAACAGCAGCTAAAGTGCTTGGTAAACATTGAAAATATTGGGAATTATCGCGTTTGCTCACTGCATTTCATCAAGTAAGGCATTATTTGTGCTTTTTCTTGATTCCTTTGGAATCTAAAAATTCTCAGAAGTGATAAATCTGGCTGTAAATCTTCAGATGCGTTTTCATTTTGTATGTAAAAACCCACGAGAGCCATGGGCGATTTAAAAAAAATTAACCCACGAGAGCCATGGGCGATTTAAAAAAAATTACAGCCAGATTTATCACTTCTGAAACTTTTTAGATGCCAAAGGAATCAAGAAAAAACACAAATAATGCCTTACTCTTTGATGAAATGCAGTGAGCAAACGGCCAATGTTCGACAAGCACTTTGATTCAAATTTAATTTAATTGTCATTGTCAGTGTATAGGTATGTTACAAAACCTACCTGAATCGTCATTGGGAATCTGCCCTCAGCCATGGCCGCGATTTTGGCGCTGTTTGGAGGGGGCGGGTTTAAAACACGATTTTTACTAGGCTGTACTAATCGCACATGTTCAGCCTAGTAGATCATTAACGAAAAATCGCTGCAAGACCCGGTCGCAAAAGGTATTATTAGTTTTATAGGCCTCGATAATATAGTTATAATAGTTTTAAAATTACTTTCTCATTTCGCAACCTCTCGCAGCCCCAGGGTTTTATAGAGCAAACAATTAAAGGTATGTACCTTATTTTTACATTAAATGGGGCATATATATAACCCTATATATCAAGTTATCTATAGCGAGTAGCTCATTTTTTGCTTTTTATATCCCGCAGTATTTTTCTCGGCATTTGAGGGCACTAATCCAGCGCTATGTCAACGTTCTAAACCAGCGCGTTCACATGAACCCACTAGAAAGCCGATTTAAATGGGCATTTATTTACAGCAATTGAACAGCAAATTCCTTCCATTTGGCCTATAAATTAATGTAAATTAGATATAAAAATCATGTTATATTGTGAATTATTTGTGAATAATCTTTGGACACTTAGGCTATTTAAAAATGTTAATCTTTCCTTAAGAAATGGGCGTTTGACTATCCAAGATCACAGCTTTTTTGTAATGTCCATTGAAAATCAATAGGGAACAAGATGCTAATTTCCGAGTATGAAAATGGTCATAACTTTTTTAATACTTGAGATATGAAAGTGAATTTGGTGTCAAATTAAACTTATTGTTATGCTTTATCTGATGGGATAAATTGCAGACTTGATTTTTTAAATCTCAAAATTTTGTAACATTGCTACAGTGTACAGTACAGAGACAACGAAATGCATTGGCTGTTGTTGGCCCTTCAGCTCTCGTTTTTATCTACCGTCATTTCTTCTCACTTTTGGAATTCTGAAGTATGCTAAATGTCTCACACGCTTATCCCGATTTCCATAATTATTTACAGCGCAAAAATTGACAATTTCAGCGGGTTTTAACAGGCCTGCTACGCTGGAAACAATGGTAAGTGCCTACCTGCAGTTCATCGTGTGTAATCCATTTGGAGTAGCGTAGCAACAGTAATGGTCATGGGTCGTGACCTGACTGCCATGAAACCTCCCTATTCATCCTGCATTGATCTCCCTAGCCACCTCGCATTGATTCTCCTGCCACTTCCCATCAATCCTACACTGGGCCCCCAATTCATCCTGTACTGACCCCCCCCTTCCCATCCATCCTGCACTGCTCATCCCTTCATCCTGCACTGCTCCTCCCATCCATCCTGCACAGATCCCCCCCCCCCCCCCCCCATATTCAACCCCACTGACATCCCCCGCGCTCTCCTCTCACAATTTTATCTACTCCAACCAACACTTACGAATTCCCCTGCCTCAATCCATCCAATCCACACCGATTGCCTTCTCAAGCCCCCCCCCCCCCCCCCCCCCCCCCCCCCCCCACACCCCACCACCATCTATCCATGCTGCACTGATTCATACACACCGCCCCCCCCCCCCCGACCCTATTGTGCTGGAAATGTCTTCAGAGCTAACATTGACTATGTTTGATAACGGAATGCAATCAAATATTTTAATTCCCAATGTTATTATTTGTTTTAATCCATAAAGATGGATTAATTAAATTTTGAACATGTGAAACATTAAAACAGCAGTGTTCGATTGTCACTGACACGTTATTACAGAATTCATTTTAATGGCAAATCAATGCTGTTAATATGGAGTATCAGTACTGTAGTTATTTAATAAGCACCATTCACAACTATACGTTGGAATTATCCAGGTTTTACTTCTACAGTCAGTCATATACATCACCAATTTGGTCAGGAGATATTTCAGTTGAAATTTTAACGTTAATTCTGAAGTGGGAATGATGGAAAAAGCGTTTATCAACAATTATTTTTAAAAATGGTGCTCACAAACTGGGTATCTTCATTGCCACATACATCTAATCTGAATGTCTGGTAATGTGGCGTCTTGACACCTTTAAATATATTACCAAACATTTGCTGCATTTATGTCCTTTGGCCATCTCTTGTTAGTCAGTGTAATGTTTAACCTGTCAGATGGGTATAGTCAGTTTTAACAGCTATTATCATAAAATGCCTTTAGAAAATTCCTTGCAACCTGCATATTTTGTTGTGGATAAATTATGTGGGAAGCGAGAGTGTTTCTGTAACAATAGCAATAACGACCCATGCTATGGCCATGTCATGATAATTTTCGATCCTTCACAGAAAACATGCTTGCATCAATCTGTAGTTTGCATGGTTAAGCATATATTTTATCAAGGTCCAGGATTTATTGACACAGGTTGATCATACGCTGAATAATCCAACCACATTTTTGTTTGGAAGTGGAAAGAAATAATAAAAATTGCATTAATTGCAATGTGTAAAAAGAGTTGAGATACCGTATTATAATTTTGCTGCATGTCACTGTGGTATATATCATGTCTTGATTGGTGAATATATTAGTTTATGACTTTATTTGAAGCAGAAATAATATGTGAATGCTTCATTGAGCATAATTCTGACTGGTAACTACGCACTTCATCCGAGCACACGTCATGCAAGCCATCTTAAATGACCACCTAAAATGTCATTTGGCAACCTAAAAAGCTGCCAAGGTTGCCCGGCTGGCAACAGGGAAAAAAAGTGAAGCGAGAGCCCTGTAGAGTAATACCTTATCTGCATATAATGATATTTTATTATTGGAGTATTTAGTGTTGTAGTCGTGAATATTCGGATGTACTCTTATACTTTCCGCCAAAGGTTCAATCGCAAGGGCAAATAACAGGGGTGATAATGCACATTCCTGTCTATTGCCCCTGGATTGCTGACATTTAGGTGAGAGTATATGATTAGTCAGTATTCTGGCAGTCGGCTTATCATATAGCAGTTTTATGCAGGAAATAAAATTTTCTCCCAACTGGAATTGTTGCAATTCTGTAAAAAGATATTTCCATTCAACTTGATCAAATGGTTTTTGTGCGTCTAATGAAATAATTGATGTTTTTTATCGTTCTATGTGAGTACATTATGTTGAACAGACGTCTCAAATTATTAAACAAGTGTCTCTTGGGTATAAACCCAGTTTGATCAGAGTGTATTCATTTATTAACGTATTTACTTAATCTTCTTGCCAGAGTTTTAGCTAATACTAGACTAAGTGGGACCCGTTGGGTCCCATGTTCACACGGGAGGGCTGGGCCCCTGACGCAATATTCCACCTCTCTCCACCAATTCCAATATTGATGGCCAGTGGGAGGGGCTTTCTGGACTGCCGGTATGGGTTCTTGGAGTGGCAGCTCAGTCCCTCAAGCCTGATCTGCTGGCAGCTCACTCATGGCTGGTGGGCTGGCAGTTTACTCATGACTATTCCTTGAAATTCCATTTCAAGCAAATTGCAAGGCCACCAAATTCAAATCCATTTTCCTACCATTTCAAGCAGGGTGCAAGGGTACCAAATTCAAGTGCAGTTTCTTACCACTATGAGCAGGGTGCAAGGCCACCAAATTCAAGTGCAGTTTCCTACCACTTCAAGCAGGGTGCATTGTCACCGAATTCATGCAGTTTCCTACCACTTCAAGCAGTGTGCAAGGCCACCAAATTAAAGTGCAGTTTCCAACCACTTCAAGCAGGGTGCAAGGCCACCAAATTCAAGTGCAGTTTCATACCACTTCAAGCTGGATCCCAGGCCACCAAATTCAAGTGCAGTTTCATACCACTTTCAGCAGGATGCAAGGCCACCAAATTCAAGTGCAGTTTCATTCCACTTCAAGCAGGGTGCAAGGCCACCAAATTCAAGTGCAGTTTCATTCCATTTCAAGCAGGGTGCAAGGCCACCAAATTCAAATGCAGCTTCATACCATTTCATGCAAGGTGAAACCACCATAAAACCACACAAAACACCAAACTCGCAATTCAGTAGACATTCAGTGTGTTCAGTTGATTCACAGCTCAGACAGAGTCGTGACCTCTCCCTCCCCCATCATGCAGAGACTGAGCCACACCAACACTTCTGGGTTTTATAACCCGTCCCCCTTCCACCGGAAAAGGTGTGGCTTTCATGGCATGATTGACAGGAGAGAGATTCTCAGCATTTTTTAAACACTAATAACACTTTTTATTTTTAATTGATGGGAAGAATTCTCTGCACCTGCTCAGCGGAGGGGGACTGAGTAAGATGGCCAAAACTCACAGCCGTAAGTGGTAGCGTTTTATCTAAAATCAATATAGAGTGCAAACAGGAAGTAAGTGCATTTTGCAGTAGTGCCTTTTAACTTCAAGCCAAAGCACCGAAGCTGCCATTTGCAGTAAGTAGTGCCTTTCAACTTCAAGCCAAAGCTCCCGCCACCATTGGCAGTAAGTAGTGCCTTTCAACTTCAAGCCAAAGCACCCAAACCACCATTTGCAGTAAGTAGTGCCTTTCAACTTCAAGCCAAAGCTCCCAAGCCACCATTTGCAGGCAGTGCCTTTTTACTTCAAACAAACCATATTTTCCATTTTCAAACCACATTAAGGGGACTCACAGTTGTGTAGACATTTGTTCAGTGTTATTCAGAGCTCAGAGAGACGTGACACTTGGCTTCATCCATCTTGCAGAGACTGAGGCACACCACTTCCTGGTTTTATAGACCCTCCCCCTCCCTCCAGCAGGGGCAGCAGAGTGAATGGTGAATTAAAAAAAAACATTAATATCTCTCTGATTTGTCATTGATGGGAAAAATCCTCCGCACCCGTAATGCGGAGCGGGGCTGTGAGCGAGGTGGCCAAAAATGACTGCCATAGGTGGCGGCGTTCGGTCGGGAATGGGCACAGTGGGCCAAAAGCGGTCAAGAACAGAGTTTAAGTAATATAGATTTTCTGATCTGTATTTAACAGGGCAATTGCTCTGTATGATCCCGGATCTTCCAGAACTTTATCTTTTTTTGGGTACAAGTGTAATAGTTGATTTGACTAGTGTTTGTGGTAGCGGATGTTCATTGAATGCATGTATATAAAGGTTATGTAAACGCGGGGAGATTACCTCGTAAAATCTTTTATAAAGTTCATTACTATACCCGTCTGGTCCTGGTGTTTTGCCATTCTTCAATGAATTGATAGTCTCTTCTATTTCTTTAATTGAAATCTATGCTCCTAATTCATTTCATTCCGCCGCTTTAAGTGTAGGAAGATTACAGTTACCTAGAAAGTTTGTAATTTTCCTTATTTCTGTTGATGTTTTGGATGTACAGGTGCACAACCTTTTATCCAAAGTTCCAAATAACGAAAACCTCCGAATAGCGGACATTTTTTCAGTCCTTGAAGAAAGGTCCTTGAAAACGTTCACCGAGGGCGGCCCGCAGAGGTGACAGCGGAACCTCCGGTCGGTCCTCGAAGAAAGGGGAACTAAATCCCCATTCATAAAAGAGAAGGTGAGGGTATATTGCGCGGGAGGGTTAATAATTGACAATCTGCTGCTGCCTGCCCGCTGAGTTAAAAGGTTCCCACGGTAGACTCACGATACACAGTGTATCGTGAGTCTTGCATGAGAACTTTTTAACTCAGCGGGCAGGCAGCAGCAAATTGTCGCTCCCTTAAGTTTCACCCCACCTACACCCCTCTGCTTCCCGGCCATGTGTGTGACCTCTTCCCTCCCCTCTCCAGCTCCCCGCCCATTGCACCGGTGCGGGGGTTTTGCACTGTCTTCACGTCGGAGCTAGTGCCAGTCACCGGAGGCGTCGGGACCAACGGGACACCGGCCCCCAGGCCCACTGCAAGCACGGAGATCCCAGAGACCCACAGCCAGCAGCAGCCCAGCCCCGTTCCAATTCCAGAGGAACACGCTCCCCGTAGGGACCGAAGCTGATGGTGTGAAAGGTGCGTCTTGGTCTTGAGGTTGCGGATGAGGGGGCGCAGCTCGGGCTGTGACGTCTCCGGCCACCCCCTGTACAGGAGCTGAGACTGGGAACTGTGGAGTTGTTTGCAGTTGCAGAGGGAGGGGGCAAGGGCGGTACAGTTCCCAGTCTCAGCTCCAGTCCAGAGGGGTGACCGGAGACGTCAGGACCAACGGGACACCGACTGCAAGCACGGAGATCCCAGAGACTCACAGCCAGCAGCAACTCTAGCCCAGCCCCGCTCCAACTCCAGAGGAACCCGGGTTGCGGATGAGGGGGCGCAGCTCGGGCTGTGGGCGAAGTGCCACTTGTCGCTGTAGCGGCCCATCCGAGAGCGGGTTCCTGTTGGTCCTGACGTCTCCGTCCATCCCCCTGGACAGGAGCTGAGAGACGTCAGGACCACCAGAAGCCGCTCCCCGATGCGCCGCTACAGCGACAAGTGGCAGTTCGCTCACAGCCCGAGCTGCGCCCCCTCATCGGGACACCGACCCCCAGGCCCACTGCAAGCACGGAGATCCCAGAGACTCACAGCCAGCAACAACTCTAGCCCAGCCCCGCTCCAACTCCAGAGGAACCCGGGTTGCGGATGAGGGGGCGCAGCTTGGGCTGTGGGCGAACTGCCACGTCGCCGTAGCGGCCCATCGGGCAGCGGATTCCTCTGGAGTTGGAGGGACAGGGAGACACAGCGGCTTTTGAGAATGGTGGGCAATCACTTCCAAAGTTCTGCCCACACAGTCAGTACACCTCTCCTACACTTGTCTCCCGCACTAAGATTATCTCGCAGAGAATGATCCCAGCCTAACCCTCCCTATTCTCTCCTATTCTGCAAGAAAAAACTACATTGAAGACTCAAACTCACGATCAAGTAACTGCCGGGATCTAGGCGCAAACTCGCGACCTTGCGGATATGAGCCGAGCACTCTATCACTGAGCCAGCCGTTAAAATCTACGCTAAAAATCTTCCATTCCGAAAGCCGAAAAATTCTGAATTACGAAAAGTGTCTGGTCCCAATGCTTTCGGATAAAAGGTTGTGCACCTGTATATAAATGTTGATAGAATTGGGCAAATCTTTCGTTAATGTCTTTTGGAAGTGTAACCAATTCACCTTTATCTAATCTGATTTTTTGAATAGTATGGTCCTTTTCCACTTTTCTCAACTGGGGTGCTAGAAGTTTGTGTGGTTTGTCGCCGAATTCAAAATATTCCTGTTTAGTAATCTGAAATAATCTGATAACTCTTGTAGAGAGAATTTGATTTAGCTTAAATTTTAATACTGCTATCCTATTATGTTTATCCATAGACGGATCTGTCGTGTTTTCTGAATCCAGCTGTCTGATCTGTTCTTCTAGTTGCAATTGTTCCATCCTATTCTTTTTGTTTTGATATGCTTGATATGAAATGATAGAACCTCTAATAAAAGCATTGAAAGATTCCCATAATAACGAGGGCGAAATACCTGGAGTTTCATTGGTCTCAAAAAAGAATTCCATCTGTTGTTTTAAATATATACGGCAATCTGGGTTGTTTAGTATTTGGGGATTAAACCTCCAGAATGATTTTTTATTGTACAGTCCTTCTAGTTTTAGGGAGAAGGTTAGCAGGGAATGATCGGAAATAGTACTATTATGGTATTTGGGATTAGTTGTAAAAGGTATTAATTTTGTGTCCACCAGAAAATAGTCAATACGTGTTTAGGTTTTATGTACCGGGTGATGATAGATTTAAGAGGGACCTTAGCAGCAACTTTCACTCAAAGGGTAGTCTATAGGTAGAGTAATCTGCCAACAAAATCTATAGAAGCGGATACAATTTCAACTTTCAAAAGACATTTGGTTAGATGTATGGAAATGTGCCAAATGCAGGCAAATGGGACAAGCCCAAATTGCCAACTAGGTCAACATGCACAGATTGGTTGAAGGGCCTATTTCTGTGCTGTATAGCTCCATTACTCTCTGATTATTGTATCTCTTAGTCGTTAGTTGAAGGTGGACAAAAGTTGAGATTCCATTTGAGAACAATGAATGTTTGGTGAATGTGCATTGGGCTGAATACTGGCACAAAAGACCCAAATGAATAACAATGAAAGTTCGATGTTTCTTAATCCAATATATTTTGCCTTGCACTGTTATGTTAATATTAAGAAGCTTTGTGTAACCCCTTGCAAGAGATGCCATGAAAATAAGCACAGCTACATTATGTAATCTTCCACTTGGTGTTACTACAGATCTTAATAGGTCAACAATTTAATGATGGGAGGAAGTGGTGAAGTGGTGGGTGTGGGTGAAAGAGCATTCCTCTCACTGTCTCTCGTAGATAGAGTCGATGTGCAGGATAACCAAAATTGAACACCACAATATGGGGCCTAACCATCATCTTGTTGAACTGTAACATAAAATCCTAACTTCTATACTCTGTGTAAGAAGGAACTGCAGATGCTGGTTTAAACCGAAGATAGACACAAAAAGCTGTGATAACTCAGCTGGACAGGCAGGATCTCTGGTGAGAAGGAATGGGTGACGTTTCGGGTCTCGACCCGAAATGTCACCTATTCCGTCTCTCCAGAGATGCTGCCTGTCCTGCTGAGTTACGCCAGGTTTTTATGTCTATCTTCTAAACTCTACACGAGGGGTCAGCAACCTTGTTCTGCATAGGGGCCAGGATTGCGGGCCACATCTATGCCATAGTTAATAAATGGAAGTAACAATAACAGATACTAACTAAACTGTGATTTCTATTCATATACTAGACTAAGTGGGACCCGTTGGGGAACTGGTCATCCAATGCAATATTCCATCTCTCCACCAATTCCAATATTGCTGGCCAGTGAGTGGGGGGAGGGGGCTTTCTGTTGCGCTAGTATGGGTCGAAGGGTCTGTTTTCCAGAGGGCTAGCATGGACATTGTGGGCCAAATGGATTCTTGGGCTGGCAGCTCAGTCACTGAGGCCAGGCAGCTCAGTCATCACTGAGGCCTGGCAGTACAGTCACTCGGACCTGGCAGGCTGGCAACTGAGAAACTGCCAGAAATTCTGCCCAAAACAGGTGACAGACTGTGAGAGAGAGAGAGAGAAGGGGGAGAGGATGCACTGAATGGATTATTGGATTGGCACTTTAGTCACTTAGAGCTGGTGGGCTGGCAGTTCACTTACTCATGGCTGTTGGGCTGGCAGTGCAGTCACTCACAGCTGGTGGGCTGGCAGTTCACTTACTCACGGCTGGTGGGCTGGCAGTGCAGTCACTCACAGCTGATGGGCTGGCAGTAAAAAAAATCGCAAACCGTTTGTGGGTTTTGAATTACATTTTACTCGGATGCAAGCCAAGGAATGGCATAATTGTTAGCTGTTAATTGGACAAAATCAACCTCAGCAAATTGACAATATCCTATTGAAATGGAGTGGGTGTTTAAGCTGTCAGGACATTTTATTATTTGCCAAAATATACATCTCAATACCATAATGATAGAAAACTTACTTTCCACACACCTCTCGTAAGTCTGGAGATTTTTTTAATGATAAATTTAGCTTCAGAAGCATTTTCTTTTTGCATGTAAAAACCCACTTCGGAACCATGGGTGATTTTAAAATTCTACAGCCAGATTTATCACTTCTGAAACTTTTTAGATACCAAAGGAATCAAGAAAAAAACACAAATAATGCCTTACTTTTGATGAAATTCAGTGAGCAAAGGCGATAATCCCAATATTTTCAATCTCGATATCTGCACGACCAATGTTCGCCAAGCACTTTAGTTGTTGTTGTCCCTTCAGCACTCGCTTCTCTTTACCTTAATTTCTCTTCACTTTTGGAATTCTGAAGTAGGATAGATGTCTCTCACAGTTACCCCTACTTCCACAATTACTTACAGCGCAAACATTCACCATTTTGGCAGTTTTTAACAGGTAGGAAAGTACGCATTTCGTGTATTAACAACATATACCGGAAGCTGCGATGTCCTCTAGATGGATTGTGCGGTTCCGTTCGGCAAGCCCTTTCACCTGGAGGCCTTACGTGCAACCCCCCTATATACACACACAGACTCTCAGACACTCACTCACACACAGACTCACTCACACACAGACTCACTCACACACAGCCTCACTCACACACAGCCTCACTCACACACAGCCTCACTCACACACAGCCTCACTCACACACAGCCTCACTCACACACAGCCTCACTCACACACAGCCTCACTCACACACAGCCTCACTCACACACAGCCTCACTCACACACAGCCTCACTCACACACACAGTCACTCACACACAGCCTCACTCACACACAGCCTCACTCACACACAGCCTCACTCACACACACAGCCTCACTCACACACACAGCCTCACTCACACACAGCCTCACTCACACACAGCCTCACTCACACACAGCCTCACTCACACACAGCCTCACTCACACACAGCCTCACACACACACAGCCTCACTCACACACAGCCTCACTCACACACAGCCTCACTCACACACAGCCTCACTCACACACAGCACACAGCCTCACTCACACACAGCCTCACTCACACACAGCCTCACTCACACACAGCCTCACTCACACACAGCCTCACTCACACACACTCACACACAGCCTCACACACACAGCCTCACTCACACAGCCTCATTCACACACAGACTCACTCACACACACACAGACTCACTCACACACACACAGACTCACTCACAGACTCACTCACAGACTCACACACACGCACACAGACTCACACACACGCACACAGACTCACTCACACGCACACAGACTCACTCACACGCACACAGACTCACTCACACGCACACAGACTCACGCACACGCACACAGACTCACGCACACGCACACAGACTCACGCACACAGACTCTCACACACGCACACAGACTCACTCGCACTCGCACACAGACTCACTCACTCGCACTCGCACACAGACTCACTCGCACTCGCACACAGACTCACTCGCACACAGACTCACTCGCACACAGACTCACTCGCACACAGACTCACTCGCACACAGACTCACTCACTCACTCACAGACCCACTCACTCACACACACACATAATACTAAAATGCCACGTAACTTCAGAGCGTGGTGAGCATACAGTGTGTAAACTGAATGATTCAAATGTTTAAAGCCTCCTGTCGAGGCTGCTGCTGAAGCAAAGACGTGCTTTAAATAACGTTCAACAAACACACTCACCATAGACGGAGCAGTAAGCTCTCTTGAATTATTCAACGACGTCTTCACTCTGTGCCTTTTGCAGTCAGCGCCATCTTGCCACAAACCGGAAATGTCGCACTCAGTGCCATCTTGCCGCTAACTAGAAATGACGTCATCGGCGCCATCTTGCCACTAAGCGGAAGTCACGGAATGAGCGCCAATTGTGCATTTAAACACAGGCCTATCTTGCCGCTAACTAGAAATTACGTCATCGGCGCCATCTTGCCACTAAGCGGAAGTCATGGAATGAGCGCCAATTTTGCATTTAAACAGTCCTGATCTAATAAAATGTTTATTCACGCTTTATCCATCCGAAAACTGTTGAAAGTCCTTTAAAAGCCAAGCCAATAGGGCAAACACTTTACAAGCCAACAAAACACATTTGCTGAAAGCCCATTAAAAGCCAAGCCAATTGGGCAAAAACACTTTGCACAGCCACAAACACATTTTCTGAAAGCCACATTGAGGGGACTCACCGTGGAGTAGACGTACGTTCAGTGTTATTCGCAACTCAAAGAGCCGTGGCCCTCTCGCTTTCTCCGTGTCGCCGAGACTGAGTGAGGCACGACACTTCTTAGTTTTATAGTCCCTCCCCCCTGCCGCCAGCGGGGGCAGCAGAGAGAATGACAATTAAAGTAAAAAACATTAATAACTCTCTGATTTTTCATTGATGGGGAAAATCCTCTGGTCCAATCCGGCGGAGGGGGACTCTGAGCGAGGTGGCCAAAAATGACGGCCGTAGGTGGCGACGTTCTCTCGGAAATCACGAAACAGAAAATCAAAAGCGGTCAAGATCTTAATTTTAGTAATATAGAAGATTTAAGCAATATTATGTCTACTGAACACAGTAGTTAGTTTGAGACACTGGTATTGAAACTACCCTCACCCCTCTCTGTCCCCCCCACCCCCTCTCCCCCCCCGCCCCCCCCCCCCCTCTCCCCCCTTCTCTCCCCCCCTTCTCTGATTTGGGATTTAGGTGATTTACATACAGAATAATTAACTTGATGGGGCTGAATTCGAGAATGTGGCTAAAGGAGGCGTTGGAGTGATTTGCAAGCACAATCATTGAAAGTAATTAGAGTAATGGATGCATTAGTGGTAATCTTCCAAAATTTCCTAGATTTTGGAAAATTCCCAGCAAATTGAAAGGTAGCAAATGTAACAATGTTTTTCAAAAGATAATGGAGAAACTCATGAACTATAGCCCAGATATCAACATCAGTTAGTTATCAGACAAACATTATGGATGTGATAACAACGTACACATGCACACACATATCCATATACTTTTAAAACTGTGTGTGTGTGTGTATATGTCATTTTGATTTTGCTGTTGATTCGTTACTCCGCGAAAACCAGACGCAAAAACGACAAGATGTTTACCATTTCGCTTGCGATTTTACTTTTACATTCGCAAATCCACTCCTCATTAAATTTAGTAATTTTTCTGGACAGATTTTTAATAAAATCCATCACCACCCCCACTCAGTCATTTTTTCGCTCCCGCTGGCCACCTTCTCATCGCGTGCCCCGCGCATCCATAACCGGTGCTGCCCCCCGGCTCTCCTCCCCCTCTCCCCCCCCCCCCCCCCCCCCCCCCCCCAACGGCTCTGTCACGCTGGCGGAAGCCACAGATCGGCTGGTCACCCCGCTGCTTTTCGCCGTCTTCGCTGGCTGCCCACAGGCTCACTCGGGATCACGCCCGCCCACTCCACCCTCCCCGTACTCGAGGTCTGAAGCGCCGTGGATGTGCATGGAGCTGAGGCTCACTCTGAGGCCGACAGCTGCTGGGCGGCCCTACCCCTCTCCTCCCTCCCTTCTTAATATAATATCAATCGGGGTGGTTAGTGTGTGTGTGTGAGGGGTGGTTAGTGTGTGGGAGAGGTTGGTTAGTGTGTGTGTGATGCCTCAGAATGCCCCCACCCCCCCCTCACAACCGCGCGTTGCGGGAACAGACCCAATGGGTCTGCACTTGGTCTAGTATATATATATATATATATATATATATTACTAAAACTCTGTTCTTGACTGGTTTTGGCTTTCTGTGCTGCGGTTTCCGAGAGTACGCTGCCACCTACGGCCGTCATTTTTGGCCACTTTGCTCAGAGCCCCCCTCCACCTCGTGTGTGCCGAGGAATTTTCCCGTCGATGAAAATTGACGGAGATATTAATGTTTTTACAACTTCCCCATTCTCTCTGCTGCCCTGCTGGAGGGAGGGGGAGCGACTATAAAACCAGGAAGTGGTGTGCCTCAATCAGTCTCTGCAAGAGGTGTGCCTCAATCAGTCTCTGCAAGTGGTGTGCCTCAATCAGTCTCTGCAAGTGTTGTGCCTCAATCAGAGCTTTGAATGACACTGACAAATGTCTACAGCACTGTGAGTACCCTTAATTTGGTTTGAAAATGAAAATATGGTTAGAGGTAAAAGAGCACTGCCTGCAAATAGCACTCTCTCCCCCCCCCCCCTCCCCCCCCCCCTCTCCTCCCCCCCACCCCCTCCCCCCCCCCCTCCCTCCCCCTCCCCCCCCTCTCCCCCCTCTCCCTCCTCCCCCTCCCCCTCCCTCTCCCCCCTCTCCCTCCTCCCCCCTCTCCCCCCTCCCCCTCCTCTCCCCCCCCTCTCCTCCCCCCCTCCCCCCCCTCCCCCCCTCCTCCCCCCTCTCCTCCCCCCCCCCTCCCTCCCCTCCTCTCTCCTCCCCCCCTCTCCCCCCCCTCTCCTCCCCCCCTCCTCTCTCCCCCCTCCCCCCCCCCCCCCCCCTCCTCCTCCCCCCCTCTCCTCCCCCCTCTCCTCCCCCCCCCTCTCTCCTCCCCCCTCCCCTCCTCCCCCCCCCCTGCCCTCCCTCTCTCTTCCCCCCCCCCCTCCTCCCCCTCTCCTCCCCCTCCTCCCCCCCCTCTCCTCCCCCCTCCTCCTCCCCCCCTCCCCCCTCTCCCCCCCTCTCTCCTCTCTCCCCCCCCCCTCCCCTCCCTCCCCCTCTCTCTCTCCCTCTCTCTCTCTCTCTCCCTATTTCTCCCCCTCTCCTCCTCCCCCCCTCCCCCTCCCCCTCCCTCTCCCCCCCTCGCTCTCTCCCCCCTCTTCCTCCCCCTCCCTCCCTCTCCCTCCCCTCCCCCCCTCCCTCTCCCTCCACCCCCCTCCTCTCTCTCCCTCCCTCCCTCACCCTCTCCCTCCCTTACTCTCCCTCCCTCCCTCCCCCCCCTCCCTCCCTCCCTCTCCCGGCACCCAGGACTCAAGCTTTGGACCATCTCCCCTCACTCCTCCGCTCACAAATCAAAACCTCTGTCTTCCTGACCCTCTACCCTGCCCCCCTCCCTCCCCCCCTCTCCCCCCCCCCCCTCTTCCCCCCCCCCCATCCCCTCCATTAGCGTGAGTGCGGGGGGGGTAGTTAGTGTGTGTGACGCTGCATGCCGCATCCCCCCCCCCCCCCCACAACCACACGTTTGGGGGAACAGACCCAACGGGTCTGCACTTGGTCTAGTATATGTATGTATGTATTTGTATGTATGTATGTGTATATATATATATATATATATATATATATATATATCAGAGTTAACATGATTTAAGAAAGCAATATTGCAATTGACAAATATTTATGTTTTTTGAGGCTGTCACTAGCAAGATATATAAGGGGAGCCCTTTGTAAATCTTGTTAATCAGAATGTAAAGGAAAAATAGAAAGGAATAGATTTTTTTGGATGAGTTTGTTACTTGTGGGGTGCCTGAAGGATTAGTGTTGTACCTTCAGCAATGTTCAATTTATGCTAATGAACATGATAACATAATGCCATGTTCAAAATAAAATGCTGTGTATTATATCAATGTTTACCGATATAAATATCTAAATTAAAGTGAGCTAAAAGGTTGTGGCTTCCACAACATGTTTTAGGCAGATTATGTAAGTGAGCAAAAAGTGCCAGGTGTGGAATAATGTGTAAAAAATATGAATTAATTCATTTCGATCACAACCTGAAGTATTAAAAATTATTTCCACCCTACAGATGCTGCTTGACCAGCAGCATTTCTTGAGCAGTTTGTTTTTGTCGCCCATTCCAATATCTGCACTCTTTTTGGCATAGAAATTGTACAAGCTGAAATATCCACATGAAACTAGTTCCGTGTGAAGGGATGTCTTGTTAGTTCTGTGCAAGAGTCCAAGCTTGCATACTAACGAGTGACATGCAGATGCCTCAAGACTAAACTTACAAGGTTTTTCTTCCAAGGCCTTGGATCATGACAATCACAAGGAAGGTAATTAGGGGACCAAATTAGATCAATGGTTAATGATAGGAATGGAACTGGGAAAGTGGAGTGAGATGGGGAAGAGGATACCATTGTCAGTCCTTAGTTGTGGGGATCAGCTGTGAACATTGTTTGATGCTAGGAATTGGTTTTGGAAAGGATCATAGGGATAACATTCCAGAGTTGCCCTCTTGGAACATGAAAGCAGAGGATGGGGCTGTGGCGATAACTTGGGTTTGCTGAGTACTCAGTTTCGGAGATTTTGCTTTGCATTGTGCAGCAATTGAGTTTATCTAATTAATCATAGCTATCAAGTGTTTACCAATTGTAATTTACACTGCCAACAACGATAAACAAAGAAAAAAGCTTATTTCTGCATTTTGTATCTGCAAGTACAAGCCATTAATGTATTTTTGCCATTTATGTTTTACTCTGGTGTATAGAATCCCCTGAATGTTGCATTGTAACTATCAGTTGTCAATTAATCCCACAGCTGTCAAGGAAACAGTTAATTCAAATTTCTAATTGAGTCTGTCAATTAGAATATGTTCCAATAAACTATGTGTGGTGCTTTCAGCTGCAGAGCTGCATCCATGTACTGTTAAAATGGTGACCGATATGCCTAACATCATTCAATGAACATGCATTCCAAGCTATCCTTGGTTCGGGCACTGACAGGACCTGGCATCATTGATAATGTAAGAAAAAACATTCCTATTACACGGTGGTGGTGATAATTTTTATGGCACAAAATAACACATTTAGAAGCAAAAGCTGCACTGACTGCGAATTTTACTCCACAGCAGATTGGAGTATTTAAGACAATTGTGTTTTGTTGCACAATGAAAAATGGAAAAGAAACAATTTGCACACATCTGAGACATCATGGCCAAATGTGAATTATTTGTTCTTAAGTGTAAGCTGAAAATTCAGCTCATCATGCATTCGTCTAATATATCTGGGCCCATAGAGTGACAATCTTGCGTGTGTGTTTTCACATAGTCTCAGATTTGAAGATATCTAAAAAAATTACTAACTTTCAAATGATATTTCACCTGTAATTCTTGAAACGAGAGGAAGATCCCCTTCTCTTAAAGATCTCTCAGTCTTTTAATTCCTAAATTTTCCCATTGTGCAAACGCCTTATCTAAAGTAGACGGTTTAAACGAGGGGTTGTTGGTGATTGGTAAAAGGAGAGAGAAATAGCTTTTGAAAAGGATATCAAATTGTTTGATGTGCTTGAGTAGACAAGATCATTGTCACTTTCAGAGAATAGAGCAGTTGAGGTAAAAAGACCACCAAATGCTATTATGAATAGGATCCAAAGAGAAAAGAATAACTTTAACAAAGAACAAGATTAAAAAAATAATAATAATTAATTACAACAGTCACCTATCTCATTGTTGTGGTAGCTATCCTCAAAGCTAAAGGTGAAAAAATATAGGTGCTCTGGAACACTCAACCATTTCAGGTAAGTTGTTAATTACTTGGTGTTTCAGAATTAATATTGAGTGGTGAAACCAATGCACAATCACAGATACTGAATACAGATTTACTATTTGCCACACTCATTGGAGCACTCGGGTATAGATAAAAAAATGAATATGCATATGGTGAATCAATACACTACATATAGGTGCATCAGTCAACATGATGGAATGAACATACAATCCTTCAATAATGGGGAAGTTGGAGAATATTTCTTTATCAGACAAAATCATTTACAGTTCCTGGAATATTTTCTTTGTAAAGGACATTCCATGTAACATTGGATGTCTGTAATATCTTGCGTTGTGACACTGATAGCTCCTTACAATATCAGGTTGTGTACGCAGTGCCTACATTTAATGATGTCCACAGCAGATCCACAAATATTATGTGTATGAAAGAACTGCAGATGCTGGTTTAAATCAAAGGTAGACACAAAATGCTGGAGCAACTCAGCGGGACAGGCATCATCTCTGGAGAGCAGGAATGGGCTTCAGACTGATTTCAGGGGAATGGGCGGGATAGAGGTAGAATGTAGTCGGAGATAATTAGTAAGACTGGTGGGAGAACTGGGAAGAGGGAGGGGATGGAGAGCTCGAAGGGCTGATTGACCTACTCCTGCACCTATTGTTTATTGAGAGAGAGGGAAGGTGAGGGTTATTAGGGGAGTCAATGTTCATACCACTGGGGTGTAAGCTACCCAAGCAAAATATGAGGTGCTGTTCCTCCAATTTGACCTTTCCTGAAAGGGTGGGGAGTTAAAGTGCTGAGCAACAAAGATCAAGTAGGTTAAGGCAGACTGAGCGGAGGTGTCCAGCGAAACGATCGCCAAGCCTGCGCTTGGTCTCGCTGATATACAGGAGTTGACACCTGGAACAGCGGATACAGTAGATGAGGTTGGAGGAGGGGCAAGTGAACCTCAAATTAACCACAAATAATATTATGGTAATTTTAAGGCTGAATATCTTGTTGATCAGGATCTCATTATCCTAGGACTTAAATTCCTTGACATTATCCTAGGACTAAATTCCTTGTATGTGAATACTTGGACAATAAACTTATTTACTTACTTTGTGGGAAGCTAGGGAAGAAACTGCAGGGCCCATGCCAGAGTTCATTGTGTCATCTTTAACTACAAGAGAGGTTCAAGAGATCTAGAGAGTGGCTAGTCCTCACCTTTCATCCCATCAGCCATCGCAGACAGCACATAATCAATCCTCCAACAAATTTGTGGGAGACATTTCCCCCAACGGGATCCCATCACTAACCACATCTTCCCATCTCCACCGCTTTCCGCAAAGACCATTCCCTCCGCAACTCCCTGGTTAACTCGTCCCTTCCCACCCAAACCACCTCCTTCCTAGGTACTTTTCCCTGCAACCACAGGAGATGCAACACCATTCCCTATACCTTCCTTGACTCCGTCCAAGGATCCTGACAGTCTGGCACAGTTTCACTTGTACCTCCTCCAACCTCATCTACTGTATCCGCTATTCCAGGAGTGGATTCTTATATATCGGCAACACCAAGCGCAGGCTCGGTGATCGTTTCGCTGAACTCCTCCGCTCAGTCCGCCTAAACTTACCTGATCTCCCGGTTGCTAAACACTTTAACATCCCCCCCCCCATTCCCATACTGACCTTTCTGTCCTGGGACTCCTCCACCGTCAGAGTGAGGCCCAGCGCAAATTGGAGGAAAAGCACCCCATATTTCGCTTGGACAGTTTACACCCCAGTGGTATGAATATTAACCTCTAATTTCAAGTATCCTTTGCTTTCCCTCTCTCTCCATCCCTCCTCCTTCCTAGTTCTCCAGCCAGTCTGACTGTCCCCCGATTAAATTTTATCTCTGTATGCTTCGTTGTAACCTTCTCGTAGCTAACAATGATCTATTCTACATTTTCCTTGAACCCATCTCTTTTGATGTCTCGTTTTCACACCTTACCCTTCCTTATGTATGTGCCTATCTCTCCCCTGACTCTCAGTTTGAAGAAGGGTCTCGATCCGAAATGACACCCATTCTTTCTATTCGGAGATTCTGTCTGTCCTGCTGAGTTACTCCAGCAATGTGTGTCTACGATGTAAACTAGCATCTGCAGTTCCTTCCTGCACAAAAAGTGGCTATTGTGATTTTATTTTAAGGATGGCTGCAAGGACAACCCAAGCCGGTTAAGCTAACGTCAGTGGTGGGAAAGATAGTGAAAGGGAGTCTGAGGGACAGGATAAACTAGCATTAGGAAAGGAACGGGATAAGGGATAAAATGTCTGATAAATTTGATCAAGTTTTTTGGTGACTAAGAGGACTGACGAGGGCAGGATGGTAGATGTTATGTACATGCACGTCACAAAGTCTTTGACAAGGTCCATTGTGGCAGTCTACTCTGGTAGGTTGGACAACATGGGATCCAGGGTGAACTTAATGGAAGGAGTCAGGGTGGTAGCAGAGTTGTTTTTCAAATTGGAGGCCTGTGATCAGTGATATGGTTTAGGTTTATTATTGTCATATGTACCGTACCCTCTGCCAGACGGGAGAAGAGAGAAGCAGAAATAATCGGGGTGGGGCAAGTCTTTGATTATGTTGGGTGATTTTCCAATTCAGCTTGAATTGTAGAGGGAGTCAATGCCTGGAAGTATGGTCTGTGTGATGGACACCTATAACTCTCCTGCAGGGATTTGTGCTATGACCACCAATGTTTGTCATCTATAGCAACAATTTGGATGATAACATTGTTGTCGTGGTTAGTAATTTTGCAGATGACACCAAAATTGATATTGTGGGCAGCAAAGAAGTTACTAAGATTCCAACAGGATCAGTTAATCGATGGGACGTCCAGGGCAGGACGTTATTGGAAACGATAGACATTGGAGAATTCTGTAGAACAGAGAGCTAGGGTATAAGGATCATGAGGGTGTTATTGAGACTGCAGCACCTGCAATTTTAAGAGAGGCTGGATAGACGGAGACATTTTCCCCTGGAGTGTAGGGAACAGATGGATGACCTTATAAAGTTATGTAAAACCATAAGGGGCATAGATAAGGTGGATGGTAACATTGTTTTATTCTAGGGTAGGGATGTCTAAACCTCGAGGGCATAGATTTGGGGTGAGAGAAAAGATTTAAAAGGGATCGACCTGAGGGGCAACGTTTTCCACACAGATATATGGAATTAATTGCCAGATAAAGCGGCAGAGGTTGGTGCAAATACAATGTTTTAAATACATTTAGATACGGTAGGTACATGATTAGTATAGGTTCAGAAGGGCATTGGCCAGGAAAATGGGATATCTTAATTAGCATGGATGAATTGAGTCAAGGGGCATGTTCCTGTGGTGTAGAACTCTATAACAGTACAAGTTGCACATTGACCATATGACACAGAAAGCTGCATAGTCACATAACAGGATTTCTTTACATGTTCAAAAACAGAAAAAAGGTCAACCTTAGTGACAGAGTTGAATGTTACACAATTCCATGTCAAGACTATCATTTTGAGTGTTAGCAGCTAAAACTTTAAGAGGAACTCTCTTGGCCAACCGTTTTGTTGGACTTATCAGACAGAAGAGGCTTAACTTTAGAATGAGCTTCTTAGCTGAAATCTTTCAGAATCTCGTCCAGTTGGCTCTCCAAGGACAAGAACTACATTTTGTTGTCTCTGTACTGTACAATGACAATTAAAGTTAAATCTGAATCTGAATCTGAAGGTAAGCTGAACACAAATACAACATATGACCATTCAGAAAATAAACTCCAAATGTAACAAAGCATGTTTTCATCAACTTCAGGGTAGCAGTCTTGCATTAACAGAAACAAATATTTACTTAGTGAGCATTGTGTTGAACTCTTCATTTATGTCTTCAGCGGTGATGGTGTCTTGCTGTATCTGAAGAAATTTCAGACTATTGTGGATTCTGCAGACTGTATCAATATGCAAAATGTTGTAATTTGTTTGGTCATCAGTTGCAACTGCTTCATTCCTGCTTTTGTCTGATTTAGTAGGCAGCACAGTGGTGATTTAGTAGGCAGCACAGTGGTGCAGCAGTAGAGTCGCTGCCTTATAGCGCTAGAGACCCTGGTTCGATCCTGAGTACACGTGCTGTCAGCACGTAAAAACACTTATGTCAGGTTGTTGTTTATTGACCACAGCTCGGCATTCAATACCATCATCCCCGCCAAGCTAGTTACGCGAGGAGGTGTGGTGATTCGGAGCTCTCGTCCAAACATAAGAACTAGTGTGTAAAACCATCTTGGAATCCAGAGGAGGCACAGCGATACATTTAAATATCTTTGTGCGACATTGCAGAGACTTGGTTTAAAGTGTCTGCTTGTTTTTGGGACCGCGAGCATTCTTATCAACTAACTGTCGAGCTCGCACAACTGGCTGGCAACCTTGCCAGGAACTGCGGCTCACCAAAAGGGAGGAGAAAATCTTTCTGGACTTTTACACCTGCGTCCAGAACAACTCCCACTTTCTGCCTCGTCGTTGCTGACCGGGCTGGTCTGGCTTTCGTGTGGTGTGGGAGGTTTTCTGCACCTGCGCTGTCTCGACCTCTTTCTGCGGCCTTGGAGCCTGGAGCTGACGACTAAGCCTCCTTTCTTGTAGCAGCAGATTTTCATATCTTTCAGGTAATTAGCACCCTAGCCGCTATTTGGATGAGAATGGTAGAAGGGGGTGTCTTCTAAACACATGCAAGCTCACTCACAGAGACCTTCAGAGCTTCTTCTCAGATATGGCTTCAAAACCGTCTTTTGATGAATAAATGCTTTATTGTTGATAGAAAACAGTAAGATACATCCAAGTTTTTTTTGACTCGTTATTACAATCTTCTTCGAACTCCAGCTTATTACTTTAGACATTAGTAAACTCCTTGTGTCTCCGTAACATTGGCATGATCAGGCATGTGGCCCGCATGATCCGCTTGATCCCGCATGATCTCACATGGTAGAAGGGTTAACCTTCCCCATGGTCTCTCCAAACTAATCTAAAAACTAAACTTCTGCGCAAGCATCTAAGCTCCAAACACGCCCAAAAACGCGTCATAAATCCCACCCACAATAGTCTAAAATTTAAAGGCACATGCCATCATCAATGACATGCAAAACAGGCCAAATGGCCACTACATACCGGCTGCTAATTGTTCTGAGTATATTACGAGGCAATTACTAATAAACATTAAAAAAAGTGTCCATAAAGGCTATACATACATCAAAATCAAAAGGTAATGGAAAAACCTGTGGCTCCTCGTCGGGAAATTGAACCCCAGTCTACCGCGTGACAGGCGGGAATACTAATCACTAAACTAACGAGGAAAAAAATAGCATGCACTATATATCTGCAATCCGAATTCTTCATCGATTCTTCCATCTTCACTTTCGCCTTCTAGAAGCAAGCACAACTAAGTTATTAATCATATTACAACAGTGGTTTTAGTTCAAAGTCGCATCGCACCAAACCCTTAAAATCAGGCATGTATAGTCCAAAAGATAATAGTCCAAAGCTTTGACAGCATGATTCGTCTTCCTCCATGTCCGATCAACTCATGGATATGTTGCAACAGTAATGTTGAAGTATGAAAATCCTTCAAAAGAATAACAGGATCTTTAACAAGTTCACCATTAAGTTTGATTTAATGTCCGGATATTTAGCGGAGATTTCAAATCCCAGCTCAAGCTTTGGCCATTCTCTGTCTAGCTTGCAGAGTGATTTTAGTTCATTGATCCATTTCTTCTCGCTTAAGAAGAACTGTCAATTCTCACAGAATTTTCTTCCGTGTTAACATACTTCAGTTGTACCACAATAGTAACTCCCAATGTTCTTTCCATTGGCAGATCGTCTTTGTCCAAATCCAACTCTCTGGCTTCTTTGGCTCTGTCATCCAGTGGAATGCTTTCACAATTGTCGCTGTTCCACTTCGAAAATACGAATCCTCCCTGATTGCCAAGAGGTCAGATGTTCTACTGGTAGAATTGCTTCCTGCTCAGTTGACATGGAATTTAAGCAATCATCCTTGTAGAAGTTATTCTTCAAAGAGATTCTTCTTTCATGAAATTTACTATTCTCGCCAAACTTGCGTTTCAAATTCTGGGTACGTTTCTCTGCCATACAACGATTATTCGGCAGATTAACACTTTCTTGTTTGAAAGGTAAGTCCACACAATAGTGTCCATCTGTTTTCACTGAGTAGTTCATAGCATCCATGAACTTCAATTCTTCATTCGACATCTCTTCGGATTCCTTGCTGGTACTTTCATTAAAGTCATGATTGTATGGCTTCATCACCGGCTTTTCTAATTCATCAGTAGACATTTGATTAACAGCAATGGTAGGATAGTTCATCTGATTTTCGTTTTCATGGTTCCTTTTCAAGTAGCCATAGATAACCCATCCAAGTCGGGTTTTCATAGCATACGGCCCATCGCCTTGGCTCCTAACAATCTTATTGGCTCCAAAGCCTTCAAGACATTTGTTCCGATCAGTAGTTCAACACTAGAATTTATTTCAGATATCTTGACATTCATATATGGAATTCACTGCCCCAGGGAGCAGTGGAAGCAGAAACTTTAAATATATTTAAGACTAAAATAGATGGTTTTTTAGCTGCCAAGGGGATAAGGGGATACGGGGAGAGGGCAGGGATATGGACCTAGGTATGGTTAGTATAGTAAGATCTGAGTGATCTCCTGGACAAGTGTCGATCGCCTGGATTGGGGTCGGAGAGGAATTTCCCGGATTTTTTTTCCCGAATTGGACCTGGGTTTTTATCCGTTTTTTTGCCTCCCCCAGGAGATCACGAGGTTCTTGGGGTGGAGAGGGGTGATAGCGGTATAAAGGGGAGGGTAGTGTCTTGTGTTCTGTGTCTTGTGTCTACTGTTTGTGGGTAAGTGTGTCTGTTTAGTGTTCAGCCATGAGCGAATGGCGGTGCGGGCTCGACGGACCTGGTGGTCTACTCTCGCACCTACTTTCTATGATTCTATGATTCTATGACATCCTTCAGGTAAGGCCATTGCTTTAAGTCTGCATGTCTTGGTATATTTTGATGACCAACAGGCATAGTTCCATGCGTAAACACTTCAGATATCGGTATGAAATTATCTACATCCAAACTGGATATCTCCAAACTCGTAATACAATGACTCATGCTCTCTTTATCTTTATTCATGGTATGTAATCGAATCTTAGTCTCTTCTCCACTGATGTTCAGCCTTCTCGTCAGGCTTTCTGTGCAAAAGGTAGTCAAACTTCCGTAATCCAGAAAAGCATATGTTTGCAACACAATATTCGTCTTGCCTTTCCTTACCTGTACTGGTAAGATAGAAAAATTACAAGCTTCAACCCTGGCCCCAATATGAGCAGTTACTTGAGGCAAGGTGATAGCATTTCTAGTAGTTGGCTTCTTACCCTATTCTGTTTGTTCCAGTTCATCATTTTCTATTTGCTCTGGTAACTCTTCTTCAATGTGAAGTGCTTCAGGATGATATTGATTGCACTTATAACAAATTATAGGACTCTTACAGTCTCTCACCATATGTCCCTTTTTCAAGCATCCAAAACAGATTCCTTTCTCTTTTAAGAAATCCATCTTGTTTTCATATTCTTTCATCTTGAATCTACGACAAGATTTGTGACCAACTTCATCACATAATAAACAAAATACTATTTGCTTGCTAGTAGACACATTTCTTTTTATTCTATCTGTCTTTTCCATAGGTCTGGTCGTGATAGTAAAACTACTTCTCTTAGATTTAGGTCTTTCTTCAGTTTTGGAAAAGGTAGAACCTTTATAAGTTGTAAGTGATCTGTGATCTCCAATTGTTCCGTGGTATGAGTCTAACATGTACCGTACTTCTCTTTCTAAAAATTCCTCCAGGTTTGGTAGCCTGGCTACTTGTTTGCTCTCATCTCTAATTTTGCCTGCCTCATCTCTCCACTTTTCTCTCAGTCGTCTGGGCAACTTGCTCAATATGATTCTAGTATTACTCACAAGATTCATTTCTTGCATTTAGCTGAGATTTTTCATCGAGCTGCAACATTCTCTCAGAAATATTGCATAATCACTCAATTTTTCCCCATCTTCTGGTTTGATTTCTTTCCAAGCATGGGCCTTCTCAATGTATGCGTTCGCAATCCTCTGTTCATCACCAAAACTTTATTTTAGTAATTCTCTCGCCTTTTTATAGCCCTGGTCGCCTGGTTCCATCTGACAACCTTTAACAAGTACCTTCACACTTCCACGTGTACTTCACCAGAAATCGTAAGCGCTCTTTTTCATCCTTAACTTTCGTCTCTAATACCTCCTCTAGTGCCCTTACGAAAGTTTCATACTCCAATGTACGTAGGAATTTCTACTGGTGGTAGAATGAGAGAGGTATTTTGTCGAGCTATAATCTCGTTAAATTCAGTTTGCCTATTCAACAGTGCCAATAATCCATCCTGATAACTCTGTCTTGGCTCCACCTGTTGATAAACAGGTCTTGGGTCAAACTGACTTGCTCGAGCCCATGCCTTAGACCTTGGTCTATCTATTGGTATATTGATCTATCTCGAGCTTGTACGAACGCTCCAATAGTAGTTGGTTTCAATTTAGCACCTATTTGCTGAGATGCAGTTTCACCCATCTTCCTTTGTTCCAATGGGTTTTCAAAGCCTAGAAATTTGATGGACCTTGATTGTGGAATTGATCCAGCTGCTAATTCATTTTGAGCAGTTTTTCTTCTTGGTCCAGAGCTCATCGTCCTCGACGATCTATAACTGCATCTTGACCCCTCACTTTCCAGTATATCCTTCTTTGCTTTGGCCACCGCCATCTTTGTGTCTAATTCCAGTTCCTTACATCGCCTGATCTCATCTTGTTGTTGCGTCATCTGTCGCGTCATCTCTTCTTTTTGTCGCCTCATCTCTTCTTGATGTCGCATCATCTGTTGCGTCATCTGTCGCATCATCTCTTCTTGCTGTCGCCTCATGACTTCTTGATCCTGCTCGATTTCATGTTTTTTCTTCATGGCATCCGCTTCTATTGAGAGCGCAGCTAATTTAGCTTTAGCTCCCAATCGAGCAGAAGCCCTCGAAACCGAACTGGCTGAGGAACCAGATTTATATCCTGAACTATCTGAGCTGCTACTGGCCACAGACTTTGCAGGCAGTAATGAAGGCTTGGCCTTTACCATTTGTAGTTGGGCTACAGGGGTCTTCAACTGAGGCTCTTCATCTCTTGAAGATTCTTCGGTACTTTCGGAATCAGACTCGCTGTCCGAGCTGGTACTGGCCTTCTTGGTCGCAGGCTTCTGAGCGGCAGCAGCCGCCTTGGCCAGCATGGGGTCAGCTTTCCTCTGTGTAATTGTTGTAGCAGGTTTTGGGGTTGCCTCTCCATCACTACTATCTGAGCTCGACTGCAGGTCGACTGACAGCGTTCTTCCCAAGACGGCTCTGAACACAGCAGTACATCTTGTTTCCTGCCAAACTCCTGGTAGAGGTTCCTTAGTTGGCTCAAATTAGATTTCACCTTGATTACGTTCGGTTCTGATTCCATTAGTTTTTTCTGTGTATTAATTAATCTGTTAACCTGTAACCATAATTCGTTTCTCTCTTTCTCGGTTTCCCTCAAGCAGGCAGTATGTGAAATATCTGTTTCTTCAAGTTGTCTGGGTCTTTCTTCACCGCCACGTGGCTCTTCTGGCGTAGCTCTTGCTTCATCTTCTAATTCCATGATTTTAAAGAGGTTTTGGCAGATTGCCAAGTCTTTAAATTAATCAAACAAAAGTCTCTGATTAGTAGCTGTGGCTTTGTTTTGTCACCATTTCTTTCAAAATCATAACATACTGATAATGTAGAGAACATCTCTCTAACTCCAGGTGGAAAATGATGATGCTAATTCAAATGCGCTTATCACAAGTGATTCAAAACAATCCAAGGTCGGTCTGCTTTCTCCGGACAAGCGGAGAAAACACCTTCTGGTGGCTCTGTTACAGAAGTCTTTTATTAAAGCTGTGATTTCAAATTCAAAGAGTAATAATCGATTTGTACTCACAAATCCAGTGATACATCGTCAGATACGTCTCGATGCTGTAGATAGACCTCAAGGCCCTTCTCTGGCCGAGATCTAGTTCCTCCTGGAACCATTTTCTTCTGGCGAAAAACCTCTCCGAGAATCTTAGCCAATCTTCTTCTCTGGGACTTGTATTTTCCTTCAGTTCCATGACTGGAACCAGTCTTCTGTTTAATCTTCTGTTCCTCTCTCTGGGACTGGTATTTAACTCTTCTGCCAGAGGTTCCCTTCTACTTAATGTAGCGGCAGATTTTCATATCTTTCAGGTAATTAGCACCCTAGCCACTATTTGGATGAGAATGGTGGAAGGGGGTGGCTTCGAAACGCATGCAAGCTCACTTACAGAGACCTTCAGAGCTTCTTCTCAGATATGCCTTCAAAGCACAGTCTTATAGAAACTTACAAAATTCTTAAGGGGTTGGACAGGCTAGATGCAGGAAGATTGTTCCCGATGTTGGGGAAGTCCAGAACAAGGGGTCACAGTTTAAGGATAAAGGGGAAATCTTTTAGGACTGAGATGAGAAAAACATTTTTTACACAGAGAGTGGTGAATCTCTGGAATTCTCTGCCACAGAAGGTAGTCGAGCCCAGTTCATTGGCTATATTTAAGAGGGAGTTAGATGTGGCCCTTGTGGCTAAGGGGATCAGAGGGTATGGAGAGAAGGCAGGTACGGGATACTGAGTTGGATGATCAGCCATGATCATATTGAATGGCGGTGCAGGCTCGAAGGGCCGAATGGCCTACTCCTGCACCTATTTTCTATGTTTCTATGTTTTGATGAATAAATGCTTTATTGTTGATAGAAAACAGTAAGATACATCCAAGTTTCTCCCGACTCATTTCTACAATCTTCTTCGAACTCCAGCTTATTACTTTAAACATTAGTAAACTCCTCGTGTCTCCGTAACACTGGCATGATCTAGCATGATCCCGCATGATCTCACATGGTAGAAGGGTTAACTTTTCGCATCGTCTCTCCAAACTAATCTAAAAACTAAACTTCTGCGCAAGCATCTAAGCTCCAACCATGCCAAAAAACACGTCATAAATCCCACCCACAATATTATGGGCAGTCTAAAATTTAAAGGCACATGCCATGATCAATAACATACAAAACAGGCCAAATGGCCACTACAATTCTCTCGGTAAGACTGACGGAGATAGGAGGTTTCCAACAACAGTCCCTTTCATTGCTGTAGGAGCGGCGAAGAACAGCTGGGATTGCCTGCGAAGGTCAGCAGCTTGCCAGGGTTCGCAGGAGAGCCGAGATAGCTGGGCGGAAGTGGTGATGCAGCAGTTTTTCGGGGGAGCTGCCATTATCAACGTTCAAGGCGACACCATTTTCCTCCCTACCTCGAATGGTTCCATTTGTTTTTGTGTTTGGACTTGGCCTCATGCCATTTGGACTGTGTGTCAGTGTGTTAAAGTGCTATGTTTTAGATTGTAGCGCTTGATACCATGCAGGGTCAGTGTTCTGGGGAAACGGTGCCTTCCAGGAACTATACGGAGGCGGCTGCTTCAGCTGCTCCTCTGGGGGCCCGGTTCTCCATGAGGAACTGCCTTTTGAGCATGGTATAAGGGGCTACTTGCCCCCTCATATGAACCTGGAGGAGTACACGACTGCCGTAGCTTTGGCGGCCAAGCCCACAGGCGTTCTGTACATGGAGAGGATGTTCAGGAAGGCCGTGTTCTTCCTCGAGTCCGTTGAGGGGGCGAACGCTGCCGTGAAGAAAGGGATCTCAGTGGGGGGAACATTCCTGCAGGTTGAGCACTTGGCGACCACCGCGCAGCGGGTGGTCGTGGTCAACGTCCCGCCCTGCATCACAAATGAGGCCCTCCTTCCCCACCATCACACCCTGGGGAAGGTACTCACGGACATCCCAGGGGTTTCGCAAGAAGGAGCTGCGGCACGTTTTTTACCTCCGGCGCCAGCTGACGATGCTGCTGGACCGGGTGGAGGTAGATGACGGGCGGTTCTGTGTCCAGCAGGATGGGCGTGATTTCACTGTCTACCGGACATCAGAGCGCCCAAGGTGCCATGCCTGTAAGGCAGTGGGGCATATTTGGAGGAATTGCCCCAAATCCCGGGTGGAGGCCTCCGCCTCCAGTGCCACTAATCCCCCTCCCCCCCTGCTCCCATCCCCCCTGTAGTTGAGTCGGGTAACCCAGGGGTTGCGTAGAGCACGGGTGGGGGTGGGGAGGGTCAAAAGAAGGGGGGCAAGGTGGCAAAGAAGATTAAACACATGGGGAACAATACTCCCTAAGACAAGTACATTCCACCCATCCGGGGCGTTGGGGATTGGACAGGAGGAGGGGGTGCCTAGGTACATTTGTAGAAGGCCCCTCTGCCACTGGCCCCAGGGTTGGGGCTGAGGTGGTGGGGAGACCATCGGGTGGGGTAGAGGCACTGGGTGCGGCGGGATTATTGAACACCAAGGGTATGTCAGGGGATGGGGATGGAAGAGAGAGATGGGACCAGGGCCTCCACTGACCGCCCCCCCCCCCCCCTCCCCCCTCCCCCCTACACGCGGCCGCCTCCATTGGTGGGGGAGACACTAGGCAAGTTACTGTGAGGAAGGGAGAGAGGAGTTTGTGAGTGAGGCAGGAGAGGCCGTGGTGCAGGAAGGGGTGTCGCCGTCCCGACCATGGCGTTGACTGACAGGAGAAGAGACCAATCTGCGTGGTGCTGACAGACAGGAGAAGAGACCAACCTGCGCATGTGCATTTTTTAAGATTTTTAAACATTAATAACTTTTTAAATATACCATCGATCTGAACAAAACTTGTTGCACTTGCAGCACAGGAGAATGGTGAGTAAAGTGGCGTAAAATCATAAATCTTAGATGTAGGTATGTTACAAAACCTACCTGAATCGTCATTGGGAATCTGCCCTCAGCCATGTCGGCGATTTTGGCGCTGTTTGGAGGGGGCGGGTTTAAAACGCGATTTTTACTAGGCTGTACTAATCGCACATGTTCAGCCTAGTAAATCATTAACGAAAAATCGCTGCAAGACCCGGTCGCAAAAGGTATTATTAGTTTTATAGGCCTCGATAATATAGTTATAATAGTTTTAAAATTACTCTCTGATTTTGCAACCTCTCGCAGCCCCAGGGTTTTATAAAGCAAACAATTAAAGGTATGTACCTTATTTTTACATTAAATGGGGCATATATATAACCCTATATATCAAGTTATCTATAACGAATAGTTCATTTTGGGCTTTTTATATCCCGCAGTATTTTTCTCGGCATTTGAGGGCACTAATCCAGCGCTATGTCAACGTTCTAAACCAGCGCGTTCCACATGAACCCACTAGAAAGCCGATTTAAATGGGCATTTATTTACAGCAATTGAACACTAAATTCCTTCCATTTGGCCTATAAATTAATGTAAATTAGATATAAAAATCATGTTATATTGTGAATTATTTGTGAATAATCTTTGGACACTTAGGCTATTTAAAAATGTTAATCTTTCCTTAAGAAATGGGCGTTTGACTATCCAAGATCACAGCTTTTTTGTAATGTCCATTGAAAATCAATAGGGAACAAGATGCTAATTTCCGAGTATGAAAATGGTCATAACTTATTTAATACTTGAGATATGAAAGTGAATTTGGTGTCAAATTAAACTTATTGTTATGCTTTATCTGATGGGATAAATTGCAGACTTGATTTTTTAAATCTCAAAATTTTGTAACATTGCTATATGATGTACTGTTGGGTCCCGCCCCGTCAATACACTCAGGCAGTAGGAGTGGGGCCGGGGTATTGCCTCCATTAATACCTTCCAAGGTCGGCTGGAGGAGTGTTCCCTGGGACACAGAAGCGGTCGGGCAAGGAGAGTGACATCGGTTGGCGGGCCGTGCTGGTCGAGGGAGATAGAGGAGGGCCTGCAGCAGCCTGGGGCTTACCCAGGCTCAAGGCACTCCAGTACATCCAGCATGTAGACTGGACTCTGGACTTTTTCTTTTGTAAATGGCATCAATATATGGTGAAGGGTGCAAGAGTTTCACTGCAGTGCATAGGTGACAAAAAAGAATCATTGTACCATTGAAGAATTAGCTTCCTCTCTTTTTAGTAATTCCCCTTTTTTAACAGTCATGAGCTTAACATCTGTAACCGGAAAGTTACTGGACAATATTCTGAGGGATAGGATATACAGGCATTTGGATAGACAGGCTGATTAGGGACTGTCAGCATGGCTTTTTACGTGGGCGGTCATGTCACAGATCTGATTGGGTTTTTTGAAAATGTGACCAAAATAGTTGATGAAGGCAGAGCTGTAGATGTTCTATACATGCATTTCAGTAAGGCATTGAACAAGGTTCTGCATTGTAGGCTGCTCTGGAAGGTTAGATTGCATGGGATCCAAGGAGAGATAGCCGAATGGATGGAAAATTGGCTTCATGGAAGGAAGCAGATGGTGATGGTGGAAGATTGGCTTAATCACTTCTATGGCTGCTTCGACAGGGACAATCTAGAGACAGCCATCAAGGCTGTGCTACCTGCCGATCACCAACCCCTCACACTCACCCCCTACGACGTATACGTGGCACTGAGTAGGACTAATGCACGTAAAGCTGCTGGCCCTGACGGCATCCCTGGGCGCGTGCTCAGGGCCTGTGCTGCGCAGCTGACAGACGTCTGGACTGACATCTTCAACCTGTCACTTGCCCAAGCAGTTGTCCCCACTTGCCTTAAAACCACCTCCATCGTGCCAGTGCCAAAACACTCCACTGCGGCAAGCCTCAACGACTTCCGCCTAGTTGCACTTACCCCCATCATCACCAAGTGCTTCGAGAGGCTGGTCCTGGCACACCTCAAAAGCTGCCTACCCCCCACACTGGATCCCTATCAGTTTACCTACCGCAAGAACAGGAGTACGGAGGATGCCATCTCAACGGCACTTCACTCCGCCCTCTCCCACCTCGACAACAGAGACACTTACGTAAGAATGCTGTTCATCGATTACAGCTCAGCATTCAACACCATTATATCATCAAAACTGATCACCAAACTCGGTAACCTGGGCATCGACCCCTCCCTCTGCAACTGGATACTGGACTTTCTAACCAATAGACCCCAGTCTGTTAGGTTAGACAAGCACACCTCTTCAACCCTCACCCTGAACACCGGCGTTCTACAGGGCTGTGTGCTGAGCCCCCTCCTCTACTCCCTCTTCACCTATGACTGCACACCTGTACATGGTACTAACACCATCATCAAGTATGCAGATGATACAACGGAGATTGGCCTCATCAGCAACAACGATGAGTTGGCCTACAGGGGGAGGAGGTCCAGCACTTAGCAGCATGGTGCGCTGACAACAACCTGGCCCTTAACTCCAAGAAGACCAAGGAGCTCATTGTAGACTTCAGGAAGTCCAGAGGCGGCACGCACACCCCCCATCCACATTAACGGGACGGAGGTGGAACGTGTTTCTAGCTTCAGGTTCCTGGGAGTCAACATCTCCGATGGCCTCTCTTGGACCCACAATACCTCAACTCTGATCAAGAAGGCTCACCAGCGTCTCTTCTTCCTGAGGAGACTGAAGAAGGTCCATCTGTCTCCTAAGATCCTGGTGAACTTCTACCGCTGCCCCATCGAGAGCATCCTTACCAACTGCATCACAGTATGGTATGGCAACTGCTCTGTCTCCGACCGGAAGGCATTGCAGAGGGTGGTGAAAATTGCCCAACGCATCACCGGTTCCTCGCTCCCCTCCATTGAGTCTGTCCAAAGCAAGCGTTGTCTGCGGAGGGCGCTCAGCATCGCCAAGGACTGCTCTCAACCCAACCATGGACTGTTTACCCTCCTACCATCCGGGAGGCGCTACAGGTCTCTCCGTTGCCGAACCAGCAGGTCGAGGAACAGCTTCTTCCCGGCGGCTGTCACTCTACTCAACAACGTACCTCGGTGACTGCCAATCACCCCCCCCCCCCCCCCCCCCCCCCCGGACACTTATTATTATTTATTCAAATCATTTGCTATGTCGCTCTTCCAGGGAGATGCAAAATGCATTTTGTTGTCTCTGTACTGTACACTGACAATGACAATTAAAATTGAATTTGAATCTGGATTGCTTGTCGACTGGAGGCCTGTAACCAGTGGTGTGTCTCAGAGTTCGGTGCTGGGCCTGTTATTGGTTGTCATCTACATGAATGATTTGGATGAGAACATACATGGCAAGATTAGCAAGTTTGCTGATGATACAAAAGTGGGTGGTTTTGCAGATAGTGAAGATGGTTGTGAAAAATTGCAGCAGGATCTTGATCGATTGGCCAGGTGGGCTGAGGAATGGTTGATGGAATTTAATACAGAGAAATGTGAGGTGTTGCATTTTGGGAAGTCTAACATGGGCAGGACCTATACAGTGAATGGTCGGGCTCTGGGGAGTGATGTAGAGCAGGATTTAGGAGTGCAGGTGCATGGTTCCCTGAAGATTGAGTTGGAGGTAGATAGGGTGGTCAAAAATGCTTTTGGCACATTGGCCTTCATCAGTCAGAGTACGTTGAGTGTAAAAGTTTGCAGATCATATTACAGTTGTGTAGGACGTTCGTTAGGCCGCATTTAGAGTATTATGTTCAGTTCTCGACACCATGTTATTGGAAAGATGTTGTCAAGCTGGAAAGGGTACCATTGAAGAGGATGTTGCCAGGTCTAGAGGGTCTGAGCTATAGGGAAAGGTTGACTAGGCTGGGACTCTATTCCTTGGAGTGCAGGAGGGTGAGGGGTGATCTTATGGAGGTATATAAAATCATGAGAGGAATAGATTGGGTAGATGCACAGTCTCTTGCCCAGAATAGGTGAATTGAGGACCAGAGGACATAGGTTTAAGGTGAAGGGGAAAATATTTAATAGGAATCTAAGGGCGGAGGGTGTATGGAACAAGTTGCCAGAGGAGGTAGTTTAGGTTGGGACTGTCCCAACATTTAAGAAACAGTTAGACAAGTACATGGATAGAACAGGTTTGGAGGGATATGGACCAAATGCAGGCAGCTGTGACTAGTGTAGTTGGGACGTTGGCTAGTGTGAGCACGTTGGGCCGAAGGACCTGTTTTCAAGCTGTATTACTCTGTCACTATTTGACTATGGCATATGTGCTTTTCATGCCATTTATTAAAATTCTGTGGACCTGCTGAGGCTGCTGAGAAAACACAGGGGGAGCCAGCGTGGGAGGGCTGCTGAGAAAAGCAATGGGGAGGAACCTGAAAACAAAGAGGGGTAATTGGCGATGAAATTGAATACTTTGTCAGTGCCCTGTATGTGGCGACTCTTTGTATACTTGTGTAAGCAAGACAAAGAATCTCACTGAGACAAGTCACATGTGATAATAAAGTATCATTCATTCATAAATTGATATTGTGCCAACTGCCAAAGGATAATTGTATTATACTGCAATATATTTTAGGTGGAAGGATCAGAAATCTGCATAGTAGATTTCCATGGTGACCGGTAATGGAACCTTGCCTTTTATGATAAATATTAATCACTTATAGGTGGAACGGAATTTGATGTGGATGGCAGAGGAATTGTCAAAAGCCATAGGAGACATAGATTGATTGGAATGTTGGACAGAGCTTGTCAAAGGCGAAAATATGATGTCCAGGAATAGATTGGTTGCATAAAAGTGAAGAAATGTCTAGTATGGCAAGCAAGTAAGGTATACTTGGCGATTTTTTGGGCGACTACAGGTGACTGCCCCAACATTTTCAACGCGTTGAAAAATATTCGGCGATAGTGGCGACAATTTTTGCTGTCGTAGGTTGACGTAGGTGTTGCCGTACATTGCCTTAGGTGCTGTCATAGGTTGTCGCCAGATGTCGTAGATGAATACCATTAAAACTAGTCCCTGGCAGTCGTCTAAAGAATCGCCTAAGTGGGACAGGCCCATAAAATTAGTGTTAATTTGCACATGTATATTCTGATGACAATTTAGTTTTGGTTATTGATGATTAGGTCAGGTATTCTGTTATGAAAATCATTAGTTTTATTTCTTTGAATGCTACCATTCCAAAATGTTTTTGCATTCTTCAGTGTACTACCAAGAGTGAGTGCAGATAAATGGTTGGCAGTTCAACAGTAGTGCTTTCAAGCAGTTGCAAGATACTTGGGTGTCATTAAGGATCATACCTTTCTGGCCACACGCCAATGATGAAATGAGAGATTTACGCAAAACTAAAGATAATTATTTGCAATGCTCATACCAAAATCATGGAAGCACAAACTTTATAACTTTTTATGGAATTACAGAACAATAGCACATTCAATAACACAACAAACCAGACTTGATCTTGCACAACCTATTTATATGCGGCTTCCAGAGATAACTCCATGGGGGACACGATTAACGTGTGTGTGCAAATCAAGTAGAAACTAATACAGAGAAACACATGAGATTCAAATCTACACCTTGAAAGCAAGGGGGATACAGTCTTTGTGAAGCATAATGGCATGCAGTTATATGAAGATACTGGCACAATAGGTTTCATGATCACATCACTGCATGGGTCACAAAGCATCGTGCAAAATATGTCATTCATCAAAACACTGAAAACCATCCTTGTTTGGGATAAGGATCACATGCAGGGATATTAAGTTGGAAAGAGTGCAAACAAGATTTGCGAGAATATTGCCAGGACTTGAGGACTGAGCTGGGAGACGTCGGGCAGGCTACGACATTCCTTGGAGTACAGGAGGCTGAGGGATTACCTTAGAGAGGTGTATAAGATTATGAAGGGAATTAAAAGAGTGTATGCTCCATATCGTTTACTCAGTGTAGGGGAATCAAGAACAGAGGACATAGGTTTAAAGTGAGAAGGGCAAGATTTGATAGGAATCAGTAATGCTCCCATGGCCAGAACTGTCTTGTTAAAGCTGATAGTGGGACATCAGCAGCTGTGTACTCTGTTTCATAGAGACATGGCTCACCCCCATGTCCTCAGACACAATGCTCCAACCCAAAGGTTTTCCATCCAACACAGGGATCGGACAATGATATCAGGAAAAGGAAGAGGTGGCAGCGAGTGGTTCGTGAGAAACTCTTCTTGGTGCTCGAACGTGGCACTCTCATCCCATTGCTCCCTGACGGTGCATCAGGCTGTTCGGTACCGACCGTTCTACCTGCCAAGGGAATTATCTGCTGGGGACCTGGGGTGGAAGGTATTACACCAAGGTGTTCCCTGCAACCTGTTTCTCTCGCAGTTCACAGACTTGCCAGCCGCCTGCCACTTTTGCGGGTTGGAAGAGTCTGTGTACCACGTGTACATGGAGTGCGTTAGGCTGCAGCCATTGTTTGAATACCTAAAGGGGCTGCTCCTTGCCTTCTGGCTGAATTTTCACCCACCATCCTCATCTTTGGACACCCTGTGCGTAGGGAAGAGGGTAGGGCTGAAGATGTCCTGGTTGGGTTGCTCCTGGGCCTGGCCAAGCTGGCCATCCGCGGGTCAAGGCGCCAGACGGTGGAGGGCTCTACTCGAGCCGGCTGCCTGCCCCTTTTCCGGGGATACGTCCGTGCCCGGGTGCGGATAGAAAGGGAATACGCCCTGTCTACGGGAACCCTGAGGGAGTTCCGCGGCCGCTGGGCACCGATGGGGGTTGAATATATCCTGGACAAGGATTGCAGTATAGTTGTTTAGCAGTTGCTTAGCATATTTGTTTGTCTTGTATTATGGTGGTGTTTTGTTTTATTGTATTGTAAATACTATTTTAATATTTGAATAAATATTTTTGAAATAAAAGAAGAAGAAAAAAAAGGGAGTAATCTGCCATCATTCTGACTGCAGTCTACATCCCACTTCAGGCTGGTATCAAGCTAGCACTTGAAAAATTGAACACCATGATCAGCAAACATGAAGCAGTGTTTCCTGGAACTGTCCTCATCATCACTGGATACTTCAACCAGGAGATCTTGAAGAAGTATCTGTTGAACTGCTATCAACACATCCCCTTCAATACTAGAGATCCCACCACACTTGACCACTGCTAAAACATAATCAGGAATGCTAAACGCCCATCCCTCTACTGCACTTTGGAAAATCTTACCACTTGGCTATGCATCTTCCTGCCTACAGATAGAGATGGAAGAGTGATAATGGCAAAATGGGCAATGAAATGTTGCCGTGGAAGGCTCAGGAATAGTTATGGAGTGGTAATCTGGGGGATTGCTCAGTAAAATTGAATGAATATGCCACAGTTGTCGCCGACTTCATAACAAAATGCGTAGTGCCAACAAAGACGATCCTAGTCTTCCCCAAAAAGAATCACTGGAAGAACTGGGAGATTGGTAAACTGCTGAAGGCTAAATCTGTGTTTTGGACAATTCATACAAGATATGCAAGTATAACATCCTGAAGGCCACCAGGAGATTGCAGACAATTCTAGATGGAGTCATAGATGGACACTCAACAGTTGTACCGGAGCTTGCATGGTGTTACTCTTTACAAGGTGAAAGTAGGTAACATAAGTAACAACGCCACATCACTTTCAAATGAACTTAATGCCTTTCATGCACATGTTGAGAGGGAGAACAATGAAACACTAATACAAGCCCCCTATTGGCACTATCACCTCTGTCTCAGTCAGGAAATAGTGGCTTTCTTGGTCTCTGCTGCAAATGAATTGAATAGTTTGTGGACTGGCTTTAATGATGCCTAGAAGCTGAGGTCGAAGCTAATAAGTATCGTCAACTTAGCATTTCTGATTGAAGACACTCGTAAGTGTGCTCCAAAGTATAAAGCCCTAACTTGTTCAACCTTTCTCTGTAACTTAGTTGCTGAAACCCAGGCACCATCTAGTAAATCTCCTCTGTACTCTCTCTATTTTGTTGACATCCTTCCTATAATTAGGCGACCAAAATTGTACACCATACTCCAGAATTGGCCTCACCAATGCCTTGTACAATTTTAACATTACATCACAACTTCTATACTTAATGCTCTGATTTATAAAGGCCAGCACACCAAAACCTTTCTTTACCACCCTATCTACATGAGATTCCACCTTCAGGGAACTGTGCACAGTTATTCCTAGATCCCTCTGTTCAACTGCATTCCTCTATTCACTACCATTTACCATGTACCATGTACGTCCTATTTTGATTTGTCCTGCCAAGATGTAGCACCTCACACTTATCAGCATTAAACTCCATCTGCCATCTTTCAGCCCACTCTTCCAAATGGCCTAAATCTCTCTGTAGACTTTGAAAATCGACTTCATTATCCACAACACCACCTGTCTTAGTATCATCTGCATACTTACTAATCCAATTTACCACATCATCATCCAGATCATTGATGTACATGACAAACAACAGTGGACCCAACACAGATCCCTGTGGCACCCCACTAGTCACTGGCCTCCAACCTGACAAACAACCATCCACGATTACTCTCTGGCATCTCCCATTCAGCCACTGTTGAATCCATCTTGCTACTCCACCATTAATACCCAACAATTGAACCTTCTTAACCAACCTTCCGTGAGGAACCTTGTCAAAGGCCTTACTGAAGTCCATATATACAACATCCACAGCTTTACCCTCATCAATTTCCCGAGTAACCGCTTCAAAAAATTCAAGAAGATTAGTCAAACATGACCTTCCAGGCACAAATCCATGTTGACTGTTCCTAATCAGACCCTGTTTATCCAGATGCTTATATATATTATCTCTAAATATCCTTTCCATTAATTTGCCCACCCCTGACATCAAACTAACAGGTCTATAATTGCTAGGTTTACACTTAGAACCCTTTTTAAACAATGGAACAAAATGCGCAGTACGCCAATCCACTATATCCGTTTCTAATGACATTTGAAATATTTCTGTCATAGCCCCTGCTATTTCTACACTAACTTCCCTCAATGTCCTAGGGAATATCCTGTCCGTCCTGGAGACTTATCCACTTTTATATTTTTCAAAAGTGTCAGTACTTCCTCTTCTTTGAGTCTCATAGTTTCCATAGCTACTCTACTTGTTTCCCCTTACCTCACATAATTCAATATCCTTCTCCTTGGTGAATACTGAAGAAAAGAAATTGTTCAATATCTCCCCCATCTCTTTTGGCTCTGCAGATAGCTGTCCACTCTGACTCTCTAATGGACCAATTTTATCTCCCGTTATCCTTTTGCTATTAATATAGCTGTAGAAACCCTTTGGATATACTTTCACCCTACTTGCCAAAGCAACCTCATATCTTCTTTTAGCTTTTCTAATTTCTTTCTTAAGATTCTTTTTACATTCTTTATACTCCTCAAGCACCTCATTTACTCCACGCTGCCTATAATTATTGTAGATCTCTCTCTTTATCCGAACTAAGTGTCCAATTTCCCTTGAAAACCATGGCTCTTTCCAATTTTTACTATTTCCTTTCAACCGAACAGGGACATAAAGATTCTGTACTTTTAAAATTTCACCTTTAAATGTCCTCCATTTCTCTTCCACATCTTTCCCATAAAATAAAATGTCCCAATTCACTCCTTTTAAATCCTTTCGCATCTCCTCAAAGTTAGCCTTTCTCCATCAAAAATCTCAACCCTAGGTCCAGTTCTGACCCTCTCCATAATTAGTGTTCAAGAAGGAACTGCAGATGCTGGAAAATCGAAGGTACACAAAAAAGCTGGAGAAACTCAGCGGATGCAGCAGCATCTATGGAGCGAAGGAAATAGGCAACGTTTCGGTCCGAAATCCTTCTTCACTCTACATAATTATATTGAAACTAATGATATTGTGATCACTGGACCCGAACTGTTCCCCAACACATACCTCTGCCACCTGACCTGTCTCATTTCCTAACAGGAAGTCCAGCACTGCCCCTTCTCTAGTAGGTACCTCTATGCATTGCTGCAAAAAACTATCCTGCACACATTTTACAAACTCCAAACCATCCAGCCCATTTACAGAATGTGTTTCCCAGTCTATGTGTGGACAATTGAAATCTCCCACAATCACTACCTTGTGCTTATTACTAATATCTGCAATCTCCTTACATATTTGCTCTTCCAATTCTCGCTCCCCATTTGGCGGTCTATAATACACCCCTATAAGTGTTGCTACCCCTTTCCCATTTCTCAGTTCCACCCAAATAGCCTCCATATACGAGCCCTCTAATCTATCCTGCCAAAACACTGCTGTAATATCTTCCTTGACAGCAATGCAACACCTCCACCTCTTGCCCCTACAATTTTATCACACCTGAAGCAACGAAATCCTGGAATATTTAGTTTCCAATCACAGCCCTCCTGCAACCTTGTTTCACTGATCGCCACAACATCATACTTCCAGGTGTCAATCCAGGCTCTAAGCTCATCCACCTTTCTTACAATGCTCCTAGCATTAAAATATACAGATTTAAGAGACCCACCCCCTCTTATTCTCTGTTTATTACCTTTTTCTTCTTTCTCCCCTACATTTTGGGTACGAGTGCTACCCTTCTCTGCCTCCTGCCTCACACACTGACTGCTACCTTTCCCTATTGTAGTCCCTCCCCCCTGTTTCTGTGCTGTTCCATGATACGGTAAGGATTCTGTTTCCAGAAATCAATTCCATCCTATTTCTTTATTCTCCATTGTGATAATTAATCCTTCATTTAATCTAAGTCATGTTGCTCATCGTTGTCCTGTTCGAGTTGGACGTTTCGTTGCTGTTCATTGTTTAATTTCAGTATATTTGACAATTAAACACTCCTGAATCTTTATGTTTCTATCTTGCCTATTGTGTAGCACCCTTGTTATTGCTCCTGACCCATTCGACCATAAAACATAGGAGCAAAATTAGGCCATTCAGCCCATCGAGTCTATACATCAGTCAATCATGGCCGATTATTTTTCCCTTTCAACCCCATTTTCCTGCCTTCTCCCCATAACCTTTGATGACCTTCCTAATCAAGACCCTATCAATCTTTACCTTAAAAAATACCCAATGTTGTGGCCTCCACAGCTGTCCTTGACAATAAATACCACTGATTCACCATCTCTGGTTAAAGAAATTCGTCTTCATCTTCAATCTGAAGCTATGTCCTTTTATTCTAAAGCCGTGCCCTCTGGTTCTACACTCTCCCATTACTGGAAACATCCTTTCCACATCCACTCAATTGAGGCTTTTCATTATCCGGTAGGTTCCGATGAGAACTCCCTCAACCTTCTAAACTCCGGTGAGTACAGGCCCAGCGCCATCAAATGCTCATCATACGTTAACCCAATCATCCAAGGATAAATCTCGTAAACTCCTCTGGATCCTCCCTAAAGCCAGCATATCATCAGATATGGGGCAAAAACCGCTCACAATTTTGCATATGTGGCCTCTCCTAATAAAGGCATGACATCCTTACTTTTATATTCTAGTCCCCATAAAATTAATATTAACATTGCATTTGCCTTCCTTACTGCCAATTTAGCTTGTGAATTAACCTTTGGGAATCCTGCACCAGCATTCCCAAGTCCCATTTGCACATCCGATTCCTGATTCCTCTCCCCATTTAGAAAATAATCTATGTTTTTATTCCTTCTACCAAAATACATGGCTATACAATATGGTACACGGTATTTAATTTGCCACTTCAATGCACACTTTCACAACCTGTCCAAGTACTTCTGCATTCTCCCTGCTTCCTCAACACTACTTGTCCCTCCACCTATTCTTGTATCATATGCAAAACTTTGTCACAATTCACTTATTCAGATCATTAAAATATAATGTGAAAAGTAACGACCAAACTCTTTGCTTCGGCAATTCAGCCAATCTCCTATCCATCCTAGTACCCTGCCTCTATAACCATGTGCTCATATCTTGTTTCGCAGCCTTAAGTATGATACCTTATCAAAGGCCATCTGAAAATCCAAGTCAAAAACATCCACTGACTATCCTTTGTTTATCCTGCTTATTAATTCCTCAATGAATTTCAACAGATGTGTCAGGCAAGATATCTCCTTCATAAAACCATGCTGATGTCGGTTTATTTTATCATGTACTTCCAAGTAACTCAGACCTCATCCTTGGTAATGGACTCTAAAATGTTACCAATCACAGAAGTCAGACTAACTTGCCTATAATTTCCTTTCTTCCGCCTCGCTCCCTTCTTAAACAGTGGAGTTACATTCGCGATTTTCCAGTCCTCTGGAACCATTCCTGACTCCAGTGATCCTTGAAAGATCACTACTAATGCCTCCACAGTCTCAACAGCTACTTCTTTCAGAAGCCTAGGGTGTAGTCCACCTATTCCAGATGACATCCACCTTCAGACTGAAAGGTAATGATGCCTGAGAGGGTCACTTCATGCGGGTGTGCCTCTTAAATAGTGCTCTATTACAAGCATCTTGACAGTCAATTGATTATAGGTAAAGATAGATAAAATACATTCTGTGCATGGAATCATTTAGCTGACTGCATAATGAATAATATATATGGAATTTACTATCCATAATCCAACAGGCACCATTAACATACTAGTATACCTTTCACGATTTATTCATATTATGATGTATGATGTTACTCTCCTCTAATCACCACCATTTATAAACTATAGATAGACACAAAATGCTGGAGTAATTCAGTGGTTCGAGCAACATCTCTTGAGAAATTAGATAGGTGACTTTTCTGGTCAGGACCCTTCTTCAGACTGTGGTAGGGGGAATGGGAAAAATTAGAAGCAAAAAGAGATAGGACAAATCATGGCTGGCAACAAATGACCTCGGGTGAGGGGGTTTCCTGATAAGGCAGATTGTTGAACAAAGATTAGAGATAGAAACAGGTGCGAGCCCAAGAGGGATAAATAACTGTGAAGCTAGATAACAGATTCTTAGTGAATGGGTGGTGTGGAAAAAACAGAAACAGGGTCTGTCGGCTCAGGGGAAGGTAGTGGAAGTTCAGGGGAAGTTACTAAAAAAATGGGGAAATTGATAATCATACCGTTGGGTTGTCATCTATCAATATGAAGTGCTGTCCCTCCAAGTTTGCATGTGGCTTCACACTGGCAATGGAGGAGGCCCAGGACAGAAAGATCAGTCTGGAAATTGGAATGGAAACGGGAATTAAAGTGGTTAGCAAATGGGATATTCAGTTGGCCTTGCTGGACCAAATGCAAGTGTTTGGCAAAGTAGTCGCTGAGAGATAGTCCATGTGCATTTGAGGGCAGGGTGAAAGTTAGTGGTGAAGTTCATGAAGTCCATGAGTTCTGCATGGATTCCCATGCAGTCACCGATGTAGCAGAGAAAGTGTTGGGGGATAGGGCTAGTGTATGCCTGGAACAAGGGCTGTTCGAAGTATCAAACAAAAAGGCAGGCATACCTGGGGCCCATGCAAGTGCCCATGGCTACATGTTCAAGTTAAAGAAAGTAAGAGTTGGAAGGGGAATTGTTGAGGCTGAGGACAAGTTCTGCGAGGCTGAGGAGTATGTTAGTGGAAGGAAATTGGTTTAGGGTGAGGACAATTCCTGCTAGGTAGAGGAGAATGTTAGTAAATTGGGGGATTAGATTAGTGTCCTCTAACTTCATCTACTGCATCCAGTATTCTTGATGTGAGCTCCTGTACACCGGTGAGACCAGAGTAGCTAATGTTGTGCCATTATTTAAGAAGGGCAGTAAGGTCAAGCCAGGGAATTACAGGGCCTTGAACTTGACATCAATGGTGGGAAAGTTGTTGGAGAGTATCCTGAGGAGCAGGATCTCCAAACATTTGGATAGGCAGGGACTGATTAATGATGGTCAGCAAAGGAATGTGTGTAGGAAATAGATATTTTTGGAAGAGAACGCCAAGAACGCAATGTTGCAAATGCACGCAAATGGGCAGTGGACATTATCTATGTGGAGTTTTGGAAGGCCTTTGAAAAGCTCCCCATGGTATGGTCATCTGGAAAGTTAGTGTATGTGGAATCCAAGATGAGCTAGCCATTTTGTATCAAAATTGGTTGGAGGAAGGAGTCGGGGAAGTTTTTGGGTTTTGGGCAGTCTCTAGATTGAGATGGAATCTAGAAATTTGGAAATGTCTGAGATTTCTGAAAATTTGAGATGTCTGAGACTTTAGTGTAATGCATAGTGTAGGGAGGGCTGGGGTAATAAGGAATTGTCGACGTCAAACCCTTCAATAAGACACGTGGATGACTTGATTAACCATCAGCAGTGGGTTTATTTTACTTGCACAAGGAAAGAGTGTCACAGGCTGTGATCACAACTCTAAAGTTGTCAGTGCAGGAAATTCATACACCAAAAAGATAACAACTGAGGAAGTACAGATGTGATGTAGATTGATATGTTAATTTCAGGAATTGTGCTTTACTTTTACATTGTACAAAAGTCGCAACTTCTTGGTTCTGCTTGCAATATGATGCAAAGGTAAGCATACTTAATATGTTCATAATTTGACACTGGATCGTGACTTTTTGGGTCTTGGCTTAACGTGGTACACAGATAAGGAAGTTAATGTGTTTAATGGCATATACCAGCTGCTGGCTCTTGAGTGCCACATGTGTCGAGGTAGTGACAATTAGTATATTGTCAACAAATGCTATCAAATGTCTTTTGGCTTTCGCACGCAACCGAGCACAAAGGTAACATTAATGAAGGTGTTAATATCGAGTCTAACTGGCAACTTGAACTAATGTATTAATAAACATCTCCAACAGTTTTGGGGACTTCCCCAGGATGCATGTTGTACACTAAACTGTCAGGTGTCCCAATCAAGTGCTCTGCTTGTTATGCTGTGAAGTACTAATAACAGGTTTTCTAGATGCAGTGTGGTCTAATTTACCCTCAAGACAGAATATTGGATGGGGGAATTATGCCATTCCATGTGCTCCTTACTCTAAAATTATATAAGATTGTAGTAGATATCATTTTCAGTTGAAGTAAAACCCAGTACTTGGGACTCAAATTTAAATGCTTGTAGAACCCAGGTGATGAAATAAAAAAAATAGCCTGACAATACATTTTCATACAAATGTATAGCACCATCCTGGAAAGTTTCCAATCGGGTTTCAGGGCCCACCACAGCACAGAGTCTGCCTTGTTGAAGGCACATAACGACCTTCTTGTCGCCATTGACTCCGGCGACTGTGCAATCCTGCTCCTTCTCGACCTCAACGCAGCATTTGATGTGGACCATCCTAATTGACCGTCTCCGGTACGGGATTGGTATTGATGGCACTGCCCTGAGCTGGTTCGTCTCCTACCTCAAAGATAGGAGTTTCTCTACAAACATGGGCAACTCTTTCTCCTCCCCAGCTAGCGTTTGCTGCGGGGTTCCACAAGGCTTCATCCTCGGCCTCATTCCCTTCTCTCTGTATATGCTCTCCTTAGGCCAAGTTATTCAAAGGCACGGCATTTCCTTCTACTGCTATGCAGACAATACACAGCTCTATCTCCCCCTGAAACCCAACAACCGATCAAATCGACTCAGCCTTATGCACTGCCTCGAGGATATAAAGTGTTGGATTGCCCAGAACTTCCTCCAACTAAATGAGAGAAAGTCTGAGGTCATCCTACTCGGCTCCTCGGACTCCATCAAAACGATAGCAGGCAGCTTTGGAAGCCTTACCCTCTTACTCAAACCTCACGCCAAAAACCTTGGTGTGATATTTGACTCCGCACTGAAGTTTGACAAACAAGTCAATGCCGTGGTAAAAGCTAGCTTCATCCAGCATCGTACGATAGCTAAAATCAAACTATTCCTCTAATCTGACGATCTTGAAAAGATCATCCATGCATTTATCTCCTTCCGCCTTGATTACTGCAACTCCCTTTACACTGGCATCAGCCAATTATCCATGTCCCGCCTGCAATTGGTCCCAATTGCTCTTAAAGTTTTATTCTCCAAAATGTTGCAATTGACATGCTTAGCTCAAGGACTTCCTCTCCCCTTCCTCTCCCCCTCCCCTTCCTCTCCCCCTCCCCTTCCTCTCTCCCTTCCCGTCCGCTCTCCCTCCCCGTCCGCTCTCCCCCCCCTCCTCTCTCCCCCCCCTCCTCTCTCCCCCCCCTCCTCTCCCCCCCCCCCTCCTCTCTCCCCCCTCCTCTCTCCCCCCTCCCTCTCCCTCTCCTCTCTCTCTCCCCCCTCCTCTCTCCCCCTCTCCCCCCCTCCACCCCCTCCTCCTCCCTTCTCCTTCCTTTTCTCCCCTCTTTCCCCTCCCCTCCCCCCCTCTCCCCTCTCCCTCTCCCCCTCTCCCCCCCTCCCCTCCCCTCTCTCTCCTCCCCCCCCCCTCCTCTCCCTCCCCCTCTCCTCTCCCTCCCCTCTCCTCCTCCTCCCCCTCCCCCCTCTCCTCTCCCCTCCCCCTCTCCTCTCCCCCTCCCCCTCTCCTCTCCCCTCCCCCTCACCTCTCCCCCCCCTCTCCTCTCCCCTCCCCCTCTCCTCTCCCTCTCCTCTCACCTCCCCCTCTTCCCCTCTCCTCCACTTCACCCACCCCTCTCTACCCCCCCTCACCAACCCTTCCCCCTACCCCTGTCTCCCCTTCACCCTCCCCGCTCTCCTCCCCCTCCCCCTCCCCATCCTCATCCCCTCTCTCTCTCTCCTTCCCCTCCCCCCCCCCTCTCCTCCCCTCCCCACTCTCTCCCCATCTCCCCTATCCACTCTCTCCCCATCTCCCTCTCCCCTCCTCCCCCACCCTCCCATCCTCTCCTCCCCCCCCCCCCCTCTGTCTCTTGCCCTTCTGTCTCTGCCCCTCTCTGCGTCTCCCCATTCTCTCTTTGCCCTCACTCTCTACCCCCCCCCTCCCCCCTCTAGACACTCCTGCGAGTTGGGGGCTATGCGTCAGTGGATAGGGCGGTTGGGGTAAAAGGAGCAAATAATAATAATATATAGTATCAAGGGGGGTAGTTAGCATGTGTGCGGTGTGGTAGTTAGTGTGTGTGACGCCACATCCCGCCTGCCCACCCCCCCCCCCCCCCCCACCCCCTCTCAAGTCAATGCCGTGGTAAAAGCTAGCTTCATCCAGCATCGTACGATAGCTAAAATCAACGTTGGGGGAACACTTGGGTCTGCACTTGGTCTAGTATACTTATAAAAGTCTTGTCTTGTTTCTATGTGTGTGTGTCTGTCTGTTATTGTCTTTTCGCCAACACGGTACACGATAGTGCTAACATTTTTGCAGAATCTTACTCAGCTTTTTCCACGTTGTCCATCTAATAAGTTTCCTTCAGATTTGATGTTATATTTCACGTTATTGATATTTCAAGATTTAAAAAAGCCAACTTTAACAAGATTTTTACTGTTAAAATCTTTCCTGCCAGCTTCCAACAAACTTTGATACAAAGTCGCAATACAGGAACACTGTGCTTCCACTATCACAGTCCTCAGCCGACATTTGCAACAATCTTACCATCATACAGCACTTACTCCAACTCCTGCAAGCAAGTGCTTCAACAGGAGGGGGTGGGTGAATTGGTATTGCAATTGAACGTGCTGCGGCAGACAGGTGAAGTCCAATTGGATTTTTTAAGTCCAGTGCTGGGGGAGGCAGGGGAGTGGTGGAATCTTACGTTGGGGAGCAGGTTGAGTTGGGGGACCATGCCTTACGTGGGGGCTATGGGATAGTGGTGGAATATTGCATTGGGGAACAGGCTGCGTTGGGGGACTAGGCCTCCCATGTGACAGGACCCAGTTGGTCAAGAATACTATTAAAAGTCTTGACCTGTCTGTCTGTCTTCTTAGGAGCTATGCCAAAACGGTACACAAGACACTAAATTTTTTGCAGAATCTTACTCGGCATTTTCCCGTGGTCATTCGTATCAAGTTTCTTCACATTTGATATTATATTTCACGTTATTGATATTTAAAGCTTTAAAAAATCCAACTTTAACAAGATTTGTACTGTTAAAATCCTTCCTGCCAGCTTCCAACAAACTTTGATACAAAGTTGCAATACAGGAACACTCTGTGCTTCCACCAACCTTTCACCTGAATGGGATATCACTATAGCCAGGATGTTTAGGCACTAAAAAAACTCTGAAATAGGCACTAAAAAACTCTGAAATAGGCAGGCAACAAGGCATAATAAAATTACAAAAAAGGCATGAAAAATACATTTATTGACAAAAAAAAAGCATAAAATGCATAAAAAGGCATATATTTCCACCACCAAAATATGGTTAAAAATGATAATATAAAGGTAAACTACATTAAATGACCAAAGTTGCCTGATTACACATAATTACTAGCATTTTTACCAAATTATCTGGTGCTAAACTATGCCGTCTGTCAGACAGTTATGAAAAACGTCTTTCTACCTCAGCTGAGGTCAATAGTGCATACCCGAAACAAGGGACAGACTCTATATTCATGTCGTGCATTACAACTCCCTTTGAGAACTTTAGCTATGTTTTGTATTTCGTCAAGATCTTTGTTGGCTAAAATCACTCACATTTTCTGTGTATGTCTTTACCTACATCACCAGGAACTTTACGAATATCGTCAGTTACTTTGTTGAAAACCCTCAAGTTATTCACTAATGTTTCACCATGTTTCTCAAGGGAAGTGATAGCTTGTGTGAAGTTTGCTAAATTGGAAGCAATAAACACAAGATCATGGTGGAGGGACTTTTTTAGCATGATTTCACTGACGATCCTGACTGCAGCAGATTCTTCTTCTTCAAAACAGTTGACGATTTCTTTCATCTTTTCAAAATTTGCAGCATAGTAGAGTACAGCAGAGAGCCATGTACCCCACCTAGTCAAAACGGGCAGAGGAGGTAGCAGAATCTCAGGTGCCAATTCCTTGAACAACTGCACACGTGAAGATGCATTGAGGAAGATTTTCGTGACATTGGAAACTAGGCAATCGACATTTGGTAACAAGCTACATATGTGCTTGGCAATTCTATGAAGTCCTTGAGCTAAGCATGTCAATTGCAACATTTTGGGGAATAAAACTTTAAGAGCACGCGCATCTTTTTACATATACGAAGCTGCATCAGTCACAAACATTCTCGTGTTTGATACCTTCTGGCCAAAGTACAGCAAGTGAAGATATAAATAACTGAGCAATAGTTGAGCTGTTTGACTTCTCCAATACTTCCGATGTCAACAAATACTCCTTTGATGGTTGACCTGCCTCCATGGAACCGATGACCACATTGGCAACATATCTCCCCACAGCATCGGTTGTCTCGTCTATTGAGATCCATATTTTGTTGCTTGCAACTTCATCTCTAGTTTTCTGCACAACAATGTTGAAGTAACCGTCAACATAATTTTTCCGTAATGATGAATTGCTTGGTATAGGTTCATCTATGTATTTCTCTAAAAAAACCTCTGAGAGATTTGTTTTCCAATTTCCACAGTGGAATCCCAGCATCAATGAATGCCTTGCACAGATCACTCAAAAACTCAGATTTGTGACTGGAGTCGGCAGTAAATGTAGTGAGGAGACAAGCTTGGGTACTTCCCTTGGGTAGTCTACACCCCAGCGGTATAAAATTGACTTCTCAAATTGTAGATAGCCCTTGTATTCTCCCTCCTCCCCTCCCCCTTCACAGCTCTCCTTCTAGTCCTACTGTCTCTGCCTCTACCTTTCTTTATCCCGCCCCCCCCCACATTAGTCTGAAGAAGGGTCTTAACCCAAAACATCGCCTATGCCTTCCCTCCATAGATGCTGCCTCAGCCGTTGAGTTTCTCCAACATGTTTTGTCTACCTTTGATTTTTCCAGTATCTGCAGTTCTTTCTTAAATTGATCGCGGAGAAGATTGAACCAGCGGGCAGCGGCACGAACGAATAAACGACCGATGATGGCGCCCCCTGTTTCACCCCAGTGGTGGAAGTTTTCTTGTAAGTTATATTATGTTAACATGTTAATAATAACATTAATATTAACGTGTTGACATAGAAAACGTCATTGTAATCATGGTACAACTAGAGAAAATTAGACTAAGTGGGACCCATTGGGTCCCAGCATCTCACGGGAGGGCTGGTCCCCCAACGCAATATTCCACCTCCACCAATTCCAATATTGGTGGCCAGTGGGAGGGGGGGAGGGGGCTTTCTGGAACGCTAGTCTGGGTGTTGTCGGCTGAAGGGACTGGTTTCCAGAGGGCTAGTATGGACACTATGGGCCGAATGGATTATTGGGCTGGCGGCTCAGTCACTCAAGCCTGTTGTGCTGGCAGCTCACTCACTCACGGCTGGTGGGCTGGCAGTTGACACGGCTATTCCTTGAAATTCCATTACAAGCAGGGTGCAAGGCCACCAAATTCAAGTGCAGTTTCATACCATTTCAAGCAGGGTGCAAGGCCACTAAAGACAGCGAGTCGTGACCTCTCCCTCCACCATCTTGCATAGACTGAGTCACGCCCACACTTCTGGGTTTCATAGTCTCTCCCCCCTCCCAGCAGAAGAGGCATGGCCTTCTTGGTGTGATTGACAGGGGAGAGAATCTCAACATTTTTTAAACACTAATAACTCTTTTATTTTTCATCGATGGGAAAAATCCTCGGTACCTGATGAGCGGAGGGGGACTCTGAGTAAGATGGCCAAAAATCACAGCCGCACGCAGTAGCGTCTTTTCTAAAATGATTATAAAACGCAAACAGGAAGTGGTCAACATTAGACTTTTAATTATATAGAAGGCAAGGCAATTTTAATTAGGCAAGGCAACTTTAATTAGGCAAGGCAAGTTTAATTAGGCAACGCAGCTTTAGCATTTCCAAACCACAGGCAACACAGCTTTAGCATTTCCAAACCAAAGGCAACACAGCTTTAGCATTTCCAAACCAAAGGCAACACAGCTTTAGCATTTCCAAACCAAACGCAACACAGCTTTAGCATTTCCAAACCAAAGGCAACACAGCTTTAGCATTTTCAAACTATATTTTCAAACCACATTAAGGGCACTGACAGGTCAGTAAAACCACTCACAGTTTGGTAGACATGTGTTCAGTGTTATTCACAGCTCAGACTGAGAGACGTGACCCTCTCGCTCCCCCATCTTGCAGAGACTGACTGAGGCACTCAACACTTCCGGGTTTTATAGTCCCTCCAGAAGGGGCGTGGCCTTCAGGAAAGAGAATCTCAACATTTTTTAAACACTAATAATTCTTTTATTTGTCATCGATGGGAAAAATCCTCTTGTCCTGCGCAGCGGAGGGGGACTCTGAGTAAGATGGCCGAAAATCACAGCCGTAAGAGGCAGCGTTTTTTTTCTAAAATCAATATACAGAACACCAGGAAGTGGTCAAGATCAGACTTTTAGTAATATAGATAGATATAGGTATAGATAGCACGACCTTTTAGCAAAACGGCAAAAAAAGGCTGATTTAGGCACTCGATCGTGAAAAATGTTTTATCCTGGTGAAATCATCGAAAAGGGCATGAAAAGGCACATGGCAAAATCCTGGCTCTAGATATCACAGTCCTCCACCTGACATTTGCAACAATGTTTCCATCATACAACACTTACTCCAGGACAGGAGAGGGAGGATGAATAGGTATTGCAATTGGGGAAGTTAAGGTATGTGCGATTGCGATTCATAAATAAAAACTGATGATATGAAGGCAGGTAAATTATGTGGAACCTGTATAAAACACTGTTTTATAATAGATGGAGTATGACAATAGATGATTACATCTGATTGCAGTCTGAAAGATATTTGCAAGAGGGTTTCCAGAGTGAGGGATTTCTACTATAGATTGGAGAAACTGAGGTTGATCTCCTTAGGCAGACAAAGTTGAGTAGTGATATAAATAGGTAAACAGCATCATGACTGGCCTTATAAATGAAGGAACATTGATCGTATTTGTATATAGTTCAAGGACCTGCATGTGCAGATTTATAATTTTGCAAAATGTATTTTTAATACAGACATGTTAATGAGCAATGCCTTTGGAATCAGTCAAGGTTTCCAGGGAATGGGAAATGCACTTGTAAAATATGCTGTGGGGCAAGAGCAGAAGAATAATCTTTGTTTGAAGCTGGAATAAGTTCAATGAACCAAATAGCCTCCTTCAGTGCCATAACAATTTTTTTGCCTCTTTGATTTCTACTTAGCCCTGCCATCAAAATCGCATTTTTAATAATTGTGAATCAGCCAGGAGATTGATTACGAGTTAAATGTCTGAAGAAGGGTCTCGACCCGGAACATCACACATTCCTTCTCTCCAGAGATTCTGCCAGTTCTGCTGAGTTACTCCAGCATTTTGTGTCTACCTATGAGTTAAATACAACAGAATTTTAGTGTTTGGCCTATTACTGGTTATTCATTTCATCATAAATCTTTAACAGGATTTATCTAATGCTGCTGTGACCACATTTGCAATATTGTGAGCAGTTTTGCACTCCATATCTGAGGAAGGATGCACTTGATTTGAAGAGAGTCCCGAGGAACATGCTGGACCTGTGTGGTGCAGAACTGAGCAATGACTGGAAATTTAAGCAATCAAGAATAATAGAAATATCCAAAAGATCAAACAACATTAGCATTAAGAAATAAAACTGTTATTGATGCATGTACTGGGAAGAGTTGCATCTAACGTAAAAAATAGTAAAATTGTAGCTTCCTCTTTGATTAACACTAATTTTAATAACTTAATAGCTCCTCCCCTTCTTGTGTCAGTAATGAGGCTTAAAATTGTGGAGAAAATGAGCACTCACTATATCCAAGCTCATTATTTGTGCTCTTCCAAAAGGTCACTCCTCTGCCTCCTGCACTCCAAAGAAAAAAGTCCCAGCCCATCCACCTCTCCTGACAACTTAAGTTTGCAAGCCCAAGTAAAACCCCAATGCATCTTTTCTGCATCCTTACAACTGAAGCTTATGTTTATTTAGTCAGGTGAAATAGTCTTACTGATGGTTTTCACTGCAACAGCTCTTGACTATTGGAGGTATCTACCTTCTAGACATGAAACCTTGTTGATTCCTGTAATGTGAATGTTAATGACATGCAGATAATTATAAACCATACAGATCTAAGAAAAAAAGGATGTTGATAATCTTGGCTGTTGTGACAGATTATCTATGTACAGAACCCTTGGGTCTTTCAATGAGTGTTGGTATATTACACTCTTAATCATTTTCTGGTGCCACACACTACCATCTTGCACTGTTAAGTATAACCATTCTTCCAGGAAAGATTCCGACAGTACCATATGCGGCCCTTGAAATTTGTATTTTCAATTTCCAGGTGTCATTTACAAAATATTTTTTGTAACTATTTAAGTATATTCAAAATGACGAAAAGAGTATGACAATATATGACAATTATTCAATATGTATTATGAGTGTAATGATGAGAATGCAACTCAGCCATTAGAGACGAAGTGCAGTTTAAATTCAACATTTGTTTCTAACTCTGCTTGACAGATACCTCTATGGAAATGGATACGTTCAGATGATGGAGCCTCTATGGCCCATTGCTTCTAATCCTTCCAGATGCCAAGCTTACTGTCCGGAGATATTAAAGTGTCTTTAAAAGAACTTTTAAATTGGAGCTCATTGAGAAAATTACTATATAAGGATGTATTTGCATTATGATAAAGCCTCGCTATAACGGATCACCGGGGGGTGGGGGTGGGGAAGAAGAAAGATAATGTCTGTTATTACAGATTGTTTGCTACAACTGAATAAGGGATAATTTCTCCAGCTTTTTATCTACCTTCGATTATTCCAGCATCTGCAGTTCTTTCTTAAACAAGGAGGTAAGTATGTACAGTACTAAAAAAAACACAGCCAATAAAAATACACTACACAATAAACAGTTAAGGACATAAAATACACAATATTTTGCAACAGCTCAGTGTCACCACAGCAGAGTTGCTACCTTACAGCGCCAGAGACCTGAGTTTGATCCTGGCCTCGTGTGCTCCCTGTGGCAGCGTGGGTTTCCTCCGGGTGCTCGGGTTTATGCCCGCAGTGTGGAGACGTGCAGGTTTGTGATTTTGTGGGTGTCTATGGGTTGTGTGGGCTCTGTGGGTCGCTGACGGAGCTGCTGCTTCGTGGCTCCAGGGGTGCGGGTCCAATCCTGGCCTCGGTGCTCCCTGTTGCTGTGGGTGCTTCAGGGTGCTCCTGTGCGCTGGTTACTGCACATACTGTGAATTGTCCCTCGTTTGTGGGGTGGAACTGCTGTGCTGGGGCACCCGAGGGTGGAGTTGTGGGGGTAGAGTTGAAGAATGGCTCTGCCGGCGTTTGTGGAAGCCAGATGGGCTGCAGACCTGCACATCTTTACGGGGGGAACCCACATTGTCACAATGTCTTTGTCTTTGCAATGAAAGATAGAACCACGAGTTATGTGAGAGCAAAGATAGAATCACTGCGGTAGTGTGTCGGATAGAACTAGTAGTACAGGTGATCGCTTGTCAGCGTGCACTCTGTTTCCATGCGGCATCTCTAAACTCAACTAAACTAAAATGATTCAAAAATGAAATTCAATTGTATAATTCGCCAATGTATTCAAAACGCTTTTACTAGTACAATAGTAAGGAAAGTAGAAGAAATGGAGCAACACCTATGTAGAGTACCTTCATCTCTAAAACTAAACCAAACCAAGAATCGGTCCACTATAACCAAAATCTTTTTTAAAGAAGTGCATTATTGCGCCGTTTTACTGTACTCTCTACTTTTAGATTGAAAAAAAACATTATCACTGTTACAGGATAAAATTATATATGATCAGGAATAATATTAGTGAGATGCTTAGGGTTTGTCAGAATTGCTAGTCTTTTAAAAACAAGATTGATAACAGGAATACTATTTTCATATATGATGGATAAGTATTATTAATAGGATGTGCAATGCAATGAAAGTATTAGTAAACATATTGTATACATTTTAATATATTCATTCCCTCTCATTTCAGGACACATGACATAGGATGAACACTGCTCATCGCCTGATATTATCTGTGTTGTTGTCCCTTGTTCTACTCACATTGGGGTTTGATGTCAGTGAAAACGTATGTTCCACATTGATATCTGGAATACTGTACAGATCATTCTCTCTTCAAGATGCATTTCCAAAAGCTTTTTCTGGTTGTTCCTGGACTGTTGAAAACCCAGATCCAACAAAATATTCAATTTACTTAAAATTTCACAAAGAGAAACAGATTTGCTCCCATCTCTCTCTGATGGTACTGCAGTTGGATCACTACATTCCGAATCAGACTTGCAGCACATTGGATTATATCGATTATGATGCTATTAATTTATGTGAAACAAGGAATTTATTTACATTTTTACAGTTTGATAAGGATTTTGTACAATTTTGTCTGACTTCGGAATCAGTTTTGAATGAACACATAGGAAAAAATGTAATGGAATTTCAATTATTGGAGGTTATTTTACTGAATAATGAGAATTCCAGCCAGTTTGGCTGTGGAGTATTATGTCATTGGCTTGAGAACTGCTTGAGCAACAGGAATCGTCACGAGCCATGTGGAATTAATTACTCGGGTTGTGGATGCCCCGACATGCATGAAAATGAGTCAGATTCAACCACGGTACTACCTTTCCTCAAGAATGAGTTTGTATCATCAAAATTACTTTCCAGGAATGTGAATGAGTTGAATGTTAAGAGTGGTGCAGCAAAAGTTGGTAAGTATATGTTTATTTTGTGCAATTTTCTGTGAAATAAATTCTATGAAATGAAAGAACTTCTGTAAAAAATGTTCATGTATATTATTGTCTCTATTTTAATTCTTTAGACAATAAACAAGACGTGAGCACAGTGTATGGGCATCATTAAAATGTAAACAATTATCGTACAAACTCATTCATTTCCTATAATTTGTGATCTTTTGCATAATTTAAATTATGGTATCAAAGAAAAGATGAGCAGCCTGTAAGAGTTAAGAATGAAAACAAAACCATATTATTGTGCATGTCATTTTATGTAGTTTATGCCATGGTACAGAGAGTATGAAATTCAAAATATTTGTGATTACTAAATGAGTACTAAATTACAGCTCATTGAGTCTAAACGGTCTGTATTGGTTTATTATTGTCATGTGCACCAAGATACAATGAAAAACTTCAGTGTTTCCAGTCAAATCAGACCACGCATGGGTACAATTATGTCATACACAAGTACAGGTAATGAAAAGTAAGATAAAAAAGACCATGCTGTAGCATTATAGCATTGCAGTTACAGAGAAAGTGCAAATTTTAAAAAGTGCAAGGTCTGGCAATGATGTAGTTTGGGAAATCAGGACTGCACCTTAGCTTATGGGAGGATTGTACAGTAGTCTGATAACTGTAGGGAAGAAATTGTTCTTGAATCTGGTAGTATGTGCTTTTAAGCTTTGTATCTTCTGGGAGAGGAGAGTAGAGAAATGACCAGGATGAAAATGGTCTTTGATTATGTTATTTGCTTTTCCTAGGCTGCGTGGTATAGATGTGCAGGAGCCTAGTTTTTGTGATTAACTTGGTTACATCTAAAACACTGCAATTTCTTGTTGTCTTGGGCAGAGCTGTTATCGAACAAACGTGTTGTTCCCGATGTTGGGGGATTCCAGAACCAGGGGCCACAGTTTAAGAATAAGGGGTAAGCCATTTAGAACGGAAATGAGGAAACACTTTTTCACACAGATAGTTGTATGTCTGTGGAATTCTCTGCCTCAGAGGACGGTGGAGGCCGGTTCTATGGAAATTTCAAGAGAGAGCTCGAAAGGGCTCTTAAAGATAGCGTCAGGGGATATGGGGAGAAGGCAGGAACGGGGTACTGACTGGGGATGATCAGCCATGCTCCTGCACCTATTGTCTATTGTTGTAAATCCCGAAAGGATGCTTGCACCTATTGTCTATTGTTGTAAATCCCGAAAGGATGCTCCCGATGGTACATGCTGCTGAGAATCTTTGGAGGCATGCTGAACTTCGAGTCAAGAGTGTTTTATTGTCATATACGTCCAGAAACGGTCTACTGAGGAAGTAGAGGCATTGGTGTGCGTACTTGGCCATAGCTTCAATACAGTTGGTCCAGGACAAATTGTTGATGATACATATACCTCGGAACTTGAAGAACACTGATGCTGAATGGGGCATATATACCACCTTGTTTTCTGAAGTCAATGACTAGCTCCTATGCATCACTGACATTAAGGGAAAAGTTATCTTGACACGATGGTTACTAAAGGGCCTGTCCCACTTGGCGATTTTTTTCGGCAACTGCCGGCATCATTGACTAACGTATCAGGTCACCAAAAAATTTGCGACATGACGCAGCGTGATAATGTATTGACACGTGGTGTTTTTTCAAGTGTCGACACATTTTTTAGTCGCCGCTGGATTTTGAAATGTACAAAATCTTTTGGCGACACTGATATGGTGCCGGCAGTCGCCAAAAAAATTGCCAAGTGGGACAGGCCCTTAAGCTTCCTGTACTCCGGCTCGTCATTATTTTTGAGATCGGACCCACTACAGCGGTGTCATCTGCAGTCTTTTGAATCATTTACGGGTAAATAGGCTTGAGGCACTATAGCGGTGCTCCGGATCCTATTTGTGCTTGCACACCGAGAAACAGCTGTCACTGTAGATGCAAATCTGCTCATTTTAAGTAAAATCCTCTACATCGTGTATTGCAGCATTTTGAATCTATTTCTGTAATTAATTCTCTAAATTCTCCATTGCTTTTGCAATTTACACCTTTCTGTATCAAGCTGCAACACTAATGTACATTAAATTAGTGAGAATCAACATTGAAGAATTGGTGATACTATCAAGATCTTAAAAAAGAATCAGGAAGTGATATTTGGATAATGTCGAGCCTATGACAATTATTTATGAAAGAAAAAACAAGCTGTTTTGATTTTCTTTTTGTGCACTAAATATTTCCTGCCAGTTCATATTAGCCTTTGGGCATTTTTATTATACCTGGCCAAGGTCTTTTGGATCTAAATTCATGCAGCTGTATGTGCGAATATTCAACTCACGAATATGGTGAAATTGAAATCAGGAATGATGTGATGTGAAAATTTTAAAAACTCAACCTGCAGGCTTCCATCGTTTTAGCACCATCCTCCCAATTAATTGTTCATCTATCATTGTCCTTTTTAAACCCCTTAAAACCTATGGACACTTTCTCCAAAATGTTCTTCTTATTTTTTGGTTTAGTTTAATTTTGAGATACTAATTTTATCCTAAACACTAGGGACAATTTACAGAGGCCAGTTAAACTACAAACCTGCACATGTTTGGAATGTGGGAGGAAACCGAAGCAGCCGGAGGAATCCCATGAGGTCATAGAGAGAACGTACCATCTCCATACAGACAGCACCTGTAGTCGGGAGCGAACCCGTGTCTCTGACATAAAACTACCGGTGCCACCCTATTGACAAATCCTGCACTTGCTCAGCTAAACTCCTAATGTTTAGATTCAGCATTACCCCTTCTCAACTAGGGCTATCTATGTGTGGGCTTTAAAAACTCTGCTGGATATCTATATACATCCTAGACCAAGTGCAGACCCTTCGGGTCTGTTCCCCCAACGTGCAGTTGAGGGGGTGGGGGGGCATTGGGCGTCACACACATTAACCACCCCCACACACACACTAACTACCCCCCCCGCGCACACACTAACTACCCCCCTTGTTAATATATTAATATTATTAATTAGCTCCTTTTACCCCATAATCGCCCTATCTACTGATGCATAGCCCCCAACTCACAGGCTCGTCTAGAGAGGGGGGGGGGTAGAGAGTGAGGGCAGAGAGAGAAGCGAGGTAGGAGAGGGAGAAGGGGGGGGGGGGGGGGGGGGGGGAGAGGGGAGAGGGAGAGGGAGAGAGGGAGAGAGGGAGAGAGAGAGGCTGAGAGGATTTAAGTGGCCTTTCAAGTTTTTTTGGTGGAAGGAGAACGACGAGAGGCAGAGGGGCTTCATAGTTTAACTTATTGTTGGACTGTTGAAACTTTCCTGTGCTTTAAAAATGCCTCCACGAGTGTGAAAAGCTCTGAGATTTCTCTACATTGTCGAGGGAGCGGCTGCCTTTGGCGGACTGCCAAGAGTGCCTGGAGAGCGAGGGTATGGAGATTTTTTTGGTGTCTTTGTCGTGGTTTTGGCACTGATTCTCTGCCCTAAAGTCATTTTGCACAGTGCGGCTGCCTGGCTTAATGTGAAGAAGGTGCTTTTGGTGTCAGCAAGAAAAGGCGAGGGTTTTTATCGGCAGTGGAGTGAATTTGGAGGAGTTTCTACGTTCAGCTGGAGGACTTTGCTTTTTGAGGATTGCTTTGGACTGTGACTGTCCCTGGGAATTGAATTGCTGAGCTGCTGGGGTGCCGGGAGCTGGTTTGTGCCTCTATCCCGGATGGCGATGGCGGGGGCTCGGCCGAAGGCGAGGAGCTACGCAGTAGCGACATCAGCAGCGGAAGCGAGGACATCTGAACATGAGCCTCATGTTGACTTGGACTGGGACAGTTTTGGTATCTCGGTTCAAACTGGGCCCCAGATGTCCAGGGGATCAATTACGAAGGCTATGAATGCCCTTCTTGGTAGGGGGGCTATTGTCTCTTCCGAGCTCGAGAGGGGAAAGGTTGAGATGATATTGAAGACCCGGGAGGATGTGGTCAAAGTGTTGGAGAGGGGGATTTCAGTGGGGGGGGGGTCCATATACAGGTGGACCCATGGGTGTCCAGGGTGAGACCGGTTCTCCTGCGGAGTTGCCCCACATGTATTCCGGATGCGACACTCATTCCACACCTGTCTCAGATTGGGGAGGTGCGGTCTAAGTGCTTTAGGCTCATGCACCCTGGGGGGGACCCGGAGGAAAAAGGGATTTATAGTTTCAAAAGGAGGGTGTTCGTGAAGGTGGGGGGAGGGGGAAGGTGATGAGGGGAGTTTCGAGGTGGAGTGTAGGGGTCTCCCCAGAACCGTGCGTTGGAGTTGGGGAAAGGCACGGTGTCATGCGTGCAGTGGTTATGGACATCTCCGAAAGGAATGTCCTAATCAAGGGGTCGCTGCTAGAACTTCTCGCGCAGCGGCCCAGGAATGCACTGCTGGCCCATCAGGGGGTGCTCGTCAGGTCTCGGAGGGGCGGGGTGGAATCGCTGACCTGGCAGGGGCTGCCGGCTCTGCCTCGGTGATCCGGGGCAGCGGGGATAGCCCTTCTGGGTCTGCAGTTTCAGCCTTGGGGACCCAGGGCAGCAAGGGCCCCCGCCCCCCACATCCTGAACCTGAGGGGGTGGCTGAAGGTGAGACACAGGGTGAGGGGGGAGGGAAGTGGGAGCAGCAGAAGAAGAAGAAGAAGAATAAGCAGATAAAGACCACCCAAGCGAGTCAAAAGCAGGCGGGTGTGCTACTGCCGAGTGCGGAGATCACCCAAGGGGCGCCTGTCAGCTCCGGGGGGGTCCAGAGTGAAACTGCCGTGGCCCAGCAAGGAGCTGAGGTGGCTCTGAAGGGGGTAGGGAAGGCAAAACGCGCGGGTGGTAAAGAGGCGGGGGGTAGTGTGGAGGAGGAAGGCCCTCTCCTTATGGAGGTTACCACACCGCCGCATGCTAGTGGGATAAAAAGGAGGATTGGGCCTGGTGAGGAAGAGCAGGGACGTGAGTCCAAAGTTAGGGGGGTGGAGTTTTCCAGATCTTCCACCACCGATGTGGTTGGAGGTCAGGAAATGACGTCGTCTGGGTTGGAGGTTGAGCATCCACCTCAGGGATCTCTCGAGGGTACCACAGGGTCAGGTGATGGGGTAGACCCCTCTGGAGTTGTGTCCTCTGGGCGGGGGGATGTCCTTTTGTCTCAGGGGCCCTCCGAGGGGGGGATCTCATCGTGTGTTGATCTTGGCTCCCCTGGGGGTGTGTCTTCTGGGTCGGAGGAGGTCCCCTCGTTTCAGAGGCCTACTGAGGGTGTTAGCACGCAGGAGGGTGGGGTAAGCTCCCCTGGTAGTGCGGACCCTGAGACGGGGGATGAGCAGAGTCAGACCAAGGGGGGGGGGGGGGGGGGGGGGGGGGGGGGGGAGTGGTGTTCCAATCAGTGCTCAATTTGAGAGCCAATGGTGGTTCTGAGGTGTGTATTGTATTGCCGGCTGATTTAGCAGGGGAGGGGGAAAAATCTAGTGGAGAGCCTCTGGGTGTTGCCAGTGGAGGGGGTGCTTTCGGTGCTGTGGAGGTCGGAGTTACTTCAGGCAGCGACCTTCTTTCAGATTCTGGGGGTGCCAGTTTACCACAGACCCTGGGGGTGCCTCTTATTTTCTCTTCCCCAGGCCCAGATATAGAGGGTGAGGACAGAGCGCAGGAGCCCAGCCAGTCAGTGGGCTGCGTGATGTGGAGAGGGGCTTCGGGACCCTTCCCCGGCATTGATCCTGGGGGTGGTATCATGCCGGAGGAGAGGGAGAGTGGAGGGGCCGATTTGTGTGGAGGGTTGGCGAAATTCCAGAGAGCTCTGGTTTTTCGAATTCTGAAAATGACCTTGGGGATGCTGAGCGTGTTGTGTCAGGTGCGAGTAACTTGGACGACAGCCCAGAATCCAAGGCTGGGTCTCATGAAAGTGTTATCTGTGAAGTGAGGGAATTTTTAAAAACAAGCCGCACTAATAGAACAAGGTTAGAGGCGGCTAAGAGACGGTGGGCTGATCTGTCGTCCTTAGTTAAAACTCTCGAGGCTATCCTTGCGACCAAGGATAGTGATCTTCTTGGCTCTGAGCAGTGTCAGTTTAGGGACTTTTTGGAGTTCCTAAAAAGAGAGGGGGCTACAGAGCCCAGGAGGAGAAGTATGAGGATTTCAATTTAATGTACCAGTGCATTCACGTTAGCTACCCTAAACTTAAACGGGAGTAGAGCGAGTTTTCGCAGGTTCCAGCTTTTATCGGTCCTTAGGGAGGGGAAATTTGCAGTGTGTTTTCTGCAGGAGACGCATACTGTTGTCAAGGATGAACCCACTTGGAGGTTGGAGTGGGAAGGAGAGGTCTATATGAGTCATCTTAGCTCAAATTCGAGTGGGGTGGCCATTCTGTTGGCTCAGAATTTCCTGCCCAATATTATAAAAGTGCAAGAAGTTGTGCCAGGACGTTTGCTCCATCTGGCCGTGAGCCTGGATGGCATGCCGTTGCATTTCATTAACGTGTATGCCCCCAGCTCTGGCACGATGCAGGCCGGCCTAATTCAGGAAGTGAATGCTCTGTTGAGCACTATTGATCGGGGAGAGTGTGTCTTCCTTGGGGGGGACTTTAACTGCACACTTGAGGTGCGAGATCGTTCTGGTACTCAGTGTGCTCCTGCTGTAGCAAAGAAGCTGAGAGGGTTGATTGATTCTTTTGAGTTGGTTGATGCGTGGCGGGACCTCAACCCAGACTCCACTGCTTTTTCGCGGAGGTCTGAGGGCGGTGGTTCCCGCATTGATCGAATATATATCTCCCGAGCGTTTGTTTCCCGTGTCTCAGCGGCCTCAATGCAGCTGGTGCCATGCTCGGACCACTGTCTGGTGCGTGTGGATTTTAATCCAGCACGCGTTCGGGCTGGGTCTGCGTACTGGCACTTTAATAACCGGCTGCTGGAGGATCGGTGTTTCCGGGAGTCATTCACTCGGTTTTGGGTGCGGTGGAGAGAGAGGCAGAGATGCTTCTCTTCCCTAAGGCAGTGGTGGGATGTGGGGAAAAGCTCGCATCCGTATTTTTTGTAAGGAATACACGTGGGGGTCGACCGGGCGGCGGGACTCAGCGGTTGAGAAGCTTGAGAGGGAGCTGATGGACGCAGAGTCTCGCCTGGGTCAGGCTGGAGGTGACTCTTGCGAATGGGGTGTGTTTCATGAGAAGAAGGAAGCCTTGAGGAACCTGCAACTTGAGCGGTCCCGAGGCGCTTACGTGAGGGCGCGGGTCCAGATGCTGCACGATCTGGATCGAGCATCGCCTTTCTTTTTCTCTCTGGAGAAAGGGCGGGGAGCCCGCAAGCAGCTCGTGGAGCTGCTCGCAGATGATGGCTCCTCTGTCACAGATCCGGAGAGGATTAGTGCCTTGGTCAGGTCCTTTTATGGTTCCCTGTTCTCCGCAGGTGGAGTCAGCGGGGAAGCTCAGCAGGACCTGTGGGAGAGTCTACCGGTTATAGATAGGGAGGTGGCCGATCTTCTTGATGGCCCTTTATCTTTGGAGGAGTTGACTTGTGCACTGCATCAGCTCAGGAGGGGTAAGTCCCCCGGGCTGGATGGGCTGACGGTAGAGTTTGTAAGAGCCTTCTGGGGTATCCTGGGGGGTGATTACATGTTGGTTCTGGGGGAGAGCCTGGCGACAGGGGAGATGCCCCTTTCGTGGCGTCGAGCAGTGGTTGTCCTGCTGCCCAAGAAGGGGGAACTCCGCCTGCTGAAAAACTGGCGCCCGGTCTCTCTCCTATGCACAGAGTATAAAGTATTTGCACGGGCGATGGCAAATCGCCTGGGCTCTGTGCTGTCTCAGCTGATTCACCATGACCAGTCTTACACAGTCCCTGGTCGGTCCATTCAGGATAACATCCACCTGGTTAGGGACCTGATTCATCTAGCACAGGGAACTGGTCAGTCAGCTGCGTTTCTGTCTCTTGATCAGGAGAAGGCTTTTGATAGGGTAGAGCATGAATACCTGTTCGGAACGTTGCAAGCGTTTGGATTTGGACCGCATTTTGTGGCCCGGGTCCGCCTCTTGTATGCTGCAGCGGAGTGCCTTGTGAAGGTTAATGGTGCGTTGTTGGTTCCCTTTCATTTTGGGAGGGGGGGTCCGTCAGGGGTGCCCCATGTCAGGTCAGTTGTACTCGGTCTGTGTGGAGCCATTCCTGTGTCTTCTTCGGAGGAGGTTGACAGGCCTGGCCCTACCGGGCCCAGGGGTGGAGTTGGTTCTTTCGGCCTATGCCGATGATGTACTACTTATGTTCACCGATCCTGGTGACCTGCGGAGGATGCGTGATTGCCAGAAGATTTTCTCGGATGCATCTTCTGCCAGGATTAATTGGAGCAAGTGCTCTGGACTTTTAGTGGGTCAGTGGCAGGTGGACTCCCTGCCAGAGGAGATGGCAATGTTTGCGTGGAGCACCACGCACCTCCTCTATCTGGGGGTGTACCTGAGTCCCACTGAGGATGCTTGGCCGGCAAATTGGCAGGAGTTGGAGACGAAAGTGGTTGCCAGGCTGGGGCGCTGGTCAGGCCTGCTTGGAGTTCTTTCTTTTCAGGGGAGGGTGTTGGTCATAAACCAGCTGGTGGCCTCCATGTTATGGTACCGGCTGGCTACTCTTGTCCCACCTCCCATTTTTGTAAATGCTTTACAGATGAAGCTGGTGGACTTCTTTTGGGGAAATAGGAAGCACTGGGTTTCCGCAGCTGTCCTGAGCCTCCCGTTAGAGGAGGGCGGCCAGTCCTTGGTATGCGTGCGTACCCAGGTGGCGGCTCTCCGCCTCAGGACTCTGAGGAGGTATATGTATATAGAGAACCCCCCCCAGATGGCACGTTTTGGCCACGTATTTTTTCCGACGGGGTCGTTGTCTAAGGGGGGTCTCGCGGCTCCCGGTGGCGGGCATCAGTCGACCTGCCCTAAGGGGCTTGCCTGTTTTCTACCGGGATGTGTTAAGAGTGAGGAATCTGGTTGTTTTCAGCCAGCGTGTTGCTCCACGAGGGGAGGGGGATGTTGCGGCTGCGGGAGTGGCCGGTCCTCAACAAATCATGGCGGGTGTCGAGGAGAGGCGTGCGCCCAGAGTGGTTTTAAATGAGCCCTTACCCGCTCCGTCAGATCTGCTCATTGGGCCTCGGTTCCGGGATATATCTCGGGCACCGGTTCCACACAACCTGAGCCGCCTTTCGGAGATGACCAGCATGCCGTTTCGTGACGCGAAGAGACGCTCACTGTATAGAATGTTCCTGCACATTCTGCACCTCCTTGCCTTCGTCTCCCGTCCCGACACACCATGGCGGACGGTGTTACCACCTGAAGGAGGGGAAGGTCCCCAGTGGGGGTCCCTCTACAAGGGAGTTGTCCCCCTATACGTGGGGGACCTGGGGTGGAGAGTGCTGCACAGAGCGGTGGCATGTAACAAACTTTTGAGTCGGTTCACGGACTCGTCCGCTGCCTGTATTTTTTGTGGCGAGGAAGAGACCGTGTTCCACATTTATATGGAGTGTGAGAGGCTACTGCCCCTGTATCAATATCTGAAGGGGTTGTTCCTAAAGTTCTGGTTACATTTTAGTCCTACGATTCTTGTGTTTGGACACAAGGCAGGGTGTGGGGAGAGCCAAGTGGGAGGGTGGGACCTACCTGTCGGTCTACTCCTGGGCCTGGCCAAGATGGCCATACGCGGATCCAGGCAGCAGGCGATGGATGGTCAGGCAAGAGTCGGCTGCCTGCCCCTCTTTCGGGCCTACGTCCGTGCACGTGTGTCCCTGGAGAGGGAACATGCGGTGCTCACGGGGACTTTGGAGGTATTCCGTGGGCGCTGGTCACCGCGTGGGGTTGAGAGTATTGTGAATAATGATTGTAATGTTGTACTATAATGTGTGGGGCACGGGCAGGGGGCGGGCTGGAGTCCTGCAGCGCCTATTGTAGCGGTTCTGGCAACAACCGGCGTTTCTGCTCTGTCTGCGGGAGTGGGCGAGTGGGGTGGAAGGGGGGGGGGGGGGAGGGGAAGGAGAGGAGAGGATGGGGAGAGAGGAAGGAGAGGATGGGGAGAGAGGTGAAGGGGTGGTTGGAGCGGGCGTGCATGAGTCGAGTCGCTCCCCCCTCCCTCCCACTACCCCCCTCCCTTCTCTCTCTGCCCTCACTCTCTACCCCCCCCCCCCCTCTCTAGACGCGCCTGCGTTGGGGGCTATGCGTCGGTATATAGTGCGATTATGGGGTAAAAGGAGCTAATTAATAATATTAATATATTAACAAGGGGGGTAGTTAGCGTGTGCGTGGGGGGTAGTTAGTGTGTGTGTGGGGGTGGTTAATGTGTGTGACACCCAATGCCCGCCCCCCCCCCCCCCCTCAACTGCACGTTGGGGGAACAGACCCAACGGGTCTGCACTTGATCTAGTATGTATATAGAGATCCAGCAGAGCTTTTAAAGCCCACACATAGATAGCCCTAGTTGAGAAGGGGTAATGCTGAATCTAAACATTAGGAGTTTAGCTGAGCAAGTGCAGGATTTGTCAATAGGGTGCCGTTATGGTTGCTGGCCAGCAGGATGCTCCACAGCCGAGCGAGGATGTGGATGGGCGTGGACCCCAAGCAGCAGCCGTTATGGTCGCTGGCCAGCAAGAGAGAGAGAGAGAGACAGAGAGGGCAGAGACAGAGAGAGACAGAGAGACTGCTGGCGGGTGTTGTCCCCGGTCACGGCACCAGCGGCTGTGAAAAATGGTGGCGTCTGTGGAGGCAGAGGCGGGAGTCAGCAGCCGTTATGGTCGCTGGCCAGCAGGAGGCGACAAAATGAGTGAGTGTGGGGGGGGGGTAGGATTATATTAAAAAATGTGTACATAAAAGGAAAACATGTTTTGAGGATCGCGAAACCGGATGTAAAATTGAATGAGCTAGCGACATGGAAAAATGACGGTGTTTAATGACGGAGTGCTGGCGTAGCAGTGAATCAAAGGCCGAATCTGGCACCCATAAATACACCCAGCCAGAAACACACACACACACACACACACACACACACACACACACACACACACACACACACACACAGACACACACACACACACACACACACACACACAGCCACACACAGCCACAGAGTTTTAATATATAATAGATAACTAAAAGTTTCATTTTGTATGTATGTTCCTGAAAATACAGCCTAAACGGTACACGATAGCGCAACAATTTTTGGGGCGCCTTACTCACCATTCGTCTGCTGTGTGCAGCATCAAGTTTTGTGATATTTTAAAAAGTTATTCACTGTATGATATGATATGCCATTTATTGTCACTATACATGTACAGTGAAACTGAAAGCTGCTCGTACTCGGTGCATACATACAATTTAGCACAAAAAACAAGAGACAGAAAAACAAAAAACAGAAGGGAGAAGGGGGGGGGGGGGGGGGGGGGATAGGTGCACAATTTCTGCGGCGCTACATACATATATACATATATACAGATGGAAGTCCGTGGTGTTGGGCAGTGAAGTCAGTGCATGTGTGAATTAGAATTAATAGTAGTTATAATTCTCGGAAAGCAACTATTTCTGAGTCTATTTGGCCTGGATTTGATGCACCTATAGCGCCTTCCAGAGGGCAGCAGGTCGAACAGTCCAAACGCAGGATGGGAGCTGTCTTTGATGATCTTCTTTGCCCTGCTAAGGCAGCGGGAGGTGTAGATGTCCATCAGGGAGGGGAGAGGGCAGCCAATGATCCTCTGCGCTGTCCTAGTTACCCTCTGAAGCCTCTCCCTGTCTGCCATGGTGCAGCTGCCATACCATGCTGTAATGCAGTATGTCAGCAGGCTCTCGATGGACGAGCAGTAGAAGGTCAGCAGCAGGTTAGAGTCCAGGTTGTGCTTCCTGAGGACCCTCAGGAAATGCAGCCGCTGCTGAGCCTTCTTGATGACCGCTGTCGTGTTGTCCGTCCAGGAGATATCAGCAGCGATATGGACGCCGAGAAACCGGAAGGTATTGACCCTCTCCACACACTCGCCGTTGATGTGTAGGGGGGCTAAGTCGGTGCTGTGCCTCCTGAAGTCGACAATGAGCTCTTTTGTTTTCCTGGTGTTCAGAGCCAAATTGCTTTCTGAGCACCAGGTTGTCAACTTCAGGACTTCCTCTCTGTAGGCTGCCTCGTCTCTCTTTGAAATAAGTCCGACTACAGTAGTGTCGTCAGCAAATTTGACGATGCAGTTGTTGTTGTGGGCCGGACTACAGTCGTGGGTGTAGAGACAGTATAAGAGGGGGCTTAGCACACAGCCCTGTGGGGAACCGGTACTCAACCTGCGAGTGGAGGAGAGGTGGGGGCCGAGTCTCACAGTCTGGGGCCGGTTGGTGAGGAAATCCTTTATCCAGGCACATGTGAGAGTGGGGAGGCCGAGAGTGACCAGTTTACCAATGAGAATGTCCGGAATGATTGTATTAAAAGCTGAGCTAAAATCCACAAAGAGCATCCGGACGTAGCTCTGCCCCTGCTCCAGGTGGCTCAGCACAGAGTGGAGAGCTACGGTAATGGCGTCTTCTGTGGATCTGTTTTGGCGATAGGCGAATTGGTGGGGGTCGAAGTCTGGTGGTAGATAGTCCTTGATGTGCTGGAGGACCAATCTCTCGAAGCACTTCGTGATTACCGGAGTGAGGGCCACAGGACGGTAGTCATTAAGGCTGGTGATGGGAGACTTCTTCGGCACAGGGACGATTGTGGCTGATTTTAGGCAGGACGGAATAACTGCCTGGTCCAGGGAGAGGTTGAAAATTCTGGTGAAGATGGCAGTGAGCTGGTGGGCGCACGCTTTGAGCACCTTACCAGGTACTCCATCTGGGCCGGTAGCCTTCTTGGGGTTCACTGCCAGGAGCACCCGTCTGACATCGTGCTCCCTGACAGTGAGTGGAGTAGTACAGGAGCTAGGTGAGGGTGGAAACAGGGCTGTAGCAGGTGAGTGCTGCTGTTGTGATGTTTCAAAGCGGGAGAAGAAGCAATTTAGCTTTTCTGCCAGCGGCGCACTCAGGTCTTCTGACTTTGTGGCACAGCCTCTGTAGTTGGTAATGTCTTGTATGCCCCGCCATACCTCCCGTGTATTATTGCTGGACAAGTGGGACTCTATACTCCTCTTATGGTCCGGCTTGGCTTTTTTAATACCATTTTTCAGATCGGCTCGAGCAGCCCTGTACAGAGCTCTGTCACCTGACCTGAAGGCAGCATCGCGGGCTCTGAGGAGTGTGCGGACCTGGCTGGACATCCAGGGTTTCTGGTTTGGGAAAACCCGTATGTTTTTGTCTACAGTCACATTTCCGATGCAGAACTTGATATAGTCCAGCACCGATTCTGTGAGAGTTTCCAGATCCTGGTGTTCGAATATGTCCCAGTTTGTCTGTGTAAAGCAGTCCTGTAGATTGGAGAGTGCATTTTCAGGCCAGGTTGTATCAGATCTTATGGTGGGCCTGGCACTGTGTCTGAGGGGGGTGTAGGCTGGAGAGAGCAGGAGGGAGAGATGATCTGACTGGCCGAGTTGGGGGAGGGGGATGGCTCTATACGCGTGCTTGATATTGGTGTAGACATGATCCAGCGTGTTCACCCCTCTAGTAGAACACTTGACATGTTGATAGAATTTCGGCAGTACAGTCTTCAAGTTGGCCTTATTAAAGTCCCCTGCGATTATGTGAACACCTTCGGGGTGGTCCCGCTGCTGTTCGTTAATGGTGTTCAGCAGGAGAGAGAGCGCCTTGTTTACATTGGCGTCAGGTGGAATATACACAGCCGTGACAATCACGACTGTTAGTTCTCTCGGTAGAAAAAAAGGCCGGCATCTTACAGACATGTACTCGAGGTCAGGGGAACAATGATTGTCTATGATTATCCCGTTGTTGCACCAATTCTCATGCACGTATATACAGAGACCCCCTCCCCTGCTCTTACCGGAGTCCATAGTCCTGTCCCCGCGGAGCAGAAAGCGTCCTGCTAGCTGCATGCTAGCATCATGTATCCCCGGGTGAAGCCAGGTTTCGGTGATGATCATAACACAGCAGTCGCGGACATATCGATTTCCAGCGAGTTGTGCTTCCAGGTCATCCATTTTGTGAACCAGGGATCTGGCGTTGGAGAGATACAGGCTCGGTAGAGGTGGCTTGTGTGGTCGATTCCTTAGCCTTAGCAAAGCACCGGACCTGCGGCCTCGCTTCTGCTTCCTCTCCCTCCTCCGTCTGCGCCGCCTCCTAGACCCGACAACAATCCACGGGGACCCCGGTGGTCTTGCTATGTCGCCCGGGATGTTATACTTGCGATGGAAGACACCCGAAACCGCAGTCTGGCGCTGGTCACCGATATCACCGATACCCACGAGGTTCTGTCGGGTGTAGTGGGTTTGGCGGATGTTCGCAGAACCGACAGCAAAGACGTACACGGACAACACAACGTACACAAACAACAAAAAAGAGCACCGAGACAGAGAGCCATGAGCCGCTGCGACCGTGCGTGCCGCCATCTTGGATCCTCTGCCCGCCATCTTGGATCCTCTGTATAAACTTTAATTAACTTTATACTGTGAACGAGACAAGTTTCAATGTGGCAGTCGTGCCTGCGCCGTGCTCTTCCTCTTGCCGGGCCGTCAGCTGTGCTTGTGCAGTTGGGGGAGGGTTGCCGGGCCCGGCTGCGTGCCCAGGAGGAATGAAGAGTCGGAATTTGAAATAGCGGAATGTCTCGAGAATCTCTGGCGTCACAACGTGGACCCAACGGGTTCGCTGGTCGTCCAGTGCATAACTAAAACTCTCATCTTGTATGTATGTATGCATGTATGTTCCCGAAATATAGCCAAAATGATACATGATCGCGCAACAATTTTAGGGGTACCTTACCATTCACCTGTGGTGTGCAGTATCAAGTTTTGTTATATTTTAAAAAGTAAATCACTTTATAAACTTTAATGAACTTTATTCTGTGAATGGAACAAGTTTCAACATGGCAGCTGCGCCTGCGCAGTGCGCTCCCACTGGCCAGGTCCATCATCCGCACCTGCGCAGTTGGCGGAGGGTTACCGGGCTCGGCGGCGGCTGGCACAGAAGGAATGAAGAGACGGAATTTGAAATAACTGAACATCTCGAGGATCTCTGGCGTCACAACGGGGACCCAACTGGTCCACGGGTCGTCTAATACATAATAAATTTCACACCCTCCATGCGTTTTCACAATAAATAGATTCCATTTAGTATTCAAATCACCAATTATTTCCCAATTACTTTTGCACTTCTCTGTGATTTGCTCTACTATCTCCTGCTGACTATTTTGCTCCTGCTATAGTGTAAATAGTCCCATTAAGGGACAGAAGTTTAGGGGTAATATGAGGGGGAACTTCTTTACGCAGAGAGTGGTAGCGGTGTGGAATGAGCTTCCAGTGGAAGTGATGGAGGCAGATTCATTGGTATCATTTAAAAATAAATTGGATAGGCATATGGATGAGAAGGGAATGGAGGGTTATGGTATGAGTGCAGGCAGGTGGGACTAAGGGGAAAAAAAAATTGTTTGGCACGGTCTTGTAGGGCCGAGATGGCCTGTTTCCGTGCTGTAATTGTTATATGGTTATATGGTTATAAATCAGAAAAGTTATTCCCTTTTCATTACTAAGGTTCAATCATACAGCCTTGTGTGGAATCTTCAAGGATGTGCTCCCTCATATTCATAGTAATAAACTGTTTGTTGCATAATGCATCAAACAGTTCCTTGTCCTGAAGCAGTGACTTGCCTGTTCTGTTCATCAGTGATCAACATCTTCCCGATTGCAGCAATATCACAATTTCCATATGTTAATCCTTGCCTTTGGTTCATTAGCCCTATTTGTAAAATACTTTGCATTAAAATAGATATATTCCAGCCTTACATTCCTTCCAGATGCATGGAAATGTAGTTTTCATTTGTCCACTATATATCTGATTTTCCCAGCTGACTGGACTGACTTAGTTTTACTTCTATATTTGCCTGTTCCTTATGGTACCTCTACTTTCACATTGTCCCTCATCTTGTCCTTGGATAGCTCAAAGGAACCCTGGATGCCAAAGGGTTGGTTGAATTTTTTTTTTTTTTATGACATGTTGGGAGAATTGAAAACAGGTGAAGAAGCTCTACAGCAGTAAAATAGTGAGGTACTAAAAATGTAATTCAGTGATTGAAAAGGGGATGCAATATAAGTAAGTTTAAGGAAAACCCCCAAAGCAATTTATATTAAGGGTGAGAGTATAACCAGGTACCCATTTGAACTCAAGGTGGCAATCTATGCATGGAGCCAGAGAATGTTAGTAGTCCTAAATAAATCTGTTTCAACTGTGTTCATGGACAAGAATGGACATTGCAATTGAAACAGCTAACTGACCTTGTGTCACCATAATGGGCCTGTCCCACTTAGGCGATTTTTCAGGCTACTGCCGGTGACTGTCAAGTTACTTGTACCTCCTTCTACCTCCTGGCAACCCACTAGGACCTCCTGGCGACCCACCTACCACACAACAATTCTTGCTACTCTCCATAGCGGCCTCATTCTAGTCGGCGCTAATTTTTTAACCTGTTGAAAGATTTGCGGCGACCATAATGAGGCCACGACTAGTTCCCAGAATGTGGGAACACCTCATGACCATGAAGGCGACTCCCCGCAACCATCCGCGAACATGTGACGACTGCATAGTCTCCTGCAGTCGCCTAAAAAAGTTTCCTCAGTGGGACAGGCCCATTACACTTTAGCTTTTTGACTGGAATATAATCGCACCACCACATAGTTACTTATGATGGGTAAAATTCTCTAAAATGCTTAGATGCCATTTTTTTGACACAGCAAGTTAACATGTATGTTTGGATGCAAGTTTTCGCATTCTCAACAGTTTGGCTGATTTTTTTTTTTAGTGTACAGTCCATGTAAAAGTCTTTTATGTGAGACATGGCCCAGAAAAGTAGCAACATTGCGAAGCAAATCTGTTATTTAACAAAACAATAAACGTCCTAATTCTGTGTCACCTTGCTCTGGCTTCTTGTCTTAATCTTATCATTTTCAACCATTTCCAACAACTTTAGATTAAAGTAATTTTCCATTTACTGCATGTCGCCTTTAAACAAGACATCTTTCAGTTTCTGTAGTGTGATGATTGTTCAATGTGCCATATGGTTCTGGCCCAATCACTGAAGACTATTATTATTTTATGCTCATATCCCATCAGTTCACTGGCAGATGGGTTGAATAAGTGATCAAGGCTAGCAGGGAAAAGGTGCCAAAAGGGTGTCAGTGGTGGAACTCGGTGGAAAGGAACAGGCAGAGATGAAAAAAAGGGAAGGACCAAGGCGACTGGTGATGGGAGATTGTGGGAGAAATGGGTGCGCAATGGGTGTGGGAAAGGAGAAACAGTTTAACAAATATCACCTGTCGGCCATTCTCTCCAAAGATGCTGCCTGGCCCACTGATTTCCTCCAGCAATTAATTGTTCAAGAATCCAGCATCTGTAGATTGTAATACGACGTTATATGACTACCTTATTCAACAGGTTCTCAGTACATCCATGTGTTTAGGGGATACCGCAGAGGTAAGATGTCGCCTGAGAGACTGGGGAGCCATATGTGAGAAATATAAATACATTAATCACCTTCATGTTCTGTTTTGGCATTGAGTGCATTCTGGATCAGTTTCATATTACTCTTGCTCCTTTGCAGACCAAATTGACAACATATGAGGCTAAGGATATGCCATTAGTATGCTGGCAGATCCATGTTATGAAGACACGTTCATGACACAGATAAACTTATTTGAAAGCCATGCATGAAGCTTACAGATGTGGACGTTCTTTCGAGGGACTTTTACTTTTATTTCATCTGACATCAGTCCTCTTGCTAGAATTGAACATTTTCACACTCTCCATTATTATATAGAATCATAGACATCCCATGCACAAAGCGTGGCTAATTAATGAAGTATGCATTCCTTCGGTTCTGGATTTTAGTTCTACTGCGCTGAGAAGAACATAGGGAACTTGCATCTCTCTATATAGATTCTGAACAATAGATTCATCACTGAAGCATTCCTTTTGCATGAGTTACAATAGCTTATGAGAAAGTGATGAAGAGCATAGAAAGTAAGGGCCAGGTGCTGTTTAAATTTACATGTGCTTGGTGCGATAATTTGGAGCATCTCAGCAAGGCATAGGAAATGGGAAGGTTTCCTGGGTACTTAAAGCACAATGTGTAGTTCAATCAGCAAATATGCTCTCTATATCTGGCTTGATTAGATCATTGACTTTCTTCTGACTTTACAACCAAGATCTGGCACGACTCTGTTACCTCCTAACTTGGCTTTAATTTCTGCACAATATATTTAAATATGGCATTTTCTGAAATTATCGCTGAATGTAACTAGGAATGGAGTATGCCCCTTTAGCCCCTTGTTACACCCAGTAATAATTTCAGCATAAGACAGTGCTAGAGTAGCTCAGCAAGTCAGGCAGCATCTAAGGAGAACATGGATAAGTGACTTTGGGTTTGGAAGGTTATTTGATATTTGATGACAGTTATTTGGACAAAGGCGAGACAAAAAGACAGAAGGTTTGAAAAGACGTGAAATGTGAAGCTAGAGGAAGGGATATAGGTGAGACGGAGAGGGGAGAAATAGGTGTGAGTCCTAGTAGAGCACAGGGGAAGGGAGATAGGGAGGGCTACGTAGTAAAACGGGAGAATAAAATGTTCAAACAAATGGGTTGTAAGTAAGATATGAGATGTTGTTCCTTCAGTTTGTGTGTGGTCTCACTCCGGCAATGGAGAAGGCCCAGGACAGAAAGGTCAGTATGGGAATGCGAAGAGGAATTAAAATGGATAGCAATCGGGAAAACCAGCTGACCTTGGCGGACAAGGCGAAATAGTGGCCGCGTCTACATTTGGTCTCCTCGATGTACCTGAGGCCACATTGAGAACTCCAGATGCAGTAGATAAGTTTAGATGAGGTGCATGTGAACCTCTGTCCCACAAAGGACTGCTGATGTCCCTGGATTGAGATGAGGGGGAGATCTAGGATATTTTGTAAACCAGCATCCGCAGTATCATGTTTCTAATAATTTTGGGAAATGCCTTATTTCCAAACATTGTGCAGAACTTGGATGATTAATGCCAGGTAGTCATTGAATTTCATTGTAGTCATTGGATTGTGTGCTTCCCATGTTCTGTGCTGATCAGTTCTAATTTCCATGTGCTTACGAGATAGATTAGATAGATTAGATAGATAGATAGATAGATAGATAGATAGATAGAGATAGATAGATAGATAGATAGATAGATAGATAGATAGATAGATAGATAGATAGATAGATAGATAGATAGATAGATAGATAGATTAGATTAATCCCCTCGGGGAAATCCAGATGTCCAGTAGCCAACACAGTCAGAACGTAAAGCAGACAATACATATAATACAGACAATACATAGAAGCTATAAATACTTAAAAATAATCCAATAAATAATTATTAAAAGTGCAAAGCATCCCCATACAGCTTAACGGTCAGTATTATAAAAACTAATGGCTGGAGGCGTGAAGGATCTCCTGAATCACCCTGTTTTACAGCACAGGCAGAGGAGCCGGTTGTTGTTCCGTGTGCTCTTCTGACCCTCCAGAGTTTCATGGAGGGGGTGCCCGGAGTTGTTGAGGATGACCTGCATCTTACTCCTCATACACCTCTCAAGCACATCCACCACAGAGTCCACTCTCCCCCCCAACACTGAGCTAGCTCTTTTCACCAGTTTGTCTAGTTTGTTCTTACTGTTTTTATCAGTGATGTTGTTACCCCAGCAGACAACAGCGAGGAAGATGACACTTGCAAATACATTATGGTAAAACAAGTACAGCATTTCATTGGACACAATGAAGGATCTGAGCCTTCTGAGGAAAAAGAGACTGCTCTGTCCTTTTTTGTCGAGGGCATCGGTGTTGACAGACCAGTCCAGTTTGTTAACAAGGTGCACTCCCAGATATTTGTATGTCTGCACCACCTCAATGTCCACCCCTGCAGTGTTAACCGGCTGAAGGGGGAGCTTGGACCTGCCAAGGTTAACAACCATCTCTTTAGTCTTGGTTGTATTCAGGATGAGACAGTTCTCTTTACTCCAAACACAGAAAGCACTAGTCAAGCCCCTGTATTCCTACTCATGTCTGTTCCTTACACATGCCACAATCGCTGTGTCGTCAGAATATTTCTGAATGTGGCATGTGTCAGACTTATATTTAAAGTTTGCAGTGCACAGGGTGAAGCGAAACAGGCCAAAACTGTTCCCTGTGGGGCTCCAACATTGCACACCACTCTCCCGGAAACACAGTCCCCCAGATTAACAAACTGTGGTCGTCCCGTCAGGTAGTTGTGTATCCAGGTGGAAAAGGTGCAATCCACCCCCATCTTCTCAAGCTTGGATGGTGTTGAACGGAATTGAAAAGTCGAAAAACATAATCCTCATGTAGCCACCTGGTTTGCCCAAAAAGGAGTAGTCCGGTGCAACATGTAGAGGACTGCGTCATCCACACCAATATTGTCCTGGTACGCAAACTGTATTGGGTCGAGTGCGTGTTGGACTTGTGGTCTCAGGAGACGAAGAAGTAGCCGCTCCATTGTCTTCATGATATGAGATGTAAGGGCCACCGGTCTGTAGTCGTTGATCTCGGTCGGCCGCCCTACTTTGGGAACCGGCACGAGACATGATGTTTTCCACAGATCTGGTACCCTCCCAGACTGAAGACTCAGGTTGAAAATGGTCTGGAGAGGCTCTGCCAGCTGAGTCGCACAGGCTTTCAGTAGCCTGGGACATACACCATCAGGGCAAGCTGCTTCACCAGGGCACAGCGTCCTCAGCTCAGCTCTTTCCTTGTCCGCTGTGAAGAACAGTTGAGGAGATGCTGGCATAGGAGGTGCTGCAGCTGTGGTGTTGGGGGGGGGGCTGCCTCGTGGAGGTTATGGTGGGGGAGAGGCTGCACCTGCAGAGGTGGGACGGGACACCAGATCAAACCTGTTATAAAACATTGGCCTTGTCCACGTCTTCTGACGGCTGGCTTCTCTTCTCCTTGAAGCCAGTGATGAAGTCCATCTCCACACCATTCCTCTCCACACTTCTTTGATGCAGTTGTGCTGCAGTTTCCTCTCCAGCTTCCTTTTATTGTCCACTTTTGCCGGCGTCAAGCTCCTTTTCAGGTCATGCTGCACCCTCTCGGTCTTTTCACAGTCACCAACCTTGAAAGCTTCCTTTGCTTAATATATTGTGGCCTGAAAAAGGGTCCTGGCCTGAAAAGTCACCTATCCATGTTCTCCAGAAATGCTACCTGATTTGCTGAGTTACTCCACAACTTTGTGTTGTTTAATGTGGTTGTCCTTTTTTTTGGAAACACAAAACGCAAAAGTCAAAATTATTTAGTAAAATTGAGTTGAAATCCAACCTGATCAATTGACTTCTGCTTTTCTCATGGAATTCCAATTAGGAACTAAAGCCGCGATGAAATGATCTTGACAAATATCACAGTAAATTTAGAGATAATTACATTGAAAATGCACACTCTGCTTACTCTTTGATCTGAGGTAGGTAATCACCAGTATTAGAATTTATATTCACATCATTCAAGGGGATTTGGCAGATTGAAAACATCATTGATGTGGACAATAATCAAAAATAATTGTATTATTTTAAGATCAATCAAGCTACCAACATTCATTTGAAACAGTCAATTATGAAGCTAAAGCTGAAATATAGTGGCGTTGGTTAAATGACAAATTTGTTTCAAGACAATCTTTTAAACTAAAACTGAGATTCTGTGTTTTTATGTAGTTTTTGTTATTTTATGTTGGGGTGTGTGTTGGGGGGGGGGGGGGGTGGGGTGGGGAGGGGGGGGGGGAAACTTTTTGAATCTCTCCCTGCACTGGAGACCCGACCTTTTCTCGTAGGGTCTCAGGTGTCGTTGAGGCCGCAACGAGGAGCGGCCTCCAACAGGAAGAAGCCGGGGACTCTGGTGCCGACTCACCGTTGCCGTCGCGGAGCTGGCCGAGACCGGAGCCGGTGGAGGAGCGCTGTCGCTGCCGCTGCTGCTGCTGCCGCTGCCGCTGCTGCTGCTGAGTCGGAGGCTGCTACTGCGGGTCTGCGGACGGCGGCACCGGGAGCCCGCGGCTCCCTGGAGGGAGACCGCTTTTCGGGGCTCCTGCAACGGCGAATTCTCCCGCCCGTGTTGCGGGGTCGAAGAGCTCCTGGAGCGGGGCCTAACACCATTGCCCCGCGCGGCTGGAACGGCCGCGGGACTTTGCGAGCGCACACCGGGGGCTCCAACACCAAGACCCGGTGTGCGACCTCGCACCACCCGGCGTGGCTTCAATGGCCGCGGGACAATCGCCATCGCCAGCCGGGGGCTTTGACTTTGACTCTGACATCGGGGGGGGGGGGGAGTGCAGTGGCGAGATAAGTTTTTTTTGGCCTTCCATCACAGTTATGTGATGGATGTTTATGTTAAATGTAATTATGTTGTGTCTGGGGTCTATTTGTGTGTAATGTATGGCTGCAGAAACGGCATTTCGTTTGGACCTCCAGGGGTCCTAATGACAATTAAATTGACTCTTGACTCTTGAGATTCACTGAGTAAAAACAGAAACCATTGGAGATACTCAGCAGAGGGGCATCACCTGTGTGGAAAGGAGCAGTTAATGTTTCAGTTCAATAGCTGGAGAAGTAAAAGAAAAGGTACACATAATTGCTGGAGAAACTCAGCGGGTGCAGCAGCATCTATGGAGCGAAAAAGATAGGCGACGTTTCGGGCCGAAACCCTTAAAAGCTGTTTTGACTAGCACAAATAGTGAGATGGCGAGATTAATGATGCCATCTTACAATGGCGAGACTAAATGTAAAGTCTGTGATAGGCTGGAGACCAAGATTATCAAGATGACTCCATTGATTTTTATCACACTTAATGAATCATAATGGAGGATAAAATAAATGATATGAAAAGAGCATTGGAGAGAAAGAAACAAATAACATGCTTGAACTGAAATGCAAAACACAATTTGCTGAAAATCTGAAATAAAAGGGAATGCTGGAAATTCTCATCATTGGTACATCTTGGAGTAAAACTGAGTTACAGGTGGATAATCTTTCTTCTGAATGGGCCAGTTCTGTTCCAAACAGAAAAACTGGTTATTTGAAATTGTTAAATTCATTTGAGTCCCAAGGTGTGCTGAGATGGATAATGGGGTACTGTTCCTTAAGTTTACATTGAGTTTTGTTGAAACAAATACTTTTTTTTTAAAGTTTCTGATAGAAACATAGAAACATAGAAACATAGAAAATAGGTGCAGGAGTAGGCCATTCGGCCCTTCGAGCCTGCACCGCCATTCAATATGATCATGGCTGATCATTCTGTTCCTGCCTTCTCTCCATACCCACTGATCCCTTTAGCCACAAGGGCCACATCTAACTCCCTCTTAAATATAGCCAATGAACTGGCCTCAACTACCTTCTGCGGCAGAGAATTCCAGAGATTCACCATTCTCTGTGTGAAAAAAAATGGCCTCATCTCAGTCCTAAAAGATTTCCCCCTTATCCTTAAACTGTGACCCCTTGTTCTGTAGCTTTTTGTTTTACAATGACAGAGATGTGTTTGTTGGATCATTGGGCAACATTTCTTATTGGCTATTATAGAGTGAACTCAGTAGATTCATAGTTCCCTGAAACTAGCAATACAGGTAGATTGGGTGATGAAAAAGGTAGTGGTTGCACCGGAGAAAATACACAGGAGCTTCACATTAGATGTTGCCTGGTTGGATGGGCTTTCACTATTTCACTAAAAAATCATTTTTACACAATGGTTGATATCTGGACTGTGCTGCCAAAGGACGTGCTAAATCAGTTAACAATGACTATTTGAAGCATTTAGACAGGCACTTGAATAGGCAAGCATAGTAGAATATGGACCAAATGCAGACAAAGGGGATTAATGTGGATGGGCAAAAAAGTTGGCATGGACATGGTAGTTCAGAAAGCCTGTTTCTGTGTGGATATAGTTCCATGACTGAGTGTAGCTAGAGTAAATGTTAGTCCCTTTAAAGCATGCGACAAGGGAATTCCTAATGCAAACTGTGGAAATAACAGATACACTAATTAATTATTTTAGATTGATCTTCAAAGTAGATGACACTAAAGTCATACTCATAATTAACAGATCAAGAGGCTTTAGAAAGGGAGGAAGTTCAAACAATCTTTTTCACCAGACTGAAAATACTCAGCAAACTAATGGGCTTAAGACCACCAAATCCTCCCCCCCCCCCCCCCCTCCCCGGATCTCTCCAGGATTCAGAGAATGTTACTAGATTACACAAATGTAGGTAGTTCTGCTGCAAAGCATTAGTTGTGTTCCCAAGAAATATCACATTATGGGAAATTGCATGATAAAAACAATTGTGCCAAAGATTGTGTAAAAATGAGATCAGGGCCAGACACACAATAACAGTTATTTTTCCAGCAGTATTTTTTTAAAACAAAAATCTGTTTAGTAATAATACATTTAGTTTTGTTACTGCAAGCTAAAAATACCATAGTCTGCATATTACATTGATAGAGTATCATTGCCCAAGTATCAATAGAAGTGATTGCTTGCCAATGTCAATTGCTACCTCGAAAGAAAATGGAGGAACTGTGTTCTTATAACACAATGGTGTCTGATTACTTCGGGGAGGTTATATGGAAATATTTTCAGACAGTTTTTTTCCTATGACAGGTTTTTTTATGCTTGTCAATTTCCAAAGAAACTTATAAGTGGCTTTCTATTTCTTGATCAAAATTGCTTCGTAAACCAATTTATCCCATGAAATAAATAGTGTGTTTCCTAATTCATCAGGAATTGGTGGCATTGTATCCAACTAGCATTACGGAACCACATTAAAGCAGAGCCATCAATATCACAATTGAAATACCACAAGGGATTCAAGGAGAGCTATCTGACTGGATAGAAAATTAGCTTCATGGAAAGAAGTAGGTGGAAGGGTGTTGGTGGTTGTTTTCCAGACTGGAGGCCTGTGACTAGAGTGCCTCAGGGCTCAGGACTGGGATCATTGTTGGTTGTCATCTATATCAATGATTTGGATGAGAACTTGATTAGTATGGCATGATTAGTATGTTTGCAGATGACAGTAAAGTGGGTGGCAGTGTAGATAGCAAAGATGGTTGTCAAAGATTGCAGCAGTATTTTAATCGGTTGGGTAAGTGGACTGAGGAATGATTAATGTATAGCATAGTTTTAGAGAGATATAGGCCAAACATTGGCAGGTGGGACTAGTGTAGTGGGTTGGCATAGGCAAGTCAGGCCAAAGGGTTTGTTTCCACACTGTATGACCCTGTGACTGGATAAAAGACCATTATTGAAGGAAGGATGAAGCCAGAAAGATTGACTGACAGCCATCTCCATGTCCTTCATTGGGAAAATGCTACAATTCATTATGAGAATGTTGCCCAGACATGAGGGCCTGAGCTATAGATTGAGATTGGGCAGGCTAGGACTTTATAACACAAGTCTGAGAGGTTGATCATATAGAGATGTATAAAATCATATGGGGCAGAGATAAGATAAATGCTTTTTTCCCTTGTAGGGCAATCAAGAACTAGAGGGCATAGGTATAAGGTGAGAGGGGAAATATTTAATTGATCTTCAGGGATATTTTTGTTTACACAGCGAGTGGTGTGTCTATGGAACAAGCTGACAGATGAAGTCGTTGAGACATGTACAATAACAATATTTAAAAGGTACATGGATAGGATAGGCTTAGAAGCATTTGGGCCAAACATGGGGAAATGGGACTGGCTTGGATGGAGCATCTTGGCTGCTTTTGTATGAATTGAACTAGAGGGTCTGTTTCCATGCTGTATATCTCCGTGACTAATTCCAGCCTCATCCTTGTCCTCACTCTGGAGATTAACTATTTGATGTGTTGTTTGATTCCAAACATCTTCTGTTTTTTCATTCCAGTAATAACCTATTTCAACCTCACCACTTCTGTAAAATAACCCGAAGCCTACTAAAATCCTAATCCATGCCTATTTTACTTACAGATATTAATATTCTTATCATGTTTCATCCTTTGCCATATTTCTGCTTTAGTGCATCCCAAATTTGGCTGCTCTGTTTTGTCCAATCATTGCACTTTCATAATGACTTGTATTAGATGCTGATCCATTAACTTTAATTTCAAAATGCTCTTATGTTCATTGCTTATCCCTAGTTTCCCTCAAGAAGTTAGTAATAAGCTATTTTGTTGAACTGCTGCGGTCCTAATAGTGACTGTATCCCCCTCAGTGCTTTGGAGAGTGACTTCCACCGATGATGGTAAAACACTAATATTTTTACAAGCTAAGATGATGCTAAAGTTGAAGGGTTAGTGCTTCTTTAAGGGCCTGTCCCACTTCCTTAAGGGCCTGTCCCATTTCTAATGGTGGCATGCGAAAATTTTGTGAATCCCAAATTCCTGGAGCACCACACGCAACCGCGTGTCACTGCCTATGTCACCACGCACCATGTGCACGTAATGCACGCCATGCGCGCATCATGTGTGCGCCGTGTGTCGTGACGCATAAATGATGTCGCGTAAATTACGCACAAATGATGCCCAAGTGGGACAGGCCCTTTATGCCTGAAGCCCTTCCATGTCTTATGTGGAGGAACTTTCAGTTGGAGCAGGCTATGCAAATAACAACAGTGCATTTTGAAGGACACATGGAAAATGTAGGGAGTAGATCCAGCCTATATATCTTATTTTGATCCCACATGGGTGGTCAGGAAGTATGGCACATGCCATAGGATATCCAGCCTCTGAATTGCGCTTCTAGTTACAGTTTGCTTCTGTTGAGTTTTCAATTAATGAATTATTTGTATGTTTACTCCTAAAACTCCTAAAGCACGCCAGCGTCCACTCTCTCTTCCGACAGCCATCTTGGACACAGACTAACAAAGTTCCTTACACACAGAAAAATCATCTGGAAGGCACAAAAATCCAGTCCCCAACCCCAGTTCTCCCAAAAGTCAGGCCTATTAAGGCCACCGTTGTTGCCTTAACGGAGGCCCGATGTTCCTGGCCATTCTAGCCCGGGGTGGTCTTGCTCCTGCGTCGGGAGAGTCCTCACAGCGGCTGGGCCACCTGGAACAGCCGCTTCCTAGTAGGGGATTGTCGGCTTCCAAAGCCGACAAGGACGCACCGAGTTGGAGCTCCCAGGCTCCCGATGTTAATGTCGGCGCCGCCCGCTCCGCTCCGCTCCGCAGACCCGCAGCCCGGAGGTGTTGCTCTCGGCGGTCCAGCTCACCGGAGCTCCAGCGCGTCGATCCAGCGCGGCGACCCACGCAAGGCATCGCCCGCTCCGCGATGGCGCTCCAGCGCTGTGCCGCCACCGAAGCCGAGGTGCTGGGTGGTCCCCACCAGGAAACGGTGCTCCAAGCCCGCTGGTAGGCCACGAGGACGGGTCGACGGGCAGCCCAGAGAAAAAGCTGCCTCACCGACCAGGTAGGGACCTAGAAGTAAGGTTACCTCCTTCCCCGCACAATAAGAAGTCCATTTCTCCGAAAAAACAACGAACAAAACTAACTAAAAACAGGAAAAAAAAATGAATTAAACGGACGGCTGCTGGTTAGCAGCCGTTCCCCAAGATGGCTGGTGGTACATACTTTCAAGCTTCTGTATCGCCTGTCCGGCAGGAAAAAAAGCGAATGCCCAGGGTGTATATGGTCCTTGATTATGCTGGCACGGTTGGTATCCAATTGCAAACTATTGTTAATGTTCAGAGTCTTTGTTCCGGAACCTCAATCCTGTACACCACTCTTGAATGGTAAAATAATTGCAAGAACTGATCATTTGAAATCAAAGCAGTTAATGTTGGAAATACTCAGTGGGCAGGTATTTCCAGCATTTTCTGCTTTTGTCTTGCACACTGTTGAAGGTGTTAATACACAAAATCACAAATTCCCATCCGTGTAAACTTTGTTGGTTTCCTATATATCCTAGATTTTCTAATGTAACAATTAATTGAAGTGGGAGATTTTAAAGTTCCCTCGTTTTTATTTTGCCACCAATTTGTAAAGGTAGCTATGTAAATCTATTCATGCTGAATTACATTTTGTAATGCACTTGTTCTTGACTTCCTCATCTCAATATTTTTAAGCTAATTTCTTGCTTCAGTTGATAAAATTAGGGGCTAAAAAATTCCAGACATCTAGGATAGAAATTGTTGATATGGTATATTTAGTAGGGTTTTAAATATCTCTCTTGAGGAAATAAAAACTAATAATGGATTACTTCAGAAGACTCAAATAAACTATAATGCTGGCTTTGAGCCTCCTTTTATGAATGACATAGCTCGGCATAGATCACAAGACCTACACCAAACCCAAACCAATTAGGAGCAGACGAGGGCATTCGATCCAATTTGTGATCCCAGCTACAAAGACAGATGTGTACAGCAATTCTTTCTTCCCCGCACAATTAAAGCATGGAATAATCTCCACCCTACTATAGTTACCCAACCAGATGCAACTAAATTTAAAGTTGCTTTTTCTTCCCAATAACCCTTTTCTGGCTTAAGTCCTCCCCCCACCACCTCCAGTTTAAATTCCATTTGGAATATTTTGGAGGACCAAGAAACCAAGAACCAAGAATACCTCAGGAGTTAAGTATATTCAATAATGGAAGCATTCAACCCTTCTATTTAAATAAAAAATAGATGCTAGAAATCTGAAAGAAAACATAAAATGTTTGATTCACTTTGCACTTCTGCCAGTTTTCCCAAAGGTTCTCTGATGTGAAAAATTAACTGTTTCTCTTTCCACGGATACTTCTAGATCTGCTGAAGCAATGCAGCATTTGCTGTTTTTAATTGACTTATTCCATTTACCCTTTTAGAACATTATTAATGTTTATTAACTTGAAAAGTGCAGGATTGAGAGATGCAAGGGATTAAGTTCAGTTACAATTGTTATTTGACTGAGTAAATATAATTCAACGTAGATAAGGGAACCAATAAAGCATCTGATCAACATAGTTGTTATGAATGGTGCTGGCTCAGAGGAGGCTAAATGTTTGTGATTTGTACATGAGAGCTGTTGTCAGAAGGTAGACACAAAATGCTGTAGTAACTCAGCGGGTGAGACAGCATTTCTGGAGAGAACGAATGGGCGACATTTCGGGTCGGGACCCTTCTTCAGTCTGAAGAAGGATATTGACCCAAAATGTCGCCCATTCCTTCTCTCCAGAAATGCTGCCTCACCGGCTGAGTTACTCCAGCATTTTGTGACTACCTTTGATTTAAACCAGCATCTGCAGTTCTTTCTTAGAGCTTTTGACAGTATGTATAGATCGATGAGGGAAGAAGTATTACTGTGCTTTGTTTTGGGGAATTAGTTCATTTTGGTTGAGGGTGTTATCTTAGCTCCATATATTTCAAGGTGGTTATGGAGATAGGGAAATACCAGGAATAAAGGACTTTAATTGAATTAGGGCCAATTTCATTAAAATATGACAGGAATTGGCAAAGATTGACTGGGAGTATTTACTTGCTGTTAAGTCTATATAGAGTGCATTCAGAAAGTATTAAGACCCTTACACCTATTCCACAATTTGTTATGTTACAGCCTTATTTTAAAATGGATTAAATTCTTTTTTTTATCATCAATCTACACACAATGCCCCATAATAAAAAAGTGAAAACAGGTGTCCAGAATTTTTTGCAAAATAATTAAAAATAAATAACTGAAATACCATCATCCCACAGAGACTTGTGGAGAAACTAACCCTGCTGGGCCTCAACACCACCCTGTTTCACTTGATCCTGGACTTTCTGAGGGGGATACGTAGATAAGGAAGTGGAAGGTGTGAAAACAGGACAAAGGGGATGAGTTCAAGGAAAATGTAGAATAGATCATTGTTAGCTGGGAAAAGGTAACAAAAAGCAAACCAATAAAATGTAGTCTGAGACAATCAGACTGGTTGGAGAACTGGGAAGGGGGAGAAATAGAGAGCAGGAGAAAGCAAGGGTTACTTTAAGTTAGGGAAGTCAATATTCATAGCGCTGGGGTGTAAGCTGCCCAAGCAAAATATGAGATGCTTGTAAAGAAGTGTTATCGCCACACTGTGACTTCTTTATTACATTCATACTGTGGCATTACAGAGAGCACTGGCTGTACGTGGTCTATCACGGAAACTAGAGAACGATATGTGGGTGGGGCGGTTGTAATTATACTTGTGATATGGGGAGTGGTTAGTAGTGATGAGTATTAAGGGTCACATGCATATGTCATCTACATCCTTCCCCTTGGAAACGAAAGACAAACAAAGTAGTGACAGGGCGACCACGTCTCATGCGCTGACAATCAAATGAGTAGAAATGGTTAAGCAAAATCGCCATGGCGGACAGGCGGCTTGACAACACGTCCCGACCGTGGTTGCAGCTCGCCATCTCCCCTCCCTGCAGGAACAAGTGGAGGCAGTACGTCGGCAGGTGCAGACGGCTGCACTGCAACAGGTGAGCCAGGCGGGGACGGAGAAGACAAGGGCAGAAGGGCATGAGGGGATGCGGGACTCGCAGAGGACTGCGCGCGCGGGCAGGTGAGGGAGGGTGAACCGGAGGAGGAGCGGACGGATAGAGCTGTGAGGGTAGAGACCGTGGCATGCGAGGAGTGATGGGCCGAGCATCGCCTGGAGGCTGAAATTTCAGCGGGGGAGCAAAAGGATCTGCTGGTGGTGTTCGCGGCTCATTGACAAGCCGCAGATGTTGGCGGGACCGGCGGTAGATGGCTCCTGCGTCGTCGGCGAGATAGGACCCAGGCGACCCAGTAGTGGCGACTACGGTAGCGAGCCGGGAGTGACCGGTGGGGGTCTGCATGCGGACAACTTGACCGGGGCGAAAGCACGGCAGGAGGCGGCAGGACTTGTCATGGGAGCGTTTCTGAACATCGCGCTTAAAGGCGATGCGCTCCTGAACAGCAGCGGGCCTGAGGACGGAGGGGAGGAGTGAGCGCTGGGCCACCAGGATCGGAGGTCTGGTAGTGCGAGACATGAGCCGCTGAGCAGGGGAGCCCATGGCAGGGTCACGGGATATGTTACGAAGGTTGAGGAGGGCTAGAAAGAAATCAGAGTTAGACAAACGACATTGTTCCAGTAAGTTCTTTGCACTGCGAATGGCGCGCTCGGCCAGACCGTTGCTTTGCAGGTACTCAGGGCTGCTGGTGTAGTGGCGGAAGTTCCAGCTGGTTGCGAAAGCCCGAAACTCGGAGTTCGTGAATTGGCTGCCGTTGTCCGACTGCAGGCTGGCCGGGGTGCCAAAGGTAGAGAAATGGCGGCGCAGCTTTTCAACAACGGCCGTAGAGGTGAGGGAATGCAGCTGGTCAACCTCGAACCAGTTGTAGTAGGAGTCGACTAGTACCAGGAAGTGTTTGCCTCGCCACTCGAAAATGTCAGTGGCAACCGCCATCCAGGGCAGTTCGGGTGTAGCCTGCTGCAGAAGTGGCTGTCGTTGCTGGTGGGGGGCGAGGCTGTTGCAGATGGACCATGAAGAGACCCTCTCCCGGATATTTTGAGCCATACCAGGCCAGTAGAACTGGCTCTGGGCGTGAGACAAGGTGGCTTCGGCCCCAGGATGACCGTTATGAGCGGCCTGAAAATAGTGGTCGTGCAGAGCAGCAGGCACTACTACCTTGTGTCCTTTCACAATCACGCCGTCGTGGAGTACGAGCTCATCACGGACCAGGAAGTAGGGCACGGCGCCAGTCGGCAGAGCGGAACGCCGGCGGGCCAGCTGGATGATGGCAGCAAGCTGTTGCAGGGCAGGATCATCGGCAGTGTGCTTGACCAGGGACTTCATCTGCTGTGAAGGGACAATATTGACATTGAGCACCATCAGGTCAGACATTTCATAGGGGTGGCGATCGGTGGATGTTAGCGGGGTGTGGGATAGCGTGTCGTCCACGAACATGTCTTTGCCTTTCCGGAAAACGACTTTGAAAGTGAAACGCTGGAGCAGCAGCATCATGCGCTGCAGGCGGGATGAGACAACACGGATCGACTTGTTGAGGATGGTGACAAGCGGCTGGTGATCTGTTTCAATGGTGAATGTGTTGCAGAGTATATAGTCCTCGAATTTGGAGCAGGCAAACACCACGGCCAGTAGCTCCTTCTCGATCTGTGCGTAGTGCTGTTCGGCAGGGGTTATGGAACGGGACACATAGGAGACTGGCAGTTGCAGGCCGTCATGGAGCTGCAGGCAAGCGGCACCGAGCCTGAACTGAGAGGCGTCGCAGGTGATAATAATGGGACGTTGCAGGTCAAAAAATTTAAGTGTCGGGGTACTGATCAGCTTGGACATAAGGATGTCGAAAGCTTTTTGGTATTGAGGGAACCAAGCCCAGGCCGTGTCCTTCTTTATCAAATGCCTCAGGGGTGCACTCAGCTCGCTGAGGTCGGGGATGAACTTCCCCAGGGAGTTTACCATGCCCAGGAAACATTGCAGGCTGGGCACATCCGTGGGTGATGACATCTCGGAGATGGCAGTCGTTTTCTGTGAGTACGGTTTCAGCCCCGAGGCTGTGAATACATGTCCAACATATATGACCTCGGGGACGCGGAATCGGCACTTCTTGGGGTTGAGTTTCAAGTTGATCTTCCGGGCCCGGTCTAGGACTTGGCGGAGGTTGAAATCGTGCTCAGCGGCATCCTTACCGTAGACCAGCATGTCGTCAACGATGATGACACACGGTATACCGGCAAACAGTTGCTCCATTGTCCGTTGGAACACCTCGCTGGCAGAGTTGATTCCGAATGACATTCGGAGGAACTTAAATCTGCCGAAGGGGATGCTGAAAGTTGTCAGGCTGGAGGAATGCTCGTCAAGCGGTATCTGCCAGAGGAGCTCTTGGCATCGAGGACAGAAAAGATTGTGGCCGGACCAACCTGTGCAGCGACGTCCTCTACTGTTCTCATGGGGTAGTGCGGGCGTTTGATGGCAAGGTTTAGGTCTTTGGGGTTGATGCAAATGCGTATTTCGCATTTGTCCTTTTTCGCGGCAAAAACCATGTTGGAGACCCACTTGGTGGGTTCGCTGACCGCCTTTAGGATGCCCATTTTTACCATGCTGTGCAGCGTCGATTCTACTTTGTCCCTCATGGCGAAGGAGACACAGTGTGGCGCACGGACCACTGGCACGACTTTGCGGTCAACGACAATCTTGTAGTTGTAGGGTAGCTTGCCCAGCTCGTCATCAAAGCGGTCAGGATATTCAGCCAACAGGTCCATTAGGGCTTGCACCTTGTGGATGTCACGGTGGAAAGAGACCAGGCCCAGGTCCTGGCATGCTTGGTTGCCCAACAGGGTAATGCAGTTGGAATCGAGAAGATAGGTGAGTGGCCGAGAGGTGTCCAGTATCTTGCGGCGCAGAGTTGCCTTTCCCACAGGAACAAGCACCCCTCCCCCGTATGCATGCGAAGTGGAGCGATCAGAAGTAACTTTCTCATTAGTCCTAATCTTTTTGAAGAGGATTGTTGACATAACATTCGCAACAGCTCCGTATCTAACTTAGCAGGTTAGAAGGTCGAGTTATTCACAGTTACATGAACTGAAGGGTCTGTTATCACTGCAGGTGCATCCAATACAGAAAAAATGCTGGTCTCCCCCTGAGAGGACCCAGATTCAGATACAGGGAAATCATCGAGATGGTACTGGGAACCGAGCTCGCTATCAGTTTGCTCCAAGTTGTTTGACATACGCCTTGGAGCAGCAGGTGGCTTCCCACGGGAACAGCAGGCAGCAGAAAAATGGTTGCGTTTCTCGCAGTAATTGCACGTTTTGCCCAAAGCAGGGCATACATTGTACTGATGAGTGGCAAAGTTACAATTGGGGCACCTTTGCTGGGAACGTCCCCCGGGAGCAGTGCCGGACCTCAGGGGTCGTGGCGGGGTAGGGTTCTGTCGAGGGCGGGTAACGCCGGCAAAGTTAATGTCCTGATCAGCCGGTGGCACTGCCGTAGTAACGGCTTCGGCTAAACGGCAGGCATGTATAGCCTCATTGAAAGACAGATCGGGCTTGCACAAAAGTTCAGTCCTTAGCTTTTCATCGCGGAGACCGTAAACCAGAAGGTCCCTGGTCAGCTCCTTGGGGGTCAGCGTCTCAAGGCGGCACCGTCTGGCCAGGTGCCGCAGCGCAGCAACATAGTTCTCAGCCGATTCACCAGGGCGCTGACGCCGCCGCTGACGCCGCCCGCCGGCCGTTTGAAACGTTCTAAATTGCAATTAGTTGGAATGTCTCAAATCACGGTAAACTTAGCCAATAAACATACCGGGTCCCGAACAGATTCACACACATCGTAGACGAAGAAGTCTGACCGAGCCAGGGCATCGGGACCAGCCAGGTTAAGGAGTAGAGAAGCTTGGACGGCCGGAGTAGCAGCAGGATGAGCGATTGTGACATAGTGGTTGAAGTCATGTTTAAAGACATCTCATCGATGGGCAATGTCTGCATCGAAAACGAGCACATCGGGTTTGCGGCAAGAATTGGCCATAACGAGGAAACGAGGGGGGTAACAGAAAACTGGGGCGAGATTAAATTAAAAAAACCCGGTAAACATGAGGCGCAAGGGGTCCCACTTCTGACACCATGTAAAGAAGTGTTATCGACACACTGTGACTTTACTTCTTTATTACATTCATACTGTGGCATTACAGAGAGCACTGGCTGTACATGGTCTGTCACGGAAACTAGAGAGCTATATGTGGGTGGGGAGGTTGTAATTATACTTGTGATATGGGGAGTGGTTAGTAGTGATGAGGTAACTATATTAAGGGTCACATGCATATGTCATCTACAATGCTGTTCTTCCAATTTGCGCTGGGCCTCACTCTTAGACAGAATGGACAGAAAGATCAGTGTGGGAATGGAAGGGGGAGTTAAAGTGTTTAGCAACCAGGAGATCAGGTAGGTTAAGGCGGACTGAACGGAGGTGTTCAGTGAAACGATCGCCGAGCCTGCGCTTGGTCTCACCGATATATAGGAGTCCTCACTTGGAACAGCGGATACAGTGGATGAAGTTGGAGGAGGTCCAAGTGAACCTCTGCCTCACTTGAAAAGACTGTCGGGTTTCTTGGATGGAGTCGAGGGCGGAGGTACAGGGACATGTGTTGCATTTCCTGTGGTTGCAGGGGAAAGTGCCTGGGGAAGAGGTGGTTTGGATGGGAAGGTACAAGTTGACCTGGGAGTTGCGGAGGGAACGGCCTCAGCGGAAAGTGAAAAGGGATGGACAAGGGAAGATGTGGCTCGAGGTGGGATCCCGTTGGAGGTTTCGAAATTGTCAGAGGATTATGTGCTTTATGCAACGGTTGATGGGGGTGGAAGGTAAGGACAATGGGGACTCTGTTCCAGTTGCAACGGGGGATTGGGAGCAAGAGTGGAGCTGCGAGATTTCGATGAAACCCTGGTGAGGGCTTCATCTATGATGGGAGAAGAACTCCTGCTCCCAAAAGAATTAGGACATCTCCAAAATCCTGGCATGGAACACCTCATATTTGGCGCAGATGCGGTGTGTACGGTGGAATTGGGAGTAGGCGATGGAGTCTTTACAGGAAGCAGGTAGGAAGAAGTGTAGTCTAGATAGCTGTGGGAGTCAGTGGGTTTATAATAGATGTCAGTCGATAGTCTGTCTCCCGTGATAGATCAAGAAATGGTAGGGAGTTGTCGGAGATGGTCCAAGTGAATTTGAGTGCAGGATGGAAATTAGTAGAAAAGTTAATGAAGTCAGTGAATTCTGCATGGGTGCAGGAGGTAACACCGATGCAGTCGTCAATGTAGTGGAGGTAGAGTTCGGGGATAGGAACAGTGTACATCTGGAACAGGGATTTTTTGACATATCCTACAAAGAGGCAGGCATAGCTGGGGCCCATACGAGTGCCCATAGCTACCCCTTGGATTTGGAAGAAGTGGGAGGAGTCAATGGAGAAGTTGTTAAGAGTAAGGACCAGCTCTGCTAGGCGGAGGAGAGTTGGTAAAGGGAAATCGGCTGGTTCTGCGGTCGAGGAAGAAACAGAGGGCTTTAAGATCTTCCAGGTGGGGTATGGAGGTGTAGAGTGACTGAACAACCATAGTAAAGATGAGGAAGTGGGGGCCTGGAAAACTGAAATCATTGAAGAGATGAAGGGCGTGTGAGGCGTCTTGGACATAGATAGGGAGGGATTGGACCAGGGGGCATAGGATGGAGTCAAGGTATGTTAAAACTAATTCAGGAGCAACCAGTAACAACGAGTCTGTCAGGGCTGTTTTGTTTATGGATTTTGGGGAGAAGATAAAACCATGCGGGGCTGGGGAATGATAAGATTGGAGGTTTTGGAGAGCAGACAGCCAGAAGGGATAAAATCAGAAATGGTCTGTGAGATTATGGTCGGGTGCTCATCTGTGGGATCATGGTCCAAGGATAAGTAGGAGGTGACGGAGAGTTGTCTCCTGGCCTCAGCCCGGTAGAGGTCAGCGCGCCAGACTATCACAGCACCTCCCTTGATGATAATGTCGAGATTGCTGCAAAGTGAGTGGCGGGCTATAAATGCAGAGGGGGAGTGATTGGAGTAGGTAAGGGTAGTGGAAAAGTTAAGACGGTTGATGTCACGGCAGCAGTTAGAAATAAAAAGGTCTAGAGGCGAGGCGGACCCGGAACTAGTTGAGGTGGGGGCAGAAGGGAAAAAAGGTTAGGCATCTGTTGAGGACAGATCGTTCTGTATCGGAAAGGGGGAGGTCAGGGGGGATGGTGAAGACACGGCAAGAGTGGGAGTTGGGGTCGGTGGAGGGCTGGGGAGTGGACGGAGGTCGAGGTGGGGGATGGTGGGTGTTCAGAGAGGAGGGGGGCATGAGGACCAGTGCACGGGTGGGGAGCAGCTGGGACCACCTGGTTAAAGGTGGGGGAAGGGGAAGACCCAGTGGAATCGCCACTGAGGTTCTCTGTAAGGGCGGGGCGCAGTAGGACACAGGAAAGTCAGACCACATGGTGTTAGTCTCTAGTGGGAGGCTGTGGTCCTGGTGCTGTGCCTGGAACTCAGGTGAAGTGACGACCCTGATCCACTGGTGGGCGGTGGTGAGGCGAAGGTCAGCGGAGTCGCTGGTGGAGGCCCGCAGGGGGGCTGGAGTAATGATACGGGTCAGCGGACAAAGCGTTGGTGGCCCCGGTCAGAGGACGGCTTGGGAGGTGGCGAAGGCGGCAGTGGCACTGGGAATGTGGTGACAGTCGGCGGCTGCGGTGGTGACCCCAGGGAGGCAGTGAGAGTTGGTGGCGGTGGCAGGCTCAGTTGTCCGGGCCTGGAATCGACCGGGAAGGTGGTAAAGGTCGGAGAGGCGGTGGATGTTAGTGCTAGTTCTCATGGCGGCGATGGCGTCACAGGTCTCGGCCCCACGCTGGTCGGGCAAGCGGCAAGGTCCAACGGTGGAGCCAAGGGCATGTGGGTAGTCGAGTCGAGGAGTGTCGGTGGAGGGACCTGTCTGGAGGCAGGCAAACGTGTTCCTTAGTACAGTCGAGGTAGGCGAGGAAGTGTTTGTTAAGGGCGTGGATCTGGCGTAGAATTAAGTAAAGTTGGGGTCCATTGCAGGTCTGGGCGAGCGAGGCCGGGAGCTACAGGAGAATCAGAGCGAGGGCCTGCAGCCAGTGTAGAATGCAAGGCACGGAAGGAGAACTATTACGAAAAGCGGCAGATTGACTGTCGGTACCTGTAATCCTGGTCGATATGAATTGGCAACAACAGTCAGCACAGGGGCACCCTAATGTTGTACGCTCTGTCCCCTGCTCTACTCAACCTACATCCATGACTGTGTAGTTGGACATGTTCCAACTCCACCTTTAAATTTGCTGACAACACCACCGTTGTTCGATGAATTATGCTTAATGATGAGGTTGACTATAGGAGGGTGGTTGGTTGTCTGGTAGAATGGTGCCAGCTCAACACCCTTGCTCTCAATGTCATTAAGGCCAAGCAACTAATTGTTAACTTTAGAAGAGGAAGGCCGAGGATCCATGGCCTATCTTCTTCAATGGATCAGTGGAATGAGTCAACAACTTCAAGTTCCTGGGTGTGAAAATCTCTGAAGATCTGTCCTGGACCCAGCTCATTGATCCAATCATAAAGAAAGCCCATCACACCTTTACTACCTCAGAATATTGAGGAAATCCAGTATGTTGACAAATATTCTTGAACTTCTATAGGTATATGGTGGTACTGGCATATTGACTGGTTGCATCAAGGCCTGGTACAGCAACTCAAATATTCAGGATCGAAGGATATCATTTTACTCCTGCCATTGGGAAGAAGGTATAGTAGTTGCAGCCCCTTTACATCATTCCCCATCAGGAAGGCCTCAGGGGCCTCCAGTTTTTCTTTGACCAGAAACTCAATCAGTTCCCTCAACTAACACTCTCCTCCATCTGGCGGAACTTACCCTCACCCTTAACAATTTCTAGTTTGACTCTCTTTTTTTCCCCCGTCAAAAATGTAACCGTGGACACTTGCATGGGCCCAATGCTTGTCTTTTTGATGGTTATTTTCTTACACATCATTTGCCTTCATCTTTGCCACTTACAATGTGATTCCACTACCAGTCACATATTCCATCCCTACCGCTTTCACATAAATAAAAACAATCCATCCAGTCCCTGATAAAAACAGCAGGAATAGTAAAAAAGTGCAGGTAAAAAACAACAACATTAAAATACAAGTGAAAACAGTCATAAATTGTCCAGGGCAGCTGATTCAAGTGGCCAGTGCCAGAGTTTGTTATTAAAGTGTCAGTGCAAAAAAAGTAGCAAAATCAGGTGGAGTGACTGTTTAGCAGCCTCACAGCCTGTGGAAGGAAACTGTTTAGCAGTCTGGTTGTCCGGGCTTTGATGCTGCGGTATCTCTTGCCTGATGGCAGGAGATCCAGGTGTGTATGGAGGGGGTGCAGTGTGTCCTTTGCTATGCTCAGTGCTTTTTTCAGGCAGCGGCTCTAGAACAGTTCTTATACAGAGGGTAGGGAGACGCCAATGATCCTCTCTGCTCCCCTCACTACCCTCTGCAGAGTCTTCCTGTCTGAGCAGTTGCAGTTGGAGTACCACATGTTGATGCAGAATGTGAGTACAGACTCAACCGTGCCCCTGTAGAAAGTCCTGAGGATGTTGGCGGGGAGTGAAGCCGGTTTGAGCTTCCTCAGGTAGTGCAGTTGCTGATGGGCCCGTTTGACAATCTCAGTGTTGGTCCTGGACGAGGTGATCTGTGATCTGCACTCCGAGAAACTTTATGTTCTCCACTCTCTCCACCGTGGTGCCACTAATGTTGAGGGGTGTGTGTTTGGGCTGCGACCTCCTGAAGTCGACAATCATCTTGGTTTTGTCGACGTTTAGTTCCAAGTTGGTGTTGCCGCACCAGTCCACTAGGTGTTTCACTTCCTCCCTGTACATTGTTTCATCCTCTCCACTGATGAGTCCCACCACTGTGGTGTCATCTGCGAATTTAATAATCTTGTTGTCCCTGAATCTGGCAGCACCGTCATGTGTGAGTAGTGTGAACAGCAGCGGGCTGAGCACACAGCCTTGAGGGGAGCCGGTGCTCAGCGTGATCGAGCCTGAGGTGTTCTTGCCAACACGGACTGACTGCGGTCTCTGTGTCAGAAAGTCCAGGATCCAGGATCCAGTGACACAGGGTGGTGTTGAGGCCCAGCAGGGTTAGTTTCTCCACAAGTCTCTGGGATGATGGTATTAAAAGCTGAGCTGGTCAATGTACAGGATTCTGGCATAGGTGTTTTTGTTTTCCAGATGAGTGAGTACTGTGTGCAGCGTAGTAGAGATGGCATCTTCTGTAGAGCGGTTGGGGCGATAGGCGAACTGGGGGGGTCTAACGATGAGGGGAGGCTGGCAGTAATGTGAGGTTTAACCAGGCGTTCAAAGCACTTCATTACTATGGGGGTCTGGGCGACAGGCCACAACTGTGGAATTAATTATTTAGGCAGGCCACAACTGATTTATTTGCTTGGGATTATTGTGGAAGTTTTGAGGCATGTGGGGACAATGGCTTGACTAAGGGAGATGTTGAAGTTGTCTGTTAGCACATCTGCTAACTCATCAACACATTCATTGAGCACGTCTTGGGATGTTGTCGGGTCCGGCTGCTTTCCACGGGTTGACCTTGGACAGGGTCTTCCGCATGTCCATTGAGTCTATGATCAGGACTGGCTGGTCAGATGGTGACCAGTGGCTGGCTCTCCCCTTGGATTGAACCCAGGCCTCTGGCGCTGTAAGGCGGCAACTCTACCGCTGCGCCACCATGCCGCCCCACATTTTCACCCTGGAAAGAAGGTTTTGACTGTCCACCCTATCTATCCCTCTCAGAATTGTATACACTTCTATCAAGTCTCCCCTTAACTTTAATCTCCCAGAGAAAACAATCCAAGTCTATCCAACAGCTCCCTGCAGTTGAAACCTATAATTCGAGCAGCATTCTAATAAACCTCCTCTGCACCCTCTCCAAAGCCGCCACATCTTTCCAGTCATGCGGTGACCAAAACATCACGCCATTACTCCAAATTAGGTCAAACCAACGTCCTATAGTGCTGCATCATGCCTTCCTGACTCTTAAATTCATTGCCCCTAGCAATCAAAGGAACATACGATATGCCTTCTTTACCACCCAAAAGAATAAAAGGGACTGATCAGAGATCGCCATCGTCATTCAATCAGACTGATCTGATTGAATGAGATGATACAGAGTGTATGGATGAGGGCAGTGCAGTCAATGTGGTTTACATGGGCTTTAGAAAATCCTTTGACAAGGGTCCACTTGGGAAAATGGTCCAAAAATGTTGGGATCCATGGGAGCCAAGGCCTTGATGACAAATTGGATCCAAAATGGACTTGGTGATAAGGGCTATTATTGCATTAATTCAAGGGAATTACAGAAGAGGAACAGAGGGATATTTGTGTGCACATCCAAAGGTCCTTGAAGGTAGTAGCACAGGTTAAGAAGGCAAAAAGTGATACAGGTCATCATTAGGTTGGGCATTGAATACAAGAGCAGGGTGGTGGTTTCCGGAAGTGGTGGAGCTTTTGAACGGCTGCGGCTCGCCTGCAGTCCATCTGTCTTTAATTTTTTTGTTGTTTTTTTTTGTCTTGGCTTAGTCAAATTTTAGTTATTAGGTTGTGTTATGTATGGAGGGGGGGGGGGGGTTCTGGTTTTCTGTCTCTCCCTTCGGGGGAATGCGACTCTTTCTGTCGTATCCCCCCTTCTCTGCCTCCGTCTGCACTGAGACCTAATGGCAGAGCTGGCGGCCTCCAACTGCGACCGACCTCTAGGCTCCAGAAGCAGAGCCAGCCAGGACTTACCAACGCGAGGCTGGCCGAATTCGGAGCTGTGGCGGCGTTCCGGCGTTCCAGTGGCAGCGGCACGACTCGGGGCTGAGACGGCGCTGAGAGGGCTGAGCGGTGCTCCTGGCTGAGGCGGCGTTCCGGCGGCAGCGACCTGAATCTGGGGCTCGGCCGCGGGCCAGTGGACGACATCGTCGGGAGCTCGCAGGGCACAGGTTGGTGCCTGTTTTCCGGAGCTCCCGCGGCAACAGCTGCGTCCGCTGTACTGGAGGGCAGCAACTTCGACCACCCTGGGCCGCGGAGCTTGAACCGGCCCGTTCGCGGAGCTCGGTTGAGCCGCGAGACTGATTACCATCGCCCGGTGGGGTAACAACATATCGCCTCAGCGCAGAGGGAGAATGAGGAGGGAAGAGACAGTAACTTTAAGACTTTGCATCCATCACAGTGAGGAGGTGCCTGGTGAACTCACTTTAGTGGATATTAATTTGTGTTTATTGTGTGTTTTGTTGTTTATTATTATATGTATGGCTGCAGGCAACAACATTTCGTTCAGACCAAAAGGTCTGAATGACAAATAAAGGATCTAATCTAATCTAATCTAATCTGGTGATTGTCCAACTTCATTAAAAAATAGTTGCACTTCAGCTGAAATATTGCAAGCAGTTCTTGTTGCCAATAAATTGGATGTGATAGCGCTGGAGAGGGGTGGAAAGAAGGTTTGCTAGAAGTTTGTTCGGGATGGAGTGTTTCAGAATGAGAAGAGACTGGAGAAGGTAAGCTTTTTTTTCCTGATGAGGAGTAGGTTAAGAGGGAACATGATTGAGTTACACAGTAATCAGGGATATTGATGGGGTAGATTGCAGAAAAGTTTACTAATATCAGAGGTGAATAAAACTACAGAATATAGAGTTTGGGGTAAGAGATTTAGAGGGCTTATCAGGAAAGTTTCTTTTTTGCAGGAACACACAGCTAGATGATGGAGGAAGCAAAGTCACTGACAGCATTTGGGAAGCATCTAGATGAACAGTAAAATGTCCTTGACATAGAAGTAGGTATGTTACAAAACCTACCTGAATCGTGGCTGAGCATCTGCCCTACCCCGTGTGCGCGATTTTGGCGCTGTTTAGAGGGGGGGGCGGGTTTAAAACGCGATTTTTACTAGGCTGGTGCAATCGAAAATGTTCAGCCTAGTAAATCATTAACGGAAAATCGCTGAAAGACCCCGTCACAAAAGGGATTATTAGTTTTTTTGGCCTTGTATAATAGTTATAGTAGTTTAAAAATCACTCTCTAAACTCGCAACCTCTCGCAGCCCCAGGGTTTTATAAAGCAAACAATTAAAGGTATGTACCTTATTTTTACATTAAATGGGGCTTGTATATAACCCTGTTATAAAGTTTTCTATAGCGAGTAGTTCATTTTGGGCTCTTTATATCCCGCAGTATTTTTCTGGGCACTTGAGGGCACAAATCCAGCGCAATGTGAACGTTCTAAACCAGCGCGTTCACAGGAACCCACTAGAAAGATGATTTAAATTGACTTTAATTTACAGCAATTGAACACTAAATTCCTTCCATTTGGCCTATAAATTGATGTAAATGAGATTTAAAAATCATGTTTTATTGTGAATTATTTGTGAATATTATTTGGACACTTGGGCTATTTAAAAATGTTAATCATTTATTAAGAAATGGATAGATGTTTAGATCTAGTAATTGAAGTTTGAAATTTGCTACAATTGGGTAACTAACTAATTATATGCTTTAATTTCAGGTCATCCAAGTAAGATTATTTTATATTTGTTTCAGAATGCTTCAATCTATGATAACTGAAAATGTCATTCAGTTCTCTTAATTTTTAAGAAGGTTATGGGCTTTTGACTGTCCACGATCACGGCTTTTTTGTTATGTCCATAGAAAATCAATAGGGAACAAGATGCTAATTTCCGAGTATGAAAATGGCCATAACTTTTTTATTACTTGAGATATGAAAGTGAATTAGGTGTCAAATTAAACATTGTTATGCTTTATCTGATGGGATAAATTGCAGACTTGATTTTTTAAATCTCAAAATTTTGTAACATTGCTAATAGAAGTCTACAGGCCATGTGCTGGGTGATGGGAGGAATTTGCACTACGGACGTACCATTCTGCTGTGTTGGACTCATTGCTGTATTTATTGTTGTATTTATTATTACTGTATGTAAACTGTTTACTCTGAGCTTCATGCGAACAAGAGATTTCATTGCTCCCTGTAGTTATGTGATAATAAACAAATCCGAATGCGATACTCGGGTATTATATGATAGTGAATTCCTGTTACTTCACGGTGTAGATTACATTTTTCAGGACATGACATTATTCTATTTATGATGTTTATTTGCAACGTACCAAATTTGGGACAGTAATTTATGAAGCCTTAAACATTTGCCATGAGGAATATGTTTGTGATCTCTAAAAAGGACGATATTTTTGTAAATGTTCTCATGAAAGATGGTTTCCACAATTTCTCAACTGTTTTGTGTGTGTCACAACAAGGTAATTAGTTCTAAAATATAAAAATTATATGTGTGTGTCACTTAACATGGTTAATTCACTGATTTGCACGATAAACAATTTGAATGCATGCACTGTGTTTAAGAAGGAACTGCAGATGCTGGAAAATCGAAGGAACACAAAAATGCTAGAGAAACACAGCGGGTGCAGCAGCATCTATGGAGCGAAGGAAATAGGCAACGTTTTGGTCTGAAGAAGGGTTTCGGCCCGAAACGTTGCCTATTTCCTTCACTCCATAGATGCTGCTGCACCCGCTGAGTTTCTCCAACATTTTAGTGTACCTTTGAATGCATGCACTTTCTGGCTTAAATTTCTGCCAAGTTTAAAGTTCGGATATGGTCTGGGATTCAAATATTACTGAATTGACCACGGTTTCATAGAAGGTAATTTACTGGATTTGTATTCAAAGTCTGTTATGATTTGATATGAACTTGAATTCCTTTATGGCAGCTAGAGAAATTAAATTCAATTAGATGAATAAAATCTGGAAAGGAAGGATATTGGATAAGGTGACTGTGAAACTACCAGATACTTGCAGAACTCATGAGGTTTTAGCATGTTCTTTATGAAAGAGATCCGTCATTCTCACCCAGGCTGACCCATATTGATATGACTGATTCTTAATTTTGAAATGCCCCATTAACCCATCAGCTTCAGGGGCAATTAGGGATTGCTCACAAATGCTGGAATGTAGCAATGCATGTAACATTCACATTCCATGAATGAATAATGGTCAGTATTACAAATTATAAATGCCAGATGTAAAATTGTGCTCACCAGAAAGCATTGATCTCCCGCCTGTGAATGATTCTATCTTACTCCAATGCTCACAGATTTATGTTAAAGAAAGGGTTAAAGAAAAGAGGATTTTTTTTTCTCTTTGTAAAGAAATGCTAATATATTACCACAACACAGACAGATTTATGACAGGCATATAATCCATGATAGGTGGGATGATTTACTCGTGAAATTAATGTTGAACAAAGAACAACAAGGTATCTCAGCATTGGGCCTGGATAGTATCACTTTGAAGATCCGTTGATTAGTTGCCTGCCTTTTACCTTTTTTGCGAGAGCTTAAAGACTATTTCAAGTGTTAATACATGATCCCTGTCCCATCACTAGCATAGCCACTAGCATCATCTCACTGATGAACAAATTGTAAACAAATAAAGCAGCTCTAGGAACCTAGGTTCATTCTTGACTATTGGTGTCGTCTGTATGATTTTTTGTGAATTTCCCTGTGATTTTGAGGATTTACTCTAATGCCCTCCCGGTATGTAAATTAGCCAACAAGTTAATTTCTTTAAAAAGAAATGCCAATATAATGATGTAAAAAGGAACTGCAGATGCTGGTTTAAACCGAAGATAGACACAAAAAGCTGGAGTAACTCAGCGGGACAGGCAGTATCTCTGGAGAGAAGGAAAGGGTGGCGTTTCGGGTTACGACCCTTCTTCAGATCAACATAATTATGATCATTAATTGGCCAACATGTTATTTATTTATTAAAACTTGTTGATATAATTATGACAGTACTGCCAAATTTATAGAATTATAGAAAATAGGTGCAGAAGTAAGCCTTTCGGCCCTTTGAGCCAGCAACGCCATACAATATGATCATTGCAGATCATCCAAAATCAGTATCTCGTTCTTGCTTTTTCCCCATATCCCTTGATTCCGTTAGCCCTAAGTGCTATATCTAACTCTCTTGAAAACATCCAGTGAATTTGCATCCACTGCCTTCAGTGGCAGAGAATTACACAGATTCACAACTCTGGGTGAAAAAGTTTTTCCTCATCTCTGTCCTAAATTGCCTACCCCTTATTCTTAAACTGTGACTCCTGGTTCCGGACTCCCCCAACATCGGGAACATTTTTCCTGCATCCAGCCTGTCCAATCCCTTAAGAATTCTACATGTTTCTATGATTCCCTCTCATCCTTCTAAATTCCAGTGAATATAAGCTCAGTCGATCCATTCTTTCATCATATGTCAGCCCCGTCATCCCAGGAATTAACCTAGTGAACTTATGCTACAAGCACTCAATAGCAAGAATACACTGCACTCCCTCAATAGCTGAGTTGGTGAAAATATGGGGAGGATGAAATAGAATTGCTGTGCTTGGGTACTTATAATTGACGCGACTCTGTGTTGTATTACTCCCTGATTTTGCCTTAATTGAGGTAATATGCTCATAACCCATCTTCATTTTGGGTTTTATTCAAGTGAATTTGTACTTTAGACAACTATCACACATATGACCACTCTCACGGCACTAACTTAAATGACTTGCTCTCTGTCTACAATTTAGAATATATAACACAAAACAGTACAGACAGGAGCAGGCCATTGGGCCCACCATGTCTGCACTGACTAAGATGCCAGTTTAACATCCCGTTGGCCTGCACATGGTCTATTTCCTTTTGCTCCCAGCCATTTCACGTGTCTTCCATTTGGCTCTTAAACGCTGCTGTCATGAATGTGTCTACAATTTCTCTTGTCAGCACATTTCAGGCACCTTCCATTCTCTGCGTAAAATAAATGCCTTGCAAATCTCCTTTCATCTTCTGCCATCTAGTGCTTGATATTTCCACCCTGGAAAGAAAGGATCTGTCTATGTAGCCAATCTATGCCACTTATATTTGTATATGGTAATTTCCCTGCCTTTTGATGTTCAAGAGAATCCAAGTCTGTCCAATGTCTCCTTATTGTTAATACTTTCCAATTCAGGCAACTTGCTGGTGAATATTTTCTGCACTGCCTCAAAAGCCTCCACATCCTTCCACCCACGTGGTGACTAGAACTGCATGTAATTGCAACCCCTCTGGACTTATGAGAGAATGAAGAATGATACATTTTGGCAATCCATTTTGCTTTCAATCTATGTTGCGCTTCATTTTTAAGGAGTTTCTTGAAGAAATGTTATATCTGCTTTGAGTGATTTTAAATGTGCTAATACTTTACCTCTCTTGATTGGTTCATTAATTCCCTTAACGTTCCAACTATAAAAAATAATTCCTTGACCCCCAGTTTTCCTATTAACATCTTGCATCTTATGAGTAGGGTAGTCTATAAAAGAGCAGATGGCTCAGCACACTAAACCCGACATTCCACCCGAACACAAGATAGATGAATTTTAGATCTAATAGATATTCCTCCCGGACATATCTCCTTAAATAATACTTATAATTTAATTCAATTTTAAGATTATAATTAAGTAAAAAATAAAGAGAGTAAAAAAATAAATGATTAGTAAAGTGCAAAGAAAAGAAAGAAACTACATCTACAATCAGTGTTGTTAGTGATAGCCACACTAGCGTGGCTAACCATCTAAGGACTTCTGTAGCCTTAGAAAAAATTATTACTAGCTCCACGCTTTAGTAAAAAAGAAAATTTCAATAAAAACTATTTATGGGGAGGGTGAAAAAACTGTTTTAGGTCCGCAGGATTAGTAATCAAGTAATGAGAAATGATTATTCTCCTGAATAAATATTAATCAAATATTAGTCAAATGTATTTTTTTTAAAGCATTTTTTAATTAATAAAGTACCTAAATTAAACCTTATTTACAATTCATATTTTTAACTAGTTATTCTAATTAATAATAATTAGTAATTATCAGTGGTAATTAGTTCTAAAATATAAAAATTATATGTCAATAGCAAGAAAATTGCTCAGCTATCATTATCAGCTTTCATTAGTCCTTGAGTATAACTATTTAAAGTTCTGTTTATTCTCAGCAAGATAATGATATCATATGAATATTGTTCAATCATCACTCGAATTCTCGATGTTCTGGGCGAACTCCAATGCTTTTCTCGATGTTCTGGGCCAACTCCAATGCTTCCTTGTGATCGGTGAAGATATGTTCCTTCTTCATATAGGTGACTCTCAATAATGCAGGGTACATCAATCCATATCTCAGATCTTTTATCTTCTTAAGAATCCCTCTTGGCTCGGTTAAAAGCGCTCTCCTCTTGGCAACCTCTACAGGATAATCTCTAAATATACTAAGCTTGTCTCCTTCAAACTGGAGATTTCTGATGCCAGCATTTCTTTTCATAATATCATCCAAAACAGGATCATATTGCACCTTCACTATCAGTTGCCTTTCTAATCAGTTCACTATCGGTTGCAATTCTAATCCGTAAAGGTATACCTTTTAAACATATATCAACTATTGCGGATTGATGGTAGATATAGAAACATAGAAAATAGGTGCAGGAGTAGGCCATTCCATATGATCATGGCTGATCATCCAACTCAGTATCCTGTACCTGCTTTCTCTCCATACCCCCTGATCCCTTTAGCCACAATGGCCACATCTAACTCCCTCTTAAATATAGCCAATGAACTGGCCTCAACTACATTATGTGTCAGAGAATTCCAGAGATTCACCAATCTCTGTGTAAAAAATGTTTTTCTCATCTCAGTCCTAAAAGATTTCCCCTTTATCCTTAAACTGTGACCCCTTGTTCTGGACTTCCCCAACATCAGGAACAATCTTCCTGCATCTAGCCTGTCCAACCCCTTAAGAATTTTGTAAGTTTCTATAAGATCCTCCCTCAATCTTCTAAATTCTAGCGAGTACAAGCCGAGTCTATCCAGTCTTTCTTCATATGAAAGTCCTGACATCCCAGGAATCAGTCTGGTGAACCTTCTCTGTATTCCCTCTATGGCAAGAATGTCCTTCCTCAGATTAGGAGACCAGAACTGTATGCAATACACCAGGTGTGGTCTCACCAAGACCCTGCACAACTGCAGTAGAACCTCAGGTACACAAAAATGCTGGAGAATCTGAGCGGGTGCAGCAGCATCTATGGAGCAAAGGAAATAGGCAACGTTTCAGGCCGAAACCCTTCTTCAGACTGATGGGGGGTGGGGGGAGGGGGGCGTGGGGAGAAGAAAGGAAAAAGGAGGAGGAGCCCGAGGGCTGAGGGATGGGAAGAGACAGCCCGATGGCTGAGGAAGGGGAGGAGGGCTAATAAAATTGGGAGAATTCAATATTCATGCCCGCAGGATGCAGACTCCCCAAGCGGAACATGAGGTGCTGATTCTCCAATTTCCGGTGTTGCTCGCTCTGGCCATGGAGGAGACCCAGGACAGAGAGGTCGGATGCGGAATGGGAGGGGGAGTTGAAGTGCTGAGCCACCGGGAGGTCAGGTTGGTTATTGCGGACCGAGCGGAGGTGTTCGGCGAAACGATCGCCAAGCCTCCGCTCCGCTCCGACGTAGAACCTCCCTGCTCCTATACTCAAATCCTTTTGCTATGAATACTAACATACCATTCGCTTTCTTCACTGCATGCTGCACGTTTAAACATTGTTCATATCGGTAGCGGTATCTCCCTTTGTCTTATCTGCATTTTAGTTAGCATGGTAAGTTCATCTTTCTAGAGGCATTCTGCAAAGATAAAGGCCCAATCTCAACTTTTGTCTGTCTTCCTTTCTTGACATGGTATTTACTCTGACCACAAAACTTCCTTAGGGCAGCAGTGTGACGTAGCTGGTAGAGCTGCTGCTTCATAGCACCAGAGGTCAGGATCGATCCTGACCTCAATGCTGTCTGTGTGGAGTTTGCATGTTCTCCCAGTCATGGGTTTCCTCCAGGTGTTCTGGTTTCCTCCCCCATCACAAAGATGTGTGGATGTGTCGGTTAATTGACACCTGGGAATTGCCCCTAATGTGTATGGAGTGGGTGAGAAATTGGGATAACATAAAACTAAAGTGAATGGTGACATGGGCTCTGCCGGCCAAAGGACCTGTTACCATGCTATATCTCTAAACTCTCTAAACTCTAAACAATACTTATCTACTACAATTACCAATACTGCACCATAATTTCATACATTGAATGCTTCAACCCTACAGAATATGCCGGTTGTTCTGCTGTAACACGATAGTTGTGTTCCCAAGAAACCTCATGCTATAGAAAATTGTGTTCGACAAACAGTTGTTTCAATTGATGAAAGGAGGTGGTGGTGGTGGGGGGGGTTGTGACTAGAGAATTTGAAACTCGCAATAAAAATAAAATTTCCCCTCAGGATTTTCATCATAAAGGACTTAATAATATCTATAGCTTGATTTATTTTACTACAAACTGAAATCCTAAAGGCAGTATGTTACATTGTTTTATATAGTATCATGGCACAAGTGTCAATAGAAGCGATTGCTCGCCAAAATTCAATGGCCACCTGCAATGAAACAGGTGACCATTTCCTTGTGTTTTTTGAATTTGTTCTAAAGTGGCAATCGTGTTTGTGAGGAAGGTTACCCAGAGACAAGATAGCTGATTTTCTGCTTGTCAACTTCCAAAGTTTATTTCAAGTTGTTCTCTAGTTCCCGATTGAAATTGTATTATAACAAATATGGGCCTATGTAATACAAATAGTGTTTCCTAATTCATCAATTGTATTATATGTAATTCATGGTATGGAAACATGCATTGTTGCAGAACCAGCTGTTTTTTCTAGCAACTGATCCATAATTTCACAACCTAACTTCCAAATATTGATGATTTGTCTCTCCAACTCTATATATTCCCCTCTTTGAGAATGATATTATTATCAAGCTCTTACAAGTAACATAGCTATTTCTACATTATTTCTACGTTACAGTATTTACTCACTACCTTAATTGTTTAACCAAAGACCAAAATATATTTCTACGGACAATGAATATGATAATTAATTTTTTAATAATGGGCATGAAAGATTTTCATTTGTCATTTTCTGCAAAGTTTCCATCTCCGGGGCTATTGTGAAGTGTTGCTTCATTTTAACCTTAAATCTAAAATCTCCGTAGTTCTCTATTCCCAATTCTGACTTGTCTCAAAGATACCAGTTGTTTTAATTCTGTCTCAGTTGTTCCAAAATTTGGTTCTCAATGTTCCAGTGTCTGGATGATTTGAACAATTAGCTCCCTCTCTTTCTCGCTCTTTTCCTCTCTTTAATTGGCCTCTGTAAAATTGCCCCTAGTGTGTAGGCAGTTGTTGCAAACGTGGGATAACATAGGACTAGTGTGAAGATGGTTGGCTTGCTCTCAGTGGGCCATAGGGCCTGTTTCCATGCTTATCTTTCAATACAATTCTTGTGAACTATATTAATCATTACTACATTTTCCCCCTCTACTCTCAAGCACTATGCCGAACAACTGGCATTTTCAACCAGTCCCTGCAAACCTGTACTGGCCCTGCCTGCATCAAAGTCTCCACTGTTGTCCCTGTACACAAAAAGGTAAGGATTACTGGTCTTAATGACTACAGGCCTGTCGCACTGACCTCTGTAGTCATTAAGACCCATGAAAGGCTTGTGCTGGCCAAGCTGAAAAATATCACGAACCCCTGCTGGACCCTCTGCAGTTTGCATATCGGGCCAATAGATCTGTGGATGACACAGTCAATCTGGGCCTGCACTTCATCCTCCAGCACCTAGACCGCCAGGGGACCTATGCGAGGATTTTGTTTTTGATTTTATCTCTGCATTCAACACCATTGTGCCAGAGCTACTACACTCCAAACTTTCCGAGTTGACTGTGCCTGAACCCCTCTGTCGGTAGATCACCAGCTTCCTGACAGACAGGAAGCAGCATGTGAGGCTGAGAAAGCACATCTTGGACCTGCAAACCCTCAGCATAGGAGCACCACAAGGCTGCGTTCTCTCCCCTCTCCTCTACTCTCTCTACACCAATGATTGAACCTCCACTGACTCCTCTGTCAAGCTTCTATAAGATTGCGGATGACACAACCATGATTGGAGTGATCCAGGATGGGGAGGAATCTGCCTACAACACCACAGTCACATGTGTGGAGTATTTTAAGTTCCTGGAAACCATCATCTCCAAGGAACTTAAGTGGGGGGCTACCATCGACTCCACAGCCAAAAAAGGCATAACAGAGGATGTACTTCCTGCGGCAGCTGAGGAAGCACAATCTGCCTCAGGCAATGATGGTCCAATTCTATACAGCCATCGTAGAGTCTGCCCTCACCTTCTCCATCATGGTCTGGTTTGGCTCAGCTGCCAAGCTCGACACCCGGAGGCTGCAGCAAATCGTCCAATCAGCAGAGAAGATTATTGGCTGCAACCTTCCCTCTATTGATGAACTGTACACTGCAAGGACCAGGAAGCGAGCGGGTAAGAACATCTCTGACCCCTCTCCCCATGGCCACAAACTGTTTGAATCACTTCCCTCTGGAAGGCGACTCCGGACTGTCAAAGCTGCCACAGCCAGACATAAAAACAGCTTTTTCCACGAGTAATAGCTCTACTCAATAACCAAAAATCTGTAGCCTCCTTTTGCTCTGGTATTTTTTTTAATTCACATGTTTAGTCAATAATGTTTTATTATTAATGTTTGATGTATCATTCTTAACTGTCACTGTAGGTCAGGCACGTGCCGTGAGTAATTACTCAAGGTAGGCAGTCAGGCGGCTTTTAAAAAAAAATTAAACCGTGCATGCGCAGATTGTTCACTCCGTAAAAATTAAAAATAAAAATAAAAACAGTAACAATTCAATTTGCCCATGGCTTCTTAGTCTCCTTTATTCTTAATTACTGAATGGGTGGGGGGTGAAGGGTGATGGCAGGTGGAGAGATGGTGGGGAAAAACGGGAGTACAGGGAAAAGTTGAATCAGTTGTCATCTTATTGAATGACAACACTTGTTCAAGGGACCAATTGGCGGGACTGTTACTTTCAAAACGTGTGGGGAGTCTGTGCCAGGGGTAAAGTTGCGGGGAGGGCAGGAGTGTTGAGAAGGAAGGGGTCGGGGATAATGCCAGTAACTCACTCACCGCTGCTGCAGCGCTCCGGGCACGGTGCCACCGCATTGTAGCCGGGGGTAGAAGCAGCTCGGGTAGCTGCGAGCGGCTGCCGGGACCCGACAGCAGAACTGGCCGCCACTTCAGCGCCTTCTGTCGGCCCGCTCACCTCTGGCAGTGCTCTCTGTCTGAACACCTCTCACCTGCCGCTCGCCGGCTTCGCCCATGTCAGCCTCTTCCCGCAAATCCTTAAATTCCCACAGCTGAGTAACCTCAATCACGCTGTTGGAATTTAAGGATTTGCGGGACATGAGTGAGGCCAGCGAGCGGGAGGAGAGAGGTTTTTAGACGGACAACTGCCAGAGGTGAGCGGGCCGGCAGAAGGCGCTGAGGTGGCGGCTGGTTCCACTGTCCGGCCTGGCGGGAGCTGCTTTCCCCCCCCCCCCCCCCCCCCCCACCAGGCTCAATGCAGTGGCTCCGAGCAAGGAGCATTGCAAGTGGCATGATCCCGATCCCCTCCTTCACATCATTCATGCCATCCCCGCAACTTTACCCCGGGCCAGACTCCCCAAACACCGTGAAAGGAACTCTCCCCCCACCCCCACACCCCGGGAAATACGGTATTTTTTTTTTTTAAAGCACCAAGAAATGTACTAACCATGTTATTGGTACACAAACTCCATTCTTTTCTCTTTGTTTAAAATTTAAAAGAATGATAATCCATATTTGAAAACCCCATCAAGAAACTAGCGCAGTGCATGCGCAGTAGGCTGCTGCGCATGCGCTGTACTGCAAAGGCAAAATTTCAGCTGCCTTCAGCCCCGCTTGAAGTTGACGCTTGAAGCAGCACTGACGGCACCTGGGCTGCACAGACCTTCAAGGGTTACAAGTGCTGCGGTTGAAAGGCACGGAGAATTATGCCTACCTAAGAGATCGATCTCTTAGATAGGCATAATTCTCCCATGCCTTTATTATTTATATTTAGTTATTAGCATTTTATCATTTTTGTCAGGGTAGGCAGTGCCTACCCTGACGGCACATGCCTGCTGTATGTCATGTTGTCACTTGTGGGCGGAGCAACAAGGCAAATTCCTTGTATGTGAATACTTGGCCAATAAACTTATTCATCAATTCATTCATTCATTACATAGCACAATATTGTTGAGCAATTGTGTATTCGGAGATCCATTTTGTCAGTGCAAATTCAGCATGCATTTATGCAAGCTTGTTACTTGGATTGCTTTTACTCACCTACAATGTCTCCCAGCATCATGATACATATGACATTTAATGCAGACTATCCTTCAGCTCTTAGATAGTGGTGAGGTATTCATTGACACAACTACCTCCAAGAGAAAGTAATTAATTAACATTTCTTAACTATACTCTTCTTATTTTAAACTTAACATTATACCAGGCGATTAAATCTGATTTACAAACAATTTTGAAATTGTGATTGAGAATATTTATTGAAATAACTACTTAATTTTGTTCATGATACAGTATTTCAATAATTCCTTCACATATTAATCCACACACAGTTGTAATTAGTTCAATATTTATCTATACATAACTAAAACTCTGATCTTGTTATCTTCCAGTTTGGCGGTCATTCTATTTGCACAAAAACGGTGTGCGATAGCGCTATGATTTTTCGCCAGTTCACTCTCCATTCTCCTGTGCTGCAATTGTTCCGATCGGTTGAATGTCGTGAAGGTTAGCAAGGTTTAAAAATCTTCAAAAAAACGCTTAAAAATCTTAACGTGTGCAGATCGATCTCTTCGCCTGCCAGTCAGCGCCATGCAAATTAATCTCTTCCCCGACACTCCCTGGGACGGTCCGCCCCTTCCTGCACCATCGCGTCTTTACTGTAGCTGAGGATGGCCGGCGGAGGTTTCCAATCTGACTTTCGGAGGGACCCGAAGCAGCCCAGCCCAAAGCAGCCCATCCCAGCCTCGCCCCAACCAGCCCCGCCCAAACCAGTCTCGCCCCAAGCAGTCCCGCCCCAAGCAGCCTAACGTCAGAGATCTTGCCCAGCCCAGCCTGGAGTCGGAGACCCAGCCCAGCCTAGAGTCGGAGACCAAGCTCAGCCCAGAGTCGGAGATGTCCCCGATGTTGCCAAACAGAAAGAGGAGACTCTGATCCTGGCGGAGGAGAATGACCAACAACCATCGCCCGCTGTGAGTCCCCATTGCACCGACAATTCCAGTCACTACCCCTCTGGTCCCCCTCGCTGGCTCTTCCGCCCCTCCCCTGTGATGCCCCCTCTCCCCCATGGCTCTTCCCCGTCTTTTCTCCGAGCTCACTCTCCCCGCCCACATGCCCCTCTCCCCCCACAACTCCCCCCGCCCGCACACCCCTCTCCCCCACACAACCCCCCGGGAACGGGTGAGTAGTGGTGGAATATTGCATTGGGGAATGGGTTGCGTTGGGGGACCAGGCCTCCCATATGACTGGCACCCAACGGGTCCCACTTAGTCTAGTGTTTTGGAAAAGTGTCCATTCTTTTTAGCTCAGAACTTCATATCTAAGGTGGGGTAAAAAATGTTGTCAAAGTTCAGTTTTGGTTTCTAAATTAAAACTTTCTAAACATTTTAGATACACAACACTCCAGAATTCACTTAACTTTCCAATCATGTTTTAAATGTTCACTTGATGTAATTTGTTTTGGAAAGTAATAAAAAAAACATAGGAATTTCACTTGATCATGATTAGATATGAATAATACCATTTGCAGTTTATAGAATCATAAACTACTGTTTATATCACAGAAGGAGCCCATAAATTTTAGATTTTCAGAACTGGATATCTGACTACGCCTCTTGTGATTCCAAAATATTATTGCCACCTGCTTTAAAAAAGACCAGCATGGAATATGTTCTTGTTCCCATATAACAATGGGCTATCTTGTACCAGCAGATAGTTGCTTAGAGATGCATTCTACCCCTATGCAACTTACTTTCAGAGAAATAAATGTTACACACCAGAAGTGAAGCGTTCCAACGAGAGGGAAAAATCTGGCAAGTGTAAACAGATCACGGACCTACAGGATGAAAGGTCTGGAACATGAGCTCTCTCTGATGCAGGAGCAGGCATGCATTCTTCACTGTCCATTATGAGAAAAATCGCACAGAAAACTGATTTAAAAAAGATTGAACATAGCAAACATCAGAATACTGTGAGCGGGGTTCAGTGGTCTCTGCAGCTTTGTTTCTGGCGGATACAAAGAAACAATTCACTGCTTCAAATGCAATATTTTCATCTATGTGCGATAATCACACATGCCATTTCTCTTTTTGGGAGTCCCTAATAATGTCCCTTATAATGTAACCAGACATTATCTCCCTTCTCTGCTAATTGGGTACTTGTTTTTGATATCCTGGGAGGGATATCAAAAACAAGAGGGCATAGGTTTAATGTAAGAGGAAAGGGTTTAGAAGGGATTCTGAAGATTTTTTTTTTACACAAAGACTAGTTGATATGTGTAAAGTGCTGTAGGTGGAGAATCAAATGGAATTATTATGTTGAGAAGACATTTAGACAGACACTTAAATAAGCCAGGCAGGGAAAAATGCAGTACGAATGCGGATTAGTGCAGATAGGTAAAAGGATAGACATGGATATTGTGGACCTCTTGAACTGTACAACCTTATGACTATATGATGACTCTATGGCAGTCTGTTGCAGACCCTGTTTCTGAATTGTATCACTCCATGACAGAACTTAAAATAACATGTACAGGTCTAGCTGTCTTAATGTAGTTGTGGGATCTGTGTGGCAATCGAGCTGAACTAATTGCTTGTCAGACCTTGTGAGAATGCCAGGAGATCTGTTTATCGTTTTTCAGGATGACAGTATAGCTCCTCCAACTGTCCCGTTGCAGGGTTTCAACCCAATACGTTGACAATTCCTTTCCTCCAACAGACACTGCTGAATTCTTCCATCAGATTGTTTGTTGCTCTAAATCCCAGTATCTGAACGTGGTGGGATGAAGAGCCTGTTTCTATGCAGAATGGCTATGACTTTTCTGAATACAGCAACAAAAGCTGTCATTACTTATTGTGTGTGATACACTGGAATTTAAGGGAAAAATGGTTTTACCTCAGCAACCTATGTTGTATGTATGGAGTCATACAGAATGAGCCACCGTATTTCATCTCATGTTCCTTCCAAATCTTACTCTTTATCCTACATCCATATCCTCTGGTTTTATCCCCCTCTGATAGGAGGGAAAGTTTCCTTCAGTGAACTAAATCTATATTACTCACAATTTTATGTTCTCCCTTCATGTACCTGTGCTCTCAGATCTCTCAGGTATATATCACTCTCTCCAGGGCACTATCATTTACTGTGCAAGTCCTGCTCTCGTTTGCCCACCTTCCCAACTGATCGAGATCTTTTGTACACCAAGATATCCTTCCTACTGTCCACTATACCACCAATTCTGGTGTAATTTATAAATTTCTAAAAATGTTAACTGCATTGTCATCCACATTGTTAATGTATGATTGTTAATAATAAACAGTAGTGGACCCAGCACAGACTCATTCAGCACTCCACTGGTCACAGTTCGCCATTCATAAAAACTATGGTCCACAGCCCAAAGACGTACGAGTTTGTAGGTTAATTGGCCTTTGTATATTGTCCCTAATATGTAGGAAGTGGGATAATATGAAACTAGCGTGAACAGGTGATCGATGGATTAGGTGGGCCAAAGAGCCTGTTTCCATGCTGTATCCCTAAATTAAATTAAATCACCCTTTGACCCCTTCCAGCAAGCCAATTTAGAATCCAAGTGGATAGCTCACTTTGACTTCTATGTGATCAAACCTTCCAGACGAACCTACTATGTGGGACCTTGTCAAAGGCCTTGATAAAGTTCATGTCCACTGCCAGCATCCACTGCTGTGCCCTCATCAATCCGATTGGTGACCTCTTTATAAAACACTATCAGATTAGTGAGACATGATTTCAAATGCACAAAGCCATGCCTACCCCTAATCAATCTGTGCCTATCTAAATGCTGGTATATTCCTCCCTCAGAATCCCCTCTGACATCATCCCATTATTGATGTCAGGCTCATCGGCCTGTACTTCCTTGGCTTGTCCTTACTGCCCTTCTTAAATGATAATGCATCATTAGCCGTCCAAGCGATATAAGTGGGAAAAACAACACAGATGCTTGAAAATCAAAAATTGTTGTGGGATGAGCAAAACATTGAATGTGAGGAGGAGATTTCACTTAGAATACATTATTATCATATGTGTTCTCCATTCTATTTCTGGCAACAATCTCGGTAACCTTTGGTCCAATGAAGATCCTCTATGTATTTCTTGGGAATAAAGATAAAGACCCATCTAACCCACCAGTTAACCTGCAGAATTAATGAATTTGCATTAAGACGCGTGCTTCATCATCTCTATTTCCCAGAAATGTATCCTTGTTGGTAATACAAGAGTATACAAGATGGCGCCTGCCTGCAGCGACTTTTGCAAAGCACCAGAATGTAAAAGGTTAAAATACAACTTCCAACAACTCATCTGGATCAGGAAAACAGCAGAAATTGATGCAGTTTCGGACAAGCTGCTTGGGCACCTCAAGGCTCTGGCAATTTTGCGATCTCTCGTAGCTGCGGGAGCCCCAGACTTTAAACTTTCCCACGCTCACTGGAAATCACCCAACCCGACAGAGGAACGCAGGCACTGTACCTGGAAACTACGGGATGACCTCCAGAACCGACGGGCTGGATCCTCCAGGAACAATGAAGCTGGAGCTGCCGACTTTGAGGGATCCCCCGTTCGTAACGGAGCCGGAGCAGCCGTCTGTGAAGGAATCCCGGTCCCAGCGCAGGCTCGCAGAAACAGAAGGTACAGTAAGCACAGCACCTGGAAACAAAGGGGAGGCCTCCATTGTGTCCGGAAACGTGGCCGACGGGCAGGACTTCAGGTCAGACTGAAGCGTTGGGGACCTCCCTACTCCCTACTATCCTACTGGCCAATGTACAGTCCCTTGAAAACAAAGTGGAGGACTTAAGGGCAAGGCTGCTTTATCAAAGGGAGCTGAGGGAATGCTCTGTGTTCTGTTTCACAGAGACATGGCTCACCCCCAGCTCCCCAGACTCAGCGGTCCAGCATGAAGGGTTCTTCATCCACCGTATGGACCATACACTGGCATCTGGGAAAGAGAGAGGAGGGGGCATCTGCCTCATGGTCAACACTGCGTGGTGCACAGACGTGACAGTCCTGTCCAACTCCTGCTCTCCACAACTCGAACATCTGGCGGTGAAGTGCCGTCCCTTCTACCTCCCAAGGGAATTCACCTCCATCATCCTGACCGCGGTCTACATCCCACCCCAGGCAGACTTCCGTCTGGCACTGGACGAGCTGCACGCCGTGGTCAACAAACACCAGACGTCTTACCCCGAGGCATTTACCACCATTGCTGCGGATATCAATAAGGCAAACATCAAGAAATCACTCCCTAACTTCCACCAACATGTCTCCTGCTGCACCAGAGGACCATACACCCTTGATCACTGCTGCACCACCATCAAGAATGCCTATCCCTCGCCCTCACGTCGGTAACTCCGACCATACCGCAGGCAGCAATTAAAGAGCGCACCCCCAGAGGTGAGGATAATACAGAGCTCCAGAGGTGAGGATAGTACAGGCACTCCAGCACCCCCAGAGGTGAGGATAGTACAGGCACTCCAGCATTCCAACCCGCTTGGCCCCGCTGGGATCCCCCCCTCCCCCCCATTCTACCCTTCTCCCCTGACACTACCTCCCTCTCTCTAACCCACTCGCTCCCTGCCCCTCTCCCTCTCTACCCCCTCCCTCTGTGAACTGTTCGGCCCCGCACGCTCGGCTCTGCTAAGCCCAGCTCCAGCATTGGCTCCACTCGAAGAGGTACGAGGGATTGGGGGAGTGGAGGAGAGGAACAAAATCCTGGGGAGTTGAGGATGGAGAGTGGGGGGATTGGGGGAGGGGAGGGTGGTAGGGAGAGTTGTTTAAACGTCTACACACTACGTCTCACGCCCCCTCCCCCTCTTTACATTCCCTCCCCCTCTCTATCCTCCTCCCTCCCTACTCTCCCCCCCCCTCCTCTCCTCTCTCCCCTCCCTCTCTAACCTCCCTTCCCCCACCACTCTACCCCCTTCTCCCGACTCTTACCTCCCTCTAACCCCCTCCCTCTCTGCCCCTCTCCCCCTCTATCCCCCTCACCCTCTCCCTCTCTACCCCTCCAACTTCCTCCCCCGTCACCTCCCTCTCCCACTCTACTACCCCTCCCTATTTTTATCCCCCTCCCTCTATGCCCCTCACTCTATCCATCTATCCTCCCCCTCATTCTCTACCCCCCTCCCTCTCCCTCTCTACCCCCCTCCCTTTCCATCTACCTTTCATCTCTAGCCCCGTCACCCTCTCCCTCTCTAACCCCATCCCCCTCCCTCTATTCCCACTCCCTCTCTAGCCGCGCCTGTGCAGTTGGGGGCGATGGGTGAGTGGATAGAACAGGGGGTGTGGAAAAGGAGCGAATTAAAGCATTACTTGAAATTAAAGAAATGACCATTCAAATCCTGGGTTGTAAGCTACCCAATGTTCCTCCAATTTGCGTTTGGTCTCACAATGACAGTGCAGCAGGCTTGGGACAAAAAAGGTCAGTTTTGGACTGGGGGGGGAGTTCATTCATTGACCTGCTCCATTATAATACATTTGACATCACCACTACATTTGTAAAGGTCCCAGAACCTGACTTCTTAGACAAAGCTCCCAGGTTTAATGTTTGGATGAACATTCAGCAGACTTCAATTTGGATTTGTGTCATGATTATAAAACAAAGAATAGAAAATCAGTTTGAAAGGAACCATAGACCAGGTTCCCGAATGTGAATGGAAGTAAGCAGATGGGGAACTGATCTCTTATGCCACACACCTTGAAGCACTATCCACCTTTGATGCTGAGGATTCCAAGTGCTCCATGGTCACTTTGTGCCAAAGCCACTAATGTACTACAAAATTTCAACATTGGATATTTTCCAAATTGGAATTATCAGATTTACTCCGTAGGTCAATGTTCCTGATCAGTAAGCTATGTGCTTGATAGTGCAGGGAGCCAGAAAGAAGTGTTCTAATCACTCTAAGGCATCAGTGGGATTTAAATCTAACTAACTAAATAAATCTGAAGGGTCTTGATCCAAAATTTCACTTATCCACGTCTTCCAGAGATGCTGTCTGACACACTGAGTTGCAACACCTTGTGTCTTTTTTGGTAAACCAGCATCTGCACTTCCTTCTGTCTGTCTCTTAATTAAATCTTAATTAATATTAATTATAATATTAATATAATATCAAGGGGGAGTTAGTGTGTGTGTGTGTGTGTGTGTGTTGGGGGGGGGGGGGGGGGGTAGTTAGTGTTTGCGTGTGTGACGCCACAGGCCCCCCCCCGCAACCGAGCGTTGAGGGTACAGGACCCAATGGGTTCCACTTGGTCTAGTTAATGCACTAAAATTTGAAGGAATAACTTTCATGGCCTTATAGCAATTATACCATACTAAGTGAAGTTGAACTTTTCAACATACATAAATCCATTAACACCAGTATTCCTAGAATTATTACAGAACTCAAATGAAGAATTTCATGGAATACATAATAAAATAATCCAATAATTATTGTACAGTTTGAGATTCCTCAGAATGTGAATAAACCTATTTCTGTATTATTGACCTAATAGACCTTAAATTCACTTAATTGTTTTACCTCACAGCAAATATGAAGTAGGATGATAGCAAAGAGAGCATGTTGCTGTAATGAAGAATGAAAAGCTTTAACTTAGAACAAGAACGATTGCTGGACTGGACTACAGCGCTGCCTTTAATACCATTATACCATCCAAGCGTATCACTAAACTCGCTTGGGGTCAGCACTCATCTCTGCAACTAGATCCTAAACTTTCCTGACAGACCCCAATCAGTGAGGAAAGTGGACAAATCATCCTCCATGATAATCCTCAACACTGGTGTTCCACAAGGGTGTATTCTCAGCCCCCTTTACTCCTTGTATACCCATGACTGCACAGCCATATACAAATCTAATTCAATTTTCAAATTTGCAGCGACACCACCATTGTGGGCCGGATATCAAACAATGATGAGATGGAGTATAGGAAGGAGATTGAGAACCCTCTGTCTTGGTGTAGAGACAACAACCTTTCTCTCAATGTCAGCAAGACAAAGGAGATAATGATATACTTCAGGAAACTAAGTGGTACATATACCCCAGTTTGCATTGATGGTGCCGAAGTAGAGATAGTGAAAACTTCAAATTCCTCGGAGTGAATATCACCAACAACTTCCCCAGGACCACCCATATTGAAGCATCAACCAAGAAGGCACACCAACACCTTACTTGCTTGGATGTCTTAGGAAGTTTGGCATGTCGTCAACAACTCTCACCAACTTCTACAGATGCGCCATAGAAAGCATTTTTTCAGGATACATCACAGCAAATTGTGGACGCAGCCCAGGCCATCACACAAACCAACCTCCCTTCAATAGAACCTCCCTTCTATTGATTCCATTTATATCTCAGGCTGCCTCAGCAGGGCCAACAGTATAATCAAGGATGAGTCGCACCGATGCCACTCCCTCTTATCCGCTCTCCCATCAGGCAAACGGTATAGAAGTGTGAAAACGCACACCACCAGATTCAGGGATAGTTTCTTCCCAACTGTTATCAGGCAACTAAATCATCCTACCACAACCAAAGAGCAGTGCCGAATTACTATCTATCCTGGGATTACTATTGTCCCTGGGAATATCCCTGACCGGACTTTGCTGGCTTTACCTTTGCTGACTTTACCTTGCACTAAACGTTATTTCCTTATCATGTATCTATACATTGTGAATGGATTGATTGGAATCATGTATTGTCTTTCTGCTGACTGGTTAGCACACAAACAAAAAGCTTTTCACTGTACCTCGACACATAAAGCACGATAAAATGAGTCAGAGGTTGTGAACTCAAGGACAAGCTTTATTAAACAAAAAAGGAATCCAAAACAAGAGCAGTGTTGGTGAGCCCATAGTAACTGCATGTCGCTGCATCAGGGCACACCCTCGACTTCCTGTCTAACCCCGGCCCTCAGTCACATGCCTCTTACCACATGATGAACGAGGGTTTGATTAACCAGTGGCCAGACCACCAGATGGCGCACACACGACCCCCCCCCCCCCCCCCCAGAACTGGAGGAAGGTGTCTACTTCTAAGTTTCTGGAAACCCAATTATAAAACTTAAATTTTTGCAACTTTGAATATTGTTTCACATAGATGAACATCTCTACTATGGGAAAAATATGTTTGGCGCATTTTTTTTAGAGAATTTAATTGATTTTTTCCTCTTCTTTTTCCCGGTTGGCCATTGCATTCAGTCATATCTGTCGCATTCTTATGATGAACAGCACTAAAATATAACTGATTTAAGAATATAAAATCATGTTTTTGTCCCAGTCTTTCATTATTTCATAATTACAATTGATAATTATGGTCAATGTTGTATTATTTTACACATTATGAGCATAAAATGGCGTATGATCAAGTTTGGGAGTGTCACGTGACAGAGTTGACTAAAACTATCCTAAGGCTCCAACAGTTAAAAGGAGCTGGAGCTGGAGCTGGAACCATGATGGCGATGATCAAGTTTGGGAGTGTCACGTGACGGAGTCGACTAAAACTATCTTAAGGCTCCAACAGTTAAAAGGAGCTGGAGCTGGAACTGCCGCTGGAGCTGGAACTGGAGCTGGAGCTGGAGATGGAGCTGGAGATGGAGCTGGAGATGGAGATGGAGCTGGAGATAGAGCTGTAAAACAAATAAACACAAAAAAGTTAAGTTGGAGGAGCTGGAGATGGAGCTGGAGCTGGAGCTGGAGTCCGGGAGATCGGGTGTTAAGTGACAGAGATGAGCATTATGGATATGATGGGCCAAACCTTTAGCCCAGCATGGCCTCGTCGGAAAGGCGATGCCTGGCGACATCCTTTGGATGTATGGCACATGGCACAAACCTACCTCCACTACAAGTCAAAAAAGTGCACATTTTTTTTCATTTTTCTAAGAGTTCCACAACGTTCAGAATTGACGCTGACTAAAGGTACTCACCCGTTATGCTGCAAAAACCTCGTCCCGCAAATAATGAGAAACTCACACGGTAGGTGACTTTCGTATTCCGCGATCTTTTAAGACAGGAAGTGTGCGTCTATTCCAATTATATCCATGAGGGATGGCGCAGTACAGGCGCATGATGGCATCTGAGTCCAATCGTCGGGACAAGAAATTTTGGAAAAAACTGTTTCATAATTTTACCAAGAATCGAGTCATATTTTGAAGGGTGAAAAATATTTAAGTGATAAATATCTATCGTTTAAGAATATTTTCATTTAAGATAGATCCCCCATCAAATAAATATGCCGACATTATTTATCAGGATTATGTTTATTAACGATATAGAAAAAGAAAACATGGTATAGAATTACGGATTTTCCATCTATATGGCATCAATGTAGCGGGACACCAAAGTAGACACTTACTGAAGAATCACCGAGGAACAAACATGAGCAGGCGGACAAATGCAACGGCCTGATCTCATAACCACAGGATCCGCATTCGGATACCCCACAGGCACGGGTGACAGGGGCTGAGACGGCGGACACTCCCGACGGAGAGGCTGAGCCACCTGCTCCGGCTGGTCAATGTCCACATGAGATGACTTAAGACGTGCCACCGATACAATCTCAGGCTTTCCATCCACATCCAACACAAAAGTCAAAATGCCGTGCTGCAACACCCTGAATGGATGCTCACATGGGCGTTGCAACGGCATACGATAAGCATCCTGACACAGGAACACTTATGGGCAGTCCTTGAGGGCAGACGGAACATAGGATAAAGCAACCCCGTGACGGGATGTTGGAACAGGAAAAAGCGTGCCCACCTGCTCCCGAAGACGTAACAGCACAGAGGAGGGCAACTCCTGCTGCTCCCGCACCGCCGGAATGAAATCACCAGGAACCGTAAGCGGAGTACCGTGCACTAATTCAGTACAGGACGTAGCCAGATCCTCCTTGTGGGCAATTCGAATTTCCAACACCCACGGTTACTCATCGACCCAATCCGGACCTGTGAGCCGTACTTTCAAAGCATCCTTGAGACGACGATGGATACGCTCGACCAACCCATTGGATTGCGGATGGTAGGCTGTGGTGTGATGCAACTGAGTCCCCAACAGCCAGGCCATGGCAGACCACAACTCCGAGGTGAACTGAGCAGCCCTGTCAGATGAAATGTCCACCGGCACACCCAAATGAGCGATCCAGTGAACAGTGAGGGCACGAGCGCACGTAGCGGCAGAGGTATCAGCAATCGGAACAACCTTCGGCCATCAAGTGTGGCGATCAACAATAGTAAACAGATGACTAAACCCTCTAGATGGGGGCAATGGACCACAATATCAACATGGATATGGTCAAAACGACGCTGGCACACAGCAAAACCCTGCACGGACACCCTGACATCCTAGATATCTGACAGGAGATACATGACCTGGCCCAGTGGCTGACCTGCTTAAGCCAACCATGCTACATAAACTTGGCCGCCACCAACACAATCGTCGCCCGGATGGATGGATGAGCCATACCCGACGATGCCAAGCTGCAGGAAGGATGGGTTTCGACTGACCAGTCGACACATCATAGAGGACCGTTGCACCGGCAGGACCAAACTGCACATCCTCCAACAGCAAACCAGAAATAGCTGTGCGGTAGGCGAGCACCTCACCATTGTCATGCTGCACAGCTGCCAGGGCAGTATAATCAGTACCCAGAGCCACCACATGGACGGCATGGATGGCGGTGCGGGACAACGCATCCGCAATTAGTTGCTCTTCCCCGCAGTGTGCCGGACGCAAATCGTGCATTCTGAAATGTAAGCCAAAAGGCGCAGCTGCCGTGCTGACCAGGGACCCAAGATCTTTGCGAAAGCGAAAGTAAGAGGCTTGTGATCCGTGAAAGCGGTAAAGTCCCTGCCCTCAAGAAAATACTGGAAATGATGAACGGCCAGGTAAAGTGCAAGGAGCTCACAATCAAACGCACTGTACTTCAGCCAGGCTCAGGTGCCGACTGAAAAAGGCGAGAGGCTGCCAGCATCCATCAATCAGCTACTCAAGTACGCCCCCAACAGCAGTGTCATCAACCCAGGGTAATCAGAGCATCTGCTCGCGGATGGACCAACATCGTTTCCTTCGCTAGCGCCACCTTTAATAGGCAATAGGTGCAGTAGTAGGTCATTCGGCCCTTCGAGCCAGCACCGCCATTCAATGTGATCATGTCTGACCATCCACAATCAGAACCTTGTTCCTGCCTTCTCCCCATATTCCCTTGACTCCGCGATCTTTAAGCGCTCTATCTAACTCTCTCTTGAAAGCATCCAGAGAACCGGCCTCCACCGCCCTCTGAGGCAGCGAATTCCACAAACTCACAACTCTCTGTGAAAGAGTAATTCGGTTCTAAATGGCTTACCCCTTATTCTTAAACCATGGCCCCTGGTTCTGGGCTCCCCTAATATTGGGAACATGTCTCCTGCCTCTAGTGTGTCCAAACCATTAATAATCATATGTTTCAAGAAGATACCCTCTCATCCTTATAAATTCAAGTGAACTATGTACCCCTCGGCCTTTCTGTTCTATTATACCCTCCATGAGCTTAATATTAGTTGGGTAAGTCTTAGCCTGTTTTAACTTACCAAAATACAACAACTTGCACTTTGCCCTGTTCCATCTGTCATTCCTGAGATAATTTTCTTCACAGTGTACTATGTCACCAATGCAGGACCTTACCAAATACCTTACTTAAGTCTATGTAGATAATGCCTACTGCCCTGTCCTGGCCTTGTCAATCAGCTTAGTCGCATCTTTAAAAATGCCTATTAGATTTCTGAGACACGATTTCCCATACACAATGCCATGCAGTCGACCAGAAACATCGCCGATTCCTTCTCTCCATATATGCTGCCTCACCCGCTGAGTTACTCCAGCATTTTGTGTCAACCTAGAGGCTGGATCTCCTAGCTTTTGGAAAGGCAAGGACTTATAAGGGAAAGACTGCATGGCATTGTGTGACCAAGTTGATTGACAAGGCCTTATCTACATAGACGTAGATAACTTATCTACATAGACGTAGATACATACAGTAGGCATTATCTACATAGACATAAACAAGGTCTTTGGTAAGGCCCTGCATTGGTGGCATAGTGGACAGTGAAGAAAGTTATCTCAGGAACGACATGGAATTTAACAGGGCAAAGTGCAGCCCTTACCTTTGAATTGGCATGCAAAACTGCTTTGGCCATATAGATGACATCTATAAGTGCACATGAGTTTCGACTAAACACATGCTGGCACAGTCAAACAGTCAAAAGGTAGTTCAAAAGCACAAGCATGACAAGACAGGGAAAAGGCCTTCACAGCAAAAGATCTGGGGAAAGTGCAGATACATGTTATCGATGCAATGGTCAACACAAAGCAAGTAAGTGCGAGTTCAAGGACTCTAAGTGCTACAACTGTCAAAAGAAAGGCCATATTGCATCAACATGCAGAGCACCATCACATGACAAATCAAAACAAAAGGCTCGACAAAACCAAACGCGTGGGATTCCCAACCTCGAAGAACATTCAGAGAGTAATGAACTTGGACTGTACTACATGTATACTATGAACGGTGGGTCTGGAAAGGAAGACTTTCAGACAAAGGTCAAAGCGAACATTACTATGTGCATTGATACTGCTGCTGATTGCACAATTATAAGCAAAGACACCGATTAATCCAAGTTTAACAATATACAGTACCTATCACAGAAACAAACGTTCAGCTGAAAACGTACTGCTGAAAAGTATTGGAGACATGTGGAGAGATAGTTTGTGATGTACAACACAAAGGCCAAACTGGTGAAGTTGCTAATAGTTGTCGCTTGTGTCAATAGGCCAATGTTGATGGACAAACATTGGCTCTGCTGACTGAAACTAGCCTGGAAATCTGTGTTCCAAGCGCAAAAACATCTCGACCAGTTTTTGCAGAATCATCATGCTATGTTCAAAGACAGCTAAGATGGTATAAACGGTGAGCTGCGACCAGTGCCATATTTGCTGAAAAGTAAAGTGGAAGCTGGAATCAAAAAGTTGGAACAAAACGCTGTACTGGTTAAAACAGAATGCAATGATTGGGCTACTCCAATAGTAGTGGTTCCGAAAGTGGCCAATGACTTTTCAGTCACAGCAGCTGAAATTGCTGCTGAGACTCAAAAGCACAAAATTCTAAAAACAAGTATACGAACAAACTTTGTGTGGATGGTCTGAAATGAAACCATGTCACAATAGACAACATGAACTGCCATGTGAGCAAGGGTGTATTAAATGAAGTTACAGAGTAGTGGCACCTAATTGTACAAGACAAAGATTACTTAAAGAACTCCATAGTGAACACACAGGAATTGTAGAAATGAAGTCTACAACCAGGGGTTGCATGTATTGGCCAGGATTGGACAATGACATAGAAGCAATGGCAAGCAAATGTAGCACCTGTCAGAGTTGTAGAAGTAGGCCTGCCCAAGCCTCCTTACAAGCATGGTCTTGGCCTACTAGACCATTTCAGAGGCACTATGTGGATTTTTGTGAACGGAAATAATAATTTTCTTGTTTTGGTAGATAGCCACTCAAAGTGGATTGAGGTAGTACATATGGGTACAAACACAACAACGGAAAGAACAATAGACGCATTGCGGTCTATCTTTGCGTGTCATGGATTACCTGAAGAGCTTGTCTCTGACATCGGCCCCCAATTTTGTGCTGCACTGTCATGAAGCTAAATGGCATCAAGCATACCTTAGTGCCAACTTACCATCTGGCATCTAATGGAGCAGCTGAAAGGTCAGTCAGGATAGTCAAAGGAACTCTCAAGAAACAAGTTTTTGAAGTGAATTCAAAATTCAGTATGTCACAGCGGCTAGCTAGTTTATTACTGAAATATCGTACCACGCCACAATCTACCACAGGGTATGCGCCAGTTGAACTCATGTACAGAAGGCTCAGAACTAGACTGGTTCTACCTAATCTATTTCCTAAGGTTGAACGCAAACAGTATGTTCAGAAACATCATTATGGTGGAAGTCAAAAAGCACATAGGCTCAATACACATGATCAGGTTCGTGTTCTCAGCCCCGCTTACAAAGCAAACAAATTGGAGGTGGGGACTCTAGTTGAAGTGTGTGGTACCAGGTGGTACATGGTAGAAATTGGAGGACATGTTAGAAGTGTGCATATAAACCATATGACCCCAGCAAGGGATGAACCGGAACAAGAGCAAAGCAGAAACGAAGAAGCAGATCTGTCAGACATTGGTATTATTCCAACTTCAGATGTAAGATCAGAATCTCAAAAGAAAGTCGAGACAAAGGTAAATGATCCTGAATTTGACTCACCCTCAGAACCACAACCTGACACTCCCTCTAAACTACTCAGGAGATCAGAAAGAGTGTATCGCTAAAGATGAAATCCCTGAGTTTGGGAAAAAATTACAAATTATATGGTTTGGAAAGTATTTCTTTGAAGACTTCACAATGAAGAGAACAACAAAAATCTTTGGATTGATTAAGTAAAATCTTGTACAGACTTTAGTTTTTCATTGTTGGGTAGAATTTATGTGTAATTTATATTTTTTGTGTGTTGTCTGAGTCTATGTGCCTGTGATTCTGCTGCAACTAAGTTTTTAATTGTACCTGTACCTCATCGTACTTTTGCATATGACAATAAACTCGACTTGACTTAACTTGCAGATGCAGAGCCAAGGAATACCTATACATTATGATCAACAAATTCAATTTACAAATATTACATTTATGAATGCTCATTATAGTTCAGACTCATTAAATACTAGATATTTTCTTCTATAATAAACAGTGCACCTCTCTGTTTCCATTGGAGCATATTGCATCAAAATTACCTTAATGCATTTACCCAGCATTTTTGATTTACAAAATTTGTTTAACAAAATGCTTCCCAGGATAACATATCTTTGTTTAATTGAGAAGAGTATATACCTGCTGCCAGATGGAAGGTTAGGTGGAATACTTGTTGGATGTATGCTTGTCAGGATTTTGATGTGAAACCATACAGTGATTTTCAGTACATAACGTCGCCTGAAGCAAATGTGCAGTCAATGTGTAAAAAGTCATCACCAATAACGACTTTGAGATGGTTTTTGTTGGTGGGACACCTTATGAATGATGAGATCTGTAATGTAGATTTTTATTTCAATTGACCAGGAAGATTTTGGATCTCTGATTGGAATAGAGCGATTGATGAATTTATATCATCCCAGAGATGTGCTCAATAATACAAGCACACGACAACAATGGTGTTGCCAAAGACCTATCACCGCGATGTCCACCTCAGTTAAAAGGCAGTGGTGACTTGACACACACCACAAACAAGATGATATGAGGAGTAATCCCCAGTTTGAAAACAGGCATGGGGTTGGGGCTGGAAGGATTGCTCATTGACCCAGGTATCTGAGGGACATTGCACGACAGCACACATTCTGTAAACTTAGTTATTTTGGATGTTTGTTTTCCTATATTTTTATTATTAAATAAAATATGTGATATTTATGAATTATGTATTGTAGGATGCATACTCCTTTAAGTCTGGCTAACTGATGGGTGTATATACCACAACATTTAGTTGAGTTTCTATCAATAGAACAATTGCCTTCTTACCTATTTGTTGCAGAAGGTCTGCTTAACTGACCAGTTGTCATCTTTAGGAAGTTATACTGATATACTAAGTAATGGAATCAAGCTACAAAGAAATGCATGTTCCATAATCAAGTACATATTAAGGTTGTGCCATGGCAAGGGAGACATGTTATAGAAAGCAAAATAGTATAAAGATAGTGTTGTGGAGGAAGAAAGCCACATCCAATTGTGAAGAGATGACCATCCGATGCAGCACTCTGAGGCAGGTTCAGGTGAGGCTGATCGTACATTACTCTGACAGATGTGTAGTATGTAAAGTGAGGTTATTATGTAGTGATATTATTGGACAGGGTATGTTTCAGTAAGATAAGGAAGGCGTCTATTTATATAGAGCATACGTTCGGAACAGTTTGGTCTTATGACTAAACAAAATGAAGGGCATGTAATAATTTACTTGTTTAATCAGCTGTTCAATACTGTACTGATGCCTTGTACATACAGTACAAAAACTTTCTTCACACAAAATAATCCCATGAAAGAGACACAAAAACAAGTGAAAAACAATACTCCACTAGATCAAATTGGCAACGATTAATATTGTTTAGTACCAATTCCATAAATGAGATTAACATGACTTTTCTCCGCAAAAAAAAAAAAAACAACTATAATTTTGCGAGAAATTCAGCATTCTTTAGGTAAGCCAGCAATATTTTACAAATGTGTACTTAATGCAAAGAATCTCCAAGTTCCATTTTAGTTCTTTCTTTGCAAGTATTATCCCTGTTCCACACCTGTTTAGTTGAAATAATTGGTCTGCACAAACACTATTAATTGTGAAAAGAATTTTGATCAAATCCAACTACAGTTTACAATTCTATAAGTTATATAGTCTGGAGCATACATGTGTAAACATATGCTTTAAATTTTGAATGAATTTCATAGCCCTCATTTGTATTCTTCAAATCTCTACATTAACCATCAATATGAAGAGGCCAAAACTGTGCAACCAGTACATTAACAGAGGCCTATTGGGAACTGTCTGCAGTCAAAATGGTCTGCTTTGTCTTGTAGTCCTCTCAAAAATACACTTTTAAAAAAATTGTCTTTTTTTTTTTAATGAGCCAGGCATAGTTCAAAGGGGTTTAAAAGGGTTTATCTTCTTTTTTCAGGAAGTGAAATTAAGAAACAGCGGAAAATTAGGCGGCAGCATCCAAGATCAGCTGATGGTTCTGGAACATTTATGGCACAAATTGGTAATTTTACTAACTTTCCTATATAAAAATGTTATGTACCAAAATTGTAAGTCAAACCTTATGTTTTGTAACCAAAATTACAATTCACTATCTTTCACACAGATATGATTATTTGGATGATTATAAAAAATGAACTTAACTACAAAAGGAAAGGGAACAACATAATTTAGATAATCCATTTTGAATATTGTACTCTTGAGTATTATAACTTAAATAAAGATGTCATATGTTATTAGGTTTGAGATGGAAAGCATCTTTCAAAAATAGGTGAATTTTAATGGCTTCAGGATTCCCATGTTCACCAGAATTCACGTTTTTGATAAACAATGTACATGAGAATGAAGTAGTAAACTTATCTCTTGAAACTTTAATGGTTTCAGAAGTATTTCTCAAATTAGATGTAAGCTTGTTAATAAAACAACTGGCATCAATCTAGCTGGCACAGAAGTGCGATATGCATATTATTTCTCACTGTTACTGTACCCTTAGCCTCCACCATTTTTGCTGGTTTGTCTATTGCCTCCAATGTTTCCTCTGATTAATAATCATTTTGGTACAGGCACAACCAGACCCTCATATAAGAACTTTTGGAACATTTGCAGTTAAAATTGGAGTCAGGTATGTTGGGTACTAGAGCTATGAATAGATACCAGTGTCATGGCTGGATTAACAGCTACTTTGTTCCTACAATTTGAGACCAGTTCCTGGTTGTGCATTCAACCTCCACTGAGATTGACGCTGGGGGATGTAGGTAAGGTCTTAACTGAATACTTCTCATTTGTATTCGCTGAGCAAGACATTGGGAGTTACGAATTCAGGGAGGGAAACAGTGAATTTCTAGAGCATGCTATCTTTTAAAAGGAGGAAACAAAGATAAATCCCTGGGCCATATATATATCCCAGGCTGGTATCAAATTTAAGGGAGGTGCTTGCTAGGGTTCTGACACAGGTGAGGAATCTGATAACTGATAATAGTTTAGTTTAGAGATATAGTGCGAAGACAGGCCTTTCGACCCACCAAGACTACGTTGACTAGCGATCCCTGTACACCAGCACTATCCTACATACTAGGGACAATTTACCAAAGCCAATTAACTTACAAACCTGTGCATCTTTGGAGTGTGGGAGGAAACCAGGGAACTCAGGGAAAACCGGTGCGGTCACAGGGAGAACGTACAAACGCTGTACTGACAGCACCCGTAGTCAGAATCAATCCCGGATCTCTGGCGATGCAACTCTACCGCTGTGCCACCGTGCCGCCTGTATCTTTATTCAACTTGGGCAGGGAGGTTAAACCAGGTAAATACAGGTCTGGGAGTCACAAGTTTGTGTTGGGGAAGTTTTTGTGGGTAAAACTCAAGGACAGGATTCATCTACGCTTGAACATATAGTGGTTAATCAAAGAGAGTCAACATAACTTTGTTACGGGGCAAATTGAGTTGAACAGTGGACAGAAAAAAAAAAAAAATTTTTTTGAAAAAGTCACAAAATATCTGTATGAGTAGCAGTGCTGTTGTTCTGTTCTATAGTAGGGCGTTTGACAAGGTTCCACATTTGAAAGTGATCCAATGGATTAAATCACACAGGATCCAGATCCAGATCCAGCTGGTAAATTGGATCCAAAATTATCTTGGCTTGATTAATCAGATGGTGATGGAGGAGGCTTATTTTTGCGACTAATGGTGTTTGGCAGAGCTCAATGCTGGACCCTTCATGGTTTGGATATTAAAACAGGACGTACGATTAAGCAGTTTGCAGATGCACACAAAAATGGTGGTGTTGTTGATAGTACAGAGGATTGGACTTAAGGACGATATTGATCATTGGTAAGACGGCTGGGGGAAATGGTACATATAATTTAATCCTGTTGGTGCAATGGGAAAGGAATAAACACATGTTGGATGTGCAACCTTGTTGGCCTAACCTCAGGAACATTGAAGAACAGGGTGTATTTAGTGTTAGGTTGGATGATCTCCAAAGTGTCAACAAGGACAGAGTTGGCACTGGAGAGGGTAGACATTCACCGGGACTTTACCTGAGATAGAGGAGAGACTGGATATGCTAGGGTTTGTGCCTTGGAGCAGAGATGACTCAGAGCAACCTGATGGAGCAACACAAAAATGTGAGGACATCAAAAGAGTAAAGGAGAAAAGGTTTATAGGAGATCTGAACAATAGTTTTTTTTTACTCAGAAGGAGTTGCTATCTGGAAACACACTGCCTGAGTGTATGGTGGAGGTGGAGCTAGGTACACTTTCAATATTTTAAGTATGTATACAAGATGAACACTTTAAATGGCCACGGCATTGAAGTTCAGACCTAAAACTGGTCACGGCTTCAGACCTAAAGTTTCAGAGTCCAAGAGACCGTCTAAGTAAGGTCTCAGACCTTTTGTGTGATTAATGTAGATAGTTACTTGATGGTTGTTATGGACGTAGTGGATGAAATGAACTTTTTCTGCTCGGTATGACTCCATAATTCAGTGACTCTATGAGAGATAAGAATCAAACAGAGGCAAAATAATTTGGGATACTAATATTTAAAATAGAATTTTACTCTGGGTGATTACTTGAACTTCCTTCACTGCTGGGTACCCACACTGTTTAGTTATTAAAGTCTATTATACAGGTGAATAATTATGTCGCTGTAAGAGGTATTTGTCTTCATTAGCAAGAATTTAGAAAAGCAGTTTCTAAGATAATGAATGGAGGAGTGCATCCTTCTCTGTCGGTCTTGGGCAGGTTATCACACTGAGTAAGCTTGCAGCTCAGTTTACTTGTGTATTCTTTTTGGGGCTAGTATGAGAGAGCTGCTATTGAAACTCCCTTACGCACTTTGAATGAGTGAATGAATGAATGAATACTTTATTGTCACAGTGAAATTATTTGCTTGCATACCAGGAATGCAATAGTCCACCATATAAAGGGTGCTGACAAAGTGACAAAGTACCCCATGCCGGATCTTCCTTTGTCTCTCGCCCTCCACCTCCACCCTCACCCTCTCTCAGCCGTTTTCCCTTGATCCGGGTCCTCCTTTGTACCCCCTCGCACCCCCTGTCACCCCCCCACCTGCCCACATGGCGGTCCATCCATGCTGAGTCCTCCTTTGTTTTCTACCCTCGTCCCTCACAGCAGGCCCCCCAGGCCGGGTCCTGCTTTGTATTCTTCCCCCTCCCTCAACGGTTCCACTTAGCCCATTCACCACCGCCGGCATCTTATGGGCCTGTCCCACTTAGGGCGACTGCAGAAGACTATGCAGTCGCCCACATGGTCGCAAACCACATGTTTCACGGGTGGTTTCAGGGGAGTCACCTTCATGGTCGTGAGGCTGTTCCGCATTCTGGGTAAATAGTTGCGGGCCACATTATGGTCACCGCAAATTTTTTCAACATGTTGGAGAGTAGCGAGAATTCTCGAGACGTGTTGGGGTCGCCAGGATGGTACTAATGAGTTGCCAGGAGGTTGAAGGTTCTCGGGAGGTTGGTAGCCGATGCTAACCCGGTGAATTTCATTGGCTCATTTGGAAAAAAAAAACGGTAAGCAGCAGCTCTTCAGAACCAAGGATAAGCCACCGTAATGTTAAATGTTTGCTGAGCTTCACAGCGCGTGTATCTCTGGCTTCGTAAAAGTTGTCTCACTCCTTATCTCCCACACCCCCGACTTACCATACACTGGCTTTTAAACCGTCTTTTTACACAGCGTGTGAGTGTGTTTCACCTTGGCTTTGCACCATGTGGAATTATAGACATTAGACAGCGCTCCCCGCTTGCCCTGTCCCCCGCCTGCATAAGGGGCTGGTGAAGGAGCGATGTGTTTGTGTCTGTGCGTTCCACTCTGACAATCGCCGTTCCAGTTGCTGGTTTATCAGTCCGCTGAAAAATCGCCTAAGTGGGGACAGGCCCCATCAATGACCCGGAGCTACCCCGAGCCGGCACCTTCAAACGTCCTCGTTATGTACTGCCAAGCGGCGGGTTTGCCCCACAGCGTTCCATTGGCCTCGAAGCTCCACCGACCCAGTAGCTCGACGCCATCCCTCGAAGGCTCCACTGACCCGCAGGCTCCGCCAACGCGCCGAGGCTCTACTGGCGTCACGAGTCTCTGCTGACGCCAGCGCAGGCATTGTCCTTTGGAGCGAGGCTTCTCTGGCTGCGGAAGCTCGGTCAGACCCATGTAGGCTCCCCATGTGGCCGAACCTCGAGGCTCCACAGGATCTCTCGCAAAGCTTCGGGCGACGGCTTCGCTGAGGATCTGCTTCAGCCAACTACTACCAGTCAGCAGGCCGCCATTTGCAAGTACTCGCCCGAGACCGCACCTTGACAACACCGTCTGGCTCCAACCACCAACGACTGGCTGACCTTGGGGAAGCGTCGTGTTCCTGATCCCCGTGAGGGCTCCAATGACGCCAGGCAGATCTTTGCCTGCGCGATGCGAGCTCCAGACGCCCGCGAGGATTCCCACTTGAAGCCCTAGGCGGCTCTCTCGAGGCTCTCCTGGTCGGTGTCTGCCGCATGAGCCTTCGGTTGGAGTTAAATTTGAATATGTGGTGCTGACAATTCCCGCCAATCCTGGGTCTTTGGTTTCTTTGGGGTCTTTATAATAATATTAAGTTTTTATTAAAGCTCAAGGCAAAGTTTTTTTCAAGAGGTAATGTCATACGGTTCAATTAATCTGAAGATTTTGATACAGCATAAACCTGGCAGAGATTTGCGGGTGTGCGATGACTGTTGAAATATTGTCATGTCAATGAAAGTGATGCCCTGCTGAAGGTAGAGTGAATCTATTTCTGCTTTGGTATTTTCCCACTGACACGCGAATACAGTTTGGACCGTGGATATTTAACAGCTTGAGCTGGGGTCGGCTGGAGTATCAGTGTATTCTGCGATGGTCGTCAGTACTGACTGGAACAACCTTATCTCCAATCTGAATCTTGGGCACAACAAATGAATACGCAATTATTCATTTTTGTAGTAAGACAGATTGCAGGCGAAACTGCGTGGGCACTAGGGAGAAAAAATTTCGGGCTTTGAAAAGCTTTAAAAAGTGCCCTAATCTGCAATTTCATTTCTGCAGATTAATGTACTTCAAAGTTCTCAATATTGTGCAAGTATCCTGTTCACTAGAAGGGCCAGTACATTCCTGGTAAGAAGTGCAGCATGAGCTGAAGGGATTTATGGGAATTTCACCCACCCTTGTATCCTCCTATCTTAAATAATGAATAATTCTCTATATCAGTGAGAGATTTGTTAAACAGTTAATTAAACTAACTCACAGTCGCAGTATTTTGACATGGTAATGGGGCAGAAATATCTCTTAATACGAAATAAGTGTCTTTGATGTACAATTCAGTCTTCTTTAGACAGAACGAGACAGAAACGCATTTGCAGATGAAAGTATACATTGGGAGAGAAAATATACCACGATCTTCAGTTATTAATTTCTTTCGGCAGTCTCAGCCAATACTGTTGTGTTTGATCGCAGAAATTGTAAACAGTGTGAGGACAAGACGCAGATTTACCCTCCTTCTTTAGCATGAATGAAACATTTCTAGAATTTATTGATGTTTAAGATAGTTTTAGAAATGTTATTCTAGGGTCAATACCTCATCTCTCTGTTATGTTGTCAACTATACTGGAAGTTCATCAAAATGTTATGCTCAAATTCATTTGAAGTGGGACTTGGTAAGGCACCGGAATCAGATGTCATGGAATTGTCAAGTGAGCCAAAGTGACTTCTTAGTTGCACAGGAGTCTTGTAATTGGCAGATTGTAAATTCCCAGAATTGTGTGGCAAAAATTTAAGGTGCAAGTTGTCCTTAAGTGAGACAATCTTGGACTCTCACGTTCCTTAATTAGGCTGTTATTTATCAAGCCTAAGAACAATCCTGTTTTGTATGCAAAGAGAATCATTCAATGTTAAGCAGGACAGTGGAAAGATTTCAACAAGATCATCAATGCTTTGCTTAGCAGGCAATTTTTTTTATGTAGAGAGGTACAGATCCTCAGCTTGAATCCACCAATCGCTAGCTCTTGACCCATCCTTACCCCCGCCTCTCTCTACGTACAAGCTATATTCGCCTCTACTCATAAGTCTGGAAGGAGGGGTCTAAACCGAAACATCTTTTGTCCATTTCCTTCCCACAGATGTTGTCTGACCACATGACCTTCCTTCCAACAACACATGTTTTTGCTCAAGATCTGCAAGGTACGTGTGCACCATACTTTTTTAAAGGAAGCTGGAGAGATGAAAAGCTGATGACATCAGAAACTGCAAAAAACACATTTGAAATTCTTGCATGTGTTTTCTCTCTGGAAGTCAGTGGCGCAAACAACGGGGTCATACAAGTCCATCCGTTTTATCCGGCCGGTTCTGCTAAACTCCTACATAAAACTTCTTCTCTTGTTGGGCCAAGTTAGTACCCCCAGTACTTCTCACTAAGTATATCAGTATTTATTGGATTACTTCTGTTAGATGGCATACTTTATGTCGTCATCCGGCGTTACTTTCTGTATAATATCTTGCTTCCGCCAATGATCAGTTAATTATTACAGACTTTTAATATATACTCAGTGAAACGGGGAATGCGTTTTGGGCCAGAATCCAGCATGCCACACTGGAAACGACGTCGATCAAACCATTTAATTGGCTCTTGTCTCTGCGACCACACTCTAAAACGGGAGTAGGGAAAAAGAAAATAATAATGAATGATCAGACCCTAACTATTCCATGTACAGCTAATCCCTATAGACAGATCTCAGCTTTGAGGTGTCTATTGCAATACTATTTTCCGTTTGCCCTGATGTTTCCTTCATTTTGCATAAAGCAGGTAGTGAATTAGAAACGGATCAGTTACTCGATTCAACTGCGCCACATATGTTGAGCTTGACTCACTAATCGCGAAACCATACCGGGGCATTGTTCTCGGCAGGCCTAGCCCGGTCTTGCCTCTTCTGCCATTATTTCCTATACATCAGTGTTTTCCCATTGTTCACCGCTAAGCTCGCGCGTCCCCTTCCCGTTCTACTGTATTGCTTCTATCCTCTAGATTCCTTCCCCCCCCCCCACCACGATGGTGTCTTCCCACCCCTAGGAAGCGCTATTCTCATAGAATACCGCCCTTCCCGTGCCGTCGTGAGTGGCCCTCAAGTTCGCACCTCGGCCCCTGGCTGCGCTGCCCCTCTGTGCGCACCGTAGCATGGCCCTTGGCACCATAACAACTTCTCGCGCGACTGCCGGCTCCCCCCGCAGCCGCAACAACACATTCCCTAGTACTATTCTGCTTGTCGTATCCTACTCCTTCCCATCCTGCAGCTCCCCTGTGTGTCTTTACCAGCCCCTTACCGCCCCGTCCCTTTCCTTCTCACCACACCCCCCGGGCCGACTCCGACTCGCAAGAGACCAGAGGTGTCTTACCGTTTCCACCTTTAGCCCGCCATTGTTTTGCCCCGCGACGCGCTCCTCAGTGAGGCCCCCGGCCTGCACAGACCCAACGTGTGGGCACGTGGACATGGGGCCGACGCGGTCGCGTGCAGGTGCCGGTCTGTGCCCCCGGCTTCCCACCCGATAGGCCCGCCAATTCGTCGCCATGCGACGAGACGCATAAAAAGGAAGGAGATCAATTACCCTGCTACGATGGGCCTGTTTCGTACGCCACCGTGGCTCCCCTGTGGTCCTAGAGGCGCGTAACTTCCACTTGAGCAAAGTACGGGTGGGGACTGCCTCATAGGCCCACGGGTACCTACCCTCCCTTCCCTGCCCCCCCTGCCCCCCCCTCTGAAGGGATAAAAACGATAGGAATTACTAAAGCGACAAGCACTACCTCTGACGTGTGTATGTTCGTCAAGTTCTATAGAAGCGGGAGACCAGCGTTGACGCACCGCCCCAACGAGCTCAAAGACACACTTATCTCAGACGATATGCCAGGCCAAATGGCAAGGGCGCAGCGGGGACCACTGAATATGAGGAACCTACATGCGCAAAGAGCCAGCGAGATGACATCCGAACTGATCGTGCAATGTGCTAGAATCCAGTAGCGACAGTAGGGAGGTATCAGGGAGACCGCATTTCACTAGCGACAACCTACACTACACTCCTGGGGAACACCACAAACCGCAAGAGAGGGTTTGTAGTAGTGGAATGGACCGCGACAAGACGAGAAGATAAGCCCACACCGTTAAACACGGGTGGAAACAGAGTATAGGGGGGATGAAAAATGATTGTTGACCTTGAAAAGGCCCTTCCATAGTTTGAGAAACGTCTCTTTCAATTGATGTTCAACGACAAATCATATACTACAAGAAGAGGGAAGGAGGGATGAAAAATGAAAAGCATATAGGGGGGAGAATTAAGGAACGCATCAGAAGAAGAAGGGATAATGCGGCCCACGTAGGGGTGTTGAGGAAGAGTTGTATAAAAGGGTGTGTCGGAGAAGGACCCGTGTCCGATTGGGGGAGTCAAAATTGGACAGAATTTTAAAGTTTGCAACCAGGAGAAACTAATACTATGTAGAGCAGAAAGATCAGTGGAGATGCTAACCAGAAACCTCTGTGACACCGCCCGAGACGAGCCGGTCCACAATGAAATGTGCATATTGAAAATGGAAGATAGAAAGGGAAGGAGGTGAGAAAGGAGGGCAAGTGGAGGAGGAGGGGGCTGAGCGGGAGGGCGGGCTACCGGGGGTCGGGAAGGGGAAGAGAGGGTTATGGAGGGGCGGACGGGAGGGAGGGGTGATGCGGCTAGGGGATTGGCGCAGTGGGGGAGGACAAAGTAGGGGGATTGGGGGGGGGAGGGGAGACGAGAGGGAGAGGTGAAGGAGGTGGAGTGGGGAGGCTATGAAAGCGGCGCGGAAGCACGGGATTGGGGAGGCTAGGGCGTGGCCATAGCGGAGTGGAGGCGGGCACGGCGTGGAGGAGGTGCGGGATGTGGGGGGGGACCGGGGAAGGGAGAGCGTGGAGAGATGGGGGAATGTGGGGGGATCGAGATCGGCAGGGGTGTCGGGAGGGGAGAGGCGGAGGGGACTTGGGAGGGGACACAGACGGGAGGGGTGAAGGGAGGAGGTGGTAGAGAGGGCAAGGTGGAGTACGGGAAACGAGACTGATGCAGCCACGCCATACTGCGCGAGCCGTTGGGGGCATATGGGATGCGGTCGTGGAAAGGAGGAATGTAGTGGAGAAAGGGCTTTGCGAGGGGGGAACGGGTCTTGCATGGGGGACTAGCCTCCCGTGTGACGGGACCCCCACGGGTCGGACAATGACAATATAACGGAGAGTTGTATATATTGCTGAGGCAACACTTTCTCTCTTATTTGTTTCTTTGTAGTCTGCGGAGAGATCCCCACAAAGACCCCCGCAACAACGGCGGCGTCTCCCATCGCGTTCCCCTGTTTGGCCCCCTTTATCACCAGTAGGTCCTGTGCTGTGCCATCCCCCACGGTATTGTCCATCCGCTTAAGATGGGTTCGTTTACCCACCGGTATTGACCTTCAATCCCTCTTTAGCCCCACCTGATACTTTCCACCCACCACCCTTTTATGCCCTGCCCCTCGCGAGGCGTCCCATCCCGTGGGTCTCACGCCTCGCGACATTGTCCATTGCCCCCCATTGCCTGAGCATTAACACAAACCCCTCCCAGCTTCCTCCCGATGTTCCCTTTTCTGAGCGCGCTAGATTTACGGTTTGGTTCTTATCCCGGCCCTTAGTGCTTTCCTAGAGACCTTCATTTAGAGACCAACCCCCCCCCTTTCCTTGTGGGGGGAAGTGGGATAGGGGCGATTTGGCCCAGTTTTTAGTTCCTCGTGCTTTTCCCTGTGCGGTGCGGGAGTTGGGATTCGGTGGGCTCATGGGGGCAGGGGGATAGGCCAGGTCGGGGAGAGATGTTATGGCGGGCCGGGGTGCCTGAGGGTCGGGACAGCGCGGCGGGGCGGGGTGAACGAGGGCCTTGGGGGGAGCGGAGAGTAGGAGGGCCGGGACCGAAGAGATGTGGGTGACGAGAGGCAGAAGGAGGACACGGGCGGACTGGTGCGGGTCAGAAGGAGGGCGCGGGGGCCGCGGCGCGGCGGCGCGCTCGTGAGGGGAGCCGCGAGAGGGTTGTTGGTGGGAGGTGGTGAGGAAGGAGGATAAGCGGGGGGGACTAGGGGATGAGTGAGGAACGGAACGATTGAGTGTGTGTGCATTACACATGTTTTGCCATTTTACACCTTTGTAAACACGTCACCAGCAACAGACTGCGCGAGTTGGAGGCTATGGGTGAGTGGTGGAATATTTGCGCTGAAACGGGCCCGCGGGTCCCAGTTGATCTCTCTATCTATCTATTAATATATAAAAAATCTACTGTGGCTGCGCCTGCACGTGCGCCGGATGCCTTTCTGCCTTTTGCTTTGTCATCGTTGATTTCACAATGCCCATACTCCTGGCAGATGTCCAAAGCGGAGTGACACGATGCTGCGCAGGATGTCCAACGGAGTAAAAAAACTGGATCATTACATGTCCGGCTGCCGGCCTGAATTGCGTTCCGTTAGCATCCTATGCGCCACGCCGCAAGTCCAGACGCACAGCGCGAAAGACGCGAAGAGGTCACACTTTTCATCGAAGTAGAGATTTCACATTTCTTCTAAGTATCACGCACTCATGGGGATTTGTCTGTGTTTAAGTACACGTTTTTAATCAGAAAGTCATTCTCCCCCCCTCCCCAACGCCACCCCCAACTAATTTCAAAAAGTAAACTGCTCTAACCCATAGCAAAGAAGCCATTTGGGTAAAGGACATTTGCCAATTGTCATTCACGGGACATATCCACTCGCTAATAGATTTTGTGGATGTTTACTGTCACATTTTCATTAAATCCTTTCTCACCCCGCACGCCCCCTCCGACCCCCACCCACCCCCCCCCCCCCCCGCCAGAACCCCCCCCCCACCCCCCCCCCCCCCCCCCCCGCCCCAGCACTCATCATGTGATCGCCTTCCGGTGGCCAGGACACAGTAACGGCTCAGAGGATGGCGCCCCGCTATCAGCCGTCAAAGAACGCCATTTTAAAACCAGCAGAGCACTGCGTCGATTTCCTGAGGCGCACGCCGGAGTGAGTGAGAAGGACCACGGTCTCACGGTGGGGGCTAACGGAGAGGGACGGCTGCCGTTGGCGGGAGCGACCCAACGGGTCTGCCACTAGGTCTAGTTATACATAACAGTGAGGGGCACAATTAACTGCACGACAAGTGGCGTACTGCAGTTGCTGGAATCATGGAGCACCTAATAAAAATAGGGGCTGGAGGAACTCAGTGGTGGTCAGTGCTAGCATCTGTGGAAGAGGAGAGGAGGAGGCAAGCCAATCTTTCAGTTCACGCCAGAACCGGGGGCGTTTGACGGAACAACAAGTATCATTAGGTTCCAACAGATGACTGATTTAAACAACTTAATCATTTGTATTGTTATTTTACCTGGTTCTAGAAACAATTACTATCTAGGGAGCACAGTTGCTGTCACCTATTAGACTTTGAAACGTTATAAAAACATGATACCGAGGAAACAATGATTGATTTAGCCTTATATTACCTCTTGGACAAATATTCGGTAATCACCATGCACAGTGGCATAGCTGGTGGGCAGATGCTGCCTACACGCTGAGAGAGCCAAGTCGCCCGACCTTAGATTCTGTCTGTGTGGTTTGCATGTTCTTCCCGGGACCATGTGGGTTTCTTCCGGGTGCTTGGGTTCCTCTCATTCCAAGACGTGTGGGATTGTAGGGTCATCTACTGGGAAATTGTGCCCCGTGTGGGTAGTGAGGTGGATGCGAAGTGGGATGATATGGAGATAGTGTTCTGGGTAACCAATTTGCGCCGAAGTGGCGTGGATCCGGTGGGCCAAAGGACGTGTTTCCAGTGCTGTATACTTTCATGAATTCAATTGGACGGTGTTGTTGCCATGATTGTTGATACCCCAACAAGAACGCTAAAATAAAACTGTGTCCAGTTCCAACGCGAAAAGTCGAGCGCGGCAGAGAACTACAGTGAAATCTTGGGCCTCTTTTTCACTGTTCATGCTAGGACAGGTGCACACCCTTTTATCCGAAGAGCGCCTTGGGCCCAGACACGGATAGGGACAGTCGGACAGTAAAGAGGGTCTTCAGTTTTTATTTTTTTTTTTTTGAATGACGAGTGATTTCAGACTGGAAGAGGTGTAGCGATTGAGATTAGGTTGGTGACATATTTTCTAGCGCGGGCGGCTTCCTTGAAAAGTATGGAGATGCTGCCTCACCCGGGGGACGGAGACTTCATTGCATAAATGTTAGTAGTTAGTTTGGAGGATTTTTGTGGTGGTGGTGGAGTCGGGGTGAAGGGGGAACTTTAATTCTCGTCCCCTACTATACCTTGGTCGGGAAGGAGGGCTCGCAACCTCGCGGAGTCTGGGGGCTCGTTCGGCCGCGGGCGCGCTGGGTTGTAGCTCGACCCCGGCAACTTTACCCTGGCTGCGAGGCGCTCCAAATCCAGCGCGGCCTGCGGCGGACCGTCCCCCAGCTCCGGGAATGTCGGGAATCGGCGGCATCGCAGAGATGGGATTAGCAACGAGCGGGGAGCGGGACAAAGGCCTATTACGGAGACGCCGTGCGGCAAGCTCCGGCCCGTGATGGCCGGCGGACACACAAAAACAGTTGGGGAGCGTCGTTGGCTTTGGGCAAAAGAGCCGCGGAGTGGGGGACGTGGCCGGGCGCGGGAAACGCGGTTGGAGCTCAACCACCGGCAACTCTATCAATGGACATTGCGCGGCTCCAAATTCCAGCGACGCTCGCGAGTGTTGTTGTGTCGGACGGCCACAGCGGTACGGAGCTTGGCGCGCTGCGACGACGCGAATCCGACATTGCGGCGGCCTGGGGCGTCAGAGCCGAGGGCGAGGCGCTTGGAGACGTTTGGGAGCGCCTCGCAGCCAGGGGTTAGAGTTGACGGGGTCGGAGCTAACAACCAGCGACGCCCCCACAGCCCAAACGGCCACAGCGCTTGCAGCAGCGGTACTGCACGGCGAACCGGAAGAGGCACTGAAGCCTGCTTGCCGCGACACGCATCTCGACGACAGGAAGTAGGGGGACTACGAATTAAGGTTTACCCCTTCACACCCCCTTCACAAAAGAGCCCGTACCAAACTAAACGACTAACATTACGCATGAGTTACGAGTTTTAAGACGTTCTCCCGAGTTCCAGGGAGGAGGCAGCCGTTACAAAGTAAGTACGAACCTGGTGGGACCGTGGGGAGTTTGTTGGTCACAGTTTTGGAGCGCTCCAAAAGCGAGGCTTCTGCGTGCGCAGACGACATGGAAAAAATGGCCGGTTTCGGAGCTATTTCAGGATTCTGGAGAACAAATCCTGGTAAAAGGGTTGCTGCACCTGTAGTCACCAGTACAGCGTGAATCACTGGCAGTGGAAGGATCTCATTTTTAGGATGGGACAAAAATGGGAAGAACAGAGTGGAAAAATAAAATTACCAATTGACTTTTGGCCGGTAGCAAACAAGTGAGGTACTGTAATGGCCGTGGATGTAAATACATGCAGGTGGGAAAAATCAGGCAAAGTGCCAAAAATGACAGACTTTTGTAGCATAGGCAACTGAATGAATGTGGTGACTCGTAATCACTGCAGAGCTCATACAACAGGCAGCTTCAGGACATTAAAATCATCATTGACTATGAATTAGCTGGCTTGCCTGTGTTATAATTTAAACAAGTGCAGAAGAAAAGCATAACGAAGCTTTGTTTTTTTTTTAAGTGTTCTCTCCGCTGCCGTGGAAATTAGTAGTATTATCTCTGATCAGGGTTTAGTCAAAGTAATGCTTTTAGGTCAATGGATGGGTCTAGGTCCACAGAGGGAGAGGAAAGTGTATGGGAAATTAAAGATTGAACCGGGAGATGGATTGATGCCAATAATCAATCAGCCCCACAGATGGACTGTGTGATATGCATCAAGCTCTCAGGGTGCAGGGGCCTTTAATTCGCCGCATTGATCTTTGGTGGGACAACGCACCATATATCGGTGGATAGTAGGTGAACTGTACCAACATTTAATACAGATAATGAAAATACGTGGTGCCTAACGTGATTGCCCAGCACAACGTCATTCAATATGGGAGAAAATGCACTGCATAATGGTACTGAATCACCTTGGAGCGTGGTCAGACATTTAATAATGTTGGCATTTAATGTTGTGGCTATGTTGAAGTAGAAAGGAGCAAGCAATATGCTGGCCAGAGGTACTTAGAACACACATTCTAATTTGTTACTATAATGCGCTATGAGACGGACATAGAACATAAAAAAGTCACAGGGGATGATAGAAATTTTGCATGTAAAGCAGAACATGCGGGAAAGCTACTGTAGCTAAGCCAAGTAGTATCTGAGAAGATAGCTAGGGATATTTAAAATTATTTAGCAAGTAAGGTACAAACGGAACAGCATACTTTATGCGTGATGTGTGCAGCTGAATGGCCTTTAAGACCTATCACATGCACTATGGTGGAGTGCTGATTGTTTACAAGTCTGGCATCGTAGGGCTCAGACGCGAGGCCAATTTCAGGAGGATAGAATTCCCAGGCTTTTTCTGTCCTTATCCTTCTAGCTGGTGGCGGGCATGGATATAAAGGTGCATGTCGTATGGCACGTCTTCGGTGAAGTATGGCCTACAGGAATCCGCTAAAGATGGTACCAAACATGCCAATTAGTGTCATCCGTAAGGGAACGGGAGGAGTGCATAGTTGTGGGATGGAGGGCAGGAGTCAAGTGGGCTGCTCGGTCCAGGATGGTGCGATCCTCTTGGAGTGTTGTTGAAGCTGTATCCCCACCAGGCAGATGGGCTCATCAACAATATTCATCACAACTCCGGTGCAGTAAGCCTTGTCGGTGACGGGCGAGGTATTTGGGGAGAGTGAGTTAAAGCACCACAGGATTTTCAATCTCTGACCTACTATTAGAGGCTCAGTGGTGTACAGGCAGCCTGAGATTGTTCACCACAAGAAACTGAGGAATTCCAGACATGTCTGTGGTGAGATGATCTAACATCAACACCATAAACATCGAAGAAGGGTTCCGAACCCGAAACGTCACCCATTCCCTCTCTCCAGAGCGGGCAACTTGCCTGATACGCTGAGCTACATCCAGCATGTTGGTTGTATTACCTTCGATTTAGAAAAGGACGAAGCAATCTACGTGAATTCCGGTACACACCATAAGGACCATCTGGATTCAACAGGGATTAGAGTGAAACGGGGTGAATTTGGAAAATTCTTCCTCTGAACCGCCTCACGTCTGCTTACTAATTAACAAAAAAAAAAAAAGACCCCAGGGAAAGTGCAGCAATTAAAATAAGTGAGGGCATTTGTCTCCGTGAAACACAGGTTAGTGTAACAAATGAGTAGATCTTATTTATCCCATGGAGGGAAATTAATATGCAACAGTCATAAAAAACCAAAATGAGCATGAAACATGACAATTAAAGTAAATAGTGGAAAGGGTGAGGGATGTGCACAGATTGGGATTGCGGGATTGGGGGGGGGGGGCTGGGGGGGGGGGAAGGGGGGAGTCGGTATCGGCATTGTTACAGACCCCATGAAGAAGGGGACAGTTGTACAAGGTTGATGCACGGAAGAAGGATTCCTGTGGAATCTCTCCCTGCGTCTTGGGGAAGCCAGTAGGTTGCTGAAGTACTCCTAGGTTGACCAGTGGAGTCATGGAAGCGGGGTGCGCGTATGTCCTGGATGCTCTACAGGTTACAGTAAATGTCATACAAAAACAAATGATGGCAGTTTAATTATCTCAACCATTTTTATATGAATTGCCTAGGTGGAGCTCCAGACAAATGGGAAGCTTTCTCCCTGATTGAACTCATGGTGTCAGTTTTATGGGAGCTTATGAAGTTACATTCAATACAAATACTTGCTTGATCTCAAGGAAGCAGTCATGTCATTGGATCCCAGCTCTTTCTACGATGTTTTGACAAGATTGTAATGAGGTCCGTAAGAGCGGTAGGATCGGCCGAAACCCACATCCGGAATAATCAGAGAGAAAGTTTATAGTAAGCGATTGATTAGTGTATGTTAGTTTCAACTTTGAGGTCAATTGTACGGTACTGAGAGAGTGGACTGCTTGGGTGCATTGGATTTACGTTTATGTTTGTGGGGGTGACATATCCAGGCAATTTGTGACTATGTTGGCAGGGTGTACAGCAGTGACCTGGAAGAATAGTGGTTCTCGAGAATGTCTTAAGCACCCTTTAAGCAGGAATCTGGTCTTCGTGCTTTGGTCCAGCTGTTATTTTAGATCTACTATGGAAGTGAAGTGTAGCTGAAGACAGAAGCTGCTGTGGTTGATTGAAAGCTTCAGGAGGAAGAGGTGGAACATGCTTTCTACCCCAGATGAATGTTAGAATACTCACTGAAACGTTCGATAAAGGGTTATACCTGACACTTATCTCTTCCTCCACTAGTACTGCTGATTCTGGTGTACCAGTGTGTTTGTTCTTTTATTTTAGAATTTCATCTCGTATGTTTCAATATCTTTGCAATCATCTGTGAATGTGGGATCAAATCCCATGTACTTTCTCAATTGTACTTTTACTAACAAGTAATTTGTTTGTCTGTGCCAGTTTACCCAAGTTCCTGAGATAAGTACATACAAAGTAGTTAACCCTTGTTGTCTTGGCTCTGCCCCAAGAAGCAAAAGGCCCCAAATAAAAAAAGACTTAGCTTACTATGATTGCCTTCACCAACATACCAATCTGCAGGAACTGTCCCCAATACTACGTAGTTCATAGGCGTGCATACAGCGCAGGAAACAGGACTCATTCACGCCGAAACTTGCCCATGCCAACAAGTTAGCCTACCTCTTCGCAAGTCTCCCAGGCGAGCTGAACCTGTTGGGGCGCATCAATATACCTCTGTCAAAGCCTTTTTATTCCAGGTAACTTGAGTTCAAATTGTGATTGGGTAGAAATCTGTGCGGCAGGAATAACGGGTACATGCCGAATTAGACTCACCAAATAGCATCAGGCTCGAGTCGAGAGGCGAAACTAGATCATAAAATCTTCCTGCAATTGTTTTTCTAGACGTAAAGATCCTTTCCATAAAAGGAAGTGTAAAACTGAGAACCAAGTAACTGCACCATCGGGTGCTCACACCAACATATTGTACAACGGTAAGATAAACAGTCCAAGGAACTTCTATAACTATACTTGGATTGAGGAAATCCAGAAGTGTTTAGAAAGGAAGACTTCGGGCCCACCAAGTTTGTGGGCCGAATGCGGAAGTCGACAAATACAGTTCTCTATCCTAACCCACCTAGTGCCCAAACAAGTTTACAATGTTACCAAAGGCACATGACCGTGCAAAACCTGTAAGTTTGAACTGTGGGGAGGAAACCGGAACCCAGAGACAACCGCACAAGTGCACAGCGGGGAACAAAGCAACCTTAACCATACAGAGGACAGTAACCGCGTTATTCAAGGCATCAAAACCAGGTATCGGGGTAGCATGTAAGGCAGCAAGCTCTATCCTGTTGCCACTGTGCGCGACCAGTCAGATTTTCTACAATGGCATAGCCTGCCAATATGTCCAGAATATTGACTCTCTTTGTAGTAGGGATAACATGATGTAAAGTGTAGAAGCTCTGTTTCGTGGTGCGCTTCAGGGAAATAATACCGAAGCCGGGGGCGGTGTCAACACAATGGGCACAGCATGAACTCAGATTTCCAAAGTCAGATCCCGAAACATGAGGTAGAAGAACATGTCTCTCACGGCGGGTCCAATTTCGGAGACTAGGCATGGGGAGGGGAAGGGAAAGTTGGTAAGAAACGAGGCAGTGGTTGGAAGCAAAGTGACAGGTAGAGCCAAAGTAAGACGCCGAAGATGGTTAAAGGAGAGACAGGAAGAAAAAAATTCTAGGTTGGGATAGGTGGGGTGACAATGTCTGGTATGTTGGCGGGGGCGATAGTGAGGGGGGGTGCGAATATCACCTTACTTTGTCAATAAATATTTCATGAACACGCGATGAATCCAGGTTACTATTTTCAGAGTGACTTTCTAGTTTCACGGTCCAGGTGATTTTTGCCAATTAATCGTCCTTTAACGTAAAATAAACTGCCACCCATTCGCACACAAAACACATTTAGTCACTGCAGAAAACACTGGGAAGCACTCGCAATTCAGGGCAAAGTCTATGGAACGAGAAATAGCTGACGTTTTACATGGTTGGAGGACACTTGATTTGGAAATGGAAAGGGGAGCAAAGTGTTTGTTTAAGTTGTAGAGAATTATACATCATAGGCTACAGTTTGTTGATCGCACTATTGAAGATTGATTCAACAGTTTACCTTGTGGGGTTACTTTCCGAAAATTCCATGGAAGGGAATGGGTGTGGTACTCAGAAGGAGATGATGAACAATTACTTGAGAATACGGAGGAAACAACCACCAAACAAAAAGGTAAAGATGATAACTACCTTCTACTAGTTGGTATAATGATGGTGGGGAGTAGGTGAAAGAAGGAAGGTATGGTGACAAGCCTGTAATAATAGACTAATTCGCAAAATTACAGTATTTTAAAACTTTATGGTAAAAGGCACCATTGGTAGCAAAGGGTAAATCTGCAGTAAGAGCAATGGTGGCGAATTGAAATGTCCATATCTTGTGTTCTCGAAAGCACTATCTCAGCTACTCATGCTGTTTCAAACCACTGCCACGACAATCCTGAGATGAAGTCCTTGGTCTCATTGGCATAAATTAACGACGAGGTTTGAGTTTTAACGATGAATGAACAGTAAGAGAAACAATCTAGAACAGACAAACACAAGGAACAACCAATCAATTGTCAATTCAAGTATAGGTGATAGTGCCAATTGACTGAGCTAACGAGTTTTACGCCATGCTATAAAAGCCACTAAAGGTAGACGCCAAGGAGCGAGAGGAACGCGGTAACGAGGGGGGCGCGATCCATACTAAGGACGTGGTAACACTGTGAAAATAGACAGAAGGAGGGGAAGGGTTGGTGTTGCGTGCTATTTTCGTATAGTATTATTTTCGGTGTTTACTTTATAATATTTAATCTGGGATGATCGGGTTAGCGTCTTAGAAATGTTGATATGGTGCGAACTGAGCGGGGGGACATTTAAATTGTGGTGGTTACATTAAAGCAGTTACAATGCACAATTAGAAGAAAACTATCTCGTATGTCTATTCTATAAAGGCATGGAGTCTTACCAAAAACGAGTGACACCAAGTTTAGATAGTGCAAAATATTCAAGACGAGGCATAATATGGATGAAGCAGTACTTACAAATAAAGACAAGAGGCAAACAGCGAAAACAAAAGTAGATTGACGATAGGTTTTAGCATATGCGAGGGTCAAATGTTCTGAATAATTCAAGCAGAAAAGAAGATATTCTACAATACTGGTGGAATGTGCTTTTAAACTTTTGTATTTCTCCCCGATGTGCGGGAGCTAGGGACCGGGGTGGGTGACCCACGAATTTTACCTTTGGAATCCACTTGTGAGTGACTAATAGTAACAGGGAAGACCCGCACGAACCATATGTCAACGAGCCATAGGTTCTCACGCCAGTGTAACCGCGACGAAACGGGAGTTACGAGCGCGCTCACCGCAAACAGTTTAAAAATCAAACGGGGACTCCAGGTAAGGTAAATTACTCTGAGGGCACATGTTTTTGGAACCTGGTCTGCTTTACCTTCCAACAAGGCACATGAAAAGGGACAAACAACCAAGAAGATCGTCTCCGTCCGGACGCAATGACAGGAGGTTCCAGCAGTGGGGGGGCGACCGGCGGCCATCTGGACTAGCAACGCTGGCAAGGTCCTCAGTCAACCGACAACATTTCGAGCCAAAAGGGCGATGGGATCAGTATAGGCAACAGGAGCTCGACACACCGCAAACGAGCTAAAGCGACAGGCTAGAAGGGATAGTCGAGGAGCGGCGAGTTGACAGTCGGATGAGCTCGTGGTGCGGAGGAGACTCACCCACCCGAGAGTGGCAAGAGGGTGGCCGTATGGGGGCCGTGTTGGGGAAAATGCTCCGCGAGACTTGCTCGAAGGAGATGGGGCAACTCGCACAAGAGAGCACAAGCCACTCCCGCCCAGTGCATTTATCAAGCACTGGCCATCGCATCACACATAGCCGAAGGGGAGCGTTGAGCGACCAGGACTGGGGTGGTCAGAGAAACACCGGAGGGACACTGGCTGGAAGATATCAAGGGCGTATGGTGGGGGTGTACCGATCAGGAAAGAGTTGCATGAGGAAGTGGTGAACCGCTACGCGCAACACCGCGAGCGGGCGCCGGCCGTTAACAGCCTAAGACTGCTAGGCCGAGGCATTGACTACTGTCTTGTTAAAACCAACTCCACGAAAACAGGTTAGAATGAGGCGTGTGGACCGTAACGGAGCCGAAAAGTTGCATTCGCTCAAATGGCCTGCCGTTTAATAGTACAAGTGATGGGGGTGACACCTTCGGGCAGGGTATCAGAACCCAAGAACTTAAAAATGAAAAAAATTACTTGAGAGCTCCTGCCGTCAGCTTATATGTTCGCTTACCGGGTGGACGGGGGCTTAACTGACCAAAAAAAAAAAACAGGGACACCTGGCGCACGGTGCAACGCACACAGTAATTACGATCAACCAACCTACGGAAAGGAGAGCCGGAGACTATAAGTACGTCCCTCAATCCATGACCAAATTTGCAGGACGTGTAGACACGCGCGTAGCGCCGACGCTCAGCAACCACCAGATCCTGCTACTTGGCAAAGCCGTAGACCAAGCAAATGTAAAGATCGGATGAATAATGCCAAGGGGGGCATTATGGCCTAATGTAGGCAGGGTCCACAGAGTACTGGGTGGAAAGCTTGAGGCCTGATCACTTGTCGATCCACGGAAAGTCGTGTTTGTTAGGAATAGGGCGGACAGCGAGCGGGATAGACGCACCCGGGGGGACCCGGCATGGGACACAAGTCCGGTATGCGACGACGTGCTGTGGGAGAGCCACGCCCACACCTTCGAGGGGCCCGTTGGGTGGACTGACGAAGAGAGAGGTGTAGCAGACAGAGAAACGATAGACTAGTGACACCGACCCGCCTACACATAGACAACGGGAGGTCAGGGTAGGAGAGATGTCCTGGCCTACCAGTAAATACATAGAACTTGTGGGGCGGAGCTCGAGCTGATGTCGTGCCTGTTCGTGTGCTGCAATCAAGGGGGGAGGAGAAGCGGCAAACACCTGTTTTGGGAAGCAGGAAGACTATCACACGTTTGATAATTTGGGCAGTACTAAAAAAGTATGGCAAGGAGGTAGACCAGAAGTGAAGTTGAATCAAGAAAGAAAGGCCACGAGTTCAGCATGCACTCCCGAAGTAGGGGGTTTACCCGCTCACTAGAAATAGGAAAAAAACATGAGGGACAAGCGCCGAGAGGTGAGTGAGGTTACATACCAAGGTGAATCATGATAAATCTAGAGCACAGAACCATTGGGATACTTAGTACAAATAATGTGTTTATAAAACAAAAAAAGAGGTGGTAGCTCGGTACTAGTCATTGACTTAAAGCACATGGGCTAATTATCTCGGGTGGGGGGTATATACACATTTTCTAAAATGGAGAACATTTGCGGGTACGTGCAGCAAAACAATTGATGTTCCAAGGATGTAATTTTATGGCACGCATGTCGGAATTAAAAGACGAACTATTCTAGTACCCTCAGTCGTGATCTATCGCTAGATACACCTAAATTTAACATGACAGACATGCGCATGCCCCATGGCGTACAAGATTCATTGCGTTAGAGCGTAAAATCCAGCCCGCCAAGGGATCGGCTTTCCAAGATTTGATAAAAACGCAGGCGCCCTGGCAATGATTAAGAATACAAAACCCTAATTGTCATGGCATATTTGATGATATTTGGATAAGAGGCAAAAACAATGCGGAATTAGACTAACGTGCCAGGCGTATAGCTACGTAAACATTATTGAAACCTTGGCGCTTTGTCAAACAACAGTAATCTAAGTTATCGGCCATCCACAAACTATGGACCCACGATCTGGGGGATTCACAACAAAGCTCAGTCCACATGTCTGTAATGTTGCCAAAAGATCAAATCAGCAGAAATTGGCACAAACTGTAACAAATTAATGGTAACAATCAACCAAACCCATTCGTACAAGTGGGCAAGAGTAATTGGGAAAGTAGTAGCAGCCTTGCCAGATACCCAGTTTGGACCTTTGGCAGTATCAACAACGTACACAGAGAAAATGTGCAAGCGGTTGTAAAAGCCCACATGCAGGTAACTTTGAAGAACGATGAAATTACTATCGATAGCAATATCAGAGGTTTAACAAGGTGGAAAGAAGGACATGTCGGCATAGTTCCAGTCCCATCATTACCAATAAACCCAACATAAACAATACAAAAAGCTGCCAAGTGCTCAAGGCGGGGAGCAAGCTAAACTACAGGTATCCGAGTACAGTTGGTAGATGGACTAAGTCGAGAAATCTCATTCACTACTACATGGACACTGGGCATAAAAAATAATCTTGGAAAAAGGTTGGGTGAGCGTTATAATGGGGTAACTGAATAATTGTTCAAGCAACATGCACCTTTGCAAAGGTGGTTTGCTCGATTGGACATACGACAGTGTTGGCCTGAATGAAACATGAGGGCAGCCGATAAAAGTCGAGTATAAATGACTGATAATTGGTCAACAACACAATTGCAGAATCCGGTGTGTTGACAAACAGTATTGGCTATCCGAAAGCATATACCTACACGCGCAGGTAAGCTAAATACACAGTGGCAGGACAACCAGGGCACGAGGACAAAGATTCAATTATAACCACCGAGCGGGCGGCAGGGATGTTAACCCACGTATTGTTGCGAAATGTAACAAGTAGGCAATATGGCAAAGAGAAGTACAACCTGACCCCCGTTTATGTCGTCCTGAATCCACTATCCGATAGAACAAACACAACGAAAGGAGTTCCCGAGCCGAGAGAAAAAGGTCACTATGGGTCAGCCACAACAGACACAATGGACGGGTGTCAAGTCAAAAACCATCTCTAGAGACTCAAAAAACAGGTATTGGGAGTGCTGGAGTGGAACTGATATTGTTTACATATCTCACTCCAACCAGGGCAGACTCCACATCGGCGGGCTAACAGAAGGGACGGTGACATTGGACCAATCTGGTAACCGCGGGGTGGTCCATGGAAAGAAAATTTCAAACAGCTAAAAAAGCCATAGTAAAAACTGTTCATTGCAGAGATTTTAGACTCTGCAAATCATGGATAATTAAGCCCGTGGGAAGCAGTATGTTTATGGATGTTACAAATAATACATATTGTTTATCAAAAGATCAGTGTTGTACGAGAACATACTTGCACTACTTGGATGAACTTCGGCAGGGAGAGAAAGCCATGGACGTTACACGGTTTGAATACAGGCACTTTAAAATATCAGTGTAGTCAACGCACGTGACTCCAAAGTAAAATAGTGAGAGAAACAATGAACTTAACAGTTTGAAGTTTGATCATTATTGTATGAGGAGTTACGCAGGAGGGAGTTACGTTTGCCCTCCGCTCCCACCCTCAAATATAGAGATCTTAGCTTCTCCTGATATGTTAATATGTTGATTTCAATTATTGTGGTTGTTTCTGTGAGCCACACGCTGCTTTGAAATATACGGGCATGCTGCTGGCGAGGTATTCAAGTAATCCCACTAACTGCCTCATAACAACAGATCAAATCAAACATGGTAATTCGTGTGTTAATCTCAGCAACTACCATCCAAGAGGACTGTGGCTGTTTCCCCAAAGCTAGCATGAAGCGATAGTTAACATTGAGGGAGATGGGGTTGGGCAGGTTGTTTGGTGATGGATGGGATGCGGTCACATTCCAGTGAGATTTCTTGTGGTACTTAGGCAAAGTGGTTCCCAACCAAAGGTCTATAATGGAATCCAGATAGGTCACATCTGTGAAAGTGGTCGTGTCATGGAGGACATGCCAAAAGTTTCATTAGCCGACTAAGGAGGTAGACAATTTGGTGTGTTATGGAATTATGTTATCTGTTTTTTTTTTTGTGCAACTGCTATTGATCATTGTTTCCTTGCAAGGGGGATCCAGATGGATAGGCAGTGCGGCAGTACAAGGGAGTGAGTGCATCACTGACTTGTGCATTGGAGATGGCAGGGTGCCGCAAAAAAAACAAACTAAGAAGGAACAACGAGCTGGTTAGCCTCATCCAATACGGAAACTGGCAGCGGTCAACTAAGGGAAAAACACGAACAGCAATATACAGCAAAACATTTTCCAGGGATAGGTTTATGTCTTAAATGAGGGGAAACGGCAGTGCTGGAGAATCGAAGTGTTACCACAGAAAAGCTGGAAGAAACTCAGCGGGTGCAGGTCGGAAGAAGGGTGCGGCACGAAAAGTTGCCTATTTCCTTCGCTCCATAGGTGCGTGCTGCACCCGCTGAGTTTATCAGTTTTGGTGGGAACATAGTTTTCAGTGTTGGTTTGATATTTGCCATGGGATTGCTGCTGTGCCTAAAGCGAATTAAATGACTTATAATCAGACAGAAGGCTAGAAATGCCAGAGCGATAAAGCAAAATAATATATTTATCATGCAGTCTAAGTTGCGGCTCTCTTAAAACAAGGTTAGAGTTAATTGACTATGATAAAATGGAATATATGTTTGGAATGTTTGAAAATATTGGTAGGAAAGGTCCTTTACAGGCAATCCCTGGGCTACAAAAAACATGCCTTGGAAACCTGTACATGTGAATGAGTCCCTGAATTATTAAATTCAAAATCCGACGTCTGCCTATTCTACGAATGGCAGGCATTAGTCTCTCATTTTCTCTCTGCACATCAGTAAAGTTCTTTCTCAGAATTTATGTGCTTTTGCCATATTGAGTGATTTTGTATTTTTCCAATTTATTGAACTAAATCAATGAAAATCCTGCCCCCCCCCCCCCCCCCCCACAAAACCAGAAACCCGTTGTAACAGAGCCGCATGCTTCTTGTTGCTACTTGATAATGTTATCGTTGAAAGTTGGTGATGTTCAGTGCTCTTTAAGCAACTAAAGAATGTTAAAACAACCTTTGTGGCTGTGTGATACCTGTCGACTCACAGTGATTGAAATCGACTGTGAAGACCTTACATATGCGAATTTATCGTATGTCCAGGATTCAGAAAACCTTATGTCCGATAGGAATATGGGAAAGATCTAGATACCTTCTGTTTTACCCACTGTGCTGAAAAGCAAAAGGGTTCAGAGGCAGCAAGATAGCTGGAGAGGCAAAGTATGTGTAGGAAGGAACTGCAGAGTTGATTCACACCATAGCTAGTCCATAAAATGCTGGAGTCAGCTGTGGGGAAACTAGCATCTCTGAGAGGACGGGGTAGGCACATAGCAGGCTCAAGACCCCCCCCAAACACCACTCAAGCCATTCTTCTCTCCAGAGATGCAGGCCCGACTACTGCATTTTGGTATCTTCAAGGCAAAATGGTATATTGGGGTGTCAATTCAAGGGGACTAAAGCACTGGAGCAAGGGCCCTTGGTGAGATTCCATATGATTATAACAGCGCGGAAACAAACCATGTCGGTCACCTAGACCAGTGGGGCAGCACATCCTCTTCCAAGACATTTGGTACCATGGACCTCCTCATATGATCCACGATTGAAGTCCGTCTTCCCAAGTACTACCATGCGAGTCTAGCATCAACTGACTGCTTCACAATGCTCTATCTAGCAGTGCTTCCAGGTAATCACACACCCATCGGTGCGAGGTAGTGAAAAAGATCCCCCACTTTTCATAACATCGCTTTTGACTCAATGTGGTGTACTACGGGAACTGTAAAAAATCTAAACTCACCACAGTGTCAGGTGATCATATTTATTTAGTTTTATTTATGGGTTATTTATTTCGAACACAGGACTAAAAGAATAAACAAAGCCAGTGTGAAAAAACATACAAAAAACAAAAAAAACTTCATTATATAAAAGTGTCCTAAAAGAATAGTCTCTAGATGAAAATGAAATCTATGTGTCCGGAAAAGAAGCAGAAAGAAGACAAAGCGTATTAAATTCCCACCCCTATATTCAACTGCTTGTAATTATCAACTAAAACTCCTGATTCTGAGCTTTTGGCCACCACGGAATGCGCGATTTCGACAGAACTGCAGCCACCATACAAGCATCAGAATTTTTGGGCCAGCTCATCAGAGACACTTAGGGGGTGCGGAGGGCATATTCCATCGATGACAAATCAGAGAGATTATTAATGTTTTTTAGGAAAATCACCCATTCCCTATGCCTGCCACGAGAGACTGCTAAGGAAGGGAAGGGGAGGGGAATAAAAACCAGGAAGTGGTGCTGCTTCACTTAGTCTGCGGCAAGCGGGATGAAAGAGGCAATGGGTCAGTCAGTGGCAATACATGGGACTCTGAATAACACTAAAACAAATGTATAAACAACTGTGAGTACCTTAAAGTGGGTGCAAAGGATAAATACTGTTTTTTGAAGTCAAAAAGGCAATGCGTGCAAATAGTTGTTTGGGTGCTGTGGGCTTGAAGTGAAGGAACCACTTACTGCAATGGTGGGGGGGGGCCCTGGGAGCTTTGGGCGAAGTTGAAAGGAACTCATTACTGAAAATGGTGAGTGGGTATTTTGGCTTGAAATGAAAAGCACTAATACTGCACATGATGGCTTGGGGCGTGGCTTGAAGTTGAATTGCACTAGTTACTGCAAATGGGGGCTTGGAGCTTGGTTGAAGTTCTTAAAAAATCACCATTCTCTGCTGCACCTGATGCAGGGGGGGAGGGGGAGGGGAATATAAAAACAGGAAGTGGGGTGCTCCACCCACTCTCTGCAAGAGGGATGAAGCCAAGGTCAAGTCTCTACTGAGCTTCGAAAACCACTGAAAACATGGTCTCACAACTGTGCGTACCCGTTAATGTGGTTTGAAAATGCAAATATGGTTTGTGTGAAGTAAGAACGCCCACCTTCAAAGCAACTGTTTGGGGCTTTGGCTTGAAGTTGAAGGCACTAATTCTGCAATGGTGGCGGGTGATTTGGCTTGAAGTTGAAAGGCAACTCTAGTACTGCAATGGTGGGCTAGGGGTGATCTGGCGAATTTTGAAAGGCACTTCTTACTGCAAATGGTGGCTTGCGAGCTGGGGATTCTAGAAGTTGAACGGCACTTTACTTTACTGCAAATGGTGGCATGAAGTTGAAGGCATACGTATTGCAAATGGTGGCTTGGGAGCTTTGGTTGAAGTTAAGAAGAAAAAAATCACCATTCTCTGCCTGCACTGGAGGAGGGAGGGAGAGTGACTATAATAACCCCGATGTGGTGTTGCTTTCACTCTCTGCAAAGACTGCAATGAAAGGCAGCGGGTTCGTGCAAATGGTGGCTTGTGCTGGCTGAATGACAAGTCACTATTTACTAGGCATGTTAGCATGAAGTGAAAGGCACTACTATAGTCTGCACATGTTTGGCTTTGCTTCTTTACGGGAAGAGTTGAAAGGCAGCTCACTTTACATGCAAATGGCTTGGTTTCGGGTAGCGTTTTGGGACAAGTTAAAGCAATGGTGGCTTATCTGCTTTAGCTTGAAGTTTCAAACGACACCATGGTGGTGGCTTGCTGGTGGCTTGAAGTTGAAAGGCACTAGACGAGGTACTGCTGCAAATGATGGCTTGGATGATTGGCTTGAAGTTAAAAAGGACATTTAGCTTACGGGCAAATGGTGGGTTTGGGTGCTTGTTGGCTTTCATTTACTGCAAAGCCAATCCTGGCTGTTGCTTTTGTGCTTGAAGTTGAAAGATGCGACTACTTACTTGACCAATGGTTGGCTGTTGGTGCTTTTGCACTGAAGTTGAAAGGCCAGTACTTAACTGCAAATGGTGGCTTAGGGTGACTTTGGCCTGTTAAGTTGAAACGGCCCTACTGTAGACTGCAAATGGTGCCAGAGATTTCTTCCCTCATGAAAATAAAAAGTGTAATTAGTGTTTTACAATGTTGAGAATCTCTTCGCCTTTCCAATCACATCCTGAACCACACTTAACACACACATGGCGGTGGGGAGTGTGCTTAAAATCCGGAAGTGATGAGGTGTGGAACGCGAGACTCTGCGATGATTGTTGAGCTGAGGTCACAACTCATACCCTCTGAATAATCAACTGAACACCTGCTGAGCATTTTCAGGGAGTTGGCGGTTTAAATGGTGGGTTCACCCTGCATGAAATGGTATGAAGCTGCATTGAACTTGGGTGTGGCTGTCGAACTCCTGTTGACTTGGCGAGCGATGAACTGCACTTGAATTTGGCGGCCTGACATCCTGCTTGAAGTGGTATGAAACACTGCACTGAATTGAGTAAGGCCTGCCCCAACCCTGCCTGAGGAGCGGTGGCGTGTGACGCCTTTTATAGTGCAAAAAAAACTGCTGCGAAAAACGACACTGATATTGGTTTTGGCCATGGATCCAGCTTGAAGTGGATGAAACTGCATTTGAATTTGGTGCTTTGATCCCGTGCTTGCAGTGGGTTTACTAGGCACTTGGATATCCAATGTCCTTGCAACCTGCTTGAATATGGCATATTCAAGAAAAAGTCATGGTCAACTGGGGGCCAGCCCACCAGCGTGGTTAGCTGCCAGCAGATAGGTGTGAGGGATGGAGCTGCACCCCAAGAACCCCTACGCATCCAGAAAGACCCCCCCCACCCCCGCACGGCCACCAAATAGTGGAAATTGGGAGAGGTGGAATATTGCGTCGGGGGACCAGCCCCTCGTGTGAACAGGGATCCAAGGGTCCAACTTCGTCTAGTTATCATACAAATTTAGCAGCGATCGTACACCATATGTACACCAGCCACTATATGTTACACCAAATCTTTTACATTTAAACCACTAATCAAAATTTAAAGCACCATGAGAAACGGGAAAAGGTCCTGAAGGTCTACCCTACCGATGCCTCATTAATTGTAATTTATTTCAACCATATCTCTACTCTTAATCTCCTCCACTTCAAAGGAATCACAGATCTACACTCTACAATCTGTATATAACTGAAATGTCCATCTAACCAGATCTTGGTGTATGTTCCCAAAGCCCCTTTAGAGCATCATTATATGCTGGCCATGCACAGGCACGGCGCTTAACACTGCTGAATTTACCCAAACTGGGCTCCGCTTTGTTGTGCTAGCACTATTCTTTCCGATGAATGTTTCAGCTTCCGCATAACTTCGTAGCAGCAATGGGAAAGTGCATCGGAGAGAGAGTATTAATATTACACTCCAACTTCTTCGTTAGGGGCCGCAGGGTCGATGGACCATATTACTACGTTGAGGGGCAACTGACGGTAAAACCTACAGTTAATTGCTGGGCTCGATTTAAACTGAATAGGAAAAGAAGAATAGCAAAGTTATCAATCTTTCCCATCAACCCAAACAGCCTTCAGTACAGGCGATATCCTGGTGAATCTCACTCTGCACTATTTTACGTTGTCAGTCTCATCCTTTGACTTTGTTTTAAACTGTGGTGACCCAGAAATAACTAGGATGATCCAACGTGGCAAGAGTACCGTATACGTAATTTTTAAAATAACATCCAACTTCTTATGATTACTTTTTCACTCTAACCTGGAAGCAAATGGTGCCATATGGCACATTCTTCACCACACGCAAGTGCCTATGGGTTGTCAAGCTTTCAGGGAAACTATAGATTTGGACCTCAAAAGTCCTGTTCTTTAACATTCATTATTCAGTAATAGTTTCTGAATATGCCCGACATCATTTTGATTCCTTAAAATCAATAAGCTCGTGTAATTCAATTGACATGATTGCCGACCTTTTCAACTTACAGGGATCTAGATCTGATATGCGCCTCAAGGAGACAACCTTCCGGCTAATCACACAACATTTGTAACATTATTACTCCTATGTTATATCCAAAGTGTCAAATATTTATCATAACAGCAAAGATCCTGGATTGATTGCAGTCCGACATAAGCCATGACAGACATTCGATGTACATATTACTTGCAAAAGACTATTTTGTGAGCAAAAAACAAAATGGTGGGTGAGACAATCAGCAGAGTCAGAGCATTGGGAAGAATTGTGAGGTGGATAAACGCCCTCTATTGTTGTTGGTATGAGATTGTGCATTTTGGTAATTGGCTCATATTGGACCACATTTAACAAAGGTTGCCCTATTAAACATAGAAACTAGAATAGGTGCAGAGAGGGCCATTTGGCCCCTTCCGAGCCTGCACCGCCATTCAACTATATGATCAGATGGCTGATATCCCCAAACTCCGTATCCCGCGTTACCTGCCTTCATATCCTTACCACCTGATCCTTAGCCACAGGGCCACATCTAAACTCCCTCTTAAATATAGCAATGAGACTGGCCTCAACTACCCTCGTGGAGAGGTTCCAGGATTCACGCACTTCTGTGTTAACCATGACACTCAGTGGAGTTTATTGTCTTTATGTGTAATTTAATTATATATAATATAGCAAAAGAATCAACAGGCAGGTCTCTTATGTGAAAGTTATAGTTCTTCTCCCCATGGCATCTATTTACTTTTACGTTCTGACGATTGGCTACAAATTCTTTATCCAAAGCCCGCAATAAAGAGGCCGCGCCTCTTTCTTGAGAGTCATACGTTTTTCAGTTGTTCATACGGCCTAGGATCTCTACATACTGCGTACAAAGTGGCTATAATCTCGAATCAACATAGGCATTCCCCCTCCGCTTTTGCTTCGTCTGTCACACCTGAACACTAAAATCCACAGATCAGAAAGCTGGCGTACCTCTTCAATCAACCACCTATTCTGTGAGTATACCTAATAATCCCATGTGCTGATCCATACTCTAAGTCTAAGCTTTCTCCACTAACCCAGTAAGACGCCTTGCATTAAGGTCAATGCAGTTTCAGCAAGCCAGACCGACATGCTACTAACCTGCATCTGTCTGCTCTACTAAAACTGAATGCACCTGAGTTATCCTCTGCATTTCGATCCAATCTCTGCACTATCAAATGTAAATGAGGTCCCAACCTTACCTCTGCCAAATTAGTTTAAACAATCGATGAGCATAAGAAAACTTCCTGCAAGATATTGGTCCCTTACCATTTAATAAAGCCTGTACTCATGTACAGATCTCCAAAATGCCCAAAACATCCCTCCAGCTTTAGAATGATTATAGAATCTGATTACCACATACCTGACTTGAACCAGGGAGGCAACAGGACCATTCTGAAGTCATTGCTCTCGGCCACAGAATTGCATCTGTTCGCTAATCTAAGAGCTCCTTAACGAGCAAAGCAAATCGCCTTGAGTTTCCCTCCCCTGCGATGCATCAGAGTCAATCGTGCCGCTCCAAACTCACTTCACCGTATTGTAACGGAGAACAAGGAACGCAGAATCTGAGAAAACATGAATGCTAGAGTAATTCAGGGCAAGTTGAGGCCAACATTGAGGGAGGCTATGGACGGGCGCAAAGTTTGAGGGAGGGACCTTAAACACTGTAGTTGTGCGAGGGGATGACCAAAAGGTCCTATGGCTTTTCGCACTTACTGCCTCTGCGGAGTCACCTCAGCCTAAGCTCTTCCCTTACCTGCGGCAATGACTAACTGGATAAACATTTAGCTGCAACATGGTTCTGCATCACAGATCTCCAAGTGAGTCAACCACAGCTCTTGCAGGTGGAACAAACTGCAGTGACTGGTTGCATTCTTCAGGCCATTGCTTTTACTAGAATAGAGAGGACAAGAAAAAAAAAAACACTTTTGGCGCATGACCTTTGCCTGTAAGTGTTTAAAATGTATTAATATCCATCACATCTTTCGGTTTTGATACAGCCATACAGTCTGAGATGTTAACCATTTTACGGGAGTTGTTACTGAGTATTTTTGATTATATTTTCTAAATATTTAACATTGACAGTCTTTGCTTTAGGAACATTATTTTGCATTTTCTAACAAAGCTGGGTGGACAAAATAATATCCTATCGTCATTTTATGAACATTGCTGCTCTGTGTGGTTATAATTACAGTACATTCTATGAATCTGATTTTTACTCATATGGAATGGCCAATGAAGAACAGGTTTTTAATTCAACAGCATAATATTACCATTTAGGAATTTAGGGCGGAATTACATTACAAAAACTCTAAACCAAAATTAAAAAATAAAGGTTGATATGGTGATATAGATGATCTGCAACTGTGATGCCAATCATCACATTACAATTTTAGTAAATAGTCAGATTTATTCGGCACATAACACCTGAAGTCAATGAAATGAACGTGCCCGGCAGCGGTACAATAACAAAGAGGAACACACAATAAAAAATTTAACGACGAAGGAAACCAGTTCATCATGGGTGGGAGGTACAAAGATTCAGTCAAGTCCCCTCCGTTTTTCCCAGATGGGCGGACCGAACTCGCAGTCTCAGATGCGGCAGGCCAGAATGTACAGGCCTCTCGTCTGGGCAGGTAAAAACACTGTACCACGGTGTCTACGGAGTTCATGCAAGGTTACCTCATACCCCAGAGATTTACGGTGATGGCCATCATTGGTACTCGGGGCTATCGTGGACAATTTTCTCATGTTGAAAAAATCTTCACGATTCTTTCGTGCTACCTGCCGTTAGCGAGTCTTCCCAGTACCTGTGGTAGCGCTAAGATAAGTCACCGAGCTCCGATGTGAACGCTAGTTATTCTCATGATTACCACGATTTTTTAATTAAAAAACACCTCGGGAGAAGCTCTGGGGACGAACTCATTACGTGTGGGCGGGTCTTTCATCAGAATCAGGGCTTCCTACCGGAGACCGCGCAGCGGTTCGAAGATCTAAGTCCCCGCCGCGCCACAGCTAGAAACACACAGACCTTAGTTTCAAGAGTGTAGGCCACAGGCGGCGGTAGGAGCTCTCCTCCGCCAGGGGACCCCATTGAGGGATGTCAGGCTCCGCACAGGACCGCGGCCGGCTTCAGGATGTAGTCGGCGGCAGCGATTATTATACTTTTAGTTCAACTGAAAATATTGACAGCGGCCTATATTCTCCCAATAACTCCATGATAAATGAAACGGTTGCTCTGGGAAACTAAGCCAAGATTAGCTGAACTTTCTGATAGTTTATATTTTAATATTGTTTATACTTATCCGAATGAAAGTGCAGAGGTGTTTCTTATGAACTCCCACAAGAATGGTGGTAACCATGGCATCAGCTGGGATGTGTATATTATTTAATGTGTAATTTAATTACAATATTAGCAAAATCAAAACAGGCAGCTCGCACCAATTGGTGACTAGGATTCCAGAGGGACTCACGGAGACCAAAATTGAAAACAATATCCTGCCCCACATCAAAGGTGCCCGGTACATTTATGAGTAGGCAAATAGGAACGAGTTTCCCTGTCACGCCATGATTGCGCATCATTCAGCAAGAAGATCTACTGTTGAGTAAGGCATTCACGTTTCGCAGGGCGAATATTATGGACTGTGAGTTCACACAGAACCAGGCTGAACCATTTAAAGGAAGATCTGTTTGGCGCATCATTCAGAATATGAATCCTGAGGTTCTACCAAAAAGGGCTGACGTGTTAGGGAATGTTCATTTTGTAACGTATATGGATCAATGGGCCGAAGTGGAGAAGAGGAAGATAGGTTCTGTGACCCATGAGGTTGGGATGTGGGGGGCATTGAAGCATTCAAAAAAAAAATAATAAGAGTTAGGCAAGGGGGCAATACCATGAATGCAGATTCAAGCCTCAAAATATTTAATGACTTTTCCCAAGTGTGTTCTGGGACAGCGAATGCTCTTAAATATCCGAACGCTTTACTTAATTGCACCATTCGCCACTCACTGTAATTCAGTTCATGCTATGATTGTATCTATGAACAATGGCTTCTGAAGGGCTAGCCCCCAATGTCATGAATACTCACTGCGCCTGGTACGCAGACGCTTTGACAAGGGAAAACTACCCTTATCTCACACCGCTTCTTGCACACGTCAGCAACCTATCCATGCATTTTAATTCCCCAAAGCATGATACGCCACCTTGCTATACTAGTTCATCTCACTACAGAGGTGTGGG